>NW_023425349.1:84755398-86025781 GCF_014108415.1 Molossus molossus
TCGGTCTACGGGAAGCCCTGCTCCATAAGGGGCTTGTCACAGGGGCGCTGCCTCTCCACCAAGGGGAGGGTTGTTCCTAGGCGCTCTCGCCCTCAGACGCCCCTGGCCGCCGCCGACCCTCCAGCAGGCGCCTGGTCTCCGCGGCGTGGTGCCGTCACAGCCGCCCCACGGCGAAGGCAAACGCCGGCATTTCGGGACGTCGCCTATTTATCATCAACTTTCTTCAGAAATGGAAATTCAATACCTAAGTTTTCATTTAAAGTGCATTTTTTTTTTAGTGCACTGCTGCTAACAGGGTTGATTGTAAAAAAAAAAAAAAAAATTTTTTTAAGCTACCAAACAAAAAATTATGTAAATACTTGTAGATGTATATACCATGTGATAAATGACAAGCAAAGCGGCAGCAATGTCCAGCTTCATCAGGACAGCTCAGCCTTTATTTTCTGCATATGTTGCACATACAGCTGATGGTTTCCCACATTTTCCACGGACCCTGAAGACTGGAAGCCCGGTGGCTTTCGGCACCTGGCACAACCGGATGGCACCACGCTGCCAACGGGGCAGCAGCAGCAAATGCTTCTCCCTCCGCTTGAAACCAGGCATTAGCCTTGGCTTCTGGGCGCACTTGGCATAGGAACTCAGCATGTTTTCCCTGAGAGGAAGGTGTTGGTTATTCTTAGTCTGGGAAGGATCAGGCAAAGAGAAACTGTTTCTTCTTCCAGACATAGCTACATGTCATGCCGTTCCGTGTCTCGCACACTACTGGTTTACCTTAGTGCAATCATTAGTATTTTCTAACTACACAATAGAAGATCTTGGGCCAATGGTAAACCATAGAGGACCCCAGGACAGTAGGCTGAAACTGGGGCTGTCCAAGACCAGAGGGACGTTTGCTCGCCCTATGGAAAGGAGAGAGAGAACAAAGAAATCTCTCCCACTTGATCTAGAATGAACTCCTAAAAGAAGGCATCAAAATGTGTCCTCTTCTATGACTCTCTTAGCATAACATTACTCCATGTTATGTTCAACTTTTATGTTTAATCCCAGGAAATATTGTATTTTTTTTTTTCAATAATTTTAATGTGAAACAGACCACACCAATTACTAAGAATATTTGGAATTTTGCTCATTTTCATCCAGTATTTCTTTCTTCTCTGAAATTAAGTCAATAATGCCCCAGTCAGCAATTCATGCTATAATAGTCATAATTAAATACATTATAGACAAGCATGTCCCAAAGATATAAGAATAGGTCTAACTTAGAATCCAGGATGAACTGGAAGGTGACGCTATGTCTGAAAATTAATCGACAAATGTCCTTCCCAGGCCTGCTCTGCGCCTCTACCTGCTTGTCCAGTGTCTCTGCTCATGGCCCTCAACACACTTACCTGTGTTAGGTGACCGTCTTGCCTGTTGTCCCTGGAATGGGAGTTCCTTGAAGGTTGGCCACCAGGACTGTGTCCGGGACCCAAAATCAGGGCCTGGCCCAAGGTGGAGACATTGAGGAAGTGTTTGGTGGATGAAAGAATCTTAATCATAGCTCTTAACTGGCTTTTGGGTGTGTGAAAACTCAAAGAACCGGATTCATTTCATTACAAGATGCCTCTTGTTTAACTTCAGGGTCAGACCTCATTCAATGCCTGAAGCTGTATCTGCTAACATATTGTCTAGTTTGAACTATGGTTTTACAAATAGCGCCCAAGTCTTTCATCAGCCGGTGAGTATTGCTCAGCGTCTAGGGGATCACCACCCCCAGACGCCCTCCCTTCTCGTGCCCGCCAATGTGTCTGAAACAGAGCGACTTGGGGAGCAGGGAGGAGAGAGCTTTTCCTCCCTTTCCAGCAAACCTTTATGAGCTTCTGTGTATTAATGTAACGAGCGACACTGAGAGAGGAGACCACAAACCAGCAGTTACACCCTTTTGGTCTGAAAGGTTTGGACACACACCAGAGTTTCTGGAAGACAAAGAGAATCCGCAAACATGAGACGGTGGGGAGGGGTGTCTGCATGTAGGGAAGGTGCGTTCGGCAAGCACGCGTGGAGACCACGGTGGAGCCGTCCTTAAAACTCACCAGGACGCGTCAAGGTCAAAGGGCTTTGACGGCGTACAGGGACCTGAGAGCATGCAGAAGCAGCTCTGGGTAAGCAAAACAAAGCGTCGAAACAAAACTCCAGTGGTCATTTCCCCTATACCTCATATCCAGCTAGAATCCCCGCCTCTGAAGAGCAAACCTCTGTGACCACATAAGAAAAGATCATTTTTAATTTCATTCCAGTTTTCAAACGAATCCAAACTAAAACAAAGATTTTATGACTCTCTCCGTCTGCCATGCGGATTTCCGCCTCTGACAAATGCCAGGAATCCTTGTGGCTACTTTAGATGCTCAAACCATTTATTAGGAAGAATGAGAAAGAGCCATGTTGGAAACAGGGCCACCACTCGGGACCGCAGCCAGAAGAAGACTTCTTGGCAACGGAGTGAGCCGTTTTAGGAATTTCACAATTGTTTAAACTCTCCTGTGCAGTTTTTAAAAGGGTTTGCAGTGCAAGGAGGTGCCATGGAGCTGCAAAGGCAGATGAAAGTGCTTCTCCAGAGAGCTGGCTTGTGCTGGAAATGAAAACCAAAACCCGGTCAAACGCTGCCATCATCTCCCAGCGGCTTAGACGGCGGCCAGTCCTGCTCTAGGGTTATCAGGCCATGGAAGAAGAGGAAGGAGAAGAACAAACTGAACATGAAGTTCGAGGAACACAAACATTTATTTCCAGTTTAATTGGTATCGGACTTTTGGTGGGAGGAAACGGTCTGTACTGCGCACCAGACATAACCGTCTTCAAAACAAGTAGTGACTGGATGCTTAGAAAACTACCTCCTCTGGATACATGTGAGTCAAGGCGTGCTTACCGCCGGAAAGCATTGGGGTGAAGGGGTTAAAGAGGGAGGATCTGAAGGAAGATCATGTGATCTGCTGCCATTTAGATGGAGAAAATACTAGCCAGTGGCGGAGGCTATTCAGCACCCAGACAGCCGCTGGCTGGCTGCTCCCAGGTCCGGTACAGTCACACACACACACACACACACACACACACACACAGAGTGAAAGTGTGGTTTCACTAAAAGTAATGCAGACTTTTAAGAATGCATGTACAACCTGGGGAAAACCAAATAAGGTCTGCGCCTGAGCAAATAGTACTTGAGTGACTAGTATTGTATCAGTGTTGATTTCCTGGTATGAAAATCGAAGATATTATTGTTGCGGGAAGCATAGGAACTCTCTGGACTAATTTTGTAACTTCTCGTGAGTTTTAAACTATTTCAAAATAAAAAGTTATCGTTTAAAAAAAAAGGTAAGGTGTAAGATACAGTCTCAACATGCCACGTGTTGGAGATGATCGGGTCTCCATCCGCGTGGGCCCAGCATGGCCGAGCGGAGGAGGGCTGCCCCGCGGACTTACTGGCTAAGCCAGCACGGTCATGTGAGTGAGAAATAAACTTCCATATTTTTGCCATTCCAGGTTTGGGTATCTGTTACCCAGCCTAGCCTACCAGACAAATACAGCCTCTCTCCTTCTGTACCTGCTAGTCCATGCTGGAGCTCCATTAAGTAGTTTGAAAAATGCTCTGATAAAACTATCAGAGACCTATAAGAAGCGAAGAAAGAAGGCCAAACTTTGCAATGGCTAAGCTGGTAGAAAACGCTGGAGGCAATGTAAATATGTGTCTTTCGTTATGTTCACATGGCAGGTGCTGGGTAAGCAGAAATTTAGCTACCAGAGCTACAGTTCAAAAGTTGTCTTTTAGGTAGAGACAGGAAGACCCCTTAGGGTAGGACAGGATCACTTGGCCATGCAAACATAAAGGAGCCCAAGCCCCCTCTGTCCTGAGAGGGAGTGTGAGGGGCCTGGCCGAGGCTGCCCTCCGTGGTTTGCAGAGCTGAACGATGGGTGAGCTTGTACTGGCGACCAAGGAAGAGGAACTCGACTCCCACTTCACTGGGGTCAGCGTGTTCGGACTGACTTCTGCTGTCAGGAAAAACACGCAGGGCCTAAAAGGAGAACTCACCATGAGGGGAGGTTGAGTGGCTGGACACGTAGGCTCACACCAGGGTCTGGGTGATCTGGAGGGGAGACTCTTTCTGGGCCAAAGTGTGGCTGAGTCCAGACTGCCCATCTGACCCAGCCAGACTACTTTGGACATGACTTTTGAGTGTAACTCCACAGTCTCCAGCCTTGGAAGACCAAGAATGGAGCACAGCGGTTCAGGAAAGGGGGCGGACGATCACGGAAGCAGGACTAGCAGAAGCACCAGGTCACGAGCACGCCGGGGGAGCCAACTGCTGCAGGAACAAGGGCGCGTAAATCCGATTCTCCAGCAGTGCCCACGCCCAACCAGAATACGCCCTGGAACTGGGTAAGACCCTGGGAACCTTGAAAAATTGGCAGGGGGGTGGAGGTGGAGGCTGGGCAGGTGTTTCAGAGAAACTGGTTGTCCTGCTAATACAATATTCATTTGACTCTTAAAAATAGCCATGACATTTTTTTGCAATTCCAAACTGTAGAACAGACCATACCAGCTTCACTGGGAAAACATATAAGTAAGGGATAGACCCACCACCAAAAACTAGAGTGTTGCTGATGGATGGCAGAAAGCAGGTGCGAGGTTTGCGTCTTTCAAAGATATTGCTGCTTAGACTTAAAAAGGTAAATAGCCCTGGCCGGTTTGGCACAGCCGTTAGAGCGTCGGCCTGTGGTCCAGAGAGACCTGGGTTCGGTTTCCTCTAAGGGCGCGTACCTCGGTTGCAGTTTGTCCCCGGCCCTGGTTGGTCGTGCGGGTGGCAGCCACTCGATGTGTCCCTTTCACGTCGATGTTTCTCTCTCTCTCTCTTCCTCTCCTTCCCTCCCGCTCTATCTGTACAAAAAATGGAAAAATGTCCTCAGGTGAGGATAAAAAAATAAATTAAAAAAATAAAAAGGTAAATGGATATTGGCAAGAGGGAATTGGACCCCAATATCGATACAGTGAAAGAAGACAGTTGTGCTCTGGAATGAACCCTAATCTCCTGATCTGAACCTGAGACTAATGGTAGAACCAACCCCCGCCAGTGCCCTTGAAGGGTAATGGAGACCAGGAGAAGGGTCAACAGGCAAGAAATGAACAAATATTATTTCAATTTCCAGAAGGAAGAAAAGGCAGGTTCTGAAAACCATATGATTTTCATCTCAGGCACGCTACCTGAATAGATTATGGAAAGGCCAGGGTGAGTGCCGAAAGCTTTGATAGGCTCACTGAGAACAAGCCATTTCAGATTAACCTCATTTGCTTTTTAAAATGGTTGTTAGTAGCTCAGGAAAATGTGGCTGATGTAGAAAACGTTGATATCAGAAAAATATTTGACAAAATCGCAATAAAATGTGGGCAAGATTATGAATAGACCTGGTCATTGTCCCTTGTTGTTAATGATATAAATGAAAACATAAATCACATATTTATTAAAATCATGGAAGCTTCCCAGAATATCAGAATCCAAAATTATTTCAAGTTGAACCAAAGGACTAACTAACAAGATGGAGATTTAAAAATTATTCAGTTCCCTTAACACTCAGGTTTTAATTCCTATTTTTAGTTCCAAGTAGTTTTTCTTTTTTTCTTTTAAAACAGTCAAGGCTAGACATTTAAAACTATTTTGTAAATTTAGTAAATAATTTCCAAATAATTCAAGTAAGGATGCATTGCTCACTGTACAACTAACGGTACATAAAAGGAAATAATATTCTTTTGAAAAGGCTGATCTATTCCTAAATCTCTTCTAATTTAGTGCATTTCAATTTTCAGTAATTCATAAAAGCTAAAAGAACCCTATATTTTCTTTTTGTTTTTTTGGTTGTTGATTTGAGAGGGAGACAGAGAAAGGCCGGGCAGGGAAAGGGGTGGTAAGAGAGAGACTGAGAAACATCAATTTGTTGTTCCACTTATTCATTGGTTGATTCTTGTATGTACCCTGACTGGGAATCGGACCTGCAACTTTGGTGTATGAGGACAGCACTCTAACCCACTGAGCTACCTGGCAGGGCCTGTATTTTCTTTTTCTTAATTCTTTTTTTTTTATTGATTGAGTGAGCGAGTTATTCCAGAGAGAAGAAGGGAGAGGGAGAGAGAAATAGAAACATCAATGAGAGAGAAACATCTATCTGCTGCCTCCTACACGCCCCCTACTGGGGATCCAGCTCCCAACCCGGGCATGTGCTCTGACCAGGAATCGAACTGGTGACCTTTTTTGTTTTTATGTTTTCTTTTATTGATTTTACAGAGAGAGGAAGGGAGAGGGAGAGCAATATAGAAACACTGATGAGAGAGAACATTGATGGGCCGCCTCCTGCATGCCCCCCACTGGGGATCAGGCCCACAACCTGGGCATGTGCCCTGACCAGGAATTGAACTGGCAACCTCTTGGTGCATGGGTCGATGCTCAACCACTGAGCCACACTGGCCAGATCAAACCAGTGACCTTTTAGTCAGAAGTTCTCAACCTTCCTAAGGCCGAGACCCTTTAATACAGTTCCTCATGTTGTGGTGACCCCCCAAGCATAAAATTATTTTTGTTGCTACTTCATAACTGTAATTTTTCTACCGTTATGAATCGCCATCAGAGATACATGTTTTTCGATGGTCTTAGGCGACCCCTGTGAAAGGGTCGCTCGACCCCCAAAGGGGTCGCGACCCACAGGTTGAGAAGCACTGTTTTAGTGCATGGGACAACACTCAACCAACTGAGCCACAACGGCTGGGCATCTTTTTCTTAATTCTTTCAGAAAATATCCTTTAAAGAAAATGTTGTGCCAGGCCACTGTTCCCCAAATGGATAATTTATAGATAATTCATGTGACATCCCAGGTATGACATGAAAAAAGCTTAGCCAATAGACAGAACCCTGGTGAAGGTTGGCTGCCAGATTCCATTTCTGCAGGGCTTCGCAAAGCCTTCAGCTGTGGTTCAACATGCTCATGTTAAGGGGGAGCTCTGAGAGGGTCCAGCGGGGTCCCAGCTAGCACTCCCAGGCCAAATCCGGCTTAATGTCATCTTGTACTGGGACACAGCCCAGTCGTGTACTCGCCCTCTCCTTGGCCATCGGAGCAGAGCTAGGAGCGCAACAGAGACCATGCACCCTCAAGCCTGAAACTTCCTTTTATCTGGCCGCTGACAAAAAACAGTTTCTCTACCCCTGGTTTATAGTGTGTAGTGTTTTTGAAATTTTCCTGAACACAGAACAATTTTTGAGCACCCCCTTCAACATCTCTTAGCACCATGGGGCACTTGGAAGACAATTCTCTAAAGATGATAGTCTTCTGAAGAAATCACTCAAGGAAGGTTTTGTGTGGTTCATATAAATCACGGTGTTCTGTGCCTACCCTCTTATATTTAACTTGCTGTCACTTAGGTCCTTTTAAACTTGGTGGTTTGATTCATAGTAAGGTTAACTTTGGCAGTAAGTCATTGAGACATTAGTTTACTTTCTTAATTCTTGAGTTTCTTATTATTTAATATGGCAACCTTTATTTTTCAGTCACTGTTAAACAAAATTTTATAATTATCACGGACAAATATATATCAAGGGCAACGTTTCAGAAAGCAGGTCACACCCTGGCCGGTTTGCTCAGTGGTTAGAGCGTTGGCCCGCGGACCAGAGTTCTGGGTTCGGTTCCTGCTAAGGGCATGTACCTTGGTTGCAATTTGTCCCCGGCCCTGGTTGGGGTCGTATGAGTGGCAACCACTTGATGTGTCTCTCTCACACTGATCTTTCTCTCTCTCTCTCTTCCCCCCTCTCTCCTTCCTGCTCTATCTGAAAATAAATGCAAAAATGTCCTCGGATGAGGAAAGAAAGAAAGAAAGAAAGAAAGAAAGAAAGAAAGAAAGAAAGAAAGAAAGAAAGAAAGAAAGAAAGAAAGAAAGAAAGAAGAAAGAAGAAAGAAAGAAAGAAAGAAAGAAAGAAGAAGAGAGAGAGAGAGAGAGAGAGAAAAGAAAGAAAAGAAACCAGGTCGCACGATTATCAAAAGGAAAAGACTTGGCATCTATAAGTGGAATTTGGGTTCACGGGCGCTCAGGGTGACTTGACATCACTGTGGCAGCCGGAGAGCTGACACCTGGTTGGCAGGTAAAATGGTTCACGTGATTCATTTCGATGGCAGGACTGGGATGACCCAGAATCACTGCCTCTCCCATTGGTGTGCGGGCTCAGCTCAGGATGTCACTAACAGACATGGACACATTCAAGCTCAGGACACAGTTGTCAGGTGGGAGAAAGAAGCTGAAACCATGAAAAACAGCTGGAGAGACTAGGGGTCTTTGGCCAGTAGAAAAGACTCTAACACACTGTCTGCCTTCCAATGCTGAGGGACCGTCATGAAGAAGAAGACAGAGTAAAAACAGCATAAGGTGGAACATTTTCAACAGTTAGCAGTACCCTAACATGAAACAGACTGTCACTGCAAGTAATGAGGGTCCCATCACTAGAGATATTCAAGCAGAAGCAGGTGAATATTTGGCCAGATTTTGGACAGGCAGTTGGTTTAGATGACTGGTAAAGGCCCCTTCCAGTCGCTGGCCAGCTACGCATGTTGTAGGCCTAGCACAGAGAGAAGCTTATACTTTGCCTTCAGTGAATGTCCTTTAGACAAAGGAAATAATCCAGAGCTGCTGTGCTCGCTTCCAAATTGTGTAGCAGGGTAATTATCTTGTAGTTAATGCTGGAGAAATAGCTCATCATGAAAAAAGATGGTTTGCAGATTTTCCACTCAGGGCGTGTACTTTTCTTTCCTTGGGTTTCTGTGCCCAGTCAGTTAGACAAGGAAATGGATGCTTATGTCTTGATAAACACCTCCTGGCCGTGTGTTGACAGTCTAGAGGGATTTGCACAGAAAAGCCTCTCAGCCTACGGGGACCCACTGAAGTGCAGGGCAGAGCGGGCCAGGCTCACTGAGTGTGGATGGGCAGGGGGAGCAAAATGGTAGCCCGATGGCATGGAGGGCATCTGGAACGTAGGTCCCCCCGAGAAACATGGACAGTCACTGGTTTGGAAAGAAGAGAGCCCAACCTCATCTTTAGATAGATGCTTAGTCAATGGGCCCTTAGACCCCTTTGTTGTAGAGGCTGGAGGAAATTCACGCTAGAACAAAGGATGCACATGGACAGAATGCCTGCAAACCAAACTGAGATGCCATTCAAGGGACTGAGACCAGGGAAAGCGGAGTAAATGAGACGAAAGCCAAACTCCTTTTCATTTTCCTCAAATGTAGGCGAACAATATGAGCAGCTGCGGGTAAATGATCACCTTTCTCGAGACCAGGCAGCAGAACACGCGCGTAGTCCTCTTCGGACGCCAGGCAGCGCGCAGCAGGGGAATGGATGTGAAGAGACGGGGTGTGGATGTCATCTTGAGGACAGACCCAACAGCCGTCAAAAGGGAATTTCTGCTATAAGCACAGGGCTGTCAAAACACACACACACACAAGTGTGTCATTGCATGTCTAATATCATTTCAGAGACTCAGGGATCCATTTACCCAAGTGAGCTTCTTACACAGTAACTTCCGAAATTCCCTCCAAGAGGGATTACTCCGTAAGAAGACTTTTAAAGTCGCTGCAGCGACATATACTCGTGGTGGAGGTGCCGTTACCCACAGGTGTGGCTGGGGCACTGGGTGAACGGGTGCTCACCTGCGTGGTCACGTAAAGAGGGCAGTTCTTGCCCTGGTCAGTTTGGCTCAGCGGTTAGAGCTCGGCCCTCGAACCACAGAGTCACGGGTTTAATTTCGGCTAAGGGCATGTACCTCGGTTGCGGTTCGGTCCCTGGCCCCGGTCGGGGTCCTGTAGGAAGCAACCAATCGATGTGTCCCTCTCACATCAATGTTTTTCTCTCTCTCTCCCCCTCCCTCCCACTCTATCTGAAGATAAACGGAAAAATATCCTCGGGTGATGAATTTTTAAAAAAAGAGGGAAGTTTTTCCAGCCAGTGCTTGTCCCACCTCTGCCCCCTCCCTTCTTACTTTTTTTTTTTGTCCTCACCCCAGGACATTTTTGCATTTATCTTCAGATAGAGCGGGAGGGAGAAAGGGAGGAAAAGAGAGAGAAACATCGATGTGAGAGAGACACATCAAGTGGTCGCCACCCACACGACCCCAACCGGGGCCTGGGACAAACTGCAACTGAGGTACGCGCCCTTAGTGGGAACCGAACCCGGGACTCTCTGGTCCGTGGGCCCCCTCTCTTCTTTACTCCCTCCATGCTCAGCAGGGGGCATGGTTTGGGAGGGAGCCTCCTGTGTTGTCCTCTGGGAAGCTGGGGTCTTTCTCCAGGGTCACTGCTCAGCCTGGGACCTTGGTGCCGGGTACTGTGGCACAGTAAACTGGTATCATCCAGAGCACAGGGTTCAAATGTTTGTCCTTGACATTTAAGCAGGTTCCTCATACGAGTGTCATGACTGTGCTATGAGTAGGAAGGGATGATCACTTACGTACCATCTCTAGATGTGTGGAGAAGCTGAGCAAGATTAAAAGGCCATAATGTCCCTGACCAGGATGGTACAATTATCAACAGAGAGTACTACACCCTACTGTGAGGAGTGCTCTCTACTTCTCCAGCCTCATCTCCCATCCCCAGTGTGTCATCTAAAATTCTCTGTCAAGCTTCTCTCCTACACACACACACACACACACACACACACACACACACACACAAGCACAAGCACATGGTTCTAAAATTCTCAGCTTCCCAGACTCTCTTGCAGCCCAGGATGCCATATGACCCAACTCCAGCTTCTCTTTCCTTCCTGAATGAAGTATCAGGAGGAGAAGCTTTCACTGGTCAGTCTGCCCCTCTGGTTCCTGCCTAGTGGTGCAGCAACAATGCCGTGGCTGTGAGCATAGAAACCGCACACTGAAGGCAGAGAGGCGGCCAGCCCTTGGTACCTCTTTGAGCAGATCTGGCACCAGCCAACGGGTCGCCTACCTACAGACTTCTGGTTATAAAGGGGAAAGGAATCCCTTGGTTGTCACGGTTGAACATATTTCTAATTGGCATCCCCCTGACATGATGATTTTCACTAACGTACACATTGGCATCATATCCTTTGCTGTCACTGAGAGATGCCCTAAGGAACTCTTCTGTGACAGTTGCTATTATTTTTATTGCACAATATAACTGGTCTTTCTGTGTGCAGTCTTGCCCCATCCAATTCATTTTCCATTCTACAGTCAGAATGGCCTTTTTGGAATTCAAACTTGATTATACCACCATCCTGTTTACAACTCTCCAGGTGCTTCACTTGACCGCCCTCCTGGAGTCAGCTGTGCTGTGAAGTGGCTGCCCAGCCAGGGACAGTCTTTCCAGCGCCCCGTGCATCTAGGTGGGAATCCGCCTGCTTCGAGGCTGAGGTGATTAGGTGCACCTGTGCTCTCCCCACCTTCTCCTTGACCCCCACTGTCCGCAGAAAGGAGGCCCGGGAGGTGGAGGAGACGCAATAGAATCACCACCGGAAGTAAAGCTGCAGTGCGCCGAGCCACTGAAATCTGGAGGCTTATTTGTTACAGCAGCTAACATTGCCCTGACTAATACACTTCCTGTCGACCGGGACACAGTTCAAGTTCTTAGTGTGGCCCTCCACACTCTGAGTCTGACCTATGCTCTGTCTTCACTCCAGCGATACTGGACAAATAAATGCCTGTCAGTCCATTGCCCCTGGTCTTCAAACAGGCCATTCTCTTCTTGCCTGGAAACTTCCTCCCCTACTCTTTGCCTGTTATCCCATAGAAACCTTGGATGTCACTTTCCAGAGAAGTTTCCCCAACTAGCCTGTAGATAAAGCCTCCCTATCAAGACTCCCACGCCTCTCTGTTCTTCCCCATTCATATGACTCACTGCACCTGTCAATATCTGTGCTCCCTACAGGACCACAGATCCAAGAAAACCAAAGTGTTTCTGTCTGCCTCATGACTCTCTCTCTCGTGACTAGTATGGTGCCAGAGAGGCAGTAGGCAGTCAGGCAGCATCTGTTGAATAAACTGACATTGTTAGAACAACTCTAGAATCCCTGTTTAGGGACGCTCATAGGAAATATCACTCATGTTGCAGAAATTTCTAGCAATTTTAAAATTTTCATTATGTTATTCTTATATGATCATCTCTCCTAGTGCTTTTGCCACTAGGAAACTCACGGACAGATTTGCAGCCCACCTTTAAGAATTCCAGCCGGCCTAAGTGCATGACTCTATACATCCTCTGGATGTAGCTTCATGTAATAGTTCAGTCCTTCATCTTTCATCGTCTTGAGTTCACTAAGATTTATCTGCAGGTTCTGAAAGGACTTTCTGTACATGCGGCATGTGGAATGCTTTCATTCTTAATGCCTATAATCTCTCCATGCTCATACTAACTTCAGAATAATCAAAATTGATTTCTTTGTTTTCGCATATAAATATTGAATCTTCCCTGATACGCCTTAACACAGAATGTTCCCTGATGCAATAGATTTATATCACTTATAATAAAGGTCATTATGACGAATGCCGATGTTAAAATATTCTTCATAAAATTTAAAGCTGACAGAATTAAAAAGAGGTTTAGGGGATAGCTAGTCTAATTCCCTCACATGATAAATGAAGAAAGCTAACAGCAGATAGCTAAAATGACCCTCCAAGGCCACACATAGAGTTACTGCTGGAGCTGGGGCCCCAGCTCAGGTGAGCTCCATCCTAAATTACTGTTCTTACAGCAGCCCACGGCCCTTCGGTTCCTTTAAACTGGTGCGGTAGGATGACTAATGCCACCCAGAAGGCCACACCCTAATCCCCGCAACCTGTAAGTGTACCTTATATGGCAAAAGACACTTTGCAGATGTGATTAAGGACCTCAAGGTGGGGCAAGGATCCCCTTGACCCAGGTGGGCACTCAGTGCAATCCAGTGATCTGATAAGAGGAAGGGGGGGGGGGGATATGGCTGCAGGGCAGGGGAAGCAAACATGATGGCAGCAGCGGAGATGGTAGTGACCCGGCCACAGGCCAGGCAGCAGGTCTTATAACCGGAGGAGACGAGGAACACATCCCATCCTGCAGCTCACAGATGAGCAAAACCCTGACGATGCCTTGATTTTAGCCCCGTGACAGTGATGTGGGACTTCGTCCTCCTGCACAGTGAGAGAATAAACTTGTGTTGTTCCATGCCACTAATTGGTGGTGATATGTTACAGGGTTGATAGGAGACTAACACACAATGGTTGGCCAACTATGGCTGTGGACCAAATCCAGCCCATTGCCTGTTTTTATAAATAAAGTTTTATTGGAACAGAACCTTGCCTGTTCCTTTAGGATTTATCTATGGCCACTTCTGCACCAGCAGTCGAGTAGTGTGGCAGAGCGCCCATGACCCTTTACAGAAAACATTTGCCGACCCTGCCTTAAGATATGAATTGCTTCCACCTTTTCTCATATTTTCACTGTCCTTTTGGACTAGAAATAACACATGGTCGTTATAAAAAGCTAAAACATCACAAAACCACATCCCCTAAAACATAAATGTCCCTAACAACCAACATCCCAAGGTTGGGGCATGTTCCCCATTTTCTCTTTTTCTCTACACATGTGATAACCCTATCCTAGTGCTGTGCTCTCAGTGCCTGTTGCGTCTTTAGATATTCATAAATTTCAAAGGACTAAACACTTCAGGAAGATGATACAGTTGTGACACATTTTAATATGTGAACCCAGGACAAAGAGACTAGCATGAAGCTGACAGGTTCCAAAGGTCCGTGCCGGAGAGTCTACCGTGGAATCCAGTTGGAAGCTAGTGGGATGAGTGGTTATGGCCCGAACCTTAGCATCTTCTGGGCCGAGGCCAGATCCCTTTTCCTGCCTGGCTACCCCTTAGCCTCTCTGTGCATTAATTTCCTCATTTGTAAAACTAAGGCACATCCAGC
This sequence comes from Molossus molossus, assembly GCF_014108415.1. NCBI lineage: Eukaryota > Metazoa > Chordata > Mammalia > Chiroptera > Molossidae > Molossus > Molossus molossus. The sequence goes on from NW_023425349.1 coordinate 84,769,360, forward strand.
AAGGTTATTAAATAACAAACACAAGAGATAATAATGTGAAGCACTCCACATGGTACCTGGCACACAGACTAAATAAAAATGCTTGCCACAATTTATAATAAATGTTGCAATGTCCTGGTTAAAAATATCTAAGGAAAATGATCTTTTAAAAATAACTGCACAAAAAGTTTAAAGTTTTCTTTTTCTAATTATAAAATGGTTATGTAGATAATTTGAATATGAATGAAATCACTTGAAAATTTAAATTATCGCCCTGCCAGTTTGGCTCAGCGGTTAGAGCGTTGGCCTGCGGTCCGGAGAGACCCGGGTTTGGTTCCCGCTAAGGGCATGTACCTCGGTAGCAGTTTGTCCCCGGTCCTGGTTGGTCGTGCGGGTGGCAGCCACTCGATGTGTCTCTCTTGCATTGATGTTTCTCTCTCTTCCCCCCCTTTCCCCCCAGCTCTATCTAAAGATAAATGCAAAAATGTCCTCGGATGAAGATTTTTAAAATAATAATAATAAAATAAATAAATAAAATTATCTGTTAATCTCACTGCCTTAAAATTACTAGGTTGACTTTTGTCATATTTCCTTCCTGTCTTTTTTTCTGTGCCCATATATCTGTGTTCATTTATAACAAAAGTTGAAACCTATTATAGGTTAGTTTGTGCCTTGCTTTTTTCATTAAAGCAATTTTTCCAATGCACTAAATATATGAGTGGTTTAATGCCCACTCATGTGATTTCCATGGATATATTAAAAGTATTTTAATTCCATAAATATGTTGCAGGGACCTATTACGTGCCAGACACTCTGGCTGATATTGAAAGGGTAAAAGAGGAATTAAGTGTTTTCCCCGCCTTTAAGGAGTTTATAATTTCATTTTAAAAAGAGAGGGAGAAAGGAAAAAAGTAAGCACATTTATAATCCATACAACAAAGTATACACATGATTTTCAAAAATAAGAATCATACAAAATAATGTCAAGTACAAAATGTAATTGAAAAATTTAATTAATAAATAAAAATAAAAACAATAATACAGTGGGCTTAAGAATAAGTACAAAGTGGAGTTTTCCTCCCCTTTCTTTGAAATTTCTGTTACTTATTTCCTCAGTCAGACTTTTTTTTTAAAGGCACCATCATTTGAGGGGTAACAGAGCTAGCAAGAACATTTTTGCTAAGAAAGGAGAATGAGCCACCCTCCCCCCACCCCCCAGCCATGAGCACTCTCTGGGAGGTACTTTGGAAAATGCATCAAGTCCTTCTAAGGAGAAAAGAAATGAGGAGATTGCAATGTCTGCCTCACCTTAGATAATAAAAGCTGGATCGGCATCAGAAATTGGAAACAAATTCTAGGAAACCTCTCTGAAGTTTCCACAAGGTGATCCAATTAAGATATGACTGGCAGCCATGAAAAGCTTTGGTACTGCCAAACCACAGAGAAATTTTAGATGTAGAAACACAAGAAATATCTTGCTGGATAACCAAATATTTTTTAAAGGAGCCATATAGTAGAGGCTTAAACTTCCAAGACATCGTTGACTATTTTTCTTGCCCTCCAGCCAAAGATAACCTAAGACAAGGGAAACACTAGCTATCCCACGAAAGCCGGACACGTAAACAGAAATTTGCAATGAATCTTTCTTCGCCTTGGCAAAAGCCAGGCCTAAAAATCCATCTTCAGCACATTAGAATGGAATCTCTTAGGTCAACTAACAAGACCCCCTGCCCCCACCCCTGCCAACTGAGCTGTGCTGACACCGAACCACTCTGGAATCCCTCGCTCCGTGTGCCTCATCCGCTGTCGTAAAGCACTTTGTACCCTAGGCCTCGGGTACTCTGGGCACCTCTGAAAGCTGCCAGCTCCCTCTGACTCCAAAGAACAGCTCCACTCAAATAACATCTGGCCCCAGATACGGTGGAACCATCTTGGAGGGGTTCTTTAAATCAGCTGTTCTAGATGGCAGGGGATAGTGCCAATGAAGTCCTGGAGAAGTGGCATGGGAAATCACTTGACAAGTCTCCTTTTAAGCAAGGACATTAACTTTAAATGAGAAGTTTTTTTAAAAATCAGACTTCTCAGAATGGCTATCATCAATAAAACAACAAACAACAAGTGTTGGTGAGGACGTAGAGAAAAGGGGACCCTTGTGCACTGTTGGTAGCAATGAACATAGGTGCTGTATGGGGAAACAGTATGGAGGTTTCTCAAAAAATTAAAAATGGAAATGCCTTATGACCCAGCAATTCCACTTCTGGGAATATATCTAAAAAACCCAAACCACTAATTCAGAAGAATATGTGCTCTTCTATGTTTGTTGTTGTTGTTGTTGTTTTGCAGTGTTATTTACAATAGCCAAGAAATGGAAGCAACCCAAGTGCCCATCAATAGACAAGTGGATAAAAAAAGCTGTGGTACATATACACAATGAAATATTACTCAGCCATAAAAAAAAGAATGAAATCTTACCGTTTGCAACAACATGGGTGGACCTACAGGATATTATGCTAAGTATAAGTCAACCGAGAAAGACAGATACTATATGATTTCACTTACATGTGAAATCTAGAGAACAATATAAATAAACAAACAAAACAGAAATAGATTCATAGATGCAGAGAACAGACTGACGGTTGCCAGAGGGGTGAGGGTAGGGGGACTGGGTAAAAAAGGTGAAGGGGTTGAAAAGTACAGATTGGCAGTTATAAAACAGTTGTGGGGATGTAAAAACACAGCAAAGGGGACACCGTCAGTAATATTGTAATAACTATGTATAGTGCCAGTTGGGAAAGGAAAACATCAGGGGGATCACTTTGTAAAGCATATGCTTGCCTAATCACACCTGAAAATAATACAAAATAACATTGAAGGTCAACTGTAATTTCTTTTTTAAGCACATACATATCCTTAAAAAGGAAAAATCAGACTGCTCCTGACTCCCGCCTATTCTTGATGCTCACACTGAGGACCAAGATTAGCAGGATAACCTGGGAACCTAAGAAATTCCCACCAAAACAGGCTACTCACATTTATGTACAATAATATTTCCCAGTCTTCTTAAAATACATCATTTTTATATATAATTTCAGTTGGATTCTTAAACTTGCCCCATCAGTTAGAACATTTTGAGATCGTGAAGCATTTATTGAGGGCCTCCTGAGGAGAATTAAGTCCTTTCTGGAATGAGATTGAGATATCAATCAATCAAGCAATACTATGATGGGCCTACTATGAACACACCCTTATACTATTCACCATATATATAAGAAAGTGGGGGAAATAATACCTATTCTCAAGTTTAAATTTACGGGGAAAACAAAACAAATTCAAATGATACTGTAGCAGACATTGTTAATTGCTGACCCAACATCCATGGAGACTGCCATTCCAGACCCCTAAAAGACACTGATTATGGCCAAGTATAAACTATCCAATATACGCCCATGACTTTCAGGAGAATGGTCCAAGTATCAGCCTCAGGGAAAGGACTTGATGAGTCTAACCGGAAATGGTGGTCCCATTTCCCTTTGCATATTTGGCCAATGATGTGGCCAAGTAATGTCTGTTGACTGACTTCTGAGAAAAATTTCCTTGTTTTAAAAAACACACATACACTAGAAGAAATCTTCAAGAGATTTTCCTTTCTTCATGTGGTATCTGGACCAATAGCAATCCTCTTATAACCATGATATGCAACCATAAGTATGAAAACTTCGTACCCACTGAAAATGGCAGAAAGATTGAAAGAACCTTGAGGAAATCATCAACCTGCTGATGTAACCCACTCTACCATTATCCTACCTCCAGACTTGTCGTAACATGAGAGAAATTTTTTTTTAAAGAATAGCCATTTCAAGTTGAAATTTTTCCTACATACAGCCTCTTGGGTAACACAGACACATAAACAAAAATGCTTCTTTAAAGTACTGGCAAAGTGTACTGTCAGCTGATGCAATAGAATAAGAATTTTGGAAAGAACATTTTGGCCATAAAGGAGAGTATAGGCAGAGATGCGCAAGTCAGCTCTCAACACTCCAAGAGTCTTCTGGGATAGTGTAAGAAATTCCCCTTCCTGTTTTTAGTTCCAGGTCACCAGATCAGTTAGGTCAAACATCTTATCTAGAAAGGTATATCTTTGGAGAAAGAAATGTTAGGACAAATAAACTCAGAAACATTTCAACTTTCACCAGTTAGAAGAAGGCAAAAATTAAGAAAGTTGGTGAAGGAAAATAAGCAACTTCTTAAGGTTCACCTCATAAAATGGAACCCAGTAAATGAGTCTAACTGGAATTTTATATTTTAATTATTTTTCCTTTTTTAACATACAATTTATATACATACAGTAAATGTCCAGCTCTTACGCGTACCATTCAATGTTTTGAAAAAGGGTGTATCAAGACATAGAACATTTTCATCACCCCCAGAATGTTCCCTCATGCTCCTACCCAGTCAATCTCCCCAGCCCATGAAGCAACCACTGACCTGATTTCTATTATAGTAGGTTAAATTTGCCTGTTCTAGATTTGCCCATAATCTAGAACAGGCAATGAAATCATGCAGTACATTCTTTTCTGTGTAAAATGTCTTGCACTCAGCATACTATTTTTGAGACTCATTCATGCTGTTGTGTGTAGCCATAGTTCATGCTTGGGGAGTCTTCCATTGTGTGGCTACGTCACTACTTGCTTACCCATTCTCCTGTCGGTGGCTACCTAGGTGTTCTCTAGTGGTGACTACTATGAATAAAACAGTTATGAGCTTTCTTATATAAGGCATTTTTGGTGAATGCATTTCTTTATTTTTCTTGAACAAATACCTGAGGAGAATTGCTGGGTCATGTATAAGAAACTGACAAAGCATTGTACATTCCCACTGTCAACAAGTGAGAATTCTGGTTGCTCCATCTTCTTTCCAATAGTTGTTGTTAATCCTCACCCAAGGATAGTTTTCCATTGATCTTTAGATAGAGTGGAAGGGAGGGAGGAGGGAGAGAGAGAGATAAAGAGAGAGAGAGAGATTGATTGATTGGTTGCCTCCCACATGACCCCAACCAAGGCTGAGGATAGAACCTGCAACCCAAACGTGTGCCTTTGACCAGGAATCAAGCCTTTGATAGGACCTTTGGAAAATAATCAGGGTTAGATGAGGTCCTGAGGGTAAAACACTCATAATAGGATTAGTACCTTTATAAAAAGAGAGTTTGCTTCCTCTCTTCCATGGGAGGACCCAGTGAGAAGACACTGTCTGCAAGCCCTCAAGACGGTCCTTGTCAGGGACCCGGATCAGCCAGCACCTTGATCTCAGGCTTCCGGCCTTCAGAAGCGGGAAAAATGCATCCCTGTTGTTTGAGGCACAGTCTGTGGTGTTTTGTTATTGCAGCCCCAGCTGACGCGCACAGGGATCTTAGGCATAAGGGGAAAATTATCATGGGCCTTAAAGTTGACAATTTATTTTGATTCAAGGGGCCATTAAAACTTACAAATGGCAGATTGATTGCATGCATTTATCGCCATTCCCTTCCTAAACCCTACTTAAATGACAGTAAAGGAAAATATGAAACTCATAAATGCTAAGAGAATGGGAGAGGAGCCACGTCAATCAACTTTTTTAAGGTGGAAAGCAGACGGGGGCAGGAGGTGGGGGGTAACTGACCTAAACAGAGCAGAGAAAGTTGAAATCAAGAGGACACCAGGGAGAAACAAGCCATTTGTCATGCTGAGTCCAGAAAGGATCAGGGACTAGAAGCATCGGCTCCATAGACATGTGGGGCCCAAACAGGAGCAGAGTGGCCTCAGATCCCACTCCCCACCCCTCCCACCACGGAAGAGCAGCCCTGTCCAGCAGGAATACGATGCAAGCACGGATGTGATTCCAAACGTTTCAGTGGCCACATTCAGAGAAGTAAAGTGCATTTTAATAATACATTTTACTTAACCCAATATTTTATCATTTCAACATGTAATCGATATTTTTTAAAACATTGTAAAGATATTGTACTTCTTTTTCATGAAGTCTTCAAAACCCAGGATGTATTTTTACACTCAGCACACTGCAGCTGTGAGCAGCCACATGGCAAGGGCTCCGTGGCCGCGGCGGTGAGGCGTGATGACCCCGCAGAGCCTCTGGAGCATCAGGACTAAGGAGGTCCGAACTCAAACACACAGGCACAGCAAGGGGTCTGGGGTCCAGAGCTGAACCAAAAAACGGAATTTTTAATAGAAGCCTGCATTCCAGCTTCCTCTCACCCAAAACCCAGAATACAAGCAATTGATCTCCTCCCTCTGGCCCCAAGTCACAGGATTGAGTCCTTCTGAAGACCTTGGAAGAAACAAATGGAATTAGAGGGCAAAATACAAACTTCAGAGAACTTGTAGAATATATTTCATCCATAGAACAATACCAGAATACTACGAATAAATAAGAAGGACATTCTGAAAATTAGAAAATAGGAGAGCCAGGTAAAAATGTCAATAGGGGGTTGGACGAGAAAGACAAAGTAATCACTAAGACAAGGATAAAGCTAAAGAGAGGAACAATAGAAGAGAAAAGATATAGAACTCGAGGATCAATCCAGCAGATTCAACACAAAGGAGTTTATGAACAAAAAAATAGAAAAGACTTTGACAGGCAATTCTATGAGAAAAATTTCCTGTAAGAGGTTGCTCTTTTTGTTATAAGCCCTTAAGCCATTTGACTTTCAAAAGTATGAGCAGGTATAACTTTGATTAAAAAATTTAATGATTTAGCCTACCAGTGTAGCTCCGTGGTTGAGTGTCAACCTATGTACCAAGAGGTCGCTGGTTCTATTCCCAGTCAGGGCACATGCCCAGGTTGTGGGCCAGATCCCCAGAGGGGGGCATGCAGGAGGTGGCCAATCGATGTTCTCTCTCTTCAATGTTTTTATCTCTCTCTCTCTCTCTCCCCCTTTCTCTCTCTCTCTAATATCAATTTAAAATGTTTTTAATTTAATTATTTAAAGAATGAGAACTATTATTAAAAAATCAATTAGGTTTTGCTTAGGTGTATGAGGATGGGGTGACGGAATGATGAACTGTTCTTGATGAACACATGTCTGCTGCTAATACCTGGTAAATATCAAATAATCAAAAGCAACAAAGCCATAAAAAAATGGCCTCCCTCTCCCCCAACCCACACCTGGATTTATGGTGCTATTTTAATGCAATAACAACAACAATCTCTGGGCTTTAAATTGCAGAAAATCTTGTTTGGGCTTCAAGGCTTTGTTGTTTAAATTCAGAATCTGTGGTCTAGACATTACGTTGGCACTTGACATCAGCATCCCAAAGAAATAAAACTCAAATGAAAGGAAGGATGGGAACTGTTTCGAGAGAGTCCCCTGAGGAGCCCCTGCGGAGCATGGTCACACCTTGACAGACAGGCCTGTCCCCAGAGCTGACTGTGCCAAGGCTGCCAAGAGTAAGAAGGACAAAGTGGCAGCAAAGTTCCCGGGTCTTCAGGCAGCTTCATGATAGCGGGAGCTGGGGGGAGGAGGGGAGAGAGAGTCCCCGAGTGCTTCAGTGGGTCCCTGTATTCAAGAACCAGCCACAAGAACACGGGAGAAGGCTATTGAAGTACAGATGCGCCCCCCCCCCCGCCCCAAACTCTACCTTTTGAAAGGACCACAACCCTTGCCCTGCCCCCATTAATTCTCATGCACACCAACCAAAATTAGGGAAACATTGGGATCCATTTGAGTGCTCCTTAATTAGAATTACTGTGGAATTTTTCCAAATATAGATGTTTGGAATTCACCCCTAAATGTATTGAATCAGCATCAACAAAGTAGAGACCAGAGACATTTCTTTTCTTTGTGTTAAATCAGTTTTAATTTTTCATTTACAGCTGACATACAATATCATATTACTTTCAGGTATATACCCCAGTGATTAGACATTATATAACTTACTAAGTGATCGTGCCAATAAATCTTACACTCATCTGACACCATACATAGTTTTTAGAATATTATTGACTAAATTTCCTATGCTGTACTTTATCTACCCATGACTATTCTGTAACAACCAATTTCTACTTCTTAATCCCTTCACCTTTCTCACCTATTCTCACAACCCCCCTTCCATCTGGCAACCGTCAAAATGTTCTCTGAATCTATGAGTCTGATTCTATTCTGCTTGTTCATTCATTTTGTTTTTGGATATGTATTCATTGCCATTTTATTTTTCAAATTTTTTATCATTTTTTTCTTCTTCTTAAAGAAGACTCTAACATTTCATATATTACTAATTTGGTGGTGAACTCCTTCAGCTTTTTCTTTTCTGGGAAACTATCTGTCTTTTTATTCTAAATGATAGCTTTCCTGGGTAGAGAGCTCTTGGTTGTAGGTTGTTGCTTTCCATCACTTTAAATATTTCTTGCCAGTCCCTTCTGACCTTCAAAATTTCTGTTGAGAAATCAGCTAACAGTCTTATGGGAGCTCCCTTGTAGGTAATTAATTGTTTTTCTCTTGCTGCTTTTCAGATTCTCTCTTTGTCTTTAACCTTTGGCATTTTAATTATGATGTGTCTTGACATGGGCCTTTTTGGATTCATCTTGTTTGGGACTCTCTGCGCTTCCTGCACTTATATGCCTATTTTCTTCACCCGGTTAGAGAATTTTTCTGTCATTATTTTTTCAAATAGGTTTTCAATTTCTTTCTCTCTCTCTTCTCCTTCCAGCACCCTCACAATGCAAATGTTAGTATGCTTGAAGTCGTCCCAGAGGCTCCTTATACTCTCTTCATTCAAGGGTGGGGTGGTTCCTTTTCTTTTTTGCTGTTTTATTTTATTAATTTATAATTTTTTGAAGACGTGGTGAGAGCTTTGTCAGCACCCAGCAGCCAGGCCAGCGGATGTTTGGACAGGCAGCAGGGAACATGTGGCAGGCAAACATGAACAGACAGGTAGGCAGGCAGCAGCAGGGAGGATGCAGTTGGGGACTGCCCTATGAGGGGTGCGGCATCCCTCCAGCTGCTGCCTGCTGGGACCTGGGTCTGTGGCTTAGAACTCAGTGTCCACCACATGGAAAGTTGGCCCGCCTGAGTCAGGCATCGATGAAGAGCAAAGGCTGGCCTCCGTTTGTAGTTGGGTCTCCTTTAGTGTGAATATGGAAGTAGTGTCAGGAAGTTTATGGATTCGCTCCCCCAGACTGAGGAAAAATGGGTGTTTCATGGCGCAGAGACCTGAGTGTGACCTTCAAACTGCAGCAGCTCGGTGAGGAGATCAGCCCCATCTCTATCAAGTCAGGGTGCATGGCTCAAAAGGGCCTCCGTATGGTACTTGGGGTAGTTCTGTGTCTTGAACGCTTCGCTGGACAGGATGCCCTGCCATGTGTCCTCAGGCCATCTTCCCAAGCTTCAGAAGATGAAGTGCAGCTGCTCCTTCATTGTGGAGCTCGAGAAGAGGGGCCGGCCTGTGGCCAGCTCTTAGAAAATGCAGCCTACACCCCGCATGTCAATATGGGTGGAGGAGTCTCTGGACCGAAGCAGAATGTTGGGGCAGGGGTTGGTACCACAGCATCACTACCTCATTGGAGTCGGTCTTCATTGTTATTGACTTGGCCTGGGCCAGACCAAAATCAGCCAGCTTGAGCTCTCCTCTCTCACTGATGAGGATGATGGGGCTTGAGGTCTCAGTGTAGCACCTTCTGCCGGTGGCAGTAGGCCAGGCCACGAAGCAGCTGGAACAGGGACAGTTTCACATGGTGCATGTTGATGACGTTCTCACAGTCATCCAGGTACTACTTCAGGTCCTTGTCTGGGTACTCAAAGACAAGGGTGAGGGACTTCTCCGTGTGGATAACGTCATGTAGCATGACGATCCATGTTGGCATGTTTGAGGTCCTTGAACAGGGACCCTTCTCGGATGGCTGTGCAAAGATGCCCCCTCTTCATGTTCCAGTCTGATCTCCTTGAGTGTCACAAGGTTGTCTGTGAGCTTGCCTTTGCCTTTGCAAACCGTGGCGGAGGTACCCTCGCCCAGTTTGTCCAGCTTGATATAGGTCTCCAGTTTCCCAAAACTGCATTTTCTATGAGCTGGGACTGGCTGACACAGCAGAGGTGGCGGCTGAGGGGCTTGTCAAAGATGGGGCTATTGAGGGTTAGCTTCTCAAGGTAGCCCTCCGGCAGCCAGAAGTCAGCTGGTAGTGAGAGGCGCTTGTTGGTGTCCTCAGTGGAGAGCTTAGGAGGAGGATGGTTACACATGCGCACCCTCATGGTGAATGCACCTCAACGGAGGACATGGCTGAAGCCTGGTCACTTTCCCCATCAGACCCCATTTTCAAGTCAGACCCATCTTCAGGTCCTTGTGTACAATCTCTAGCACAGAGCTGGGTAGACCCTGCCCAGATAAAGGTCCCCCACCCCCGCCCCGGGCAGCACCCGCCGCACCGGTGGGGCCTCTGCCAGGCGTCCTCCGCCGCCACCACCACTCTCATCCAGGCCTATCTATTCTGGGGCACCGTTGGTCTTGTCTATACCTCAGACCCCTCGGAATGCTATTGACAGCCACTGTTTGATCTTCATCCGCCTCCTGGCGACCTCGGACTGCGTGTACCTCGGGCTGTTGCGCGCCCATCAGGCGCCACCAGGAGAAGGGCGGAGGTTGAGCAGCGCTCAGTTCCGATCTTGCTGGAAGTCTGCTAGCAAGTGACTGCAGCTAGTAGGCAGAATGTCAGGCACCACTCGCTCCCCCTCCTCGTCTCCTGGGTCCATCCCCATGGTGGCAAACGGGATGTGGGCTAGAAGGAAAAGGGCAGATGACACAGTCAGTCCTAATCCCGTGAGGTGCCTCGGGGGGCCCGGATTTTAAAGGTTCGGGAGAAGATGACTTTTCTGGGAGAGGCTGCCCGGGGCAGCACTGGCGTTGACCGGCGCGGCTGCTCACCCTCCCGCCTCTTTTTGCTGCTTTAATTGGGTGTTTTTATTCCTTATGTTCCAAATTGCTGATTTGATTCTCATCTTCATCCACCCTACTGTTGCTTCCCTGTGAAGTATTCTCTGTTTCAGTTAGTGTAGCCTTTCTTTCTGACTTTTTAAAAAATGGTTTCTGTCCTTTCTCAAGCTGTTCAAGTTCTCACTTAGTTCTATGAGCATCCTTATGACCATTGTTTTGAACTCTGTCTCTGGTAGTTTGCTTGCCTCCATTTCATTTAGTTCTTTTTCTAGAGATTTCTCCTGTTCTTTCACTTGGAACCTGTTTCTTTGTCTCCATGTTCTGGCTGCTTCCCTGTGTTTGTTTCTATGTATCAGGTGGAGCTCCCATCTCCAGACTTGGGAGAGTGGCCTGTGTAGATGTCCTACAGGGCCCAGTGGTGCCGCCTCCCCAGTCCCCTGAGCTGGGTGGTCCAGGTACACCCCTGTGTGGGCTGTGTGCACTCTCCTGTTGTAGTTGAGCCTTGATTGTTGTTGGGGGTCACTGGGAGGGATTGACCCCTGGGTGCTGCTCTTGGAGGTGTGGTCTGCAAGTGCACTTGCCCCGGGGCCTCCCAGGAGCTGCAAAGTCAGCCACCACCTGTGCCCTGCCTGGGACCGCCAGGCAAGAACTACAGAGCAGTCTGCAGATGGCTGCTACTTGTGCTGGGCTTGGAGGTGCCCAGGAGAGGTCAGGCTGTGAACCAGAGCCAGCTGCCACTGGAGCTGGGCCTGGGGACACTTAGGAAGAGGTACGAGGTATACAGAGGCCAGATGCTGTTTATTTGAGAGATTTCAGGAAAATCCAAAGCATGAGTCATGAGAGGCTATTTGTAGGGGAAAGCCACTGGAAACAGCTTGGGTGGGTCCGAAAGTTGGGTAGGGTGGAGCCTCATGGAATCACCAAGGTAAGGTGAACAGTGTGAGCCAGTCTGATGGAGACTCAGACATGGTACAAAAAAAAGGAACAATGGCCTCTGCCAGCACTTTTGTCTCACAGAAAGTTGCCCCTCCAACACTTGCCCTGGTGCCAGCAATTCAGTTCCTCCCCATATGTCCCTAGTTCATTTCAAGCTGCTGCCCCGGAGCTGGCGCTCAGAGGGCATGAGTCTGTGTAAGTCCATGAGTGGGCCCTTTAAGAGGAATGCCTGGGACTCCGGAGCCCTCCATGTCACCCAGCCACCATCCCCGCTGGTTTTCACAGCCAGAAGTAGTTATAGGGACTTCTCTTCCTGGCTCTGGAACTTGGGCTGTGGGGCCTGGTGTGGGTCTGCAGCTCTTTGTTCCTCTGGGGGGACCTTTGCAGCTGAGATATCCCCCTCGACATTTATTCGCCACACATGGGTGTGAGCCAGCCCACTCCGCTTGTCCACCCCTCCTACCAGTCTCCATGTGGTTTCCTCTTTAATTCCTTAGGACTTCAATTCAGCCAGATTTCAGGGAGTTCTAAATGATGGTTGTTCTGTAGTTTAGTTGTAGTTTTGATGTGGTTCTGGGAGGAGGTGAGCACCAGGGTTACCTATGCCACCACCTTGACTAGAAGCCGTTGAGACATTTTTATTTGCCTCTGCATTTTTTAAAGAGTTTTGAAGGTGATTCTGATGTACTCCTCTAGTTAAGAACCTTTGATCAATGGTTCTGAAGCTTGGGTGTAGTTTAAAATCTCCTGGTAGTGTTGTAAAAATGAAAATTCCTAGGTTCTGCACCTTCTGATTTGTGAGGTCTGGAATGAGGCCCAGGAATCAGTGTTTTGACTAGCCACACACACCCCCCCCCCCCCCCCCCAGTGAATGGATGCAGGCTGTCCTGAGCATCACTGTGAGCAAACCCAGCTGCCAGCTCTGGAGCTTCCATTAATGTCAAACCACGTCTCCATAAGATCCCTGCAGTGAACAGCCGCATCCCTTCATGGACCGGAAGAACTCTACCTGGAGTCTGGGTCCAAATATCCAGGTACTTCCCAAGCACACACTTGTCAATTGCATCTACTCTCATGAGAGAAGAAAGAAAGAAGAAAGAAAGAAAGAAAGAAAGAAGAAGAAAGAAAGAAAGAAAGAAAGAAAGAAAGAAGAAAGAAGGAAGGAAGGAAGGAAGGAAGGAAGGAAGGAAGGAAGAGGAAGGAAGGAAGAAAGAAAGAAAGAAAGAAAGAAAGAAAGAAAGAAAGAAAGAAAGAAAGAAAGAAAGAAAGAAAGAAAGAAAGATTAGTTTGGGAATAGAGTTTGCATTGGATTTAACTTTGAATCTAGGAACTTTTATCCCATTTCTTTTTTGTTGAATGACCTTGAGCATGTACTGCTGGGAGAGGAATTATTTATTCTATTCATTTATTTAAACCATCTCTGCTTAAAAAAAAAAAAATAGGCTCATCGTACACTTGGGACCTGCATGTTATGATGGTGGGTGGTATGGCCATATGTGTGAGTATCCATGCATGTTATGCAAATTCTCTCACATACAGCACTCAGGAATTGGAGTTGAGCCAAGGGCAAATATTAATGAGACATTTGATTAAGATCAAGCCCTGCCCACTCATTTGAAGTGTGTGTTAACAAAGCGTCAAGAAAAGGGATCTGAGTGCCAGTTCTCCAAGAACATGTGGGGGGCAGGCTCGGTCTGTGTGTGTGCTGGCCGGGAGGCAAACATGCACATTTCCAGCTGCTGGGAACCAGATGAGAGAGTGGCCCGTGTCACGTGTCACACTACTGCTGCGGGAGAGGGAACGGGCCTCTTGAAGAAAACATTTCAGATAAGATCTACAGGCCAGAGCAATGCTCTGGGCAAGTTCAAAGGCCTACAGAGAGAATGCAGCTCCTCCAAAGGCAAGTGCCTTTGCTTCCTGGGGGGCCCTCTCACTGAGGCCGGCCGCCCTGAGCGGAGAACCAAGACTAAGAGGAATTATAAAAATGACCAGAATGAGGCTGTCCACTGGTCTCCAACCAAGACAAAGCTGCCTGTGTCTAGAAACTCTGACTGCCCTCTTGACTCCAGGAAGCAGGGTGCACCACAGGCGTTCAAACGGAGGCCCTTGATTAACCCTCCTGTATCTAACAACGTTCTGAGTATGAATGGTAGGCAAGGGTGCACAAAGCAAAGCTCACCCCTAGAACATCCCTGGACTGCAGTTATACTCAGGAACGCCTTAGGTACTAAACATAATCCAAGTCTGTCTTCGGCATGGATTGCTAATGACAATGATCCCACCTCCGTTTTCTGAGCCAACCACTAAGTACTTTTTGCATATATACTTCATTTATCTTTACAACAATTCTGGTATCTTCTCCATTTTTTTCAATAATGATACTGAGGGTCAGAGAGGTTTGGTTACCTGTCCAAGGCCATGCAACTAAGAAGTAGAAGTCAAGTCAGCCTCACACATGTCCCCATGGTTTTCACCACCACACCGTCCAAATGATAGACAGTCTACTGTTTTTCAGTTGAGCTCTTTGTTGGAGAAAAGAATACAAATGAAAAGGGTTAGGACTGCTTTGAGGGAAATCGGGGAGGCGTTTAAAACCTACAAAAATGCAATGGAAGACCTCTTGATAATTGGTAAGAAAAGAGAATGATGGAGGACATCCTACAGGTACCGTCTTACTGGTAAAGGAAAATACTGAGTCAGATTGCTCCAGGGCCTAAACCTCCCTCTTGGAAACAACACAGACCTTTTTGGAGTCCTCTGGTTAGCCAGTGGAAGATCTCTTCTCTGTGGGCCTAAGTGCGCTGAGGCATCACAACAGACCTTGAGGCTCCAAGCAGAAGCCTCACCAAGACACCCACGGTGGACTGAACACCTCCTTCCCCAGTGCGAGTGGACACATGCCCGCCCAATTATGCAGCATTGGAGTGTGCATGCCACTTTCCTCAATGCCACTTTGTGGTGCTGACCAGCTGTCTTCACTGTGCAGAGTCTTCCCTATTTTTAAATTTTTGTGCATGGATTTATTTTTACGTAACCTCTATTTATATATTTTAGAAGTGTTCCATGGCCCATACTAAAGAAAACCTTACACACTGGTCCAGGAGCTATTGGTGGTAGACATGAGACAGACTCCTCTTGCAGGGATCTCACACTCCCATTTCTCAGACAGGATCAACTCCAATAGGACAACTAGAGAACAAAATGAGGATGGTCTCTCCTAGCCCATAAGGTGCATGGTGCAAACTAAAAGGGGGACAACGATGTCTGATTTCCGGAGATTCGCCCCACACCAGGCAGGCTGCTAGCAGCAGAGACCATGCCCTGGATCTCTGTCCCATTTCACCCCGTGGCCAGATGCCTTTGTGCGGTGCACAGCTTACACAACCTTTTGTGAGAGTAAGACCCAATAAAGTGAATTTAATCATATTTCAGTAAGCTTATTGCCAAGAGTTAAAAAGAAAACAACTGGGGCTATAATTATCAAAGCACATTCCACACTTAAACCTCTAAATCTACCAACCTCACTGCATCCAGTCCTCATTTTCTGCCTTTTCTCCTTTTTCAGTGTCTGGATCTCCTGTGCTTCTGCCTTACCGCCCAGTCCCATTCCCTCCCACTAACCCGATGCCCTCTTCACAGCATCATCAGTGTCTTGTTTTTATCGAATCATTCTAATCAATAAACAAATGCTGGGCTATCGCTCAGCTTAAAAACAAACAAACAACCTTTGATCTCACCCTTTCCAACTATTGCCCAATCTCTCTGCTCCCTGGCTGGTAAATCTCCTCAAAAAAAGTTATCAACACTCACATCTCCATGCTCCCTCCTATCACTTGATTTTCTGCCCTCTTTGCAGATCTGGCCCAGACCCTCCCACCCCATGGTTACAACACAGTGGGACCGGAACTTACTGGGACCTCCATCCTGGGCCTTTGAGCTTCGGTCATAATGGAGACAGAGTCCATTTGGTCATCCTGATATGTGACTACGGAGAAGCACTAATTCTGGTAAACAGGTGAGCTTCCTGGGGTTTTTTCTCATTGCCTTTAGGTCCTTAGTCCTCCTTTTCTTTCTTTGTATTGAAATATTTGTCACCTCAGTCCTTCTTTGTCTTAAATGCCTTTCAGCAACTTTTAAAGCACAGAAACTCATTTGATCTGGGCAGGTGAACTCAAATACCTACAGAGCCCAGGCAGCGGGGGAGAATGAATGCCTCTCCAGGAAGAAGCAGGCCCTAGGTAAGGAGGAATGACACCTGGGTAGCACCACAATCAACTGAAAGGGGACAACTGTCCTATCTGAAGGAGACAGCCACTGCCTACTTCAGGCCAATTATTGCTTTGCAGGAATATGTGCTTAATGCTGTCCTAAATTCTGATTTTTTTTTTAAGCGAAGGCAGAAATCTGGCTTTTTAATGTAAAATCTCCAAGTATTTAAATATTGGCTACTCATTCAGATTACTCAACACTGTATGAACCAACCAGCCAGAAGCCAATCAAAATACATAAAGGGACTAGAGCTGGCCCCCAGGCCGTCCATCTGCAGCCTTGGCCTGATGATTTCATCCCGAGTTCAACCTTCTTTGATTATGTCTCTCAAGTTCCCCACAATTTTGTTATTTCCTTATTCTCTCAAGCTCTTACTTGGTACTTGGAAATTAGAACCAGGAGATGGATGGACAGAGAGTATTTTTTCCCACACACTGAACTTGGAGCTTTGTTACTGATTCACATTACAATTGTGAGTCAAGATTTTTTTCCCTCTTCTTTCTTTAGCTTGTTTCTGTTCTAAATCAGAGCACAAAGAATAATGTTCCAGGGTGACCTACCAGATGACAGAAACACCCAATGGAAATTACTCCCATTGTTTGTGAACTGAAAAGCCCCAAGCATAGTCTGACTAGAAAATTAAGAGGCAAATGAGACAAGCACTAGACCAAAAGGAACCAAGGCCTAACAGTTTTTCCTCATTTAACATGAGGTATCCCCAGTGAACATTCCTCGTGTTTGTTTCTTCTAAGAGTGATGGCTACTCAAGCACGGGCTGAGCCTGGGGACTTGTGCGGTGCTGAACCATCAGCAAGGACACCCTTACCTCCACTCACCCAATTTTAGGGATCTGGAAATTAGGAAAACTCTAAAGTTACCCAGCTGAAGCTAGCAAAAGACTTACGTATTTTAGGTTAAGAAATTTAGCCTGCCTAAAATACCATATTCCTGGGGAAAAGAACGTGTCACTCATTTACCTCAGTACTGAGTCTGTTTTAATCCATTCCTGAGAAACTTTTTGCTGGGAAAAGTTTCACCAGGAGTTGAGAGGGACATTTATTGCAGAACTTAAGGCATTGCAGAGTACATTAGCGCTCACCAACATCCACTCTGTCCCAATATTTCCCAGATCTCTTTGCAGTAAGGTGACCACGTGACTAGTTTTGGCCAATGGAATAGCACTTTGTGTTGAAGTGGTTAAGTATCTGGTGCTCCTTTTACCCTCTGTCCTCTGTCCACATGACTAGAGGCATTTGGCTAAGATGGTAAAGACACACGCAATGACCCTTGAGTCCCTGCCTGGAGGAGAGCTGCCATGACAACCACCTAACTCCGTGAACTTGGCATGAATGGGAAAGAAACTTGCAATTTTTTTGGTTGCTTGTTTTTGCAGTTTTATTGAGATATAGTTGACATGTGAAATAAAGTTGTATTAAGTCACTGAAATTTGGACAGCAGCCAGCATTAATTATTATGACTAATAAAAGAGAAATTAGAAAGCTAGTAAAAATAGACTCATAGACCTTCCAGTCGCCAGTAGGCTGAGCTCCAGGAAGGGGGAGCTCTTGCTAGTCCACCCCCCATGGGAAAAATACCCACTATAACTGTTGTTCTCAGGTCCTGAGACAATGTCCACCTTTTCTCTGTGATGGTGTGACCCAGGTTTCCTGGTCTCTGGAACCCATCCAGAATGTGCTCCCTCCACTGAAAAGCTCACCTGGTCGCCACAGGTTCTTCTCCTCATTGGAACTTGAACAAGTAAACCTCGAGCCATTCTGCCGAGGAACGTATAGTTTCCATCAGGGTTGCCTGTGAGCTTCGGCAATGAAAAGTTGTTTTAAAAGAATAAGTGTGTGTTCACAGACCAAGTGGAACAAAGAGAGACTCACGCTTGATGTAAGAAAACCTTCCCTCTGCCCCAGGAGAGGAATGAGAGGAGCTAGGACTTTGGTCCTGCAGTATATTGTGTTCAACTGCCTTGGGAAGTTTTAGCAACTGCTGTGATTTCTGAGAATACTCCAGAATGACAAATGTGGTTGCTCAGACTACGATTTTGGAGGCGGGACCCGGCTCATCCAGATGTAAAGAGAGGCCCTCAACTCCCATTAAATGGATACAGCAACAGACTGAATTGGCTTCCATTGAAAGGGGTTCATCTTTTCCTGGCAAGTGTGGCTCAATGGTTGAGCGACGACCCACACACCAAGAGGTCGCTGGTTCGATTCCTGGGCAGGGCACATGCCCAGGTTGTGGGCCTGATCCCCAGTGAGGGGCATGCAGGACGCGGCCAATCGGTGTTCTCTCTCGTTGATGTTTTTCCCTCTCCCTCTCCCTTCCTGTTTCTCTAAATCAATTAAGAAAAAAAAATTTTTTAAAAGAAAGAGGTCCATCTTTGCTGACTAGAAGAAAGAAAGAAAAAAGAGAAAAGGGAAAAGGAAGGAGAAGAAGGGCAGAAAGAAGCAGTGCGTGTCCATCTTCATTTGACACGAATACACACGACGTCTGTGTGGCCGTGCTGGGGCCCAGTGTTCCATTATTTGGAAAGAGTTCACACTCTCCAACCATCCATCAGTATTTGCAAGATTAATTTGTTATTCTCAGCATGATGCTAGACACCCCGTGGTTTGTCCCCCTCCGTTCACCAGTCCAAGTAGGTAAGAACTCTATTTCCTGCTAATTTAGCACCAGGCTGGTAGGAAACATTAACTTCAGTCTTGCTGGGGCCACCACTGCCTGGGCCAGAATGAACAGGAACCGGGGCCTCTCTGGGGGTCTTCGAGGCAGGAACCACGGCTGTGGGGTTGGAGACCATGCCGGCATGTGTCAGCTCCACCTTGTGATGCTGCTCCAGCTTCGATACCGAAGACAGAGAATCCAGTTGGCTCAGCTTGGACAACAAACCACTGCCCGGCTGGGGAGAGTGGGGAGTCTTGATTGACAGCCTACTAAACGGGTGAGCTAATTCCCTGGAATGCACAGAATGGGGATGAGGTCATTTCCTGGAAAGGAAATGGGGTGCTATTAACATGAATGGGGAGCAGCAAAATCAACAAATGTCCACTGCACCTCCTCCCGAAGTTAATATATCTGATTGTAACCCAAGTCTTCTGGAGACAGATCGACATCCAGGCAGAAAAGGGTGCCTCGTCCTGACCATGAAGAGCGCGCCATCCCGTCAGACACCCCGCACTGGAAACTCCACGGTGCCTGTGTGCACATGTGCTCCGGGGAGCGATGCGTCTCCACCCCAGTGAGGGCCAGCCGGCAGGGAGGAGAGTCCGAGGTCACCGCCAAGCGGAAAGCCTGCCACGCACCGGGGGACTCCGTTTCAGGGCCTATCTCCTGACCCCAAGCACGTTTCTCCATGACCTTCCCCTGCTGACAGGAGAATTCATAGGGTGCCTTTGGGGAGCCCCCAAGGACCCCTGGAAGTTTTCTTAAAGCACACGGCTGGGGTGGGACGTGTCGCTGTAGGGCAGGCCTTTAGGTTGACTTGTTGAAGGGGTAAGGGAGGGGGTTCGGCAGGGAAGGGGGACAGGGAGGGACCCACGGTGAAAATGTTCAAGTGTGAAAATATCTTCCTGAAAATACGGTGCCTGTGTGCAGTAGGTGTCGGTATAACTGCCCTTCTGTCTTGAGCCGGAGCCGGGAACCCGGGTTCACAGGAAAGAGGAAATGCATGGGCGTGGAGCTGCCGGCAGCAAAGGAAGTTTCCAGGCGACTTGTCAGGGCTCGATTTATAGCCGCGAGTCTCAGCAGGGCCGTCGTGGCCGTGCAGAGGGTGTGATTTGTTGGTTGCGGAGCCTGGCACCTGGCGCTGGTCCACGCTGACTTAACTCGGTGTGCACGTGTGTCGCCCTACACACCACCGTAGCCGGGCAGTTGGAATGAAAAGAACAGAAAGAAAACGCATTCATCCCAAAGGGAAATGAAAATGGAACTCAGAAAGGACGAATGAGTGACTGAGGGGATGTGGGGCTGGAGGAAGTGGCCGGAGGATAGGGGCCTCGATGGCCTGGAGGGACCTGGCAAACACAGGGTGGATGATGTCAAGGTCTTCTGAAGACAAGGCAAGTCCCTCTTAGCCGCTAGGTTGGGCCCACTGGGAAACGAACAAATGGACATTAAGGGACAGAACCAAATAACTTGACCCCCATCGCCATTCCCAGGGCTCCCTGGAGAACAACAGAGACCAGAAAGAAGCAGCTACAGCTCCTTGGAAGGGGCCAATTACTCTGTAAGGCACGACAGGCGACACACGTCCTGGGGGAGAGGCCCGTGGTGTGCGCACAGGCCGGGGCCAGCGCCAGAGCTAACAAGCTGCACGCACAGCCGTCTGGGTGAGCTCGAAAAAGCAAACTCCTTTCCTCTGGGTCCCGATGGCTGCGACTCAAAACATTCTGCACAGCCACCTTCGCTTCCCTCCTCTCGGGTCCCTCCCCGAAACCCACACATCTGTGCACACACTGTAAAGTAAATATGCGTAAAAGCAGAATCCAAGAGGAGGGGGTGGCAAGGGCCTCTGAGCTTCTTCCCTGGGTGGACCCTGCCCAGAGCTGCCCCCTCCCCCAGGAAAGCCTCTCCTTGTCACATTTTCAAGAAGTGTGAAAATTCCTTAGAATATCATACCTGCCTTGTGGCTCTGCATGCAACACAAACACCGTTTTGAGGTCTGCAGCCACAAATTTTCTTTCCCCAAAGACATCTACAAACTTCTGAACTCAGCTCAGAGGGTATAAAAGCCTGAGTTTCTTTTCAAGTTCACTGGAAACCCTCCAACCCAAGACCCGTCCCCACCCCCCCAACTTTGCCAGAGATTTTTCTTCCCACTAAGACAGCAAAAGCCAAAGACTGCTTCTACTCCTTGTGAGCTGATTCTTGTTGGTTTCCAAAGCTGCTCTCATCGTGTCGACCCCACCGATCACAGGGATGAACAATGCCAGCCTGGCCCCTGGGAGGCTGGGGAGGAGCGGACCGTCCTCGGGGCACACGGCGCTGAGACTGCACTTGGGAAAGGGCAGCGAGTGGAGCTTGAGCTGAATCAGGGTCCTGCGGAACAATGACCAAGGAGCTGCAATGTGGCCAACAGGCGGAGAAAGCAGACTCATCCTTAGCACATCTGCCAGGGAGTCAGCTAATGGCCAGGTCACCTGGAGGCTAACTTACTGACCCATCACTTGACTGCTTCTCCCACTCCGGTCTCCATAACATGGCCAAGGTATTAGTTGCCACATCCATGAAGCACAAGGTTATGACAATGGGCAAAGCAGGGAGCATGCCAGCAGCTGGCACTGTGCCCCTGAAACATCAGCCTCCTAGGCTGGCAGCTGCCAAGGGCCCTCCTCTGCCTGGCAGACACCTTGCCCCATCTGTCAAGGTCCAGGTCACACATCACCTCGTCTGTCAGGCTCCAGCCATCCGAGCAGACCCAGCCACCCCTTCTCTAGCTCGCGAGAGCAGTGGTCTCCAAAGGTTTTGACTCGTGCGCTCCCTAAAACCGGTTTGCAGATCCATATGCCTCTCACACGGTTTTAAGATGACATAAAAAAATCTTTTATTATAAGCTTAAATAGTTGCAGAGGATGTCATTTCCTTAGTACTTATTGTAAATATTAGCATTTTCAAATAAAGCTATTACATCACTCTTTTAAATGTTGACCATGGAATCTAAGTATTGGAGTAATTCTATACCAACCATAAACAACTTTTAAAATGTATGAAAAGTCTTGCCCTGAGCAGTGGTTAGAGCATAAGCCTGTGAACCAAAGGGTCTCAGGTTCGATTCCCTGTCAAGGGCACATCATACCTGGGTTGGGGTTTCGATCACCGGCCCCAGTTGGGGCATGTGTGGGAGGCAACAAATTGATGCATCTCTCTCACGTTGATGTTTCTCTCTCTCTCTCTCTCTCTCTCTCTCTCTCTCTCTCTCTCTCCCTCCCTCCCTTCCTCCCTTTCACTCTCTCTAAGAATCAATGGAAATAATATCCTCAGAGGAGGATCAACAACAACAAATATATATATGAAAAGTCTTCTTTATCAACTTATTTCATTTTCTCCTTGAACTCATATTTCCATTTTATTTACTCTTTGTATTTTTTAGCAATGGTATATACTTTTATATTTAAAATTTTTTTCATTAATGATTATCATATCAATTCTTTCTTGCAACAAAAAAAAAAATAATGTAAATACATTGAAATGTTACTTTTATTATCACTGTAAGTCTGTAAGTTTTAAGCAGCTTCTTCTAGACAAGTTATAATTTAAATAATCATCAGAATACAATTAATCAAGATAACATAAATAGCCCTGGCTGGTTTGGCTCAGCGGTTGGAGCGTCGGCCTGCGGACCAGAGAGTCCCGGGTTCAGTTCCCACTAGGGGCACATACAAAAAAAAAAAAGATAACATAAATATATTATAAATTTTCACAATCATTAAACATAAGGGTAACTTTTACTTAAAATTTACCTCTTAAAGAATTGAAACGGGCCCTGGCTGGTTTTGCGCAGTGCTTAGAGTATCAGCCTGCGGTCCAGAGAGACCAGGGTTCGGTTCCCGCTAAGGGCATGTACCTCGGCTGCAGTTTGTCACCGGCCCTGGTTGGTCGTGCGGATGGCAACCACTCGATGTGTCCCTTTCACATCGATGTTTCTCTCCCTCTCTCTCTCTCTCTCTCTCTCTCTTTCTCTCTCTCTACCTCCCACTCTATCTGAACAAAAAATGGAAAAATGTCCTCGGGTGAGGATAAAATAAAAGAATTGAAACGGCACTTTTTCAATTAACTGGTATATCCATGTATGAAAATTATTTGTTGCTAGAATGAGAGAGAATTTAGAATCAGTTCTCTTCTTAGTTTACATTTTTAAAGAGAAAACTCTGAAAAACTTTGTTTTCCCCCAAACAAGAGTGAATAAAAGGAGTTTTATGATGCTTAAAATTATATATAACAATATTTTACCAAAAATTAGTAACAGCCTATCAGCTGACATGTCAGTTCAGTTCTCCTTCAATTTTGTTGAAAGAAAATAATTAGAAACCATGAGACCCCAAAACGTATTTATTACCCAGTCATTAGTCATTCACTTTCCTAACTCTGGGAAATATACCAAAAAGACTATACCCAAACTTCTCGGATGACTGTTAATTATACCTGCTACTCATTTACTTAGAGGCCCCTTGTTTAAACTGAAATGGTTGGGAAAATTAAAATACTTGTTATTTTAATACAACTTTGCCAATACAATTTTTTTGCTTTTTAAATTGAAATATTTACATATCATAAAACTCACCCTTTAAAGTGTGCAATTTAGTGGTTTTTTAGTATTTCTACAAAATTATGCAACCATCGCCACTATCTAATTCCAGAACATTTTCATCACCCCAAAAAAGAAAACCCATGCCCATTGGCAGTCATTTCTCATCCCCACCCCACCCCCACCACCAGCCAAAACAGCTTCTAATAAAACTATTTTATCTCACCAAATGCTTTCTGAAAGTCCATCAAAAGGTTGGGTTTTCAGATGTAGTTCATTTGGTTCATGGAGATGTCTGCCATGAGACCTGTTTGGCAACAGTACACACTGTCAAGCCAAGCAGCCACACCAGATTTCGTTTTCTTTAGGAAAAAACTGGTTGAGGTTTCAAGCCAGAGTGTGAAGAGGTATCCCTACCTAACCACCGCACCTCTGAGTCTGATTCTGGCGAGATGGGTGGACCGCTGTGTACCTTAGAAGTTGCAAAGGCGCAGCACCATGCCCTGAATTTCATCAATGAGGCCTTTGTTACTGCTTAGCGGTGCCCTCCTTGCTTCCTGTCTGTGGCATCTTTCTTCAGGGGGTGTATATTCTTTGACGTCATTTGGAGGATGGAAGAGGAGAGGCTGTTGAAAAGACATTCTCATCACTCCCGCTGCCTCGCTCTACAAAATGTCTGAATTCAGAACACCCCAATTCAAGCCAAAACACCCCTTTTCTGAACAGTACACCCTTAGCAGAACTGCACACAGCCCAGGGAAAGTGTGGTAGACAGAGATGCGCCACAATGAACCCCTCCAAGGAGGGTCCCCAGCTGCAGAGAGGGAGGCCCGCAGATGGCCTCCAACAACCAGCTCCTTCGGGCCCAGCGCAGCGTCAGCGGCCCGCCCGGTCGGCCCTTCCTGCCCAGCCAGCACCACCCTGGTGGGCAGCGCTTGCTCCAGAGCTCCCCAGGGGTTGGCCAAGCCTTTGTCAGGCCTGCATTTGGGTTTCTCTTCTGCCCAGTCCTGCGTCCTCCCCTTTCCTTTGGCAGGTTTTGATCTCCAATAAATATCTGGTACCCCAAACACTGGCTCAGCTTCTGCTTCAGGAGAACTCAGCCTGTGAAAGAAAGACACTAGGTTCCCTGCAGGTCAGTGGTGTCCAGTTACACGAGATCTGTCCACACCAATATGTTAACTTGTAACTTTATTGCCCCAAAGATTTTTACACCCTTCAAAAGACCCCCTGGTGAGGCTCAGCATGTGTGAGGGGTCCACACCTTTCTTTGGCAGTGAGTGGGGAGCTGGGGAAGCGATGGGCCAGCCCAGTCACAGCGCTTTTCCAGTCAGTGTGGAATCTGAGCATCTGAAACTGACTTCATGAAAACCAGCTCAGTGCACACAGCCCCTGGGAAGTCTTTGGACTCAGCCTTCAGTTCAGACTTCCTGCCTACAGCAAGCTTTCCAGTCGAATAGTCTCACACTGTATTCTGATTGATTGATGTGAGCACCTGCCTTCTCCATCCATGGGCAGCTTCACTCATTCCCTCCTTCGGTCAATCAGTCAGTCAGTCTCCAGTAACTTTTTTTCTTTTATCCTCATCTGAAGATATTTTTTTCTATTTATCTTCAGATAGAATGGGAGGGAGGGAGAGAGAGAGAAACACCGATGCAAGAGAGACACATCAACTGGCTGCCTCCCACACGACCCCAACCAAGGCCGGGGACAAACCACAAACGAGGTACGTGCCCTTGACCGGAATCGAACCCGCGACTCATTGGTCCGCGGGCCGATGCTCTAGCCACTGAGCAACCGGCCAGGGCTCCAGTAACGTTTACCTCAAACAGTATGTCGTGAGTACTCACTGTGCGCTGAGGGCGGGCAGGCGAGCACGGCTGACCCCTGCCCTCCAGCGCAGCGTTCTGTGAGAGCAGCGGGGAGCGGGAAGGCCGTGAGAACCTCCAGAACAAGACTCGGCCCCACGAAGAAGGAGAATGTCTGCGTTTAATACTTTAACTCTTAGGAAATCTCAATATTTCTTCAGTCAGAGTAATAGTTGTCAGCTGGTTATCAAATCGAATTTTAATTTAACTGAAGTAAGTAACAGAGAAATATCAGAGCACCTATTATTTCCTTTCATTTGGGTATTTTCAAGTGCAGATGCTAGTAAATAGTTTATTTATATGAAAATTAAAGAGCATTAGTCTTTATTTTAAGATTTAGTAAAATATAGCCTAATTTAAATTTAAATTTATCTCACACTTAATGGAACTTTTGTCTTTTTTTTTTTACCAATTTTTACCCCAAAAGTTCAAAATACTCTTTTTTTTTTCAAAATACTCTTAAAGAAAGATACTATTAAATAACAACAATAATAACTAATGTTTACTGAAAATTTATTATTATAGTTAGACACTCAGCTTGGTGCTTTTCACTTTCATTATGATTTACCCCTTGAAATAATCCTATGACTCATATATTGTTATTGTCTCAACTCTACTAATAAGGAACCTAAGCTCGGAGAGTTTTAGAAGCTACCCAAGGGCATTCTGCCAACAGGTTGGGGGAGTGGGGGTTGAGCCCCACCTGGCTTTCTGCCTCACCTGACCAGGCCCGCGATGCTCGGGCAGGTCTCAGGCACCCAGAGTCCTTCTCGGGCTCATCAAAGCACCACAGGTTCATGCTGCCCCAACAGAACCCAACGGCCCAGGCCAGCGTCACCTGCCAAGTCCCGCGTGGAAGGGAACCACATCATCAGGCAGGCGATTCGAAGTCAAGTTTTCAGTAGCCACCTAAGCTGTAGCTCTCTCTAGACAAACCCGTTTCCAGAAAAGCACAAAATGTTCCCTAAGGTGCCCTCTTCTCTTGATCTCTTAATGCTGAGGTCCGGGGTCACTGCTCTCAATGACATCCATGTGCTGAGGGCTCACACTGTGACATCTGCAGCCTGGGCCTCACCCCTCAACTCCACCAGTCCCCTTTTACATTTCCACGTGGGTGTTTAAAGCCTTCTCCCACTTAGCATGTCCAAAAGGGGATTCCTGAGCGTCCCCTCAAAGCCCTGTCCTTCCACAGTCTCAGCTCAGCAACTTCATCTTTCTAATCTCGTAAAAAAAGTTCAGGGTCCTCTTGACTCGGCTTTCTCTCACACCCCACACTAAGTCCACCAGGAAGAGCAGAATCTAATCACCGCGTCTGCCCTGGTCCAAGCCCCCGACATCTCTCCTTGGGCTATTGCGGTGGCTCCTTAACATCCTCCCGTTTCCGTCCGTGCCTCCCTTCCGCCTGCTGTCCCCACCTAACCAGTGCGGGTGCAGAGAAGCACGGGTCAGAGATACAACTGCCCAAACCTGTGTCGGCTCCTGTTTCACTCCGAGGAAAAGCCAGACCCTTCACTGTTGGCCAGCAGGCCCTGAGCAGGGGTCATTGCTGCCCCAAGCTGCCTCTTCTGCCCTCGCCCCGAGGTTCCAGCAAGGTCACCTCCCTTGCGTTTCCCTGTGCCTGGAATGTTCTCCCAGGCCCCTGCCTGGCTCCCCCTCACTGTTGTCGCAGCCTCTCAGCAACAGCCCCTCTGGCCACTCTACACAGATTTGCAATTCCTGGCTCTGCCTTTCTCCACAGCACTTACCTGCATGGACCAGTGCACACTCCTACTTAGCAACCTGGGGCCTCTGCCGTCTGGATGTAAACTCCAGGAGGACCGAACGTTGTCTTCCAGTGCCGAGCACACAGAGACGCTCGAACTATCGGGCTGAGGAAACAGGCAGTCACACTGCAGAGCTGAAGGGGCCTGCCTGACCCCAGTGAGGACGCCGTCTCCACGGTCCAGTTTGGCGCTGTGTTCCCCTAAGCCAGCACACCTTACGTCGACTCTTGGCCTTCAGGATGGGCCCATTGGCATCACAACTGCTGTTTGAGATTAGATGCCCCCTTTCAAGTGGCCCCAATTTCTGGAAAAACCGTTTTGGGGGTTCACATGCTATCAAGGAGGTGAGAACTGGATTCTGCCAAAGGGCAGGTCAGTCCCTTGACTAGAGACCCAAACTCTCTGCACCTCGGCCTGCCCACCTATGGAGAGAAGACAAAAAACAAAATGAGCCAAAGAATGAAAACACCTGCCTTGTCCACACCGAGAGGTATTATGGGATCAAATGGAATCCGATTTATGGAAATGCTTTGGACGGTGCTCTCCACTCTGGATCTGGTGACTAGTGTGTCCTGCTGCCTGTGCCTGCAACGTGTGCCTCCGCCGGCTTTGAGCCCAGAGTACAGTTTATCCCTGAAACCCACCCAGGACTTCAGCAAGCTTTCTGACTCTTCACCAGCCCAGTGTGCGCCCCCATGAGGAGGGCAGAAGAAAACCAGCAGTGTGCCCACTAGCTGGAGAGGAATCGAGGAATCTCTCTCTCTCTCTCTCTCTCTCTCTCTCTCTGACACACACACAGAAAGCCAAATACAGCTGTCATCCTGTGTTCTTTTTTTTTTTATCCTCAGCATTTATCTTCAGATAGAGCGGAAGGGAGAGAGGGAAGAAGAGAGAGGGAGAAGCATCGATGTGCGAGAGACACGCCGATTGGTTGCCACCCACATGGTGCTGGGGATAAACTGCAACAAAGGTCCGTGCCCTTAGCGGGAACGGAACCCGGGACTCTCTGGTCCACAGGATAATGCTCTAACCACTGAGAAAACCGGCCAGGGCCATCCTTGTTCTTGATTTCCCTCCTGACGTCTATCCTTCTAACAACTCCTGCAGAAATTTCCTAGTGCACCCCAGGGAAGCCCACTGCCAACTCTCCTCACGGGTGGCCTTTGACAAGCAGTAAAGCTGGCCCTTCTGCAGTGGTTCCCTTCCCGGGCTCCCTGAGCACCCTCCCACACAGGGCAGCCCACTCACTCCCGGAGTCTGCCAGCAGGAGAAATAAAGAACAGCCGACCAGAGCTGTTTATTTCAGATTCCCCGCCGGCTGGAGCCCTCCAGTCATGCGCTCCCTCCTTCCCTTTGAGCGTTTCTGGGCCAGGCTGTGGGTACAAGTATGTTCCTCTTCCTGGTATTAATCCTCTCACCCTGGCACCTTATCGTGGCTCCGGCTTTCAGGGGCCCACACCCACCGAGCACAGGGCTTTCCCTTTTCTCTCTTTTCAAACATGTCCAACTATCAGGGGGTCTCTAATCCTTCTCGTTTAGGTTGGTGGCTTTCAGGGGTAGAAGGTTTTGGGTTTCTCTATGAAAGGTATTTAGGTTGGCACCGTCACAAATGGCAGGCTAACCATTTCGATTCTAAAACCAATTCTCCCATTTGGGGTGGCCGCGTGGACTCAGACATGGCAGGAGAGCTGGATTGCTCCGGGCTGCTTTCCCTTCGACCTGGACGGCGGCAGTAAACGCCTCCCCTTCCCCGTGCCACCTCCTCCGTGGACACGTGAACGGCTGAGCGGAGGGAAGCTCAGGACCTGACCCATTAGGGAGGGAAGAGAGGAGACTTGTTACACTAAATCGGGACGTGATCCCTGAGAAGGTCTCTGGGCGCGCTCCGTCACCCACTGACCTGGTGGGGTTCCTCTTCTCCCTCTGCTGACGCTCGTCCTGGACAGCATCCGAGAGGCAGCTCAGACGCAGCGCCGTCGAGAAGCGGCGAGCAGGAAGGGTCCGGTCCTGTGGACCAGCTGGTTTCTAGAACGGGGCTCTCTTCAGGATGGAGAGGTGGCTGCAAGGAGCAAAGGTCACGGACGGCGCTGGGAGTGGGCAGCCCTGCCCGGGGGGCCTGCAGTCCAGCGGCCGGAGCCCGGCTCCCAGTGCAGACCCTCGGGACAGCCTGCGCTCTGGTGACCTTGCAGTTAAATTGCCGCGTGGAGCAGGAGCCAAGTCAAATTTTAAAAACATTTTTTTTTAATCATTAAAAGGCTTTCTAGGGCATAAATTAATGGGCCACGACACACATGTATGGGGTGAAGGAAGCAATCCAAGTGTTAGCATGGTAATTAGCCAGTTAATATTAATAAAGGGAAAAAAAGCAAAGGGAAGTCAGACATTGTGGGTGTGGTCACCTGGAAAGTGTCACCAGGACATTACAGCTTCACACACATTGTTCCTCCAGGGGGATTAATACTCCTCCCTCCCCCCTCTGGTCCTGGATTGTTAGAGAAGAAGGGGACAATAGGCACATGTGCAGAAGTCGGGGTGGCGCAGGGGAGGGGGTTGCCTGTCAGTCTAGCCTGGAGAACAATGGATTGGCTGGGGGGAGGGGGGCGGGAAACCTCATCAGAGGTGGAGAAATCTTGGGAAGTTAATCGGTTAATGTGAAGAAGCGCCTGTTAAAACCCCCAGACTAAGCGTTCCCTCTCTCACTGTTGCCCCGTGACCCGCACTCACTTGTGTGTTCTCGCGTGTTCCCAGCAGCCACATGGCCCACGGCCATAGGACTCCACACGCAGGATGCTGGGCCGGACTGTGCTTTAATAGGGAGCAGAGACTGTGGGCAGTGGCCTTTATTCTGGCCCTGCTGAGGACATGGCTGGACTCCTTCCATGGTGGGACGGGTGAAATTGGGCATTGGAAACCCAGGAGTTCATTTCCACACCAAAAAATAGCACTCATCTTCCCGTGTTCGAGTCTCAGGAAATTCTTTTCCTCACAGCATCGCAAGAACCCCACTCCCACCAACAGCACAAGCCACTGTTGAACACTCCTGGCTGCATGAGTCTGAGGGGCCAGCTCTCGGGAAGCCTTTCGGAGCACTGGGCTCCCATCAGCTTGGAGAAGGGGCGTCCAGTCTTCTCCGCCTTTGCTGAACAGTTACAATCCGTTTATACATCACGTCACGGTGCCGGCAGCGGTGAGAGTCTGAAACTTGCAATCTCCTGACCCTTTGACGTAGGTCAAGCTGCAAAGTCTGCCACATACATGTAGCCCAAGAAAGGATGGGGAAGGAAGCAGGAGGGCCACAGTCGGGGGGGGGGGGGCATTTATTACAAGGCAGGTCACACCTCTGAACCACAGCCCCAAATTCAAAAGCAGTCACAGAGGGTCTGTCCACTGGTTGGGAGACTTTGTTCTCAGATCTTAGAAACGCTCGTAAGAGCATAAGTGAGCTCAGAAAACCCTCTTTGAAATCCGGGTGTTCAGGAAAAATCCTGTGGTGGCGCAAACCCTCGTAGGGAAGTGCTCGACATGAAGCCTTGACACGAGGCATCCGTTTCAAAGGCTTCCATCTCATCGGAACCCAGTGCCACCTGAGTGACACAGCTCCTCCCCACCCACGAGGGTCCCTTATAGAAAGACCTGGCTAACCTAGACAACTGACTGCTTGAGTGACCCCTTTTCCCTTCCTGCAGCCTAATCCCTGCTCTTGCCTTTCAAATTTGCCAATAAAGAGTGAATCTACGCAATCCTCGGCTCTGCACCCTCAATCCAATTAAAGGCAGAACCTCAGGTCCACACTCTCTCCCTCTCTCTTCACCTGAGACCTTTGTGTGGCCCTTGAGCATGCCATGTGCTTTCCTGTGAGTCATAAATCTTGTCCCTCAAAGTTCCCTGACGGTTCTCTGCTGAGGTGCGTCTCACAGTCATAATAAGAACTACAAGGGCAGGTGCAGCCCAACATTGGCTCAGGCTGGGAGATGTCTGTGGGGACTCACCACAGGTCGCATGGCTCAGGTGAGAGCCGTGGCCAGTCCTCGCCCGCAGACAGCATCACTGTTGATAGGCTGAGGCTGAGACCCGCAGGAAACAACATTTCAAGACATCTGTTCAGATTCTCTCTGCCAAGAGCTTCTGCCAACACGACCACACACTTCAAAGTCCATTTAAACTTGCTGTCCTTCAGGAAGGAGTGTTAAGCTCCCAAAATACTCATTATCCTTCTCTGGATTCCCCCATAGCCCTCTGCACATTTTCAATCACATGCACACCCTGCTTTGTCTCCGTCATGTGTGCACTCAGTGTGCACTTTGGGTAAGGGCTTGTGTCTCTGCGCCTTCAAGGAAGGTCTGCTGCTCAGCCATCATTGAATTGGAGCAAATCAAACCCAGCATTTTCTGTAAGAGTCTTCCAGTATTTTAGGAACTTCTACTTCCAAATGTACCCAATTAATACAGAAGGAATAGCATATGTTTTGGTGCAATATGCCTAAAGAAGGTTGGGAAGCCAGGGTGTCTACTAAGTCCTCTCCATAAAAAACATTTTCTATAAGTCCATTCCAATGACTTGTAACACTCCAGCATGATCACTCCTGTGGAAAAGAGGGATGAGGGGCAACTGTGAATTACATTCCTGCACATCCATGAAGAAGTATTTATTAATTCACTCACTCATTTGCATTTCTTGAAAACTCCAGAATTAGAAAACTTTACAAACAGCTAAAGAAATTAATGACAACCCTCTGTTGAACAGTAATCTTCCAAGGCTGTAAATCTTTCAATGAGAGAATCCACTAAAACATATGCCCTTCTAGTGGGGGGTCTTTTGTGCCTGCCCAGCATTTAATTACCCCTTCTTCTGATAATGCCACCCAAGCCAATTTTCCTTAGGGTTATCTCTATAACATTCCCTGTGGTTCATGGGGGTTTTACCCCAGTCCTGGTTGCAAGATCAGACACATGACCACAGAATGACCTACATATTCCAATATTCTGGACACAATAATTCAACTAGGCCCAGGAAGATGATCTACTCAAACCACACAAGTTATAATAACCTGTAAATTTGTTTAAACAATTTAAAACATGTCCTTTTATTCCTAGGGTTTCTCAACCAGTAGACTATAAAATCTGGATCCGCTGGTGTCCATCACTGGGGCCGCCTGAATGAAGCCAGCTCCGAGGAGGCAGCCCGGGAGGCGGAGAAGGGAAGACGACCTATTCCTCAGGAATCATGTGAACATCTGGATTAAGTCATGCCTAAAATTCTAGACTTTTCAGTTAGATAAGCCAACACATTCCCTTTATGCTTATGTCTTATTGTGGTTAAGTGTATGACACTTGTGACTATGAGTTCTGACTAATGTGGTACAGATAACATGGTAATAGTAGCTGCCATTTATTGAGCACCTAGTATATGCCAGGAAGATTAAATATATATTACCTCTAAGTTTCATAACCATAGAAGATGGTCAGTGGACAACTACTTTTCTTGGTGAGGAAACTAAGACTCAGAGAGGTGAGTGGTTTGTCAAAGGCCTCACATTAGTGAGTGGAAGAGGTGGGATTTGAACTCAGAATCCGTATTCTTTTTCCTTCACCAGGCTGTCTCATCAGAGAAAGGACATCTGCTACCTGTTGGCAGCGAGATTAAAGAGCCTTTCCAGGCATGATTGGCTTCTCATCAACTATATCAAAATAAAATGTGATTATTTTCCACTGAACCATCTCATTGGCCTTCTGATCCTCCGCAAACTCGCCCGCCAGCCATGTCCATTTCCCACCGAACCCTTTGCTACATCGTGTGACTTCAGTGCCCAATGAGAAAGTCGTAACTCTTGCCACGCTGGTGGGGGTGAGGGAGGAAAGGTGTGTGACATCCCGGCTGTGACACCCTTTGTCAGGCTGCGTGGTTTGGACTCTTGGAATATGCGGACCGGCCACGGAGAGGTGAGACGTGTCCTCCGCCACCAGGGCCCCTCACCTCCTCGGGGCGCCGTCCGGACACGGGAGTTGGAACCAGAGGAAGACGCGCTTCAGCAGACACCTGCTGTCCAGGCCTTGGGGGCGCATGAGTCAGTCCCATTAGGACCTTGTCATCTTCAGTGGGGAGATTATTTAGGATTATCAGAGATTAAGGTGAAGGGGGAAGGCAGTATCTGTTTAATCCTGTGGCACTGAGTTGAAAGGTAATTCCCTGTTAGAGAGAACCCGCGGCATCACGGCCCCTGTTTCCCAAGGCCCGAGGCACAGCCGCACTTGCACCAGCCTGAGCCTCGGAAGCACCGGCAGAACCCCGTGGCCAGTGTCCTGACCACCCTCGTCCCTCCCTCCAGAATGGCCTTGCTTTACTCCCTAGGAAAATCCAGATGTGTCTGCAAAGAAAGACCCCTTTAAGCCTTTACCGTTGACCCTCCCTATAGCAAAACCGATGGACCAAAGACACTTAAAAGAGAGGGACTGAAATAAAAAGAAAAAAAGAAAAATGAAAGAGAAGCCACCTTCCCTGGGCTGTTGCTTGACCCCAACCCTGAGGGCAACAGGAACCTGGCAGAGCCTCCCGCCCCCGGCCCCACCCCCTTGTGCTCCAAACTCAGACTGGAGTTCTAGAACCACAACACAAAGCCTCTGGACTGCGGTGACCGAGGGCATGATCACCGCAGAGTTGTCCAAACGGTGCCCTTCGGGTGGTGGTCACAGCAATGAGCTACTTTTTCCTTTTTAACTATCTTGTTTAATTGCAAAAATAATACACACATCTACTCTGCTTTTTAAAAAAATTAACCTTTGGGGAAGGCTGAAGTCCTTCCTGCCCGCCCTGCAGTCCCACCCTCTGAGAGAGCCAGAGTCGGGAGTGACCCCTTCCCGACACGTGTGTGCGCACATGCCTCGGAAATGTCAGAGCATGTTTGTGTGAATACGTGTCTCTGCGTACGTGCTATGCGCGCCATCTGTGATTGGTCTTGTTCACTTAGAAAAGCATCTTGGGGCCCCATCCATCTCGAGAGCTGCTCACATCTTCCCCCTGTGGCCTTCTGAGGCCCAGCCCAGCACCAGGAAACTAAGCTGCCTTAGCTCCTCCGCGCTCTGTTCCTGCCTCGCTTACTCTCTCCGGCCGGGTCAACGCTCCTTCCTCAGCTCGGCTGAACCTCAAGGAGGTGCCACCTTGAATCCCAGTGAGATCCAGGGAAAGGATCATGCCTGCCGTGGCCATGAGCACCCTCCAGCGCCCTCCCACCCCGAGAGAACCCTCGGCCTCTCCGCCAGCTGGCCCGGGGTGAAGGTGAGCTCAGAGAGACCACAGCCACTCCCGGAGTCTCCTCTCCCGCGGGCTCATCCCCGGGGGCCGGGCTGCCCAGGGCGATGACGGGCCATGATGGCAGGCTTCGCTTTGGATGCTTCCACCCAGACCACGTACTCACTAACTGTGTCCTTGGGCACCTGACTGAACCCCTTCAAGCCTCAGTGTCATGTCTGGAAAATGCAGTTCATTCGAGCTCCTTACAGGATGCTTGCTCAGACCGAGAGCTGGAAAGGTGGCTGCTCGTATGATGACATCATGGGCTGATGTGACCGCAGGGAGGCTCACGTGACTCCGTCTAGGGGTCGTTCAAAATAGTTTTCAGACCCCGACAGAGGGAGCTTTGGAAGCAGTGCCCCAGAACCCCGAGGTTAGAGTAACTGGACAGTTTGCCTAATGGCACCGGAAAGGCCCAGTGAACCCCTGGCCCCCCCAGGGAGCCCAGGCCCGGTGGCTGTGCAGCACACACCCAGCCTTCTCTGCAGCCCGCCAGGGGCCGAGGACACTGCCACAAGTTTGGAGCCTTTTCTGAAGGATCAGAGGCTCAAGCTCTTTGCCGTTTGCCTCGAGGGCCCCTTGCTCCTTACTTTCTCTTTACAGTCTTTGAATTACGCCAGACTGCCGGGTTTCCTGGGGCAGGAAACTTAAGAGAAAATGAAACATGCACTCAGATTTGTCAGCTTAGAAAACAGATCTAATTTAGTGTTGTTACTTTTTAAATTATTGGTAGATTTGGAGGCTTGTTGTGGGGCGTAGTGATACATAGTGGTTAAGAATGTTGGCTTTGAGTTTGGCTCAGAGGTTAGAGCGTCGGCCTGCGGTCCAGAGAGACCTGGGTTCGGTTCCCGCTAAGGGCACGTACCTCGGTTGCAGTTTGTCCCCGGCCCTGGTTGGTCGTGCGGGTGGCAGCCACTCGATGTGTCCCTTCACGTCGATGTTTCTCACTCTCTCTCCCTTCCTCTCTCTCCCTCCCATTCTATCTGTACAAAAAATGGAAAAATATCCTCGGGTGAGGATAAAAAAAAAAAAAAAAAAGAATGTTGGTTTTGGAGCTGGAGCTGCAGGAGCAGCTCACCCTCCGAGCCTGGGCTTCCTCTTACTCACACCTCCTCACACCAGGGCTGTGCGTGGCACACAGTGCTTGGTAAACAGAGGCTATAACTGTATTCGTTTTCTCAGCGATCCCTGACCCTTCGGTAACATCCTTGCACACAGTTGGCGGAACAATCAATTCCCCCTCCCCCCTTTATTGATTTGAGAGAGAGAGGATGGGAGAGGGAGAGAGAGATGAAAACATTGATGAGAGAGAACATCGATTGGCCACCTCCTGCATGCCCCTTACTGGGGATCAGGCCCACAACCTGGGCATGTGTCCTGGCTGGGAATCGAACCAGCGACCTCCTGCTGCATGGGTCAATGCTCAACCACTAAGCCATACCGGCCGAACCAAACAATCAGTTTCTTAAACCCCCTTTTCAAATGTTTTGAGTCAATGGAAGAAAGGAAAAGAAATGACCTACAGCCATGGGTTTTCATGTTCCCAAATGCGAAAGACTGCCTGACTCAGAACCAAGATTTATTTCCATCAAAATGGTGTTCTGCAAATTGTGTAAGCACTT
This sequence comes from Molossus molossus, assembly GCF_014108415.1. Classification (NCBI taxonomy): domain Eukaryota; kingdom Metazoa; phylum Chordata; class Mammalia; order Chiroptera; family Molossidae; genus Molossus; species Molossus molossus. Next base: position 84,805,249 of record NW_023425349.1, read on the forward strand.
GAGTGAAACAGGACTGCGCCTTTGCCTGGGAAGCATGCGGAATCGCCACGAGCCGTGGCCTTGCTGTCCTAGCACTTCTGACATCCCCTTATTTCCTAGGAGCACTAGTAACAGCACACTGTGGAAGGAACCCTCTGGACACACCCAACCCCTGCACACACCTATGGGGAGTGAGCACTGTGATCCCCACTGAACGGGTGGAGAATTGGGTGCTGACACATGGGTGGAGCTCAAGCTCCCAGCCTGCGTTTTAGGATTCTTTTCTTCACCTGTTTCCTGTCTGTCTTCCTCAGAGAGTGAACATTCTCCCGCCTCGGAGCACTGAGACCCCACCAGGCTGGAAAGTGGAGTGAACACACTACCGGACTTGGCATCCAAAGGCCTGGCGCAGAGTCCACGTACTGCCCTTTGAACATAAATTATCAGCTCAGCTCCATGCCTTACTCTATAAAATAGGTGAAACCACACATACACACACACACACACTCACACACACATACTCACACACACATTCATACACACGCACTCACACACGCACACACACACACACACACACACACACACACACACACCCTGGTCCGCACAACATCATGCAGGTAAATCACAAACAACTTCGCAATGTAACACAACGTATGTAAATTGGGAATAGCCCACAAACATAAAAGCCCCTGCCAAGCGCTTGACAAGAAGTAAGATGGAAACTGGGAATCATGAAGTGTCTCATCAAACATTTGCTGAACCCACAGAAAGTCTCGTGCTAGAGACAGATGCCTCCAGACTCCGGACGAGGGAGCAGGCTGAGATGGAGCGCGGGCTGCTCGTCGTGGGGCCGCGGGGCTGGCAGGCCATCTGGGTGCTTGTTAGCAATAGGAATTCCTGGGCCTCACTCCAGACCTGCTCAGTCAGGATCTCTTGGGTACGAGGCTCAGGAATCCGCCCGTGAACAAGACCTGCAAGGGCTTCTCTCACGTTCACGTTTGAGAAGCGCGGGTTCACAGGTGGCACAGCCGGGCATCCTGTCAGTCACGGCCTCGGCCTTTAACCCCAGGGGCACCAAGTGCGCTGTTAGCACACCTATTACAGATACAAAAAAGGTTTTAGGTTTAAACCTGGCTTGAAGTGAGGACGAGCCTGTGACCAGGGCAGGGGGAGACCACGCACCGTGAGAAGCTGAGCTCTGTTTGGCTGGAGAGAACAGTACGGAGACATCCATGAAGGGAAAGGTTGGACCAGCCAGGGCTGGTGGAGGAGGCCTTGACCGGGGTGGGGCAGGTCTCCCCCGCTGGGCAGCTGCAGCTGACCCCCCTCTGAGCACATGTGGCTAAGTGGCGTTGCGAGGAGCAAGGGAGCACACGGCAAGTGTTCAGTTAGCTGCCTTCACCCCCATCGTGACTCTCACCGCGGCCTGCACACCTCCAGCCTGGGCGGTGTCCAGGCCTATCTCTGAGTCAACGTCTTCTCCCTTCATGTGTACCCATGTTGAGAAAGGTCAGGAAAGGGCATTTGCATGTTTTACAACAGGCCCTTTGATCATTAGCAGGAGTGCCCATCGTCAATAGGAACCTCAGAGGGAAATTGGGGTCCTGTTTTGTGCCCTCCAGGCCTCTGCTCACATTGACCCCGCCATCAAAGGGATCGTGGTAAACCAACTGCAGACTAAACGAAACTGGTTCCTAAGATGAGAAGTGATTCAGAGTGTGTAGCAGCTCATTAAAAAAAATAACAAAAAAAGGCATTTGTTAATGAGTACAGAAAATGCCAGTGAACGAGAGCGCCCCACTCCATTACGATGCTCCCGGAGCTGCTCGACCCTAATTCTGCAACAGCCAGGAGAGAATAAACACGTCCAGAGCCGGTTGTCCTCGCTCAGAGACAGGATAATCTTGGAGAAACATTTTACGGTGTATCGTTTGAAGAAAAGTGCATTAGTCTTTCCTGAAAAAACATTTGGTTGACCTTGAAAATAAAAGCATTCATGAGAAGTATGAGCAGAAGTTTTCATTATTCCTTAAGCCCTCGCTTCAGAGAGACAAAAAATTCCACCCTCCATTGCAGCGCCACAATGCCAAGTTGCCAAGCAACTGATCTTTTATGGTGGATCGCCACGGAGACGGATGTAAACAAAATCATAAATCCCATTACCCTGCTAAATACTGGGTCTGGGTTAGAAAGGGAGCAAAGTTGCTGCTTTTCAGGTTAAAAGAGATCATATGAAACGGTGAGTGGCAAGATTTGAGTCCAAGTAAATTGTCATGGGTGAGACGGTAATCAATGTAGCTTTTTTTCTTTCAACGGCCAGCCGCCCCTGATTTTCCTGTATCGAGGAAAGCAGTCAGAGTTGGAAGAGTTCTGAAAGGTAAACAGTACTACTCATTGAGTCCAAGGCTGGAGGCCGAGGGGTTGAGGACATTTATCTAAAGGGTCACACAATTAGTATTCAGAAGATTTCAACTGCTAAAATTGAATTAAAAATTCAACGTGCTCCCACCGGGTTAGAGCTGGGGCATGTAGAGACGTCTGCCCTGAGTGGACAACAAATCCCACACGCGGGACGACCCCTGCCCGGCCACCGCTCTTGTCGTGGTCCCCGTCAGATGGCCCGGGGCTAACGGCAGGCTCTCCAGAGGGCACAGCTCGGTCACCCTGGTGTAAGTACTCCCAGTGGCTGTCGATTTCAAGCTACCGACGTGAGACCCAAGCCCGGGCTCTCCTGTGCAGTGGGGCCAGCTCCTAACACTCCTAAAACGATGTCAGTCCCCTGGCCTAACCCCAGACCAGGCAAACCACAATTCCTGAGAGTGGGACCCAAATCTTGGCATTTTAAAGAAGGTTAAAAAGTGGTTAAGAAACACTGGACAACCTGGCCGGTGTGGTTCAGTGGTTGAGTGTTGACCCATGCACCAAGAGGTCACCGGTTTGATTCCCGATCAAGGCACACACCCAGGTTGTGGGCCCAATCCCCAGTGGGGGGCATGCAGGAGGCAGCCAATCGATGTTCTCTCTCATGGATGCTTCCATCTCTCTCTCCCTCTTCCTTCCTCTCTCTCTAAAGTCAATAAAGAAAAAAAAAAATTTTGCCCTGGTCGGTTTGGTTCAGCGGTTAGAGTGTCGGCCTGCAGTCCAGAGAGACCTGGTTCAGTTCCTGCTAAGGGCACATACCTCGGTTGCAGTTTGTCCCCGGCCCTGGTTGGGTTGTGTGGGTAGCAACCACTCGATGTGTCTCTCTCACATCGATGTTTTTCTCTCTCTCTCTCCCTCCCTCCCACTCTATCTGAACAAAAAAATGAAAAAATGTCCTCGAGTGAGGATAAAAAAAAAATTAAAAAAGAAACACTGGCCCTGGCCGGTTTGGCTTAGCGGTTAGAGCGTTGGCTTACGGACCAGAGAGACCCAGGTTTTGTTCTTGCTAAGGGCACATACCTCGGTTGCAGTTTATTCCTGGCCAGGGTTGAGGTCGTGTGGGTGTCTCTCTCACGTCAATGTTTCTCTCTCTTTCGACCTCCCTCTCTCCCTCCCGCTCTATCTGAAGATAAATGCAAAAATGTCCTCAAGTGAGGATAAAAAAATAAATAAACACTGATCAAGAAGCTTCATGGTCAGGGGTGTGGTGGCATTTGGGTTTTGTGTCTTAAGAAGGAACTGGACGTGGACCATAAGAATACTTCCTCTCCTCCTGAGTCTGCCGGTCACCCACAGCAAACCAGGACTGCAGCAGTGGTCTGTGTCCTGTCACCCTTCCTCGGGTGACACTCAGGCCACATGCCTTGCCCCAGTGTCCAGGTCCCAGAGACTCCAGCAAAGGGCCACAGACCCAGGTGCCCAGGGATCCGGTGGAGGGAAGCGTTGGGTGAGTTGGGGGAGACCTGGAACATGAGCCCCGTCTGAAGGGGTGGTGGTGGTGGCTCGTTTGGGGCGTGTCATTGGTCAGAGGAGGGGCCGCTGGCCAACATTCAGCCACATCTTCAGTTCTTCCACACAGGACACAAATGTGGATTTTTATGGGAATTCTTCTGGTGTTGGCAACTAATTCAAGTTTGAAAAATTGTTAAGCCAAGCAAAACCATCTGTCCAAGGTCCTCTGCCCCCTGGCCTCTGGGGGAGGGGCTCCTGCTCGGGGATGACCACAGACCTGCAGGGTGGCCAGGGGCCTCGCCTGCCTCTCTCCCACCCCAGGATTTAACCCAGAGCACAGAGCTGGCTCCAGGGTCCTGGAACAGGCCGAGATAAGGGCTCCGCAGTGCTTCATTTGGGAGGAAATTCCTAGACACACGGGTGTGGCGGGGGGGGGGGCAGGAGGGAAGCTGATAAAGGGGTGTGTCCAAGCCAGTGACTCCAGAAGGCAGTCCTGTGGGGACCCTGGAGACAGAGTGGAGCACCTGAGTTATCCCAACCAAGAAGCATCTACCTCATCACTGGTCAGAGCTGCTTCCGGAACAATACAGCACTCAATACAGAAAGGCTCTCGGGTGTGTACCGTCCTGCCGGCTGGGTCACGGAAGCAGCGTCACGGAAGCACCTCAGCGCAAACACGGTGGAGTTCAGAGCCCAGCAGGGGGGCGTCGGGTCCAGCCGGCTCCCCCTTTCCTCCCAGCAGAATGCGTAGGCATACTGGGAAGGGCCCGGGTTATTTTAACTCAGAGTTCAAGGGAAGAGGAAGGAATAACTGAGTACGTAAATAGGAGCAATTATTATCTCTAAATGATGGGATAGGTCATGATATTTCCTTAACCTTTCCTATCCGTTCAGGCTCTTGTAGTAAGAATTAATTACTATAATGACCGGTGGTGGGCGGTGATGTCCCCCACACACTCCATTTATCAAGCAGGTACGTTGCCTCCACCCAGGTCCCTTCTGCTAACATCTTACAACCGTTTACTCCCCGCCCTGACAAGAGCCCTTTGTTCTGGGGGTTCCCCTCATCCACCATCCCACCTGACTGACACGGGAGTGGAAAGGGCCTGTGGGGTCCGGCTGAGACTGCATCCCCACTGTGCTCCCTCCGGCCGCTCTGCTTCCCTCACCCCTTCTCCCGGGAGCTGTGTGCAGAGACCGGCACGCAGGAGCCGCTGGGCTCTGCTCCTGAGAAAGCGGAGCTGGGACGGCGAGCTACCTGTGTCCTCGCAGGCTCCCGAGCCCCGCTCCGCTGACGGCCCTCGGCCTGTCACAGTTTGTTTGTGCCATGAAGCAACTGCTTTAATTTTCAAGTTCCCATGCTCTCTTCTTGAAATAAAAGATTACTTTATTTCAGGAGTGACACATTGAAGTTCCCCTTGGAGAAGTCAGCGAATGGCAGGTGACGGACGAGGTCCACCTGGTGGGGACGTGGTTCGAGGGAGAGCAAGGACCTCACCACCCAGGGGTCCACGGGCGGCGGCCACGCTGGAGTCCACACTGGACTGGGATGCCTGGGCCTTCGGAATCATCAGATCATTCTAAAAATTCAGATATTTATGTGAAATTTCCTGATTTTTAAATGTTGGCTCAGAGTTTTCTAAAAACGCTGCACGGGTCAAGCACAACATTCCGTGGCTGAATCCGACCCAGCGGCTGTCATGTCAGGTCCTCTGTTTTCTTGAACAAATTTGGGGGGAAAAAATCGTCCACCATTAGCCCACTTGCGTACTGAGAACAGAGACATTTCTGTGCCCTCCTCCCCTGGTCGTGCCCCTCCCCCCCTGCACAGGAGCCGTGGGAGGCCCTGGTGCCCACGAGAGGGGACGCACTGTCGTCCTCGCCTTCTGCGGGGACCCGGGATCTGCCGCTGCAGGAGGCGAGCTGTTTGCTAAACACGCGTCTCCCGCCGACGCTGAGATGCTGCTACATGTTCTCAGAGAGGAGAAACAAACACATTCCTAGTTCCAGATTATAAACTAGGAAATACTAAGAAGTTTCGGCACAATCTCCTGAAAAGGTCTCTTCAGATCAAACTTTTGAACCCTGGTCTAAAACAAAGGTTCTTTCCTGAAAAAGGCCAGCTGCCTTCTGGGGACTTGAAAGGGCTGGAGGAGGCCACACAGATCCCCAGGCCACCCACCCGCCCCACTCGCCCGAGGAACACTTGCCCAAAGGAGTCAAAATGCCTTCGAGGGCATGTCACCGCGTTCCTGTGAGAGCAGGGTCCTTGCTCCATTTCACCCCATTCCAGGTGGCCCTGTGCCTCCGAGTGTGGAGACCACCCAGGCCCCAGTTGTTGGGGCCTTTATATCACTCCAACTTTGACCAAGCATTGTTGCTGTGAAAAATAGCGTAAGCAGATTCATCTCTGCGACTCACTCTGCCATCTTGTGCTCAGGAGGCCCCAGAAGCATCATCTCCACTGACCAGTCACCAAACTCTGCGCCAGGCACTGGGCGAGGCTCCTAGGTGTCACCTTCCGGCTGACCTTCCTCAAGCTGCCCTGGGCCTTCAGACGTCCCAGGAGCTGTGGAAGGAAGTCAGGTGAAGCGCCGCCCTCCTTCCCTGAGGGCGGGGCCGCAGCGCAGGGAAACACTCCGAGCCTGGGGGAGCTCATGTGCAACAGCTCAGGAGGTGGCCTTGGGGGAGCCCGGACCCAGCAGGGTCCCCACCAATGTTGGGGTGAGAGCACCTGGTCCCGAGGTGGCTGGAGCGTTAAGTGAAATGGAGCAGAGGAAGCACTGGGTGCGGAACCTGCACAGGTGAGGGGCGCATCCACATCAGACCTGACAGGTGGTGGGACGGCTGGACTCAGGCCGCAGGGCCGTGGGACCATCGGGCACGTCAGCGGGAAGACCCTGCAATTCCCATTCAGAATCTAGCTCATTCGTTCATTTGACTTGGATGCACTGAGTGTCCCTTCCTCACTGAGAATATGATTTTTGAGTGAAGACTGGAAGGAAGGAGAGAGGGGCCTCCCTGAGTCCTGGGGAAGGAGGGCATTCCCAGCAGGGAGAATAGCGATCGCCAAGATACCCAGGCCGGAGCACGCTTGGCGTGTCCAGGGGAAATTGAGAAGCCCGGGGCACTAAGTGAGGTGAGCAAGGGGACAGCAGAGTCAGAAGGCAGAGAGGACGGGGGTGTTTTGTGTCCGTCAGAGCAGGGACCTGGGCTGTTACTGTGAGTGAAACAGGAAGCAGAGGCAGAAAGCGTGTCTGACTCACACCCTAACAGAATCACCCTGGCGACTCTGGGGGAGAACAGATGAAAGGGGCCAGGGTTTAAGCAGGAAGATCAGTTAGGAGACTTGGTGGCCTGGGCCAGTGTGGTGGCCGTGGTGGCACTAAGTGGGACATTTTGAGTACAGTACTCAAGAGAGGCCACATGACTTGCTAACGGGTTGAACACAAGGAATGAAAGAATGGGAGAGGTCAAAATGCCTCCTTGGTTTTGTGTGAGCCGCCAGAAGATGGAATTTCTGGTCCCTGAGATGGAAGGGCTGGGAACGGTCTAGGGGTGACTATTCAGTTCTGACCTGGCCAGTGGGTGGCAGCTAAAGGTCTCCAGCTCACAGTTGTATATGAGAGATTGGAGTTCAGGGGGGAGCCCTGGCTGGACACAGATATATTTTCAACTGATCCGGGTCCAGATGGGATCGACAGCCAGGGGCCTGAGCGTAGGAGGGAAGAGGGAACAGGCCCAGGCCCAGAGCCGAACTTGCTGTCACAGGGTGGCGTCAGGTGGTCATTTAAATACCTGTTTACAAAAGAAAAATTCTTTTCTAACACATCCTCAACCCCAGAATGAAAAGAACCAAGAAAAACAGTCCCGTAGACACACAAGTCAACCAGGGTAGAGTCTCGAGAGACCGAGTCCTGAAGAACAGACACTCACACGATGCTCCTTTCTGCGCTCCGTGTTTGTCTCGTGATTTCACCTCACCCGTGAACTTGACAGCCCTGCTCGTGACTGCTGCACGTCATTCCCTGCCCTCCCTGCCAGGCAGACTTTCTCAGTTCAGCCTCAGAAGTTATCCGTTAAGTCTATGTTAGCAGATCACCTGAATTTTTGCAGGAAGAGGTTTGCTGTCAGTCTACTTGGGCCAACTGGAGACTCTTCAGAGCTACACAGTGGCGCTGTGATGTGGGCACCCTTGCTTCCTCGAGTTGTAAGGATGTGTGCATTGTACTTGTCTCTAAGGCCCGTGGGATGGTTAATTGTGGGAGTCAACTTGACGGGGTAAAGGGATGCCAGATAGCTGGCAAAGCATGATTTCTGGGTGTGTCTGTGAGAGTGTTTCCAGACCAGATTAGTATTTGAATCAGTAGGCTGAGGGAAGAAGACTGTCCTCACCACCGCAGGCGGGCATCATCCAATCCACTGAGGGCCCAAGCAGAACAAAAAGGCTGAGGGGTGGGTTTGCTCTCCGCTTGAGCTGAAAACCCATCTTCTCCGGACCTTAGACATCGGCGCTCCCGGTTCTCAGGCCTTCAGATTCAGACTGAAACGACACCACAGCTTTTCTGGGCCTCCAGCTTGGAGACTTCTCAGCCTGCATACTCACCTGAGCCCATCCCTCATGGTAAATCTCTCTCTCGCTCTCCTATTGGCTCTGTTTCTCTCGAGAACCCTGACTAATACAGACTGTATCCATTAGCTTTTGCAATAATATTGTTGCTAAACAAAATCCCCCAAACTAGTGGCTACAACAATAAGCATTCATTTATTATGCCTTCCAGCTCACCCATCTGCGGTCAGCGGGGCTCTGCTCTGAGCCTGACTGTAGCTGCTGGTTTGTTTGGGTCTCACAGTTCCTTTTCTTTGGGGCTGAGCAGGCGATCTGGGACACAGTCTCATGGTGACAAGAGGACAGACCTAATAACACAAGCACATTTCACGTTTTTGTTTGTATCCTATCCACTAACATCCCATTGGCCAAGCCAGTCACATGGCCAGACCCAACATCACGGGGGCAGGAAAATATTCTCCACATCTAGTCACCAGGAAAAGGACATACATACAGGAAAGGGTAAAAATTTGGGAACAATTCTGCAATGTACCATTTAGACTTTTCTTGGGCTCGACCCTTTATAGCAATGCCACATTGTATCAGGTATTTTCTGATCAAGCATACATAGACTTTCTAAGTCAGTAAGAAGATAAACTGTGGCCTGGGAACTCTGTTCTCTGGAGACAGAGCTTCTGCCTTTAAACTGACTTGCTAATGCATCGAGGCCATTTATGAGGTTGAATAAAGAATAATGTTTCCAGATGAGCTGGGTCAGAGCGGGAGAGGACTTTCTTACAGGAGAGCTGGGTTTCTGCAGTGGGCTGCAGAGTGGGCTGGGACAAGTGGAATAGGAAAACCACTCAAGGTATCCTTTTCTGGTGGTTAATATAATTTTTCTCACCCAGGTTTTATAAATATGGGCCATAATGAAACTGGCCCTGGACTCTTCACACCCAAGTGTTTGCTGATTTGACCTTTTAACCACAGGATTAACAAGACACATTTGTTCTGGCTAGTTCTGCAAATTCTTCCGGTTTCATAATTCAATCAAAGATAATAGTAAGTGGAATGAGAGGCTGCTCCTGGGAAAGCCAAATGCAGAAGGGAAACAAAAATAAGGGGAATCAAAGACCTAAATTTTATGTATGTCTTGAATTGGTTTGGCAGGGAACCAAACAGAAAAAACTCCTTCCCCTCTTTAGCTGGCTTATTTCCACATCACAAAAGCATTGTGCAGTCTGGTTCAGCTCTGCGGCTTCTTCTCACGAAGGGCCCAGCCTAAGGGAAGGCCCAGGTGCAAAATGCAAGTTTCGGACAGAGGTGTGCAGGACACTGGTTGGTGGCTTGTTTCCAGCATCCAAGGACACCCTGTCCCCTGATGAAGAGGCTCCCAGGAAGCCGCCTATCAATAACTGACAGTGAAACAATGTGTTTCTATCAAGGTCTCCTGGAATGTAGCGGTTAGGAGCGTGTGCTTGGGTGTGAGAGAATCTTGGGTTCAAATCCCTAAACTGCTACTCACTAGCAGTGTGGACTTGGACACATTACTCAGCCTCTCTGAGCCCCCATTTTCTCATCTGTAACTGTAGAATGGCACCTGTCTCGCAGGGGTGTGGCAAGGATGGAAGGAAGTGGACGTGGACAGCATGTGCACAGTGGCTTTGTGCGTCATAGGGGCTACTTACTGTCCAAGAATCTACCCAGTTTCCAAAGTCTCCTTTTTATTGGAACTAAAAGTAACATGTATTATCTTCATAAATGCTGAAGACATACAAGTGTTACATTCAAATCTATCCAAATCTCCCCAAAGAAAGCACCCACGAGGCTGTCAGAAGCAGCTGGCTAAAGCCAGTGGGTCAGATACCCCACTGACCAGTGGGCCTGGGCACGGGCCTGCCTTTGGCCTCCTGCACTTCAGATGACTCATCTGGCCCTTGTCTGGCCACTGGACTCCTCCCCACCCACTATCCCCATGGAGTCAGGAGACCACAGGCTCAGGACCAGCCCCCTCAGCCCACCTGAACTACACTCTCAATACCTGGGACTTTAGGCCCAAGAACTGACCAGAGGGGGCTGTTTGCAGGGTGTACAGATGGAGCTGGAGATGCTGCTGGCTGGGTGTTCGCCCTCATGCATTCGCAGCCCTTGCCTGTGGACAGGGAGCAGGGAGCGGGTGGGCGCGTGGATGGCTGAGGACTGGCTTCTCCATCTGGAAATCCAAGCAATCCCAGTGCAAATCGAGTCTTCCAGGCCGAGTGGAAGGGTATTTGCCAAGATGGCAGGATAAGATTTATTTAGCAATCAGTTTATACACTTTATAAATACAATGTAAATATTTGAAAATTGTAAATATCTAGACATCTGATAGGCAGGCCTCCATGTAGACTCTTGCTTCTGGTCCATGTTAGGGGCAGGTCTGTCACCTAGGAAACCCCAGAAATCAATGAATATTGATTGGACTCTGATGCTTCTCCCATGTGTTCACTTAAAGATCCCTGGTGACTGAGCTCCCAGCTGGCTCGGGCAAACCACACACCGCCGCGGCGCCAGGCCGCAGGAGCCTCCACACGCGGTGGCCGTCTGGCTTGCTGATTCCAGTAGCCAGTGGAGGCAAAGGGCCCGGCTTCAGAGCTCCCAGGCCCCAGGGCTCACACCCCACCCCATAGCCCAGGGCCCCACTTAGGAGATGGTGGCAGATGACATTTTCCAAAAATGGCCACAACACTATTTCTCCTCCCGTATCCTCTTCCAGGGACCTGCCACTCTCCCTTCGAGAGGCCGAGCTCGCGTCCCCTTCCCCTGCACCGGGTGTCTTCGTGGAGGACTGAGCAGGAGGCCGCGTCTCCAAGGCTAGACCATAAATAGCAACGCAGTGTCTGCCAGGCTCTCTAGGGACACACCCGGGAGTCCTGAACCCCTCCGCAAGAAGTCCCAATCCTCTCAAATTGGTATGCTACACAGACCATACTGCCAGACCAGGTAGAAATGGAAAAGGTGCCTGAGAAAAAGACCCCCTTAGGGAACTGCCCTGTAACCCGAGAGAGAGCCCAACAGACTGAGGCCAGTGCCGAACAACGGGGCTGCGGGCAGACGGTCCGAATCTGCACAGACGAAGTTCAAAGACGCTGAAATCAGGAGAGGGGACGTAGAGTCCATGAAAACCATCTGTTCACGCTACTTCCCATGGCAACTGATTATTGTGATGCCCAATCGGCCCCTAATAGGCTCCGCTCTTCCGGCACCTGGGACAGGCCCCCGCATGGCTCCCGCGGCACTGACCGGCCCTGGTCACACAGCTCAGCAGATTTCTCCAGCAGGGGCCCCTCCACGCCTTGGCCCCAGGCCAGGCCCCGACCAGAGGCTCCACAGCAGGCCGGCCTGCTGAGCCCTCCAGCGTCTCGGGCTTGGTCATGCGAGTCAGAGGGCCGGTCATGCGCAAAGGGGCCCCCAGTCGAAGCCCTGCCCCTCCCAGATTTAGGGGAGCTACCTATATAAAAATACTGGCAAGCGCTTTCAACACTCTTACAAGTCAAGCACATGCCGGTCATAGCTCTTTGGGGAAAATCCATTTATATCTTCTTTTTCCTTGTGCCACTTTTCACTGGGCACCTCAGCTCAGCCGTCACCCATGCACTTTGAACTAGAGTGTGGCCTCGGGCAAGAAACACAAACCAAGTGCCCACCAGGATTGGAAAAGAAACCCCTTTTTAAGGGGGCTTCGGCAGAGGGGAGCCGCCAGGTGGAAATGTCAGCCCAGTTTTGCCAGGTCTTCACATTCCTCCCTCAAGAAGCCAGAAATTCACATTTTTGCATTAAAGGTCCCTAAGTTTAAGATATTGGCAACCAAAAGGAAACAGTGGGTACCATGCCCAGATCCCAGGCCTTCCCGCTCCTGAGCGCGCAGGCTGAGATCCAGCAGCCAGCAGCAGCGCCTCTGGGCCGGGGCGTTTCTCTGAAGCCTTGTGCAGAGAGAGGGCTTGTCAGGCATTTCCTAACCCCAGGAGCAGCCCTCAGTGCTGACCGATTTGGGGGACAAATGCCCCAGCTGCCTCCCTGCTGCTAGGATCCCTCCGAGGCCCCTGTCGTCAGTGCTACCCGGACTCTCCACCAGGGCGAAGCGCCACGCCTAACCAGTTTGATCATCGGCCCTTAATTATCTTCCATCCTTTTCCTCCCTCCTGTCCCTACTCCTCCCCTGGCATTTCTTAGGATGGCTTTTCATATAAACTGTGTGTACCTGAATCTTAAAACCAATTCAAGACTTTTTAAATGGGCAGGGCCACTGTATGCCATGTCCACTTTTCAAGGGCATCCATGAGGGGTACACGGAGGCTAGCACCCAGCCAAGCTTCTCCCACCAAGTCCTGCACCTCAGAGCATGAGTGGTGTCGGCTGGAGCACAGGAATTCACACACAGAGCAGGAGGCTTGAAAACGCCGAGGCCAGCGATGGCTCCTGAGTCACCAGCCTGTACCTTCTGATTTAGAGGAGGCAGCATCTGCTGTTCCGCTGGAACCCGGCCCAGGCCTCTTGCCCACAACCCCTCCTGCCTTCTGTCCTGTTGAGACCAGGCATCTACCAGAGTTCTCCTATGTTCTCCACTATCTCTGATCAAAATTCCATCTAAGGAAGGTAGCCAATTAATTCCTTTACATTTAGGTTTATGTAGGACCATAGGTAGAAGTATTGCCCATGTGCATATTAGCAGCCAGTCTGTATTCTGTTTCTCCTTCACCTCAGTCTCTGGCAACCATTAATCTCCTTTCTGCCTCTATAGATGTGCCTCTTCTGGACATTTCATGTACATGAAACACTATAAAATGTGGTCTTTTGTGTCTGGCTTCTTTCGCTTATCAGAATCTTTCAAAATCCATCCAGTTTTTGGTACGTATCAGTCATTCTTTTTTATTGCTAAATAATATTCTATTGCATTGACGTACCAAAATTTTAATTCTTCATTCATCAGCTGATGACCATTTGGGTTGTTTATACCTTTCAGTTGTCAAAAATAGTGCTGCCATAAACAATTATTTGTTTGCCTATTTTCAATCCTTTGGGGTATGTACTTCAGTGTAAAGTTTTTGAGAAACTACCAAGTGTTTTCCACAGTGACTGTACCATGTTATATTTCCACCAGCAATGTGTAGAGGATCTAGGGGAAGTTTTTTTCCCCCACAAACTTCCCTGAGAGGTCTCCTTCCCCCATAACTTCAGAGGACAAACTGATGGACTACAATAAGAAAAGCGGGTCCTTTTCTTCTAAGCCTCAGTGTTTTAAAGTGGCAACGTCCAAAACCTGAGACCAAGCACGGTGATTTTGTCTGGACCCTCTGGCTGACCTAAGAATTAGATTGACATGAGACAGGGTAACGAGAGAGAGTAACCAAAGTATTGTGCGTGTACGTACGGGGTCTCCGTGGGAATGTGAGACCCGAGGACAGACCAGGCAGCTGAGGCGGCTGTGCCCTCTACACTAAGGAGAAAGGAGGCCAGTGGTTTGGACTTCAACCAGCAGAAAGGCAAATTCACAGGTAGATGAGAAAGAGCAAACATGGTAAACAAATTCTTGCTGGGCCGTCTGGGCCACCCAGAAACAAGGGGACACAGAGGACATTCCAGTGGAATAGACTGACTGGCTCCTCCCTGTGCATACGATGCTAAGGTGTTAGCTCCTTCCTTTAAGCAGGTTTTCCTGATGAATTCCTTCAGGCAGTTAAGGGGTAGGGGAGGTGACAGGTTCTTCTCAAGTCTCTTGTTTCTTAAACATAGCTAGCTTGAAGTTGTCAAAATCCCCCAAAGTGGCATATTTTGAGGTGGTAAACGTTGCCGCCCTCCCCGCGGTTTGCTCTGTTCCAGGCTCAGACGGACCGTTGGGGAGGTTGGTTGTCACCACAGCTTTGTTAGTGTCACTGCACTGCCCTGCCCCACGGAAGAACTGTCTGGAAGACGGAAAACCTGGCCTCGACCTTCCTGGGAAGCGGCCCCAGCAGGGGTCAGGGTGCTCCACTGCGGAGGTAGACCCCCCCCCCCGACAAGAGGTGACAGGGGCCCGTTCCAGGACAGAAGAGGCTCTTTGGTGGGGAGTCCTAAAACCACAAGTCTATTGCAGAGATGGGCCTTTCAGCGGAAGGAACTGCAGATGGTCTGACCAGACCGGGGCGTCCACTGGCCCCCAGGTGTGAGGTGGTCTCAGTGGGGAGCCCGGGCTTACACATTGGAAACGAAGATAAGAATGGAGAGAAACAGCCCAATGCTCTCCTCTTCTTCTGGGGTCAGTTCTAGTTCAGAGCCCTCCTGGGTTCAGTGAATGAGCTCTAACTGCCTCCAGAGAAGCCCAGACCAGGAGGCGAGTGGTCTGAAAGCCTGGGCTGCCTCTTGTCGCTTTCCTAGAGCACATGAGGTTAACGTTCCTGTGTCTGGGGAGGATTCTCCAAGGATAATGAGCACAATGTGAGCACAGCTCCCTCCAACTGTGCTGGGGGAGGGGGGTAGAACAACAACCAGGACTCGGGGTCCAGGCGGCTCTGAGGAGGGCAGGATTCCCAGAGGTTTTGGTTCTTTTGCTCAGTTTGGAGACGTTTTCCCTAAAATCATTTTGTTCAGCCCATCTTCAGATGTGAACTGGCAGGACATACAACACTGACTCTCATGAGCTGCAGGAATCCAGCTTCCTAATATTTTCCAATTCCAAATATAAAACAAACCGAAGAAGCATTAAAATAATTTGAACTTCAAAGACTTTCTAATTCCTAGTGGCCACAGTGAAATTAAATAAGAATCGGCCAGCCCACCCCCCCCCCCATTCTCTCCCCCCCTTCCTCTCTTGTTTAAGGAAGGGGAAATAAAAACAAAAGGGACACAGAGCCCATGCAGCTCTAGGAAATGTTTGCAGGAAGGTTCTTTAGCTTCTAAGTAACATTTGTAACCAAGGTTCAGCGAGCAGCCTCTTGTAATTACTGTGGTTGCCCCATTTGCGGCTATCTCCGAGGCCAGTAAATCTTGAAATTACAGGCTGACCACCCCGGAGAACTGAGACAGAGTCAGCCACATCTCTCAAAGGCACTGCCCTGGGCCATTCCCGCCCCCTGAGATGACTTGCTAGCCAGGGAGAAGGCCCCGCCAGGGAGTGACTCCCAGACCTCACTGTGGCTTGGAAGTAAATAAAACCAGGGTGGGTGGCCTGAGACGCCCCGCACCCCAGGAGAAGGAAAGGCGGCTAGCTCAGACAGTCTCCGTGGCACCTTCATCGTTTCTCCCCAGGTTGGACTGCGGGCTAGGGCCCCAGAGATAGACAAGAAGAGGACAGAGGCAGGAACTGAAAGGGGGAAACTAGAGATGCCTTGAAAAGGAGATTTTTCCTCTTGAAATACTGTTTCTTTCTCTGGAGGAGCACAACAGATACCTACAGAGGAATCCAGATTAATGACACATGCCATTTAATAAATGGAGATCAAGATTTAACCTTGATCATGGCTTTTTTTGTTTGTTTGTTTGTTTGTTTTTGTTTTTTTTGTATATGCCCCTAGCAGGAACCAAACCCGGGACTTTCTGGTCCGCAGACCAACGCTCCAAACGCTGAGCCAAACCGGCCAGGGTTTGATCATGGCTTTAAACATGAACACTGACAATGGATGCTCATAACATATGCCTATTCTAGACCTCCAAAAAATGATTTAAAATCAAATAACAAAGACCTATGAAATGTTGCTCAGGACACCATCTTGGGCTATTTTTGAGATGAGACTCTTGGTTGACCTGTCATGCACACACCTTCATAAGGACAGAGACACCATGAAGGACATTTTCCATTTTCTCTCTGTGGGTCCCTTGAACAGCTCTTTCTGTTAATTCCCCCAGTGCTGAGGCCTCAGTTAGATGCATTAGGATAGAAGCAGGACTGGGAGAAGTTCAAGGCCCTTCCAGGGCCTGAGCCTGTGATAATGAAGTGTATTCTCAGCGTCCCGTACATCACACGTGGATTTCACCATCTCTCCTTATATAACGCATTTCACTGAGCTTTTAAAATGAGGTCATAGATACCTATAAAATCTGCTTCACTGCTGTCTTTATCAATTCTACTATCTACAAAAGCTCAGCAGCATCTGATTTTGCAGTTGATTGGTATAAATAACACATCTGGGTCAAAGATTAAAATAATATTCCCCAAGCCATTTAGTACCTATCAATGGCCTGCTGCCCTTTCTGTCTACTCTAAGCTGGCATCTTCCAGCCCCTCCACTGCTCATCCGAATTCCCACATATGTTCCTTTCAGCATCTCCAGAAAAGGTACCACAGGGCTGGAGGAGGGGGGGCAGGGAGGCATGTCTGGGGCGGGGGTCAGGCAGGGGTCTTTGCCTTCTTCTGGGGAGAATGACACAGAGCATTCAGTGACTTGCCCAAAGCCATAGAGCAGAAAAACAAAAGGGGAGAAAACCAAAATTATTTCTTCCCACTGTTTGTTCTGCTGTCCCCAGAACATCAGAGGTCTGAGGATCATCATTCAGACCCTGTTGCATTTTTGTTTAAGAGGACAAGAGATCCCTCAAGCAAATCCGTTGCCACACTATGTAAAAATGTTCTATACACAAACAAGAGGAGGATCCTACACAAAGCAGGAAGCCAGGAGAAAGGGGGGAGGAGGAAAGAAGGGCAGAGCAGAGGTAGGAAGAGAGAGAGGAAGGAAAGGAGGAAAACAGAATCACAGGGGAGGCTGCAGAAAATCAGTTTTGCAAAGGAGACTGCATTTTCGTTGCTCCAGGCCTGTGGGGTGGTGGAAGCCGAGGAGTAATTCACTCAGCACTGGTGGTCGCTGGGGAGGGGGTGCCCCCAGGCAGCCTCACTCTCTGCTGTGCAGACTTCAAAGCACCCATTAGACATTAACATACTGATCCCTCCTCCATCCCCACCCTCAACCTGGGGGGCCTTGAGTTAGGATGAGTCTTCCTGGGGGAAACTGAGGAGGGAAAATGAGCCAGTGAAAGGGCTGGGAATGCCCCCAGACGGCCTCTAAAACCCGTTGCTAACAGGAGCCATCAAGGGCACTGCCCTGGTCGTCAGCCAGCTGGTCTGCGAGCCCAGCCATTTAAAAGACACGGTTCTCTTTGGGATCAGAGGTACAGGAAGTCCCAGGTGAATAATAAAATCCGCAGTTTCCAGGTCTCTTCCATTCAAGACAGGCAGTCTCCAGGGGCCTTTACTGAATTCCTGAGGACTGGCATGCCCTCCCTGTAGGACCCCAAAGATTTGCATCCAGTCAATGTTTGGCTTCCCTCTCGGCTCCTATGGAGAATAGACTGCTGGAAACCCAGACACCCCGCGGAGGGGACTGGTGCCAAGTCGTCTGGGGCCCCCTCCCCCGGGAAGCAGGAAGCACAGCCAGCCTTGTCACCATGCCCTAAAGTAGGATGGATGGTCCTGGTAAGCCGATCCTCGCTAATGTAACCATAGGTGCTGCCTCATACACATACATCCCCCCAGACATTTCCCACCAGCGCAGAGCCCTTCCCTGAGGCCAGCTCTGCCCCCCCACCCCCAGCCTGGAACCACCCAGGGCAATGTCACGCTCAGAGTGGGGACCAGAGTGTGTGAAGTGTCTTTGTAATGGCAAATGGGGGGCCCAAAAGCCTTCCTTTTCTTCATTTATCATTTTCTATAATGTACCTATCACACCCCTTGCTCCCCTCATCTTTGCCAAACTAAACAGCCTTAGTCTTGCTAATCTCTCCTCAGATGGAGACCGGGCCATAAATCTAATCGCCGAGGAGAGGCCTTCCCCGACCAGGCCTGGGCCTGCGAGCGCAGGGGAGGGACGCTCGGCAGATAACGGGGACCCCTGTCACCGGCGCCTTACAAAGTGCAGATGTGGCGGCGATCGCGCGCCTGCTGTGAATCCGCCAGCCCGCGAGGGGTAGAGGCATCGACTTTGCTCGTGACCCCACCCTCTGTCTTTTGTCCTCAGCAGCACATTATGTTTGAAACGTAGGGGGAAATTGGGAAAAGAGGACTGGACACTGGCTGGGCCAGGATAACCTGGAATTAAATCCCATTAGCTTCTCGAATCCATTTTAAAAGGTAAAAAGAGCCCTGGCCATTTTGGCTCAGCAGTTAGAGCGTCGGCCTGCGGTCCAGAGAGACCCGGGTTCGGTTCCCGCTAAGGGCAGGTATCTCGGTTACAGTTTGTCGCCGGCGCTGTTTGGGTCGTGGGGGCGGCAGCCACTCGATGTGTCCCTTTCACGTCGATGTTTCTCTCTCTCTCCCTCCCACTCTATCTGAACAAAAAATGGAAAAATGTCCTCGGGTGAGGATAAAAAATAGTAAAGAGATGTCATGACTGGAGTTAAGCATGTTGTCTGTGTGCATTGTTTAAGTAATAGGATACCGTCTCGGGACCCCAGACCTGCTCTGACATCCCCCAGATGACTTCTGGAGGCACACTGGCCATTCACCTCTTCCTCCCAATCACCTGGGGCATTGACAAGGGATGTCATGAACTTATTAATGTGTTTTGTTTTTGTTTTTTTTCAATAAATCCTAATTTTTTGTGGTGTTCTGCTTTCAAAAAGTGAAAGGAATGGAACCTTCTTTTCCATCTTTAAAGAAGAGCAGCGGTGGGCTGACTCTGCCAGTGCGTCTTAGGGATGCTAGAAAGGGCTTTGTGCCCTGGCCGGTTTGGCTCAGCGGTTAGAGCGTCGGCCTGCGGACCAGAGAGGCCCGGGTTCGGTTCCTGCTAAGGGCATTTTGTCCCCGACCCCGGTTGGGGTTTGTGGGTGGCAGCCAGGGTTGTGTGGGTGGCAGCCAGGGTTGTGTGGGTGGCAGCCAGGGTTGTGTGGGTGGCAGCCAGTCGATGTTTCTCTCTCACTCTTCTTCCTTCTCTCTCTCCTGCTCTATCTGAAGATAAATGCAAAAGTGTCCTCAGGTGAGGATTAAAAAAAAAAAGAAAAGCTTATGCGTTGAGGGCATCCCCTGGGCCACCTAGAAAACCATGTTTTTCCTTTACCCCTCTCATCTCCCAGTCATCTTCAAAAGAGGACAGTCATTCCAGGAGACAGGCAGTCTTGGAAAAAGAAAATCTTAAGGCCTTGGTTGCATCTCCTGTCTTCAATGTTTGCCCTGGAGCAAAGGGCTGGATTTGAGCCTTGGGAGCCGTCAGTCAGGCCCACACCCAAGCAGGAAACCACTCGCCTCCGCTCTCCCGGGCAGGGCCCAAGGAGCACTGAGAAACCCCACTGTCCTCGGGTGAGTTCGGACAGGCTCTGACCCCACTCAGTGAATAGCTAAGAAAGACGTGGGTCCCCAGTCACCTGGTGATCTGTGCTCGTCCAGTGGGTCCAGATAAGAGACCGGGGACACCACCAGAAAGTCCTCAGTCCAAAACACACGCATGGCCTCTCTTAGTGAGCCATCAATTGTATCTAATGGTAAGAAACTGAAAATATCAATGTGTACATTAAGGCAAACACATTTAAAAAATAATAATAGCCCTGGCCGGTTTGGCTCAGCAGTTAAAGCGTCGGCCTGCGGTCCGGAGAGACCCGGGTTCGGTTCCCGCTAAGGGCACGTACTTCAGTTGCAGTTTGTCCCCGGCCCTGGTTGGTCGTGCGGGTGGCAGCCACTCGATGTGTCCCTTCACGTCGATGTTTCTCTCTCTCTCTCCCTCCTGCTCTATCTGAACAAAGAATGAAAAAGTGTCCTCGGGTGAGGATAAAAAATAAAAAAATAATAAATAATAAAAAATAATAATAAGAGCGCATTTATTTTGTGTTAAATTCACACACACCTTTAGGGGAGGAGGGAAAATGCAATGAATTCTGAGCTGGTGAGGAGTCTCTTCAGATGCCCCAGGGGCTTCCTGGGGTCATTCCCTCCTCTGCAAGTCAAGTTCGACAAGCACCTTAGTGCCTCACAGCCCAACTCTTAAGAACACAGAGCTGGGAAGGCCCTTAAAAGTGGAATGAATGCAAATATTGCAGAGGTCCGGTGGGCAGTAGCTGACCGTTACCCTAGTTAGACAAATACTAATAAGGAAGCAAAAGGAATCAGACATTGTTGAGCCTAATGGGCTGGGACAATGAGCCTGTTTGCTTCCCCAGGAAGCTTAACAACCCTACCTTCTCCCATGTAGGGAGCAGCCCGTTCTCCTGTACACGATTGTGGTGAGGGGACAGGGAGAGTGAAACACATGTAATAGAAGTGAAAATGGGAGCTGCTTGCCCACCGAGGCTTGTCAGTCTAACCTGAGAAAGGGATCATTGGCTAGCGGGTAGACCCATGAGAAGCCCGGGAAAGCTTGGGAAGTTGATTGGTTGTTTTGAAAAAGCTCCTGGTTAAAACCTGGATCAAAAATCTCTCCCTACCCTGCCCCCACGCACTTGCCCATTCGTTGGCACGTTCTCTTGCCTGGAAGCACACAACCATGGGGTCTAGCAGCGACCACAGCCCACAGACTGTGCGGGCTCCAGAGGTCTAAGCTTTGGTATAAAACAGAAACTCAGGACACTGGCCTTGATGAAGACAAGGCTGGGCTTTCCCACAGCAGGAGGGACAAGATGGGACTGGGAACCCAGGAGGAGAACTCCTTTGATTTTGTGATACAAATGAATCATCTTGCCCTGGCCAGTTTGGCTCAGCGGTTAGAGCGTCAGCTCGAGGATCAAAGAGTCGCAGGTTCGATTCCGGTCAAGGGCACGTACCTCGGTTGCAGTTCAGTCCTTGGCCCTGGTTGGGGTCATGCAAGAGGCAACCAATCTATGTGCCTCTCTCACATTGATGTTCCTTTCTCTCTCTCTCTCTCTCTTCCTTCCTCTCTCCCACTCCATCAGAAGATAAATGGAAAAATATCCTCAGGTGAGGATTTAAAAAAAACAAAAAACAGATCAATCATCTAGCCGCCCCACAATCTCCCATTGCATGGTCTGAAAGATGCTTTTCCTGCGATCCCCTGCAAGAGCTTAATTTCCACCAACAGCAGCAGCCCAGGAGCAGCTTAGAGGACTACAGGGGCCAGGACTGGTGTCCAGGTGTTTGTTCCAAGAACCAGCCCCATGAGGCTCAGGAGCCAGGACAAGATAAATATCAGGAGTTAGGACCCTCCTTGTCATAGACCGGGGAACCTTCCTCCCTCTCAGTTTGAGTTCCCTGAGAAGCAGATCCTGAGACAAGAATCCAAGTGCACGTAAATTATTTAGTAGAGGATCCTAGGAAACAGCAGGAGTGGGGAGTGAGACGGGTAGCGTAGGCCACTAAGACATGCAGTACCGAGCAAGCTACCCCTGTGGACAATCGGAGGTTGATCCCTCCGAGGAATTTCAGAAGACACCATAGAATGCATGCCTCAGAAGCAACCCACCCAGTGGGCACAGGCCCTGGGGTACTTACACACCAACTCGGTATGGTCATTGGTTGGGAGCTGCTGGAGCAGGACAGTGGCCAAGAATTCCCCATGCTTCCCCGTGACTTGAGTAGAGCGTACGCCAGTAGACCAACGATGCTCTCAGGCACAGAGGTGCGGGGGCTGGCAGCTGGAAGTCAGCCCTCACTGAAAGGGCAAGGGTGAGGGGGCATCGGTGAGGGGCTCCCAGCCACCGCTGGACCCTCTGCACAGGCTCTGGTTGTCTTCACCGACAGTTAAGCATCAGGCATGGTGACAGACCTCAACCTTATCTAAAAATGAGGTACCTCTACTATTAATGCTTGTATATCACGCAGTGTGCTAAGTGCTTCTTATTTGATCCTTTCAACATACCTAGGGGTGGGTACTGTGATGGCAGAGAAGAAAATGACCATCACAGTTTGAGTAGTTTCTACAGCGAACCTGTCACTGGTAAGGCTGAGACTTCAATCTAGAGTCTGTGGTCGTAACCTCTGCCTCATCGCCAGTACGGAATGCCTGCCTGGTCACACCCCTTCTGTAACGTGGTTGAGCCTTCCCACCTGCCCCAGCTGTTTTTACTGGGGCTCTGAGTGGCCTAATTCGAAAAGATGAACTTGATAAATGGTCTTCTTACCCTGGGATTTGGAACTCATAACTGGAGACCCAGATGTTAGCAAGGTGACCTGGGGTGGGGTGGGTGGAGTTACATGCAAAGTGAACATTTCTAGTTTTTTCCTTCCCATAGTCACCCCCCTCACTCATGGCTGAGCTTAGTTCACATGAGGCTTCTTCACTTTCCCGTGTGATGCCTAGTCTGGGATGGAGGCCACGGCTCGAGGCTGGCCAGCCTCTCGCTCTCCCCATGGCCTCCTCGCATGGGGAGCTTGGGCTTCCTCCCAGCGTGGCGGTCTTGGAGTAGCGGGACTTCTTGCTTGGCTGTTGTTTTCCTGCAGGACGAGTGTTCCAAGAGACTCACGTATTATCTTCCTCAAATCAGCAGCCCGCCCAGGTTCCAGGGGGCAGAGGAGTAGATTTCACTCTCAGTGAAGGGATAGCATTTGCCAACAGGGAAAGAAGGAGACAATCTGACACGTGGCCACTGGCCGTGTACGCTGCCTGCCTGCAGCAGACGGGGTTCCAGAGAGTTGACACTCCCAGGAGCAGTTCTTAACCACAGATAGATGAAGTCTAAACGCCCCGGCTTCCTCCCACCCCTGTGGGTTCATCAGAGGTGGAGTTTACAGTTTCCCAGGTGTTCTCAGTGTTTGGGCCCCAGCGCCCAGAATGGAACCCTGCTCCTTGTCACACCCACAGCAGCTGCCTGTCTGTCCCCTGGCTCGGTCTCCACGGCTGTGCCCGGGCCTCCCGAGAGCTCCTCTCAAAACATAAAACAACAGCAAACGTGCACCTGCACCCTTTCCTCAAAGTCTGCTTCTGTGGTAAAAGTGGAACACATACCCCGTATTCTCCCACAATATTTCTTCCTTAGCTCAGTTAACCATAGTTGTGTTTGTCGTTTTAGGTTTTGTTGTTGTTGTTGTTGTTGTTGTTTGCTTTGCTCGCAGCCAAATAGTAAGTGACAGAATGCAGAAGGGGGCAAAGAGAGGTGAGGGAGCCACGGTGCTCGGGGCCAGCCCGCGCGGAGGGACACGACACGGGGGTCGCAGGAGGCTGCCCCGGGCCAGCCCACACACAGGCCGCGCCGCTGGGTCCCAGGCCTCGCTGTGATCTCCATTCTGGGGAATTCCTCGTCCTGTGATAAGAACGTGACACACCCCTTCCGTGTAAGCAAACAATTCACAGATCTGAAGGATGAAGGGGAGCCATGGAGACAAGTCCTCTCAGCAGTCGGGTTCCCACAGAAGTTTCTCCCTCCCTGCCTCTCTCCTCCAGCCCCACTCCCACAGAGACGCCCCGCCTGTGAGCTCTGTGATGCCAACAGCGCAGGAGACGGCCTCCTGCCCCAGCATCTCCATCAGCAAGGCTGAGGAAGGTCAGGTGGCTTTCCCAAAGTGCATCTGAGGGTAACAAAATTGGGAACCATTGAACTTTGATGGAATATAGTGAGAGATTCAGTGAGGGCTAATGCAAGAGACCATAGAAGCTAGGAGGACCGTGTGGGAGGCCTTGTCCACCTGGGGACAAGAAGAGACAGTACCTACGGGTAGGAGAGGGACAGAAAAAGGGAAGGGCAAAGGTGCTAAGACAGGTGCGCCCCTCTTTGGAAATTTGGTGGGAGCCTCCACCACTGCCCCGGAGAGAGCGGACAAAACCATAAACCAGGGTGAACACAATGTGTGGGGTTTCTGGTCGGAACTAGGTAGTCAGGAATTGTGGGGGTATCAAACCAATGCTTTGAATCTACATTAGATATTTATGTCTGGGGACCCCAAAACTGTGAAAACACAGGCATTCTTCTTCTGTAGAGGAAAACATGGATTTGAAAAACGTAGGAAGCAACTGATAGGGAAAGGTTCAAAGACCTGTCCAAATAAAACCAACACGGTTTGACCCTTTTTGATTGGGTTCACAGTAGAGTAGTCAGATAATGTATCGTCCAAACTGGGACACTCCAGTGAAATGGGGCACTGTTTTTATTTTTTTATTTTTCCTTTATTGATTTTTTTTTAGAGAGAGAGAGGAAGTGAGAGGGAGAGAGAGATAGAAACATCGATGAGAGAGAACACTGATTGGCCACCTCCTGCATACCCCACTCTGGGGATCGGGCACACAACCTGGGCATGTGCCCTGACCGGGAATCAAACCGGCGACCTCTTGGTGCATGGGTCAACCAAGAGCCACATCGAGCCACATCGGCTAAACAGGGGCACTATTTTTAACTAAGCCAAGACAACAGGCATAAAACATGGGAAGTCCCTGGCAGACCATGGGAAGAGTCCAGGGACCCCAGACACATGCTGCTTCCCCTATGGGAAGGCATGTGGCTGGCACCTAAATACAACTTGTAATTCCCGTAGTCCTCCTTTGCAGATATGGCATAGGAAATGCCTGGTCTTAGGACTGAAAGACCTGGGTTCAAGTCCAGCTTTATCCTTTTCTAACTGAGAGAACCTGAGCAGATCTCTTAACCTCAATGAGCCTAATTTTCTCTTCTGTAAAATGGGGATGCTTCCACCCCATTCACAAAGTTATTGTGAAGATTAGATTGTTGTGTGAAAAAGCACTTTGCAAACCATGTATGGTGATGTTATTTGTCCATTCCGCGGTAAATCTGGGCACTCTCAATGCATAAAAAAGCCTGGTATGTGGTTTTTCGAAAAGCTATGGAAAGAATTGTCCCACATTTTCCTTCTGGCTTCAATATGAATAGATTATGTTTATTTTATGTTGAGGCATGTCCCATTTCAGTCCATCAGGCCTCTCATTTCATTCAACTTGAAAGCAGCTTTTGACCCTTGAACTATTTTTTTTTTCTTCCTTTATTGATTTTTAGACAGAGAGGATGTGAGAGGGAGAGAGAGATAGAAACATTGATGAGAAAGAACATCGATTGGCCACCTCCCACATACCTCCAACTGGGGATCGGGCCCACAACCTGGGAATCGAACCAGCGACCTCTTGGTGCATGTTGACCCTTGAACTTTCAGCGCCTTTCTTACTGGGGAGAAAGAGCAGCTCCAGATTTAACTGGAAATCCATGTATGTTCTTTGACTCTCTGCCTGACACCACTGAGTTTCACCAGGAGCAGGCGACAGGGGTAGCTTGTGTTCGGCACTTAGATGTCTCTGCGGCCAGCTTGAAGGGTGACATGGAAAAACTTATAGGATCATGAGAAGAATAATATGGGGTTTTCAACTGTAAAAGAGGACCACACACGCCGGCCCATGAGGACTGTGCCCTGGACCATCTTCAAAAACATGGAAGCTGCGTCCTCTGCAGCCCCGCGTAGGCCCTGCTTTAATTAAATGCCGGCCACAAGTGGGCTGGCAAGCTCACGCCGCAGCGTTGTCAGTTTCTGGGGTGGAACTTTCCCAGAGCTCTGCGGCCCTGATAAGGGAGCCCACGTGGAGGGTACAGCTCGGATGCTTGGCGGCTGTTTCCCTCTATTTTGATATCACTTTGAATTTAGCAGGAAAAGCCCACGATGTGTTTTGACACAGGCACACTTTATTTTCCCTTCCCTGCATTTTGAAATGGCTGTGTTTGGAGGCTAATTAAGTCCATATGCTTCTGATTCATTTACACTTAACTCATCAAAATGTTGTTTTGTAATAGCCATTTGAAGTCCAAGGCGCCTCTCTTGAGCCTTTTTTCTAAAAACCAGGAAGTTCTGGTTTGCCAGCCAACAGCAGGGTTCTCGTACCAAACAGTTCAAATGTGGTTCAAGACGAGATCCTACACCCAGGAGATCTGGTGGTTAGGACTTGTCCTAAAGTATCACTGTCAAGTGTGGGGTGTGACTTTGAATCTTCAGTTACTGTCCAAAGATACTCACTGTTCCGAATCGTAGAAAACAGTTTAGGAGAGAAAAAAAAATGTGTGCTAGAATCACTGAGCCCAAAAGAGAAGGTTAGCTTAAATGAACCTTGGGTGGCTTTCCATTTTTAGGGAAAAGTTTTCATTAGGCATAATTATGATTTATAACCCAGTGCTTTGCACCAACCCAGAATACAGTAGCCATCTATTTTTGCTATCAGATCATTCTTACACTTCTAAATTTTTCTCCATAACTTGGACTTTACGCGGAAGTAAAATGCCTATTCTCTCAATGTCATTTCGGAGCACTGTCTAGTAAGCCTATCTAAGGGTCACCTGATTTCTAGAGGTTATCGACTTTGTTTGACTCACTATTTACTAATGTTTAGGGCTTGGATTCCATAAAGTAAGATATTAAATTGTAGAGCTAAAAAAAATTTCTGTCCACTGAAAAAGCAGATTATTTCTATCCAGAAGAAAGGAGAACTCCAAATGTCTTAGTTGTGTTGTCTTACGGAACGTTAACCAGTTTTGTGCCCAACTTGGCAAAATGAATGCAGCATTTTTATTTTGGTTGACTGTATGCACCAGGTGTTCTTATCCTCCCTCAAACCTGCTTTACCACCCACTCGGCTCTCTCGATAGTGCATTAAACAAACCTTTGATGCGCAATCACTAAATGTGTGTTTGAAGAGTCCTTTAAGTTTTTGAAAATTATACTTTAAAATTGCATTAGCCTCCAGCCTGGCTTTTCTGATCTATCTTTCTTCCTGTTGCTGCTCATTTAAGTTGTATAACTATGGAAAGCGAATGGGCGTTCAAAGGGTGAAAAATTGAGTAGATGCAACACTAGAAAAAAAAAAATCAGGCAAGAATGGACAAAAGGGAAGGACTTTGAACCCTGGGTATGTTTACGGACATGGCCTCCTTTCATTTCTATCACACCTCTGGCGGGAAGGCATCACCCCACTTCCAAGGTGAGGAGAGTGGGGTGGAAGTAGTTAAATAACTTGCCCAGAGTCACACCGTTCCCCGATTTGGACAGGGAGCTGTCAGTTCAAAACATGCTCTTTCCGCTACGCCCCCCCCCTCTCCCCCTGCACGGTGCTGTTAAAGCTTCAAGGGGAGAAACTGCCCGAGATCCCGGACTGGAGAGGAGGAGCGGACACAGCCGGGCCGGGATGGACAGCAAGGCCAGCGGAGACTGCGCCACAGGGAGGGCAGGCACCTCGGTCCACGCTGATGTGAAGTTGGCCCCAAGAAATCTTTGCCCCTGAGAAACAATAGCATCGCCTTTGGGAATGAATGCTCCGCATCAGTGGTGTCCAACAGAAATACAATGCCAGCCACACATAGGGTTTCAAGTTTTCTAGAAGCCACATTGAAACAGTAAAGAGACAGGCAGAATTAACTTTTAGAATATATTTTATTTAACTCAGCATATCCAAAATGTTTTAGCAGATAATGAGCACAAAAACTTACTGAGATAGTGTGTGTATGTATGTGTGTGTGTGTGTGTGTGTGTATATATATTTTTTTTTTTTGGTTTTTTTTCTTACTAGGACTTAAAATTCAGTTTGTGTTTTATGCTTACAGCACAACTCAATCTCAACTTGCCACATTTTGTTTTCTTTTTCTTTGTTGATGTTAGAGACAGAGGAAGGGAGAGGGAGAGAGAGAGAAACATCAATGAGAGAGAACATCGACTGGCCGCCTCCTGCATGCCCCCCACTGGAGATCAGGCCCACAACCTGGGCACCTGCCCTGACCGGGAATCGAACTGGCGACCTCTTGGCGCATGGGTCGATGCTCAGCCACTGAGCCACACTGACCAGGCTCAACTTGCCACATTTTGAAGTATCAAGAGCCACACGCAATCAGTGGCTACTGTATCGACTGTGCCGCTCTCCATGATCCCAAATGCGACCACATTAATCGGGTTAGCTCACCTAAAAGCCAGGCTTCTGCTCAGAAAGCTCGCAAACTGCAGAGAATATGTCTGTGGACCTCCAAAGAGCTATAGATTTCAGTTGAAAAAGCACTGATTGAGGTATTTCCCACAGAATCAGGTTGCTTAGTCTGATGGGAGTTTACTATAGGATCACAGGGGACCGAGGAAGAAAAACCCACTTTGCCAAACCTCATTAAGAAATAGAATCCTGCCTGGCAGGTTTGGCTCAGCGGTAGAGCGTGGGCCCGTGGACCAGAGAGACCCGGGTTCGGTTTCCGCTAAGGGCATGTGCCTCGGTTGCAGGTTGTCTCAGCCTGGTTGGGGTCGTGTGGGTGGCAGCCGGTCGATGTTTCTCTCTCCCTTCCTCCCCCTCTCCCTCCTGCTCTACCTGAAGATGAATGCAAAAAATATATATATATATATCATTGGGTGAGGATAAAAAAAAAGAAAAAGAAAAAAAAGGAAATAGGATCCTAGTCCTTGCCAGTCAGCATCCACAGCAGCTCTGATGGTAAAGGGCCTCTCAAAGCTACTTTTGCCTTAGCTCCTGAGTCTTCTACTTTCTACTCTGTTGTCCATATTGAACCTCATGGCTTCTGCTGCCTGGTAGCTGGTCATTTCTGTCTTCTTTCCAGGTGCGTGCCTGGTCCGCAGCTCTCGGCCAGCGCTCTCCCTCCCTTCCCCCCCCCGCACCTGGAGCTGGGGGGCTGATCAGGCGTCTGTCTCGCCAGCACCCCGCTCCTAGGCGGCATTGTTGGAGGCCCCAGGCAGCACCAGCTACGGGCGGGAGAAGGAAGTGAGAGGTGAGCTTGGCCACCCCATGCCCCCTTCCCTCCAGACCACCCCACCCTTCCTGGCCCTCCAGACCTGAAGATTCCTCCAGTCTTACCTCACCAGCCACACTGAGAGGAAAGAGAGAAAGAAGAAGAAAGAGAGCAAAGAAACAGTCACTTTCATCTTTCCAAAGTTGTGACTCAAAATCGCCCCCTCCACAGTGGTCCCACTTTTCACCGTCTCCAGGACGCCACCTTGCCCTTGACTTGTTTTCAGAATGTCTCTTTGAACATGGCGTTGGGTAGAAGGAAGGAAGAGATGGGAGCCTCGAGCTGCCCTGGAAATAAGAGAACGTCAACCGTCTAGCTTCGGACACCGCAGAGCTACTCTGGTGCTGCCCCCGCCCACGCACACACATACACACGCACCAGTCTTTGTGTTTCGGAAAACGTTAAGCACCGTGTGCGCCCCTTGAGGACAGTGGTTCTCACCTAGGAGTGATTCTGCTCCCCCGATCTGCACTGTCCGGAGACGTGTGGCCGTCACAGCTGGGCCGCGTGTGCAGCTAGCCTGCAGGGGCCAAGGCCAGGGATGCCGCTCAGCATCCCACAGTGCACAGGACAGCCCCACAGCGGAGAAGCATCTGACCCAAAACATCAGTAGAGCCAAGGTTGGGAAACCCTAAGCTTTAGGGAAACATTTTCTTTTCACTGGTGGCCTGAACCAGGAGAGACAGAAGTGAAGGGGTGAGGCACCCTAGCAGTGTTTTGAACAATTGGGAGAAAGCAGTCTGTGATTAAAAACATCATCTCCACAGTTTTATCAACCAACATCACCCCAATACATTCAATAAAAATTTTAAAAATAAAGGTAATTTGATCTATGCATTTAAAAAAAGGGAAAAGATAATCTCCACTTGAATGTTGGAGAGAACCTGTTATTGCAACAGGGTGACGATACGGATGGCACGGATGACCTGGGAGAGGGGATAAATCGTAAGCTCTGAACGTCTAGGTGCCAAGCCCAGGACAGAATCCACAGCTCACTGAAAGATGAGAGCTTGTCTGCAACCTGTGAGGTGCCATAGAGGAAATGTAAAAAATGGGGTGAAGGGGTGGTCACAGCACAAAAGAATACAGTAGCTTTTGTTAAACTTCTGAGCCAGTCACCCGTGGAAACAATGGGCTCTCCTTCTCATCCCAGGGCGGTTTGCACGAGGCTCCTTCTAGCCCCCCCAGGCGTCCTTCCACGAGCCAGGTCTGGGATCGTTTCAGTGCATGGTGGGGAAGACTACTGTCATCTTCGTTTTCCAGGTAGGAAATCCAAGGCATGCAGAGGCTGAGTAAGTAGCCACGGCTCACAGCTGGTAAGGAGAAGAGGCGGGATTCCAACCAGGTCCTTCTACCTGACCTGACTTCACTCTTAACCGCCAGGCCGGGATGCTGCCCAGCATGGTGACCTGGGTTCACAGAAGCTGACACCTTCAGATTGTTAAAGAGAAGACATGGAGACGTTTCAGTCCGGAGCATCTCCCCTAAACCGGAGCACCGAGCCTGCGCTGGCCCAGGGAGGGCACATGAAGAGACCGAGCGCCGACAGGCACCGGTTTCCTTCCTTCCTCTCCCCCTTCGCCCTGCCGCAGCCGAGAAGCCCAGGCACCGCACGGCTCTGAACGAGAGGAGCAAGCACAGGGGCAGGCCGGCTCTCAAAGACTCTCTCGGTAGTTACAAGGAGTAACTGGAACTCGCAGTTGACCCCAACCCTGCAGAGTTGGCACCAGGAGGAACACAAGCATTTTATAAAGGCTCTTCCAAGAGGGGAGGTGAGCTCACTTCCTGAGGGAATTGCTGCAGGGGGTGTCTGCAGGGCCAGCCAGCCTGGCTTTCAAACATCTGAAACGGCCCGGTGCAATCAGGCATGAATATTGATTCAAATAAATTATGCATGTTTATACACTCGTTTATTATTTTATTCACACGGTCGCTCTAATGTAGTTAGCCTGGGCAACTGCCACGGGACTAGTCAGCTCTTGGATGCTGCAAAAATCAGTTGCTTTGCAATATTTGGTGGCCAAAGGGAAATCCAAGTCGTTAGTGAAAATTATAACCAAAATGACAGCACATTTCTGTCATCTGGAAGGGCCTTGGCGAGTCCAAGTCCACAAGGTCAGACACTGCCCCACTCCTGGGGCTTTTATGAGCCCATAGAAGAGCAAATATGGAAGGCTCCAGAGCATTCTAGCAATTATCATTTTAACAAATAGGGTTCTTTTCTAATATTCACATTCCTTTCGCATGGCCTCATGAAAACACAAACATTCACTCCATCCTTAAAAAATGCAGGCGCTCTGGGAGGAAGGAGCCGCCGCTCAGCCCCACAGCCAGGCTGGAGGACTCCGCCGACAGCGAGTCCCAGGTTACAACACTGACTGTGTCTAACTCCGCTGATAAACGAGACCACATCTCAGGGGCTTTGCCAGCCCTGCTCTTGGGGCCATTCCGGGGAAGGGACATCTCTTCCAGAAGAGACCTTGGAGGCACCCATCCAGAAGACATGGCTTGCGTGAGCGGTGACAGTAGCAGAGAGCTGGCAGACCAGCCTGTCTGCTCCCCAGGGGAGAAGCTCACTGGGAAGACCCAAGGCCGCAACTGCTCTCCGTGTCCAGATGTGACAGAGGGGGCCTGGCAGAGACCCACTATGCAGGAGGCTATGCTACGGTGGTCAGGGTCAGCCTTACAGATGGAGCTCCCCCAACTCCCCACCCCCACCGCAAGAGCCATATTTTAGGGAGGAAAGAGAGATATTCCTGAAGTCCTGTGTTTTTTTTAAATATATATATATATATTTTTTTATCCTCACCCGAGGACACTTTTTTGTTCAGGTAGAGTGGGAGGGAGAGAGAGGAAGAGAGAGAGAGAGAGAGAGAGAGAGAGAGAGAGAGAAACATCGATGTGAGAGGGACACATCGAGTGGCTGCCACCCGCACGACCGACCAGGGCCGGGGACAAACTGCAACCAAGGTACATGCCCTCAGCGGGAACCGAACCCGGGTCTCTCGGGACCGCAGGCTGATGCTCTAACCGCTGAGCCAAACTGGCCAGGGCCTGTGTTTTGTTTTTGTTTTAATTTTTTTCTTTTGATTTTTTAGAGAGAGGAAGGGAGAAGGAGAGAGAAATAGAAACATCGATGAGAGAGAACATCGATGGGTCGCCTCCTGCATGCCCCTCAGGCCCACAACCTGGGCATGTGCCCTGAACAGGAGTCAAACTGGCAACGTCTTGGTGCCTGAGTCGACCCTCAACTGTTGAGCCACACCGGCCAGCCCATGTTTTGAGGATCAATACTGTCATCTTCATCTGGTTTCTGATGTCTACGGTCATTAGTTACCAACCCAAAAGGATATGGAGTAGAGAACAGTCCCCAACATGACAAAGGAACCTCCGTACTTCTTCACTGAAAGGTCACTGGTTAACCCCGTACACTACTTTCTCTCTTGACAACCGCTTCAGAAGCTACTCGTGCCCTCGGATTATGAACGTTTAAATTGTACCTGAATTTACCTCCGTGTTTTTTATGGGTTATTTTCAAATTTCATTGTCTAAGAGAAATAAAAGTAGATAAAGACCCAAGAACAACAATCTCAGATCTAAAAGAGATATACGGATTTTCATTTTCTATATGACATGTTTCTATAATTTTTTATTTTATTATTATTATTTTTTATCCTCACCCGAGGACATTTTTTCCATTTTGCTCAGATAGAGTGGGAGGGAAAGAGAGAGAGAGAAACATCGATGTGAAAGGGACACATCGAGTGGCTGTCACCCGCACGACCCAACCAGGGCCGGGGACAAACTGCAACCGAGGTACATGCCCTTAGCGGAAACCGAACTCGGGACTCTCTGGACCGCAGGCTCTCTCTAACCGCTGAGCCAAACCGGCCAGGGCCAGGGCTCTATAATTTTTTAAAAAACAGTGAGGTGAGCCCTGGTCGGTTTGCCTCAGCAGTTGCAGCAGTTCTCAACCTGTGGGTCGTGACCCCTTGGGGGTCAAACGACCCTTTCACAGGGGTCACCTAAGATATAACAGGAGCAAAATTACAGTTATGAAGTAGCAACGAAAGTAATTTTATGGCTGGGGGGGTCACCACAACATGAGGAACTGTATTAAAGGGTCACGGCATAAGGAAGGTTGAGAACCACTGGTTTAGAGCGTCGGCCCGCAGACCAGAGAGTCCTGGGTTCGGTTCCCGCTAAGGGCATGTACCTCGGTTGTAGTTTGTCCCCGGCCCCGGTTGGGGTCGTGTGGGTGGCAACCAGTCGATGTGTCCCTTTCACATCAATGTTTCTCACTCTCTCTTCCTCCCTCTCTCCCTCCCACTGTATCTGAAGATGAATGCAAAAAAGTCCTCGGGTGAGGATAAAAAAATAAGTAAAGTAAAATAAAAAATAAAAAACAATGAGGTGAATTATTTATGTAATGTGAAAAATCATTTTTAAAGGAATGTAAAAGCAGCAATATATACATTTTTAACTACTCAAACTCTTATGGGAAGGAAACCATTCCAAAGCAGAAGCGAGGGAAGGAGAAGTGGGAACATTGTGTGACCACAGTCCCGAAGCACAGTTCTCAGTGGTGTCTCCCTGAGTGGTCAGTCTGGTGCCCAGGGGCCCGCTGCGGAGCGAGCGTCCGGAGAGCCCGGCTGGGGTCTCGCTCCGCCGCAGCCACGGACTCAGCTCAGCCCCACACACGGAGCGTTCAGGCAACAGCAACTGGGCACCGCTGGGCGCCAGTGGAGAGGACGTTTCCCGTTTCCTAAAGGAAACTCAAGGTGCTAATGGAAGAGAAAAATGTAGCTCTGTACCAAATTTTTTCTAAATATCAACATTGAGCTAGTGACATCAATAGAGTAGATCCCTCGATCACAGGAAACTGCAGCCAAGGGGCCTTGGAAGCCAAATGTCTAAGCATGGATTTGCATAAAATTAATCACCAAAGCTCATTTACAAACATGTTGAGCAGTGTGTCCTCGAATGAGACCTCTTAGCAAGACCTTTGCCCAAGCTTCCCGGCAGGGAGACTGTATTGCAGACTCACGGGGTAGTGTTCGCTGTCCTTGCGTAGGCTCTGCACAGAGGGAATGCTAGTTCTCAAAGTGCTGTGTGCACCTGAACCGGGTCATTGTGACAGTGTGATGACCTGGACTGAGTCAGGGAGCAAAGTCCCTTCACTGCTTCACTGCTGTGCACACTCCTTCCCCAGACTCCTGCCGCCTCGTGAGAGGCCAGTGCTGTGGAGCAGCCGGGGTCTCCACCCACACCCACCACACAGCACACACACACACCATATACACACCACACACACATACACCACACATAAATACACAGACACATACACAACACCATATACACACCACACACACATACACCACACATAAATACACAGACACATACACAACACCATATACACACCACACACACATACACCACACATAAATACACAGACACATACACAACACCATATACACACCACACACACATACACCACACACCACACATAAATACACAGACACATACACAACACCATATACACCACACACACATACACCACACACCACACATAAATACACAGACACATTCCACAACACCATATACACCACACACACATACACCACACACCACACATAAATACACAGACACATACACAACACCATATACACACCACACACACATACACCACACACCACACATAAATACACAGACACATACCACAACACCATATACACCACACACACATACACCACACACCACACATAAATACACAGACACATACCACAACACCATATACACCACACACACATACACCACACACCACACATAAATACACAGACACATACCACAACACCATATACACCACACACACATACACCACACACCACACATAAATACACAGACACATACACAACACCATATACACACCACACACACATACACCACACACCACACATAAATACACAGACACATACCACAACACCATATACACCACACACACATACACCACACACCACACATAAATACACAGACACATACCACAACACCATATACACCACACACACATACACCACACACCACACATAAATACACAGACACATTCCACAACACCATATACACCACACACACATACACCACACACCACACATAAATACACAGACACATACACAACACCATATACACACCACACACACATACACCACACACCACACATAAATACACAGACACATACCACAACACCATATACACCACACACACATACACCACACACCACACATAAATACACAGACACATACCACAACACCATATACACCACACACACATACACCACACACCACACATAAATACACAGACACATACCACAACACCATATACACACCACATGTACCACACACACCACACCACACAGACACACAGCACACATACTACAACACCATA
The DNA here is from genome assembly GCF_014108415.1 of Molossus molossus. Classification (NCBI taxonomy): domain Eukaryota; kingdom Metazoa; phylum Chordata; class Mammalia; order Chiroptera; family Molossidae; genus Molossus; species Molossus molossus. Next base: position 84,840,674 of record NW_023425349.1, read on the forward strand.
TACACACCACACACACATACACCACACACCACACATAAATACACAGACACATACCACAACACCATATACACACCACATGTACCACACACACCACATCACACAGACACACAGCACACATACTACAACACCATATACACACCACATACACATACACCACACACAACACATAAATACACAGACACATTCCACAACACCATATACACCACACACACAACACATGCCACACACACATACACCACACAGACACACATAAATACACAGCACACATACCACAACACTATATACATAACACATGTACCACACACACACACCACGCACCACACGTCAATGCAGACACCACACACACACAGTCACACGCACCTGTGAGCCGTGACTGCACAGGTAGCAGCCCCTTTGTGCCAATCTACGGTCAGCATCTGAAGAGCGAACGGGGGCTTAACTAGCGCTGGGCCTAATTTCCGAGACCATTGTGCCACTGGGAAGCCAAGTGTAACAACATCCTGTGCTGCTTCCAGGGACACAATGGACCGGGCCTCTCCGGCTGGGAGGGGCGGAGGGAGGGGAAGACACTGCGCTGCATCCACATCGAGAGCGTGAGTGGCACTGGCTGCGAGTGTGTGAAAGGAGCAGGAAGCCTCAACGCGGACGAGCACTCTTCTTGAGCGTTTTTTTTAAAGCAAAATAAACATTTTTTGAAAATGAAAGCAAGCTGGGACTTGCGATTTTTCTGGGAACTCCCCACATTTGCGCCAGTAAGGGAAATAAGGACAGCAAATACTATGAAGCTCTTAAACAGACTCAGGTCCATCTCCAAGGCAAGTGTCTAACAGGAAAACAGTCAGGTGACAACACCACGCCCAGAGTGTGACGCCACTTAGGGGGAAAGAGCTTTATTCCACGGCCACAGATGTGTGTGTGATGTGTAGGAAAAAGGACTTGGATGATCCACTCCTTGGATGATCCACTCCAAACTGAACCAGTTACCTCTGAGGACGAAGACGGAGTTGCCCAGGGACGGCAGGCAGTGAGGCCTTCCCCAGTTCCCGCTGCGTAGTCCGGATTCACCTGGATCTCCGAGAAAGAAGAACACACCCTGGTATTACTTGCATAACAAAAAGGCAACAAAAAAATGACAGAAGAGGGGAAATAGAAATTGGATTTATGCATATGAATAAGAATTACACGTTTTTTCAATGTCATGCCTTCGTTGGCAGGACACGCTGGGTTTTTGTGTGTGTGTTGTTTTTCCAGCTGAAGCCGTGTGCAAGATCATAGTGGAGAGCAAAGCGATGCATAAGCCACAAAAAGCTGCATTGTCTCTGAGTGTCCCTAAGCTCAGGCCGAGCACAGGAGCTCCAGGGACTTGATGGCAGCAGGTGTCACTTAAGGCAGAGAGGTTTGGGACCAGACTGTTCAGATCCCCTCAGCCACTAACCTGCTGGGTGGTCTAGGCCACTTGAGCTCCCTAGGCCCCGGTTTCCTAGTCCACAGAACAGAGTGTCTACCTCACTACTGAAAGGAGTGACAGAGATAAAACCCTGTGACGCACTTAGACATTTAAAGGGGCCCTGAGACAAGTAACTGTTTGAGAAATACTGGCTTATTGTAGTTCATGAAGCACCACGAGGGATTCCCACCAGAATTCATAACGTCGCCCCAAATCCCAAATGTACGAGGAGATCCCACTAGTCAGAGTCAAGTTTCAAGCACAAACATTCAACCTTCAACAAGTAGTTACTGAGCACTTGCTACTTGCCAAACGCTGGGGAGGCTGTGCTCTGGAGCGCCCCCTTCAGGAAATTCGTAGGAACTACAACACAGAGGGAAGGCACTGGGTGCCCTGAGAGCATGTGGTCTGGGGGCCGGAGGAGAGGGAGGGCCTGTCCTGAACAGAGCAGAATCAGGGCAGGCTGCTTAGAAGAATAACATCAAAAATGGAAAAAGGCAGGTAGAATTAGAATGCTTCCCTGGTCTGGCCAGTGTGGCTCAGTGGTTGAGTGTCAACCTGTGCACCAGGGGGTCGCTGGTTCGATTCCCGGTCAGGGCACATGCCCCGGTTGTGGACCCGATCCCCAGTGGGGGACGTGCAGGAGGCGGCCGATTGATATTCTCTCTCATCGATGTTTCTCTCTCTCTCCCTCTCACTTCCTCTATCTCTAAAATCAATAAAGAAAAAAAATAATTTTTAAAAAGAAAAGAATGCTGAGTTCCCCAGACAGAACTCGAGCAAAGCTTAGCAGTGAGAAGTACCAGCAGGGCCAGCAGCACACAGTCTGTGGAGCTGGAGAGGGGACTCCCCGCACATTTTCTAAAAGTGTCGTGGACATTCAGCTCCTAGTAGAACATGTTCCTATAAGACTTGACTTTCTTCACCTTTGCCCTGGTGTAAAAGTCATTCTTCAAAATCAAACCCATCTTAAAGATGGTTGAACAGGCACTACGGAACAGACCTTCTCAGTCCCTGGGCACTGCCTCCTTCGGGTCTGATTTTCTCCAGTGACAATATATCATCTGTCTGCCTTCCTAAGCTCTTTCTGCCAAATGACCACTACCTTTACTTAGTAAGAGGATAAACCAAATATTCCTCCCGAGTAGCCACAACGCTATGAGCAATTTGCTAAGGTTATTGTCTTGTCTCTGCTTTTTAAAGAGAAAGAAGCTTTTATCAGTAGTTTCTTTACAGAAGCCAAAAGGGCTAGGTATCAACTTGCAACTACCTTCTATGCGCAGAATTCCCCCCCGCACACACACAAGCAGGGAGAGGCTACGAGTTGTCTTGTTGTTTTCAGGAGGCCCAGTGCTGTCCCCCTGCTCCCCAGACACCCCAACTATGACACCCAGCAGCAATTCTGGCTTCCGCATCCACACCTGCTGCAGCTCTAGGTGAAACTGGCCTCGGGTGGGACCAGGGGCATCAGGCCTCATTAGAAGCTGAATGTCGAGGAAGACGCAGAGAGGCAGGGACCTGGCTACCAGAGATCTCTCTTCGCCGTCTCAGGAGCTTGGGTCTTACCTGTTCTTTAGTTTTCTAAATCAGGTGCAGGATTTCCGCTGCCAGCCATGGCCCAGCTCCACAGCGGTGAGATGAGCCAGTAAACTTGAGCAGGCTCCTGGTGCCCAGTCTGAAGTGATTAGACCTTTGCTGTCATCCCATCCGGCTCAGGGAATGCAATTTCTGGTGTAGTACTGGGATGCACGGTGAGGTCGTCGAACTAGGTGTCAGATTCATCCTTGAGGTCATGGAAGCATTATTTCCAACCATCAGAATCTTCCTTGGTTGGACTCCAGTTGAAACCAATCACTGTCCATGTCACGTTGTGTTCATGTCAGACCAGAGAACGCTGGTTCTCCTTGAACCCCTCCATCCACAGCCACTACCTTGGATTCAAGCATTTTTTAATCTGTTATACTACTTTTGATCTTTAGCATCTATTTTCAGTCCCTGAGGTTTCCTTCTCTCCTTCCATGGCTCCTCTGCCCTCCCATCCTGTCCCCTTATCCTTCACGGATTAATCGCAGGTATTTTCAAATTCCGATCTGAAAATTCCACCGTCTCGGTCATCTAGTTCTGATTCTTCCTCAGTCTCTCCAAACTGTGCTTTCTGCCTTCCAGTATGCCTTACATTTTTCCCTGATAGCTGGACACGATGTGCTGGGAGAAAGGTAGGCCTGTAACGGTGTGGGGAGTGGGGGGGGGGGCCTCCTGGAGTCCTGTGATTGGTCTTTTAGTGAGACCCTGCCCCCTGACTATGACTGTCCCGGGGGTTTCTCAGTCCTTCCTCCCCCTGAGGTGGGGCGGGATGCCTAGAGGCGGCTGGAGTCGGGTACCTCCCTCTCCTGGTCGGTCAGGTAAGACCCCAGGTTCAGCTCTGGCTAGCTGGATTCCCTGAGGGCCGGCCTCCGAAGTACCGAGTGCTCAGTGTATTTTAACATGGCTCCGCCCCCTCCCCCTGCGGAGGCGCCAAGAGGTGTTTCTCCCTGTTTCCTCTGAGAACCGGCTCGAGCCCCAGGAGGTCGAGCTCACAGAGTGTGGCTGGGTCCCCCCGGAGTGTGCCGCCCTTGGAGCCGTCCGTAGGAGTCTCCAGCAATTCGGTGCCAGCTCCGGGTTTCCCAGCTGGCACTGGCTCCCCCAGACACCCCTGCTGTGCTCTCGGGCTCTCCAACCTCGGGCAAGTGTGCCCTGCGCCCACACTTCTCTTACACACTCAAGAAGACTGATTTTTTTCAGTCTGTTCAGCTTTTTCCTTGGTCTCAGGACAGAGTGGCAATTCCTAAGCCCCTTACATGTGGAACCAGAAACAGAAAGTCTTAAGAATTTTTTTCAGAACCACCCTTTTCCCCCCACCACCATCCCATGAAACCAGAAAATGAATGATGTCACCATTAACCTTTGTTATCTTACAGCATAATCCAAAAATAAGAAATGCCCTCTGATCCATGATCTGACCTAAATGAAAGAGGCCTCAAGAAATCAGGGAACGCAAGACCAGTGACCCAACAGTGCACGCCTAGCTGCTTGGTGCCGGGCCTTCCGCGGGGCTCCGGGGCCCTCTCGCTGGCTGTACGTGGGCACTTGCTTATGTGCTCTGCACACAACGATGTTGAGCTGGTTTTGAGGAGGAAGCACCTGGAAGGACAGTGTGGGAAATATAGGCAAGACCCAGGTAAATGTCTCTTCTGGGTGGAATTAGAATTGGGAGGAGACCAGTGGTTTGGGAAGATCGTTTCTTTTGGTGTTTTTATTAATTGTCTGTGACAGGTACTGCAGATTATTTCAAAAATCATCTCCAGCATAGTTCAGCATATGTTCCTTATCTCTGCAGGCTAAAAGGGAAACGCCACCCTTCCCAGACTCCTCTAGGAAGCACTGTTGGACTCCAGTTGGAACCAATCATTGTCTGCATTTTTATGGGAACAGGCAAGTGTTCTAGATTATACCAAACAGATGTATCCATGAGAGACTTGGAAGACGGCAGTGAGCAATGGAAAGTGATCCTAGTGAGGGGAAGTGGGATGGTCTGGCCGATGCAGAGATGGAGGCATTGCTCTGTGGCAGCTGCAGCTGAGCTGTCCTCTCTGGTCCCGGCATCCGATCTGGGTATTTGGCAGTGGGAGCGGTGAGGTTTCTGCTAGAGAAGTCTCACTGTGTGGTTGGTGTTTCTTCTGGTTGCTTATTTCTGACAGTGTGGTATCCAAGCCTAGTTCCCTGGTGCTCCTGGAAATAGTATTACTCTGTTTACGCGAACTGGGTGGGCTCTGCTGCTTGCAGCTGAGAAACCTGGCCTCTTCCTGGTTTCCAGGTGATGACGTGCAGGTGGGTGGCCATCCAGTTGGTTCACAGCTTGCTTCTGTCTCTGGAGCTTCCAAATGACCAGGTGAGACGCCAGGGCACTAAGAAGAGATGATTCTGATGAACCAGCTAAGAGACCTGAATCTTGTTTTTTAAATACACTAGTTGGACCAATGTGAAAAGTGAGGAATTTCCTTACAAAGTCTATCCTGAAAACACTTCTGATATCCTAATATTCCAAGGAGCAGATGTTGAAGAAACTGGTTACATCCTCTAGTTTATACAGGAAGAGGGGGCCCACTTCAGGGACCTCACAAGAGTCAAAAGTGGAAATGAAAATGTTGTGTAATTCAATTCATTAGTGAAAAGAAGAATTTGAAGTAAGTTGGTTTTTTTCCATCCCTTCTTTCACATTTCTGAATTCAGAACTTTTTATTAGGTTTTAATATAATGTTTCATCACTGTTCTCCTCAAAAGATGATTTTTAAGCAGTTGTGTTTGTTCTGAGAACTATCTAGATGTGTTTATCTTGCGTATCAGGGCAGTCTACCCTTATTTAAAATCTAGAGGTTGGCCTGGCTCTATGGGTTAATGGAAGAAGGAGAACTCACTCATTAATTCACACCTTAGAACCATGACCAGAAGTTCTGACACAGTGAGCAGACACATCGTCCCTCGATGACTAGGTAAGAATGGTGGATGAGGGCAAAAGAAAGTTAACGCAGATTAGATGTGTTTTGATACTGAATGTAGAAAGATACCAGGACTGCAGCAGGATGGGGTGGAGTAGGTTTTTAGGGCTACAGAGGGAATCTGAGGTCTAGAGAAGAGATTTCCCCATCTTAGTAAATGACAGCTCTTCTCTTGCAGTTATGCAAGCCAGGACCGGGGATCATTTCACACTTGTCCCTCCCTCACTCCTCACAGCTGACCAAGACCAGGCTTCTCGGTTCCAGCTCCAGCATCTTTCTGGAACTCATCCACGTCTTTCCAAGTCTCCTGGCAGCGTCCTAGTCCAGCTGAACATCATCTCTGGCCTGGACAACTGCGGTAGCCTCCTAACTGGCCTCTGCTTCCTCGCCCGGCCTCCTCTAACCCATCTGCGCACAGCAGCCACGTCCTGGACTCGAAGCAGCAGCCCACACCCACGCGTAGGCTCTGCTGGCCTCATCCCACGCTCCCACTCTCACCAGGCTCCATCACGTCCTCCTCTCCGTTCGTCCATGCCCCCAGCTCCGGTCTCCCTCAAATCCCACACAAGAGAACCTTATCTGCTTGGAACGTCCTCCACGGACTCTTGAGGGGGTTCCCGTAGGTCTGAGCTGCGCTGTTCCCGCCAGGCTCTCCCACCCCTCACTTCACCCTCCTGTCTGGACGGCGCCACCTCTCCCCGGCCTCCTCTCCCGGCACCCTGTTCCTTTCTTACAGAACGTCTCATAGTTTGTGTTCACGCATCCACTTGGGTCTTCTCTTGTTGATGTCTCTCCTCCATCGATTGCTGAGCTTCTAGGCCAGACCCGTCCCTGTGTTGTTCCCCACCGTGCTCCTGGGACCTAGCTCAGGGCCTGGCATAGAGCAGGCTCTCAGGCATATTTGCTTTAATTTCTGGGCAGATAAAAAGGTTGCTGAGGCCTTGGCCAGTTTGGCTCAGCGGTTAGAGCGTCGACCTGCGGTCCAGAGAGACCGGGGTTTGGTTCCCGCTAAGGGCACGTACCATGGTTGCAGTTTGTCCCCGGCCCTGATTGGGTCGAGCGGGTGGCAGCCACTCGATGTGTCCCTTTCACGTAGATGGTTCTCTCTCTCTCTCTCTCTCTCTCTCTCTCTCTCTCTCTCTCCCCCTCTCACTGTATCTGAAGAAAAAATGGAAAAAAATGTCCTCGGGTGAGGATAAAAAAAAAAAAAAGTTGCTGAGGATATTAATTCAGAAGATTTAACAGTAACCAACAAAAGGGGAATCAAATTTAAAATTTCCATTGAAAACAAGTCTAGCCAGTACATCCAGAAATTAGGAGGCAGGAATGACAACTCACTACATACAAAGCTCACTCTGTGGTCCTTCCACCTACCAGTTTGCGAAAACACAGATAAGGGTTCTTAAGGTCGGACTTGCAGTAACCAGTTTGTCAAACAGCTTGCACTGTGTACTCACGTTCAGAATGAGAGTACCAGCAACCCACTCTTACTGGATAACCAACAGAAACGTGTGCACACCTGTTCAGGGCACATAACCGTTATTCACAGCAGTCCCAGACTGGAACAGCCCGGCATCCACCAACAGTACACTAGAGAAATACATTGTTGTTTAGTCATACAATGTAACATAATTACAACCACTGACAGCAACATGGATGAATTTCACAAACATAAGGGTGTAGAGGAAAAAAATTCAGACGCCACAGGTACAAACTGTACGAGCCCATGTACACAGAACTCAAAAACCAGGCAAAACTAGTGTATTCCTAAAATAAATGCATCCATCCTAAGGAAGAACAAGAAAGTGGTGGCCATAAAATCAGGAGAGGGGGAGCGTAGGGGTCTCCGCAAGGTGAGCCAAGTTCTGCCTCTTGACCAAGGTGACAGCTACAGGAGCATTCATTCAGGTAAATATTGAACTGTTTTTCAAAAAACTAAATATACTTAAGAATTGAAAATACCAATTCTTGGGCCCACGTCCCAGACAGTCTGATCCAATGGGTGTGGCTCAGGCCCCAGAAGCGACACTTTTAATGAAGAACTTGAAAGATTCTAATGTAGGTGGTCCTCAAGCCAGGCTTGGGGAGATAAAGACAATCTGCCTCACGGCAAGGGACAGTCACAAAGCTTACCCTGACTCCCACTTTAACACCCTGGCAGGGTCAGCTCAGGGGCTTCGGCGGATTCCTTCAAACCCTCCTTTGATCCAAGCACAGAGCCCATTAGTCGGGGACAGAGATACAGAGACAGCTCAAGACTCAGAGACAGTTTAAGTAAACTTCGAAACCAACGGAGGGTGAAGCTCACAATTACATCCCAGTGTCTTTAAGATCACAGTTGTGTGTCTGTCTCACGAGAAAATTGACCACTGCAAAGTCTGAGTACTTTTGATCACTTTTCTTAGCCTTTAAAAGAGATACTGTAGAACAGTTCTCAACCTGTGGGTCGCGACCCCTTTCGGGGTCGAACAACCCTTTCACAGGGGTTGCCTAAGACATAACAGTAGCAAAATTACAATTATGAAGTAGCAGCAAAAATAATTTTATGGTTGGGGGTCACCACAACACGAGGAACTGTATTAAAGCGTCACGGCAATAGGAAGGTTGAGAACCACTGCTGTAGAGTCATCGCTGGGGTCATTGCTGGTCATTTGTCATTTTGCGATGTGTAGTACAGAAAACCAAGCCCAGTCCTGACACGGGCTTAATTCAATAAGCACTCATGTCCAGTACGCTTGTGCCCTGCTGTACAGGTTCTTGTTTTCTAGGAAGACACCCCTGCGAAATGCAAGAAGGTGGATGAGCAGACCCAATATTTTCTTGCCTTTCCAACAGTATGCTTTGCGTAGCTTTCTGGGCAGCAGCTTCCGGGCCCCAAACTCCCCCCAGGTGCCCTCCCCACCCCCACAGCTCTGTGCTTGACTGACCTAAAAACGCAGCTGTGACACCAAGAGGCTGCAGCTCACTCTGCAGCGCTCCGGGCTGAAGTCACCATTGAAAACCACTCAGCCGGAACTAGCCAAATATACCCATTCATCAGGATGACTTTCCTCTTGAAGTTAGGTCCTAATCCCTAACGTTACTTTCACCAAAGAAGCCTGTGTTGTGCTGCGTGTGTTCAGACCCCCTGGAGATCCCAAAGCTTGCATGCCGTGGGGTCTTCCCTGTCTTTACAGCCTGCTTTCTCCTCTCGGATTCTATGACTTGTTGAGAACCTACACTAAGGATTCCTCCGATGTTGCCTGAAACCAGGCATGTTTGGGGCACAACTGGAATCCCTATCTTTCTCTTTTCCTGGACCCAGCTGGCAGTTTCCACTGAAAACATCTTACTTTGAGGATCCCCCTGGAATTCGCCCCCAGCAGCCCCCAGCGCCAAGCTGCCCAAGCCCTGTTGTTTACTGTTTCTGCTATTGTTTCCGCAAGCCCTTCGGTGTTTTCACCTTCAGCCCATCGTCCACAACCCCCGAAGCAAAGGGAGGCTGCTGGAACAAGCCTGTAGCTAAGCCTGGGCATTAAAATCAGGGTGGGCTTTGGGGGGATTGATCAGTGGGCACTTTCCTTCCATTACTTTGTTGAATTTGAAAAGTCTATGGAGGAAAAGGAATTATATATGTGCAGGCATAACCTCTTAACACATTTTTCAAGGATCTCAAAGAAAAAACTGTTAATACACAAAATGGGAAGAACTGTAACTTGGTGGGTGGTATGTTGGAAAAAGCTCTGGGCCAGAAGGAGGGAGGAAAGGATTCTCGTCTTGTTTCTGCCAATAAACAGTTTGGGGCCTGAAGCAAATTGCTTGGTCTTCGGTGTCCTCATTTCTACAAGGAAGTATTTGGATTTACCAACAATTTCTTCCAGCTCCAAAATGCTATAAACGTATGGATTACCTTGTGTCCGTTTTGTATTATACGTAAGGACTAGGTGAGCAAGAACTTGACCTCAGGCCTTGACTGTGCTCCTTGTCTCCACCCATTCTTCCCCCCTCCTTCCCAGGCAAAATCAAATTTTAAATATTTTAAAAGTCCCACCCACTCACCCCAGTGGTGCAGTCAACCCAGGAGTCTTATCTTCCTCACGCGCGGATATTTATTTGTGGCCTCAACAATTAACTCACTTCTCTCCTGCCTCATCCTGGATTACAAAAGGAACAAACTCTACAACATACCACAGCAAGAGCCAACGATCAGGGTCGGAACTGTTACTCCACCTGGAAAATCCCAACCAGCGAGAACAACATTCACGTCCCACAAAGCCACTGTAGTTTGCTCTCAAATGTCCCGAAAACCTAAGAGTAAAAGAAAGCCTCGCAGACACACGATCAGCACCTTGGAACAGAAAGTTCACGTAGGTACAGTGATTTAAGAATGCGCAGCTTCCTCGGGCCCAGCTCCCAGAAGGAGTGTCCAGGGGCCCTCTTCGCACGGGAACAAAAGCCACGCGTGAGGAGAGCCCGCTCTCAGCAGCCGTCTCAGCGAAGTCGGCGAGAGACAGTACCTGGCTTACCCCTGGACCGTTTCTGCCAAAAGCCTGGAGTAGTCTGGCGATCTGTGGCTACAAGAGCAGGTAACCATCAGTGTGCAGAGGAAAAGGAGGCAGGGTGATCGGACAGCCAGCGGAGGGGTGGCTGGGGGCTCTGTGTGGACTAGACAGGGAAGTCCTGTCTGCTCGGGTGCCATTTGAGCTGAGATCTGGGGGGACGGAGGGGTGTGCATGCGGGGTGCCCGGCATAAGGGCACTGCAGGCAGATAGAGCAGCAGGTAGGCTCGGCACATCTACGGAAAAGGAAGGAGGCCAGTGTGACTGGAGTTGAGTTGGTGCAGGGATGGCGATGGGGAAGTGGGACCAGAAGGCGTTGTCTCGGGCAGAGTGAAGGGCTGGCGTCCTGCAGGCGGAATAGGTTTTGTGCAGAGCGTGACTCATGTCTGCAGCCGAGAATAGCCCCTGCAGCTTCTTACTCCTGAAAAACCCAGAAAGCACACATAGAGAGAGCCAGGACTCCTCCTCTGACTGTAATGGGGTCTCCATACCCCGCCTGAAGAGTCCCGGATGCACACAGAGCCCTGGCAGTGAGCACTGCTTTAAATGTTGCCCCCTTTGCCTCACCCCAGTCCTGGCCTTGGCCCCCGAGGCCAGAATCCCAGGCGAGCGAAGATGGGGGGTTCTGATTTGTCTTTGTTCCTCACACCCTGTAGGTTCTTCAGGGAGATCCTCGGAGAAATAGCCCATGAGCCCCAAGCACCCCACCCCTGCTTGCCCCAAATGTAGTTCTGTTTCCCCTGTGGCATAGCTCAGATTTCCAGAGTCCGTTGTTGCTCGGAAAGCATCTGCCTGGACAAGAGGACGGCAGGGCTGTTCACCAGCCTGTCCTTGGTGATCAGGGGACCATCGGCACGGGAAGTGGGATGGAGGACGCCGGCTCGTGCAGGCAGAACTCATTCTCCCGAACTGTTTCAATTGTGTGCAATAACCAGACACGTGTTTTTGTTCGTTTGAAAAAAAAAATGTGATAGGAAAAAATTAATACCTGTATAATTATTGGGAGAAGCTGGGATATGACCATTCTGAGGTGGTTTTCAGCGGGTGCTGTTTAGTCTGGACAGAGAGAAGGCTGGAAGGGAGAGAAGAAGAAGGGTGCTTTCCCTAGGGCCCTAGGGGACACCCCAAAACTTTCTTGATGCAGTAATAAGAGAAGGCAAACCTTGGTGAGATTATTAAGTGAATCCAGAGGAAGTGTGTTGAACCGAATGGCTGTGTGTCACAGACAAAACCAAACAAAAACCAGGGTCTCGAGATGGCATCTCTATCAGCTTCCTGGGGCCACCATAACAGACTGCCACGAACTCGGTGGATGAAAGCGGCAGAGGTGTGTGCTCTTGCGGTCCTGGAGGCCCTAGGTTCTGGAGGGCCACGCTCCCTCCGAGGCCTGAGGGGAAATCCCTCCTTGCGTCTTCCAGCTTTCGGTGGCTCGGGCATTCCTTGGTTTGCGGTCCGTGTCCGCCTCCATCTTCACAGGCCTCTCCACCTTCTCCGTGTCTCTACTGTGTGTCTCTTCTGAGGGTCACTTGTCGTTGGGTCTAGGACTCGCCCTAAATCCAGGACGATCTCCTCTGGAGAGCCTTTATGAAACTAGATCCGCAAAGACTCTCTTTACAAATAAGGTCACATTCCGGGATATGACATTTTGTGGTGGAAGCCATCATTCGACCCACCCAAGGGACACTTCTGGAGACAATAAATGGGCCTCCGCCACTGGAGAGAAGCGGGGACACAGCCTTTGGGGAACAGGAAGGGGCACCCAGCTGGAAGGCAAGCAGCGGGCGGGCTCGGGGAGCCATGGCAGCGGGGATGGCCCGGCCGCAGGTCAAGGATGGGGGCAGAGGGGAGGTCACCACTGGGAGCAGCCCTGCTGCTCTTTGGAACCACTTGGGAGCTTTTACAGAAATGTTAACACCCAGGCTCCTCCCTCAGAGACTGATGTAAAGGGCTGGATCGGTGCCAGGGCGTTAGTATTGTTTAAAGGTTCCCCGGAAATTCTCGTGGGAACTAAGGTGGAGGAACACGGGCAGCTGGAGGAGCTGAGGGAGGAGTCAGAGGCCTGTCGTCCTCCAGGCTCTGGTGCTTACGTTGGACAAGTCCATTCCCAGCTCCCGCGGGGTGTGGCTGGGCTCAGGGAGCGCCAAGCCTGCCTCTTGTGCTGGTTAAGGCCCCTTCACAGGGTCCTCGAGCTCTGCGGCGGCCAGGCCAGGGCGAGACCGTCCAGATTCCGCCCTCCTTCTGCTTCTGCGCAGCGCAAGGGACCGTGTGACCCCCGGCACGCAGGCAGGACTAACTGTGCCCGTGATCACAAGGGTAGCAGTTCAAGCAAGGCGTGCCGGGTCCTCATTAGAGCCACGGAGCCCTTTGATGTGCGGATCCGAGGGACTTGTGTCATTTCAGAGCGCGCTCCCACGGTGGCTGCAGTTCCTGAAGGACACCCGGGCCAGGGGCTTCCTACTTTCCCCTCCTCCTCCGAGCGCTCGCTCCTCTGGGGCCTGGTCGCTGCTGCAGCGACAGAGAAGCTCTTTGCTTCTCCTCTGGCTTCGGAAAGGGAGACACGAACTCAGCAGTGCTTTAGTACTGCAATAGTTACTCACCCCTGGGACTCAGAGTTTTATTACCTACCGAACAGTGCGTGGTTGGCTGTACATAACATCTTCAGATACTGAATTAACCGATGTTTTTGCCCTCTCCCCCACCCAAGTCTGTCGCCGTCGCAGGCCAGCTCACAGGGCGCAGTCCCGATCCTGTCCTCGGCTCCCCGCAGGAAGAGTGAGAGACCTAGTGTCCTCGGCCCCCAGGTGACCCACTGAGTGCAGCCAAGAGTGTCCCTGCCTTCTTGTTAAGACATTGGAAACACCAAACTTGAACTGAAACACTGAGCAACTCCGGGAATGGGATATACAGTCTGTCAGGGACGGAGAACAGACTGGAAACAGAGGGCACGTGCACACCTGACTATCAGGAGGAAGCCAGCTTTCTGAAACTCCAAGGGAGCGAGGATAATAGGGTGGGAACTGGCTTAGGCTAAACGTTAACTGAAAATCATTCTAGTCCATCCTACAGGAGCAGGACCTCGAAGACCTCAGATCCGTAGAAATGACTGGGTGACCTCCCTGGGTAAAGAATCTTGCCAAGGAAAGGAGAAAACGGATCCCCACCGAGCATTATCTCATACTGAGTACCACAAAGAGATCTGTCCACTTGCCTTCACACAGGGTGGGCAAAGTAGGCTTACAGTTGTAAGTGATATCATATAAATATAAACAAGTGATATAATAATTAATAAATAATAATACAAGAATAAACTGTTTTGTATGCTCTGACAAGTGTAAACCTACGTTTTCGCACCCCTGTGTTGCCTTCTTCCCCTCCTGGGTGGTATTTTTGTTAATGTTCTGAGACTCCACAGTGAAATCTCCAAGTTTAAAAACAATGACAAACCCTCCTGGGCATGCAAGTAACAGAGAAGGAGAACAGATCTCCTAAGTTACTGTGATCAGTAGAAAATCATGAATTGGGAGTTGAGCTGCCTCACTTTTGGTGCTGACAATGTCACTGACTAGTTATGTGACCTTGGTTAACACACATACCATTTCCAGGGTCCAAGTTTTCTCACCTGTAAATGAAGAAGTTGAATTATGGGGTTATTAAAACGGCTTTCCACACAAACCATAATCCAAATCCATGGAAGTGAGCTGAATCTGAGAAGGGAACCAATATTTATTTTCACATACAAAGGGCCAGGCATTGAGGTACCTATTATAGGTCATACTCATATCAATGGAATATGTTATCTCAATAAAATTCTACCCCTTCTACAGCTGAGAAAACAGATTCCTCTGAAATAATTTTGCCCAAAGTCACACAACTAGCAGGTAGATTGCCCATGTGAGTTTATTTGACTCCACAATTCAATGAAAATGATTCCTCTATACTTGCAACTTTACTTTTGCGTTTTCATCATTAGTTGAAAGCTAGTACAGCCCATGAAAAACTGTGGGTGCTCAATGTGTGGTTTCTGGATGAATGAGTGTTGACTCTAAACTTCATTATCAAACTGGCTCACCATAATCCTCAGCACCCAGAACAGCACCTGGCTCATAATCGGTCCTCAATAAATATTTGTTATGTAGACTACTCCCTGAACATATTCGTCCAATATGCTGCTACGGTGAAGACAACCAAGGAGCTCACCTGTTTGATCCAGGATCCTGGGAACCAGAGCAGAAATAGCATATTCCTACCCTACCAACAGGCTATGTGCTGTTCACCACGCTCTGCGGCGGTCCCTGCAGGTCTTCGTCTTCCTCTGCTCTGTGACCCACACAGAGAGGTGAAGCAGCTGGAGAAAACCGCAAGTTGAAGGTGCTCTTGTGAGTGAACAACCTTAAAACTAAGGACTCTTCAACCTCAGTGCTCCCGCTCAGTCCTCGTCTTCTCGGCCACTCCACAGAGCTGCCTCAGTACGTGGTCTCCCAGTCAGAAACCCTCCAGATGACCTCCAAGGCGACGTCCGTGTTCAAACGTTACAAAAATCGAGGGTGAAAAATGCAACTGTAGTTGACATGACACTTAAACTGCTTCAAAGATACACAATCTCACTTTAGACCATTTTCAATGTTCCCAAAAGACACCTGTTCACATTAACATCTTCCTGGTCCCTGCGTATCACCCCCTGCTCCAGGCGTGTAGGACAGATGGATGGATGGAGATTAGATATGTACCCATCATATTGGTTCTGCTTCTCTGAAGAAGTCTGATACACCAGTCTTTCCTCTGAACTGATTCATTGTCTAATTCCTTAGGTCTTGGGCTGGATTTCGTGGGAAGGATTTCTGGGACTCTGATATATGTGAATAAGAGATTTATGGGGGAATGTTCACAGGGTTAACCCAAGTGAGTGAGGCAGAGAGAGAAGTTGGACTGTGGGAAGTTCTGGAGGTGAGACAGCCCCTCAGAGTTGTCCCAAATTCAGGCTGGTAGGCCGGGTTTTGGTAAACCCCGCTGCACCCCCACAATAGGGCGAGGTGGGGGCATGCCTTGTGCTGGGCATTCTTGACTGAGGTCAGTTCCCAAAGAGGGACTGAGCTGGGAGCAGTCAGCCTACATTCCTGCCAGCTTGGACAGGAGAGCCCCTTGGAGGGAACTCTGGGCCGCACGCCACGGCACCCATGACCCTTGAATGTGTCCATTTGCACTGAATCAACTTGAAATTAAGGGATTGTTTTTTCTGAATTCAATCGGGAGACAAATCACCCTTTGCAGTGTGTGGGAAGGTCTTCTTGAGCTATTTGAGAGCTTTAGCAAGCAAAGCTGAGTCAGAAACAAAGAAGAAAAATTGCTCTTGCGAAGTGATGAAAGAATTCTACAGCCACCGGCAAGAACTCTGAGACGCTAGTGTTTGGTTATTAAAACAAAATCTCTAAGGTGCTTAGCACAAAGCCCTGGCGTTCATAATGGAGAGTCTCATACACACAGACAGGCCGGCTGACAGACTGACAGAAAGGCCAATAGTTCTCAAGGCAAACATCTTAAGTTACAGCAGCTCTTGGCTTATTTATTTTCCCCATTAGGTACTGCATTCAAAGGACCTTCATGTGGTACATTGAAGATCAAAGTGCATTTTTTCAAAAGAGAAAAAAAAAACCCAGAAAGAAAGAACCATTCCAAATATACATATGTTCTCAGTTGTGAATATTTTCCATCCTTTGTTGTAGGAAAATAAGTTGAAGACAGGAAAGAACTAGGTGATAGAATCAATTGTGTACATATCATTGTCAAGCGAGGACGTCAAACCCAACACAATGGAAGCCTGTCTGTAAGCCGAAGCTTTTAGAGTTTAAACGAATCAATGCTGTTACCACATTTGAGGTATTTTAAAAGACAATCTTCTTTTAAAGAAAAACTACAGTAGATTGAGTTGTATAGATACCACAGCATGTTCATGGTGAGGGTCCCTTTTTCTTCTGTGGACAAGGCTTTTTGCTGCAAAAAGCCTTATTTCTCGTTCTGTTTCCAATACAGTTTAGATTAAAGGACTCCTGCTGCATTAACCTAGGGCTTCTAAGGAACGCACTAGGCCGCACCAGGAGAAAAGTGTTGTAAATAGCACGGACTCAGCAGCACCGTGCAGCACCGGAAGGCTGCCTGGTGCGCATCAGACTTTGCGGCAGGGGTGGAGCCTACAGGCAAAAGTGGGGCACAGCTCCCGCTTTCCCCGAGTCAGGAGCATGGGCAATTCCAACATCAGGCAGGACATTTCAGACGCAGGTACCTGGGAGAGCACCTGCGCAGCTGTGGGGAGGGATTTAGAGGATGGGGTAAGGTTTCATGGAAGAAATGGCTCCCGAGCCCAGGCTTACAGGATGAGTGGGAGTTAGGTGGGTCCCGAGTCCTGGGAAAGACCTTACAGGCCTGGGGCATGGTAACCACAGGCCACGCGGTGTTGCACGTGAAAGAAAGCCAGTGCCAGAGGAGGTGACCTGGAGAGGTGGACCAGCCAAGGAGGGCTGTGGGTGGCGTTCAGGAGCCCAGAGTCATTCAAGAGGAACATGGCCAGATTTGCTTTGGGACCCGTTGCTCTGGCAGCAGCATAGAGGGGGGGATCTAAAGGAAACAGGATGAGCTAGAGGAGGGGGCAGGTATGAGAACTATTTTAGAAACAATAGGACTGAGTTGCTGATAGGATTTAGGAGTGAAGGATAGCAAGAAATTAAGTCTGATCGCCAGATCTCTGTACCGGACAATTGGCTAGATGGATGGATGCACAGACCAGTGAACAGAGATTTCAGGAAAGCAAGTATAGAACAAAAGGATGGGAGTTGGATTTTAGATACCTCGAGCAAGGGAGAGTTCAATGTAGATGTGTGAGTCTAAATCTCTGAAGAGGTCTGAGTTAAACACGGACTTGGGAGTCACTAGCATAGTCAAGTGTTATAAGGGTATGGATTTTTGTTTGTTTTCATGTGTTTTATTCACTACTGTATATCCAGAACATGGGAGAGTACACACCATAAATATCTGTTAGATGAAGAGTAATTAGCCCAGCCGCTGTAGCTCAGTGGTTGAGCGTCCACCCATGCACCAAGAGCTCGCCAGTTCGATTCCCGGTCAGGGCACATGCCCAGGTTGTGGGCCCGATCCCCCATGGGGGGCATGCAGGAGGCGGCCAGTCGATGTTCTCTCTCATTGATGTTTCTATCTCTCTCTCCCTCTCCCTTCTTCTCTCTCTAAAATCAATAAAAAAAAAAAAATATATATATATATATATATACACACACACACACACACACACACACACATCATATGTGTGTGTGTGTATTTAAAGAGTAGTTAAACTCATGGGAGTGAAGGAATTGTCCCGGTGGAAAAGTTGACTAAGAAGTGACCAGAGAACACACAGAAGCACAGAAATAGGTCACGTGTTTGCCATCTCCATGGTTCTCGCCGCCAACACCATACACCAGATCTCCATAGTCCAAGTTTAACAGATTACAAAGGAATTCAGTACTTACCTTCATGCAGTTATCTCCAAATTAATAGTAGACAAGAAGAGATTTTCTTAATCTCCTGTGGTGGGGAGAAAAGTCCATTTTATGTATTTTCGATGGATTTTTATGAGGTTATGTGAATATTTCAAATGGATGAGAAATACACTCATGAACTCACAAACACCAACCCTGCATATCGCGTGTATTTATTTAATGCTAACCTGAGTGTTTTGAGTTTTTTAAACACAAACCCAATCACATTTCCCTCATAGATTAAGTCCTTCATTGCCTACCTGTGGCTCACAGGATAAAGACAAATCTCCTTAAGTGACCTAAAAAGCCTCATGACACGGCCTCAACCTCCCTCTAGTCTCATCTGGCTCATTGTCCCCTGCTCTCTGCCTGCGGGACCTTCCTTCAGACCCTCATATAAGCTGTCTCCCTCCCACCCCCGTACTTGCTACTCCTCCTACCTGGAGCATACTTATCATCAGCCCCCCACTCTCCATCCCGACCCATCGGCCTACTTGACCCCACTCATTCTTTCAGCTTAGATCAGACTCTACTACCAGCTGTTCCAGGGACTCCACCTCTACCCTGTGGGGCACATATCTCACTTTATAATGATGCATGTTCTTCCTTGTACAATTTCACAGTCATTTGTGTAATTAAAGAAATAATATCGGTTGGCTGGGCCACAAATTCGATTTCTGTTTTTTTATCACTATCATATCCTTGGCTCCTAGATCTGTGCCTAGTACATAGCAGGTGCTCAGGAAATATCTGCTGAAATAATGATTGCATTAGTGAGTATGTGTGTGTTTCTTTATTTACGATACATGGAAGGCTTTGGTATTATCTAAAAAATACCTCCCAAAACATAAGCATTGGATGTCTTTGCTCTCGTCTCTATGTTATTATGCAAAATTAAACAGCATATGCCTGTACATCAGCTCCTTGACAACATGTTTATTTATTGCTGATTCACCTGACTTAACTTTCAAGTTGAACTGAAAAACTGGAGCAGTCACGTAAAATTTTCAGTCCCTTCCCTTAAACATAATTCCACTAAAAAAAGAAATCAACTGGAAATGGCAAATCAAAAGCTCTTTCAAGCTATCCTTTACTGAACACGTAACATGGATACTTTTTGAACCTGAAATAAAACAACAATATTTCTTTCTTATTTGTTTTAATATGTTTTTATTGATTTGAGAGAGAGAAAGGGAAAGTGAGAGAGAGAGAGAGAGAGAAACATTGGTATGAGACAGAAGCATTGAGCAGTGGCCTCCCATACACACCCTGACCAGGAATCGAACCCACAACCTGGGAATGTGCCCTGACCGGGAATTAAACCCACAACCTTGCAGCGGAAGGGATGGTGCTCAATCAACTGAGCCCCACTGGCCAGGGCTCAATAATATTTCTTAAACATGACTTTGAACAGTCCTATCGTTTTATGGAAAGTTCATCAGGATATTACTGATTAAATATAAGAGAATTTCAGAAGTGTGAGATAAGCTTTGTGCATATATTTTAACTACTAACTCATACCTATACTTTAGCCGGCGTTTCACACGGCTGCTCCCTCAACCACAGCAGGAGCAGGATGTGGCCGGTTTCATCGCCAGGGCTGAGGTCCCGTGCTAACCGCCCACGAGCAACGAGCGCTCCCGAGACAAGTAACTGCCAGCTTCAGAACTTCCAATAAATGTCTCCTCTTTTTACAAAAACAACTAAAGAGCATCCAGTTCGACGCTGTCCAGAGATCAAATCTCCAATGTTTGTAAGTATTATTGCTCCTTGCCTCAAAAAAAAAAAAAAGAGAGAAGGTACTTATGTTTAGTCAAAAAGCAAGTTTTGATATTTTCCCCAACCTTCTAAGATTGAATCTGCATGTGCACAGACACCTCTGTCGAAAGGTGAAAAGAAGAGCAAACCTAACCTCAGGTGATGCTGCTGCAGGAAGCAGTCTGGGTGGACGGTGGTCAGTCTCTCCAGGGTAGCAGCTCCAGGGGGGTACCCTGTGGATCCATTGTGCTGACAAAGAGAAAAAAACGTTTATGACTCAATTGGTTAAAAGACCTCATATCTGCCCGGCTGGTGTGGCTCAGTGGTTGAGCATTGATCCATGCACCAAGAGGTCGCCAGTTTGATTCCTGGTCAGGGCACATGCTCAGGTTGTGGGCCTGATCCCCAGTGGGGGGCATGCAGGAGGCGGCCAATCGATGTTCTCTCTCATCGATGTTTCTATCTCTCTCTCCCTCTCACTTCCTCTCTCTAAAAATCAATAAAGAAAAAAATAATAATAAAAGACCACATCTTGCTTACAGAAAGATTCCTTGTAGAAATGTTGGGACCTGGACCCATACAAATAAACATGACTGAATCCAACATTCATAATGAAAACTCTTTTCTCTTGTTCAAGGTGATTGTTACCATGTCTCCCAGAAGCAACCGGGAGGAAGGATTTGAGTACACGTGGTTTATTTGGGGGTCACGGTAGGGAAATGCACCAGGGAGGAAGGGAAGGCAGCTAATAAAAAGTACATTGACACAAAAGTCACCCCTGTGCATAACTGCAGCTCAATCCCACTGGAGGCGAGAGGGTGTAAAGCGTGGGATTCGGTTGTTCCGAGGAAGAAGCAGGAGAGCTGGTGTTCTGTACAGCAGAAGTCCTTGCTTGAAGGCTGCATCCAGAGCGGTTCTTTCCTGAGCTGCTCCAGCCTGCGGTGTGGGGGCCGCAGAGCAGGCTGGTGGCCACAGCCCGGGGCAAAGCAACGCAGCACTAGCAGTGGGAAGTTGGGCTGGCCTGTGTCAGGGACAGTAGCCGGGGCACCAACAGCATCTGCCACAGTGATGAACCACAGAGAAGGGAGTCCTATTTCTTGGGTGCTTGCTCTGTGCAGAGCCTTCTATGATGCTGATTTCATTTTCCAACCCATAACAGCCCTGGGAGCTAGGCTTTGTTGTTGCAATTTTACAACTAAAGAGAGAGGGTAGTTAAGTTCTCCAAGGTCATGTTCTAATGCACAGCACAAGTTATCTGGCTCCAAAGTTGAAGTTCTTAGCCACTACCCTATCCTGGAAGGACTATCCCTGCGCCTCCGTAAATACCTACATCCCACCATTCCGTACACAGTGGAATTCACACGAGGCCCGCGTTCCTTCCTGTCGGGCATTGCGCTCTTTGCTTGTACTGGTTCTTTCACATTGGCATCAAGAGCTGTGCCAATTATTCAACAGTCAGTTGACCAAATACAGGACAACTTTGTGCAGGACAGCGGAGCTCTAAGGGCCTTTGACTGAAACTTCCAAATGAACATTCCGTGTGGCCAAGTTGTCGGCAAGAAAGAAGGTCTAATGAATCTCCATGGTGTATGCCTAAAAGCAGAGCCTGAACCACCCCAGCTTGAATACAATTATAAGGGGGCCGTCCCAGTGCTCTGAGGTACAAAGTAACTGTTATCTGAAGTTGCAAAGGAATTTCCTGAAATAGCTGGTAATTGTACAATGAACCACATCATAAAAGCTGGCTATCCCTCTGCGCCTGATCACGAGGGCAGCATTGGGCCAGTCAGGGCATTGATCTAGACCATGAAATTATTTTCAGAGACTTTCCCTCCAACAGAGAAAAATCCACTTACCTAAAATAACCTCCCTTTAATAGACTGTTGCAGTAATAAAGGGGTTTATTTGATGGAACTTGCTGTGTATACTCAAAGTGAATTTGAACCAACCAAATTCCCATCCTCCTCTCAAGTATAGTAATGACCTCCTATATATTCATGCATTAAAATCACAGCATTTCGTCTTAAAAACAACTAAATTCTTTAAAGGTTATATTTCTAACTTCTCGAGGTCCTCATTTTTTTTCTTGTATAGTTATTCAGAGAATCTCCCTAAGTTCTTTGACTCTATGGAAAGCCTATTGCTAGGAGGGAAAGGAGTCCCATAATCCTTTTTAAAACTACAAAACTATTCAAAGATATGAAGAGTTAGTTCATCATGTTTTCTGAAAACATAACCATCCATCGGCTTTTGTAAATTTATTTTATTTACAAAAAAGAAAGATCAAGTATAGAGACTATATAGTCAGCTACCATCTGATTATAAGTGACAATAAAATATTAATTCTACACTTAAAAAAATAAAGATATTCAAGAGACAATTGTACCAAATACAAGATCAAAGGTTTAGGAGGAGAAGCAGAAGCTAGGAGTTCAATGGACACAAATCTCCCAAGTTCTGCCGGTTAATTACCTCTATCCTGCAATGTTACCTACCGTGGTTTGCATTCTCTGAAGGCAATAATAATAATAATAATAATAGTGTGTGAGCAGCCTCCACTATCTGCAACAATTAATTTAAAGGACAGCTGCTGCAGAAAGACATCTGGAGTGACTTGACAATCGAATTACAGTGTGAAACATGAGGGTATTCGTATACTTGACATCACCTCTTCTTGAAAAAATTTGGTTTCTTGTTCCCTTAACATCGACATTTTATAAAGACCAGTTTATATAGTAGGATGAAAGAACATTTAATGTACCCGCGAGAGGAAGCCACCAATAAGTGGCCCTGGGAAGGATGGTTTTTTTTTTTTTTTTATCCTCACCCGAGGACATTTTTCCATTTTTTGTTCAGATAGAGCGGGAGGGAGAGAGAGGAAGAGAGAGAGAGAGAAACATCGATGTGAAAGGGACACATCGAGTGGCTGCCACCCACACGACCAACCAGGGCCGGGGACAAACTGCAACCGAGGTACGTGCCCTTAGCGGGAACCGAACCCGGGTCTCTCAGGGCCGCAGGCCGACACTCCAACCGCTGAGCCAAACTGGCCAGGGCAGAAGGATGGTTTTGGAAAGTCAGCGACAGGAACTTCCAAGGTTTCCCGTGTCCTCCCCACTTACACAACCGCCATCCCCATTGCTCAGGGTCACAGCCGACTTCCCGTAGAGACAGGCTCCTCCAAGGACTGACTCACAGGAGCTGTGGTTCCTGCGCATTTTTAAAGGATGCCCTGTCTCTACTAAAACCCTTCCATCCCTAAAGCGATGGGAGAGCTGCAACTGGGAGACGAGCTGGATGGAGTTGACATTAACTCATAACTTCTGACTCATGAAGACTCAGTCAGAACAAGTGAACGTGCTTGAAGAACTTGTGCTGGGAGGGAAACCTGGGGTGTTGCCATGGCCATTACCCACGTCACCATCGTCATTCTGAGTTGTGCCTCCCGGAGGGCACGCTACGCAGGCCAGCGGGTTCGGTGATAAAAGCTCTAGGCTGGCCCTGGCCAGTTTGGCTCAGCGGTTAGAGCATCCGACTGCGGTCTGGAGAGACCCGGGTTCGGTTCTCGCTAAGGGCACGTACCTCGGTTGCAGTTTGTCCCCGGCCCTGGTTGGTCGTGCGGGTGGCAGCCACTCGATGTGTCCCTTTCACATCGATGTTTCCCTCTCTCTCTCTTCCTCTCTCTCCCTCCCACTCTGTCTGTACAAAAAATGGAAAAATGTCCTCGGGTGAGGATTAAAAAAAAAAAAAAAAAAAAAAAAGCTCTAGGCTGTGCTAAAAAGATGTTAAGAAATAAGAGACCTGCTGTTTAAAAAATGGGGTGAGGGACAGGCTCTATTTTATTTTATTTATTTATTTTTTAATCCTCACATGAAGATATGTTTTCTTTTTGTTTATTTGTTTTTGTTTTCATTAGTCAATTTATTTTTGTTACATATGTTTCTCATAGGATATGTTTTCATTGATCCTAAAGAGAGAGGAAGGGAGAGGGAGAGAAAGAGAAACATTGATGTGAGAGAGAAACATCAGCCGCCTCCCATATGCACACTGACTGGGATCAAACCTAAGACCCAGGTATTGCCCTGACCAGGAATCGAACCCGAAGCTCTTGGGTGTGCAGGGCGACGCTCCCACCAACTGAGCCACACCAGCCAGGGCTAAGCTGTGTTTTAGCTCAGAACTCAAGGAACAGCAATTCTCTATTTTAATCTCAGCAGATACAGGATAACACAAAAAATTAAAAACTGTATATTGATATGGAAAGGTATGTTTTGTTTTTTTTTATTTCAAGTAGTTTGATATGCTACCCTTTCTATAAAGAAAGGGACATATATATATACATGTCGGCTTAGTTATATGTAAAGTAATCTTAAGAGATAAAGAAAATCCCAAGTTGATGACTGACTGGAGAAGGCAATGGAGGATTTGAAGTCTGGGCAGAACAAGGACCCTTACTCTTCATACTATGCTCTCGTGAAACGCTAGGGTTTCTATCATGTGCACGTATTTTTTCTTTTTAAATACTGAATATATGGAAACAGGTAGCCCATTTAGGAAGCAGGAACAGAGACACAGAAAATTCGAATGTGTAGTCCTGGGCGGGGAGGCTTGACACCCACCGGAGAACCAAGTTTTATTCTACAGGAGAACTCTGGGCACAAGCCTCAGAAGGGTCCCCTCTGGCTGAGGGAGCGGGGCGCTTCCGCACGAACCTCCGAGCCCACTGTCCGCAGCCGTGAGACTCTGCCTGGGCTGCTGGGGCGGGCAGGGGTGTTCATTCCCGGACGGACGCTGCGGGGGAGTGTGGAGTCGACTGTGGGGGGGAAGACCCCTCAGGCACAGTATCATGATCTCTTTCGACCCACAATACTGAAACCAAACGTGTGGGTTTTCCCACACCAAGCAATTCTTCATTCTCCGTGGACACCAACTGGATGTCTTACGATTTAATTTAATCCTGATACTAACTACTCAGAGTTGCACAGACCTCCCAGGTTAAGAGCTGAGACCAACAAGAGTGCAGCACCCCCCCACCCCATACACACCTCAGTGGCCAACCACACGTAGTGAATCCACAGGTTACCCACATCTCTGGGCAACTGATTACCAAGTGAGGTCCCCACAATCCCTCCTCGGGTGTAATCATTTCTCATAATGGCTCATAATATTCAGGAAGCTGCTTTACTTGTTTCCATTTATTGTAAAGGATACAGGTGAACAGCCAGGTGAAGGAGTACATTAGGAGAGGTCTGGGAGGGTCCCGAGTGCACAGGTGTGCAGCCCTTGGAGTTTGGGTACACCACACTCCTGGCACATGGATGTATTCACCAACCCAGAAGCTCCCCAAACCCTGGCGTTTAAGGAGGTTCCATCATGCAGACATGTTTGAGTACATTTGGGCCATTGGTGATTGAACTCAGTCCCCAGTCCTTCTCTCCCCGGAGGTGGTGGAAAGGTGGGGTGAAAGTTCTGACCCTCTGATCACATAGCCGGTTCCCCTGGCACCTGCCCCCATGCTAAAGCTCTCTAGGGGCCCGTCAAGTGTCACCTCCTTGGCATGAACTTAGGTGTGATTGAAAGGAGCTCATTATAAGACATTCTTCTGCCCCCATTATTAAGGAAATTCCAAGTGTTCTAGAAGCTCTTGTGTGAGGAATTGAAGACAAAGATCAAATATATATCTCTCATCATATCACAGTGTCACACCCAGAGCTGCCGATTCCAGCAGCTGCACCCCGAAGAGGACACCTGAAGTCTGGGACGGTGCCGGGGCGCCGACAGCATCCCCGTCAGGCCTCATCTTTTGAGGTCAGTATAGGGACCTACCACCATGACTGAGTGTCTCTGGCTCATGCCTTGGACCAGCTCCGGGGGCTTGAGTCTGACCTGGTAGAACTTTGATTTTGCTTTTCTGAGTTGTTACAGGGAGCTCTGTGGAAAGTGACAAAGGAAAGGAAAGGATCAGAGAAGAGGGGAAGAGAGGCCAGAACAGAAGTGGCAAACTCACATCCCACCCACCCACCCACAGCAAACACTCCTCGTTGGTCATGTCACCTCCCCCGCTCTGACCCGAACCGGCAAAATCCTCTTCAACATCAGATGATTGGCAGCCACTCTCAGGCTCTCAGAAGTACCTCTTGAAATGCCAGCCATTTGTCATGTCTTTACTGGGGGGACAAAAGATTCAGCCACACTAGGGACTATGAATAACACTTTTTAAGTAGGTTTTCTTTCTAAACTCTGGTGTGTGGTCTCAGGGAACAAAGGGAAAGTGGAGAAGAAAAAGAGAGAGTTCCCCTGTATGAGTTTCCTGTTGCTACTGTAACAAAGTACCAAAAGTTACTGTCTTAACACAAATAAATGTATCATCTTTCTGTCCTGTAGGTTAGAAGTCTGACACGCTGTAGTTCCTCGCTGTAGACTCTAGGGAAAATCTATTTACAGAGCCTGCCTTTTCCAGCTTCTAGAGGCTGTCCAGGACCTCGCTTGTGGCCCCTTCCTCCGGCAAAGCCAGCCGCGGCAGGGGGCATCCCGTCTCTTCTCCTGTCCCCGTCTTCTACTGTTAAGGACTCTAGTTTGGACCCACTCACTCAAATAATTCAGGATAAACTCCCCATCTCAAGTCCTTAGTTACACTGGTAAAGTCTCTTTTTCAGGTAATGTAACATATTCACAGGTTCTTGGAATTAGGACATCATTCGGGGACCATTATTCTGCCTACCACAAGCCCCTAAAAATTGTGTTTTACCAATTTCTTCATTTTTGCTAAAATGGGTCCTGAATCCATACCATCGCTCATTCTTTTTAATCTGTGTGATTTTTGCAACTCTGATATTCACGAAGTAACACAAAACATCTACCAGAACTGTTTCTGGGTGAGTAGTATGCTAAAGGTTTGATTAGCTATACATCGTAAGACTAACTCCAATCATAAAGTCATCTAAGCATTCCAAGTGGGCAGAACTCCCTCAAATATGCAGATTGGGTCAGGATGTGTCTTCTTAAATTAAATTTATTATGGAGGAATTGGCACCAGCAAATACTGGCCTGACCAAAACTAACATTGCTGACCCTCTAAAATGTCTTTGAACCTACTTTCGCTCACTAGTGCTCAGAGAAGTGTTATTTGCAACAGCCAAAAGGTGAGTATTGTGGGCAGCAAGAGATAAAACAGCCTATTTCCAGTGGGGAACCAGAGAAGTCTGCCTGGGGCAAGTGATACAGGAGCTGAGTGGCAGGGGTAGAGGCCGGCGATAGGATATTCCACGTAAAGGGAATAGCATATGAGCAAAGATGAGAAAGTAGGTCCTGGCCAGCGTGGCTCAGCGGTTAGAGCATCCACCCATGGACCAAAGGGCTGCGGGTTTGGTTCCCAATCAACGGCACATATCTGGGTTGCAGGTTCGATCTGAGGCCCAGTTGGGACACGTGCGGGAGGCAGCCAGTCAATGTGTCTCCCTCACATCTGTTCTTATCTCTCTCTCTCTCTCTCCCTCCCTCTCTCCCTTCCACTGTCTCTATAAAACAATGGAAAAAATCTGCTTGGGTGAGGATTAACAACAACCACAAAGGTGAGAGAGTAGGTTAGAGGGGACAGAGGGCAGGTCAGCGTGGCGCTTCACCACGAGCGAAGAGGAGCCGCGGCGGAGGCGAGGGCGTTGGTGGGAGGGCGCTGGCTGCCGGCTGGGCATGCGCCCCCGTTCAGGAAACGATGGGGCGGCATCAAAGCTTCCAGGAGTTGGTGGAAAAGAGCTGTACCTTCGGAATGGTACATTGTCACGATGGACGGGATGGACTGGGGTGGGTGAGGTGGGAAGCAGGGACCGGTTTGAAGACTATTAGTCTAAGTACTGACCTGGTAGAAGGAGAATGAGGGAAACGACGCAGGAGAAGAGTGGGGACAGGTTAGTGACTTCTTGAATAGGTGTGGGGAGAGAGCTGGCAGTAAAAAAGAATAAAAAATATACATATATGCAAAGTGTCAAATTTGGGTGGATGCTGAAGCTTGGGGGGGGGAAAGAGAGAGAGAGAGAGAGAGTTGATATTGTGGTAAGACGATGATCGTTTCCATCTGACATTTTGAGTTTGGAGTACCAGTAAGGAGTCAGATGAGGTAGAACTTATAACATTTCTGAGCTCTAAGGGAACTTAAGGACCAGACATCTGACCACACTGTGCCCACAGCCCTGCATGGCAACCAGTTGTCTGCTGGAGCTAGGTAGTCGCTGCCCCCTGTGCACAGGCCTCTGCAGTTTGCCACACTGTCCACTACTGCCAGCCTTTCCATAGGTGATTAATAAGCTCATATTTGTCTAATTACTTACTATATCTTTTTATCATTCGAATATTGAATTTTTGTTGTTGTTGTTGCTGCTTACAATGTGTCTTTCCTTTCTCTTGGAGACTATGAATTTCCTACCGCTGTTAAAAAGGTTTCCTCAACCCCCAGGTCATGTTTTATTGTCTTCTAAATCATATGATTTTTACTGTTTTTCTTTGTGCCTGAAAACACCCCCTCCAGAACTTATTTTTACAAACGTCTGAGATAGGGACCCAGCTGTCTCTTCTTCCCGAGATATTCACTCAGGCCAGCCCCCTAGGTTCCCACAGAGTATCTCCTCTGCCAGATACTAAATCCCTGCACTTACGGGCATCCAGTCCTGCTCGCTCTTCAATCGTGCTGAACAGTTCGATTTTCCTCGTAACTAGGAGGGGCGAAACAAAGCTCTAAACGCAGGCTTTGTTAGAGAATCTGTCTTTAGGTCCTTCACAGGAAGGTACATGGGATGAAAAAGGCCCAGATACATGGAATCGTTTGGAGGTGGGAAAATACAGGCAGTTTTGGTAACACTGAGTTTTTCTTTTGTTTTGTTTTGTTTGTTTTTTCAAATCTTTATTGTTGGATGTAAAATGTATTACAGATGTTCCACATTTTTCCCCCATTGACCCCCTCCACCCCACTCCCGCCCCCCTCCCACCTTTTCCCACACTATTGTCTGTGTCCATTGGTTATGCATATAAGTTCTTTGGTTTATTTCTTCCCACCCCCCCACCCCCAACCCCTTTCCCTTTGATGTTTGTCAGTCTAGCAATGGATCTGTGCTTCTTAATCCCTTCACCTTTTTCACCAATTCCCCCAACCCCCTTCCCAACTGGCAACCAACAAAATGTTCTCTGTATCTATAAGAATGTTTCTGTCTTCCTGTTCATTTTGTTTGTAGATTCCATTGTTGATAGATATGTATTCATTGACATTTTGTTTGTTCATATATTTTATCTTTTTCTTCCAACAGACCCTTCATCATTTCATATAATAATGGTTTGGTGGTGATGAACTCCTTTAATTTTTCTTGTCTGGGAAAGTCTTTATATGGCCATCGATTCTAAATGACAGCTTTGCAGGATAGAGTAATCTTGGTTGTAGGTTCTTGGTTTTCATCACTCTGAATATTTCTTGCCACTCCCTTCTGGCCTGCAAAGTTTCTCTTGAGAAATCAGCTGACAGCCTAATGGGAACTCCCTTGTAGGTAACTAGCTGCCTTTCTCTTGCTGCTTTTAAGATTCTCTCTTTGTCTTGAACCTTTTGCATTTTGATGATGATGTGTCTTGGTGTGGGCCTCTTGGGGTTCATCTTGTTTGGGACTCTCTGTGCTTCCTGGACTTGTACGTCTGTTTCCTTCACCAAGTTAGGAAAGTTTTCTGCCATTATTGTTTCAAACAGGTTTTCGATTTCTTGTTCTCTCTCTTCTCCTTCTGGCACCCCCAAGATGTGAATGTTGGCACACTTGAAGTTGTCCCAGAGGCTCCTTACACTATCCTCATTTGTTTGGATTCTTTTTTCTTTTTGCTGTTCTGGTTGGGGATTTTTTGCTTCCTTATATTCCAAATCAATGGTTTGCTCCTTGGATTTACATACTCTATTATTGAAGCTGTGTAAATTATTTTTTATTTCAGTTAATGCCTCCTTCAATTCTAACTGTGTTATTGAGTTTTGTATTCTTGGGAAACAGCCACGTGATGCTGGCTAGTTTGCCATTGAATGAGAGGTCAGGAAAGGCAATTGATCAAATATTAGACCAATAATTTGAAACAAGTAAGTCCTACCAGTGAAATGAAAAAGAAGAATCTGAGCCGTAAATTGGTCTGATTCTGAGACCAATTTCTGTCCCATTCAGAGAGTGTTTTTATAGTTTCTGCGGAGAACTCAATCTCAGTATACGTGTGACTCAAAGATGAATGGCTGTACCTAGAACAGAGGCGCAGGCCTTGGCCAGGGACACTCCTGTCAGCTGCTGCAGAGGCGAATTCACAAGGCAATTCCATCGACTTTCCCTGGAGGCCAGAGGTAGACTAATGGCTCTCAAATGTCAGCAGGCACCAGAATCACCTGGGAGACTTGTTAAACTACAGAGTGCTGTGCCCCATCCCCACAGCTCCTGATTCAGCAGGTAGGGGTGGTGGCTAAGAATTGGCATCTCCAACAAATTTCCAGGTGATGCTGTTGCTGGCCCAGGAACCCACTTTGAGAACCACTTCTCTAGACTTTAATACCAAAGTGACTAACGATTACACTCATGATTAATAAGTTAACATCAAAATGACTGATACTGCTTGAGAGATTTAAATTGTGTGGGAGAGAACCGTGTGAAGTTCTCTCTGACCCCGATGCAGAGTCGATGCCATCCGTGTGGACCAACGAAGTGACATTTGGGCTGCGTCGCGAAAGCTGTACGTAAAGGTAGAAGGTACAGAAAGCAGACAGAGGGCAGAGGCAATGCGCAGGCAGAGAGGAGAGAACATCACAAAGCTACAGGTAATTGCGCTCGGCTAAGGAAGAGCGGCGGGTGTGCAGATGTGGCCAGAGAGGAAGGAGACCGACAAATTCACCAGGGCCCTTGTGGACCACACCAAGCAATGCGGGCATGGTGCCTGCACATCTCCTCTGGGCCACAAAACGGGAGCCATCACAGGTGCTGCTGACGTTCTGGCCAACTTGTGAATGGCCGAGTCAGGGATCGAGTCGGAGAACAGGCTTGGGGCACAGGTAGGAACAAGGAAGTCGGCTGGGGAGGTGGGGAGGAACATGCTGGGTTTCAGGTGCCTGTGAAGTATCCATGCTCACGGAACAGTCTGAAGCTCGGGGTAAATGGCCGAGAGGGAGGTTTGGGTGCCCATGGGCTCACCACGGGAATAAAAAAGTGAGCCAGTAAGAGGAGCTGAGGTCAGCAATGGGCCCTGGGCAACACCAGCCTTAGGAGTAGGTGGGAAACCAGGAACCAGCACAGGAAGGTGGGCAGGAGTGGTCAGAAGGAGAAGCAGAGTAGAGGCCAAGGCAGAACAGAACTGCCCCCAGGTGCTGCAGTGTGGTCTGTGGACATGTCACACAGGAGCACCAGCAGGGCTCAAGGTCAACCCATGGGGCCCTGCTGGGTGAGGAGGCTGGGGCCCCAGGGAGTCTCTCCAGCCACAAAGCAGCGGTAGTGGGACATCCCAGAGTGGCGTGGAGCGGGGTCAGACCTGTGCCCCCCAGGCCTCAGCGCTTGCCGCCCCCCTGCAGCCGACTGAGTGCGCTCTGAGTGAGGCTCCCGCGTCAGCCGGGCAGGGCGCGTTTCAGGGGCTCCCAGTGCAGCTGGTTGGCGTGGAAGGCGGGAGGCAGAAAACAGACTCCAAGAACCTCAAATCCGTCTTCACAGACGTCAGATGTGGAATGTGTCCCCTTTTGGCAACTGGTGCACGATTTTAATGGTGTCCTCGAGGGCTCAGGGTGACTGCTCTAACCACGGGTGCAGATCGGCAAATTGGAGCTCCCTTGTTATTTTGAAATGCTTGCCTTTGGAAAAATTCCATGATGTTATGGGTTGAATTCTGTTCCCCCAAAAAGATATGTTGAGCCCTGGCTGGTTTGGCTCAGCAGTTAGAGCATCCGCCCGTGGACCAAAGAGGCCCCGGTTCGTTTCTAGCCAAGGGCACGTACCTCAGTTGCGGTTCATTCTCGCCCCGGTTGGGGTTGTGCAGGGGGTAACCAATCCATGTGTCTCTCTCACATCGATGTTTCTCTCTCTCTCTCTCTTCTTCTCTCCCTCCCTCCTGCTCTATCTGAAGATAAATGGGGAAAAAAAATATCCTCAGGTGAGAGTTAGACAAAAAAATATGTTGAAGTCCTAACCCTTGGTACACTGGAATGTGACATTTGGAAATAGGACCGTGGCAGATGTGATTAGTTAAGGTGAGGTCATACTGGTGTAGGGTGGTCCCCTAATCCCATATGAGGTCCTTATAAAAAGAGAAGGGACACAGAGGCAGACACACAGGAGAATGTCACGGGAAGATGAAGACAGAGTTGGGAAAGATGCAGCTACGAGCCAGGGACACCAGGGCTGCTACCCTCCCCTGGAGCTGGGAGAGACGCCTGCGGCATACTCTCCCCAAGAACTCTGCGAAGGAACCAGCCCTGCCCACACCCTGATGTGGGATTTCCAGCCTCTGGAACTGTGAAAGAACACATTCCCATTATGTTAAGGCACCTCTGTGTGGCGCTTTGTTACGCCAGCAGGAAAGCAAGTGCACACGGCACACTAGAAATGCATTTGCATTATCATTAGACATTGCAATATGGTACTTGTCAAAGCAAGACAGGGAAATTTGCCAAACAAAGAATACGTTAGATTCTTTTAATATAATTTCAGCAGATGTAAACTTTGGTGTTTTCAACTTTGTTGAGGTATTACTGACACAATTATAAGATTTAAAGTGTGCAACATGAAGATTTAAAATACATATATGTTGTGAAAAGACCCCCTTCCCCCATCGAGTTAATTACCTCTTCCCTTATTTGTTTACTTTTTTTGGGTGAGAACATTTAAATTCTACTCTCTTAGCAAATTTCAGTTATACAATATAGCGTTATCAATTATTTTCACTATGTTAAACATCAGATCCTCAGAAATTACTCATCTTGGAACTGAAACTTTGTATTCTTCTACCAACCTCTCCCATTTCCCCCACCCCTCATCCGACAGCCACTTTCCAACTCTGTTTCTATGAGTTTGACTTCTTTACTTATTTCACATGTAAGTAATACTATGCAGTATTTGTCTTTTTCTGTCTGGCTTATTTCATTTAGCATAATGCACTCAATTTCATCCATGTTTTCACACATGGTGAGATTGCCTTCTTTTCTAAGGCTGAATACTATTCCGTTGTGTGTATCTACACCACCTTTCCTTCATCCATTCATCCATCAGCAGACACTTAAGTTGTTTCCACATCTTGGCTATTGTGAACAATGCTGTGATGCATATAGGGGTGCAGATGTCTCGTTGAGATCATCGTTTCATTTCCTTTGGATATATACCCAGAAATGGGCTTGCTGGGTCATAGGTAGTGCTGTTTTTGTGTCTTGAGGAACCTCCATAGTTTCTTCACGGTGTTTACCTTCCCACCAACAGTTCAGAAAGGGTTCCCTTTTCTTCACATGTGTCATCTTTTGCCTTTTTGGGAACAGCCATCCCAACAGGTGTAAAGTGATCTCTCATTAGAGTTTTGATTTACATTTCAACAGGTGTAAATTGTGAATGATCAGAAAATGGCTTTACATTTTTATCGCCAGTTCATGAAAAGTTTGTTGTTTTTTTTATCCTCACCCGAGGACATTTTTTCCATTTTTTGTTCAGATAGAGTGGGAGGGAGGGAGAGAGAGAGAAACATCGACGTGAAAGGGACACATCGAGTGGCTACCACCTGCACAACCCAACCAGGGCCGGGGACAAACCGCAACCGAGGTACATGCCCTTAGCGGGAACCGAACCCGGGTCTCTCCGGACCGCAGGTCGACGCTCTAACCGCTGAGCCTAACCAGCCAGGGCTCATGAAAAGTTTTAAATCATGGGAACTGGAAAGAATTTTAAGAGAGCATCATTTAAACATCTTGAAGAGACTATTATTAGAGTCTAACTCAGAGACTTTTTATTCAGTCAATTTATTTGGAAGTTTCATACAAATTTCATATTTAATATTTTTCTAATTTTTAAGTTATTTACTTTTCTTATAACTTTATAGTAAAAAGATATAAAATTTCTACTGATCCCCCCCATAGATGCCTTCTTGTCTCATCCAGTGTATTCCATTGTGTTGTGCCAATATTATTTTTTCTAGGTGTACCACGACATTGAAAATTGGAAAGCACTAGAAAGCCCAGGAGAAGGCATTAGTGGAGCCAAATAGAACTGTGTGTCTGCAACAGGTGAGGGCACAGGCATGAGTGGGCCATTCTGGGGGGGGGGGGGGAGCTGATACTGTTTCAAATCATGAAGGTTAAATAGAAGACTTCACCTGTATAAGCAAATAGTGAGCTGCCTTCTTCACTCCCTTCAGGCCAGTGCCTGTGTGCAACTGAGTACTTCTTAAGCGGCCTGTCTGTCACTTTACCCCTAGCTAAGTGACTTCATAATCAAACATCCTATCCCCATGAAATTCACCCGGAAAGAGAGCAAAGGTCACTGTTTTCTGGGATTTTACTATTACTCACATTAACAACTCCTAGTAGTGTTTGTAGTAAATAAGTGACATCACCTTACACACAGAGAACCACTGAAATGTCCTTATGAGATGACCCCACAGATGGGCTGACTGATACGATGCAGATTTTTAAACGCAGGTTCGGGCCCGTCGAGTAACACTGCATTTGCACAGCATTTCCTGGCTTGAAGTTTGCGTAGCCTCCTTCCCGTGGAACAGGTCATGTGGGCTTCTAGTCTGCACCTAGGTGGTGTTGATACAGAGAAAATGTGAAGGCAGAGCCCAGAGCTTGGACAGACGGGGGTCCAGAAGCAGAAGCTGGGCTCTAAGAACAGGATTTCCTCTTGGATGCCCCTGGCTCTCTCCCTTCCCCTTCCCCTTCCCTTTCCCCTTCCCCTTCCCCTTCCCCTTCCCCAGGAATACCCCTTCTCTCCCTCTGACCAGGTCTGCAGCCCCTCCTCCTTTCCTCAGCACCCACCCCCTGCCCTCCCAGGAGACGGGGCTCAGGCGCACACTCCCTCTGCCCCGTGGCTCGGGCACCCGTCACATAACCTGCAGTCATTTGTTCTTCTTCACACCCCACTCAGCCACGACTGAGTCTGGGACTAGGTTGATGTCTTAAAAAACGTTTTTATTATGAAATAGATTATATATTGAAAAGTGTATTTATCACCTTGTGAACAATGATATAAACAGAGCCACTTTAAAAGGGAGCCAGAGCAGCCATTTCAGGGGAACACCTTGCACTTCTTACCCCTCCAACCCTTGGAACTGGGCACACAACCTTTGACCCGGCTAAGGCGGCACGTGTACAGACCGCCGTTTGTCTGACTTCTAGACTGAAAATTAAATTAGCCCCATTGTGTCCGCTCCCCTGCACCTACAGCACCTATTCCTGTGCTCGGGCTCTCCCCTTCCCCATTCATTCCCCTCCTTTCGCCTCCTAATCGGGACACTGTTTGGGTTCTGCCTGAATCAGTGCTTCACAAATAGCTATGCTTTTGGATCTCAAATAAACGCTTGTTGCCTCTCACTTTGGCCTGTTATTTTTAGGGTGACATCTCTATGGACATTTTTAAAAACTGGAGTAGCCCAGCCGCTGTGGCTGAGTGCACTGTCACCCCATGAACCGAGAGGTCCTGGCTCCGATTCCCGGTCAGGGCACGTTTCCGGGTTAGGGGCTCGATTCCCAGTAGGGGGTGTGCAGGAGGCAGCCCACTGATGTTTCTATATCTC
The DNA here is from genome assembly GCF_014108415.1 of Molossus molossus. Taxonomy (NCBI): domain Eukaryota; kingdom Metazoa; phylum Chordata; class Mammalia; order Chiroptera; family Molossidae; genus Molossus; species Molossus molossus. The sequence continues at coordinate 84,876,231 of NW_023425349.1, forward strand.
TCTCCCTAAAAAAAAAAAAAATAAATTAATAAAAATGTATTTTAAAAATGAATAAATAGCCCTGGCCAGTTTGGCACAGCAGTTGGAGCATCAGCCTGCGGACCAGAGAGTCCCGGGTTCAGTTCCCGCTAGGGGCACGTACCAAATAAATAAATAAATAAATAAATAAAATTTTAAAAACTTGAGTACGATGGATTATATTTGAAGCTCCCCAATCCTTTTGCTTCCTGCTTTCCTAGAGATAACTGCTTCCCTGAATGGGTTATCCATGCTCTTGCTTGTCTTTATGAGTACTACCTGGTTTTGACCTTTATATAAATGGAATTTATGTAGGCATTCTTTTTTTTTTTTTTTAATCCTCATGCAAGGACATTTTTTCCATTTTTTTGTTCAGGTAGAGTGGGAGGGAGAGAGAGGAAGACAGAGAGAGAGAGAGAAACATCGATGTGAAAGGGACACATCAAGTGGCTGCCACCCGCACGACCAACCAGGGCTGGGGACAAACTGCAACTGAGGTACATGCCCTTAGCGGGAACTGAACCCCGGTTTCTCAGGACTGCAGGCCAATGCTCCAACCGCTGAGCCAAACCGGCCAGGGCTATATAGGCATTCTTATGAGACTTTATTCTGATGTAGGTATTTCACCCAAGATAATGTTTGTAAGATTCATCTGCATTGCTATAAGGTAGCTATGGCTTGTTTACTTTCACCCCTTGGTAGAATTTTATCTTGTACATTCTCCACTCTTTCTTGACCTTTTTTGCCTTGATGAACATTTTGGTCATGCCCAGTTCTATATTTGGGGTGAACATTCTTGAATGCACCATGGGCCTCAAGTTTCTCGTAGAGGGATATCAGGAGTGGGATTCAACCTTTCTAGATAATGTTAAATTATTATTTTTTGTTGTTGTTTTGTTTTGTTTTTTTAATCCTCACCCGAGGATATTTTTCCATTTTTTGTACAGATAGAATGGGAGGGAGAGAGAGGAAGAGAGAGAGAGAGAAACATCGACGTCAAGGGACACATCGAGTGGCTGCCACCCGCACAACCAACCAGGGCCGGGGACAAACTGCAACCGAGGTACGTGCCCTTAGCGGGAACCGAACCCGGGTCTCTCCGGACCGCAGGCCGACGCTCTAACCGCTGAGCCAAACTGGCCAGGGCTGTTAAATTATTTTTCGAAAGCGAGTAACCCAACCTACACTCCAACCAGCAGTGCCCAAAAGTTCCCATTGTCTCTCAGGTTTGCTCACACTTGCCATAGTCAGATTTTAAAATTTCGCCAGTCTGATGAGTATGAAATGGTATTTCATGATGTTTCTAAGGAAGACGGCTTTTTCAGTCCCCTGTTCCCAGCACCTACCAGAGGACTATGCATGTAGTAAAGGTTACAAATATTTTATTTGATGAATGAAGAGCAATAATGCAATGTGACAAGTACTAGAGGAGAAAGTGAGGAATGTGTTTGTAAATTAACTGCCTGGCCCTCAGGTTTTCAAATCTAACTGCACATCAGAATCACCCGGGTATCATTTTTTCTCATTTTATTACAAAAAACTTCAAACATAGGAAAGTCAGAGTAATTTTTACAGTGAGTACCCACACCTAGAGGCTGCCATTAGCATTTGACTATACTCGGCTTTAGGGGGATTCTTTTGAAAAAGTGCCAATTCCCCAGGGCTGGGGTTCTGACTCTATAGCTCTAGGATGGGAGCAAAGAATCTACTTTTGTTTCCTCTGTTTTTGTTTTTTAACTCCCCAGGTGATTCTGAGGAGCAGCCTCAGAAACCATTGCCTGAAGGAGCTCGCTGCAATAAATAAAGAAGACAGATTTATAATTAGCCTAGCAGTGTTCATTCTTTGTAGGGAAAAAGAAACGTTCTACCGGGTGCCTACAGCCATTTCCTAGACCACCAGCATTCCTAGGAAATGTGTCACCCACTGTCAGCATTGTGGCTGTGTGGTGGGCAGGTTGCTGGGGGTAGCAGGTCAGGTCCTCTCAGCATGAAAAGCCAAGGACTCAGCTCCCTCTGAGTATCACGGGCATAGAGAGGCACTTGCCCTTCAAACCCAAGCCAGTTCCTTTCAATATTTGGGTGTTGTTACAGGATGAACTGTATCCTCCCAAATCCGTATGTCGGAGCCGTAACCCTCAGGACCTCAGAATGTGACAGTATTTGGAGATAAGGCCCTTAAAGAGGTGATTAAGTTAAAATGAGTTCATGTGGTGGGCTCTAATCCAGTATGACTGGTGTCCTTCCAAGAAGAGGAAATTGGAACACACACACGTACAGAGAGAAGACCGTGTGAAGATACAAGGAGTAGACAGCCACCTACACACCAAGGAGAGAGGCCCCCAAAGAAACCTGCCCTGGCAGCACCGTGACCTTGGGCTTCCAGCCTCGGGATTGTGAGAAAATGCATTTCTGGTGTTGAAGCCACCCGCCTGTGTTACTTTGTTAGGGCAGCCTTAGTGGAAGGGAAGACACCAAGCCTGGAGTTGGATGGCAAGACAGACAGACCAGACTCCCACCTCCCTGACTTCCTCCAAAACTGGCCTCAATCAACAAGAGGTCAGAGTTGCTGGAGAAGGTGCCACTGTCCCCAGTGCCCTCTGTGGGGGGCTGCTGCTAGGAAACAGAGCACACACCCTTTCCTGGCCCCAGGTGAGCCTCACAAACACAAGGAGTAGCACCGGCTGCATAAGGGGATGGTGTTCAGAGCCACCAACAGGTCCTACGTGCTGCCAAGGGCCCCAGAACACAGCATCATGACCGGGCTCAGAGCTGCTTCAGCTTCACTCTCCCATCTCTCCCCTCCCCTCGCAAATCTCACTCTCACGGAGCCCTGCTTCCCAGCCTCCTTCACTCAGAGTGGAAATGAAATTGGCTCACTCCCCCGAATGTGTAATCACACAGCTTAAGTAAATGAAGTTCAGTTCTGCACCTGTCCCACTGGCTCGAACCAAGACAAACGGTGCATTCTGGGTAGCAACAACGCCAACGGTGTAAATCAGCACTTGCTGTCAGACAGGCTGTTTTTTATGTTTACTACGTTTAATAGCTTTTTCAGCCCTCTTAGGTACGGTCAAAACTTGGAGATCATTTTTCTGACCTGCCTGATGGTAATACGCTGTCTGCTGGCTGTGACCCCATCACCACCAGCCAGCCTGGCACACCTGTCTCCCACCGTTTACATCTCTGGGAGCATTTTGCTTCTTACCACACACTTCCTCGGAAAGGCTGCCCAGTAGGTCTCCTACACAGGGGGATCTCTTCTCTGAGGGGGTCCCATGTGGACACCAGTTGCAAGAGTTGGCAACTTGGCTAAGATTCATTTTTTGAGGTAGGAAGTTCCTCAGGTCTCTCCCTCTCTCCCTGTGTCTTCTTGTCCTGAGATTGTGGTCTCATCTTTGAATATTACCCTGCCTCTGTGGGCCCCCCTGCTGGGTAATGGGGTCCCCAGAGCCTTTGATTTATGACCTTTAAGGTTGCACTCCACCCTTTCGGTTTCGAAGCTTTTTGTTCACATTCTTCTGTTGTGCAATCCTGTTTTACTTCTCCCTGTTTGAACAATCCTCCTTTTACTGCTTCAGCGCATTCTACCATTGTAATCCAGTCGTTCACTCGGCCTCCCTATTCCAACCTACCACCTTCAAATATTTCCTATCCCTCTGGTCCTCCGAGTCCCAATTCCACACATTTGTTTGGCTTGTGGATATCTTCCTAATAGGGTGGGGGTGGGTAGTCATTTTAGAATTGAAGTCCCTACATTGAGTATCATCACTTCTTATGACAATTTGACCTGTCTGATCCAGTGTCCAAGAACCATGTGCAAGAGTGGCATTCATCCTGAGGTAGAAAGCTCCCCCAATGTGGACACATGTGTCTTTTGAACACTTACTTATTCACTTGAAGCATTCCAGTTGCTAGAGGCTGCTGTGGGGGAAGGGATGAGTGAAAGTGCCTAAGAACCCACTTTTAGTGCGAGTCAGGGAAGAGGGAACCCTAGAATGAAGAATGTGTGTAACAGGGGTAACATCTGTATTTCAAGTAACAACAAATATTCAGAAAGACAGAGCTCGGGATGACCTTGCCCATCAACAGACTTGATCATGTTCATGTGGTCTGTTTTCAAACCTGTTTTAAAGGGTCCCTCTATTGTCCCCTCCTCCAATGCCTCAAATGTCTCCATCCGGTCCTCCTTAGTGCCCTGAAATGTCCAACTTCAGAATTATTCCTCTGAGTGAGGCTCTAAAATTCCAAGTTAACTTGCAAATGTATCATCTAGTAGCTTCTCAGCCATTAACACCTTGATGCGAGCTGGCTTATCAGACTGGCAGACTGGGCAGGCTAGAGCTGAGCTCTGTTGCCCAGGGCCTTGTCAGTCACTGACACCTTCATGCCAAGTGGGTTGTCAGACTGGGCAGCACAGGGGCTGGTATTGCAGGAAGGGATGAGGCATAAGCAACTTTAGAAGGGTGGAAGCAGCTGTTTGATGAGAAAGAGCCCACCCTGGTGGGGAGTCTCAGAGAAATACTAGAAGGTAACAACACATGGGGCTCTGGGCACTGGAAAACATCTACCTCCCATTTGAGGATTTAACACTTCTGGCATCAAAGAGTTGGGGGGGGGGGGGAGACACAACACTATCATTTTCAAAGACTGACTTCAGAGGAAGGTAAAGGACAGGTTGCTCTTGGGAGAGAATATTTCCAGGAAGTTCTCATTCTAGACATTTTAGGTGACAACACAAAAAGTTTTCTCCCTGGTTCACTATGCTACTGCAGCCCAGCTCTGACTATTTAACACTCAAACCAAGCTCATCTTTGCTTCCAGTTGTAAAGCATTTGACTGAAATATGGTGTGATATGAACACACTGAGTCTTAACCAATGGATGCAAGACCACAGATCTCCTTGTTCTACAGAACGAAGGGAGGTGATGGGACTGAAGACTCATGCAGGACTCTACATTGCACAAACCCCTTCCAAGTCCCTGTCTGTACTTGACTTTGTGTTGGTAATTCTGAGTTCCTAAGAAAGCCTTCCTCTCCCAAACTGCTTTAAGCCCCTGATCCCACAAAACCAGGTCTAGCCAAGGGCGCTTGCATGAGGCGGTCTCCAATTTAATTGGGAAAAGCAAAGTCCACATGTTCTGCTGGACTTTCCCCACAAAACGAGTGAGAGAGAGCTTGCCACCACAAAATGTCACTTTAGGATAAGGATTATTTATGCTGGTTAATTTCGAGAAACAGCACACCTGGGAGAAGCTCTAACCCCAAGAAGTTCCCCTTGGTAAAGGACATTTACTCTTCCAAGGGAACTCTCCATCTGTAAGGGCATTACCCTTACTCTCCCTGGTCTGCTTTCACTATCAATGGGGAAGGCACAATTGATTTAAATCTACACAACACTCTTACCCTTGTTTGCTGGGCTTTTCCTGGTAACCTCCCATAACTGACTCTCCAACCCCAACATCTTTTGTCTGTAGTTGACGGAGGTATTTAAGGCGACAAGTTTCCACCATTTTGACAAGTTAGTGTTCCTGGGTCCCTCCCATGTAGACATGGTAAACAAGTATTAAACTTTAATTTGTTTTTCTCCTGCTAATCTCTCTCTTATTAATTTTATTATTAATCCGGCCAGAAGAACCTTGGAGAGTAGAAGATAATTTTTCCTCCCAGACATTAGCAACTTTATATTGTGGGCCATTTAAATGTCCTTTGCTAAGCTGTTCCTGTTTTCTTATCCCCTCTTCTCTTTCCTATTCTAGACTACTCTATTTGGAGATGTATTTATACCTTCTTCCTCGCCCCACCCAAGCTCATAGCAGGGCATGAATTGAGTCCTTTGATATGTCACCAAATGCATATTTCTGAGGGAAATATTGCTGGGTTTGTTTTTCCAATTATGAGGACTCTTAGGATCCATGCTCAGCTAACATCCATTTGTGACTATATTCGACTAAAGTAAATTGGTATGAAATGACTTTTTGGACCAGCCTAATTCACAGGGCTGCCCAGCATTCCAATGTTTAATTACTTAATGCGTCTCAAACACAAACACTCTGCAAACTCCAATGACCCTATTAAAGGATGGTATATCATCTTTGGGAGAGGGAGATAAATTGTGACACCTAGGATTATTGTTGCTGTTGTTTTTAAATAACACGGACGCGGGCGCGCGCGCGCACACCCTTAAACCACACTGTCAGCCCAGAATAAGGTGAGAAGAGGCTGGCTTCCCTTGAAGACCAGCTAGTTAACTTTAGGTAGTTTCAATAAATGACCTTACCTCTCCCCCATAGCAGTAATTCAGCTGTATTCATAATGTGGTCCATTTAAAATAGCATTTATCAGTGTGAAACGGTTTGCCCTGCGGGTTTAAGTAGATACAATGTTGAACAGGGTCCTTTCCATTTAGCGCAAGAGGCTGAGCCGGGTCTGCGCGGACCCATAGCACTTCCGGCTAACCCCATCACCCAAGCTTGCTTCATTTGGGAAGGCAACGTGGGTGGGAGCATTTGGGTGGCATACCCCAAAAACCGCAGTAATTGGAAGGGGAAAAGAGCAAATATCAATTAGTGACTCCTCGGCCAACTACCAATCTTGGTTTCCAAGAGACTCCACCTTGGTCTCTTCAGAAGTAGCGGCTTCCTAGGGATCTCCGACAGAAACGACACGAATCCACATACATCTTGGTGCCTTGAACATTTCCCCGGGGAGGCTCTTGTTATCTACCAGGCTTCCCTGGCTCTCTGCCTCCCTGTCAGCCTGTGGGCCTGTCAACCAGAATGCTCTCAGCTTCTCAGGGCTTCCGTGGGAACGCGAGCAAGAAAGGGTTTTGAGAATTGACAGGACCCGTGGTGTTCCTCTGCAGGGCTCTGGGCACCCCGCATTTCCTGGAGTGCAGGGGATGCTGAAATGAGCTTCCCTGCTCCCCCAGCACCCCTCAACCCCGGGGATCGGGCAAGTGGCTAAACGTTAGCAGAGAATGTGTGTGGGGTGGGGGAGCCAAAGGTAGGGATGGCGAGGTGGCGGGCGTAGACCGCCCGGCCCAGAGGCCTCCCGCAGACGCGGCCGCGGGGGGCGGGGAGGGGGCCGACGGGGCTCGCCGGAGCTCGCAGGGCAGGCGCCTCCCAGGAAGGCGGGGAGGGGAGCGCCTGTTTACCCAGGAGGGCTGTGCTGATAGCACGTTCCTTGAGTTTACTTTGCTTTCCTTGAGTTTATTGTAAAGGGGTAAAGTTTTCGGATCTGTCACGTGACCCTGACAGGTCCTGCCTATGGCGCGGCAGACCACCCACGCCGAGGGCCATGGAACTGCTTAATAGAAACAGGCTTGTAATTGTGAGTCCGCGCTGCACTCCGCCGAAAGCCTCCGGCGGCCCAGCGCGCCGGGGTTTTTACACTTTCCGTTCCTTTTGTAAAGACGGAGGAGGAGGAGGAGAAGACGAAGACCAAGGCGAAGAAAAAGACGACAAGGAAGACAAAGAGACCCGCAGCGACCAGGCTAGGGGGAGACGAGGGAAGACGGGGAGCAGACGGAGGAGCAGAGGACCAGAAAAGGGGGGCACCGGGCAAAAAGGAATTGATGTGAAATCCAAGCCCCGCGTCCGCGCCTTCGGCACCCGTGCTCCGGGCAGGGCTTGACGGCCGGCTATGGTGAGTGCAGCCGCCGCCGCCGCCGCCGCCGCCGCCGCCGCCGCCGCCGCCACCACCACCACCTCGCCCTCGAGCGGCGCGCGCCCCGGGGACGCGGTGCTGCGGTACCCGGCGCCCCGCGCGGCGGAAAGAGGGCCAGGCGGGCGGCGCGCCGGGGCCGCCGGGCTGGGTGGGCTGCGCCGCCGGGGAGCGGTAGCCGGCTCGGCGTCTCCACGCTGGCTCGCACGCTCCGGGCCCCCGCCCCCCGAGGCGGCCCCGCGGGGCGGGGAGGGGTCTGGCGGCGGCGGGCCGGGGAACGGCTTCAGGGGGAATTCTCACGGAGGGGGTCGCCTGGGATCCCATTTGCACGCTTGAAAGGGTCGCCACCTTGGCTTCCGCTCCTCAGCCTGGTGGTGGCTACTGAGTCGCCAGTGGAGGCAGAGCTGGGATGGAAGGGCTGGTGCGGAGAGAGTGACAGCGCCGGGGGGTGGGGTGGGGTGGGCGTGCGGGCTGAGCGCGCGCGCACCCGAGCGAGTGCTCTTGTCTCCGGGGAGCTGGTGCAGACCTGCTAGAGACCTGCTGGAGCCGAGGAGCGCACGCTCTCCGCGTCAGGGCCAGGACCCCAGGGCTAGGAGGGAGAGGCACCTTACCAAAACTTGGAGCGCAAACATCCACCTCCCTGCCTCCGTTGGTGGGAAAAAGGGCCAGAGGGGTTTTTTTTAGTTCACGAAGGGGCCATGGGTTGGAGATGGTACGTGCTGACTTTTTCACCCATGAAATTAGACGTTCTGGTGCCTGCCATCCATTAAAGAGAAGGGTGCTAGCTCAGTGCTGAGAGTGCTGAGAGGGCTAAGGGGAGCCCTGAGATGGCATGACCCATCCAAACCCCTTCAGACCCGGTGCCAACACTGGCCTCATAGGCCCTCCAGAGACTATACTTCTGGAGTGACATGGGCTATGTCTCCAGGGATTTAAGTTTATGTTAAAGATGACCCCTGGTGTGTAGATGATCAATACGTCCAAAGCTCTCAATTTCTGTCACCTAAGAAGAACCATATAGATTGTTGTCTGTGGAAGACACCCAGGAACCTCTATTTTCCTAGACTTGGGAGAGAAAAGCATCTTTTCCCCTTTTTATCTCTACCTCCTCCCCGGGGAAGGGAAATATATAAATAATAAAGACCCACATGGGTGCCTCTAAATATTTAATAATTGGATAACAAGTCTTGAACTACAATAGTCCCTTTTCAGCATTCTGTGTGTGTTCGTTTTCTTCTCTTTTTGTGGGTTTTGGTTTTTTGCTTTTTGGCTCCAGTACTTCAACATGTAATTAACTGCCTGACTCCTCAAAGAAAGACAGTGCTTTTTGGTGTCATCCTTTGTTACTGTAACTTATTATTTCTGGGTGGCAACTCAGGATAAATTGTTGCCTCAGGTGCATTGTGTACCTGTGTTGTAAAACATGGGGCTTTCAATTGTGAGTTTGTGTGCTCCAGTTGTCATCTAGCTTCCTTCCACAAGGCTGTAAAACATCTTTGAACCCAAGATCTTTACATACTAAAATGTTGAATCAAGGTGGACACCAATAGGCCCATTATCAATTTGGGTATTACCTTCATTTCAAACTCACTAAGAAGTGTATCTAATTTCTGGTTACAATCTAGTCATAATCTAACAAGCTATTCAAATAGGAGTTAGCACCATTGAAGCTATTTTGTGAAAGGGGGAAAAAAGCTTTTTTTTTTGTTTACACCAATTGTCTTCAACTTTCTACAGATAGAAAAACTGATGAGCCAAATCAGTGTGTATTAAAATATGTCTTCCTGTTTTATCCTTCTCTCTCTCTCTCTCTCTCTTTCTCTGTCACACACACACACACACACACACACACACACCTTTTATTTTCTCCCGCCTCTGCCACAGTGTATAAAGCCCTATTGAGACATGTAGGCGTGATGTGTAAACCGGATTAGCAGTATGAAAGAAAGACACACAATAAGCTGGAATTGTTTTACTTCCCTTTCATTTCTCATGCCTATATCTCTAATAAATTTGTTGCTCCAGCAGTGGGTCAAAGGGATCATGTTGCTCAGCTTCTTTTTCATGCAAGACCCAATGGCAGAGATCTCGGAAATGAATGGTGTGCCTTCTGCCAAATGCAAAGCTTGATATAGATATATTAGATGGGGAAATAGAGATGAGGCAAGAGAGAGATGGAGAAAGAAATATTCAAAGTGTGGTGTTTCCAGAATACATCTCTATCCACTAGAGTAAAGTAATGTGGCTAAGAAGATATTTAAACAAGGGAGGAAATAAATATAAGGCTCCATGCTATGTTTTCTTTCAAGTTCATTGTAGGCTCTGAACATTTTCTTTGCACTTGGTGACATTCCCAGCAAGAGAATACCAATAGCTTTGGCATTGCATAAAGTCTGATTCCCCTTTTCAAGCTAGTATTTGAACCTGGAGTAATAAATGTGGAGATTTCTGGGACCTTCTCAGGACATCTCCCCTCTTCCACCGCCTCCTACCCCCAGCTCACTATAAGCTCAAAAAATGCCAGTGCTCCTGGGTTTGTGCTGTAGACCCCTCATTTACTCCTTTGTGGAATTGGGAGCAGCTTCCCATTAAAGGAGATCAGGGGTAATTAGCAGCATTATTTTGACAAGTTGGCTAGAGCTATTCCCTTTCCTCCAGTTCTGAGGAGGGGGGTATAGAAGAGGAAACAGAAGGTGGAAGGGAGAAGGGGAGGGGAGTCATGCTTAGGGGTTTTACATTTTGTGGCTGCTGAATCTATTCTCCTCCCTCAAACCTTTTAGACTCATTTTCTACCATCACCTTTTAGGTAAATACAAAAGCTGCCAATGAGAAAATAATAAGGCATTCTTAGGGAGCCAAGAAAATGTGGTGGATGGAGGCATACTGGTTTGAATTGAGTCAAGACTCAACTCTTATCCAAGGTACCTGCTTTGAACTGCTCAGGCTCTGACCCATCCTGGGGTCTCCATCCATAAATATCAAATCTCAGTTCCTTTCTCCATCTCATCCTCTCAGTATGAATACTGTGGGACTTAATGTAATGTTTGCAATTATTTGCATTTGTGGAAAAGAATATTAAAATTGGTAGACAACATTATAACATCGCCCAAGGGTCAAATTACTAGATTACATTTACCACTTTATTCATTTGTACTCTGCAAAAATGAGTTAAATTACATTAGATGTTAAAGACCCATTTGGTTGGATCTGAGCAACCAGAGAATAAATCTCACTGTGGTTTCTCATTACTCCACCAAGTCCAGCTCCCACAATTGCTTATTATTGCAATGCCCAAACACAAAGGGCAGATGTTTTATTTCAGTGTTATCATTCAGATAATCTGATGTCATTTTTGGGATGTGTGTGGTGTGGCCATGGGTATTTGAACTATTGGAAAAGAAAGAAGATATGAATGAATCATGTTTTAAGAGTTTAAGGAATCTGTTTTGAAAACGATAGACTCCAATGAAGTCTTGGATGCTGATTGGGGAGACGGAAATGACAACTGATGCACTGAGATGAACTTGACATGGAAAGGGGAGATAGAACACTCATCTGTTGCTCCAAAGAGAACCAGCAGGTCCAATTGGTTGAAAAGGCCCAGAGCTGTCACTTATTTGGTAATCAGGAGGGGAAAGGCCATTAAAGGGATTGTCTTCCCAGCAGACACCTTTGCAGGCCTGGCTCCTCCAGCTAGCCTCATTGCAGGTCTAGAGAATCCTGTGGTTAGTTGAAGTTAACAAACCCGGTGTGGCGCTGCGGTCCCCTGCACAGGGCATGCATATTAAAGGCGACAATGCTTACAAATGTAAATAAGGGCAGATTGGTTAGGAACAACATTATCGCTGGGAATGTCGCACTCGCATGCATCAGCAATGAGGCAAATTGGGGGCAGCCTCAGCCCTGACCACCCAAGTCGAGCAGGCTTTTACACTAGCTCCTCTTCCCTTTCTTAAAACGTTACAGAAACAAGGCCAATTAGATCCTCAAAGTAATTCATCTCTGTGTATGAAAAAAGCAGACCACAGGGGAAGCGACGGGTGGGGGTTGGGAGATTAAGATAGCGCTTGTTAGAGCCCAGGCTGGGGATCGCCTCCTGGAACCGATGGGTAGAATTTACAGGCCGGGACCATTGTCTGAAATGCTGAAAAGTTAACCTATCAAACAGCGGGTGAGGGGGCGCAGGGCGCTGAAAACCCCGGAGATCAATGTTCAAAACGTTTAGGAATTAAGTCAAACCGAGGGAAATGAGCCCGAGTGGAAGGGGCTTTGCCATTGAAATGGTGCACTGGCAGCCGCAGCCCGAACGAGAGGAAGTGCAGCTGCGTGCGGAGAGTAATATAGCCTTTAATTTCATTTTGGAGTTCCATAATCTAAATAGCTATACTGAAATTGCTGTAAATAAAAGATGGGTAGGAAAAACTATTATTTTGGTCTAAAACATGGTAAAGAAACTTGAAAAGACAAACATAGAAATCTGTCTATGACTACATGGTTCCCTTGCCATAGAGCACACCTCAAATATAAAAACTGACATGGGAAACTAGAGGAACCCCCCCCCAGTCTTTAAAAAATAATTTTCAGCAACAAGTACGAAACGTTCAGTAAAAAAAAAAAAAAAAAAAGCTAGAATATTAAATCACCTTTCCTGCTGTTTGCTATTTATCAAACATAATAAAGATAATTTTTCTCAAAGATTAAACTTGCTATGATCGAGCCCAATTCTCCTGCGATATTATTTATCAATGTACGTAGTATCATTTTCATTGGACAATGCTCGTCTTCCCTTCTGGATTTTAGCAGCAGAGAACAACACACAAAATCACGTGCTCCTTTGGAGTTCTGACTTTTGAATTTCCGCGCTGGCCGGTCCTCAGGTCCTCCTCCTGATCTTGTGAATACCCCCAGACACTTTTCTCTTTGTTTCTTTATTCTACAGGACATCCTATCCTGCCTGGGGTACTGCACACGTTTTGCCGGTTCGAGATTCAGGGGGCTGGGTCTCCCAGTGAAATTAGAAAGCAGAAAAAAACTAGAGGGAATGTGGCGAGGCTGGATAGAGGGGAGAGAGCAGGGGAGGAGGAGAAAAGGGTGAAAAAGGAAGAAGAAAGGGAGAGGGAAAGAAGGAGGGAGGGGAAACCGCTGAAGAGGAAGGAAGAGGGCGGGGAAGGCTGGCCGACAGGCCCCCCACGGGAGCCGCGTGGGCCGACCCGGTGGCCGGTTGGCAGAGCTGCAGTCCCTCTCCGGCCGCGGCCGCGGGGCGGGTGAATGGAAAGGGACCCGTGAGCTCAGCCATTGGCCAGCCGCGGGGAAGGCAAGCGGGCATTGGGCAACGTAAGGGGGCCGGACCGCCTTCAGGAATGTACTACGGCGCGTCCGGCACGTCCGACCGCGCCGGCGGGGCGCGCGCCTCGCCTGGGCTCCTGGGAGGCAGCTCTGGAGATGTGGAGCCCGCCGGACACGAGCCGAGCGCACCGACTTCCCTACCTGCTTGATCTGGGCCGCGCGGGCGCGGGTTGTCCGGGAGCTCGGGCGCGCGCACACCCGGACACGCGCGCGCGTAATAGGCCTCGGGCCGCCGAGCACGCGCCGCCCGGGCCCTGGGTCACGTGGCCGTGTGGGCTCCGCCCTCTCCCCGCTCCTCCCCCTTTCTCTCCATCTGGGTTTCTTTCTTTCCTTTCCTTTCCTTTCTTTCTTCTTTTTTTTTTTCAATGAACACACACCGTGTGCATCTTAAAGCCACACGGCCCCATTTCACGGCTTCAGTCGGCTTCCCGCTGCCGCGGGTCCCTCTGCAGTTCAACAGCATTAAAAAAAAAGAAAAAGCAAATTTACTAAAATAAGGCAGAATCGAGGGTTTGGGGATCTGGACCTTATCTCAGGAAGGAATTTAACTTGTAAGCGTAAGAAAAACAAATTCCACTGCCCAAAATTTATTTTTAAATAAAAAGGGAAGCTATGTGGACAGTTTAATTAGACTCGGGCCCCAGAATCTACCTGAGAGTCGCGTGTTTCCTTCCCCAATGGGAAGCGAAGCCCCGGGATGTCTTGGTGACACTAGCAGCAGTGTCTGGACAAATCCTCGCAATCAGTCCACAATTTGTTTCGAATGAATCCAACATCAAAGCCTTTATTCTCCTCTACGTCACGCTATTATTAAATATAACAGGATGCGTACCAGTTTTTGAAAAAAGTTTAAAACAGACTTTAAATAAATAAGGACATGTGGTTAATTTAAAAACGGGGGGGGGGGGAGTCTAAGTCCAAATTAATCCAAAGTAGTCGAGAAAACTTCCTCAAGGAAACAATTCCGCTTCTCTGGTTTATTAAAAGGATTCTGTTGTGTCTCTTTTACATATGTCAAATTAAAGATTCAAATAAAAATGCCTCTGCCTCCATGAGAATGCTTCGGTGTCTGGATTCCACGTTTATAATACACGGCCTCCTTCAAACCCGGACTGTGCTGCCGTGGGTTTTTTTTTTTTTTTTTAGGGGGGAGGGGGCGAGGGCATGAATTTTAAGAGAGGGTTTCTTTTTCCAACGTCCTTACTTTCCTCTTTAACTTTCCATTTTGTTTATCTTAATGCTAGGCGTTGTTCCCTGCGAGAGTCTAAGTCTTCTCTTTAGTTATAAAAGAAAAAAGAGGAGGGAAAAAAAATCTGGCACATACAGGCGTACTATCCACCACCCTGTCATTATTGGTGCAGGCCTGGGAATTCAAGCCGGACCTCCCAGTATTTGCTGCAGCTTGAGGCCAAGGTGCCTCTGAAAGGGTTTTCTTTGAGGAATTTCAGAAATTGTTTAAGCGCTTAAAAAAATATTACATTTCCCCCCGTGTCTATCGCGAGGCAAATGTTCGTGGGTGTGTGTGTGTGTGTGTGTGTGTGTGCGCGCGCGCGCTCAAAAGGCGTCTACAAAAAGAAGATACTGTTGAAAAGAAAAGGAATAAGAAAGAAAGTGGGGGGGGGGCATTCCTTAATGGAAGTATTGCATGCGAGAACGTTGGCGCTCTAGGAGGCTCCCCCCGAAGCCGGGATGCACACACTGGGGTTGCCTACCTGGGTGGTCTCTCTACTTTGGTGAGCTGTTGCTAAGCAGCTAATAATAGTCATGTTTGCTGAGTAATTTCTGCCCTCCGTGAGCCAATCGCGTCGCAGAAACCCAAGCCATCTGACAGCCCCAGGGGCGGGAGCTCCAGCCTTTTTTTCTTTCGCTCGCTCTCTCCCCCTCCACCCCCTCCCCTCCTCCTCCTCTTTCTCCAAATGGAGAGAGTTCTTTTTTTTCTTCTTCCATCTCATCTATTGAATCAAGGAGCTGCTGCGGCCGCTGCCCGCTGCACACACACAGAGCGGAGTCCCCAGGTCCCGGGAGCGAGAGAGGCGCGCTGCACGGGGGCAGAATGGTCCAGCGGGTCGGCGAGGAGCACAAGAAAGCAGAGTCCGGGATCGAGCAGCCACCGCGAACCCAGCAGCCAGAGCCCGAGCAGCCCGAGCAGCAGCTTCAGGAGCCGCTACCGCCAGCAGCAGCCGCCGCGAGAGCAGCGGCGGCGGCGGCAGCCCCGGCCCGGCAGCGCTGAGACCCGCCCGGCACCCACAGACCCTGCGGCGGCGGCTCTGCGCTTGCCCTCCGCGGCCGCTCGGGCGACCCAGGAGGCGCCGAGGGAGTCAGCGAGGCCGGCGGGAGCGGCGGGGATTTGCTGGCGTTTTCTGCAGTGAAGGGGTCGCGGCGCGGGGCGGGGGGTGGGCAGGGGGAGTTGGGGACCGCGAGGAGCGCCGCGCGAGCGCCCGAAGGACAGGCTGGCTCCGCGCGCCGGCTCTCGCCCTCCTGAGAACTGGATGTGGGCAGCGGCGGCCGCAGAGACCTCGGGACTCCCGCGCAATGTGGCAATGGAAGGCGCAGGGTCTGACTCCCCGGCAGCGGCCGCGGCCGCAGCGGCAGCAGCGCCCGCCGTGTGAGCAGCACCAGCGGCAGCAGCAGCAGGTCTGTCAACTGGAGCCCCAACCCGAACTGCCGGCGGCCAGCGGCGTCCTCGCCAGCCCAGTGCCGGGGCGCGCCGGGAGTCCGCAGCGGCAGCAGCAGCGCGCTGGACGGCCCGGGAAGCCTCGGTTCCCGCGGCGGCGGCGGCGGCGGCAACATGGCCTCGGCTGGTAACGCCGCGGAGCCCCAGGATCGCGGCGGCGGCGGCGGCAGCTGCAGCGGGGCCCCGGGCCGGCCGGCCGGAGGCGGGAGGCGCAGACGGACCGGGGGTCTGCGCCGCCACGCCGCGCCGGACCGGGACTATCTGCACCGGCCCAGCTACTGCGACGCCGCCTTCGCTCTGGAGCAGATTTCCAAGGTGCATTTCAGACTCTCCTCTCCTCCCACTCTTAGCTCCTCTTCCTCTTTGGGATCGCCCGGCCACACACACACACTCACTCACTCACTCACTCACTTACACACACCTCTCCAGGAAAAGAAGCAGACAAGCGGGGATTGAAAAATTCAAACCCTCCCTCCGGTCCTGGGAGGAAAGGGCTGTCTGAGGTCCGCAGGGGGTGGAGGGGGGTGTGTGTATGTGTGCGCGCGCGCGCGTGTGTGTGTACACGCGCCCTCCCGGCGTGCCTTTTCCGGAGCACTGGAAAGCGGTCCACAGTGGACCACCTCGAGGGCGGCCGCAGCGCGGTACTGCCCGGCGCCCCCTGCCTCGGAACCCTCTTTTCCCGCGCCCCTGCCCCTATATACAGCCCAAACCCCTGTAATGCTGCCACATTTCTTTGGAGGGGGAGGCGTAGTACAGAGAGGCGGAGAGAAGGGGGGAGGGAGCCGAAATAAAGGTGGTTTCCTTTTTTGGCAGCCGGTTTTGCTTTTGTTGAGCATGAAATCTCAGCTCCCTTAAAAATCATCCTTGGAAGAGGGCATCTCTCCTTTTTTCCCAGTTTTTGAGCTGGCTCTTCTCAGAGGGTTGGGGGAAAGAAAAAGTTGTAAACAAATTGCCACCTTAAATCCGCGGTCCGGGTCTGCGGAGCGGCCGGGTTCATTGTGTTTACGAGGATCGCTGAAATGTGTGGAATCCGGCGAAGGCGAGCACCCAAACCGGGGCCTGCCGGGGCCGCGGCCACCGCCGGGAAAGCGCCGCGGCCGGGAGCAGCCAGCGCCCAGTCGGGACCCCTGCCTGCGCCGGCCTGGGCCCTTCCCCTGTGCATTCCGCTGCTTTTTACGTTTACACAGAAGTGAAGGGAGAGGAGGGAAAGATCCATGTGGCTGCCCTCTTCCGATCACAAATATTGTCGTAAGTTTCTGAGGACTGCCCCACTTCCTAATTCAGCTCACACAGCGTCTCCTAACGCTATGGAAATGAGTCCGGAGTGAGCTCCCCCGACCGCATTTACCACGTGGATCCCCTTACTACCACGCCGGGCGAGGGTCAGAATGAGGGATTCCGCACTACATTGTTACCCGAGAGCTCTAACGCCCCAACCCGCGTCCCCGCTGGGGCACCCCGGAGAAAGGTGAAGGGTAGAGGGCAGGATTTGCGCGGGGGGGGAGGGGGTCGAGTTTTGCTGGTTCTTAAAGGTCGGGCTCCATCGCAGTGATTACGCAGCCCCTCCTTTACTAGGTCCGGCGTGGCTATTGCCTGTGTTAAGTGATTTCTCCCCTCTCTGCCTCAGGTTCCCCTTCCTTTCGTTCTTGCACCCTACAACCCCCGCCAGCGCCCTATGTCGCACTCAGGGATGCTGCGCAGGCCACGCGTGGGGGCGCTCCTGCTGTCGCCGCGGTTCAACTCCCACGCTGCAGCCCGACTTTGATTTATGCCCAGCCACCCCCCCGCCCACGCTGCTCGCGTTCTCTCGTGCGGGCGGGGGGGGGTCCAGCCCCGAGGGCATCCCCCACGGCTTTCGCGGGACCTGTTGGCGGGTGCGCGCAAGCGGGCGTGGGCGCGCGGGCCGCGACTCCCTGGCGCTCACTACTCCTTTTCTGCTTCATCCTCAGGGGAAAGCTACTGGCCGGAAAGCGCCGCTGTGGCTGAGAGCGAAGTTTCAGAGACTCTTATTTAAACTGGGTTGTTACATTCAAAAAAACTGCGGCAAATTCTTGGTTGTGGGCCTCCTTATATTTGGGGCCTTCGCTGTGGGATTAAAGGCAGCTAATCTGGAAACCAACGTGGAGGAGCTCTGGGTGGAAGGTAAGAGACCCCACGCGGCGCCCTCCAGTTCCCCACACCTCGGGCCCCTTCCTTTTTTTCCCAATTGATAAAGATATTTGCCAGCATACACCTAGAGCATTTCGGTGGCGAGCGAAAACCCCTTGCCCGCACCAGGGGGAATTGTTTATTGTTTGGGCGCCTGGCCTAGAGCCAAGCCCGCCCGACAAAGGCCGCGCTGTAATCTACTCGGGGCGCTGCGCTGTGCTAGGTGTTGTGGGAGAGAGCGGCGGGGGCGGGTCGGCGGGGGCGCGAGGCCCCTCCGCGGAACGGACCACTGCGCGGGCCGGGGGCCGCGGGGCCTGCAGCCGCCGCCGCTATCCGCCTCCGCCGTGCCTCAGGAGGCAGCCAGAGGCAGGCCTCTCCGCTTCTGGCGCTGGTCCTTGGCTTCTGTCCTCCCCCTCTCACCCACCGTGTCCAAAGGGAAAGAAGTGGGGGTGCGCAGAGAAAGGCCACCCCTCCGGCTGGAGGGAGTGTGCGCGCCCCCGTCGGCCGCGGCCGCCGCGCAGGGGAGGGTGGGGGGCGGGAGCAGCGCGGGCCTGCGGAGGCGGCGGCGTGTGTGGTCCTGTTTTTGGACAGCTTTCAACTCTGGGGGAAAAAAACATTTGTCTCAAGGTACAAAAAAAAAAAAAAAAAAAGCGGGGAGGTGGGGGGAAGGAGTTGGAAAAAAACCTGTAAAGCACAGACTGGAACGCATGTTTGCAAAGTAGATTTATGTTTCCTCGCGGGTGGGGGCTTTTAAAATGGAATTATTGTGGGGGTGGGGGGGAGGCCGCGTTTTACAGGCTGAAAGAAGAAACGTATTTTAAGAACGGGGGTTTGGAGGGAGGGGCCACAGGAGCTCTCCTAGGGGTTCTGCCAGCCTTGTAACTGCATTCTTCATTTGGGGCGCGGGGCAGGGAGGTGGTGGTCTTGAAGCCTTATTAAGCAGTTGTAAATTTAAAATAGATCCCCCTTTCCCGCGCAGAAACATTTTACATTCTTTTGATGATACAGGTTTTTTTTGGGGGGGGGGGGTGTTTTTTCTGTTGGTTGTTTTTTAACTCTTTTTGGAAAGTGACAGTCTTGCTGTTTGGAAACATTTTAACCCCTAAACACTGCCTTGGCTCTCTTACAGTGAGATGGGATGGAGGGATTGAGGTTATTATGTAGATATTTCAAACCAGAATATGTACAGCATTCCTAGTGAAAACTGCCCAAAACAACATTTGGAAGTTACATGTGTAATCTCTCCCTTTCAGAATGCTGTTGAAGAACTAATCTTGAAGAATATTTTGTTAATTTTGTCGTATTTGTGAAGATTCAGCCTTCAATGTTTTGCAAACATAGGGTGAAGCCTTTAGTTGCGAAGTGACAATTAAAATAATAGTCCAAATAATTAAGACCAGAAAACATTCTTGCCTTAAGTAGCTTGGTAATTAATACAGAAGTGTTATTTGGATTGAATCCATGGAGTAATTTACTTCAGTGCAACACTTCATTGTCGTTGGTAGCTAAAAGAAGGGTTTTATTGACCATCTATTATGATGTTCTAGCAACAAGTTTACTGAGTACCTGCAACACCCCTAGCACTGTGCTAGGCACTGTATGGGACTCTGAAGCATATGAGACACTCCCTGAGCACAAATTTATGCACTTAAAACTACCAGGGTTAAATCGACTTGAACTAAATTTGAGTTCACAGTTGAAGTGGGTGGTGGAAGTTCAATGGGAGGGAAAAAAACAGCTTTGATGGAGGTGGTGAGGCAAATGAGGGCGACATGGAGAGAGAGAGAGGATGAAGAAGGGAGTTCTGGGAAGCAGCTCAGAAAAGGCAGTCAGGCAAAGGCCCAAACTGAGTGGACAGATGACAGTAGAAGCACCCCACCCCTCCCCCATGGGAGAAGGGTGTAGTAGCTCAGGTGGGCCCTGGACAGCAGGGCTGTAGTTTGGAAATGTGATTAGCTAGACTATGGGAGCTACCATAGGTTCTCGGACAGAGCGAGGGATGAGGTGAACACGGGGCCCCCAGCTCTGTTTCCATGTTCACTTTCCACCATGTGAGCCAAAAAAAATCTGTTGGTTGTTGTGACAAAATGTCGCTTTTTGTTTTGAGGAAGACTTTTGGTAGACCTTGAATAGATTTAAAGAGAAATAATATCACTGTTTTTTTTTAACATTGTGTATTTCTAGAAGCAACTGTATTTCTCCATTATACAGCACATTTCAATTCCTGGAAGGAGGAGCAACATGCTTCCTAGGCTCCTTCTTAGTAACAGAGTGTTAGGGACTGACACACCTGAGCTAAGACTCAATTTGCCTACTTCTGGCCTCTTAGCTATTTTCCTTCCCATCTCTGTTTTGGCAATTTCAGTATGGCTCACTGGTTCTTCAGTCAAATGTTATCTACTCAATACTATCACTTGTTGAGCACCTACCATTACCATTTATTATTATCACATGCCTTACAACCCAATAAGGTAGCTATCCTTTACTTTTGTAACATGATATCTTATATATAATGTTTTCATATATATCTGCATTCTTGTCCTCTTTTCTATGAGAAACTATGACTCTGTCATGTCACCATGACCCTTTGCCTACTAATGACTTAAGTCAGTGATTTTTCAGCCTTTTCATCTTATGGCACACATAGAATTAATTACTAAAATTCTACAGCACGCCAAAAAATACATTTTTTGCCAGTTTGACATAAAAATAGATATAATTTTGATTGATGTAAAACAATCATTGTAATTACCTACCCTTTTTGCTCCAAAGTGACTTTTTAAAAAAACCAGGTCCCTATACTTGTATATAAGGATTTCTAGTACCAAGAATTAACCAATCAGATGCAACCTTATTATACAACGTGACCAGTAAGATGCAGTTCTATTATATGACATATATATTTATGGTTCAAGACAGGGCATTCACACCAGATGGCTGTTGTCATTTTTTACTTGACAGTCTAAGGGAAAGAAGGTTAGTGCCCCTGACTAAGTAGTCAGGTATTGCATATTTTTGTTGTTGTTAATCTTCACCCAAGGATATTTTTCCATTGATTTTTTTAGATAGAGTGGAAGGAAGGGAGGAGGGAGAGAGAGAGAGAAACATCTGTGTGAGAGAGATACATTGATTGGTTACCTCTCACTGGGGCTGGGGATCGAACCTGCAACCCAGGTATGTGCCCTTGACCAGGAATCGAACCCAAGACTCTTCCATCCACAGGCCGACACTCTAACCACTGGGCCAAACCGTCCACGGCAGGTATTGCATCTTTTATTTATTTATTTTTTAACTTTTTTTTCTATATTGATTTGAGAGAGAGAGGAAGGGAGAAAGAGAGAGATATAGAAACGTCACTGAGAGAGAACATCGATTGGCCGCCTCCTGCATGCCCCGCACTGGGGATTTGGCCCACAACCTGGGCATGTGCCCTGACCAGGAATCCAACCGGTGACCTCTTGGTGCATGGGTCAATGCCCAACCACTGAGCAATACCAGCTGGGCAGTGTTGCATCTTTTAAAAAGTCTTGTGGCACCAATTGGAAATTGCTGACTTAAGTCAACTTGGTCTCCTGTTGCTTTGACCTCGATTTGTCATTCATTCACTCATTCACTGTGTGCTAGATTTTTCCCCTGTAGAAGAAGAAACAGTTTGATAAATGCAAGTATACCCAACCGGGGAGGCCACCATACCATTTTATCATTTTAATTTAGATTAAAAGTAGAAGTCTTGTTTGTGATATGGCGGGCTTCTTGTTCACGTCAGCAATAAGTAGTGTGAGCATTTGCTCAAGAGTAAGAATTCCCTGCTCTCTTACACTGCAGTAGAGTAAAATGGGTAGCAAACTGAGAATTTAAGGTAATTTTGAACTTTAATCTCTTAAATGCCACATCACTCTCAGCAAAGCAGTCTGTTGGATGGCGTTTTCTTAATAGGGACTGTAAATGTTCTGGGTACAAGCAGGGCGCTTGCTACTACACTAAGTAAACCAAATGACACAGGTTGCATGTTTCCCTGATTAAAAAGCAACAGAAGAAAAGAGAGCATAAGAGATTTTATGGGGAGAGGAATGCTGAGGGACAATTTGGAAAATGCTATTCTTTCTGTGATTTTTAAAAATGCCATGTATATATACACAGATGTATACACACCCACAGGGAACTGGAGGGTGTGTGTGTCTGTCTGTCTGTCTATGTCTACATACAAATACATATGTGTACGGTGTTGGCAAAAGTAGGTTTACAGTTTATATGGCAAAAGGTGTGCAGATTATAATTATTACAATAGCTTTATTAACTCAAAAGAATGTCACTATGGCACAGTGCACTTAGGTACAATCTCATAAGTGCTCGAATTGCTGGCCTTCATTATTTGCATAGTCTTGTAGTCTTTGAAAATCAGTAAACAAACCTAAATTTCATGACCTGCTTGGGTCAGCCCTACTGCTTCCTAAAGTGGTTGAATTCAAACCTACTTCTGCGCACCTCTCCTGTAGATAGATAGATAGACGATAGATCAATCGGTCACTCTCCACTTGCCTTTGTGTTTGTGTATGCACGTAGACTTACTACATGCATTCACATCTGCCAAAGTAATGTTATCTTTTGAATATAGTCAGCAAATTAAAGGTATATACCTATGATTTAACTTTCATGCCTTGTTTAACATGCTTGGGAAAGACAGTATAATACATTGGCTCCAATGTGCAGACCAGTATAAGCTGGATAAGGAAGATTGTCTCACTTTTTTATGGCATTGGTGATAAGAAGTCTTTGATTCTGTTGTTCAAATGTTCATATGATGATTGCCTTTTAAGAAACTGTCAATATACATTAGATGTTAGCTTGAGTCTTAGGTCCTATCTAGCTCACTTGTAAAGGGAGTCCTCCTGCCTGAAGTTTAGTGAAAAAATATGTGGAATGATGTAGTGGACATTTGCTGTTATGGAAACATACCAGTGC
The DNA here is from genome assembly GCF_014108415.1 of Molossus molossus. Taxonomy (NCBI): domain Eukaryota; kingdom Metazoa; phylum Chordata; class Mammalia; order Chiroptera; family Molossidae; genus Molossus; species Molossus molossus. Next base: position 84,899,041 of record NW_023425349.1, read on the forward strand.
CAGCAAGGTCAAAGAGAGTCTAATTGTTATTTAAAAATAAAAATATTCATGAAGCACATATTCTTAGTGCCTGCTCTGTTCTAGGCATTGCACAAAGCTCCAGAGAAACAGCGAAAGGCCACAGCCCCTGCTCTCAGAGCGCCTCCACCCCGCAGGCACACAGACCAGTGGCAGGACAGCAAGACAGCCCCAATGGAGGGCGCCTGAGTTAAGCATAGGGGCTGGAGAGTTGGGGTTGTGGGGCATTCCAGGCTGAAGGAACAGCCTGGGCAAAGGCTCAGAGGGTGGGTGTGACCTCCAACAGAACTCCCATGCTTGCCTTTGGTTGGAACATCAGGTTTGACGTGGGGAGCCTTAGGCTTGAAGATCAGCCACTTGGTAGGAAAGTCTTCGAAGTGTGTAGGGCTTTTGGTTGGGGGGCTGCCAGCTTTTTTTTAAAGCCAATCTTGGCCTGTCTCGTGATCTGCAGTAGATTTTTTGCCCTCTGGTGCCCTCCCTGGTACCAGAGCACTTCCCCTGGATCTCACTCTTGCAGGCACAGAAGGGAAATGCTTTATTTTTAGTCTTGCCCACTTCTCTGTTGGCTTTTGTTTTTGCTTAGCACTTTTATTCTCCTGCCTCCCTTAATGTCTACCCCTCCCACTCTAATTCTCTCTCAGACACAAGTTTGTCATCACGATATCCCAGTGACAGAATGTTCATTTATATCTTTGAACTTATTGGGGTTTTTTTTCTCAAAGCTTACCCAGCCCCTGGTCTTCTTTACTGCAAGAGGGAACAGTCTTAAAAAGAATCCATATTGCCTTGTGTTTGTTTATTAACATCTCTGGAGGCCAGCTTCAACAAAGGAGGACATCAAGGGAGGAATGACTGATTTTTAAAAAAAAGAGAAATAGAATTTTTTTAAAAGTGACTGCTTGAGGTTTCTAAGTGCTCTCAAGTTTATACTTTCTTGCTTAGCAGTATGCCTTCAGGTACCTGGCAGTTGTGGGAGGTAACTGAGCTTCCCCATCCTTTCTGCTTAGGGCAAGGTTTCTCACTACTGACATGTTGGGCTGCATATTTCTCTTATGTGGGGCTGTCCTGTGCCTTGTAGGGTATTGAGCAGCATCCCTGGGCTCTACCCACTAGATGCCAGTAGCACCCTCCTATTGTGATAACCACATTATTTCTAGTCATTGCCAAATGTGTGTGTATGGGGTGGGGGCAGGGATGATACACAATATCGCCCTGATTTAGAACCACTGGTTTAGATAATGGGATTCAGATTGGAAGACCCATGCTGTGCAAATGGAAGGCTTTTATTATGATGGGGTTGTGACTACAAATGTATGGCCTTGACACATGCAAGAATTTTATCCTGTGATATCACTCTCCCATCCCCATATTGACTCACCCAGGTAACTCATTTTTTTTTTTCATGCTCATTTAAAATTTTTGTTTTTTCTTAAAATTACATTAAAAAATAATAAACACCATGACAAGTGGGGTGGGGGGCATGGAAGAAAGAAAAAATATTTGTATTCAAGTACTTTTTCCTCAGGTGACTTAATTTTGCCACATAGACCTTGTTGCATTTCAGCTGAAGGTTTCTGGCATGAAGGTGACTTGGTAAAAGTGGTAAAAGACACCACTGGACTTTGTTCATATTGAAATAACAGCTTTTTTGGAAATCCATACAGCACATTGTTAGCTCTTTGGTGGTCTAGTTCTCCAGATGTTCCTATCACAAACCTCTCCCCCAGGTGTCCGTGTGCAGCAGAACCAGAGGGACTGAGTCAACCAGAAAGAGGTGGGGTGGGTTCTGCCTTCTCTGCCCTTTCCAAGGTCATCACCCAGGTTCTGTTCTCTGGGGCTGTCAGTGCGGGTGAATTTCACAAAGGACAGAAAGACAATGCAATATAGCTCCTTTCCACTCCTCAGTTCCCTGTGCACTTTTGAAAATTAAGGTGTTTGTTAGGTATTGATTAAATTCCAATAATGGGCATACACACACAGGTGGAAGCAGTTGTGGTATTTCTTTCATATCTGGAGAAAAATTATTAAAACAAAAGTCATTGTTAAAATAATAGCCTCGGGTGCCTTCTGTCCAGGGCACGTGGCCCTGTGAGTCCTCCCTGTCTCTCTGCTGCCTGCCACTCTTAACCTCCAAGTTGAGGAGGCAGATTGGCGGTGGGGTGTTTCAGATGCACGGAGCGCCACTTGGAGGCCCCAGAAGATGACAGCTTCCAGATGTACGAACTGCCGGGATCCGTTTGTTTGGATTCTGCGCCACAGCTGATGGCGAGATTAACGCTGGCTGGACAAGCTATGGAGATTTGTCTGGTTTCCACAATGCCATGTTTATATTTCATTGGATTTCTCCTTCAAAGCTGACCTCCCTGTGACCCCGGAGCTCTGTCCACTCAGGCTGAGCTGTAACTTGTCTGCCCTTCTCGTGTTGGAGAGTGGGGGGGTTCACAGTTCTCCAGTGGAAGGGCTGCTTTTGTGGCTGCCCCCACTTTGTCTGTGCCAGCTGTCTGCCCAGACTTAGCCACTGAAGAATAGTCTGCTCTAGGGCAGAGTAGGTGTGCATGCGTGTGTGTGCGTGCGTGTGTGTGTGATTTTTAAAGTGTTTTTGGCTTTTAAAGCAAGTATGAAAATATCTTTAAGTTATTTTAAAGGGGACCAGATTTTAATAGATGCCATTGTGCGGAAATACAATTTTTAACATAGATCTATTTTGACAATATTTAGGGGGAGGGAGGTTGAGAGAGATCCAGCTGTGTGTGACATCCCTAAATAATGGTCACACACACATGAGTCTATTAACTATACTATCTCCTTTGCCCCTCACTGGCTCCCAGAACCCTCTTCTGCTTCCTCCCTCCTCCCTTATCCCTCACCCTCTATCCCTTTGCTCATCTTTGCCTCTGTCCTCCCTTCTCTCCCTCCCACCCTTCCTTCTGCCCACCTACTCCTAAACTGACCAACTTATTTCCTCCCAATAGATCTCTGAAATGACTAGTGGAAAATCTGAAATGGTAATAAATCTGGTTAATCACAAACTGACAGAGAATTGTGTGTATTTCAACCCTATTCGATGCCGAGCTACCCTGTGCACCGTTGGGGTTCTCCTCTGGGCGAGGGTTGGTTCCGAGACCACGCTCTTAGATGGGTCTGTCAGCAGCAGACGGGCTTCCCCTCTTGAAGAGTCGTGGCATGCTTATGGACTTTGGAAGGAAATTGGGAACCCACTGACAAGTGCAGTGTGAAACCAGCAGGGGCCCCTGCGCTTCGTGCGGCATATGAAATGAAGAGTCCCCCCTGGAACAGTTCTGAGATTGTGAGTGATGTGTAACCATGATAGTCTGAGCCAGGCTTTCCTGGTGGAACTTTGGCCAGGGCCAAAGGGAGCATGGAGCTCAGACAGGTGGAAGAGGACAGAGTTCTGCATCTGGGTTTTGACCGACTGCACAGCTTTAGATGGTCCATCCACATGAGGGTCTTGGGGGCAGAGAGGGTTTTGGTCATGAAGGAGGCAGCTCCTGGGTCTTCTCAGTGGGAACCTTTCTTGACTTACATACAGGTGTTTTCAGGATTATCAGAATATAAATAACTGTGTTACTTGTTCTTCCAGACTCTGAATTTGAGTGCTCTATGATAATACCAGATTTTTTCCTCTTAAATTGGATTTAGGGTTGTTGTTTTTCACACTGCAGTACCCGTTTTTCTACATGTATCCAAGTTTCGTGGAAATAATCAGCCTTCCAAATAACCAGCCTGCCATTAAGAAACTGCTTGACTGATGTGGGGACTTTCAGGAGTTTGTTGTACAAGATACATCCTATCCTCAATCACTTCAAGACTATGACTATTCTGTTATGTTTGGGTTCAGAGTATAGTCAGAGAAACAGCTGTCATGTGTTAGTGAAACTGTATCGTTGGTGGGCAGTCAGGTACCCGCTAATGAATGACAAGTTTGTTGTTGGAGAGATTTATAATGTGGAGTCAGGACCTTATTTCTAATCCAGAAACCCAGGTGTGAGTTGGCCCAAATAGTCCACACTGCATGTGGGTCCCCAAACACCAACTGGCTATGATGGCAAAGCTAGTGCGAGGCAAGTCTCCATGCCAGGGCACAGCTTCATTTGTTATTGTTCCTTAGGATAATTAACAGAAACAGTAGATTTCCCCAATTTATCAAGCAAGATAGTTTTCAGTTCCCGGTGAAATGTGTTACCAAAGTAAGCAGAAGGAACTGGAAGTGGGCTTTGTTAAGTCTATGTGCATGATTTTTTTTCACCCTTAAATCATTGCTTAAGGGCTTCTGGCCCCTAGCTCAGGAATCCTGCCCAAAAATGCCAGATGTATTACACAGTCAAGTACTGCAATGTAAACACTGCTCTGTGCCATGAGGCAGGGTGGTCCCTCTCCTATTTAAGAAGAGGGAGAGTTGGGAGGGAACGAGGGGGTAAGCCCTCTGCTCTGCAGTGAGCACAGTAGTGGTGCTGTCGTTTGTGTGTCTGGCTGCACAGTCAAGATTTGAGCTACAGATGAATGAAAGCTTTGGTCTGGCAAAGGAAAGCAACCTGAGTAGGGATGCCAAGGAGCAAGATGTGGCTTGGATAATGTTGCTTCATTGGGTCAGATAAGTATATCAAATGTTAAACCGAATGTGGGGGTGCTGATAGTAAGAAGCCTACTGACTTCATAGCAGCATCTGGGAGTGTCACCCTTTTCAGTGTGCTGTGAGTTAAACTGCAAGTTGAGCAAAGCTAGTGAGGAGAGGCCAGCTTCCTTCTCCACCCACTCCTGTGTCTGAGAAAGCCTATTGGGTTGGTGCACCATCTCTGTAAATCCAAGAGAGAGATGTATATGTATACATCACATAGCTGCTCTGGTGGTTTGTAGCACTGGGGGCTAGCCCAAGATATGTTGCAAAATAAATGGCCTTCCAGTTTCTAAGTTTAAGTGGAGAAGCTATTAACAATGACCATTTGGAGGTGAGAAAGTAACTGGGCGGTTAGGGCCAACCCTCTGGTAGAACACTGGATAGTGCTGCCAGCCATCCAAGGAAATTGAGATGCCTAGACATCATATGTATATGCAAGTCATCTAGTGCTAGGTAGTCCTCAGATGGATTAAATTCAGGATTTTTAAAAATTAATTTGAAGTTATTTTGTGAGTTAGGAGGAAATAGGATTTGAATTTGGGGAATTGTTAGAACAACCTGCAATAATGTGATCCTGATTTAAGAAATCAATTCTTAACAGAGATCCCAGAAAGTTACTTTAAGAAACAGTGATGATAAAAATAGGAATTTTCAGATTAAGGAAAATGTAGGCTTCATGACTCTCCCCATCCACCACTTTTTTTCTCTTTTTTTGAATTCTCCCATTTTCCCCACCCCCAGTTCCTGATTTCCTTTGCTCCTTTACTAGGGAAAACTGAAAACTTCACAAAATAGATGTAGATATCAAACCCTGTATTTTTAAATAGAGGCTTTCTACGAGAAAAAAATAAAAATAACAAAAGAATGTTCCTAGCTGCCTAAGAAATTCTTTCCTCTTACCTGATTTCCCCCCATGTGGTTTATATGTTATAATTGGTATTAAAAATGATAAATATGATATCATCATTTCAGTCAACACATGATCCAGAAAAAAATTTGCACATACGTAATACCTTGCTTAATGGCAAACAAAGCTTACAATTTGAGAGAATTGGGATTAGGACTAAATATCTATTAACTGTTCTTTCTAGAGATTTGGGGAATAGGATGACCCCCCCCCTTTTTTTTAAGTAGGCTACAGTTTCACATGGCTCCCAAAAGAAATCTCTCTCCCTTTTTGTTTCCCACACCAATTGATTTATCATTTTGCTTGCAAGCAGATCCAGAATGTTAGGGCAAGAACACACTCACTTTTTTCTCGTAACTTTTTTGTTGCGGACCGAAACCAGTTGACTTGAATAAATTTTTCTGAGGCCTGAATGTAGCCAGCAACGTGGAAAAATCTTACCATTCAGGGCCATCTGAATGTACATTTCAGCCACACAGTAAGCTGCATTGGTAGGCACTGGACTGCTAAATACAACCATTTTTCGCAGCAGCGAGTTAGACAGGTGATTAGCATAATTAGCACTGAGCAGCTATACATATGGAAATGCTGAGTGTGTAAATGCCAGCTGCGGTGTAAAATTTATGTCAGGGGTCGGCAGGGCTGTGCGAAAGTATTGTGTTCCAGCTGCAGGTCAGGGCCGCCGAAGCTTACCTCCTTTTCTCTTGTTGGTGAATACGCCAAACAGAAGAGAAAGACAGAAATATAACAGATACGGCTTTGATGGAACAGCCCAGTTCTGTGCAAGAGGGACTGTTCTATAACACACACACACACACACACACACACTCTCGCACACGCAGAAATCCCATTTGTACTTTCCCCACAAATTGTGTTTACTTCATGCAGGGGCCACATGAGCCGCAGCCAGGATGGGGGCTTTGGTAGGTGAACAGGCCGTGTGGTTTCTGGGGAGGACAACTTGCTGCTGTTTTTCTGTCCGTCCTCCTGCCCCCTTCTCTCCTTCCCTTCACTACTCCTGCCCACATTGTTTTCCTTTAGATTAAAGGGGAGGGGGGTCCCCACTGGATGGGATAGTGTTTGTCCTTTAGAAGAACCGAAACAACTGTCTGAGGAGGCGTCAGCTCACCTTGAACAGAATCTAAGGTTCCAACAGTGTGACTCTTCCCAAACCACTTAACTGGTTTTAGCAAAGGGCTAGAAGTTTCTTTGTGCTTTGTGGCAGCTATGCTTACGGTTCCACCTCCCACCAGCAGACCCACTAGATAAGAAAAGAATCGCACGGGTCCCTTGGTGGAAAGGAGGGCAGTAATGAATGGGCTCATGCCCATGTTGATGCACAGTGGGGGAATTTATTGCTATGATGAATTCATGCATTTTTGCATTTGAAGCATTTTTTTCCTTCCTCACCCTCCCCCCCTTTTGTTTGGTGGCTATAAGGAGTGGTGGTGACAGAATCTAGTTCATACCACCGCAGACCTGGTGATGAAATTTCCTCACTGCACCAGGGGGTCCTTATGTATCAGCCCCTAATCCAGCTAATCCTGATGGTAACAAAATCATGAAAGTGGCCCCCAGTGCAGGGCATCTCCCAGCACAGATACGCAGGGAAGGGTCAGTTGTGGGGGATACATTGGACGATCCTGATGTGTCACAGGGGTGCGAGCCTGCCTTAGAAGGTGGGGACTCGCATGGTTTTCGCCCCCTATGCGTGCTCAAGTAGGAGGCCAGCGAAAGGAGCCCAGGCGGGACAATGGCAGGAAGACTGTTGAGAACAGGGTGGAGAGGGATGTCGGCCCCCAGAAGCTGGAGAAGGAGCTGGGCCCGAGTGCTGTGAGAGCCACTGCTAACACAAGCGCAGCGTTTGTTGTTAATGGGGTCATTTTCTGTTTTTTTAATGAAAACTTTAGTAGGCCTTAACTAAAAACTTAGAACTTGATACTAACACACTGTCTTTGGTCCCTGGGTGCTGCTTCCGGGTTCCACGTCCCCCTAAGTGAGCATGCTGTGTGCTGGACCCTCCTGGGCTTGCTCAGCTTCCCAGAAAGACAGGCTTGGGGTTGCATCTGCATGTGTGTAGCACTTGAGAAATGAGGTGAAACCATGTAGGACCTGGGACAGTCTGCAGCTGGGCAGGTAGGCGATTAGGGATAGAGCAGAGCTCGACTCTGCTGTGTCCTGCCAGCAGCCAGGAACATCCTTGGGTCTGCAGGCTGTGACTTCATTTGGCCTGTCTTAGGTGGGGTTGACTGCAGCCCTCATTTGCACAGCAAGTCACCAATGAAGAATGGGCCTCCTGACAGATGTGGTGTCATCTTGGGAGCTAGTGACCCTGTAAGAAATACTGGGAAGTGAGGGGGACTGTGGCAGACAGCAGGTCCAGTGCGGGCAGAGTGCTGGGGTGACCTGATCGAGTCCGACAGGGCGAGCGGTTGGCTTCAGGGAAGGCCATTCAGAGGAAGCAGCCTGGGCTGTAACAGATGGTACCACAAACAGCTGTTGTGGGGTCTTGTAGCAGGCTCAGGCCGCCAACAAGCCTCCAGCCACTTCTCCTGCACTCCACCTGCCCACCCCCTGTCTCTGGGGAGGGGTAGGGATGTGTCCTGCCCTTGTCTTGTTTTTGTTTTTTTTCATCTCACTGGGCTCCCTTCTTGAAGGCAAATTCTCTTTGGGCTATCTGATTTTAGCATTTTCCCATGGCAACACCCAAGGGCACAATCCCACAAGGAGAAAAACAGCCCAGAGCTTAGGCAGCAGTTGGCTAGTCATGAATAAAAGAGATGGGTGGAAAAGTGACTAAAACTCACAGCCTCCGCGTTTTCAGCCAATTGCCCAAATTGCTGAATCTTCATTTTTTCTCAAGTTAGAAAATGAGCCGGTGTTCATAATTTTGCAGTGACACCCTTTTAGAGATTGGTGCTTTTTTTTCACCCTCACAATAACTAATCGTAACATTGCAAGAGGGATCCAAAGTAACTAAAGGGGGAAAAATCTTTAGCATCTGTTAGATAATTCATGGGATTAATCAAATGCAAATGCTACGCTTGCATATACACAGACCCCATTTTCCTAATTGGACTCTGAGTGGGTACTTTTCAGGCTGAAAGGGTCATTTGTTTTGACTGATTGACTTTTTGAGGCTTTGGGGAGAATTAATATCTTATACAGATGACTGCCTGTTCCCAAGGCTGTCTCTGTATTGAGGCTGTTCATTCATTTATTCATCCGACACAGTGAGTGTGCCCCCGCGAGCCTGGTGTACTGAGGTGAGTGGGCAGCGGACAGTATCTCCCTGAAAGGACTTGGAATTTATTGGGAAAAACACTTCTGGTTGGTCGCCCAGATTATCTTTTTGTGGATCACAATAAGCTTTTGCAAAAGCTTTTTTGCATGAATGCCACAGGCATGTATTGAGCTCTGTGCAGAAGGCTGAGGTAAGGACTGATACAGCAGGAGAACGTCATGAAAGGGGTCTCTGGTCTACCATGAGTTGGAATAGCATGGGCCAGCTGTGGACCCCAGCGCAGAATGGTTTCTCACCCATGCTAGCCCTTCTTCACCTTGGAAAACCATCTGGGTTTGCTTCGGGGGAAAGGATTGCAGAGCTTGACCGAGAACTTCTTTGCAGAAGTGATGTTCTTTCACCCACCTCTTTGAAAGAATGGGCTTGAGCCTCCAATTTCTGGAGAACAAGATGGAATTTGCAGAAAAAGAGGCTTATGGCTGCTTGTTCTCTGCTTGCTCATCTCTCTGCCCCTTTAGGACCAGAAAGAAGATGGGGCCTGTCCACTGCCACCCATGGGGTCTGCTGATAAAACTGTATCTCCTCAGTGGCAATGAAAAATCTGGATGCAGTGTTGTCCTTTAAATAAAACCAAATATTTGCTCCTATAAAACCAAATATGTAATATTGTCATGCACTCTGAGAGCTCTAGCTGTGAGCATGCTCTAGACTGGCATATAGGATTTGGTGCTCCTAGACTTGTATCCTCAGCTGGTGTTCAGAAGCCACAAGACTTGAAAGGCAGTTGGTCTCAGGGTTGAAGGGTTGGTTCTGCCTCCTGTGGGCCTGGTAGCCAACTCTGTAGTCATGCAGACTCTGCAGCTGTACTTCCCTCTCTGTAATTGGGTGCTGATACATACATACCCTGCGGTAAATGAGTAAACTAATGGATGCCTGTTGAGCTGCTGGTTAAGGGTTTCGGAAATTTCACATTATTGTCGGTCCTGTGAGGTCAGTAGTAGCATTTTTATTCTATTTTAACAGAGAAGGTTAGTATGGATTAACTGTATCATGGACTCATCCTAAATCTGTGTCGCAGGTGGTAGGGCTGGAACTCAGAACCCCAGTCTTCTGGTACCCGTTTTCATCACCGATCCAGCCCAGCTTGTCCCAGTTTGGTGGGAGTGGCACTGAGCAAGAGGTTTACAGACAAGTAAATAATGAGGGTGCAAGTGCTTTGCACGTAGGAAGCACCACACAAGTGTAAAAGTTATTTTGTGTTCCAGGATCCTGAGATACCATTTTTTTCTGAGCCTTCTTTGAAGAGGTCGGTTATTTTATTGGCAAGGAGAAGAGCGTGAGAACTCAGGGTATTATAGAGAGGCATGTTATTTTTGCATTGAGCTTGTCTTTAATTCATATCCCTACCAAGCAGCTTAATATTTATTTTCTTCTTGTCACTCAGAAGTCTTTAATTTTACATGTTCATTGCAGAAAAATTAAGAAGGAGAGATAAACCCCCAAAAAGGAAGCAGAGGACTATTACCCACAAACCACTCTACAGCAATGATGGCTGTTCACATGGTGGTCGGTATTCCTACATCTACATCACAAATACTAGATCTTTTTTTTTTTATCCTCACCCGAGGACATTTTACCTTTTTGGTTCAGGTAGAGTGGGAGAGAGAGAGAAACATTGATGGAAAAGGGACACATCGAGTGGTTGCCACCCACGTGACCCCAACCGGGGCCGGGGACAAACTGCAACTGAGAGGTACATGCCCTTAGCAGGAACCGAACCCAGGTCTCTCTGGTCCGCGGGCCGACACTCTAACCGCTGAGCCAAACCAGCTAGGGCATAGATCTTAAGGTTTATTCTGCTCGGAAGTAAAAAATTACAGCACAGTAATTCATGAACATTGTTATTTAAAAAATAATAGAGAGGAGACTTTGATCTTGGAAAGAGGACAAAACGTTTTCCCTAGACCGCACCTGTAATTTCAGTCACTTGAAATGGGTCCTGTGGGGCTTTCTGAGAGCCAAGCTTCACACTGGTCCCTGATAAAAAGCCAGCAAAATAAGGAACCCCTCTGGTTGTCACTCAGCTGTGATTTAGAATAGGAGCGTGTGTTGGGGTAGCAAGTCAGGTGAGTCCATAAAATTGCTCTGTCCAGAGGGGTTTCCGGTCCAGAGCACCTTGGGGTGAATACTGATATAAGACCACATGGATGCTGTGCCGTTTATGACACAGTAACACCCGAGAAAGAGCTAAGTGTACCTACCATTGCGACCAATTGAAGGACACTACGGTGTTGCCAAGCCCCAGCCACACTCACCTCCTTTTCTCCCTGCAAAAGCCAAACCTAAGTGGCTTTGCGGTTGCCAAGTTCCTCTGCCTATAACACAGTTTCCCAGCTCTTCAAAGTTACTTCCTTATAGGATTTTCCTGGCCACTCTGTTTGAAGTGGTCTGCCCTGCCCACCCCCACCCCCCCAACTCAGAAGGCATCACCACCTTCATTTCCTCCATGGCCCTGTCATGCCATGAGAGTGTTTTATTGCTTTGCTTGCCTGTTGCCTGTCTCCTTCACCGGCCGGCCAACCTCTTGGGGTGAGCACACACCGGTCCCAGTCACCATGGCATCCCGGGCTTAGCACACCCCCATATGCTGGGCAACTGGATGAATTGTGTTACGACCATTTGTCAAGTCAAGTATGTCAGCAAAACTTTTTAAAAATTACTGAATAGTTTTGCAGAAGATTTCTGTTTAGTTAAATGTAAGATGAAATGTGAAGTAAAACATGGCCACGTAATGTGTGAAAGAAATTGTATTTAACAATACTCAGAAGTAGGAAACAGCGTAGGTGGTTGAAGAAACTTGAGAATTCAGGGTCTTTCAACTCTGGTTGCTCAGAAGAGCAAAAACGTTTTCAATTCCACATACCTGAAAAGACACACCTTTATTAAAAGATGTGGCTTTATTTAAATAAATACCTTAAAACACCTAAATCGGTGACATTATGGACCCCCTGAGGTGCATTTTTTATATATCTGGTAGGAAATAGCATCATTTCTGAAAACCCTCGTGATAAAATAACTGCTGTTACGAGATGGGTCTGGAAGAGTCTAGTCAGAGTCCTCAGTTGCAGGAAACGCGTGTGCGCTTCTCCCCCGGGTCATCACCTCACTGGTTGTAGTGACAGGTGCAGGCTGCTGCTCTGCTGAGGCGGGGCGGAGCCTGTGGGCCTGCTCTGTTGTTTTTTACCTCATGGTCTTAATTCACCTGAAGTTGTGTGTGTGTGTGTGTGTGTTTAAATTGTCTTTATTGTTGGAAGTATTACAGATGTCCCCCCTCTTTCCCCCATTGACCCCCTCCTCCCCGCTCCCACCCTCCTCCTGCCTTCCCCACACTGTAGTCTGTGTCCACTGGTTGTGCGTATATGCATACAAGCTCCTTGGTTTCTCTCTTCCCACCCCCACCCGCACTCCCCCTGAGGTTTGTCAGCCTCTTCTCTACTTCCTCACTTGAAGTCTTAAGCTTCAATGAAGGTAAAAGGAAGTGTGACTTCGGTAAGCAGAATAAGAAATCTTGTGGTAGCCAGTGCATGAGCTGGCAGGTGGACACATCCGTGGTTGACAGGTGTGGGGCATTGATGTCACAGAGCCTGGAAGAGGGGAGAGGACTTCTCTTCAGAAAGGCTGTTTGGAGCTCCTTGGTGTGCTGTAGCTTTTCAGAGGTGACCTCTGGGCTAATCATTGACTTTTTAGCCTTAAATGACTTTTCTGTCTCTAGAGAAGGTGGGATTGAGTGTAATTCAGCTCACTGGCTAATTGGTTAAAGTCATGCATTGTGATACCTGCCTAGGAGCCAGCCAGACCCTGGCTGCAGTCAGCTTTAGTGGAGCCTCCTGCAAAGGGTGTGGCATTCTGTACCTTTATCCTGCCTTGCAGGTGGTTTCCGGTGTTTTCCTCTGGGCTTTCCTGAACTTCAAATGGACTGAAAGCGCCTCCCTAATTCCCCAGGGCATTTGTCAAAGTTTTGCCTGAGGAGCCTTAATTCTTTTTTTTTTTTTTATCCTCACCTGAGGACATTTTTACATTTATCTTCAGATAGAGTGGGAGGAGAAAGGGAGGAAGAAAGAGAGAGAGAAACATCAACGTGAGAGAGACACATTGACTGGCTGCCACCCACATAACCCCACGCGGGACCCGGGACAAACTGCAACCGAGGTACGCGCCTTTAGCGGGAACCGAACCTGGGTCTCTCTGGTCCACAGGCCAACTCTCTAACCACTGAGCCAAACCAGCCAGGGCGAGCCTTAATTCTTTATGTAACTAATCAATCATTTCCCCTCTCTATCTTCCCGTCCCCCACCCCTGGCTTCCTCCCCTTCCCCCCCCCACCCCCCATCCTCTCCCTCTGACTGACACACGGTGTGTTCAGCCTCACCTCACAGAGTTCCAAGGTGGCCTGGGCCATGTGCATGAACCTGCACCCATGACCCTGCCAGTCTGTGAATCTGGACTGGTTTTCCTAATGAGGGCATTATTTGCTTTTTAGCCTTTTCCCCTTGTTTATAAAATATGCCAAGAGAACTAAACAACCCGCAGTTCCCAGTACTTATTTACTTGCCCAAACCAAATGTTTATGTCCTTGAATACTAAACTTCAAGAAAAAGGGTTCCTCCTCGTGGGAACGCTGCAGTGACCACTCAAAGCTCTGCCCAGTGCAGCTGGAGGCCCGCCTCCGCAAGCCTTCACTGTTGGTGCCTTCAGGACCTTGCAGCCTCGTGGTGGGCCCTGGAGTGTGTGTGGGGAGGGACTCTGGGGTTCTCTGCTGCTCCTCCCGGCCCCTTACTCTTGACTGCATGGGGTCAGAGCATCCTCCAGAGCTTTACTTCGCCACTCCACTCCTCACACACCTGCCCTGTTGAGCAATGAAACTTTCCCGCCGTACCTCCCAGCCGGGGGCAGCATTCTCAGCTTGACTTGTTCTAAAACCGTAATTGAAATACAACCTAGGGCCTGAGGAAGAAGACCAAAGGAGCCTGCAGCAGCAGTGCCACTGTGCTGGGTGCCCTGGCTTCTAGCATGCCCAGCTTCAGCAGGCCTGCAGGAGCGCAGGCTTGATGCTGGGGCAGGGGTTCTGGCCTCGCCAGCAGGTCCAGAAATACCTGGGGAGTTCCCAGAGCGCAGGCTGCCCACCCCCACGCCGCCCAACCTGGCACCTGTGTTTTCTGGATGCTGACCAGGTGAGTCTGATAGAACCAGGTTCCAGGGCCTGCCCATGACAGCTACAGCTGACACGTTTGGTTCCTCTCCAGTGGGATTTCCCTGGGTGCATATGACATGGATCCCATTATTCATCTCCTGGCAAGTTTTGTGCTGAATACACATTTGTCACCTTTCCTTGTTTCTTTTTCCACGAGGAGAACCATTTCCTTGTTACCTTTGCCAGATTATTTAGGAGAAGAGTGTAAATTGAAGCCGTTTATCTTGAAATGTGCTGTTGGGGCACATTGTTTATACAAGGGAAAGAAATTGTAACAGCGGTATTTGGTATGGTCTGCAAGGAAAAGGTGTCTCAAGTTTTCCAGCCCCCTCGCCCCTTTGTACATACAGTGTGTTAGTTAGAAGGTGTACAAAGCACACGTGCATTAGGTTTGCATGTGTGACAGGCAGGACAGTCCTTAATGGGTATAGTGAGTATTTTCATGTGTATTTTTGGTAATGTTAAACAGATAACCATAATGTGACCGTTACTCCTCCAGCATCAGCCATACACCTTCATAACCAGAGTCTGTTTATCATGTATCCTCTGCTTCTCAAGGAGGTAACAGATAGAATGTGCATTTGTGAGGATTTTGCTGTTCTAATTGAAACCTATACATGTTTGTCAGTTGGTGGACGAGTAAGCCGTGAATTAAATTATACTCGCCAGAAGATTGGAGAAGAGGCTATGTTTAATCCTCAACTCATGATTCAGACCCCGAAAGAAGAAGGTGCTAATGTCCTGACCACAGAAGCGCTCCGCCAACACCTGGACTCGGCGCTCCAGGCCAGCCGGGTCCACGTGTACATGTATAACAGGTAAGGTGCTGGGAAGAAGCTGCTCGCTGAGGCCCCTTTACTTTAGTGAGTAAGGTTGCCCTGGAAACATGTAGGGTGTTAATTCAGATAGTTTTTTAATGAAATGATTTTTTTAATAAAAATTTTTTTTAATCTTGATTCATTTCCAGAGCTTGGTAACCAGTCAAATACATGACTCTATAATGTGTTTTCAGTAAGCATTCTGGCACTAGACCCAAATGCATCTGACCCTTCAAGCAGCCATTGAGGGGCTATACAACTATTCTGAAGATGTTTCATTACCTAAAATGTTCTTAGAACAGTCAGACTTTGAATTGTCTTTGGTCAACTTGCAAGGAATAAGAAA
Organism: Molossus molossus; assembly: GCF_014108415.1. Lineage (NCBI taxonomy): Eukaryota > Metazoa > Chordata > Mammalia > Chiroptera > Molossidae > Molossus > Molossus molossus. Next base: position 84,914,261 of record NW_023425349.1, read on the forward strand.
AGAAAAAGGAAGAAATGACTGCTCATTACCTTTGTATTCACTGTCGATGTTGAGCCAGAGCCACGGTGGCGAATTCCAGCTGACAGGTGGGGGATAGGGTAGGCTCACAGCTTCCCAAGATACTGCCCTGCAGCTTCCCGGCTACTTCACCAATGCTGAGGGTGTAGTGAAAGCACAGGAAGAGTTCCACCTTTTCTTATCTCAGCCGTGAGATAGCAGGGCAAGGGCATCTTTGCCGTTCTGGTACAGCACTTGGGGTGTGCTGACTGACCGCCTGAACTGATGAACTAGATCTTCTCCTTGAACCTTTGAGATGACTGTCACTAAACGCCATTTCCAGGAGACCACTGAGTTGACATTTGTATAACTCTGTTCTGCCTCCATAGGCTTTCAGCACCTCTTACTGAGGGGCTGGCAAGTATGATTTATTTTTCACAGGGGAGGGGAGGAAGTGGCAGTGTAGACATACTCAGTGGCCGGGCAGAATGAGGGAGAATGAAATGAGTCTGTACTTGTCTCAGCTGTAACCTCAGCTCTGCACGGACCTCACTGGATTGGCTGGAAGACCCATCTAGAGGAGACAGGATCCTGGGGCCCAGCATGACCTGGGACAAGTCACCTGTCTTTAGAACACTCTTATTTCCTCCTGTAAACTAAGTTATGGTCATGTTTGCTCTGTTATCCTCAGGAGGTTCCCGGAAGACCGCGTACATGTGTACGTGAAAGGGTTTTAGAAAATGCAAGGGGATGTATTTTAGTGCCTCCGCCAGGCACAGTTGGGTGGAGAGCACATCCCAGCTCTTACCAGTGCAGCCCTTCCAGTCTGTCAGGAGCTTTGCGGGGAAATAACTTGCAATTTTGTAAAATTTGCAAGTGGCAGTGGGTATTTCAGGGCCACTGTGAGCATGCTGGATGCATTCTTCATGGAACTGGAGCCTGCCTGGGGGGGGTTGCCACTTACTTTAGGCAGTGGTTCTCAACCTTCCTAATGCCGCCACCCTTTAATACAGTTCCTCATGTTGTGGTGACCCCCAACCATAAAATTATTTTCATTGCTACTTCATAACTGTAATTTTGCTACTGTTATGTCTTAGGCGACCCCTGTGAAAGGGTCGTTCTATCCCCAAGTGGTCGTGACCCACAGGTTGAGAACCGCGGCAGTTTAGGAGAAGGTGAAAGCATCCATACAATGAAATAACACTCTTAAGCTGAGATGGAACCCGAGAACTTTTATGCACAAACTTTAAAGAACATCTAGTTCAACCCATCTCATGTTTTAGGTGAGAAGATTGGGAATTCGATTGATTAAGAGCATCTGTCCAAGTCCGTACAGTTATTAACTAGTACAGCCAGGTTTTATACCCTTTCTTATGGCTCCAAGCCCAGTGGTTTTTCTAACCACAACCATGCCCTTTTCGAGCAAGTTTAAATGAGAGTTCGTTGATCAAGTGATACTAAGTGAGAACCTACTCGTGCTCCATAGTCTGTGTTGATGCTCTGTGGAGTTAAAGTGTGAACATTTATGTAGATGGGTGGGTAGGTGGGTGGGTGGACAGATGGGTGAATGGGTAAGTTGGGTATTGCTGAGGGAGCTGGCAGTTTAGATAGGGAGAAGAAAGACATCATTACAGATAAGCATGTACAAAGCCAAACAGGCAGGTGCTCCAGGTGTCAAGCAGGTATCTGATCAGGCACTGCTCAAGAGGAAGGGATCATTCTTACAGCACTGGTCAAGGAAAGCTCAGCAGGAAGGTGGCGTTTTAGTGGGCCGCTGCGGCTGCAGGGGCAGGTGTCATAGGGCCGAAGGCGAAGTCCAGAGCGCTCCTTTGGGGATCAGTACAGTAGAGCAGTTTGGAGGGAGAGCTTTATATCTACTTTTTCTTCTCTTGGATTTCTCTCCCCTGCTATTTCCAAACTTTCCTTTTTCTAGTTAGACTTATATAGCACTCTTCTAGGGATAACAGAACTCTATAATAATAAATAAGTAGATGATAGATAAAAGGTAACTGTAGGTCAGTGTACTTAATATCATTTCTACAGGACAAGAAGGGAAGACTATAAAGTGGAAATGGATCTACCTGGCATTGTTTACGGCATCCATTCCTGGGTCAGAGTAGGGAGCTTCATTGTGAACACTGTTAATAGGGACACTATCTGCCAGTAGAAAAAGTCAGTAATGTTTTCCCACATAAATGTATAAGGCTTAATATGATATAAGCCTTGCTGATTTAGTCCCCAGTTATTTTGAGTTTGTGATAATTCAACTCTGAATTATTTGCCCTGAAGTTGTTTAATGTATGTAGAAAAGCAGATTAATGGTGTAAACAAGATTATTGGGAGAACACTTAAGAAAACAAGACTTCTCAAGTACTTTGGTAGCATTCATTTACATAAACACCCACGTGTTAATTACAGTTGAGTATTATCTATTCATTAAAGCAAGCTTGTTGGGTCTCTACTTGGCAAAAGCTCTGCTGGAGTTTTTTTTGACAGATACTTAAAAGTGATCAAAATCTCCGTTCTTTCTAAATACTCTAGAATTCTGGTTTTGCACTGATTTCCTTCCAGTATTACAATGAGAAATTTTTGTCTCTGCTCTTTACTAGGCAATGGAAATTGGAACATTTGTGTTACAAATCTGGAGAACTTATCACAGAAACAGGTTATATGGATCAGGTATACTTTCTTTTTGTTTATAAAGAAAATTCTCAAAAACATCCCGGTGGTATGCGTCAGCTAATGCATGGCCTGTTCTTTTTAACTTTGACAGATAATAGAATATCTTTACCCTTGTTTAATTATTACACCTTTGGACTGCTTCTGGGAAGGGGCCAAGTTGCAGTCCGGGACAGCATACCTACTGTAAGTGTATGATCTTGTTTTCTGATGTCTGATTTCTAAGCTCTAGAATATCTGTCATGTTACTTGATCATTGTTTATTCTAGTTCAGTTTTGAACAAGAAGTAAAAACATTGAAATTCCATGTGCATTTTTTGAGTGAATAGCTGGGGGGAGAGGGGACTTCAGCAGAATATTTTTTCTCTTTTTGAAAAAAAGTTCTGTAGGCGTCATTAAATTTCATTCACTTTTACCAGCCTATTTATATGCAAATAAAATGCAAATGATTTCAGAGTATGTGTGATTTTTAACTCTTTAAAATGTTGACAGTTTTGCAGGCTGCACTCAAGGAGAGAATTTATTTTCTAAGGAGAATTTATCTTTTAAGGAGAGAATTTATTAGTGGGCACATGTCAGAACTAAATATTTTGAGTTCAAGTTCAAGATCTTCCTGTGGAGTAAAATGTTAACGTTTCTTTGGATCACATTAATGACATTGAAGGGGGAAATCTGCTATCTTTGAAGGCCCTGGTCATGGGTACTTCATAGTTTAGCATTTGGATATTATATACCCCACATCATTTAAAGAAGAATTGTTAATCAGTGTCGACATTTTCAGTTAATTATGCAAGAGTTAGTGCTTGGGTTATTGTTTCTCTCCTAGCTTGCGCATATCTGCAAAAGCAATTTGCAGTGGCCATACCCTGACCTTCAGTGTACAGTTTTAGATGGGAAATAAGGGGTTTTGTGTTTTCTGGTTGGGAGATTCTGAATAATGACTTCAGCCTGGTTAAGCAGCTACAGTGTGGTTTGAACCACATAACAGGCAGCCAAAAGCCTTTCTGGTCTGTCAACAGCACAGATTCAAAAGTGAGTGTGGGGGGAAGTGGCCTTGATGGCGGTGATGGCAGAGGCAGCGGGGGCTTGCGGGCTTGACTGCCCGGTTGTCAGAGGGAGCTCATGAGTATGGGATTATTACAGGTAATGGAGATCAAATATTTTGGTTGATGGCATTTACAAAGCAGTTATTAGGCTAGCAAGTGCTAATTTGATGTTGTGATTCCCTCTTTTTTTTTTTTTTTTAATTCTTAATTTTGAATCTCAGTTTTCTGTTTGGAAGCAGCACGGGTGAATTTTGTTTTTAGGTATTAAAGACAGTATGTCGGCCAGTAGAGATTCTCTGTGCCCTCATTCACTCATCGGTTCTCTGTTTGCCACCTTCACTCATGAATTATTTTCCTGACTTAGGTTTGCACACAGATAGACCAGAAAGAGGCGTTTTTGTTTTGTTTTGTTTTTTTATGCCAGGGCCCCAGAATGGCAGCATTACCAGAAAGCCTCCTGTAATTGGAGGTAGTCCATGCACTGTGTGTAGTCGTGATCTTTTACTGAGGGTTTGGAACCTCTTTTCATCGTCTTGCCTCCTAATTCCTTTCACAGAGGTAAGCCTCCTTTGCAGTGGACAAACTTTGACCCTTTGGAATTCCTAGAAGAGTTAAAGAAAATAAACTATCAAGTGGACAGCTGGGAAGAAATGCTGAATAAGGCGGAAGTTGGTCATGGTTACATGGACCGGCCCTGCCTCAATCCGGCTGATCCAGACTGCCCTGCCACGGCCCCCAATAAAAATGCGACCAAAGTGAGTACATCGGTGGTCCTTTTCAGGACAGGCGGACAGGAAAGTGTGATGTTTCCCCCCATTCTTCACTTTACTCTCTTCATTTTTAAGATTTTATTCTCAATGACTTTGTGTGTGTGTGTGGAACTAAGTTTGTGTATAGAGCGAAATTTTGCTGTAGAATTTGCCATACGCCTCCCTTTAGCCTTGTTTTTAAGGTTCTCTCTGAAACAAGCCCTGAATGCACTGGATTGTAACAGGGCATGTGACCTGCCTGCTAATTCCCACAATTATGTGGCTGTCTTTCTATTTTAGCCTCTTGATATGGCCCTTGTTCTGAATGGCGGATGTCATGGGTTATCCAGGAAGTATATGCACTGGCAGGAGGAGCTGATTGTGGGTGGCACGGTCAAGAACAGCACTGGGAAGCTTGTCAGGTAATCCAACACACAGAAAATCCGAGCTTCCTCATTTTTGTCCTGTCCCGAGAAACCGATCCCTTCTGACATCTGCAAGTGTATTTGTATTCATGCTTAACTGTTATCCTAGCTAGCTGTCTGGTGTAATAGCATATTAGGAAATAATAGCAGACTAGACCAGCTCGAAAAGGCACCTTGTGGGAAACTTTTCGAGAACATGTTTGTCATTTTCATTGAGACTATCTCGTTAGAGACTGTAGGGTTTTATGTAGAAAATCAGGGCATGGGTAAAGCAGGCAAGAGACATTGGTCACAGTGTGTGGAGTGAAGTGGTATGAGCTGAACTCCCTCCTAGCCTGTGAAGTCAAAGGGAAAGACCAGCACTGGACAGCTAACCAGGAACTGTCCTGTGTGCTCCATCTGAGCTTCCTCCCTCGGGAAGGTAGCGTCTGAGATTTCTGCACAAGCCGGGGTGAGCCCAGCATATCAGGTCAAACTATCTACTCCCCTACTCTTCCTGCTTCATTGAGTAGAAACTGAGAAAGGAAATTGCCTATTAATTTAATTTGGGGGTCTATCTGTAAAAGGTTTGTAAGGTTACACCTTTAATATGGTACATCAATCTATTAAATAAAATAACCATCCAAGTCCGGGTTTAATGGAAACATGTGCTCGTGTAGAAGGGTAGAATGACTGTGGGTGAAGTGGGGGAGCACTTTGGGGATTTTACACAGTGAGAGCTGCTTCCTGGGGGTGCTGATCTGTGCCTTCTCACCCCCCTACCTTGTCACAGTGCCCACGCCTTGCAGACCATGTTTCAGTTAATGACTCCCAAGCAGATGTACGAACACTTCAAGGGGTATGAGTATGTCTCACACATCAACTGGAATGAGGACAAGGCAGCAGCCATCCTGGAGGCTTGGCAGAGGACCTACGTGGAGGTAAATCGCCAGTGACCCGACACCCACCCTAGAATCAGGGTACAAGACCCTTAGTTCCTAAATACTTCATTTGAATGACGTTTTAAAAACATTTTTCCCCCTAAGGATTTATTTTCAAAACCAACTAAGTCTGTGAATTTGTGGGATGAAAATTTTTTTCCCTTTTCTTGATATTTAAAATCGTACTATCTGGGCGACGCTCATGCTAGTTGGGGTGCCCCGAAACATTTTGAGTAACCAGTTGTGAGCTCCAGAGTTTAGGCGTGACTGTTTAAAAAACACTTGGCCAGCAAGAAAAGGTGTCTGGAACACATTAGCAAGGCATAGAATCTGTTCACAGCTGCAGTCCCCTTGCTTAGGTCATGTGACAGGAGCTGGCCTTTGTTTCCCAAGCAGTGACCTCTACTGAGCTGCATGTGACCTTTTAAAGGTGGCCAGCAAATGAACGGGGGAGGGGTGCCCAGAGGAATGAGTTGTGCTGGATTAGGGGGGACGGATGGGACCCGTGGCAGAGTGAGGGAGAGGAAGAGCTGTCTTCCCGCAGAGTAAACAGAGCTGTGGCGGTGAACTGAAGTGACTCCGGCTCCCACAGCCCCACATTCTCATGGATTAGTGGTCAACTGCACTGCCCCAGGCCCAGGGTCATCTGATGTTAGTCCAGTTCAAACCTGAGCTGTGTAGTACTCTTCATAATGCATCAGAAGAAAGTGGGGGTTGGGTTGAGGGAATTCAGTCTCAGACATCTGAGCTGTCAGAACTGGGTGTGGGGGGGCTATCACCTCATGGGGACTTACTCTCCTGTCGTGACTGCAGGTGGTTCATCAAAGTGTCGCTCCGAACTCCACTCAGAAGGTGCTTTCTTTTACCACCACGACCCTGGACGACATCCTCAAGTCCTTCTCGGACGTCAGCGTCATCCGAGTGGCCAGCGGCTACTTACTGATGGTGACTATCCATTCGGTTCCCCTGGGTGTTTGGGTTTCTTTTGGTTTGGGGTTTTTACCTTTCCGATGTGGCTCCTGCTGCTTAACTGCTCTTAACACACATGTGCGTCTAAGAAGGAGAGAGCTCGGGCTTCGTAACAGTGTGAGCAGTGGTTGTGTGAAGCCGTTCACCCGCATTCGATTTGTATCATTTCATGTGACGTCTGTAATGTAAATTTTTGTTGTTGGATTTCATAAGTTTTTTTTTTTTATCTTTTGATTTGGAGTGATGGGTGGGGGAAACATTAGAATCCTTCCACATTCTAATGTTTGGCTTTTGTTTTGTGTCCCCCTCCCCCTCTCCCTCTCCCCCTCCACCGTTCTGCTTGCAGCTTGCCTATGCCTGTTTAACCATGCTGCGCTGGGACTGCTCCAAGTCCCAGGGTGCCGTGGGGCTGGCTGGCGTCCTGTTGGTTGCACTGTCAGTGGCTGCAGGATTGGGCCTGTGCTCATTGATCGGGATTTCCTTTAATGCTGCAACAACTCAGGTACTAAGGGAGCCATCCATCATGCTGTTGACCAACGCCCTTCCCCAGGCTCAGGCCTCTTGGGTGGCCATGTCACCTAAAGAGTCTTCAAGCCTTTTCCGCTAGGATGCCACATTTTCTCAGGGGAGTGCTGTCTTTAAATGGAGCGCTCCCCCTCCTCCCTGGGCAGCAGTTTGAACGGGCTTGATGACCAGTAGGGATGTTTCACTTACCAGTGGAATTTAGAGCATTTATTAGAGCAGTGGTTCTTAAACTGGAGTGTGCATTCGAATCCCCTGGAGGGCTTGTGAAAACCCAAATGGCTGGACCCCACCCCCAGAGCCTCGAAGTCAGTTGGTTTGGGATGGGGGTGGAGAGTTTGCATTTGTAACCAGTTCTCAGTGATGCTGGTCCAGGGCTCACACTCCAAGAACCACTGCTTTGGATGAGGTACAGCCCTTCTCCCGTATTCGCCCAAGAAATCCCTGTCTGTGGAGCTTGGAATGCGAAACGTGTAAGATCTGTGAGCTAAACTGCTAGACTTTGGGGATTTAACTCTCAGATAAACCTAAATTCTTCCCCATGAGTAAGCTGTCCTTTGGGTAGCTATTGGGGGCCCTAGAATTGTCCAACGTGAACCTCACGTCTAACATACTGTTCTCGGTTCTCACTGCAGGTGCTGCCGTTTCTCGCTCTTGGCGTTGGTGTGGATGATGTTTTCCTTCTGGCGCATGCCTTCAGCGAAACAGGACAGAACAAAAGAATCCCTTTTGAGGTAATGGGAAACAAAAGAAGGTTTGGGGACAGCCAAAGTCCCCCTGTTCCTGAGTATTTGTCCTTTCATTTTCCTCAGTCGCCCCAGTAAATAATTCAGTCCCCAGTCTGATGACATGTTGCTGGCTCTGCATGGGTAGTCAGTCAGAAGAACCTCAGGACACGTATGCAAAGTGCACATTTGCTTCTCGGAGGGCTTGTGGAGGCAGGGGGCACTTTGTCCCCACCACCTTTCAAATCATACTAAAAATAGACGCGAATCATTATCTTGTATCTTTGAGTTTTGGACAGTATGTAGATAGTACTGAAAACGCTTCCAATGCCCACGTTGGGGGAAGGCAGAGAGCTCTTCCTCACTCCCTGCCGCCGCCCCTGAAGGACCCTGGTGTTACTTTGTATTTGAGCTGTTTGCACCTCTGCTCTGAGGGAGCCCTGCCCCGGCTCTCAGCACTGTGTCTCCCCGCCCTCAGGACAGGACCGGGGAGTGCCTCAAGCGCACCGGAGCCAGCGTGGCCCTCACCTCCATCAGCAACGTCACCGCCTTCTTCATGGCCGCGCTGATCCCCATCCCTGCGCTGCGGGCATTCTCCCTCCAGGTGAGTCTCCAGCGACGGACCGTGCGCGCCCACACCACTGCCGCCACATGCCCCACTCGGACGCTTCCTGCCGGGCAGGTGCTTCTCTGCGCGGTGACCCTGACGTCCCTCCAGAGTTGTAGGTTCTTTCCTTCCTTTGAAGCCGATAGCCCGGATGCCTCAAGGCCTGGTGCCTTAGGGGGTCGCCCTTCATTTATAGTTAAACTGAAATGGTACCAGGGCCACTCCATGTGGGACACCGAGAAGCCCCTCCTCCAGGCAGGCAGGGGTCCTCTGCCTTCATCCGTGGCACCGCCGCTGCTTGGCCTCCCTGCGTGGAACCCCCAGCTTTCCATGCTTACTCTCTAAGCATGCTGCCCTCTCTCCTGGTTTCCCCAAAGCGGCCCAACACAAGTCAGCTGAATGGAGCTGCCGGAGTGGCGGTGTAGCCCAGGCTCGGTGATAACTCAGAGTTGAGTGATTAGATGCCACTTGTGAGACTGTCATCACTCTGCCTCAGGAGGGTCGCTGAGGGCCTTTCCCTAGTTCGCTTCCACAGACTCCCCCGTCCCCCTTTCTCTTCCCTCCAGTCCCTGACTCCCCTCTTAGGCTGTCCGAGAAAACTCAGAATTCCTCTTCCTCTGTATGCAGAGCATTTGGGCTCCCGCATTGTTCTGGCTCCTTCCAAAGCAGCCCTTTCACACCTAGAGGCCATCGAGACATTTTTTTTTACACAAAGAGCCAGCTTATGTGAATTGTGAGGGTGGCAGGTTCTCCACGCGGCTGCAGCTGTAGTCAACCCCACGGCTGCAGCGACAGTCAGCCCCACACATCTGTGGTCAGCCCCACGCAGCTGTAGTCAGCCCCAGGGCCGCGGCGGCGGTCAGCCCCACGCAGCTGTAGTCAGCCCCAGGGCCGCGGCGGCGGTCAGCCCCACGCAGCTGTAGTCAGCCCCACGCAGCTGTAGTCAGCCCCAGGGCTGCAGCGACAGTCAGCCCTGCGGCCATGGCGGCGGTCAGCCCCACGCAGCTGTAGTCAGCTCCACACCGCCTCCAGTGCCAGCATTTCTCTGCCTCTGTGGGAAGCTCCCAGGAACCTGACGTCCGTCCTGCCGCAGAGAGACGGCTGCCTGACCGCTTTGTGGTCTTCTTAAGCCCGAAATGGTCAAAGGTTTTGATATCCCAAGGATATTCTTGAAGTGTTGTGAACTGCATTTAAATTTTTTTCATCATTATTTATCCCCTTTATAAACTTTTTTCCCAAAAAATGCAAGGAGTGGTGTCTTTCCCTCTCTTCATTTCTTTTTCCCTTACAATATGATGCAGGATCCGTAGGGTGGCCAGGTTTTTCAAGGAAACTGCTTTTGATACCACTTTTTAAACTGTTATTACACCAGCTTATTCTCACTGCTTGTACTCTCTTTATTCACCAAGAGGTTCTAAGGATTGTGACCAAGAAAGGAAGACCTGACAAATCATAAATTAGGTTTCTGTGTATATTTTTGTCAACACGATTCGCTCTTTTTTTGTCTTCATATTTGAATTTCATTTCACTTAAGACCGATAAAGCAGCTAAGGATCCTACTGTGTTTGGGACACTAGACTTGTCTGATGTTTAGTCGTTAGCATGAGAAAAGAGTTTGTACCAATTGCTGTGACCACCAGCTCCCCAAAGCAAAAAGATTTAAAACGATATTTTTTAAAAAAGGTTTATTTTCTTACAAATATATATAAAAATAGAAATAGCAGTAGTAAGTGAATGAATGGATGAAGTCAAATCTGAAATGGGGACGGAAGCTCAGGGAAGAGAAAACACACCTGACCGCTTAGGAATGTGGAAGATAAGTAGAAGCTGCTTGTTGAATTATGGTGCCGTGAACGCCTCCCTGCACGGGGTGCGTCTGCGCGGCCCCTCTGGCGGCCGTTCTCATACAGCAGGTTCTGGAGCCGAGAAGCTGTTTTAGGGTCTGTTAGTGGTGGGGCCCCGGCTCCGCCCCCTCCTTCCTGCTCACCTTTCGCTCGCTGTTCTTTACCTGCCCTGCCTTGTGCTCCTTCTCTGTCCTCATTCTCGCTGCCTCTCTCAGCACACACTGGTGACTCATCGAGGCACACTCCCCTTTGATGGCACCCTGTGGTGTGGTGGTCCGAAACGCTACCTGAGTTTTCCTAATGTCTTTTAGAAAATCTAGTACGCTAAGTTCTTCCGAGGTAAGCACCTGACAGCCGAAATGAATGCTGCCGGCTCTGCGTTACTGACTCCCTGGCACTTGGGGTATCGCTTTAGAAAATTGCGTCTGCCGCTTCCAGGAACCCTTGTCTATTCAAGGATGGCTTCCTGTGGCACCGCCAGACAAACAGAATTTAAAACAAGAAGACAATGTGAGAAAAGAGAGAGGCTGCCATGAGTTTTGCGGTCATCACCGGAGACTTGAACGCCAGGTCCCTTGTAAATGTGTTGACATTTGAAATGGATCATTATGCAGCTTGTCTCTCCTTTGGTGAACCGTGTTAAGTGGTGACTCTAGGTGTTCATTTGTGTTTATATTTCAGGACGCTACAGGTTAAGCATCAGAAGGGGGAGACCCAAAGAGGTTCTACCCAATAATAAACCTGTGTTAACTTAGGAATTTCCCCTGTGGAACTTTTCCAGTTTTGTGGCTTTACCAAAATATGTAGAATTGTCCCCCCAAAGAAACAGTCTCACATCTCCTTGTCAATCTCCATCTGTCCAAGTGCCGCCTCCTTACTAGAAAGCGGTGGCACCAGCTGTAATCCTTTGGGAACCAGTGCCCTGCGCTGCGGCTTTGCTGGTAACTGAATGGTGTTTGTTCTTCAATTAAACTCCCAGAAAGAATGCCTTATTGTTGCAAATGGTCAGAGGGTTGAGACGAGGGCCCTTCTAGGCAGAGCCATTTCGTCTCTGTGCTCCAAGTGTCTCAGCAGGGCCACCATAGATGCTTTGCAGGGGCATTTCCTTTAAGCACAACTAGAATTGATTGACAGCGCATGATCCTCCCCGTCATCTTTTCAGAATTACTTACAATTTCTTAAACTCACCTGTGCTCCAGCAGTGACACTTCTTCACCGAGAAATCCTTGCTGTTGGTTTTTTACTATTTTGGTGCAGTTTAGGGGATGTTGAAGTTCTGTTACTTTATCATCAGACAGTGTACTCATTGCTGTGTTTCCACCAAGAGACTGAGCAAGGTGCTCGTCAGATTTCTTCAGTGGACGAGGCTGGTATCAGACACACTCGCAGCCCTTCGGGAGAGTACCAGTGTCATTCGGGCCGCACACCTGGACCGTGTATGCCTGCCCCGCTTCTCTGTCCACAGTCTCTGCCCTCGTCCTCGGGCGCTCTCGTTCGTACTGAGAGAGAGTTTCATGTCTACATTGCACTCCTAAATTCTAAAAATAACTGTAATAAAAAGAAAACTGAAAGGATTCCAACCCAGGATTAAGTTTTTCTAGAAAAACCTAGAGAAGCAGACCCATTCTTCCCCACACCCTGTTGTCTGATTGGTCAGGAGGTGGTGACCCGATCTAACAAAGCTCCCGGGGCTCGGGAGCTGAGGGCTAGGCATCCAGCCGCCACTTGAATCCGATTTACTGGGAACCTCAGGCAGCTGACTTCCTGGGCACACCAGGTCTTGGTTAGATGATAACGTCAGAAGCAGTGCTGATGTCTGCTTCCTGGTTGCTGCAGGAATACGCGAATCATATACAGTGACCTGAGCGCCCATGGCTCTTGCCTTCTCCCTTCTCTTCCCCTAGGAGTTTTAAACCCACCAGTGCTGGACGGCTCCTGGCAGGGCGTCCCTGTCAGACTTCCTTCCTTCCGGGTCTTACCAGAGTCCTTTTTTGTTGTCTGCATCTCCCTGAAAAATCTTCCTTGACCCCCTGTGCACCCAGCGTGCACCGCACCTGCATGCTGTCCCTAGTCGGAGCCGCTGCGGAGCCTGTGCATGCTCTCCTGCACCAGGCAGCCTGGGTTGTAGCTTGTCCGTAGGTCTGGCTGTGTCCGTCCCTGTGAGCAGGATTTTGTGTGTTTTACCTGTGTCTCCAGTATCCAGCACAGGGCCCTGCCTTTTCTTTTTAAAGTACCTTTCTTGGGTGACTCTTCTAGTCAAAATAGTGATTTGCTTATTTATAGAAGCTCTGCTGCAGATCTAAGAAGAGAGGGTTGGGTCGTTTTTAGAAGGAGCCCTGTGGTTATTTTTTGGTTTTGACAGGGAATTAATTATTGAAAGGCGTCTCTCTGGAACTCAGGTTTGCAGATGCACCTTGAGCATCATGTCACAGTCCCTCTCCAAGGCCCTTTGTGGAGAGCGTATGATGTCAGGTGTCCGTTTTCTTGCCTCGCCCCGAGAGGTGTGCCCAGCTTGAAAGGTTTTAGAACTAAGCGGTTCTTTGGGGGGGCGGGGGACTCAAAGAGAGTATAATTGTCAAAAAAATGTTCTGCTGATTTCTTGGTTGCTTAGCATTCCAGTTGCGTTTCTCCATTGTGCGGCTACCCCGTGCCTTTCTGAACCGGGAGCCTCGCTTCCGTCCTCTGGTGACTTTCTTCTATTAACAGCCCAATTGTGTAATTTTTACTAGGTCAGCAGGAGATTTGCCAAAGCACTGCAGCATCTACCCTGTGTTTATTCTAGGTTATGGAGTGACTTTTGAATCTGTACTTATTTATTCTGCATACTATAATCACACCCAGGAATTTCTTTCTGCTTAACTCTCCTTGACCTTTTCTGTGACTGCCCTCACACGCCCCACGGCTGCGCCAGGGGCTATTTGGAATGTGCCTATTAAAAACCTCAGGGGACATGTTTGAAATTTTATTTCAGGTTTTAAAGGTGACATTTTGATATACTCGATCCATCTTATATATAAATTTCCTAAGTGTAAAAATCAGGACTGCATGAACTCTTAGAGACATTGTGAAAGGGAAATGTTCCCTTTTGTTTTAAATTAAAACATCTCAAGTTTCTTCTCTGTTCTGCCTTTGTAGATTTGGTCTAGTTAGGTTGCTAGCAAGATGCTAGTTTAGTTCCTGGATTTGTACCTTACAGGCTCATGGAATTGTTAGCCATGGAAAGGACCAGGTGCTGGGGGCCTGGTCCAGTCAAATGGCCCCTTAATGATGAAAGAGGAGCAAAGTGATGAAAAACGTTGAACATCGATTTCAAGTTTAAACACTTCAGTATGAAAGTGAAAGAAAGATGTTTAAAACATCTTTATTTTCAGACCCTGGCCAGGTAGCTTACTCAGCTGGTTAGAGCATCGTCCCAATATGCCAAGGTTGTGGGTTCAATCCCCGTCAGGGCACATACAAGAATAAACCAATTGAATGTATAAATAAGTGGAACAACAAATTCATGTTTCTCTCCCTCCCTCTCTCAAAAAACCAGTCAGTGAATAAAATTTAAATAAATAAAACATCTTTATTTTCAAAGCAACCCTCCGACTGGGAGGAGACACATTGGTGACCTCTACATTTTTCCTGCTCCCAGGCGGCTGTGGTGGTGGTCTTCAACTTTGCTATGGTTCTGCTCATTTTTCCTGCAATTCTCAGCATGGATTTGTATCGACGCGAGGACAGGAGATTGGATATTTTCTGCTGTTTCACGAGGTACATTTTCTGGCTGGTTGGGTGGAGTGGTTGTGTTTGGAGAGCGAGTCAGTGTCGACTGGGAGGCACATGTGCTTCCCAGGGCTGTACCTGCATGATGGGGCAGCAGAGGTCCTGAGCGGGGGATGCTGCCTTGGGGGCTGGCAGAAGCCTGGGGGCTCTCTGCCCCCCGACCACGTTCTCACAGCTCTGAGGCTGTGATACTCATGATGATTTACTTCTGTCACGAACCCGTGTAGCTCATCGTTGGGAGTACGTCATATCTGTGGATTAGGGCAGAGCAGAGGTTGAAAACCACCCACCTGGAAAAATTAGTCTTTTGGGTGGTTTTCTTTGTAAGGAATTGTGCTTCGAAGGGGTCTATCAGCATGTGACTCGATTTTGTAAGCCAAACGCAGGATCAGCCATCCCTTTGGCCTCCTTGATGTACTCGTGTCTCTGTCCGGACAGAGAAATCAGTGGTGTTTTGGAGCTCAGCCGTCTGCTGTTTCTCCCCTAAATCAGAGCTGTCGTTGGCAGGAACAAGAGCACTGTCTCCCAGTTTCAGGACCAATGCAGCCCGTGTCCCCTCTTTCAGCCCCTGTGTGAGCAGAGTGATTCAGGTCGAACCCCAGGCCTACACAGAGACGCACGACAGCACCCGCGCCAGCCCGCCACCCCCCTACAGCAGCCACAGCTTCGCCCACGAGACACAGATCACCATGCAGTCCACGGTGCAGCTGCGCACGGAGTATGACCCCCACACACACGTGTACTACACGACGGCCGAGCCGCTCTCCGAGATCTCTGTGCAGCCTGTCACCCTGACGCAGGACACGCTCGGTTGCCAGAGCCCCGAGAGCGCCAGCTCCACGCGGGACCTGCTCTCCCAGTTCTCCGACTCCAGCCTCCACTGCCTTGAGCCCCCTTGTACCAAGTGGACGCTCTCATCTTTTGCCGAGAAACACTATGCTCCTTTCCTCTTGAAACCAAAAGCCAAGGTAATCTGCCCAAACAGAAGACTCTTCCTGTCTTCAGGGAGTAACAGAGTAGGCTCCGTGGGAATTCGCCAGTGGGTAGGTTTCAGACCTCCGAGGGAGCCAATCCTTTGACAGCATGGGGCCAATTTAGTGAGCTCATCTTCTACAGGAGTGAATCTCTGTAGGAATTGTTTCTGTCAGTTTAGATCAACTCCTCACATTTTAAACATTTTATTATTCGTGAGGTTTAACATGGGATTATTGCCCAGCCAGTGTGGCTCAGTGGTTGAACGTGGACTCATGCACCAAGAGGTCACCAGTTTGATTCCAAGTCAGGGCACATGCCCAGGTTGTGGGCCCGATCCCCAGTGGGGAGCATGCAGGAGGCGGCCAATCGATGTTCTCTCTCATCGATGTTTCTATCTCTCTCCCCCTCTGCCTCCCTCTCTCTCTAAAATCATAAAGAGGAAGAAATAAATGGGATTATTATGATTTTATGTTTTTCCTTCTCGGAGTATGACCCTCCCCTATGTCAGGGTCAATGTGATGGCAACAGGGAGACAAACCAGAAAGCTTTGTTGAGGGATGGTGAGCTCCGTCCCTTGGGGTCTAACCTCATGCCTCTTTCCTCTGTTGCAGGTTGTGGTGATCTTTCTTTTCCTGGGCTTGCTGGGGGTCAGCCTTTACGGGACCACCCGAGTGCGCGACGGGCTGGACCTTACAGACATTGTGCCTCGGGAAACCAGAGAGTACGACTTTATTGCTGCACAGTTCAAATACTTCTCCTTCTACAACATGTATATAGTCACCCAGAAAGCAGACTACCCAAATATCCAGCACTTACTTTACGACCTTCACAAGAGTTTCAGTAATGTGAAGTATGTCATGTTGGAAGAAAATAAACAGCTTCCCAAAATGTGGCTGCACTACTTCAGAGACTGGCTCCAAGGTAAGGCGCGGGCACGTCCTTCCTCCGTGTTTGGTCTTGGGTGTGTTCAGCTTCCACAGTTATTAACATGTAACATTATGATGTAACACCGACATGTTACATTGACGTCTAAGTGTTGCTGAAAATTCTTATGTAGACTTTCTGGGGTGGCCTCCCCAAACTGGGTTTTGCCTATAAAACAATGCAAACAGTTCGTTGGGTGACTCAGGAATTCTGTAAGAATTTATGAGTGCACATTAGGAGATGGGAAAATACGTTATAAACTGTGGAGCTGGCTACTTCTAGTGTTTTGGGGGGAATGGTGGGTTGTTTGGGTGACCAAGTAAAAACAAAGTGTTGGTTGAATGTCTAGGCTGACTCACTGCCAAATCATAGTTTACTGCACCAATAGATTTTTGCATCCTTGGTGGATAGGATTTAAAATTCTGTATTTTGACCTTCTTTTGATTTGGCATAAAATGCCTTGAAGTAAACTTATAAATGGTTAATCACATCTCACAGTATTTAGTAAAAAATCAAATTCTGCTTTAAAATGCCTTTTCTAGATAGCTTCTTACCTTGCTCTTAGAAACACCTCCAGTACATATTTGTCAACTGGAGAAAAGAAATAGATCTAAATTTGCTCCTAACTACTGACTGAGTATGAATGAATGTATTCAGTGATGCCAAGAACATCTGTTCGCTTACTCTGTGTTGACACATGGAAAGTGAAGTGGAGAATCAATATAATTATTCACACAATTCAAGCAAAAATGCTGTTGCTGAAATACCCAAATAATCATGGCCCCCACCATTTCTTGGCTGAAGTTATGCAAATGATTGTCTTCATTTCCCACTTAATTAGATTTGTTGAAACACAGATTTAAGTGTCGTTTTGGTCTTGTACAAAAAGATTAAGCATCCAGTTTCCCTGTGAGTTTGCATGGAATGGTCAACAACTGGAGCTTAACTGAAATTGTTCAATACAGTTTCTGGCTTTGACTTGTGTTCCTAGAATTTTGTTCATTACACGTATACCAGATTTGACCTCTTTTTTGAGGAACGCAAAGAAAACTACATGATATTAATCTCATTTTTATTATGCTCGTAAGATTAATTTGAATTTGTTTCTAGTCTTATTTTTCAAAGTAGTTTGGGAATTACTGTTTTTTGGATAAAAAACAGTTGAGAGATTCCCTGCTTTCTGTCCCTCCTCTTCCCTGCCACTGGCCAAAGACACTCGGGTGACTTGCCACAGATGGCAGGGACTGCGGTGTGCTGCCGGTGTCCGAGCACAGGAGGGCTGCTGTGGGCCTGCCCGCAGTGTCTCCTCTGGGTGTGCATGGCCTTTGGGAAGGGGGCAGGCAGGTATTGTCTGTGGGCAGTGCAGGGGGCTTCTTATACTGTGTGTAAATTATTTCTGTGCTTTCATACCTTTAAAGACCTAAATCAGTTGGACTTGAGGATCTTTTTTAATGTTTTTAATCCTCACCTGAGGATATTTTTCCAAGTATCTTCAGACAGAGTGGGACGGGGAGAGAGAGAGAGAGAGAGGGAGAGAAACATCAATGTAAGAGGGACACATCGATTGGCTGCCCCCTGCACAACCCTGACCAGGGCTGGGGACAAACTGCAACCGAGGTACGTGCCCTTGGCCAGAATCGAACCTGAGACTCTTTGGTCTGCGGGCCAACGCTCTAACCGCTGAGCCACACTGGCCAGGGCTGAGGCTCTTTTTTTAAAGGTGTATTTGAATCCCATTTTGCCTGCTAAGTAGGCCGCACCCTCCTAGACCGTGTGAGATCCATTTAATGCTCTCAGTTCGGGGTCCGGGGAGCCTTGGAGCTAACTGCATCCGACTGCCAGGGGGTCCAACAGCCCGGGGGACAGGCCAGATTCTGGACCATGGGCTGCCAAACAGTACTTCAGCCCTGCCCAGTGCTTGATTTGGTCTTTGAACATTTCCTGCAAGGAAATTGGTTATTAATGCAATTATCATTGAAAACCATGTCATTCCACTGGTCTTTATCAATATTTCAGTAGTTACGGGGCGGGGGTGGGTGAATTCATAAAAATATAAAATAGCAATACAGAAATTGTCCCACATGTAAGTAAGGTAAAATTGAAGGTAAAAAAACCACATTGTGCATCATATACAAATGGTTTTTGTTTATATTTCACACTGGATATGCAAATATATTTTAAATGAGTTTTCTCTTTAGAGTCGCATATCAAAGAAAAATGGGCAGTGAGGATCATTAGCTCAGAGCTTCTCATCAGGAAATAATTAGTGTAAAATATTTAAAGTGAGAAAAGTTCTAGGTGAAACTTGCCATGTTTTGCAGTGCGTAGTGTCACCGTTTTTCCTGCAGTGTGCGTGCTGGCATATAAAATGCCCAAGGGCGTGGAAGCAAGTTCCATCCCTTGTTTTGTGTCCAGAATCATGGATCGGGCCTGCACTTAGGCAACCCATTGTTATTTGACCTTTCGGTCACTAGGCAGAAAGTAATATACTAATTATAGGGACTTGGTTTTTTTGCTGAGTTGGTAACTGTTTCTCACTCATCTCTGTGTTCCAAGTAGAGTGCCACGTGGGGGCCAGCAGCGTGGACCCTTCCACGTCGGATCTTTCTTACTTTGTTTTACTCCAGGGTGTCCTGAGATGCTTAGTTCATAAGTATCTGTAAACTACATTCCGAGTTTTGATGCCCCCTTTGCCACCAGGTGTTGGTGGTGCCCACGTTAACTCTGCCAATCTTACTCATGTTTTCAGCAAATCCTTCTTGGGCACCGTAGTGTGTTCAGGGCAATTGAGGGTCTCAGTGGTTCAAGCCAACTCTGGAATCAGGCTGCCTGGGTCCAAAGCTTAGCGCCAACACTTGCCTGCGTGTGGCCTTCCTTGAGTAATTTTACCTTTCCAAGCCACGGTTTCCTCATCTGCAAAGTGGGACTAATAGGGCCATCTCACGAGGTTGTTACAGGAATTAAACTAGGATTAACAACAGGTCAAGAGGGAGAAGGTCAAAGTACCATACAGGCAGGAAGGGATGCGAAATCTATTATGGTGAGGAAAACAGATCAGGCCTCTTTTTTTAGGGGGGTGCAAGGTTGTTTTTCCTTTCCTGTTTATTATTTTCCAAACCAGAAAAAAAGCTTCAGGTCATAAAATAACATCTGTTCAGTACCGGTTGCTGTGTGCACGCCTGGCCTGGGAACACGCTCTGTGTGAGCAGTGGGCGCCCGCCTGGTGGTCTCCCTGCGGCTGCTTCTCCGCTCTCGTCCCTAACGGCCTGCTCGCACCACTGAGCCCACAGTCCTCACCCCCAAATTGTTCGTCTAAAAACAACGCCACCCTGGCCAGTTTGGCTCAGCGGTTGGAGCGTCGGCTCGCGGACCAGAGTCTTGAGTTCAAGTACGGTCAAGGGCACGTACTTCGGTTGCGGTTCTGTCCCCGGCCCTGGCCAGGGTCATGCAGGAGGCAACCAATCTATGTGTCCCTCACACATCGATATTTTTCTCACTTTCTCTCTCTCTCTCCCTCCCTCTCACTCTATCTGAAGACAAATGGAAAAATATCCTTGGGTGAGATTTAAAAACATAAAATAAAATTAAAAAGTAAAAACAGTGCCCACAGCAATGTTGGAAGGAAGGTGTAATTAAAGACACAGACAAACCGAGGCAGGGTCCTGTGCTCCCTCCACCGCACTTCAAACCGCAGGAGCTTAAGCATTTTGAGCACTAATGGAACCCACTTTGGGGAGGGTGTCTTTGAAGTCACTTAGGGTATGTCATGAAATGAACGCTTCTATTTCTTACTGGCCACGTCTAACTCAGGCATGTACAGCTTGTCCAAAAGATGTGGTTTCCTGAGCTGCTAGGGCTCAGAGATCTACTTGGGAGGTGATTTGGGGGGAGCAGGGCGATGGAAAGGGGGTGGGGGTGTCGGCGGAGAATGTGTGCACACTCGGATGGCCAGACCCCAGGCCAGGTCACCAGGGCCCTGTTTTCTCTTCCAACACGCTTATCTCTTTACAGCTGTAGCCAAACCATCAGGTCTGTAATGATGGTTTTGATTACAGAGGCCAAGCGCAGCTGTGTGTGGTGGGCTGGTGGGCTCGCCCATCCCCCAAACCCAGACCGCTCTTTCCTTCCCCTCCCTGGGCTTGCGGTTTGTCATCTGTTCTCACAGAGCCCCCTTGTATTGGCCTGTGGCTTCCTGTTCTCAATCTGATCCAAATTTACCCTGTGAGGTATTTCCCTGCGCATACACGCGCACACAGCTCCCTGCCTCCTCTCTCCTCCCACCCCCTCTTCTAAGGAAGGGTGCAAAGAGGAAGAGAACAGTCGAGAGTGAATAGGTGTTGGCTGTGATCTTTACACAACCTGGCAGCCGATCCCACAGCTTGTATTAGCTCCACAAGTCGAACAGATGGAACAAATTGACAGAATCGTGTTCGCTCACCCTGAGCTCGAAGCAGCTGAGTTGCTGTTTGAAGTTGGGAGTTTGGATGTGTTTCTCCCCCTCCCGGTGGAATTTCTGGTTGTATTGAAGAGCCCATGGCTCGGCACCAGACAGTGGCATGAAACGGTTAATGAGCCCGCTGTGTCTTCTCCTGCTCTCTCTGGCTTCCTTTTGGAAAAGTCCTGGAGGAAAAGGAGTTATTGGTTGTTAATGGAATTAACATGTATATTTATTTCTTAGAAATGAATATTTTCCCCTTTCACCTTTAAAGCAACCATTATTAGCAACCTGAAGTTCCCTCATGAAAAATCTAATAATGTCACTTGCACTTGAAGTCACCCACAAGGAGAGCACAGAATGTTCTGGGCTGGTGTCCCGCGGCACCCCAGCCGCCCTTGGGACCGCGGTGGTTCGCCGCAGGGTTCTGACGCACCGCACGCTCTTGCCTCCTCCAGGACTTCAGGACGCGTTCGACAGTGACTGGGAAACTGGGAAAATCATGCCGAACAACTACAAAAATGGGTCGGATGATGGCGTCCTTGCCTATAAACTCCTGGTGCAGACCGGCAGCCGCGACAAGCCCGTGGACATCAGTCAGGTACTCTCACTGGCCGGCCGTGGGGGTTCCAGGGGCTGGCGAGACCGCTGCGGTGCGCGGCCTGTGCTTTCCGGAGACAGGAGGCTGCGGGCCAGACAAACACCGAAGGGCCCTCGTGCACTTCATCTCACCCCCTCCTCGTGCACCACAGGCAAGCCAGAGAGCCTCACTTTGCTCCTCTCAAGTGGGGGCAAGTGTGTCACCTGCCTACGGAGCAGTTGTGCAAACAGAGTACAGTCAGGGCAGTGCACGCTCTTTCCGATGATAGAAATGCGACGTGGTATTGTCTGCTTTGCCTTCCAGTGTTTGTTGCCTGGTTGGCCTTGATGGTTTTCAAATTTGAAAAGATGGTGTGGGTGTGTAGCAGCCACGTGAATGGGCAGACGTTGGGGTGACTGGACGGGCCGGAGATCAGAGAGATTACTAGAAGGACAGGAGAGCCTGCTCTGCGGATTCCCTTGGGTCGCTTGGCCCTAGGTGTCGAGAAGGGCAGGCAGGTTGCCCCATCGTGAGCAAGACACACAAATACTTGGAAAATAATTGGACTAACACCTCTCAGTCCAGCTGCGTTGGTGCCGCCGCGGTGACCCTCTGATCCGTGTCTCCCTGTGGATTCCTCAGGCGTGTTGGGAGTGTGTGTGGACCCCTCAGATTTCCAGCGACCCCAGCACTGCTGCCGCCTGTCCCAGATCTGTTTCCTCTGCTCTTTGTAGCTTACCTGCAACCTCCAGGAGAAAACCGTCCTGCTAATGATCTTCTCAGCAGCTCTGTTTATTGTCTCCCCTTTTTTGCTGGCATTAAAGGTGACAGATTTACAAAGTACATTGTTCAGAGTTATTATGGAGTGTGAACTCGGTGCTTTATGGCCGCATGCAGCACGCTGTCAGGTCTGACAAGGATGTGGGCACAAGAACCTGTCTGAGAGATAGCGGGAATGCCTGGTGGCTGTCTTGGGCTTCAGGGACCATGGACGCCATGGGACCTAAGTGATAGGGCCAGCCACCCCCACCCCACCCCCACACCTCACTTCCTCTGCCTGGGAGGGAGAGAAGGGTGCTGCGTGCACGGAGGCCGTGAGCTGTGCTGTGTAATCCCAGAGACGGCTTGAAGACATACAGTTGTTACATATCCTGTGGATTAATTGAATCCAGATCCCTGAAATGTAGTTCTCTCCCTCTGTTCCACTCTCTTCCTTCACTCTTTCTCTGTTAACGGCTGTCACTGGTGTTTTTCATGTTGTTAAAAAAGACCAAAAGCATTGGAACCGGGCCTGAACCTAAAGTAAACAGGACAAAAATATAGGGGTATGTGTGTGTGTGTATGTGTGTGTGTGTCTGTAGCTCTCTCACGCTGATTTGCACCTCAGCGAAGCCACCAGACCTGCGTTTGAGGGAGCATCGTCTGTGGCCAGCGTGGGCGTGGATCCTACTTGTGACTACCTCTCAGAAATAAGGTCACCCCGAAAGACCGTGGCTGTGCGCCAGTCCCCTCCACTTTCTGGCGATGGGCAGTTTTTGAATACACAGGTCATAGGAGGCTAGTGTTAGCAAAATTTATACAGATGTTGTTTTATTTTTATAGCTCTCCTCCATTTACTGGGTGGCATTTCCTTCAGTGTTAACAGCAGAGGTTAACTGCACACAGACGTGTATAGGGATTCTTGCCAGGTTTCCCCCCTTCCCCTCCTATAAATATGTTTCTCCAGATTGTTCCTTCTCCGCCTGGGCTGCAGACAGTCCTTTAGCGTTCAGACTTAATTGGTTCGCTTGATTCCCGGGCCATCTGCAGGGCTGTGTGTGTGATAAACACTCCAGTTTTTGCATCCTCTGTTCAGCGCATTTTGAGAGAAACCCAAGGTCTTCTGAGGGGATTTTTTCACTCTTACAGACCATGGGTATCCTAGGCTTCGTTGCAGTGCTGGTTCAGGGCTCTGCCTCTGTCAGCCGCCGAGCCCACTCCTCAAAGGCCTCTGTCTTCCCGTTCTGCAGCTGACGAAACAGCGCCTGGTGGATGCGGACGGCATCATCAATCCCAGCGCTTTCTACACCTACCTGACCGCTTGGGTCAGCAACGACCCCGTGGCTTACGCCGCCTCGCAGGCCAACATCCGGCCGCACCGTCCCGAGTGGGTCCACGACAAGGCCGACTACATGCCAGAAACCAGGCTGAGAAGTAAGTAGCCTCCACCAGGACCCACGAGCTCATGGAGCCCTCTCACCCCGTTCCTCCAAGTCCAGCCACAACCCCCATCCTCTGATGCTGCCCAGGGTTCAAAAGTGCAAACAGAATAATCTATTTCTTTCACTTTAAAACTCTAGGAGACAGATGAGGATGTGTAACAGAATAGGCCCGTGCTCTATCACGTTGAGAAATTCGCCTGTAACCTCCGCTGTAGCTCTCCCCCAAGACGCCCACCAGGCAGGGCGCTCCAGTGCCAGCTGTTCCCTGTGAAAGCCCGGACGCCTCCGGTCCAGTGTTACTTTGCTGTTGCCGAGTTTTATCACTGGGGATTATGTGTTTATCTTAACTTTGTCAACTCTGGTGTTGAAGGGATTTTTGGCAAGTCGGGTCATTCCTGCGAGCCACGGAGCACCTGTGCTCTGTCAGAGCCGTTCAAACCGAGCGGAAAAGGCTGCGTGCGGCGTCCTCTTCCGTTCGCCTCTCTGCTCCGGCTGAGGGGCGGCTCTGTGTGGGTGTACTTTGCATTTACCATAGAGATAGGAGTAGCTTATGCCTTGGAGAGGAAGCTGAGCCAGGACGGGAGAAAGAAGACAGGTTCCTTTGCAAACGCGACCGAGAGCGACGGGGTGTGTGTCCCTGGATCTAAACCCCGGTGCCTGTGGCAAGCGGCCAAGGCTTGTCTTAATGAAAATTTATAGTGGAGATTATAATAGGGCAAATCATGTTTAGCAAGTCAACTGAATGACCCCAAAGGGTCTGGAACACACAACAGCAGTCACTAAATGCCTGTTGTGTGAGGATTTCTTCCCCTGCGGCTGGGGCCGCGCGCCGCGCGAAGGGGCGGGAGGCCGGAGGGTAAGCGCACTCGCTGCAAGGATGAGCGAGTTACGCACTTTTCTCTGCAAAGCCTGACTTTCGGGCTGTTTGTTTTCCTGTATGACTGAGGGAAACAGTTTAAACTTGGTGTTTTCATGTGTGTCAGTCGAACAAAACATGTTCCCGCCACTGAATTCTTAAGTTGTTTAGACCCATTACAAAAGTGCTCCCAGAACATTGACATCAAAGGTTAGGTAAACACGGGAGTCACAGGCGTTCTCCCCCCCCCAAAAAACCATCCAAGGTTGATTATTGCTTTAAAAATGTTTAAACCGAACCCTGAAATCCTAAAGAGCGGACGGCTGTTGTTGGTGCTTTGTCCTCGATGTGGAAAGAAGCGCAGTAAGTGGGCTTCCTCGTGGGGTTCTTTCTCTGCTCGTTGTAACTGTGGAGAACTTGGGGACGTGCATTTGGTGTGGTCAACAATGGGAACTTGTCACATCTCTCCCATGCCTGGGTCACAGCCGTTTGCTCCTTTGCAAGGAACCCCTTACCCACGACTCTCCCTTTCGCCCTCTCTGTCCAGTCCCAGCTGCAGAGCCCATCGAGTACGCCCAGTTCCCTTTCTACCTCAACGGCTTGCATGACACCTCGGACTTCGTGGAAGCGATCGAAAAAGTCAGGACCATCTGCAACAACTACACGAGCCTGGGGCTGTCCAGCTACCCCAACGGCTACCCCTTCCTCTTCTGGGAGCAGTACATCGGCCTCCGCCACTGGCTCCTGCTGTCCATCAGCGTGGTGCTGGCCTGCACGTTTCTCGTGTGTGCCGTCTTCCTCCTGAACCCCTGGACGGCCGGGATCATTGTGAGTTTATTCTGAGGGTCTTTGTGGAAGTCACATTCCTTTCAGCATAGCTCTTTCTGCAGCCGGGCAGCTTTGTTTATGTCTGGGCCTCTGGAGGAGGGTATAGATTGCATCATCCATACTGTATTTATTCTGCCGGAGGTGGCGAGGTTCATGGTTAGGTAGAGCCTTTAATGGCCTCACTCCTGTGTCCTTTTTCCCTGCAGCTTTAAACTTTTTGTGTAAGCACACTTTCCATAACAGTGCCGAGCATTTATGAAATATAAACACGCAAAGCAGAACGAATGTTTTTCAATTTAAGTGTCATTTGGGGATCATTTCAGACCTAATATAGAGAAGGTTCTCTACTAAATAGAGGGACAGTTAGAGAAGGTAGGACAGTGGTGTAGGAATAGAATAGGTTCTGTGTGCACTGTGTATTTTAACTCTTGGGAATGGTACACTGGTATTGAGCACCTAGTTTTTGGCATCCTTTCTGCACATATAATACTCTCAGATTTGAAGAAAGTTTTATGTAGAGTCTAGTAAAATCATGGCAGTGTTTAAATTCCATGAACTGTGGTGTAGACTTCAAAATGCCAAAATTATAAAAACAAGAGACCAGGTCTCGTTTCTGCACCATAAGTCTGCGCAGCAGGTATGTTAAAAGGTAAATGTTTAGTCTGTGGGACTTTTCGCGGTACTTACGCAGTTGACATTGTCCATCTTTCATTAGCTTATTGAAAGAAAGCAAAGGAGACTTTCATTAGGCTCGTCCTGCCCTGTCAGCGCTGCCCACTGCCCCACCCCCGAGGAGGGAAGACCTTTCTCTCCTCTTCCCTCCATTGTAAAGTGTGTTGTTTGATGTGTATTTTCTCCCCTTTGGCCCAAGAAACTCCAGAATCTACCTCACAGATTTTCTTTCCATCTCCTCACAAATTTTTACAAGGCAGATGAAAGGCAAATAAAAGCTTTCCCTGGGATTTAACTGTTCGCTTTGTCCACCCCAGTGGCTCTCCGTGTCTTCAAAGTGAAGGGGGTTGTAACCTGACCCGCTTTGGCACTGACATGTCTGTTTTCTCCTGCTTAACTTGCTCCCAAGTCTTCCTCCCTGAGTCCGTGGGCTCGAGACAAAACCACGGCTTCTTCTGGGGGAAGGAGCTTGACTCGCCCTTACTGTTGCCATTCTTTAGGGTGGAGGGCAGTCAGCCAGGAACTCCGAAGGATCCACTCCTTCCAAAGTGGAAGGATGGTGAAGATCAAAACAGAAGGAAATACTTTGTTTCAAACTGTATTTGTAGCTCGTGATGAGTTCTTATTTGTATAAATCTTTGTATGTTGCTCTGGTGGAGTTTTGAAAATGATATGCTTTCTAGAGCAGGTATATTGAGAAAACAGTTTGCAGTGGCAAACTACACTTTGCCTTACTGTATTCCTGCCATCCCCAAATTGTCTCCAAGTCTCCGCTCCCAGCAGGAAGATGGTGAGTTAGAAAGGAAAGGCAGGTGTTAGAAGTTACGGCAGGTCAGTGCTTCACTGTATTTGGGTCCCGGGTGTTTCTCTCTGCTGTTGATCTGAAGTAAGGCCCCATCAGGACTTCAACAGCCCCTTGCTTTCCACACCTAGTGTGAGTCTGTGCCCAGCCACTCATCTCTGTGCCTCCTGACAGGTGACAGTCCTGGCTTTGATGACAGTCGAGCTCTTTGGTATGATGGGCCTCATCGGGATCAAGCTGAGCGCTGTGCCCGTGGTGATCTTGATTGCGTCCGTCGGCATCGGCGTGGAATTCACCGTCCACGTTGCTCTGGTACGCGGGGCTTTGCCAGCTCAGCTCTGAGAAAGCCACGTATTCCCTCTAACCCTTGTGGTCTCCAAGTTGGGAGCCTTTTCACTTTCTCTGACATGGAGGAGCACACCCAGTACATGCACCGTGCACAGGCTTCAGACGGCCCTGCCTTCCTAGGAGTGGCTGGACTCCTTCCCCCTTCGGGAGGCTGAGGGGAAGGTCAGCAGAGGTGAACTTGCTGGGCCAGGTCAGCCACAGGCGGTATCGGCAGAGTGTTTGAGGGGCCAAGAAGGATCCTGTTTATCTGGTGTTGTCATTAGTGTCACCACAGGTCCTGAAGATGTCGACTGTGCTTCCAAGACACATAGTGTGTGTGCGTGTGCGTATGTGCGCGTGCGTGTGTGCACGACTACACACAGTGCTGGAAACCACCTTAATGAAGCAGGGATACAGTGAGACCACACTGGGTCTCACTGGGGATAGCGTAATGGAGGGCGAGGCGAATTGGCAGCCGCAGAGACGCCCTGGGGCTGTGAGCGGAAGCCAGGTGCTCAGCTCTCACCTGAGCCCACCCAGCTCCTTCACCTTCCAGCCAGTGTGGCTCCCAAAGGAAGTCTTCCCTTCGTTCTGTGCCCAGTCCTGTGAAGGCTTTGTTAGAGGGACGTAAACTGCGGGAGTCTTAAATCCAAGAGACAAACCCATTGTCTGTGTGTATCGGAATTATTCGGCAGCCTCCTGGCAGTATGTAAGTCATGTTCCGTGTGCACTGTGCTTGTAGCCTGAGACTGTGGGCTGTTGGTCGGCATTCGGCGAATATTTATTGACTGAATAAGTACTGATGCTTGGAATGCCCCAGCTAGGAAACCCAGCACTGGAATCTACCTAAATACGTTGAGCTTTGCTTCTGTAGTGTCCAGATTGCTTTGCTTTGGGCTCAACACGCGGCACAAGTGTGTGTGTGCGTCTCCTCCTGCCCTGTACCTGCTGTAGTCCTTCGCAGGAGTCTCTCTGAGCCACTTTCATGAACTTGGAGATTGTATACATTTGTGGTTCAGAAGGAATGTTTTGTTGAAATTGACCCGTTTTTATCCTGGTGTGTAGTGAGAGGAGCTTACAGAGCGAGTATTCTCTAAATTTTGAGCTTGCCCAAGTTCCTTCCTCCGTTGAACCAGGAGGAGGGAGAGAGGAAGGGCCTGACAGCCTAGAGCTTAGAAACACAGAATCCTCCTATTTCTTCAGAAGGGAGAAAACATTGAGTGTGAATTAAGAATTCACAAGTCGTTTTATTCTGATGCAGCGCTGGGTTGGTGGCTTGCATTGGGCAGATCCGTCCTGGGACAGGTTCTTGCCGTGGGGATGCACCCTGCAGGGGCACCCACTCTCTGCCCAGGAGGTGGGGTGAGCATGAGCACCCACACCGGGGTGGAGTAAACAGTTAAGGAGTGTCTCCGCTGCTCCTGCGAGATTTAATTCCGAAAATGTGAGGAGTGTCAGGAGCCCACGGGCTGTGTGAGCAGCAGCCCCTGCTCCATCAAGAGACTGTCCACAGAGGGCATGGTGTCCTTGCCTTTGGCTGTGTGCAGACTTTCAAGGGGGCAGTTATTGCTGGTGGTGAAATGCGTTCTTCCATGAATGTCTTCAAAGAGTCTGGGATCCTGTCTATTTGCTGTTGCAGTAACAACTGAATGTGAGAGGGTGAACCAGCCTGACCCTTCTGGCCTCATGGCCCAAGTACAGCACAGTCACAGGGTTCCAAACGACTCGTGCTTTCCTCCCCAGAGGAAAAGGCAACAGGAGTGGCCCTGAAGTCTCCTTGTAGAGCCCACTTAAGAGAAGAGTGTGAAGACTCATAGCACACCTTGGTATTCTTGTGTTTCTTGATCCATTAAGGAAAGTAACCTCCTGCCCCTCCACAGGGTGCATACGCCGTGGCAGCGTACCCCGAAGTGTGCTGTTGGCCTGGTGTCTAAGCAGCCGCGGCTCTCAGCACACCCCACAACAACAGCCTGAACTTTCAGGCGGAGAGAAGGTGTGCCTGGCCCAGCCCTCCCTGTTGGGTTCCCGCTGTCGGACCGAGCCGGGTGTAACAGTAACTGACCCACATTTAATCAGTCCTGAGCCACACCCTCAAGTCACCAATCTAAGGCTGACAGCCTGATACACTGAGACTTTGTCTAGTTGCCATTTAGTAAAACGGCATTCTTGACCTAGAAGAGCTTTGGAGAAGGCAAAGGAGACAGGGGTATGTCCACCAGTGGTCAGAACAGGATTAATTTGAATTTAAAATCCGGTACTGTCCTTGCGCTGTGCCCGTGGTGCTTGGATGTAGTACACAGCGACAGAAACCCTAACCTCAGCACATCGTGAGGAAGTCGTGCTCGGCACCTGCTTGCCCGGGACACAGTGAAGCCCATTCAGAATTAAGGTCCTGACCATCTAGAAGTCAGGCAGCTGGAGGTCCCCATGTGAATGATGTGAGAGAACTTGGGTCAGAAAACTCCAGGTGAGCGGAAGTGAAAAGAAGGGAACTTTGAGCTCATTTTTGTATCATTTTGGTTTGGTTTTCAATTTCAAGCAAGTATGCTTTTCATCTTGTTGTTACTCAAGATGTACATGAACACCAAATATGACCCAATATCATGAACAGGTCATCGTGCAGGCCAGATGTAGCTAGATGAGTAACCCTGACTAAACATGCCAAGAGCTAAACAGGAAGATCTGAGATGTTCTTAGAGGCAGATGAAAACAGCCTCAGAATGGAAGACGAGCCCGGTCCAGGACTGACGTCCCCTCTCTCGTGCACAGGCCTTCCTCACGGCCATCGGCGATAAGAACCGCAGGGCCGTGCTGGCGCTGGAGCACATGTTCGCGCCCGTCCTGGACGGCGCGGTGTCCACGCTGCTGGGGGTGCTGATGCTGGCCGGCTCGGAGTTCGACTTCATCGTCAGGTAAGCAGGAGGGGGGCGAAGACTGTTTTAAATCAGTGCTTGTTCATGTGCCTCTGCTGCTTCTTTCCTTCTGTGTGGAGTACATTACAACATTTCTCCTTCCTTATGACTCAGCTTCCCCCATCTTTATGGAGGTGTAATTTATAATTAACAAGTAAAAAGCATATCTGTTTAAGGAAGACAGCATGTTTTGATTACCACAACCTTTGACGCCATTTTCTTTTTAGTTTATTAACTCGGAGACTCTGCTAGGGCCAGCTCGGGGAGAAAGGATGGAGGATTTGGAGCTAGCACTGCACAGCTCCAGGCCAAAGGATCACCCATTTGTTTGTATTCCAGGTTAGAAATAGCTGCAGAAAGAGATGCCTGTGGTTCCCATTGATTGACCAAATTTGACCTTTGCCTCTCTTTCAAAACTGTATGAAAATTGTCACCTAGATTTTATTCATATAAGAAGTGAAGATGTCCGGCTGGTGTGGCTCAGTGGCTGAACGTCGACCCATGCACCACAAGGTCGCTGGTTCAGTTACCGGTCAGGGCACCTGCCCAGGTTGTGGGCCCGATCCCCAGTGGGGGGCATGCAGGAGGCAGCCAGTCGATGTTCTCTCTCATTGATGTTTCTATCTCTCCCTCTCCCTCTCCCTTTCTCTCTAACATCAATAAAGGAAAAAGTAAAAGAAGTGAAGATAATGTGTTCAGATTTCAGATTCAAGTTCCCACTAAGATTTAGGACGCATTTAAAATGTGACTATGGCGTCGAGTTTTGGAGAGCCAAGCCTGGTTTGGCACTTCCCTTTAGGTCTCAAAGCTAGGGGTTGCGGGTGAATTTAATGAAGAAGGTGACTTGGTGAAGTATGAAAGGAAGAGCAGGATTTCCTTATGGAAAGAAGTTGAGAACAGCGGGGCAGGACCCTTCACCGGTCCGGACAGCTCTGCCGCTCTGCAGCAGCTGCTCTGGGAGAAGCCGCCGCTCGCTGGCGGGGAGGCGGGCCAGCAGCATCCGTAAACACACGCTCATCCAGGATTAGAGCCACATGTGGGAAATGGCTGGCTTGTTTGTGATGCTTCTGGAATCTGGAGCGAGAATCCAAACAGGCTTCCTTGGGGTTTTCAGTTTTTGCCAGTTTATTACAGATGAAACATCGCTGGTGTGGGCCCCACTGGGCGGTCCAGCATCTTGGAGCTTTAGCCAGACGTTTGCTCGCCGCCATTTGGGTGCAGGGCGAGTGAAGAGGCGAGATGCTGCTGCAGGCAGGTCACGCTTCTCAAACTGGAAGGTGGCTCTGTGAATGCAGGTCGGATTCCCGGGGTGGGGGGGAGAAGGGCATTGCCAGCCTGCTCCCAGCTGATGCTCTTACTGCTGATGTTCTCAACACAGACTGTGGGTCAGCTCACAAGTCAGCCAGCACATTCCTGTTTGCCTTTGCCAGAGAGATGTATGCCTCGGGTAGTGTGAGGTTTTGGTTGGGGTTTTGTTTTAAGCCCTTCATTTGACTTTTCCTTTATTTCCTTTGCATACATTTATTTATTCGGGCATTAGTCCTTATTCCTTTATGGTATAAAAAGCGCTACGTCAAAAGATTTTTCTCTTGTGTAATTTCTCCTTTGACACAATGTGACAAGCACCTCCTAAGTGCCATTTCACACACAGCACGTAATATGGACACCATCCACTTCCATGTAACGTACGGGAAAGACAGGTTCACAGGCCATGCTGAACCGCGGGGAATGCAGGGTATGACAGGAACTCAGTGGCTCTGACTGTCTGGGGGATGCCAAGGGAGCCACACAGAAGGCACTTAGCCCGAATCTGAGTACCCAGCTGGCTCCCTGGATGGAGGGCAGAATCCCAGCTCTCTTACCGAACCCTGGCTGCTTCTCTCCCAGAGATATCAGAGTTCTTGTTTCAAGCACTTAAAAGGGCTTCCCATTTTCTAGAACTGGATGGATTAACCTGATAAAGCCCTCACTGGGGTCGACTAGATGAGCAGACATTGTATACACTAAGCGTCAGAAATCTAATTGGTCTGTTTATGCTACAGTTAGATGGATGGGATGCAAATGTCTTAATGCTCGCTGCTGATATATGCCTCTGCCCAGAGTTCCCGCAGTTTACATTAGAGCAAGACGCTGGCCGCTTGGCTTTCACTAATGCAGCTCAGAAGTTTCTAGTGTTTACAATAGCTGCGAGGTATTTGTATTTTTATAGGGATTTTCTCTCCTTTCATCTAAGGTTGAAATATATATAGAAATGGCAAAGTTTGGTGCCTGTTCTGT
Source organism: Molossus molossus (assembly GCF_014108415.1). Lineage (NCBI taxonomy): Eukaryota > Metazoa > Chordata > Mammalia > Chiroptera > Molossidae > Molossus > Molossus molossus. Next base: position 84,946,301 of record NW_023425349.1, read on the forward strand.
TTTATGATCAAGAAGACCATTAACAGATAGATATTTGCCCTCCCTCTTCCCCGAACATCCTGAGTTCTCCCCCAACCCAGCCCACTTCCAGCAGAATTGCCCTAGAAATCATTAGTTACAGAAACACATGCTTGCGGGGAGCCTGCCCCTCCCCATGTGGAGAGTCGGCCTGGCGGTCCCTGGCTGACAGGTTTACCTTGGGATTCGTGAACGATCGCAGACTTGGCCGTCGGTGGGAAAGCAGGCCCACTGTGCACGCCCCTCTTCTCCATGCCGCTGTGGCCTTTATGTTTGAATTGGCTGACGCCAGACAAGAGCATTCAGAGATGCTAAATTGTTCAACAAAAGATTGGCCGCAGAGCAGCCCCGTGACTGGACCGCCCTCCCCCCACACATGCCCCAGAATGGGCAGTTTTCTCTGCTGAGAGCTGCTTCCTGTGTTCTAAAGACGGTGGCCTTTGGAGCGCTTTGGTTCAGCGGGAACTCACAGAGTTCCGAACAGAGTCATGATTCACGGAAGCCGCACCTGACGCACTGGAGGCTTGGAGATTCTGCTCTGGGAGGCAGGAGTGTTCCGCCCTGGACTGGCCGCTGCACCAGTGGGCTGCTTCTCCTCCCGGGCGAGATTGTTTCAACTCTGCACTGTTCACTTCATTTGCTTGCTTCTGCTGGGTTTTCACGGACAGGGCCCCTCTGCATTGTGTTTGTGCTTCCGGTCTGCTCAGCCGTTCAGTTTGCATTCCATATCTGTGTGTTTGTGTGACACATTCGTAAATGACGTTACATGCCATGAGATTTCAGCAGTTCAGCAAACTAATTCTCTCTCACCCCTCATGGTTGTGCAATGCAGCCCTCAAAATCATGAGGTAAAAAAAAGAAATCTAATCCCGTGCTGAGTGTGAACCGCAGTTCTGTGACGGCCTCTTCGCCGGTGGGTCTGGCCAGCGACTGGCCTGTGGCGCGCTGGAATATCTGGGTCTGTCTTCGCCACAGTGAATGTTTCTGTTTCCCGTTGTCTTCAGGTACTTCTTCGCCGTCCTGGCCATCCTCACCATCCTGGGTGTCCTCAACGGGCTGGTCTTGCTTCCAGTCCTGTTGTCCTTCTTCGGGCCGCAGCCTGAGGTCAGTGATTTCGCTGGGTGTGGCGTGCAGGCCACGGGCCGCCTCGGTGCTGCTGTTCCTGGTGTCACTCTTCATTTAGATAATTTAGGTGTATTCACATCACTAAAGATTTACTTTTTCAGTGAGCATCTCAATAGCTATCACTTGTTCCTCTTCAGTGTAATAGTTTCGGGGTGGCAGTACTGCTTTCTTATGGGCAGCCTTAGCCCTATAGGTGCGTATCAGTGAAGCATTGTCCCCTCGGGGTAAATGTCCGGCCTGAACTAGAGGAAGAGGCCCGTGGGAAAGCAGAGGGCAGTTCTTTGCTCCAGCTGTCAGACCTTTGAGTTCTCCACAAGGTGGCAGGGAGGGGGAGGGGAATACAGCTTAGTGGTGGGGGGAGGGCAGAGACCCCTGAATGAGACTGTTCTTTGAACTTGAGTGGCCAACAGGTAGATGGAAGCTCGCACTTTTAATGTAGCATCCTCTTAAATAGGTATCTCCAGCCAACGGGCTGGATCGGCTGCCCACCCCTTCCCCGGAGCCGCCCCCCAGTGTGGTCCGGTTTGCTGTGCCCCCCAGTCATTCGAACCACGGGTCTGATTCCTCCGACTCGGAGTACAGTTCTCAAACGACGGTGTCGGGCATCAGTGAGGAGCTCCGGCAGTACGAGGCCCAGCAGGGCACCAGGGGCCCCGCCCACCAGGTGATCGTGGAAGCCACAGAGAACCCCGTCTTCGCCCGCTCCACAGTAAGTCAGCCCCGGGCAGCCCCGCCCGGCTCTGCGCAGCAAATCTGCCGGACAGGATGCGAAAGCCAAGTAGAGGTTAGGTGGAATCACAGGAAATTGCCAGTATTTGGCCCTTCCTAAACTAGAAGAGTGTCAGTTTCATATGGTTGGATCTCACACGCCTCAGAAAGGGCAGAGTCCAGATGCTGCAGCGCAGCGGCGTGCACCTCGGGCTCCGTCACTTGGAGCTGAGGGGCTGGAGGGAAAGCAGGCCTTGCCTCTTTTTTGTTTTAGAAAAGATACTTTTAAAAAATGGAGTGGGGTTTTTATTGTGAGCACAAGTGGTATATTTTTTCCTCTCACTTTTATTACCTTTGGTACAAAATTATTTCCACTATTGTTGACAGACTGTACCAGGACCTTTTGTGGCTCCAGGTGCGTATTCTAGGGGCTAAGCAGCTTAACCTTTGGTAGAAAGCGGGGAGCCTGGAGCCCCCCTCCCAGAGCCCATGCTCCGCAGGTGGTTCTGCCTGGGTCCTAGAGCACAGCACACAAACCCAAGGAAGGTTCTAAGGCTCGGATGCCCCGGCCGAGGCCTCCTGCTGTCCCTCTAGGAAATGGGTATTGCAGTCCCAGGCCAGAGCAGGCCTCCCATGAAAGAGAAGGCCAACCAAATAACCCCAGTTCCCCCACCCCCCCGTGTGATGCTGCTGAGCTGCAGTGTGAATCTGGTTTTGTTCAGCGGGAGCCTAAAAATAGGTACAAGCTGAACGACTTTGAAGTTGGTCACGGTCCTTTTGATTGATGTGGCCACTGTGTTGCTCCAGGCTTTGTATAGAGACCCAGAAACCAGATTCCCAACAACGGGACAGAGCAGGGCAGAGCGGCACTGCCCTGCAGACTTTCTGCAAGGACCAAAACGCTCTTAGCCACCTGTGACTGTCAAGCACTTGACATATGGGCATGAGACTGAGAACCTGAATTTTGAATTTTAGTTCATTTAAATGTGAATAGCTATATGTCCCTAACGGCTGCCGTGTTCAACAGCGTAGGTACAGACAGTCCTGTCAGCGTCTGGCCTCTGGGCGAGCCAGGGCCAGAGGCTTAGCAGTTGGAGGAGTTCAGGAGCTGACCCGGAGCAGCGAGGGGTGGTGGACTGAAGAGGGAGGCAGCTCGGATCCTCTCCGACCGCAGCCCTGCATTTGCGGGCCGCAGCCATGTGTCCAGCCAGCTGTGTTGGTGGAAGCCTAGACGCAGGGTCCAAGTCAGGCGCTTCCCTGCCGCGTCTGGGAGGCTCCAACAGAACAGGCTTTTCTTTTGTGAGTGGAAGGCCCCTGTTGGCTCCCGGGCCTCTCCCAGCCGTTTGTGGGGTCCACTGAGCTCTTGGTTAAGAAGAGCTGTGTGTGGGTGGCCAGGCGGGAACTGGAGCCAGTAAGGGCGGGCCGGGAGCGGTGGGGCTGCTGCCCAGCCTGCTGTAACCTGCCCTCGCCCTCTGCAGGTGGTCCACCCGGAAGCCAGGCACCACCCACCCTCGAACTCTCGACAGCAGCCCCACCTGGACTCAGGGTCTCTGCCACCTGGACGGCCAGGCCCGCCGCCCCAGAGGGAACCTCCCAGAGAGGGCTTGCGGCCGCCCCCCTACAGACCGCGCAGAGACGCTTTTGAAATTTCTACTGAAGGGCATTCTGGCCCTAGCAATAGGGACCGCGTGGGCCCCCGGGGAGCCCGCTTTCACAACCCTCGGCACCCGGTGTTCACTGCCGTGGGCGGCTCTGCGCCCAGCTACTGCCAGCCCATCACCACCGTGACGGCCTCGGCGTCCGTGACTGTTGCTGTGCACCCCCCGCCCGCCCCTGGGCCTGCGCGGAACCCCCGCGGGGGCCTGTGTCCTGGCTACGAGGACTACCCCCAGACGGACCCCGGACTGTTTGAGGACCCCCATGTGCCTTTTAACGTCCGGTGCGAGAGGAGGGATTCCAAGGTGGAGGTCATAGAGCTGCAGGACGTGGAGTGTGAGGAGCGGCCCCGGGGCAGCAGCTCCAACTGAGGTGTGTGAGGCCGGAGGACGGAGCAGAGCTCCTGGGTTTCTGGCCTTGGAGGCCCTGGCTTTGGTATGTTCCGAACTGAACGTCAGTGACCTCTGATCCCCAGAGCAAGGCTGCCATGTCCAAGCTCTGTCATCACTGGGGACCCAGACGTGTCCCAAATTAGGTGTCCCTCACACGTTAGCCTGCTGAAGGTCAGTGCGACCTGACAAGGATGCTGACAGCTGCACCTGTCGCCCCTTTTTCAGTCTTTGTTAAGGTGCCCTACAGGTATGTAGGACAAGCACACAGCTCAGCGAACGGTCACCGGCCCCTAGACCAAGGAAAGGAGCCTGGCCCACCCCGGAAACCCCGCTGGCCCTCGTCCAGCCCCCCACCCTGATTTCTCATACGTAGATTCCTTTTGCTTGGTAGTGTGCTTCGTAAATATGGACTCATACACTTGGTGCTTAGTTTGACTTCCTTTGTTTTCTTTTAAAGGGTGAGTGAAATCTGAAGCAAAGAGGCCAAAGATTGGAATCCCCCCAAGCCCCCCCAGAACTGCTTGAAGAGAACTGCTTGGAGTTAGAAAGATGTACTTCCCCAGGATCGCAGTTCATTGTTACTGTAACCGGCTGTATTATTTTGTGAAATATTTCTATAAATATTTAAGAGGTGTACACATCTGTAAATACGAAGGAATGATGTAAAGTAGTGTGTGTTCTGGGGCTTCTCCACCTCCTGCCCCAGGGTGGGCGCGGGGGGAGGGGGGGCAGCTGCGGCCAGGCCCCGCCCTATTTGTACATTGGTTTCGGTGCCACGACCAAGCTTAACTTAGTCTTAAATTTCAGCATATGCTGCTGCTTAAATATTGTATAATTTACCTGTATAATTCTATGCAAATATTGCTTATATAATAGGATTATTTTGTAAAGGTTTCTGTTTAAAATATTTTAAATTTGCATATCACAACCCTGTGGTAGTATGAAATGTTACTGTTAACTTTCAAACACGCTATGCGTGATAATTTTGTTATTGTTTAATGAGCAGATATGAAGAAAGCACGTTAACCCCGGTGGCTTCTAGGTGTAGTGGATGCGGTACTCCTGTTTGGCTGTATGTGAACACGTGTGTGATTTCCCAGTGTACTGTACTGTGATTTTTTTTTTTCTGTTTTTGTTTCTTTCACTGTGTGTAACCTTCAGTGGGCTATGCCCTAGTCAGGCTGGAAGAGTCAGGGTACCTGCTACTGCCTGGTGCTGGTGGGGGGCTAGCCCTGCCCTAAATGTCGCCATGTGCTTCAGCCACACTCACTTCAAGTCCAGAGCATCTCTTAAGATCATTGCTGCCACCCAGACACCCCAGCTCGTGCCTTGGAGGAGATAAGTTCCTTCACACAGATCTTTGTGGTGAACATCGGAACCTCAGGGTATAGCGCTAACATCTGTTCCTCTTCATCATTGTTCAAGAACTAGAGATGCCTGGCAGTGAGCCTCAGCTGGGCGTGAGCATGTTATGCAGCCTTCATTGTACGTCTCATGACCAGCACTCATACACACCCTAACCCACCCCCCAGAGTGGATTAAAAATGTTTTGGAGATAATGGCCTTACTACAGGTAGAAAAATCTGTTCATTCTGGGCCCACAATAAACCTAGAGGTGATGTTTTGAGTCCCTTTCTTCCGAAATTGCACAGTGGGTTGGGCTTTCTGAATCTGTTTGCGTCTTTGAATAGCAAGCATTCAATAAGGTGACACGGGGCCAGGAGTTCTGTAGGATACGAGCTTTAGAAGGATCCTTCTCAGCGTGTTTATGTTAACATGGGTGCATACTTCCTAAATAAATTATTCCTCCCTCACCATTATAAGTGTTCTTTCAATGTGACATTTATCGACAAGCAGGAAGGTGCTAGGTGCATGCGCTCCACTCAGGAATGGATGTGGAGGCAGACTTCTCAGCCAGGCATTACTTTTAAAGATCTGCGCCTGTATCCATTCTGTCGCCTTGCTCTGAGGCTTGGTCTCCCTCAGCTGTTAGCCGAGACCAGCATGTCTGGGAAGCACTTGCCCAGACTGAGCTACTAGGAGTGCACATTGGCAGCTCCCGTCGCGCCCTCCTGTTTTACATGGAAAATCTTAATGGGAAGGCAGCGGCCCCAGTAATACCCAGCAGTGACCTCAGACCCTAAACTCATAACAAAACTGTAAGATGCTAATTGGAAGCCACCTGTGGGTGCCAGGTGTGTGTTAATATGCCAGGGGCCCCAACGGCCCCACTGCTACTGTTTGGTGCCTCCGTGAGCCACACTGTGTACCTAACACCAGCTCTGCTCAGACAACTTCCAGGTCCTGCGTTCAGGAGAGAGATGATGCAAAAATCCGAGGTCTGTTTCCCTCTGGCTCGTGGCGTGGCCTTGCTCCTTCCCTGAACCCAGCGTGTGGTGCATGACAGCTTGCCCGGCCCCTGCTTTCTGCGCAGAGAGAACTTTCTCCGATAGTCACATTGGCAAAGGGAGAACACGGGGGCTGGCAGGCAACTAGAACTTTTCTCCTCTCTTTAAAATAGTTTTATTTTTGTCTGTCTTGTTTGTTCATTTGGATGTTTTAATTTTTTAAAAGAAATCTTGGCTGATATTTATAATTTTGTATCATAAGAATGTTTTCCTACAGTATTTGTCATGCCAGTTTATAACAAAAAAAAAATGCAGGGATTTTTATTTCTATTGGAAACACTATTACAGCTATGTTTTACTTTTGAACAGAATTTTTATTTGTATAGAGTGCTTACTAATGTTAAATAGTTCAGAGTATATAACATTTTCATTAAGGTCTCATAGTAGGTTTTAGTGTAAGGAGTTTAAAGGAAATAAATATTCAAACTGGGTCTCATTGTCTGCCAAGTTTGGTGGAAATGGGTTTGTGTCATTTCAATTACAAAGATAAAAGTATGCCATATAATTTATTTATATGAAAATTTATTTTTGTAGTGTACATAGTAGTCATCAAGTCTTTTGACAGAAGTATATTTTTAAAGAATTTATATGTGATGAATCCGTAATGTCTGGAACTTCGCTGAGACGTGAGTGGGGCACACTTTTCATTGTAAAGTACAGCAAGGAGATGTTTAACAGTGTTAAGAGAGTGAGATCGAGTGAATATTCATGCAATTGTGAAGTGTGTATTAGTTACCATTTGTGACCTAGTGTGGTTCTCATTTTAAACCTTGGAAGGCAAAAATGTACAAACTCTCTAAATATTAATGTTCAAACACTGATAGAAATTCTAACATGAATAAAAAATAATATAACTTGTTGGTATGTCTTTGTTTATAGAATGTTTTTTAAGCAAAATATTTTATGAAGGCAGTGAGTGTGTCAGGCCATCGTAACTTGGCTGTTCCCTCTTAGCAAACTTGTGGAATACTCATTGTTTGGCTCCACTTCATGGAGGCATTGTTGATGCAAAGAGTTCCTAAATTATCAGAATGGTCCCTTCTGTCATCTCTTTAACATTCTTACTTTTTATGTGATGCCTAATAATTGGAATATTTATAAAGACAATCAGTGGTTATTAAAATAAATGAAGGTGTCATACAGTATAGCTGACAATATGGGGCTGATGAACTTGATGCAGAATGTTACTTTTTGAGGGTTTGTGGTATGATTAGACCTTATCTTCAGTGTAGCCATGGAGAAAATCAGGGCAGGAGTGGTGGGGAAGACCTAGATTGCTGTTAAGTATGTGCTGAGAGGTCAGCACACTGCAGCCCACAGGCTTCCTCCAGGTTTTGTAAACATTTATCAGAAGACAAACACTTATCCGTGCAAATTGCCTGTGGCTGCTTCCCAGCTATAGTGGCAGAGTTGAGGAATGGCAGCAAGACTATGGCTTGCAAAGCCTGAAATATTTACTAACTGGCCCAGAAAGAGTTTGCTGACCCACTTTATGACAAGTTTATCACAGGCCGATGATGCTCAAGTGTTACGAGGCCCATGGATGGGCAGCGTTGGCCTGCCCTGGAGGCTCGCTGGAAAAGCAGGATCTTCAGGGCAGCCCAGACCAACTGAATCAGAACCCGGGAATCTGCTTTCATGAGCTGTGCTGGTGGTTCTAGTGCACCAGCAGAGGTGATCCCCAAATTCCTTCCAGTTGCTTGTGGCCATGATTCTATTATTTGACTAGGGCTATACACCAAGGCAGGCTAGATCTGGAAACAGGGATCCCGGCGCCTCTCTGGTCTTTCCACAAAAACACATGCTCATCGGTGGGAAAGAGGAGACCCGTGAATCCTGCATTTGTGTCTGGGAATCCAGAGAGAAGAATTCCCTTTGTAGTGCATGACCTCACTAGAGGGTGTAGGTTCCTGACCTACTAGGCAGGGAAGGGGGGTCCATGCCAGGCCAGACCCTCTTCTGTCTTTCCCACTGAGAGGGATCCAGTTAACCCACTCTGACTTGGCAAGTCACTTGAAACCTTCAGCCTCTGTGTCCTCATCTGTATATACATTAAAGATGACGTGTCCCTCATTGACTTCTGGAGGTTGAAAGTAATGGTGGTTGTGATGAGTCTGGACTAGAGGGGACATTAAAAGTCAAATGAGAGTCCGGCTGGCGTGGCTCAGCAGTTGAATGTTGACCCATGTACCAAGAGGTCGCCGGTTCGATTCCCGGTCAGGACACATGCCCAGGTTGTGAGCCCGATCCCCAGTGGGGGCCATGCAGGAGGTGGCCCATCAATGTTCTCTCTCACAGATGTTTCTATCTATCTCCCTTCCTCTCTCCAAAATCAATAAAGGAAAAAAAATTTTTAAAGTCAGATGAGAATCAGAACCTCTGTGGACCCTACACTGAGTTCCGGTTCAATCACCAACTCTCAGCCTCTTAAGAGTTCCCCACCTCTGTGGTGACAAGGACACTGCAGAAACGTGAGAGTTACTATAGGAAGGTTCTGTACTCTGAGCCCCTCGGCATTTGAGGTACACAGTAAACTCTGACCGAGGAATAGGATGTGGTGCTCGGGTTACACAATGTCCGCATTAATGGATACTTTCTGGAAAAAGAAACAAAATACTAAGCAGGGTTTCCTGTCTTATGCCCTCATCTTCCTACATCCTCCTGAAATCAGCAGTCTGTTCCCAAGCCCTTCGGTAGAGAAGTTCATTCATAATGCTCACGGTTCATGCAAAAGTCGTGGAGGGATATGTGCTCCATGAAACTGAACATGAAAACGATTAATATTAATTGCATTAATTGGAATTCAAATTGAGAGACACATTTTTTTTTTATAATTTTTTTTTTTTTTATCCTCACCCGAGGATATTTTTGCATTTATCTTCAGAAGGAAATGGGGAGGAAGAGAGAAACATTGACGTGAGAGAGACACATCGAGTGGTTGCCACCCACACGACCCCAACCGGGGCTGGGGACAAACTGCAACCGAGGTACGTGCCCTTAGCGGAAACAGAACCCAGGACTCTCTGGTCCACGGGCCGACGCTCTAACCACTGAGCAAAACCAACCAGGGCCAGAGACACTTTCTTTTCAATGTGCTTTATTCCACCAAAATGACCATTGACATCTAATCTTATATGCTTTGTAAATTACATACACCTAAGTATGCTAACTTAGTTCTCGTGTTGGCTGAGGGAGAAGTTTTTAATCAGATCTGTGTCCCAAAACCCACCGTATTTATTCAGGACTTAGGTAAACACACGGCCCCATTTCTTTTGGCACAGCGGACGTATTCAACAGCTCTGGGAATGCCGCGTGCTGCTCAACTTCGGGCAGCAGCCGCGTTGATGTAAAAGCAGGTGTTTCATTTTTGGTAACTGGCAACTGACCTCCCAAAAGGAAAAGTGGAGATGACCTATTAATCATCTAAAAAGAACATTTGCCAAGTTTTAATTACTTTTAATGGAGTCTGCACCTAATGAGCACACGCCTCGAACCTGGATCTCTGTAACTGGGAGACAGGCAGGCTGGGCGCCCCCTTCCGCCTGGGCTCCGCCGGGAAATGACAGCAGCAGCGGGAGGATGCGGGGACGGGGTCAGCAGGCCTCCTCCTCAGCGATGCCCTTTTTTGAGGCAAAGGGAACAGGGTCTTTCTGCTGAGATGCTGTAAAGGGAACCGACCTTGTAGAGAGCATTTGCCCCGACAATGAGGCACCCCTTTGAGCACTGCCACCCAAAAGTGGCAACCACAAAGTCAACGCCTTTGCATTCCTTTCTCCTGGAGCGTTCTCTTCATTCATCTGCTTCCCATCCACAGCACTGGAGGCTGAGGGTGTAAGATGTAAGCTACCAACAAGGCAAAAGGCAGTCAGACAAGAGCTCACTGTAATGCAAGCCCAGGAAACACAAGTCCACAGCACTGTCCTTGTACACAATGGACAACAGCTTGTGTTCTCCCGGAGACGGGTTGTGGGGGGGCGGGGGGGGCGGAGAAGAACCTGTTTTATTTTAATAAAGAAAATAATCATGTAGATGGAGGATAAATTGATGAGCAAGTTCTGACTGGCGAGTTATTATATAATAATGAGGATTGCAGCATTAAACCCAAGTCACAGTGCCAGAAGAAAAATCTTGGTAATTGCTAAATTCAATCAGCAGCAGCGGTAGGTAGATTCCGGGTGAGAGACGCTTCTGCAGCAAGATGAGGCAGGAACAGAGAGGAGCAGGGTGCTCTCTGCTTTGGTTTGAGGGCGACAACAGCCATCCACCAGAGGAGACATGGCCAGTGTCCAGAATGTGAGGCCAACACTGGGAAAGACAGAGCACCACCCAAACTAGGAAAAGACAATTAAAATAATGAAGGTGCATGAAGAAAAATAAGAATGAAATGGGCCCCGCCGGTGTGGCTCAGTGGTTGAGCATCATCCCATAGACTGAGAGGTCGCCGGTTCAATTCCCGGTCAGGGCACATGCCCTGGTGGTGGGCCTGATCCCCAGGGGGAGGGGGCAGGCAGGAGGTGGCCAGTCGATGTTCTCTCTCAATGTCTCTCTCTCTCTCTCCCTCTCCCTTCCTCTTTCTCTAAAAATCAATAAAGAAAAAAAAAGAATGGAATGGAGTGCCAAGACACAGTCAAAGGCTTCTCCTTCAAACAATCCACAGGTGGCCAGAGCAGTTGCCAGCCTGTAATTCCTGAGCATAGTGACCGCTGAAGTGTCAGTCCGCACACCGGGGGCTCCTATCAATGGATGCTTTTTTCTTTTCCTATACAGCTCCCTCCTCGCATGGAGTCATGGAAGGTTATCACAAATCACTGGAGTTTGTCGTGAGTCCTGGAAGCTGTACAAGACCTTTGCCATCTTGCGTCCCAGAAGTCTGGAGAAGTGATGTGACATCAGCCAACACCTGCAGTAGTCAAGTCACTTTAGAGCCTGGGTCTCGTCCCGCCTCATGTCCTCATTCTCTCTCATCGCCTCATTGCCCCCATCCCATTTGTGTTACATGTTGACTTCAAACTGCTGTCTGCACCACAACCACAGCAAAAGACCACCGTGTACACATGCATAGTCATGTGCACACAGACTGTGTGTCTGCACTACAGGCAAACAGCTGCACTGAGGGAGCAATTAGCAAATTTCTGAATTATGCTTCTGATTGCACTTAAATTCCAAAAGCTAATTGGTTAAAACGCTCCTCCTTAATTAGAAGCAATTAATATGTGAAACTAGGTTAGCATTTCACAAGCGAGTTTGCATTTCATGATCGAAATCTCAGTTCATTTCCTAATGGTCTCTGATGGCCTGTAATCATATAGCGCACACAATTACGGTGGGATTTTCAAAGTGTAAGTAAGGGAGGATGCCTGTATTTATGAATTATTCTTCCACTGCTAAGGACATAGCCTGCATCCACCTTGGACGGCGAAGCACGCACCACGCGTGTGCATGCTTGCCCAAACACACCCACGTCGCAAGAAGTCCTGATCTGTCAACTCTGACCCCTTCTGAATTTTCTCCTCTCTCCTCTCATTCTCTCGAGGCTTGTCCTCTCTGAGAGCACTCTCTCAGCGCCAAGGCCAACAGAAGTCTATCCAAAGTACAGCTTCTAATGGTGGAGCCTTGCCCTGGGAAGCCACAGTACTGGTTAAAAAAAAAAAAAAGTGCCTGGCCAGTGTGGCTCAGTGGATTGAGTGCTGTTCCATAGACTGAGAGGTCCTGGTTCAACTCCCGGTCAGGGCACATGCCTGGGTTGTGGGCTCGATCCCCAGTAGGGGGTGTGCAGGAGGCAGCCGATGATGTTCTCTCACATCAATGTTTCTGTCTCTCTCTTTAAAAAAATCAATAAAACATATTTTAAAAAAAGAAAGAGAGAGAGGGAGGGAGGGAGGGAGGGAGGGAGGGAGGAAGGAAGGAAGGAAGGAAGGAAGGAAGGAAGGAAGGAAGGAAGGAAGGAAGGAAGGAAGGAAAGACCTATCGTTTCTTATGCAATATGTATCAGGCCATACATGGGACATCTCACCAAACCAACCCCATAGACATGATGTCAACAGAGATTCAAAATGAGTAGGAAAGAGCACTGACTGCAGGGGCAATGGAAAAGAGGAGGCAGGGGAGGGCAAGGCAGTAAGAAAAAGATTGAAGCAGCCAAGAGATTCAGAATTACAGTGGTGAATTAGGAAAGAGAGAAGGACCCTGGTGGATTGGCTCAGCAGTAGAGCATCGGCCCTCAAACCACAGGTGTCTCAGGTTCAATTCCCAGTCAAGGGCATTAACCTGATTCCCAGTCAAGGAAACAAACCTGGGTTGCAGTTTCAACCCCTGGGCCTGGTTGGGGTTATGCAGAAGGCAACTATTCAATGTGTCTCTCTCACATCAATGTTTATCTCTCTCTCCCTCTCCCTTCCACTCTCTAAAAACCAATAGAAAAAGTATCCTCAGGTAACAATTAAGAGAGAGAGAGAGAGAGAGAGAGAGAGAGAGAGAGAGAGAGAGAGAGAAGGCAAAGCCTGAGAGTTAGAAGGCATCAGCAGAGTTGAGGCCATGACAGGAAGTCCTCACCACGCAGGAAGTAATTCTATGAGAATGGTGGTATCCTAACACCAAAGTGGGAAGCTAGGTTGTGAAGACACGGTGCCATGCTTTCTCACTGCCAGTTGCTCTTGGTTAGGGACCATCTGGCACCTGAGGCAGGAAGATGGCAGCCACAAAGAAGATGAAGAGTCATAGGAGTTGGTCAACTCTAGACTCCAACTTGTTATGAAAAGTGGGACACACGTGCTGGCGGACGAGCAGGCAGTGAAAGTGATCAGGCAAAGCAAAGCTGGTCATCCTCTCCAACAACTGCCCCACCTTGAGGAGATCTGAAATAGAGTTCTAGGCCATGTCAGCCAAGCCTGGTGTCCATCGCTGTGGTGGCAATGGCACTGAGCTGGGCACAGAGTGTGAAAAATACCACTGAGCGTGCACGCTGGCTGCCGCTGATGTGGGTGATGCTGGTATCACCAGAAGCATGCCAGGACAGACTGGTGAAAAGCAAATCATGCAAAATGTTCTTTAATAAAACTGGTCAGAGCTGACCCTGGCCGGGTGCCTTGTTTGGTTGGAGCATTGTCCCAACACCAAAAAGGTAGTGGGTTCGATTCCAGGTTGAGGCACATGTGGGAGGCAACTGATCGATGTCTCTCTCTCGCACATTGATGTTTCTCTTTCTCCTCCTTGCTCTCTCTCTAAAATCAATAAATATATCCTCAGGTGAAGATTTAAAAAAAAACTAGCCAGAGCTTGATTTAGATAGATACACACATGAACAGTGCCTTTGTTTTATGTGTTAACTTTTTCCTCTATTTTCCTTTTGCTTTCCCAAATCTTAGGCCAACTACAGCCTACAGGCCAAATCCAAACATCACTTATTTTTGTAAATAAAGTTTTATTAGAGCACAGCTGTGCCTATTCATTTATGTGTTGTTCGTGGTGGTTTTCACGCTACAGTGGCAGAGGTAAGTCTAGTGACAGAGACCCTGTGGCCTACGAAGCCTGAAAGATCCACCACCTGGCCCGTAAAGACGAAGTTCTCTGCGCGTGATCCCCCCGGACCAGACCAAGTGTCCACCAGAGCCACTGCCCAGACAAGTGATGCTCTTTCTTGCTATTTCTCAACACACTTAACCTGCCCTCTACCTGGACTAGACATGCGTCCCCCAGACAGACACCTGGCTCACTCCATCATCAAATTGGGGCCTTTGTTAAAATGTCATCTTCTCGGGGAGGTCATGCCGGCCCACTCAGCTTAAAATAGCAAATACCAGCCCTCCTCCCCCCCGCCCCAGCAATCCTCTCTCCCTTTTCCACCTAATTTTAGTATGATCTAACATTCTCTATATTTTGCCAATTTATTTGTTTGTCCATCTTACCCTACTAGAATCTTAGCTCTTTGAAGACAGGGGTTTGGGGCTATGGTATTCACTACTGTATCCTAAAGTCTAGAATGGTCCCTGAAACACAGCGCTCAGTTAACTACGGTATTTGTGAAAACAATGAACCCTAAAAGTAACTATAATTACTCCTATTTTACAGATGAGAACATTAAGACCCTATGAGGTTAAAAGATCTGCTAGAGATTATAGTGCAAGTAAAGGAAAGAACTAGTCATGGATTCCCAAGCCTCTGGGCTTAAGCACTACTGATGGGAACAGTTTCCATGGCTACCATTTGCCTTTACTGTTCATTCATTCCACAGCTAGTTATTAGGCACAGTACCCTCTCTAGAGCCAGGCACTCTTCTAGACTCTGTGCAGGATGGAAAGAGAAATATGACCATAGTTCCTGACATGAAGAACCTTAAAATCTATTTTTTTCTATCTCTACGAATACACATAAACACAAAGACACTTATATGTGCATTTTTGATTTGCTTAGCTTTACTCTTTATTATGGAAAAATGTCAAACACACAAACATAGCATAGAATAATGAACCCCGATAATATTCCTCCAATTCTGTTTTGTCAGGCCTTCCTTCTTCGATTTGTGATTGTTTGCTGGCGTATTTAAACAAATGTCAGGCGCCCTGCCATTCCCCCTGCAGGCACATTAGTATATACCTCTGAGAAAGTCTTTTTAAAAACCTAACCACCCTGCTATCATCACACCAAACAAAATTAACAATGATTTCTTCCTATCGCATAATACCTAATTCTTATTTAAATCTCTGATTGTTACAAAGATGACTTTGTGTATTTCATTTTCCCCTATTTTTTATATAAATATTTCTATAAAAAACCTGTTTTATTTCATTTTGAAATAAAGAGAGCACAACCATGTTTATATTTTAAAAAGAAATACGTTAGATAAGTTAAGATACACACTAAATGTTATAATATGGAGTATAGTCATCATTTTACAAAAGGAATAAATTAAGCAAAATGGGGCTCATATGAATGCATAATCAGAAAAGATGTCCTAGAGGAGATGGTATTTGAATTTGGCCTTGAAGGATAGGATTTCGGTAGATAGAAAGCATGGGATGGACATTATCAGTCCAGAAGAAAGAGCCTGAGCTAAGTCCCAGAGGAGAAGCTGGGATGTGTCTGAAAAATGAGGGGCCCATTTTACTGAGGTACACACCACCCATGAGCTGTGTTTCTCTGAGTGGAGGCCCCAGGGCTTGTAGCTTTAACATCACCTGGAAAATTGCTAGAAATGTAAAGTCTCGGGCCCCACCCCCATCCTACTGAGTCAGGATGCTGGGTCTCAAGCTCTCCAGGTGACCCTTAAATTCCCGAAAGTTGAAGAAACGCCGCATGAATGCAGCAGGACACACTGGAAGAGGTGACTTTGAAACCTAGCTAAAGACAGTTTGCCAAAACAGGTAGGCTCTCCTGAAGACTTTGGACAGATACCTGATTGGGTCTGCGTCTCAGAGCTCTGACGGGCGGATGAGAGAAGGGATGGATGGAAAGAGAACCTGGAGAAGGAAGAGTACAGGAAGCTTTTACAGTGGCCGTGAAATGAAATTAAAGAAGCAACTTACGGTTTGTTTCCCAACATCCATTCATTCGTTGGGTCCCCATTACCCCAATTTTCTTCTGGGGAAACCATCTCTGTGCCCACTTTCAGTTTATTTGCTTCAGGGAGAGCTGCCTGCGTCCCAGGTCCCAGGGTCCAGGGTTGATCATGCGGCTCAGACCATCCAAAAAGAGAATCATATCCTGGCCTCAGAGATCTGTTTGAGCACGGGAGCATGAACCAGTTCGAATCTGTCAGCTGTGAGGTGTTGCTGAGACCTCTAAGAGCAGGTGTGGATGTGTTTCCCATCTGGAATGTGCAGCCTCTCTGTGAGTGGAAGGGAAGAGAGCTTTTCTGAGAAAGGAGCCAATAGAGCCGAAGGCAGAGCCAATGAATGAATCAGTCAAAACTGCTTGAACCCTGGATCAAGCTATTACTAAAGCTAAATCTACTGAAATATTTAATTCTTTTCAAAAAATATGTATTACAATATTATTGATTATATTCACTATGCTGTACTTTGTATCACCAGACTAAATCCTTCCCCTCTGGCAACCTTCAGTCTGTTCTCTGTATTCATGGGTCTGTTTTAATTTTGTTTGTTTATTTTATTCTTTGGGGGGAGGGGACTGGGCGGCACCATTTTTATTATGCTCCCTGGTGATTCTAATATAAATGCAGGATTGAGAACCATAGATTTAGGGTCCAGGCATTTAAAACTCATAGTATGACTATCTCCAGGTTTTGGTCCAGGTGGCACTTTGGCCATGCCATTTGGTACTGGTGCCCTTTGGTCACTCTTTAAGTGGGAATTTTTTTTTTATCCTCACCCAAGGACATTTTTGCATTTATCTTCAAATAGAGCGGCAGGGAGAAAGAGGGGAAGAGAGAGAGAGAGAGACACACACATCGAGTGGCTGCCACCCACACAACCCCAACCGGGCCAGGGACAAACCGCAACCGAGGTACATGCCCCTCGCGGGAACCGAACCCCGGACTCTACGGTCCGCAGGCCAATGCTCCAACCGCTGAGCCAAACAGGCCAGGGCTGAGTGGGAATTTTTAAGTTCTGAAATATTTAATTCTGAAAGGTTTTTGGAATCAGGTTTTTTTTTGGTCGTGAAGACCTAAGCTCAACCTTGGCATTGGACTTGACGAGGGAAACAGACTCACAGGACACTAACAGGATTTTGACTGTCATCGAGGGAAGAGGTGGGGAAACCGAAGGTAACTGACAGTGTTGCGGGCTGAATTTCATAAGCAGACTCGGAGGAGACCTGTGCGCAGGAAGTTTACTGGGAGTGCTCCCAAAGCCAACACCTATGGGAGAGTGAAAGCAGCAAGGGGCAGAAGAGGCCAGGAGCTGTCGTGCCACTGGCCCTATGGGGCACTGCGATGGCCCTTTAGAGTTAGCTCAGGTTAGGGCGAAGAGGACAGAGCCTTCACCCTTACCTTGACTAGTCATTGCATTCAGGCTGCCACAGGACAGGGGCATGATCTCAGGCCAGGTGTCTTTCTTCCATCAAGTGTAACTCCCAGAAAGGGCTGAGCCAAGCTGTCAGCCATCAACACTCCCAAGCTGGGGAGGGGGCCGAGTCTGGTGCAGGTGGACCAGCACAGCACTCACAGCAGCCAGGTGCGGGACACAGGTGCATGCCCCTGAAATGAGGCAGTGAGGAGGAACAGATGGAGTTGAGCAGGACAGATTTAGTGTTGAACTGGTGGCATCTAACCACTTGAGATGTTCCCAGAGGTCCAGAAAGACATCAATCTGGAAACAATGGAGATAGAAAGCAGAGTTGTGAGCACCTGCCAAGAGAGAGGGTAGGTAGACGGAAACGAGGGAGGTGGAGCTTGACTGAACAGCAACCAGGAGGGAGAAGGGAGCGGGGAGAAGAAAAGGAATCTGTGATGGGAGAAATGAGGAGCAGTTTAATGAGGAGCAGAATCAAATAGTGTCGCAAATTTCAAGTTAACAGTATTAATAGCAAATACGTACAAACTATTCACTCTGTGCTAGGTTGTAAATGTACTGTTATACATTCTTTTTTTTTTTCAATCCTCACCTGAGCATACGTTTTATTGATTTTAGAGAAAGAGAAAGGGAAAGTGATAAAAACATTGATTGGTTGCCTCCCTTAAGCAACCCAACTGGGAATCGAACCTGCAACCTGGGCATGTGCTCTGACTGTGAATCAAACCCTCAACCTTTTGGTGTATAGAACGACTCTCCAACCAATTGAGCCACACTGGCCAGGGCTACATTCTTAATTTATATCAACTTATTTCTGGATAGGGGACTTAAGGAAGGTGATAGCCAATGAGTTGGGTCTGGGTTAATCAGCTGTGAGCAGATAGATTAGAGGGAAAGTCTGGAATCTGGGCATAAGACAGGTGTACTTGGCGCATGTATATTTGCTGAATTAAAAAAGTCATCGAAAAGAAGAGTGTGTTTGCTGAATAAATTTTATCTTTACTCTCTAAGTTCTTTTTCTTTTAATAGCTGTATTAGGCCCGGATGGTGTGGCTCAGTGGTTGAGTATCGACCCATGCACCAAGAGGTCATCGGTTCGATTCCTAGTTAGGACACATGCCCAGGTTGTGGGCCCGATCCCCAGTGGGGGGCATGCAGGAGGCGGCCAATCAATGTTCTCTCTCATTGATATTTCCATCTCTCTCTCCTTCTCTCTTCCTCTCTTTCTAAAATCAATAAAGAAAAAAATAACTTTATTAGAACATAATTCACATACCATACAATTCACTCATTTAAAGTGTACAATTCAGTGTTTCGTAGTGTATTCAGTTATGCAACCATCACCACGGTTAATTTTAGAACATTTTGTCACCCTTTAACTGTTACTTGCCTGTCCTCCCATCCCTTCAGTCCTAAGAAACCATTAACCCACTTTCTGCTCTGTTTTGGAAGTTTTATATGAATGAAATCATATAGTGTGTGGTCTTTTGTTATTGGCTTCTTTCACTTAGTATCATGTTTTCAAGGTTAATCCATGTTGTACAAAGTATCAGTATTTCATTCCTTTTTATGGTCAAATAAAAGTTCACTGAATGGCTGTACCACATTTTGTTTCTCATTGGTTCATTGATGAACATTTGGGTTGTTTTTGCCTTTCGGTGATTACGAAGAGTACTGCTATAAACATTCATGTTTTCGTGTGGACATATGTTCTCATTTCTTTTTGGTGTGTATCCAGGAGTAGAACTACTGGTCATCTGGTAACTCGATGTTCAATCATTTAGGAGGGAGATATACAGGAAGAGTGGGAGGATTTCCCATCTGAAACTACATGGTATTAACAAAACCAAACGAACAGCCATCCTAATGCATGACCTAACCTGTGAGATTTCAGTTCTTTAGTACCAAAGAGATGCTGCATTTGATTCTCAGAGTAGCCATAGATTTAACCATATCCTAGCCGTTCCTTTCACCACCTGTCCTTAGGGGTGGGATGAGGAAAGGAGGTATAAGATGAGCCCTTTGATCCCAATAACATATATACTTGCTTGCAAAGAGTATTATGCAGCTTATGATAAAGTCTGAGTTGGATTCATTTTAACCAGTATATGCCTGAATCCCTTTGGGTACCTTAGCAGCAGCTAGGGAGGAAACCAGTGAAGTACGACGCTGTGTATCAGATGACTCGCAGGTACTAAGAGGCAGATGGGGATTAGACTTCGGGAAGAGGTAAGCACGTTTTAGAAATTCAGGACAGAAAAAATCATTGTGAGCTGAGAGGTAGTTCTGTGGAAGAAGGAACTGATTCTTTAGATTACCTATCTACAGCCACCCTATGAATAAATGTTCAGGATAGGATGGGAGCAGAGACAGTGACCAAAGTAGAGCTGACTTCTCTGCCAGGTACTGTGCTTTACATCCACTCTCTTCCGTAACTCTCACAACAAGCCTGGGTGACAGACACGAAGTTCCACTTTGCACTTGAACATACTGAGGCTCAGTGACTATATCAGTTCAGGTCCAACCAGAGAAGCAGAGACAATAAAAGAGGATATACACCAATAAATGGATTATAGATAGATAGATTTATTAGAAGAAATTGGCTTATGCAATTGTGTAGGGCTGGCTAAGCAAGTCCAAGGTGCCCTGCAGAGTAGACAGGAAGGGGAGATGGTGAGCTGATGCTCACTGTTCACAGGAGTTCTAAGCTTATAAAAGGCCTATATCCTCTTTTATGTATGTATGCATGTATGTATGTATGTATTGTTAATCCTCATCTGCAGATATTTTTCCATTGATTTTTAGATAGAATGAAAAGGAGGGGTAGGGGGAGTGAGAGAGAAATATCAATGTGAGAGAGACACATCAGTTGGTTGCCTCCCCCACAATCCCGATCAGGACCGGGGATCAAACCTGCAACCCCTCAGCCCTCAGGCTGACTAACCCCTGACCCAAACCGGCCAGGGCATATATATCCTCTTTTAAAGGCCTTCCACCTGATTAGGTCAGGCCCACCCATGACAATTTCCTTTTTGATGAACTAAAAGGTGATTGCTTAGGTACTTTAATCACATCTGCAAAATTAAATACCTGGGAGATGGTGTGTGCATGCTTCAAAATAGCCATTGCTTCACCCAGTTCTCAAAAGAGAATAACCCTAACCAGAAACATACTGGAAAGAGAATGCTAGGGACTGTAGTTAAACCCAGCAAAGGTAACAAACCAGAAGCCATCAATCAGGCGTGAAGTAACTCTGTTGGTAAGAGCTCTATTACAAAAAACCAGAATTTACACTAGTTGGTTTAAGCAAAAAGAGATTTATAAAAAGGTAATGAATGATTCACAGAATTATTGAGAAAAAAAAAAAACTGTGGGCTTAGTTTTGAGGGGCAATGCCAATTTCACAGAAACAGATTATCAAGAAACTTTCTGCCTCTTTTAAGATCAAGAAGCTACCAGTGAAAGTTCTGACAGCTCCTGAAACAAGCCACCACAACCATGCCTCCCAGGAGACAGGCCGGAAGCAACACCTATATGGCCCTGGACACACTTCCCATCTCTGCTTTTTCTGACTGCCCCAAATCAGTGGGACCACATCCTAACCTCTGGCTGCAAGGGAGTCTGGGAAATGTCATTAATTTCTCACTTCTGATATGTAAGACAGTTGGAATGAATGTTAGTCACCAATCCACAACAGTCCTTCAACCATTAGGGAGCAAAGTCAAGATTCAAACTCAGGTCATGCTCTTAACCCCCACAGAACACTTCCTCCAAGATCAGGAATGTTCTCTCTTACCTTCACAAATCTGGGGCTCTTTCCTGTCTAGAACTTGTGTAGAAATATTTCTGGTCTGTACCTAAATTTGCATTTATCTGTTATAGCCCCAGCTTCCATTGTCAGCTGCTGACTTTTCTGATACAGCCTATAAAGTAGGAAATGAAAACACTCAGCTGTGTTTCTACCTGTCCACATTGCCTCAGGCATTGGGAAGGCTGCAGTGTGTAGAGTCCTCTTTTCTTCCCGAGCCAGTCACTTCAAAATGCTTCTGTTTATGGAAAGTATTGAAGCAGGCACTGGGCAATGAACCCCCAGTGGTCTTAGTGACACTTGGAATTATAAGAAGCGTTTGGGGCGGAGGGGGGAGACCAAACTTCTGGCAATAATAATAGGGAATATCTACAATGAGAATCAAGACTTCCTCGAATCTCCTCTTTGTGTCCTAGTCACATCAGCCCCACACCCCCAAATTCCTAAATAGTTCCCAGCGAACGCACCAGGCTGGCTTCTGGGCAGACACGCCTCTGCAACAGCATGAACCTCACAGGACTGTGACCATCCACTGTGGCTGTTCCTGAGGAAGAAAGATTTACACACGTGTCAGTGTGACTCCTTCATAACCATTAGGAACTCAGAAATAGACATTTGAAAGTCTCTAAAGGGAACCAATCAACATTCCTAGCAAACACTCCCAGTATCAAAGTTCTGGGTAAGCGATACACAACTCCAACATGTGTAATCTAAACCAGTGGATTTTTCTGATGTAACTGCACAACTTCTTTCTAGGGAAGAATCCCCATAGTAAGCCTTTAAGAGAAATTACTTTTTGTCATGTGATTTGTTCAATGCATATGTATGCCCACTTATATGTATTGGTGGGGTACAGATGAGAGGCCTGATAGGTGACATAGCAAAACCTTTCTGTGACAGTTTAATTAATCTGGAAGATCAGAAAAATCCTTGTAGATTGGCAGAGACTATGTCATTACTGGCACTAAAAAATGCTCATGATCTATTAAAAAGCAGATTCCAAAAAAAGCAGTACACTATAACCCTGAAAAAAAAAAGTATCTTTCTATAAGATCAGAGTCGAAGTCAGAGAGGATGTACATTTTCATCCCATTATTCAGACAAGCAGTATTCAATGTCGTTTATTGATATTTATTTTTTCATTTTATCCTCATCTGAGGACAGTTTTCCATTTTTTGTTCAGATAGAGTGGGAGGGAGAGAGAGCAAGAGAGAGAAAGAGAAACATCGACGTGAAAGGGACACATCGAGTGGCTGCCACCCACACGACCCAACCAGGGCTGGGGACAAACTGCAACTGAAGTACGCGCCCTTAGCGGGATCTGAACCTGGGTCTGTCTGGACCACAGGCCGACGCTCTAACCACTGAACCAAACCGGCCAGGGCTCATTTATTGATATTAATGGAATATCATTCAATAATACTTACATATGACTTAATATGTTATAGTATTCATCATTTATTATATTATGTAATTTCATTATGTTATTGTTTTGAGTGATTGCTATTTTGTGTGTATCTGTATTTTTTCATTGCTCTGCCTAAAACAATCTTTAAGTTATGAGGCATTTTTTAAAAAGAGATTTTATTATAGTCCTTCACTCCTTTCTCTCCTCGTTCCCTCTCCCCTCACCCTTCTTTCCTCTTTCCTTTCCAAACTAGCATTGTAAAAACTTCTCCAGGGATTTCTTATGAGCAGCCGGGAATCATCACGGACGAAGGAGCCTCGGAGGGCGTGGGGCTGCTAGCTCGGGAGCACTCAGAGGTGCTGGGGAGAAACGGAGGCGGCCTGGGCCTGGGAGATGTGGCCAGGCTGGGCCTGGCTGCTCTGCCATCAGACAAAGGGACCGCTGCACATGGGAGGCGAGCAGATGCCAACAGACAGCTTTTGTGAGTCCCTTCATGTTAATTAACTTTTGTGAGTCCCTTCATGTTAATTAACTTTGCTTGGGCTTTCCCTGCACTTGAAAGCTTTGGAGTGGTTTGTTTTTGTAAAACGCTTTGACTCCTGAGAGAGCGGCTTCAGGAGGGAAAAAAGGAGAAACAAAAAGAAAGAAAGGGAACATTTTTAAGT
Organism: Molossus molossus; assembly: GCF_014108415.1. Taxonomy (NCBI): domain Eukaryota; kingdom Metazoa; phylum Chordata; class Mammalia; order Chiroptera; family Molossidae; genus Molossus; species Molossus molossus. The sequence goes on from NW_023425349.1 coordinate 84,969,459, forward strand.
GGGGCTTTGCTTACCAGGAAATTTCTTCCCTTGGCTCCTTCCCTCCCCTCCCCCCACAAAGACTGACTCAACCATCAGAGAGAATTTTAATGGCCTTTTTCTTACCCTAAAAAATAAACCAGAACCAGACTTCCATGGCGTTGCCTCACCCAGTGAAGACAGGTGTGTGTGTGTGTGCGTGCGTGTGTGTGGGTGCAAGCGCGCAAATTTAAAGTATGAGGAGCCTTGGCCCAATTTATTACAAGTTAGAGAAAAAGGAACCAGGAACTAGATTTGCGGGGGCCAGTTCTGTAAGTGAACAACGTGCCCGTCTCTAGAGCGCCAAGGACCAGGTGAGACACACGTTCCTGGGGTTTCCGAGACTTTATGTGGCTGGACCGGATGTCTCACAGAGGCCAAGTAAAAAGAGAAAGTGCTGGAAAGTGGAAAATCGAGTCAGCCCTCTAGTTATTTATAAAGTCTACACAGCATCAAACTACTGAGTTACCTTTTTTCTCCCATTTTGCCATAAAAAAATTCAAACATACAGAAAAAGTTGAATCATACAACTAACACTCATATATCCACAACCTACATTCTATAATTAACATGTTGTTATATTTGCTTTTATCACATACATACCCATCTATCCATCCCTCTTACCTGCTCATCAAGTTATCTTTTTTTTTAAACATTTTATTTTTTAATTTATTTTATCCTCACCCAAGGACATTTTTGCATTTATCTTCAGATAGAGGGAGAGAGGGAGGAAGAGAGAAACATCGATGTGAGAGAGACACATCGAGTGACCACCACCCACACGACCCCAACTGGGGCCGGGGACAAACTGCAACCGAGGTACATGCCCTTAGCGGGAACCAAACCCTGTACTCTCCAGTCCATGGGCTGGTGCTCTAACCACTGAGCAAACTGGCCAGGGCAAGTCATCTTTTCTTAAGCTTTCTGAAGTTGCCAACATTAGTATACTTCCCCCTTAAACTCTCAGCATGCATCTGTTAACTAGTGCTCAATATTTGTATATGGTTTGTGAAAATTTTTAGGTAAAATTTATATATGGTGAAATGCACAGATTTAAAGTGGGCCTTTTGATGAGTTTTAACAAGTGCATACAATTTGCCATTTAAAAAAATAATTTCAAATAATGAAAAGTTTCAAGAATAATACAAAGATCTCTCATTTGCCCTTGACTCAGATTCATTATTTTTTTAGACAGCTGTGAGTAATTTACATATATCATATTACCTTTACTTCTTAATAATTCTATGTGTATTTTTTAAAAACAAGGCTATTCTCTAATTCAGGAAACTTGACTTTGATATGACCTTTTAAATCTAAGGTACAGCCCATTTTTCAATTTTGACAGTTATCCCAATAATTTTCTCTACAGCATTTCCCCCTCTAACACAGGTTCCAGTACTTTGTGAATTTGGATTTAACTTTACTAAGCATCTTATCTTGTTTGATGCCTTTGGGCTTAAATTCTACTTTGTCTTATATCACAGCAACCAGCCCCGAATTCTTATTGTTTCAATTAGCCTGGTAAGTCCTTGACTATCTCTTTATTTTGACTCTTTTTGAATTATTGTGTTTTATGCTTGTCTTTTGATTATAGTTTAGAATTGGACGTTGCTATATAAGCCAATCCTTTCATAAATAGGGGAGTTAACCTATTCATAGTTGACAATATGATATATGTTTGGTCTCAACTCTGTCATAGTATTTTGTGTTATAATTACAGTGCATATTATATTGTATTTGCTATGCTTTTTTTCTATTTAGTATAACTATATTAATTTTAAAGTTTATTATTCATATTTAAGAATTTTTTTGGTGCCCTGGCCAGTTTGGCTCAGCGGTTAGAGCGTCGACCTGCGGTCCTGAGAGACCCGGGTTCGGTTCCCGCTAAGGGCGCGTACCTCGGTTGCAGTTTGTCCCCGGCCCTGGTCGGTTGTGCGGGTGGCAGCCACTCGATGTGTCCCTTTCACATCGATGTTTCTCTCTCTCTCTGTTCCTCTCCCGCCCCCCCCCCCCCACTCTACCTGAACAAAAAATGGAAAAATGTCCTATGGTGAGGATAAAAAAAAAAAAAAAAAGAATTTTTTTGGTTATTTCTTTCTGTTTATATACAGGGTGGGGCAAAAGTAGATTTGCAGTTGCTTGTATGAAAAATAATACAATACTTTATAAATAATAATAAAAGAATAAACTGTTTCCCATACTCACAACTCTAAACCTACTTTTGCCCCACCCTGTATTTTCTAGTTTTCAATGTCTTTTTCTTTTTTACTTAGCCTCTTATTTTTTTCTTTATTGATTTTTTTTTAGAGAGGAAGTTAGAGGGAGAAAGAGAGAGAAACATTGATGAGCGAGAACATCGGTTGGCTGCTTCCTGCATGCCCCCCACTGGAGATCGGGCCCACAACCTGGGCATGTGCCCTGACCAGGAATTGGACAGGCTACCTCTTGGTGCATGGGTAGATGCTCAACCACTGAGCCACACTAGCTGGGCCTAACCTCTTATTATCTGACCCATCAATGGTATCATCTGACTCCTACTTACTACAACAGGCAATGATCTTACTCTGCTCTCCCATCTTGCCCTGTCTCCTCCCACCTTTCGGTTGTCTTCTTTCTACCTTGTCAAAACATACAATATTTATATGCTTTCTACACGTCCCCTCCCTCATTGTACTCCTAGCACTACAGTGACCTATATTTCGTGCTCACCATTGGTTTTTTGCTGAAGTTCCTTCTGTTATCACTTAGAGACAGGTGAAGTTCATTTTCGAGTATATTGTTCTGGAAGGGCATATGTATAGGATTCCATGGTCTGAACAGCTCAGATGGATATACAATTCTTGACTGGCACTTTTTTCCCTTGAGTTTCATGAAAAGGCTGCTTCACTTTTAATTTACTTTGAATGTGGCTCAGGAGAAGCCTGATGCCATGGCTGATTTTCTTAGATGTAAGTAATGGGACCTTTTTGCCAGGGGACTGAGGATTTCTTTCCTTTGTCTTAAAGTCTAGTAGTTTTAATAGGATATGTCTTGGAGATAATTGTCCTGTGGCAGGGCTCCTAGATAAAGAGTGCCTTCTGATGCCACTTTATTGAAATGCACGTTCTTTAATGGGTGATACTGACAGTCGTGGTGAGAGCAATGGTTGTGTAAAGGGCATTGATTGGTGCAATGTTGAGCTGATAAATATTTAACAACTAGATCTCCAGGAAATACAACTAGCCTGATCTGCAGCATTTGCCAGTTTCTGTGGTGTATATACTCCCTCCACGATGGATGTCAAACCGCCTGGGGAGTCCCTCCCTGAACACAGAGTTGGGAAGAGGTGCTGTCAGTCCTCGTGAGCCACTGTCACCAGAATGTGCCGTTTCTCTTTTGTTTTGCATGAACTTTACTTCCCTTCTTATTTCCTTCTTGTCCATGGCAACATGCTCAAAGGTGCAGCCCCTTCTTTAGCTGATGTTTTCCTGCAACAACAATGCTTCTCTAGGGTCACCACTTCCAGTGCAACTCACGTCAGGCCCCTAGCCTATAGCTGGTACCAGACATGGGTTCAGTATTTTGACTCTTACTGCTGGATTTTCTGGGCTGATTTTGCTTCATCTGTATTGTTCACTTCTTATTTCTTTATGGGTCACTTAAGTCTCCCTCTCTCTACTCCCAGCATCCACAGGCTTGCAGTGGTGGTGAGACTCTCCTGGAATTTGGTGTTTATGTCTTTGTTTACAAGTCATTTGAAGGTCATGGGATTGTCTGTGTACTAGTAATGCTGAAGGCCCGGGTTGTGTATGGCTTGCACTCCTTGGTGATTTTAAGGTTATGAAGTAGATGTATAAGAACAGAGAGAGAGAGATTTGGATTCAGGCAGCCTTCATTACCTCCCAGACATGACTTTTAATTATCAAATGCATTGACTGTTTCAATGTCATGTGGCTATAAGATGCTTCTTAGTTTACCCCACTTCAGGTGACACTTAGCCCCTTAGGCTAAGTCTGTGTGCCCCAATAACCAAAGCCTGGTTTTACTATCCAGTTAGAACAATTAATGTGGTGAGTGGCAGATGTCATCCTGATAGGTCTGGGTCAGTGAGGTTGGTGATCTGATCCAAGACTTCAGGTAAAGTCTCATCCAGTTGTTTGTGTCAGTATGACCTCAATGATACTGATTAGGCAGACATGCTTAGCCATGTGCAATAATGATAGCGGGAGAGGAGGAAAATATGTCAAAATAATGGCAATTTGAAGCCATTTTCAATTTGGTATGCAATAGAGGAGGGCAAGTCCTCAGTTAAAAGCTGTTCAGTATTCTTATGGCTCTCAGTATTCACAAATGCATTTAATATCCATTTGTAACTTAACTTCATCCCATCGTGTGCCATATGTGAAGATTTAGCCATTTTTGCGTTGGCCACAATATCGAGCACAGATCCCAGAGTAAAGTTGTTGGCTTACTGATTTTTATATTTTAAAAGCTATTTTTTGAGTGCCAACATAGTCATAAAATCAATGAGTCAGCAAAGCACATAGGCTACAACATGCAGTCCATAGCAAAGGTTACAACTCCATGTGCTCACACACAAATGTATTCATTCATTTTTTCTGTCAACAAAGATTCTGAGCACAAGCTCCAGGGACTGTTCTAAGGATTATGGGAAGAGGAAATAGATCTGACATAGACTCTGCTCTCGGGTATCTGGACTTTCAGTTACTTGCTGCCTATCTGCCTCCAATTTTAATTCTGGACATACACTGTGTCTATATAACACTCCAGTAATTGAATAAAATGTTGAAAATCCAATTTATTGTTCACATCTATTCCTTTAGATTTTTAATTTAGACGTTGAAGCAATTTCCTATTTTTTATGTTTTTGTCAGTGGGAGTAAATCATCCAAATTTGACTTTGTTTCTCCACTTTTCATTTCTCCTTTTTGATGCATTATAAGCACAACTACAGCTTTATGGACCTGGGGAAATTCAGTTATCTGACTGAGAATAGGATATCTGCCACTGAGTCATCAACACTGCTAGAATTTTGAACTTCATCTGAAAGAATTTGTTGGAAACTCTAGTATGTTGTCTTGATGAAAGAGATACTTGTGTCTGCAGAAAGATTATGATATTGTTAAAGATCTTAGTCCCACATTGCCTTTTGGTAATGGGGGAAAAATAGACTTCAAACTAACTATACTTAGAGTGGTTTGGTTTGGTGACATAACATTTCAGATGGAAATTCTGAAACCGAAAGAGGGTAACACAAGTCAGATGTCTATCCAAAGGATGTTTAAATGCATGTATACATGTGAATACATCCTTTGGCTTCTTAACAATGCGATTTTCTTTGCAGAGATTCTCTTGCACAACATGATTTGGGCCACTCTCGGTAAGCAGCCTGCTTTGAAGCAATCCATCATGTTTGGCTCCTTAGATCTTGTAATTTCTCTTTGCTCACGATACATTCACCAACATATCCCCTTAATTATACTTGCCACTGCAGACCCTCATTATGCGGCTCCAGCTTCCTTCACTGACTGGGTGAGGGAGACCCTGTTTGATTTTCTAGCTTCATTGAAGTGGAGAAATGCTCCACTACCCCTCATCTTGCATATACAGCTACAAAGCTGCCCTGCTTGGGTTGTACAAAATAGTTTCTAGAGAAGCGAGAGGATTAAAGCTGGAAGAGCTCCACTGGCTTTGAGATTACAAATGATTTTTCTTATACTTCTTTATATTTTCCTTTTTTGTTTTTCAGTGCCTGTGTATTATTTTTTTCCAAAACCACATACACAATCAAAATTTATTTTTATTTATTTTTATCCTCACCTGAGGACATTTTTTCATTTTTTTATTCAGATAGAGTAGGAGGGAAAGAGAGGAAGGGAGAGAGAGAGAAACATTGACTTGAAAGGGACACATCCAGTGGCTGCCACCTGCACAACCCAACCAGGGCCATGGACAAACCGCAACCGAGGTACGTACCCTTAGTGGGAACCGAACCCAGGTCTCTCTGGATCGCAGGCCGTCGCTCTAACCGCTGAGCCAAACCAGCCAGGGCACAATCAAAATCTATTTTAAACATACACACCAAACTGCAACGAAATATACCAAAATTATGTATATAGTCAAGGCAGTTGAAATTATTTTTATGTTCTTCATACTTTTAGCATTTTCTAAATACGTATTATTTCTGCCCTGGCCGGTTTGGCCCAGCGGTTAGAGCGTCGGCCTGTGGTCTGGAGAGGCCCAGGTTCGGTTCCCGCTAAGGGCACGTACCTCGGTTGCAGTTTGTCCCCGGCCCTGGTTGGGTCGTGCAGTTGGCAACCACTCGATGCGTCCCTTTCACATCCGTGTTTCTTCCTCTCTCTCTCCCTCCTACTCTATCTGAACAAAAAATGAAAAAATGTCCTCGGGTGAGGATTAAAAAAAAAAAAAAAAGTATTATTTCTAAAATAAGAACAATTATACACAAAAACTAGCCCGGAACTAACAAAGAATTTATAAAGCAGTCTTAACATTTCTGTTCTCTTAGCTTCTAGATTTCCACTGATCTCATATTCTACTTCAGATAACTCTTCTTGATAGATGTAAAGATTTAAGGCCTTTTCAGCTTTAATATTTTCAACACACCTGACTTTTTACTCCACATCTCTGAAAAGCAAGCCTATTTCTCCTGCCCTCCACCACACACACACACACACACACACACACACACACACACACGAGTGTCACAAAGGTGATCTCTGGATAGCATAAGTATGATTTTGGTGTGTTTTGATTTGTTTTTGCATGTCTATATTTTCTAATTTTCTTCAGTGCTGCTTCTATAATAATGAACAATTGGGTTTCTTTTAAACAATAAATTGATCATGTAAATAACTGGCTCCTAGGCAAATAAATAAAACATTGTTCCTTAATCTTACCAACACTTGGTAATATCAGAAGTTTCCCTTTCTGGAAATCTGTTGGATACATAGTGTTATCCAGAGTGGTGTTGATTTGCATTTCCTGATTATTAAGAGACAATCATTGGTGTATTTGTCTAGCTCTGCACAAAATCTGTACTGTCGTAAATACTGCATTTAAAAACAAATGAAATCTTGGTATCTGGTAGGATAGCTCCTCCAACTTTTGTCTAAATCTGCACTGCCCTATGCAATAACCACTAACTCCATGTGTTTATTGAGCTCCTAAAAAGTGGCTAGTTCAAATTGAGATGTGCTTGATTTATTTATTTATTTATTTATTTTTCCTTTATTGATTTTCACAGAGAGAAGAAGTGAGAGGGAGAGAGAGATAGAAACATCGATGAGAGAACATCGATTGGCTGCCTCCTGCACGCCCCCCGCTAGGGATCAGGCCCACAACCTGGGCATGTGCCCTAACTGGGAATTGAACCAACGACCTCTTAGTGCATGGGTCAACGCTCAACCACTGAGCCACACCAGCTGGATGAGATGTGCTTTAAATGTAAAATACACACCAGAGCCTTAGTACCAAAAAAAAAAAAAGAAAAATATTTGTTTATAATTGTTACCTTAATTACATATTGAAATATATTTTGAACATATTGGGTTTAATAAAATACATTATTAAAATTAATCACACCTGTTTGTGTTTACTTTTTTTAATGTGGCTACTAGAAAATTCAAAATTACACACATAGCTCACATTTTTGGCATTATATTTCTATTGAACAACACAATTTTTTCTAGAACCAGCTAGTTTTTCTACTTCTTTTTAAGTCAAAATTGGTAGTCACATTTTTTTCTAGAAAATGTTCTATTTTGCCTAATTTTCAAATGTATTAGTATGAAGTTTCTCATAATATTCTCTTATGAACTTTTAATTTTTTTTTTTTTTAATCCTCACCTGAGGACATTTTTCCATTTTTTGTCCAGATAGAGTGGGAGGGGGAGAGAGAGGAAGAGAGAGAGAGAGAAACATCGATGTGAAAGGGACACATCGAGTAGCTGCCTCCTGCACGACCCAACTAGGGCCAGGGACAAACTGTAACTGAGGTACGCGCCCTTAGCGGGAACCGAACCTGGGTCTCTCTGGACTGCAGGCCGACGATGCTCTAACCACTGAGCAAAACCAGCCAGGGCTCTTATGACCTTTTTTTTTTTTTTTTTTTTTTATCCTCACCCGAGGATATTTTTCCATTTTTTGTACAGATAGAGTGGGAGGGAGAGAGAGGAAGAGAGAGAGAGAAACATCGATGTGAAGGGACACATCGAGTGGCTGCCACCCGCACGACCAACCAGGGCCGGGATCAAACTGCAACCGAAGTACGTGCCCTTAGCGGGAACCGAACCCGGGTCTCTCCGGACCGCAGGCCGACGCTCTAACCGCTGAGCCAAACTGGCCAGGGCTCTTATGACCTTTTTAATGGCTACAGCATCTGTAATAATGTCCCTATTTTCATAAAATTTCTGATTTGGATTATTTGTGCCTTCTCTCTTATTTTTCTTGGTTAGTTATGCCAGAGATTTGTTGATTAGTAATCTTTTATTTTTATTTTTTTTATCCTCACCCAAGGACATTTTTCCATTTTTGTTCAGACAGAGTGGGAGGGAGAGAGAGGAAGAGAGAGAGAGAAACATCGACGTGAACAGGACACACCGAGTGGCTGCCACCTGCATGACCAACCAGGGCCGGGGCCGAACTGCAACCGAGGTACTTGCTCTTAGCGGGAACCGAACCCCAGTCTCTCTAGACTGCAGGCCGACACTCCAACCGCTGAGCCAAACCAGCCAGGGCAATTACTAATCTTTTAAAGAAACAATGTTTGGTCTTATTGATCCTTATTTTATGTTTGTTTTGTATTTCACTAACTTCTCTTATATTTATTACTCTTATATTAATCTTCTTTGTGTTTATTTTGCTGGGCACTTTTCTCTAACTTTTAAGATATATACTTCAGTTATTGATTTTTAGACTTTTTCATTTTGTTTTTCTGTTTCATATGTTTTAATATGTATTATTTCATTTTGATTCAGTTTAAATATTTTCTCATTTCCATTGTGATTTCTTATTTGACCCATAATATATTTAAGAGTGTCTTTCATCACTTCTAACCAAGTGAAAATGTTTTCTTTTAATTATTGATTTAACTTTTAATAATTTATTTCTAACAATTTCATTGTGGTCAAAAAATTATTCATAAAATTTATTGAGACTTGCTTTTATGGCCCACTACACTGTCAATTTTTTATGTTCCCTGTTTGCTTGAACAGAATTGTTGAAGACGGGTTCTATACGTAACTTAGGTTGAGTTTGTTAATTACATGCAAATCTTTTACACTGTGAACTTTTCTTTCAACTACTGAGAGAAGTGTTTTTAAATTTGCTCCTATGTTTATAGGTGTGTCTATTTCTCATTTTAATTGTCAATTTTTAATTTAAATATATATTCAGTGACTGTGTGCCCAATGGAACCATTTCCCTCTTGAGTACTAAGATCTCTAGCTCAAGAGAGCCCAGAATCACAGAGGCAATAAACACAGATTTGCAAGTGACAATAAGGGGAAATTATGTAAGTGGATGATTAAATGTAATAACGAGAGATGCCATGCCCTTCAACATCATTTACTCTTCAACTCATTAATTCTGGCAATGGGAAAAAACACACCATTGGTCACTGATTCCAGGCATATGCTACATCCATTAAGACAACATGCCAACCTCACAAGGTGTTATTGGCAACACACCTGACTCTTCTATAGGCTACAGGCTACCTAGTTTTATGCACTTCAATTTATTACACTTTGTAGATATTGTGCTTTTTATAAATTGCAGGTAAGACCCTTCACCAATGAAATGAGGTTTCTAGCAATAAAGTAGTTTTTAATGAAGGTATTACTTTTCTTTTTTTAAGACATAGTGCTATTCACACTACATGGACTACTGTATAGTGAAAACATAACTTTTAGTTCACAGGGAAACCCAAAAATGTGTGTGAATTGCTTCACTGGGACCTTTGCTTTATTTCAGGGGACTGGACCTGAGTCTGCAGTATCTCTGAGGTATGCCTGTACTTTGTTATGAAGGCAGATGCTCTGGCTGTGTGGAACGTGAAACCCCTTTCGTTTTTCTGTTGCTTTCTTTATGGAGTGAACTTCTTTGTCAAAAATTCAAAGATGCAGAAAGTATTCACGAAGTCTATGAATGGCATTGCTGGAAGAGGCATGGCGGGTGAGGACAGCAAAGCCAAACCCATATTAAGTATTTATGTAGGTTCATCAGTTTAAGTGCATGTATCACACGTGTGTGGGGTGCTAGTGGGAAAGGTTGTCTGTGCTGTGTGAGGGCAGGCGGAGGAGGAGTCTCTGTACCTTCTACTCAGTTTTGCTGTGAACCTAACACTGCTCTAAAAAAAGTAAAGTATGGTTTTAAAATGAAAATAATGTGTCTATGAAGTGCCCCACAATCAATCTGCCACAGGTGAGTGACTTGTCCTCCTGGACATAATACTTCCGCAGGGGTTCAGGGAGAGTCACTGCTGCTGGCAGGTTGATCAATGGTGAAGAGAAGTGACATGGTTTCTTCACTGACAACCTCCTTTTCTACTACTATAGCCACTTTTCAAACCTTTTATATATATATATATATATATATATATATATATATATATATATATATGGCAAGTCGTGTGGCCACTTTTTAAAATAGCCCATTGAGTAAGCAAGGGCTATGGAAAGAGGCTAACTAATGTCCACAGGACGGGTCATTTCTCCACTTACGTATCTGTATCTGCTGTGATAGAGACCATTGGGTGACCATTTACATGGGATACGAATATTTTCACACATGACTGCAAAGAAGTTTATTTACAGTCTTCTTCCCCAAGCCCTTGTCACCACTCCTCCAACTGTGTTCATTTATCCAAATGAATAGCTGCTGCTTTGAAACAATAAAGATCCTTACTTCAGATCATTTTATGCCTTTCAGGAAATGTAAACAATAACCTATATCAATTAAAATTCAGAAAGCTGGAGGGTTTTTTGTTTATTTGTACCAATGTCCTGCTGACTCACTGAGTCCACATTTCAGAAAACCACCTGAGAAAATCACCAGGACCACTTCCAACTGCACAAGCTATCCCTACTGAATCCAGGTTCTTTGGTAAGTGACCTTTTTTTGTTGTTGTTAATCCTTACCTGAGGATATTTTTCCATTGATTTTTAGAGAGTGGAAGGGAGGAAGGGATGGAGGGGGTGAGAGGGAGGGAGAGAGAGAGGGAGGGAGAGGGAGAGGGAGAGAGGGAGGGAGAGGGAGAGGGAGAGAGGGAGGGAGAGGGAGAGAAACATCAATGTGAGAGAGACACATCCATTTGTTGCCTCCTGAACGTGCCCCGACCAGGACCAGAGATCGAATCTTCAACCCAAGTATGTGCTCTTGACCAAGAATCAAACCAGCGACCCTTCAGTGTGCAGGGCCCCACGCTCTAACCACTGAGAACACCGGCGAGGGCAGTAAGTGATCTTAAAATAATTCAAATAATTGTTGTTCCAGAGAGTGAGAACAGAGAGGAAGAGATTAACAATGAAATGCAGCAGGTTCTCAAACAACATTGCTTTGTTCAATGTCGTTTCATTATAACATTGATGGGAGTCCACAGAAACTTATCTTTTGTTTATATCAATTAGCCTATGATAACATTGGTTTCTATATACATTGTTTCGCTTATGGTCACAGAACCTATTGACAATGTTAAGTGAGGACTTAGTGTAATGTAAGAATCTTCCCCAGAAGTGAATGACACATGTTTCTGAATGGAAAAGGCTTAGCACTACAGATAAAAACTAATTTACACAAAGGCACATCATTGTGAAATTCAGAACACAATGAACAAAAAAGAACCTCCAATATTCCAGAAAATAGTTTTTTACAAGGTCACAATCTGATGGACATGAAAATACCTCTAGACTTCTCAGCAAAGACACTGGAAACTAAATGATGGAGCTATGCCTCAAAACCACCTGAAGGGAGATGATCTCCACTCTAGATGCTACACACACAAAATATTGATTAAAAATGGGAGGAAAGCAAAGTTCAGACAGACATTCCAGGTTTCTCCTACCTATCTTTATCAAGAGGAAGATGCAGAACATGAAAACAGGAAATTCAACATGGCAGAGAGCTGAATGGCGTCTGGAACTCCTGAGAAAGGAGCGCCTAAGACACAGCTGTGAGCCAAGTGCAGCTGGGGACACAAACAGCACCGCTCAAGGGACAGGCACCAAACCCTCTGCCATTGTACCACTTGTTTATTGCCCACAAACGAAGTTCACTGTAAAAACCACAGAGGTTCATTGTAAAAACAAGTAAACAAACAAACAAACAAACAACCACTGAAAGCAGCTCAGAAACAAAAAAGAGATGGGACCACTTCCCTCCCTGCTGCGAATGGAGCAGGGAGCCCGGCTTCGTAAGCAATTTGCAGACCAGAAAACCCTTCTACCCTCAGAGTCCTAATGATCAGCCAGCCAGTTACACAAATTATTTCCTCAATTCTAAGAGCATCTATTCTAAAACCCACTATCAATTTAATAACAGCTCTGGGGCAGGCATCGAGACTGGCAAACCTACTTTGACATGAATTGCAAAATGCATCCCAATTTCAGCAATATTAATATGTAAAGGTCATGCATCCCTCAAGTGAGAGATTCTTTAAAATACCCTGGGTTTTCATTTTGCAGGTTCCACACATCCCTTCCTGGCCTGCTGGTTTTGGTATTTTTATACGGCTGGACAGTGGCTACCTCTCCCAGAGTGTCCTCCGGGACGGAGCCCTCTGCCCTCAGCTGTACTGAGTGTTGACTGCCAACAGCTCCTAATGGAATCCCTCTCCATGCTTTGCCTTCCTTTCCCAAGAACCATCTTGCCCAAATTCACACCACTTCCCCAGGACGGCTGGCACCCCATGCATGGCTGGGTAAGGGTATGGAAGCCCAGCTGGCCAAGGCCCTGGCAGCTCAGCCTCTCCCTCTGCGAGATCCTGCCTCCCCCCCCCCCCCCAGCATGAAGATCCTGAGCCCTCCCCAGTAGAACTCCAGAACTGCAGACTTTGACCTCTGCCATCATGCTGAAGGCAGGGATTCTCCTGGTGTTCTCAGGCCTGATGGCAGCGTTCCTCTCAGAACAGAAATGAAAGCCTCACCCCTGAAGCCTGGATTTGCTCCCTAAGGCTTGGGGCTGGGGCCTCTGGGAGCCGAAGCCGGTCTCCAGGCTCCGGACGGTGCGCCTGGGGCAGAAGCAGGCTGCCACGCTGCTGGTGTGACTCCTGACTGAAAACTGCTACTATACCTGAGCCTCTGGGCCTCCCGCGTAAAACGAGGATGAATCAGAGACTGTCTGGAAAGCACAGGTCTGGAACATTCCTGCCCATTCCTGTCTCCTGTGTCCACTCCACCATACCCCATACCCCAGTTATCACCCTGACCCACTTCTGAACATCCCATGGAACGTCATGGAAAATGGGCTCAGCGTGGACTCCATTGAGAGGAAGGACATGACCAGACAAGCCTTTCCAGGTGTGGCCAGCCGTGTGGGGTGTGGCCTGGCCTCACCCCAGCCCCAGGAAAGAGGCCACTGCATTCAATGAACCAGGAGGCTCCAGGGCAGAGAGCTCAAGCTGCCTCAGGTTCCCTTGGGAACTGGAGGGGGTGTCAGGGAAGTGTCCCATTCCTGGGCTCAGCTGTGAATGAACTGGTGGAGAATTTCCCCTCCAAGCAGAGAGAGGATTCTCCTCCCATCCCCCCACCCCCCTCCCCCCATCCACTCGCAGCCCACCAGTTCTCTGGGCAACTCTGGTGAGCAGTTTGGGCCTTTCTTTCTGCACACAATTGATGTGGAGAGCCGGAGTCTGGCCCATTCAAACACCACATGGAACACTCTGTTTTTGTCACTCAGCTTCTAGAAACATGATCTTATTATCTAACAGAGGCAAAATCCAACTGGCCTGTCCTCTCCAAGTGACAACGTCTGTGCTTCCTCCCATGGCGTGGCATTTTCTGTAACTTTGAGATTTAACATTTCAAATTATTTTTGATAGAGGCTCCTATAGATGCTGATTTCTGGTTACTTTTTTCCCCCCAACGCTTCGATTCTTCCATCTATCCATCAACAGATCGCATTGAATGACGGTGCTCAGTGACCCAGGATGCCACTGGACACAAAACACCCCACACATACTTTCTGGTCTCCCTGGAAAATCCGTGCCAACGCTTTCCTCACCGCAGAGAAGGGAGCTGCATGGAGAGGGAAGATGTGCTTTGTGTTTTTGTTTTGTTTTGTTTTTCTAAGGAGAGATTCCCCCCTCCTCCAAACAGTGCAATTTTTATTGTTCTTATTTGTCTGCAAATTAACCAGTTAGCTCAAATTCCTGTGCGTCTCACTCACTTTCTACAAGCCAGGGCCCTTCTTTCTCTCCACCCTGTGGAGATATTCCATTTTTGCCCGGTCTTGTGAAAAGAGCACTGAAATGTTTTACTTTGAATTCCTGTTCTGTCTGTTCTGATTTTTTTCACCCCAATTTTCAAGAATCCTCTTTTCTTTATGAACGGTCCATTTTTAATTTGGTGGATGTTGCTCAGCCCTCTCTTTCTCCTGACAAAGTTTCCCTTCGTGGGAGAGAGACAGTCTAGCCCTCTGGAAATGGAGCAGGAGGAGAACCAGTTGCTCTGGCCTCGTGACAGCACTCACGGAGAGCTGTGGGCGAAGTCACCCCTTCTGCTGGGCGGAGAGGACGATTCATCTCTCACTGTACAGAAGTGGTGCCCGGATGCTTTACGATGAAATGTTTGTGTACAGGGTGGTCTCCTTAAAACAGTGCCCACATGATGCAATGCAACTTGAAAAGGAAACTTCTTCAGATGAGTCACTCATTTAACAATAATAATTAGCACGTGGGAATCCTGCTCAGAACACCCAGCTGAAGAATATTTTATTGATTCCTTAAGAGTTTCCACACTGTGGCTAGGGCCTCAGTCAAGGCAACATATTAAAGACTGACATCAGCTTCATTGTAGGAGATGGAGTAGGTGAGATCAAGTTTAACAGTGTAAGAAGAAAGGACTTAGAGAGTTTAAAGGACTTCAAAGTCAGAACAGTACGACATAGTTGTTCAAAAAGTCAATAAAATGTTGGGATGCATTACTACAAGCATAATATCTCAAACAAAGGAGGTGATCATCCCCTTGTACTCTTTAGTAGTTGGGCCACATTTGGAGTATTCTTTTTTTAGTTCTAGGTGATGAATTTTAAAACAGACATTAACAAACCAGAAAGCATCCAAGGAGGACTATCTGAATAATTACCTTAAAATGAGGTCTAAGGGAAAATTTGTGACTTTGGTCCTGGCAATAATTTCATGGATATGACACCAAAACACAGGCAATAAAAGCAAAAACAGACAAGTGAGACTACATCAAACTAAAATGCTTCCGTACAGCAAAGGAAACCATCAATAGAATAAAAAGGCAACCTAAGAATGGGAGAAAACATTTGTAAACTGTATATCTGATAATAGACTTATTTCCCAAAAATACAAGGAACCCCTACAACTCAAAAGAAAAAAAAACCTAATAACTTGATTTAAAAATGGGCAAAGGACTTGAATAGACATTTCTCCAAAGAAGACATACGAATGGACAACAGGTATATGAAAAGATGCTCCACATCATTCATCATCAGGGAACTGCAAATTAAAACCACAATGAGATTCACCTTACATCTACTGGGATGGCTTTTATAAAACCAAAAACAAACAAACAAACAAAAAACATACCCTGGCCAGTTTTGCTTAGTGGTTAGAGCGTCGGGCCTTGGACCAAAGAGTCGTGGATTCAATTATGGTCAAGGGCACATATCTAGGTTGTGGTTTGGTCCCCGGCCCTTGTCAGGGTTGTGTGGGAGGCAACCAATCGATGTATCTCTCTCACATTGCTATTTCTCTCTCTCTTCTCTTCCCCCTCTGTCTGAAAATAAATGGAAAATATCCTCAGGTGAGGATTTTAAAATAAAATAAAATAATAAAATAAAATAATAAAATAAAATAAAAACAAAAGACAGCCCTGGCCGGTTTGGCTCAGCAGTTAGAGCGTCCGCCTGCGGTACAGAGAGACCCGGGTTCGGTTCCTGCTAAGGGCACGTACTTCGGTTGCAGTTTGTCCCCGGCCCTGGTTGGTCGTGCGGGTGGCAGCCACTCGATGTGTCCCTTCACGTCAATGTTTCTCTCTCTCTCTCCCTTCCTCTCTCTCCCTCCCACTCTATCTGTACAAGAAATGGAAAAATATCCTCGGGTGAGGATAAAAAAAAAACAAAAAAAAAAACAAAAGACAGGTGTTGGCAAGGGAATGGAGAAATGGGAATCCTTGTCCCCTGTTGGTGGGATTGCAGAACAGAACACAGCAGGGAAAGCAGTATGGAGTTTCCTCAAAAAATTAAACATAAGAACTGCCTTAGGATGCAGTAGTCCCACTTCTAGATGTTTATCCAAAAGAATTGAAAACAGGATCTCAAAGAGTTATGAGTATGGCCATGGTTGTTAGAGTGCTATTCACAATAGCCAAGATGCCCATCGATGAGTGAGTGGAGGAAGAAAGTGTGGCGTATACACACATGGAACATTATCCCGCCTTGACTTGGAAGGAGGTCCCTCAGTAGGTGACAATGTGGGTGAACCTGGGATGTGATGCTAAGTGAAATAAGGCAGTCACAGAAGGACAAACCCTGTAGGACTCCGCCTGTACTGAGACCTAAAATGGTCAAGCACATGGAAGCAAAGAATAGAATTGTGTGTGCCAGGGCACAGGGGTACGGGAAATGGGCAGTTGCTACTCAACAGGTATAAAATTTCACTTATGCAAGTGAGTACATTCTGGAGATTCGCTGTACAACAATGTGCTGCTAGATAATGGTACTGTATTGTCCACTTAAAAATCTGTCAAGAAGGTACATCTTATGTTGTGTTCTTACAGCAAATAAATAAGTAAACAAATAGTAAGCTTGAACCAGCCTGGAAAAGTCTACTTCTTATTTAAGTGAGGTGGGTGCCCACATGCGTGTGTGTGTGTGTGTGTGTGTGTGTACGTGTGCACACATGAGTGAGCAAGAGGGAGAAATAATCTACGTATCAGTTCAAATACACCAACATCCTTTTAGGTTGGGCAAGGGCACATCAATACTCTGCTTTAGAATCAAGCATGCAATTTCACAATGCCAGGAATAAAAATAAAGGTATTCAAAGTTAATCAGTCCACTAAAAAAGTAGTGTGTATGTGTGTGTGTGTGTTTGAAAGGCATTATACCTCAAAGTTAACACTAGTAGGTTAAAGGTATTTTTTTCTCTCAACTATATTCTCTAACTTAAATTTTTTCCCAATGAACTTGTATTAGTGAGTAGCAAAGAATTAATAAGAGCTTTACAACAGCCTGGAGCAGTTGTTTCTGGCTCATAGCAACTAGCATTAGAAATGCCCCAATTTCCAAAAGATGGTGAGTTGGCAGACCTGCTAGTGTCCACCAACATCCATTCTCTCTGTTCCTTACCGGCACCCATGACTCTGTGCGGGGCAGCACGGACCCAGAAACCACTCACTTTCCTTTGCTTCTGGGGGCAGTCACACAGCCCAGTTCTGTCAATAAGATGGGACAGAAGTCAATGAGGGAGGCTTTAACTTTATTCTTGCTATGATTTTCTTCCATCGCATACTTGCAGCAATAGGAATAGGAGACATTTGTATGAAGCATGAATTCAAGCATTTTCCTACCTAAGAAAATTTTAATACAGAACTGGAGATCATGAAAGCCAGGTGGGCAAACACCTGGAAATAGCGTATGGGCAGAGTCCTTAATAAGGTGCAACACCCCTTTGCCCTCCTCACAAAAATGTGGGACTGTGGTTAGACTCCAAATCTGGGGGTCTTTTCAGTTGATCTAGACAAAGTAGTGGCAGTAGACCAAGAGAAGGCAGGCAGGTGAGGTGTGAGCCTTTTCCTCTCCTAAATTCTGTAATTCGGAATGTCACAAAGGTCCTTTGTTTAAGAATAAATACTGCGTGTTCCAAGCAATTCCCGGAATTTTTTAAATGGCTTCCATTTTCCTGGAGGAGAAGCTTGTAATGATCTGTTTGGCTCTCTGCCTTTATAGGTCTCTACGGGAGTCACTTAACCCCCAATCTGTAGGTTCAGCTCTGCTCCCAAAACTGTCCCCAGGCGGGGAAAGGTACATCAACCCAGTCTCTCCTGCCTGTCTTCCCGGGTCACCTGGCTCATCTACAAAAAGCAAGACTCCCTGTTAGTTGCTGGTAGAAATGGACATTTACTCCTAGATAGAAATAAAACACAAAAGGTATATATATATATATTTCTTCCAAGTCTGTTTGTAAATATAAAACAAAGGTGAAATCTTAAAAAATAAGGTGTTCCAAAAACACTTGCCAAGTGCTAGCACTCCTAGGTGGTCAAGACGTTTAATGCATGGGGACCTTCTGTTTCCAATTGGTCACAGGAGACTTAGGAGATCCTTTAGGATTTATTCTAATCTTCCAGGAAACATTACATTTAAAGGGAGAAAAATACTTTAAAAATAATTCCATGGCCCTGGCCGGTTTGGCTCAGCGGTTAGAGCGTCGGCCTGCGGTCCTGAGAGACCCGGGTTCGGTTCCCGCTAAGGGCACGTACCTCGGTTGCGGTTTGTCCCCGGCCCTGGTTGGGTTGTGTGGGTGGCAGCCACTCGATGTGTTCCTCTCACATCAATGTTTCTCTCTCTCTCTCTGTTCCTCTCCCTCCCTCCCACTCTATCTGAACAAAAAATGGAAAAATGTCCTCGGGTGAGGATAAAAAAATAATAATAATAAAAATAATAATAATAATTCCATGAAGCCTTCACTATACAACTCTTAAATATACATCCTCCTCCTTTGAAAGTGTACACATTTCCATACCATTTCATTTTTATTCAGACAGGTCAAAACTGCTTCTTTTTTAATTTAAAGAAAGTGATTTGATGAAATTTAACAACCCTAATGAATTAAGCTGAGGAAAATGCAGAAAGCTTTAATAACAGCAAACCTATTGAAATGAAAGAGCCTATACATTGTTCTACTGACAGACTTTCTAGCAGAGCAAACCAGATGTAGGTTGCCAAGGGAAGTTCAGCTTGTAAATTGTAAGAAAGGAGTATACTGCCAGGCTTTGCTGGGCTCTGTTATTTCTTCATTAAAATGTACTGTCAATCAGGTTGAAAAGAAATGTCTAATTAACACCATAGGGCACCAAAAAATTTAGTGTCGGAAACTCAGCTGCTATCCCCTTTTACAGCTCTATCTCTCTAAGCAACTCCATTCCTCTGTCACCCCTCCCCCCACAACAGAGCCCCTTCCCCATATTCTACTTGCTTATGATCAAAAGCATTTGAGAAATTGCAAAACGCATTGCATTACACAATCCCCTCTTTATAGCTGTGAACAAACTAGAACTGAAGTTCCCGGCAACTTCTCTTCTTTTTATGCCCTGTATGCATGCGAGGACCCAAATGCAATGGAACATGACGCAAACTGACAGACTTTCACTTTGAGAGCTCCCTTTCCAAAATGTGGAAGAATGAAAAGGGTTCTACCCTCAGCGAGTCCAGTCCTGGCTTTACCACTAAACAACTTGGGCGACCTTGAGGACGTTCCTTCATAGCACAGAGCCTCAGCTTTATCACTCATAAACTAAGGGTAAGTAATATGGTCTCATTAGCCTGCTTCAAGGATTGTTTCAAAGATCAAATAAGACAGGCTGGATGAAAAGCCTTTGTAATATTTAATGCTCACTTATTATGACCCCAGTGTCAGCAGAGTTGTGTTTTTGGTTAGTAGGAGGTTTACTGTATCCTAGTGCCTCCTGAAGGGCCGTGGTCCCTCAGCTCCCCTCTGCTCATACATTGCTCATGCCCAGGTCACGGGGACCTCATGGAAGTTGAGGATGAGCCCAAGAATTTGGGTTTGAGGGAAGTTCTAGGAGGAGGGAATACAATATATTAATTAGAAACTCTAAGTGTTAGACTAGAATCCTCCCCACTTCCTTGACATCCAGGTTCCAAATACTGTTGGTTTCTCCACACATTCTTTCCATTCTCATCTCTCTTAGGCTCACACACTGGTGCTCCTGCCATGGAATCTGACTGATCCTCTCCCCTCTAGTCCCTTCTGCACATGGCTACCAGATTATTCCTAGTTAAACGCCACTTAACATATGTCAGCCTCACTGCTTGATGATGTCAATGACTCCATTATGTCTATATACAAAGTCCCCCCTTCTTCACTTGGTCCCCACACTTATGCTACTATCTGCTTTGCAGGCTTATCCCCCATCACTTCTTTTTCAGTCTGCCTAGTTATTTTGAAGTTTCTTGTTCCTTAATTATAGTTTTAACAGTCTCTTTCATTCCTTCAAACATATTCAGTATGGTCATTGCATATACTGTGTGTGGTCATTCTAATGCTAGAGATCTCTGCTGGTCTCGTTCTACTGTTCATTGTTTAGCTGATTCTCACTCATGGTACCTGGTTTTCTCATATGTTCTTTGATTTCTTAAAAATCTGGATTTGTGTTCTCTACAGTTTTATCTAAAGGGATTTGTTGAGGCCTGTTTGTAAGGCACATGCCCCGCAGAGAGAATTTTAGTTGCATCTAACATGTATCTCAGGCACTGTCAACTCTGGTTCTCTTTGAACTAAATCCTTGGCTTGAGATTTATCAGAAGGGCATTATGAATTTGGGCCACACTCCTCCATAAGGAGCTTGCCTGTGGTTATGAATTTTCAGGGATGCTTTTTTCCAAAAGAAGGCAAATTTTCTTCCTGTGTTCCTTTGAAGGGGCAGGCTTTTGTCTAGGTCGCCCACTGAGGATGTCTTAGGGCTATGTGTGATCTCCGATCTGCCTCCCCTTGTCCACGGTTACCCTGCGCAGCCCTTTAAAGCCAATTCTCCAGCAGTCAGGGGCTGACGAAGGCCCAGGGGGCACCAGCTGACTTCAGTGCAGTTCAATGAAGGAAGGATAGTCTTTTTAAGAAATGGTGCCGGAACAATTACACACTGACCTAAACCTCATAACCGATACAACTAACCAAAATGGATCATAAAATTAAATGTAAAATGTAAATCTATAAAACTTATAGAAAAATATATATACAAACTTCTTTAGAATCTGGAAATAGGTATAGAAGTCTTAGACTTGGTATCAGAAGCACAGTACATAACAGAAAAATATAATTTGAACCTCATCAAAATTCAAAACTTTTTTTTTAAAGGGCAAGAACATGAAAAGACAAGCTATAGTCTGGGAGAAAATATTTGCAAATCATTTCTGACAAAGGACTAGTGTGTAGACTATATAAAGAAGTTTTAAAACTAAACAAACAAAAAATCCAGTTAGAAAATAGGCAAAAGACAAAATAGATATTTCAGCAAAAAGGATATACAAATAGCAACTAAGTGTTTGTAAAGATGTTCAACACCATTAGCCATAGGGTAAATGAAAAAAAAAAAAGAAAACCACAATGAAATGTCATTACACACCTATTAGAATGACTAAAATTTTTAAAAAGTTAGAACAGCATATAGTACTGGTAAGGGTGTGGAGAAACTAAATCACTCATACATTTCTGGTAGGAATGTAAAATACAGCCACTCTAGAAAACAAATTGGTAGTTTCTGAACATGCCACTACCATATGACCTAGCAACTGCACTCTTGGGTATCTATCCCAAAGAAATGAAAACTTATATTTACACAAAAGCCTATGCATCAATGTTCATAGCAGCTTTATTTGTAATAGTCAATATGTGAATGGTTAAACAAACTTTGCTAAGTCCATATGATGAAATACTACTTAGCAATAAAAAGGAACTATTTTGATACATGGAACATGCAACAACTTGGATGAATCTCCAGAGAATTATGCTAATTGAAAAAAGCCAATTCCAAAAGGCCATGAACTATATTGTTCCATTTATATAAAGTAACATTCTTGGAATGACAAAATTATATAAATGAAAAACAGATTAATGGTTGCCAGGGGTCAAGGATGGGGGATGGGAGAAAGTAGGTGTGGCTATAAGAGGGCAACAAGAGAGATCCTTGTGGTGATGGAACTGTTCTGTATCTTGACTGTATCAATGTCAGTATCCTGGTGAGAGTTGTGATATTGTACATAGTTTTGAAATATGTTGCCATTGGGGGAAACTGGATAAACAGTATAGAGATCTCTCTGTATTGTTTCTTATAACCATATGGGAATCTATAATTATCTCAAAATTAAAAACTTAATTTAATTTAAAAATATTTGCACACACACACATACAGTAATAGAAGACAGAAATGTACATCGAGGGAGGAATGCAATTCTTGTGTTAAATGGGTACTAGGAATGTTTTTATGGATGAGATGGCCTTTGGCCTGATTCTCGCAAAATAAGTGGATGTTCTCCAGATGGACAGAGAAAGAGAGCAAGGGAATTGGAATTAGAGGAAATATTTCTCCCAGATGGGTAGACAAATTTTCCATGGAGGGAAACAAAGAGTTTCTGGATGTATTATCTTTTTAACTGGCATCTCCAGGGGTGCCTAAGCCCCCAAAAGGAATCCAAGAACAGGGGTAATCAGAGGTCAATTAACTTAAATGAAACCATGTCTGTTGCAACCATTTTAGTAAAATAAATTAACTTGCTGATACAGAATTAGAAAATTTAGAGGTGGCTTCTGAATTATAATCAATGCAATTATTTTGTTGATGAAATCATTTTGTCCTCAAATATAATTAGGAAAGGTAAATGGGTCATTGGGACTCTGTGACAAAGGGATTTCTACCATAGTATATTTATTGTAGGGGGATTGCATTTGTTTTAGCAAAGTGGCAGTGACACTAAGGGAATCTAATCTGCTGTGCCTGAACTCTTCCCCTGGGAAGTCTGAAATTCTGGAACACATCATCATTTTGAAACACGGGTCAGCACAAAGATGGGATTAAGATAAGCAAGTTAGTTTAATATCCACATTGGAATGCAAGTCTTCCAAACAGTAGAATACTTCTGTGCTTACTGTTATCTCATTATCTCATTTTCTAAAATGAATTAATCTGCCTAGAGAAGAACTCACTGACCATTGGGGTTCCTGGAGATAGATCTTAAATCATAAAACCTGATGACACTCAAAAAGTAATTCATGATACCTGCTCAGCATATCCCATTTTCTATTTAAAAAGGGGAGAGGGGTCATATTTTCATTGTTAGTTGTAAAATCAGCAAATTATTTCATCGACTTTGACTACATCTATCAGCAACAAAAACCTACCAGGCCAGCAACTGCAACACTTGACATAGGGCCGGGGCATTTTTTACATGTTATTCCATTATTTTTTTGCTTTTAGACTTTAGTTCATCTAATGCTTCATTTACTTTCAGATACCAAGCTAAAGTTAAAGCTAACTTGTTGAGTTTTTATCAGGGCTGACTGGCTCTAGGAAAAAAATAAGTCCTGGCCAGTTTAGTTTGGCTCATTGGTTAGAATGTCCGCCCATGGGCCAAAGGGCCACAGGTTCGATTCCTGGCCCCAGGGACATGCAGGAGGCAACTAATCGATGTGTCTCACATCAATGTTTCTCTCTCTCTCCCTTCCACATATATATATACACATATATATGTATGTGTACATGTATATGTGTGTGTGTGTATATATGTGTGTGTATATATATTAATTGAAAAATATCCTCAGATGAGGATTAATAAAACAAATAAAAAATTATTTTCAACAAGAAAAAAAAAATGAATGAGACCAGTTTTGTATTTGGCCTCCATCTCATTTTCCAACCATTCATTTTCCTCCTTCACCTCTCTCTAAGCAGCCAGTATTCCTGAGCCCCTGCTTCAACCTACTTACCCTCTCCTTGCAAGTTTAAGTCATTTTGACATGTTGCCAGCCTGACCAGGGCAGGGCATCTGCAAGGCACCTAAGCTGTAGATGAGCTTCTGTTTTCATTCAACTATGAGAAAAGAAACAAATCAAAATGTGTGGGCCTGGAGAGATAATTATTTTAGTGGTTGTATGATGATAAAATGCAGATTGGTTTCCAGCTTTTCAAGTAGCATAATGGTGGGCTTCAAAGACACAACAAATCTTTAATAAGCGTCTTCCATGTGCCAGAGGCTGTGCTAGGTACTGGGAAGAACAAGGAGACGTAATCCATGCCTCCAGGTAGCTCAAGGTCTGTGAAGAACACAGGGACCAAGGGAAACAATTACAACACACCATTAGCTGCTCCACCTGAGAGTTTCCATTGCATTAAGCTGTTGGCACTTACCTCACACCATGATTTCTCCAGCTCCTAACTCAGTGTCAGGCATAGAGCAAGCTCTCAAAAATACCTGATGAAATAATGAATGAATACACAAATGAACAAGCAAAACATTATTGAAGTACCAATATAGAGTGTGGCAGAAGCAATTAACTCTGGCTGGAGGAAAAAGTAAGTCTTATAAGAGATGGTGATTTGAGATTCGTTGGAGGGAAGTGGGGAGGGAGGACGGGAAGAGATTAACCAAAGAATTTATATGCATATATGCATTGCCCATGGACACAGACAATAGTGTGGTGAAGGCCTGGGGTGGGGGGCAGGAGCCAGGTGGAGGGAGGCAATGAGGGAAAATAAGGGGGACATCTGTAATACCCTCAAAATAAAGATAAACATAAAGAGAGAGAGAGAGATGGTGATTTGAGCTGGGGCTTAAAGCATGTCTAGCACAGAGTGTGACCTTGAATGAACCCACAAAGTCAGAGTAATTCAACGAAGCGGAAGTTCAGGTGGAGAAAGAGGACATTTGCAGGTAAAGGTGTTCCAGGCAGAAGTACCTCCAGCACCTAGCTTAGTGCCTGGCACATAGTGGCAACACAAGAAACATTTAGTGAATGAATTAGCAAGTGAATTGATGAATGTAACAAACAGTGCATACAAAGTCACCAGTATTGTGAAAAAATAGGCACATGTAAGGAATGGTGTATTTGGAAATTGAACATATGGGTCCTAGAGCAAATTAAGTCTGAAACATTGCTGAAGGCAAAATGACAAAACTGAAGTTGTCCTACTCTGGGTGCACCATGAGAAGGTAGAGTTTTTTGGAAAAGCTGATAATGCGGGGGGAAATAGAAGGCAGCAGGAAAAGAGGAAGACCAAATACAAGATGGATTGACTCCATGAGAGAAGTCATGGGTATGAGTCTGCAGGAGCTGAGCAGGGCTGTGGAGAACAGGACATTGTGCATACCACTTATTGACAGGGTTGGCAGGAGTTGGTGCTGACTCAGTGGCATGTAACACACACATATTTGCAAAATTATGTAATTATAGAAGAGAGATGGTTAGAGCGGAAAAAATGGGGAATACAAGAAAAAGTGTAGTGCAAGGAACAGAGCTGCTGGGAAATAGAGGAACAGGGAGAAAAGAAATTTTAAATAAGAGCATGGGAATAATCCAGGGACTACAGAGTCCGAGGCCTGATGGGTGTAAGGAATAAATTTAAGGATCACCTATCACCAGGCTTAACAGACCCTTCAGATAACAGACCTCTGTCTGGGAGTAACAGTATGGTAAATTACTAAGGAAAGATAATGACTCAAAGGATCATGGTCCAGAAGGAGCCGACCCATAAGGAAAATAAAAATAAGAAGAGTCGGGAAAAATGTGATTGTTTCTAAGCTGGATCAAATCTGAGTGAGCTTTATTAGACTGTATTAGTTACCTATTTCTGCATAGCAAATTACTTCAAAAGTTAGTGGCTCTAAACAATAAACTCGAATGACCTCACACAGTTTGTGTGAGTCAAGAATATGAGGCAGTTTAGTTATGGTTCTGGCCCCAGGTCTTTCCTGAGGCTGCAGTGATGTTGGCTGCAGTCATCTGAAGGTTTGTCCGGGGCTGGAGAGTAACTCTATCATGTGTTTGAAAGAGGCCTGATTTACCCAACACACAACTTTCCATAAAGCTATTTGCTGTCCTCAGGGCATGTTGTTGGCTTTCCCAAGAACAAGTTTTTCAAGAGAGGGCAAAGGAAGCAGCAATATCTTTATGATCTAGCCTTGGAAATCAGACTCAATTATTTCTGCAATATCCTTTTGGCTAAACCTCAGACCTCTTCAAAGTGGGTCCTCCACAAGAATACTGGGTGGCAAGAACCACTGGGGGCTGTTCTAAGAGGCTCTGTTGGAGACTCATTGCCACAAACTGCATTCCATAATTACCTAATCTGATGTAGTTCTCTAGATTTCTCAGGCAGGCAGGTTCAACAAGAGGTAGAAAAAAATAGTCTTCCACAGCTCCAGGCTTATGTTATCCTTTTCTTAGCTACTAATTACTTTAAAAGGAAAATACTGCTTCCTAATAGTTCTAGCTAGGCTCCCAAAGATGAGGCTCATTGGCCTGGCTTGGGTCATGTAAATAAGCAGAAACCAATTCACTGTGATAATTAGGGGGAAGATGTCCCCAAAGAAATGGTTCTATCTGAACTGCACGAACTGAGTGTGAGGGCAGTGTGGCAGGAGCAATGAACTTTGGCTGGTTCTGGTTCTGGCATGGTTCCCTCCAAAAGAGGAGAAGCAAGACAATAGAAATAGTGGCATGTGTCCTCTACGATCCCAGTGTAAAAAACAAAAAACAAAAAACACCCCACACTGCCCATACCTTGGCTGGAATAATATCACACCTTCTATCTCCTTGTCTTTTTTTTTTTTTAATCAACATATATTATCATCTGAGTATATTGAAAATGTAGATATATCACCCTACAAAAGATATGTAATACCTGTAAACTATGAAACATGGTTGAGAGAATGAAAGAAAACCTAATAAATGCAGAGATGTACTATGCTCATAGATTTGAAGACAAAATACTATGTCAGTTATCCCCAAATTGAATTATAGATTCAATGCGATCCAAATCTAAATCTCAGAATACCTTTGATTTCAACCAAATTGATAAGGGGTTTATAAAATGTATATGGAAATACAAAGGACCTAGAATTGCCAAAACAACATTGAAAAATTCCAAAATAGAGAACTTATGTTACCTAAATTCATAAAGCTACAGTAATCAAGACAGTGATTGATTAGCATAAAGATAGAAAAACAGATTAATGACAAAACAGAATCTAGAAATAGACCCAGATCTTCTTTCTCTGTTGAACATGCTACACACCACTGATCAAGTGTGCTTCTCTCAACTGTAATTTCTTCAAATGTATGCCCCTCCCTGGTAAATTTGCTTTTCCTTGCCACACACCTTCTATCTTCTCTTATTCTATGTTGGTTTGACTTAAAGATCAAAGGGCAACGATAGATTGTGGAGGGTGGGAATTCCCGGGGTCTTCACCATCCTATGCACAATTATCTGCATTTGACTAGTCAAGCCATGAAGGCCTGGTGTATTTCCCATTTCCTCAGTGAAATCTTCCCTGACTGTCCCAACTTGAAGGGGGAGTTCATTCTGGCACACTTGTCTCATGCATATTACAATCCAAATGTTCTAATGTTCTCTCAGTTCTTCTAATGCACTGACTCCTTTGTTTTTATTTGTGGTTTATTTTTATAAGTGAGTTAAACTATCCCTAGCATTGCTCTTATTTTCCTTATTACCTTTTGACCCCCTCACCCATTTTTTTCCACCCCCCAACCCCCACCGCTGGCAACCACCAGTATGTTCTCTGTATCCATGAACTTGTTTTTTTGTTAGTTTGGTTATTGGTTTTGTACTCTTTTGTTCATTGTTTATTTGATATACATTTTTCTAAGCACCTATTATAGTTGTACTGTAGTAGGTAACTACAAAGACACCTATGGGGGAGAAGATAGCTGTAGAAACCATCAGAGTTCAGAGAGAAAGTACTGGAAAGTCCAGAAAAATGAGTGATTAACTCTTTCAAGGAATGAATAACAGAGGAGAGGCAAGGTGGAGATTCTTGAGCTGATTCTTATAGAATGAACATGAGGTTTTTAATGATATGATCTTTTATCTTTCATAGTCTAAGATGATGATTAACCTTTGTGAGGATGTGATCACTATGTTGCCAAAATAAAAATGGGAGCATCTTAAGCAATAAGGATATAATAGCTACATTTCTGTTATGTAAAAGTGATAATCTTGCCTCTTGAAACATTCTCACTTTGAGAGCAGAAAACATTTATTGCAATATGGATGTGGTCCTATGTCACCAAGACATAAAATATATCAGGCTCATCTTTCAAAATGATAGTCCTCAGTAATCCTCTGGGGAAGACGATCATTATTGTTAAAAAAAAAACTTGGGGGTGTCCATCTGCTACTCCCACAGCCATGCCTCAACTGGGAACACTGTGACTTTCATATTACATGCTTGGGATAGCATCAGGTACCAAGTCAATGAAGAAAAGAAGTGTTAGCAACCCTGTTAAAAAATCTGCAAGACACAAATCATAAATTCTGCTTCCTTGTGTGGGTGTCTGCCTCACACACATACTTGTTATTTTTACCTCTGAGTGTCTGATGAATCAAGAGAGAAAGAAATATAGGGATTGAGAGTGTCCCGTTTAAATGGTAACACCACACCCCTAAGGAACTCCAGGTGGTGGATAGGAAAGAAGTTTCTGGCATGTGGTGTAAAAAAACAAGTTGATATTTTACTTCACTCTACTTTAACATGGAGAAATGGGAGTCATGTACACATTATTAGCAACAATTTGTTCCAGACAAGAGGGTGCTGGGAACGAACACAACAGTAAATAACATCTGAAATATAGAACTGGCGTGGGGGACTTTGTTTTATTTGTTTATTTTTCTTCCTTCTTTTTATGGCATGGAGCACATTGATGTCATTCAATATCTGCAGAATCGATACCATTTTCACTTGGGAATTGAAGCAGACAAAATTTTCCCTTGGTGTCTAAGAACTTACTGAATTTCCGTTTTAAATTACCAAGTCCATCTGGCTCCTCCCTACTTGAACAGGTTCAAGGTAAGTTTCTTCTCCTTGCTGCTGTCAAGGCATACAGATCTACTATGCACACAGTGATTCTCCAGGCTCATTCTTCCCACAGATATGTTGAGTTCTGACTCTTTACACAACAGAGATAAAAGACGTATGAAGACAAAATTGGCATGATTGTCAAAAAGTGGTTCTTCAGGCTGGGGGGCAAGTGCAGGTGTCGGAGGGAGATGCTGTGAGAGAATCCCAAGGTGCTCCCTGTATCTGGCCCATTCTGAAAAAGAGTGTCATTCTTAGCTCCAAATCTGCCAGCAGACTCCTTCCCGGGCAATCTCCCAGCCCGGACCTGGAGTGGGGCTGCTCAGAGGGTGAAACGTGTAGCTTTCCAAGTAGATCTCCACATTGAGGTCTGAGTTTCCATAGTCACTTTCCAGATCCGAAGTAGCACGTGACAGAATGCATCTTGTTGACATATGATGTGGGTGTATTTCTGTAGGGTTGTGTTAGACCCACAGTTTGCCAGCCTGGCTAACTGCCCAGGCATTTCCTCCCTAAAACTTTCCAGAGGAAGTTGAAGGGGTGGGTGCATAAGGGTAGAGGTATGGAGAGATTCATGTGGCCCCAGGTGCAATGACAGGGATGCCAGAAAAGGTCATCAAGCTTTGGAATTTTGGAGACACTGGGTTCTGCAAAAGGTGGGGAACATTGCCCTGGCTGGTGCGGCTCAGTTGGTTGGAGCATCGTCCCATACACCAAAGGGTTTCGAGTTCCATTCCTGGTCAGGGCACATACCTCGATTGTTGGTTCAATCCCTGGTCAGGGTCCGTTTGAGAGGCGACTGATGGATGTTTCTCTCTGTCTCTGTCTCTCTCTATCTCTCTGTCTCTCTCTCTCACAAATCAATTAAAAAAATATATTCTTGGGTGAGGATTTAAAAAAAAGGTGGGGAAAGTAGGTTTTTATTTTATTGCTAGTGGAAATATCGAGAACACGGTACCTCCCAAAGCATTTTCCTATAACTAATTCAGGCAAATTTATTGAATCTGAGTTAGCCAGAAGCGATGTAAGGTGCTAGGAACATAAAGGTGTTTCTCTTTGAGCAGAAGTTAGGCAGACACAGACTTGCTCAGGAAGCACTGTGGATGTACAAATGAGTGATGCAGGCAGTATACGCATCAACCAGGATGTGTAGGGTGGAAATCATAGAAAGCCTGATTCGGACAGGCTTAAATGATCAAAGCGATCTCACTGGAGTGAAGTTTAGAAGCAGGGCTAGTGGAAGGCTTGGTCCAGAGGCTGAACCATATTACGAAGACCTCAGTTTCTTAGTTTTCAGAGCTGCTCTCTGCTCCTCTCATGGTCCCAAGATGAATGCCACCAGATTCCAGGGCTACAGGCTTTTGTTCAGATCAAGCAGGAAAGACAGTGTGATTTTATCAAACCAGACCCACAATGTCCTGAGAACAAAGCTGATATAACCAGCATGGGTCATATGACCCCCCCCTCCCACCCCCATGAAGCACTCTCTGTAGCCAGGAGATGGAATGCATTATTTGAATTAACCTCTAGGTCACATGTCAACCAGAGTACGAAAATATTTCAGTTTATCAATATGCATGTGTTTGGGGATGCTGGGTGTAAAAGATGAGGGGACATGTGAGTCTGCCTGAGGAGGGGACAGTGAGGGTAGGGAAGAGGAGGTTGTGGACCATGCCACAGAAGAGGAGACATCATCTGGGACTCAAATATAAAGAACCTTGAAAGCCATGCTGAGAAATTTGGATCTTCAAACTATGAAGAAAGAACTTATTAATGCAAATCCATAGCACAAGCCAGATGGACTTAATAGTGTCAAGGTGTAATTTTCAAAACATTGCAACATGACTCTCATATAAATGTAGGATGAGTACATGTCAAAAATGTTATTCGGCTTCTTAACTGATGAGGGCTCTAGTAAGAGGGTGAAGCTGGTTTGAGTGCTTCTGAGGGACAAGGGTTTATACAGCTCATTGGGAAAGGCACTTTAAAAAAAAAGGCTAGAACAACATTATAGGTTAGATATAAAACTGACTGACATGCTTCAGAGCAGTGAAAGCATAACCTTTGGGGTTATCTTTTCTACCTGAGAGATCACTTGCATTTCTACTGAGCAGGACATAAATCTAAAAGTTGACTGCAGAGTCCATTTGTAATTAATATTAACAAGCAAAGTAATATAAGAGTACAAGTTCCTAGGCCCAGAGAGTTAAGTAATTCTTAGATGGGCCTTTAAACAATGTGTTAGTGATATAAAAAAGACAGTCATGTTCTTGGCCTTATTTCTTTCTTTTTTTTTTTTTTAATCCTCATCCGAGGACATTTTTCCATTTTTTGTATAGACAGAGTGGGAGGGAGAGAGAGGAAGAGAGAGAGAGGGAAACATCGATGTGAAAGGGTCACATCGAGTGGCTGCCACCCGCAGGACCAACCAGGGCCAGGGACAAACTGCAACCGAGGTACATGCCCTTAGCGAGAACCGAACCCGGGTCTCTCCAGACCGCAGGTGGACGCTCTAACCGCTGAACCAAACCGTCTTGGCCTTATTTCTAAGTTTTGGATGATTTTTCTTTTTTTTCTTTCCTTTATTGATTTTAGGGAAAGGAAGTTAGAGGGAGATAGATATAGAAACATCAATGAGAGAGAACATCGATTGGCCACCTCCTGCACGCCCCCCACTGGGGATCGGGCCCACAACCTGGGCATGTGTCCTGACTGGGAATCGAACCGTTGACCTTTTGGTGCATGGGTTAACACTCAATCACTGAGCCACACCAGCCGAACTGGATGATTTTTCTTAACACCAGAGCAATCTGTTTGAGATCTGATTTTTTAAATGGACTTAAGCATTATAGTACTTGCATGTCAGAGAATACTGCTAATTGTAGTGGTTTTATTAGTCATTAAAGGAGGCTTGAGAAAACCTGCTCAAGGGAAGAGATATTCTGACTGATTCCTGGAGTGGGAAATAGTTGAATTCAGCCACCATGCACTCCAAGGAGAGATCCCCTGCTCTCAGATGACCGAAGAGGCCAAGAAGAGAAGCCAGCAGAAGTGAGAAGGCCCAGGGACTGCAGTGCCCACAGAGACCCTTTTTCCAGGGGTTACCCAAGAAGCAGCTTGAGTGGAAGTCGGGGCCTGTCTCCACACTGCCAGGCAAGGAGACATCCATCCTGAACCCAGGAGAGGCTGTAGCAGTCCCGCCTCCTGGCTCCTCTCTTGCCCATGAAGTGTTTTGGTTAGAAGGGAAAGGTATTCTACACACTCAATAATTAAGTACAGCCAAGCTAAGTCATGTTTAGACCCACATTTTTGGATAACAGATTTATTAATGGGCTGGTTGAGAGAATTGAACCATTTGGTGTTTGGGAAAATTGGAAATGTTTAAAATAAATACTTGGCATCCTTTCTTTCTGACTGCTGCAATATGTTCAGTTACTCTTAGGAATAAAATGTTCATGGTAAAGATTCATTTAATAGAAATCTCTTAGCAGCTTTTCACTAAAAACAGAGTGAAAATATTAAAAGTCTAATATTTCTTTTTACAAAATGGAAAGCATTCATTTCCAAAACAGCTCACCAGGCCCAAAGACAATTTTTTTTATTGTTAGAGTCTTAGGTGTAACAGTTATCATCCCATAGAGAATATACGCCTTCCACACCCCTGAAAAACTAGGGTTGCCACATTTAGCAAATAAAAATGCAATATACTCAGTTAAATGTGAATGTCAAAAAAAAAACAATGAATAATTGTTGAGTGTTAGGATGTCTCATGTGATATTGGGGTATACTTGTGGTAGGGAGAAAAATGCTCCACAAAGATGTTCATGTTCTATCCTCTCTGGAGTCTGTGAATATGTCACCTTACATGGCAAAAGGGACTTTGTAGATGTGATTAAGTTAAAACTCTTCAGATGGGGAGATTCCTGGATTATCTGGGTGGGCCCGATGCAATCACAAGGGTCCTTATAAGAGACAGGCAGGAGGGTCAGGAACAGGGAGAGATGGGAAGATGCTACAATTCTGGCAATGAAGACAGAAGGAGGGTCCACAAGTCAAAGAATGCAGATGGCCTCTAGAAGTTGGAACAGGCAAGGAAAGATTCTCCTTTAGAGCCCTCAGGAGGAATGCAGCCCTGCCAACACCTTGATTTTAACCTAGTAATACTCAGTGGGATTTCTTGCCTAGAGAATTAATTGTAAGATAATAAATCTGTGTTGTTTTTAAGCCACTAAATTTGTGGTAATTTATTACAGGAGCAATAGGAAACTCATACAAAACTTATACTAAAAGACTATTTGTTGTTATCTGACATTCAAATTTAATTTAAGTATCTAATATTTTATCTGGCAACCTTCCTTAAAATATCTAAGCATGAAGCTGTGGGATGTGGTAAAACCTCCCTCGCATAGGAGATAGGACAGGACTATGTACTGAGATAAAACATTTTACCTTTAGTCCTGATTACTCAGGGATAAAAAGGATTTGGTTGGGAAATTGCTGTGCTGCCCTTGTGGTCCATGGTTCCACTGAAGAAATATTCTTTGGCCAATATAAAATGGACCTGGAGAGTATTGTGCTAAGTAAAATAAACCAGTCAGAAAAAGACAAATACCATATGATCTCACTTATATGTGGAATCTAAAAAAAAAGAATGAACAAAATGGAGGCAGACTTGTGGATGCAAAAGACAGACTGACAGCTGTCAGAGGAGAGGGGGTTGGGAGCTGGGTGAGAAAGGTGAAAGGATGAAGTAAAGAAAAAAAAGAAAGACTCATGGACACAGACAACAGTATGATGATTGCTGTAGGGAAGAGGGTGGGGAGGCAGAAATGAGTAAAGGGGGGGGATAAATGGTCATGGAAGGAGACTTGACTTGGGGTGGTGAACATACAATACAAAATACAGATGATGTAGTGCAGAATTGTATACCTGAACCCTATATAATTTTATTAACCAATGTCACCCCAATAAATTCAATAAAAAATAAATTTAAAAAACAATATAAAATAAAACAAACACATTTAAAAATGTCCATACTCCAGGAAAGTTGTCTTCATTTGCCGAGGGTATTTGCATGCTTGTGTTCTATGTTCTCGGTGGTTCTACGTTAAGCCCTCACCCAGATCTGGACTACCCTTTGCTCCATAGGTGGCTTGTCAGATGACAAGGCATGGCCCTGACACAGTGCTGTATCCTCAAACCTTTCTCTCTTTACAACAGACTTCTTCACGCCTTCTCTGAACGCGAGCTCTGCAACAGTGCTAGTTGACCACTGTATTAGTTCCCCATGACTGCTGTCACAAAGTACCTCAAACTTAGTGGCTTCAAAGAATGCAAATTTATCTCACAGTTATGAAGGTCAAAAGTTCAAATTAGGTTTCACTGCACTAAAATCAAAGTGTCCCAGGGCTGCATTCCTTCTGGAGACAACAGAATCCACTTCCTTACCTTTTCAACATCTAGCTGCTGCCCTCTTTCCGTGGCCGATGGCCCCACATGACTGCGACTTCTACTTCCATCGTCACATCTCCTTTTCCGACTCTGACCCACCTGCCACTTTTTTCCAGGGACCCTTGTGATTACATTGGGCCCACCCAGATATTCCAGCATAATCTCCCCATCTGAGGAACCTTGATTTAGTCATATCTGCAAAGGTCCATTTGCCATGTAAGATAACATCATCACAGGTTCCAGTAATTGGGACACAAACATCTTTAGGGAGCCCTTATTCTGCCTACCACACTCCCCACTATCTTTTCTTTCCTTCTTTCATTCTAACAGAACTATTGTTTTGTTCAGAGTGACAATAAGCTTGGACAAAAAAGTTATTTACAAAGTTCCCTTCGAGCTACCTGAGTTGTTTGACATAGTCTGGCCAATGAGATGTTAGTATAAGTCTACTGGTCAGTGAGAAGTAGAATTCTGGCTTCTATGACAGCTATTTTTCCTGATTAAAAGAGGCAGGCTGAGCTGCCATATGCTTCTTATCTTCTTTCATTAACTCTTCATTCTGCATGGAAAATGAATATGATACCAGAAGGGCAGCCACTAGTTTCTGAGCATTAGAATGAAAATCACCCATGAAAGATGAGGCAAAAAGAGTCAAAGGATGTGAGATGTGAAAGTGACACATCAGCCCCAGTCTGCCAAGCTCCAGACTTGTTACCTGAAAAGAACAACCCTTAATTGGTAGCACCAGAGTAATCACTCCATGCAAGTGAATCCAGTTCTAGCAGACACAGGGTCTGTCTAAATCCTGCTACTCAAAGTGTGCTTCCTGGACAAGCAGCAAGGATGTCCACCTGCAAGTGTGTTAAAATGCACAGTCTTGGGCCCTTCCCCAGATCAGCTGAACCAGATTCTGCATTTTAACTAGAAATCGATGCACTTTCATTTGTTGGGGTTGATCTGAATGCACTCAAAGTTGTAGAAGTACTGCTTTGAACCTTGCAGAGGGCAGGGAGAGAAACTGCTCTGGGTCCTTCCACCTAGGCTGGAAGGTATGGTCTGTCAGTGATACACTTGGATTTACTGGGATAAATTTCAAAAGTTGGGAGGTGGGTGTAAAATAGTATATACATAATCATGAAGTCTCCCCACCCCCCACACCACTTAACCTGATTTGATCCTTTCCTTGTTTCTGATCTAAATTTACATTTTATTACTTGTCAACCTAAGACCCACATCTATTTGATTCCATCAAGACCAAATTAATAAAAAGTTGGCGGCTGGGTAGAATCAATAAAAGGAGAAAGAGTACCTCTTCTTTTAAAATCTCTTGGTTTGTACCTACACCTGAACTGTCTTTGGTGGGATCCACCTCCTGGGTGAAGGAAGGGTAGTAAATGTATAAATCCACCAAAAGGGAGAGCCAATAAGCCTTTCAACACAGTACATCTTTCATTTCTATTAAATCTCTAAATCTATACATGTCATATGGAATATAAATTGTATACTAATTTCTTTGCGATGATTTTTATCAGAATATTACAAAGAAACACAGAGGATTAAAGTATAGCCACCAAGTTTCTCTGGGGAGCAGGGAAAACATCAGGGGTGGGTCTTCCAAAGGAATTTGCCCCCTTGAAAATTGTTTTAGAAAGTTTTATGGGTTTATCAAATTTAATTAATTTTTCAAATAGGTAAATCCAAAGGTACCAAAGAGTATACAGTGAAAAATCTCTTCCCTTCCTTCAGTCCCTCCCATTTCCTGACACATTTCTCTCCCTCAAGGCAACCCCTATGACCAGTTTTTGGAGAATCCTACAACATACATTAAAATTAATCTTTCTCATCATCCAAAAGCTTCTGTTAAGATCTTTTGCTGATGTTTAATTTTTCTGTGTCATAGATAAAATGTCAAGTAAAAATCAAGAGTCTTGCTACCTTCTTATTCTAGAGGATTAAGGAGATGGCATTTACAAAACACTTTGGAACTTTCAGAGGAAGACGCTGAATGAATATAAGTGGTTGTTCTAGCTGTAGCCCCTTCTATATAATTTGAATTTTATAACGCCCCCTCCTCGCCAGCCTACCACCCCCACCCCACCCCCACAGCACCTTCTGAGGGTGAGAGGTGGATAAGAAAGGATGACCGATGTAAGACTGAATAGAATGCCTTTAGGATTTCTGTTCTGTTTACCTAAAAGATCCTAGCTCATCTGTTCTTTAAGGAACTTGGAATTTTTTTTCAAAAGAGGGACTCCTAATTGTATAACCTCATAGTTGTGTGACTTTACTTATTAATTTAAATAATTTAAGAATATTTTCCTTTAAAAATAGGATCATGTTTTATATACTTTCTTCTTTCACTTAGTACTATTTATGGGCGTTACTGTTCTGAAGAGCTTCTTTGTAGAACATGATTATTTGAAAATAAGAATGGCTACCGTGTTTAAAGACACACTTAGGATGACTTGGTTCACATGATAAAGTAAAATCAATATGTGCTTTGAGGGCATACTACATGCTAAAAACAAAATGAACACTGAGGGACACCTAACATGTTTTGCCTGCTCAATACAAAGCCTTCAATAAGTGTGAAATTGAAAGATTCAGAGTTCTCTGGGACCTGGGAAATGCGGGTGGTCAATATGGAGGTTTGGGAAGACTCTCCACTTTGTCCTAGACCATGTTGAGTACTCCAGTGGAGTTACAGACAAATGGGTAGACTTTTCTAAGAGATAAAAGTCTAGAAAAAAATAAAAAAACCATCTCTGGCAAGGGATATAAAAATCGCAAACAACTAAGTAGATAGAAATAGACTGACTATTTCCTTTTTAATACAAGAATGCACAGTTGGGAAGAATGCTGAATGACAATTTAAATAATCTGATTGGCCAATGTACAAAACAATACTTGTAATGTACATTCCAACTTAAAGGGCATAGGCCAGCAATGTGCAACCCTTTGCACCTCATGGCACATATAAACTAATTACTGAGATTCTGCAGCACACTAAAAAATATATTTTTTGCCAATCTGACAAAAAATAAAGAGGTATATTTTTTTTATCCTCACCCGAGGACATTTTTTTTCTGCATTTATCTTCAGATAGAGTGGGAGGAAAGGGAGAGAGAAACATCATTGTGAAAGAGACACATCGACTGGCTGCCACCCACACAACCCCAACCAGAGCCAGGGACAAACTGCAACCGAGGTACATGCCCTTAGCAGAAACCGAAACTGGGTCTCTCTGGACCCACAGGCCGACGCTCTAACCGCTGAGCGAAACTGGCCAGGGCAAGAGGTATACTTTTGATTCATTCACACCAGACAGCTATTGTTATGTTGGCTATTGTCATTCTTTAATTTAACAATCTAAGAAACAGAGATCAGTGCCCTGACTAAATAGGTATTGCATGTTTTAAAAATTCTTGTGGCACACCGGTTGAAAATCACTGGCATAGAACATAAAGATAGTATTAAGAGTTCTCCTTAACCTTGTACCTATAGCTAACCTCCTAGACCCAAGATATTTGTACCAATTAATGATTGGTGGAGGTTAATAATTCTGATGCAGGCTTGGTTCATTGATCCTCCTCCGATGGTCATTAACCTCTAGAATCTGGTGATTAACCTCTAGAAACTCCGAAGTCAGATGCAAGAAAGCATTTTATCAGTATTATTTAAAAGGCTGTATAGGCCCTGGCCAGGTAGCTCAGTTGGTGAGAGCATCATCTCAATACACAAAGGTTGCGGGTTCAATCTCCGGTCAGGACACATACAGGAAGCAATCAATGAATGTATAAATAAGTGGAGCAACAAATCTCTCTCTCTCTCTGTCCTTTCCTCTCTCTCTACAATCAATAAATAAAATAAAGAAAAATAAAAGGCTGTATAATTGTTTCATACATATATGTCAAATGTAAGAAAACATCTCTTATATTGTTTATGAATGTGCATGGTAGTTTAAAGTTTCTTCAGGTTTTGATTTGTATAGTTTCCTTTCAACACAAAAAAATAATTTGACATAAATATGCTATTATGTAGGGAAAACTATTACTAAGATCTGGTGTACTAAAATGTTTATATTGGCCCACAGAAAAGGGGGTGTGAAATTCACATTAAAAAACGGGAGTGTTTGTTTTTGTACTTAATACTTTGAATAAATTTATTAAAAGCTATAATGTGAGTGAAAATTGCATTGAAGGTGACTGTCCCCTTGGAAATGGGGCTGTATGTTTCCTATATTCTTAAAAGAACACAATATAAAGTCTAGTTGAAATATCACAAACATAGGCCAGTTTATTATTGTAACCATAAATCATATTTTCACAGTAATTTGTTCTGATGCAGAAATTTCATAAGGAAAGATATGAAGTCTCAGTGGATCATTATGTTGCTCACTCTCAAGTCAACATTTAATAGGCTTTCCTCTGATTTTACATCCTGAGTCCATAAAGCTTATTAAATGACACTTCAAATTTTTTTCAGTGGTGGAAGCTTTGACTAAGTGAAAAGGCCTGTTGGGCTTTTCCCCTGTAGTTTCCTAATTAGGGCTTCCTTATTACATCACAAACATTAATCACCACGTTATCCAGTAACAGATCAGACTTACCCTATCTTTCAGATCCTCATTAATCTACTGGCAAAGTTATGAGCTCCATTAATATGGTTATGTTTAGAATGTCTCCCTCAAGCACAGTATATCCATTACTGGGCTGGATAACGCAAAAGCCATGTGTCTCCTCCAGGCTGAAGATGTTTCTGAAATAGCTCAGACAGCCACCTTTCCCACACACTCTGCATAAGATTCCTGCAGAATGTTTGCTTTATTTACTGTTTTGTTTACTGTTTTAGCAGAAAAAAAATTCTCCGAGCAGGATCGAGTTTGCATCTTGCAGAAACCAAACCACATGTTGTGCAGAACTTGGCTGTTTTCCATTTGGAATGCAGGGCCAGCCTCGTTTGAAGAAGAATGGAAGATCTTCCTATAGGGTGATTACTCCATTAAGCAGAAGGAGTGTGGCCACTTCCTTGCAATCCTGAACTGACCAGCGTTTTCTGAACATCAGTGTCCTTGGGTGAGTGACAGTGAAAATAGCAGAGCATCAAGTCCACCTGGCCACGTCCATATTGCTGATGTGGCAAGTTCAGATGCAGAGCCTAATGTGGTCCTGCAAGAGCACCAATCACAGGCAGGAGGGACTCTCCAGCCGATCGCATGGTCTGTGGGTTTTTCATAAATGCCTATCATTTTATGGGCTA
The DNA here is from genome assembly GCF_014108415.1 of Molossus molossus. NCBI lineage: Eukaryota > Metazoa > Chordata > Mammalia > Chiroptera > Molossidae > Molossus > Molossus molossus. The sequence goes on from NW_023425349.1 coordinate 85,009,218, forward strand.
CGAGAGTGTGAGATTTGCTCTTAGAACATGACAGAACAAAGTCTCTGAGTCTCTCAGCCTACCTTAGAGTTGAATTAACTGCATTTATGGCTGGGTTTGGCAGTTTCTTAGTAGAGGATGTAAAAATAAATAAGTAGTTAAGATTATATGCATATGGATTTTATCATAAGACTCATCTTAGAGAGCTTAAATAAGTATAAAAATACTCTCAAGAAAGCTGAGAAAACTAGAAAATATTTTCCTTAAAAGAAAATATTGACATCAATGAATGTTTTGTCCAAAATGTCATATGGACAAGACAAAATTCAAAGAGAGACAGACAAGGTGAAAGCAAGGAAACATTAATAAAAGCAGAGGTCTGTTAAAACAACTTAATGACCATTTTTTTAAAAGACTACATTTTAAAGATTAGAAATTATGGATTTGTGAGCCGAGTAATGTAGATATCAATTTTCCAGCAAAACAATCTAGTCCTGGAATTTTGGGGTCCATTTTATTCTTAAGACCAAGGAAACCCTATATTATTTAGTGAGCTGCAATGAAAAGTAAGGGAAATGAAATGGGTCTGGAAAGGAATGAACAGTTTTTTTGGTTTCAGAGAGGCATTTCTTAGTCTTCCATGATGTTCTTGTAGAGTGCAGAGGACCAAGGCCTGGTTAATGGTACAGTTCAGTGGATTTATAGTTGATTAAACCAAAGAGGTCAAAGAGGCAATGTGTCAATGTTATGTGGGAAGGAAGGGCCTTAAAGGAGAGCACTAGGGCTCTGTATTTGACCTTCCAACCAAGAAACATGCTTCTCAGATTTACAAAGTATGTAAAACTCAGGATTCAAAAAGATCACTAAAGATTGTACAGATGAACAAAAATCAACAAAATGAAATTTAATGCAAAGTGAAAAATAGAACTGGACTTAGGCTCAAAATTTTCACTGTAAAGTACACAAGCTGGCACAAGAAGGTTACATGACAAAAAAGACACACACAGTGTTTTAGTTGATTCCAAGGAGTCAAAGTGTGAGTGGTAAATTAACTAATGAGAATTTAATTTATATTAACATAAGGATGGCATTCAGATCAAGGGAAATAATCATCCCAGTAGGCGCATTGCTGGTCAGTCCACATCTGGAGTTGCAATTCTGTGTACCACCCTGGGGAGGCCAGCCTGGGCCGAAGGGTAATGGAGAACAGGCAGAGGTCAGCAAGGAGGGAGGTCGAGGGGATGATTGGGGGATACTGAGAGGAGCAGGCTAATGAGAATCAAAGTCTTTGAAAGCTTGGGAGTTTCCCGGAACAGCGAATCAGGCTTATTTCTTTCAGAATGAAAGTTAAAGAGGCTAAGAGAAAATTTAAGATAAAAGAAATTCACCATTATGCATTCCTCCAACTCCAACACAAGTAAAACAGAAACCTGATGAAGTAATTGAGGGGTTTCTTCAACAACTAAGTGGCATGAAAAAGAGAAGAGAAATGGATGGGTTTTTAAAGAGCCTTAAGAGATTTACCAACCAAATGAGTTGTGTGGATCTTGTTAGATCTTGATCCCAACAACTGCCTGGTAAATCAAAATAAGATTTTTTTAGATAATCAGGGAAATTATTATTATTATTATTATTTTTTTTTCCCATCCTCACCCAAGGACATTTTTCCATTTTTTGTACAGATAGAGTGGGAGGGAGAGGAAGAGAGAGAGAGAGAAACATCGACGTGAAGGGACACATCGAGTGGTTGCCACCCGCACGACCAACCAGGGCTGGGGACAAACTGCAACTGAAGTACATGCCCTTAGCGGGAACCAAACCCGGGTCTCTCCGGACCGCAGGCCGATGCTCTAACCGCTGAGCCAAACTGGCCAGGGTGGGAAATTATTTTTTTAATAATAGCTTTATTGAGATGTAACTCACATGCCATAAAATTCACCCCTTAAAAGTGTACAATTCAGTGATTTTTAGTAGTCACAATACTGTGCACTGCTTACAACTATTTAACTTCAGAACATTTGTATCACTCCCAAAAGACATCCCATAGTCATTAACAGTCACTGGGCACTCCCTCTCTCCCCAGCCCCAATAAGCATTAATCTATTTTCTGTCTCCATGAATTTGCCTTTTCTGGACATTTCACATAACTGGAATCATACAACATATGGTCTCTTGTGTCTGGTTTATTTCATTTAGCATAATAGTTTCAAGGCTTATCTACATTGTAGCATTGTATCACTACTTCATTTCTTTTTATGATTGAATAATATTCCTTGGTACGGATAGACCATATTTATGTGTGCATTCATCAGTCGATAGACATTTGTGTTGTTTCTACTTTTTGACTATTATCAATAATAAGCATTCATGTATAGGTTTTTGTGTGGACACATTTTCAATTCTTTGGGGTATATACCTAGAAGTGGAATTGCTGGGTCATGCGGTAACTCCATATTAACATTTCGAGGAACTATGGAACTGTTTTTCCAAAGTGGCTGTACATTTCCTTCCCACCAGTAGTGTGTGAGGGTTTAGATTTCTCCACACACTAGCCTGATAGGATATTTGTATATCTTCTATAAAGAAATGTCTATTCAAATAATTTGCTTATTTTTATATTGGTTTCTTTATCTTTTATCATTGCATTATAAGAATTCTTTACATATGTCCCCTATCAGATACATGATTTACAAATATATTCCCCATTTTGTGGGTTGTTTTCACTTTCTTGATGGTATCATCTGAGCAGTTTAAATTGTGATAAGTCTAGGTTCTCCAATTTTTCTTTTTTTCACTTGTGCTTTTCTTTATATTTTTATAATTGTATTTTAAAAATAACTTTTCTACCAGTTAATTTAATGTACTTAAATGCTATTAAAACCAGCAATAATCAGTGTGCTGTGGTTGGGGAGATGTTGAATGCAGTCCATTTAATTTTATTAAGATAACTTGGATCTACCCAGAGTGGTTCAGTGGTTGAGCGTGGACCCATGCACCAGGAGGTCGCCAGTTCGATTCCCAGTCAGAGCACATGCCCAGGTTGTGGGCCCGATCCCGGTGGGGGACATGCAGGAGGCAGCCAACTGATGTCTCTCTCATCGATGTTTCTATTTCTCCCTCCCTCTCCCTCTCTCTCTCAAATCAATAAAGAAAAAAAAAAAGATGACTTGGGACCGCTTGTCATAATAAAGACAGATAAGCAGTCAGCTTCAGTTGCAGTTATGCCATCAGTTCAACTACTACAATGATTTCATCAAGTCTGGAAGGGAATGAAACCCTCTGGAAATCATTGCATAAATAGTCACATACATTGTTTGAAAATTCTTTTCCTTGCTCCAAATTTCACAGAACAGTTATGCTCATAAATAAGGAAAATAATCATTACCTATATTGCTTCTAAAATCATCCTCAACACAGTATTAGCAACCTGGAAAGGTCACCTGCCCCCCCGCCCCAACACAAAGGAGAAACTCCTTAGAATCTGGAGAAATGAGAAAATGTGATTTTAAAAAAGTATATTTTCTATGCTTTTTATTTGAAAATAAAAAATAATTCAAAAACAGAACATAAAGTTTAACAAATACCTTCTAGGCTCCTGAGAGAAATTCACCAGACATGACAAGGATTGGGGAAAATAGTGAGTTATATATTTGTCCAAAAGAGGCATGAGTTTAAAAATACCAAGAAACAGTGTCCCAGTGGACTAAATGATTAATTTTACAGAGGTTCAAACCACAATGCTCCTGCCCATTGTTTTAAACCCTTTAAAAATGTCTTTAAAGAACAGAAACTTTTCAGATAGTATTGCACAAATAACTATATATGGAGTAAAACTTGGTTTTATTTGATAATCAGTGTCTTCATATAAACTCAATTCCATAATCTCTGGGTCATTATATATAACTGCACTAAAAATTACCTAATACTTTAAATACATGTATTAATCTTAATTAAATCACTGACTCATCTTCACATAATGAGTAGTTTTAATAATTACTGTAACTAGCTGCTCTACCCTAACTTTGTTCTATGGCTGATTCTTACTTTCACCAAACTGAAATTCACATGAATCAAAATTTTACGATTAAAATGAAATTCACATGAATCAAAATTTTATGATTATTTGTAGTTTCTAAAGCTATATGTTTTCTAATTTTAATTAAGTTTGAAAGAGATGAGAAAATCCAAGAAATGACCCTCAAGAAAAAAATGAAAGTGTTTTTTTTTATTTTCACATAAATATTATTTATATTGCACGTAACACAAATCACTTGCAATTACATATGGTGATTAATACAATTTAATTTTTGCTCCCTACTGAAACCTCAGTAAAATAGGGTGAAATAAATTAAACATGCATAAACCTAGAAGAATAAAAATAGTAGAATAGAGAACAGCAGAGGTGAGATCGCAACAAAACTTTGGAAGCCAGCAAACAAGTCAGGGTCTGGCATCTGCAGTGGCAAACCAGATGCTAAAATCCCCATCTGTGGGGAAGATCAGAAGTGAGCAGATTTGCACCTAAACCTTGCATTGGTACAGGGATTGGAGGTGCTGAGCAAGGGTACAGAGCAGAGCTACATGCAGGGGGAAAGTTGGTGTTTGTAAGAAACAGCCACACTCCCAAGCTGTACTCCACCCGCTGCCCACCAACCACACAGTCAGGGAATTACCCTGCCCCTACACTGGCAGAAGACAAGTCAGGTTTATCTTGGGGACACACAGTCCAACTCAGGGCAGGGATAAAGTTTTGTATTGAAAAGGCAAGTGAAGATCTACATGCTTAACTGGGAGACCTGTCCCCTGTATTCTGCTTGGGTTCTCTAACACTGGCAGCCAGTAGTATGCTCCCAGGCAAGAGCTAAGAGGACTACTCTCTGCTGGGAAACTAACCAGTCCCCTCTCCCTGATTCTTTATGTACTGATACTTGGGGTTCCCCTACTGAAAGTACAGTTGACATTTAACTTCACCCAGTGAGTCCCACCCAGTGGCACACAGGTTCCACCCAGGTATGTGCGATTTCCAATGAGGCTTTAGTGCCTCAATTTTAAATATGAATAGACAAAGTTCATCATAAATTCGAAGAAACCATTTATATGAAAAACAAAACAAAAACAAAAAACAGAAAAAAGAAACTCAGAAGAAACAGATAATTCAAGAAAACTTCAAAGTAAGACAAGATATTGTACCCATGATACAAATAGGAGGTTAAAAATATGGAACGTTTAGAAAATAAGAAAGCTTTTGGAAATAAAATAAGATTTCAGAAATGTAAAATTTAACATAACATTTAGAAAATAAAGATGAATAAACATCCCAATAATGAAAAGGAAAAAGACAAACAGAAAATTGGATGATAAATTAGTAAGAGAAGTAGAGCACTATTCATTCATTCAACCAATGTTTATTGAATGCCTGCTTGGTGCCCACACTGGCCTGGGCATTCAGGGCATATTAGTAAGCAAACCAGTTGAGGATCTCTCCTGAAGGACTTCACATGTTAGTTGGAAGGGTCCAAAAATAAACAATAAATGTAATAAGTAAGTCAATTATATATTAGGAGACAAATGATGCCTTGGTCAAAAAGGAAAAAAAAGTAGAGAAGGGGATGGGGACTGCTGGGAGGGTTTTTGTTTTTGTTTTGTTTTGTTTTGGTTTCCATTTTAAGTTGACAATCAGGGTAGACCTCATTAAGAAGGAACATTTGAGCAAAGACATGAAAGAGTAAGAGGAACAAGAAGCAAGAGCTGGTGCAAAGGTTCTAAGATGGGACCTTCCATGACATGTCTGAAGAGCATAAGGATCAATGTGCTGAAGCCCAGAGAGCCAAGGGAGGGTTAGCAGGGGATGACATCAGAGCAATAGCAAGAACTCAGACCAGGAGGGTCCTTTTGGGCCAAGGTTCAGATGGACTTGAACTTTTTTTCTGACTCAAATAGGGCACCATTGGAGGACATTTGGTAGAAGAGTGTCAACTTTGGTTTTTAAAAGTGGCTGCTGGATAGAAACAGAGAGATCCGAGAGCAAGGCTTCAAGTGATCCAGGTGAGATGCTGATACCTGGGACCAGAGCAGTAGCAGAGAAGTAGACCTTTAGAGGAAGTGCAGATGTCAACAAACTGCTGAACAAAACTATTGTATAACTTAAATTAGCAGAAGAAATCTCAAAGTAGCCTATTGAAATTAGGAAAATAGAAGAAAAAGGGGGAATGGGATTCAGAGATATATAATAGAAATTTTAAATTTATTGATTTTGTTTTTATTTCTTTTCTGAAATAAGTCATACTACTTTTTACATTTTAAAGAGTTTGTGTTTGTACTAAGGGCCAGGGCCTGCTGTACTCACTTAGGAAAGCCGGTCTTGGGCTCCTGGAGCCGCCTCACCTGTCTCAAGTCCAATGTATTGAAGCAGAATTGGAGTTTGGGAGAGGGGTGGCTAAAATGAAGAGGAAGGAGGTAGGGCCCACCTCTGTGATCTTGCTCACTAACTGATCCTTCTGAGTTTGCTCAAAATTTCCCTCCCTGAGGTGCTCCTGCCACAGAGCTGGCTCAGTGCTCCCTACAAACAAGGCAGAATACCTTAGAACAAGGGCAACAAACTTGAATAATTTTGGGGTTAGCCAAGTAACAGATGTGGCAAGGTTGAGTATGTTGTCATATTATAACTTAGGGGTGCAGAGAAAAAGCATGTCTTAGGTTGGTTGTCCAGAAGTAGGCTTTTAGATGAGCTTTTGTATGCAAGTGACATATTAAGGAGGGACCCCCTAAAGAAACCAGGAAGGGGATGGGAGAAGGAAGGGAAGAAGAAAAAACTAACAAGGGCTCAGTTTCAGAGTCTGCCCCTGCAGGTGAGGTGGTTTCAGGAGCTGAAGTCCAGTTTTCCAGGGTCACCGCAGGGCTCAGCCTAGCACAAAAGCACCCAGAAGACAAAACAGGGGCAGCAGGGTCCTTGTAAGAGGTTTAACAGGAACTGGAGGATGCACCACCACACTTGTGCAATTTCTTTGATTGTGCCTAATCCCATCCTCCTCACTAGTTTATGATGGCGGTAGGGAGTAGAGAGGGAGTTAAAACATTGACTGTTACTTCTACCTGGCTTAAAGATTTTAGCCTGTTCACTTAATCAATGTCTTTAGTTGCTGCTCAGCCTTCTTAGATAGAAATGTCTACTTTCTCAGTTACCCCTATGATGACAGAGAAGGGCTGGGTCTTCAGATGAGGTGCTTCTTTGGCCTCTGGGAGGAGGGCTCTAGTCCTTCTGTTTGCAGATTGCCTGAATGTCATTCACCTCTGCTTCCATCTCTCTGTCAGTCTGTCACTGTCTGAGGTAGTCCCCTCCTGATTTGGCATTACATTGGCCTCCACCAACAATAGACCCCTGGGCCTGGGCCATGTTTTCCCTCCAGGCTTCAGGCTCGGCAGTCACAGGTCTATTTACTGTCTACTCACTCTGACCATCAACTCTCATCTTATCCACACTGGTATGGGGAACCCTGGAGGCAAAATATATGTAACGTAAGATCTGTCATTTTAAGTTATACAATTTAGTAGCATTATTTGAATTTGACAGTATTGTACAACCATCACCACTATTCTAAAACTTTTTAAATATCCCAAACACAAATTCTCATTACCCTTTCCCTCAGTACCTGGTCACCTTTAATCCACTCTCTATCTCTAGGAATCTGCCTATTCTAGATATTTAATACAAATAGAGTCATACAATATTTGTCCTTTAGTGTGTCTGGCTTATTTTACTTATCAAGGTTCACCCAGGTTGTAGCATTTCAGCCCCTTTTTAGGGCTGGATTATATTCCATTGTAAGCATATATCTCATTTTGTTTATCCATTCATCCTTTAATGGACACCTGGGTTTTTTCTACCTTTTGACTATTGAACATAACGCTGCAATGAACACCGGTGACAAATGAACACGGAACAAATCTCTGAGTCCGTTTTCAGTTTTAGTGGGTTTACTGGGTCATATTTATTCTGTGTTTAGTTTTTTGAGGACTGCCAAACTGTTTTCCATAGCAGCTAAACCATTTTATATTCTTACCATCACATATGAATGTTCCAATTTTTCCATATCCTCACCAACACTTATTTTGTTTTGATTTATAACCACTCTAATAAATGCAAAGTAGTTTTAATTTGCATATCCCTGTTGACTGATATTAAACATCTTCTCATGTGTTTATTGGTCATTTATAGATTTCCTTTAGAGAAATGTCTATTCAAGTCTTTTGCCCATTTTAAAATTGTGTTGTCTGTTTTGTTGGAGGCATATTTTAAGAAAAGCGTGAGGACAAAAGACCCTTGTGTCTTCAGTATGGGCCTTACAGAATTCATACAGCTCTCTGGGGGAAGAAAGGACATGCAAGGACATGCTCATATCCTGGACTGAATGTCTCTCACGCTCCATATTCTTCCCTCAACTCTCAGAGCTAAAAAGGAAAAAAAGTGGTGCTTTTCTTTTCTTTTTCCTACAATCAATACTCCTTTTGTCATCAACAATGATAGCTAAATGTTATGAGTTGTTTTTTTCCTGGACTAAGCCTAGAGAATTTACCTCATTTCCTCCCTTTTAGGTATTCTTTTTTATTTTTAATCTCTTCCTATTTATTTAGGATGTCTCTGACTCTACATTCAGAGAGGAAAAAGAAAAAGGATGTTAATAATTTTCAAAATATTATTTCCAGGACACATAAATGAGTGAATTAGGCCAGGCCTGAGTGGAGTGTGTGTGTATAGGGTGTGTATGAAATAGGATTAGCCATGAACATGAATAGGGAAACATATACCCTATCACCTAAACAAAACTAAAATTCTGGTTCAGTAGAGATTTTAACAAGCTCCCAGTTGATGAGAATGCTGCAGGTCCATGAATTACACTTTGATTACGTTGACCAGATATTATTTCTCCAGCAAAAATGGTTTGTTTGGAAACAACAAAAAATTGCAATTTGGAACATTTGGTCCTAATAGCAAATCACACACAAACCCAAGAAACAAGTTGGGGCGGGAGGGCGGACTAGTCCACACTTTTATGAACCTGGGAAGGGCCGTTGCAAACTAAGTCCATTGGAGGAAGCTGAAAGTTTAAAGTATAGTGGCTTTTCGTTGGCTGATTTATGGCAGTCTCCCATTTGCTGAGCTGTTACTAGGCAAGAAGAACACCTTTCTTCCTTCTAAGGTAGTAAAGAAGTGTCTCTTCCTGTTGGAGATGCAAGGTATGTCTCTTCCTGTTGGGGTCAGTAGTGTGTGCTGAGTGACAAGTGCACAAGAGTTCTCTCTTCTAGCCTCCTGACTCCATATTAAATGAGGTTTCTGTTTATTAATTTTCACAATTAACAAGAGCTTAGAGGGTAATTTACACATTAAAAGCTGTGAAAATGCTCTCAAATAATTCCTGGGTCAAATATGGGTTTAGTAAGCAGTTGCTGCACTTGAAAATTGAAGGGTTGCTATTAGGATGGTAATAAAGATTTCTACAGGGCCTCAAACTCAAGTGCTTATAGGGGTCAGTCTGGGGCTAAAGGGAGACCTAATGGTTCCCAGGCAGAAGTGCCCGCCCAGGGTGTCCATATGGTTCAATTGTTCAAGAAAAGAGGGATATGGAGAATTTTATGTGAAATCCTCTGACTTCTAAATGTTTTCAACTAATTCTTTTCCTCAAACACTCTTCAAGCTCAACAAAACAAGTCTGTTGGCCAGATGCAAACTTCAGGTGCTTGCTTACTTTCATGGTCTAATATTTTGCTACGCCCTTGAGAGATATAAAGGAGGACCTAGTTTAAGCTCTTAAGATGAGTGTGGCCTCATTGGGAGCTAAGACAGAGGCAACAGAAAGACATGAGTCTGCATGTGGGAGAGAGAAAAAAAAGAGAGAGGACTAAGCTATTTAAGGGAACTGTGAAACCGCGCCAGTGAGACTGCAGATACTGCCTCAGAGCTGAATTCTGTGATGTGTAGAAGTGTTTTTGTGTGGGAAACAGCCTGTTTACTTTGTCTTAGTGGGTTACTCAGTGCTGATGGACAAACAGTGCAGTCATTACTGCTCAATACCAACTTTGATAGTTAAGCAGGAAACAGTGATTTGAAGCAAATCTGGTTTAAGAAACACAGTGCAGTGGGCCCTCGTTTATCGTGGTTAATCAGTTCCAGACTCTACCACAATAAATGAATTTCTGCGAAGTAGGATTCTTTATTTATATAGCAGTCCCTTTTCATCCGCGGTTTCGTTTTCTGTCAGTTACAGCAATAAACTGCATTTTGAAAATAGTAAATGAAAACGTCCCAGAAATACACTAACCATTCGTCAGTCACGTAGTAGTCATTTCAGTTATCAGATGATTGTCCTGGCATCACAGTACTAGTCACTCTTATTAATGGTCCCAAAGCACTGGAGCTGGCAATTCAGATATGCCAGAGAAGCTGTAAAGAGCTTCTTTTAAGTGAAAAGGTAAAAGTTATTGATTTAATAGGGAGAGAAAAAATTGTGCCCTGGCCAGTTTGGCTCAGCAGTGAGAGCATTGGTCTGCGGACCAAAGGGTCGCATATTTGGTTCTTGGTCAAGGGCACATACCTGGGATGTAGGTTTGATACCCAGCCCTGGTTGGGGCCATTCAGGAGGCAACCAATTAATGTGTCTCTCTCACATGGATGTTTCTCTCTCTCTCCCTCCCTTCTACTCTATCTGAACATCAATAGAAAAGTATTCTCAGAAGAGAATTAACAAGAACAAAAAATTGTATGCTGAGGCTGCTAAAATCTATGGTAAGAATGAATCTTCTATTCCTAAAATTAAATTGTTCTGCTGTCGCCTGGTTGTGTCGATTTCCAGTCGGGAGCCTTGTGCAGAAGGCAGCCGATAGATGTTTCCCTCTCACATCTATGTTTCTGTCTCTCCCTTCTTCTCTCTCCAAAAAGTCAATAAAAACATAAAAAATTGTTTTGCTGTCGTACCTCAAACTGCAAAAGTTACAGCCACAGTGTGTGATAAGTGGTTAGTTAAAATGGAAAAGGTACTAAACTTTATCATATGTATATGTGTACAGAAAAAACAAACATAGTATATATAGGGTTCAATACTATTGAGGTTCCAGGTATTTACTGGTAGTCTTGGAATGTTTCCTTTGAGGATAAGGGGGGACTACTGTAGATTCATCTGCAAATATTAGTGAAATCTGTTATGAACATTATAAGAAGTAAAAAGTTCTTGCAGGAAAAAAAGGTTTTCTAAAAGTTACATGAGATATAAATGTCTTCAATACTATAGCAATAGCATTAAAATGGTATTACAAAGATGAACTCATGAAAATTCATTTACATAAACAAATGGGGTGTGGTGAACTGAATAATGCCCCCCACCCCCAAAAGGTGTCATGCCCCAATCCCTGGAATTTGCATGATATCTCATATGGCAAAAAGGACTTTACTGATGCAATTATGGATTTCAAGATGGGGTATTGTCCTGAATTATCTGTGTGGCACAATGTAATCACAAGGGTCTTTATAAGAAGGAGGCAGGGTTATCAGTTATTAAGGGAGACAGTGGAGGGGCCATGAGCCAAGGAACGCAGTCAACCACCAGAGGCAAGAAAAGGCAAGAAAACAGATTCTCCCCTAGGACCTCAAGAAAGGACATAACTCTGCTGATACCTTGACTTTAGTCCACTGAAACTATTTGAAACTTCTGACCTCCAAAAGTACAAGATGATAAATTTCTATTGTTTTAAGCCATTAAGTTTGTGGTTATTATTTAGCAATAGGAAACCAATGCAGAAGACAGTGACACAGAAGGCAAGAAGCATGAAGTTTTAAGAGTCCCAAAATAAACAAAGGGATGCAGTTTTCTATTAATGATATGTTATCATTTGCTGACTTAAATTATTTCTTACAGTTAAAATAATTTCTTCTGATACATTATATCTATTGGCTTATATACAAAATGTAACATTTTTATTACACTTACGTATGATGAAATTATATCACAGAAACTAAAAAAAAATAAAACAGTAAATGTGATGTGCTTAGCAAAATGCCTGACACATAATAGTACTCATTAAATGTTAGTTTCTTTTGCTTGCATTTATAGATCTTGGAGCTTGAGGAATGAAAGTATAATATATAAACTTGCTGGTACCATATTTGAAGTTTGTTCTATTATCATGCAGCAGGTGGTTTTCTAGCTCTACTGAGATATAATTTGACGTATGACATTATGTAATTTAAAGATTACAATGGGATGATTTGATACACTTATATATTGTGAAATGATTACAATAGGTTCATTAACAGATCAATCACCTTACACAATTATCTTTTTTTGTGAGAACATTTAAGATTTACTCTAAGCAACTTTCAAGTATACAATACAGTATTGTTAACTACAGTCACTATGCTGTACATTAGATCCCCATGACTTATTCATCTTATAACTGGAAGTTTGTACCCTTTGACCAACATCTCCATATTTCTCCCACCTCTACTTGTTTTATTGTATGACTGAGTGTACTAAAACCTTAATTTAGCACATGAATAAATAAACAGATGCAATTAAATAATTTTTATTGGAAAACACTAGGCAATTAAAGAGTTGATATAAAACAGACACTAGAACTTCCGGTCAAGATGGCGGGTAGGTAAACGCATCCTCTCACAACCACATCAAAGTTACAACTAAACTACAGAACCACCATCATTCAAAACCGCCTGAAATCAAGCTGAATGGAAGTCCTACAACTACGGAATTAAAGAAGCAGCTGCATCGAGATTGGTAGGAGGGGCGGAGGCACAAGGGGCTGGTCCCACACCCACGTATGGTGGATAAAAATCAGAAGGACACCTCGGCTGGGAAGGTCCTCCCTGAGGGCTGCGGGGTCCCCGTCCCACACCAGGTGCCCCGCTCAGGGTTCCAGTGCCAGGAAGAGAAGTCCCCATAACTTCTGGCTGGAAAAACCAGAGGGAACTGAGGCTCAGGGAAGCTAACACGGCTGGAGCCCCAGGCAGCTCCTTAAAGGGTCCACACACAGACTTACTCGGACTCACACCCTCTAAGCTTGGAGGGGAGGCAGCTTGAGGGGCACCAGAGACATACAGGGAGAAACCGAGCTGTTTGGCACTGGAGTGAGGGCTGGAGAAGGGGCTTTCTCCAGGACAAACGTGCTGTCAGAGGCCTTTGTTCCTTTGGTGAGCCCTTCCCTGAGGCGGCAGAGTCACCATATCTGGGACTCCGGCAACCTGGCTCACACTGGTAGACCCGCCCTAGTGATTCCCTGAGGCCCCGCCCCACCCAACTTTCAGGCCCACCCAAGCTGTTGCCAGTTGCTTAGCCATAGGATTGGCCTGTCTAGGATCCTGCTTCAGGTTTTCCTAAATTCTTTCAAACAAGCAGCATCTGGTCTCAGCCCCATACCTCTTGTTAAGCAATACACAGAAACAAACAAGGGAGGCAGCCAAAATGAGGAGACAAAGAAATAGGTCCCAAATGAAAGAACAGAACAAAACCCCAAGAAAAGAACTAAGCAAAATGGAGATAAGCAACCTAACAGATGCTGAGTTCAAAATACTGCTTATAAGGATGCTCAATGAGCTTAGTGAGAACTTCAGTGAACTTAATGAGGGCCTCAAGGACATAAAAAAGGACCAGTCAGAAATGATGGATGCACAGTCAGAAATGAAGGAGGCATTAACTGAAATAAAGAATAATTTATACAGATTCAATAATAGAGTAGGTAAAGCCAAGAAGCAAACCATTAATTTGGAATATAAAGAAGCAAAAAAATGCCCAATCAGAACAGCAGAAAGAAAACAGAATCCCAAAAAATGAGGATAGTGTAAGGAGCCTCTGGGACAACTTCCAGCGTGCCAACATTCGCATCTTGGGGGTGCCAGAAGGAGAAAAGAGAACAAGAAATTGAAAACCTGTTTGAAACAATAATGGCAGAAAACTTCCCTAACTTGGTGAAGGAAACAGACGTACAAGTCCAGGAAGCACAGAGAGCCCCAAACAAGATGAACCCCAAGAGACCCACACCAAGACACATCATCATCAAAATGCAAAAGGTTCAAGACAAAGAGAGAATCTTAAAAAGCAGCAAGAGAAAAGCAGTTAGTTACCTACAAGGGAGTTCCCATAAGACTGTCAGCTGATTTCTCAAGAGAAACTTTGCAGGCCAGAAGGGAGTGGCAAGAAATATTCAGAGTGATGAAAAGCAAGAACCTACAACCAAGATTACTCTATCCTGCAAAGCTGTCATTTAGAATCGATGGCCATATACAGACTTTCCCAGACAAGAAAAAGTTAAAGGAGTTCATCACCACCAAACCGTTATTATATAAAAGAATGAAGGGTCTTTTTGAAGAAGATAAACTATATGAACAAACAAAATGGCAATGAATACATATCTAACGACAGTGGAATCTACAAACAAAATGAACAGGCAGAACAGAAACATTCTCATAGATACAGAGAACATTTTGTTGGTTGCCAGATGGGAGGGGGGTTGGGGGAATGGGTGAAAAAGGTGAAGGGATTAAGAAGTACAAATTCATTGCTAGACTGACAAACCTCAAAGGGAAAGGGATTGAGGGGTGGGAAGAAATAAACCAAAGAACTTATATGCATAACCAATGGACAGAGACAATAGTGTGGGAAAAGGGGGGGGCGGTAGTGGGGAGGAGAGGGTCAATGGGGGAAAAATGAGGAATATCTGTAATACATTCAACAATAAAGATTAAAAAATAAAACAAATAAAAATGAGACAACAAAAAAATAAATAAAACACACCAGAATAGGATGAAACTTTTTTTATGTAACAGTTGCCAGAATTAATTAAATTATAAATGTGCATTATTTCTCTTCATTTGGAATTTTTAATGCTTAATCTTAGCAGTTCTTTAATATTGATTTCATGTTAAATGAATCATTATGAAATACTTATGAGGAAAATTATTTTTAAGCCATGTACTCATTTAAAATGTAATCTATTATTTTCTGCAGGCAATAAAAATGTGCTATATTAGTTACAACACACCATGATTGATAGGAATGCATACAAGCTCTAAACAGAAATACGTTTTGTTTTTTTTAATGAACTAAAGAAAATTAGACTAAAATTGTCTTAATTAAAAAAAAAAACAAAAAAAACAGGGTGTACCACTGCTCAATGGAAAAAGGACAGATTTTTGTTTTCTGGGAGTTCTGTATTAGAGACTACACAATGAAATAGTTGTTTCTCCATTCTACAATATTCACACAATTTTAGTGGGTGGATAAGAGTCTCCTGCCTTCCTGTCTCCTGATATGGTTAGGTCCCTTCACCCCCTTATTTTTGAATAAAACTTACTACTCTCTTTATGTCCTTTTGACAAGTATATGCTGCTGAAAAAGATGATGTTGATTAATGAAGATTCCCTTCACTAGACTAATCTTCACAAGAGCAGATATCTCTTTTTTTCCCCCCACCACAGTAACCCCAGACCCTACTATAGTGCCTCAGCTGAATTCAGCTGCTAGTAACAGGTCTAAGACAACAGTAGTAGAAACAGAACAGACTTTTTATTTATTGTAAAAGAAGTCCAGAGAAGGCAAAACAGGGGACCTTCTACTTATTTTGCTCTGCTGTCCTTATTCCATGACCATCATTACTGAGGGTACCTTATAGTCCAAGATAACTGAATTCCAGCCATCTTGTCCTCACAGTAGGAAGCAAAAGAAAGACAGAAAGGGATAAAAAGTTCCTTGCCTATTGCCTTTCTACCTCTTAAGAAGCTTTTCTGAAACCTCTACCCAACAGCTTCCACTGATCTCTCACTGGTTACAACTTAGTTGCATTGCCACCCAATAGCAACGATAGCAACGCAGTCTGGGAAACAAAGTCTTTTTATTGGGCACATTGCTTTGGTAAGTAAAAGCAGTGTTCTCATACTAACAAGGGAGAAGTGGTAACATGAAATTAATAACGACGTTGTAATGAGTTTTTTTGTAAAGCAAAATTTACCTAATTTACAAGATTGTTCTTTGACTCTCCCCATCTTTTCTTAAAGTTAAAAATGTTTTTTTAAAAATTAAAATGGTAGACCCCAAAGTCTTTACTTGACCAAATAAAAAGGTAACTGTTAGTCCTCCAATATTATGGGTATTTCACTGACCCAAGAAACCCTAAATCTAGGGAACTCCTGCACCTGTAAGATTTCTCCCAATTCCAAGACACTCAGATGTATCTGTGTCTTCAACAGCTTATATGCTTCACGTCTTCTGCTTGAAAGGTTCTCACTAGGAATCCATTGATTAATGTATCAAGAAGGCTCAAAGTATCAATGCCCAGTGACACAAAAAAATTGATGTCACCCTTAGGTCCTTAGTCAGGGCTTGGTTTGCAGTAAGGTAGAGCAACTCATTGAAGTCATAATAGGTAAAGAGGTGATTGTAGTGAGGATATGGGGGAATGTCATGGGCTACTAAAAACAAAAAAATAAGCAGAGTCAGTCTGCCTTAAAATTGGACTTAAAAATAAAATAAGGGGTTATCTCTCATGGAATAACATGGCCTTTCTTTCAACTTCTTTTTTGTTTTTCTCTGCCAACCAATTTTTTTTTTTTTTTTGCTATCTATCCTCCCCCCAGTACTTTGGTTGGCACGAGAGTTTGGCTCTTGTGGTATAGAGGTGGTACAGACTCTCAGGATTGCAATTTCAAATTCACCAGCAATAGGTTGACTGGTTCAAGGTTCAGGTTACCATTCCTGGTTCAAGTAGCTGTGGCAGAGTGCGACGATCAGTACTAACATGTCTTCCTAATGTGGATTCTTTCAGAGAGCCTAGAGAGTGAGCATGTGGGGAGAGGGGCTCTACATGCAACATTTAGCTTTTTCCATTAATTTTCACCTTGGACAGCCTTCCATTTCCTAACCTCAGGTGCTTTTTCCCATCAGGGTGGCAGATCAAAGACCTTCACTATTACTTGCACTATTTCTTGAAGTATTTCATGCACAAATATTATTCTTGTTTTCTTCTCTAATTAACAGCACATTTCCTCAGTCAGAATGTTTTAAGAGGAAAGCAAAGTGGTAGTTAACATGCAAAAGACCCTGGAGTCAGTCACATCACCCCGTCCCCACTTCTACCCCACCAACAACTCGGGAAGTGGTCTGGTACTCAGCCTGGAGCATGAGCAAAAGAGTATAGCAGGTGGTAAGAAGCACAAACCCCCGAGTCAATCAACCTGGATTTGAAGGTACAATACCTACTCGTAGAGATTGCTCTGTAATCATTTCTTTATCAGTGAAATTGGAATATTACCTACCACATACATAAGATCACTGGGAGAATTAAAGAAAATAATCTGGTCAAGGAGTCAGCTCGGTGCCTGGGACTTAATAAACAGTCATTAAATATTCACAGTTGAGATATAGAGGCACACAACAGAGCCATAACAAGACTGGGGTAAGTTCTGGAGTGCCAACTGGACACTTAGGTAGGTGTTAGGACTAATCCTGGAAATGACAGCTGGAAACTAGGTTGGTATCTGGACTAATTCTGGGAACATGAGTCTTACTACAAGGGCTAGAACCCAAGACAGTTGGTTTTGTTGAATTCTGAAGGAAGATTTGATGCCAGGGACTCTGCTGCACTTGGTGTTTTCCCACCTAGAATGTCAAGATTCTAATGGATGGATTCCATTAGAATGGATTCTAATTCTGATTCTTTCTAAAGATAAAATAATTTTCACCCACACATGCCAGTTTTCATTTTTGCCCCATTATTTAAGTGTGAACTTTATACTATAACCAAAACTGTTTCTAGAGGCACACCTACCTCAATTAAAAATATTTGTATCTAAGGATTTGTTTCTCAGGAAACTTTTCAGGCATTTTACAAAGTGATCATCTTGTTACTGCTTAAAGTATTGGGATAGCAACATACATATGGCTACCAGATAAAATGAATGTCTATAAAGCTCCATAAGTTTACATTTGAATGCTTATACTCTATGCTACCCATTTAGGTCTAAATTAGGCCTAAATATGTTGCCCTTTCATATATGGTAAAGTGGAATGAGCCTAGCAACTCTTTGCTAACCACTGAATTAAAAAGACATGAAACCACAATATGGCAAGACCTCAATTATAACTACACTACAAACACTAGAAAGTATTTTCCAGCAAATATGTAAAAGGACCTCAGTACCAAAATACATATTTTCTCTAAAGAAACACATTGTTTGCTCTGGCCGGTTTGGCTCAGCGGTTAGAGCATCGACCTGCGGTTGAAAGAGACCTGGGTTCGGTTCCTGCTAAGGGCATGTACCTTGGTTGCAGTTTGTCTCAGGCCCTGGTTGGGTTGTGTGGGTGGCAGCCACTCGATGTGCCCCTTTCATGTTGATGTTTCTCTCCCTCTCCCTTCCTCTTTCTCCCTCCTTATCTATCTGAACAAAAAATAGAAAAATGTCCTTGGGTGAGGATTAAAAAAAAAAAAAGGAAACACATGGTTTAATTCCTTCCTTTGCTGGTAAATGCAAGACTTAAACATCAACTTGCACACATTTGTCACCACAAACACAGTGACTTTCTTCTTATGGTCAAGGTGCCAAGATGAATGTTACTTAGGCAGGTATCTGTCTACACAGGCCCACAGGAAACTATACACACATCAAAAAAACACAGACCTCTTTAGTGGCCAGGTAATATTTTCAAAAATGGATTTAACACCTGATTCTTTTTTTTTTTTCTTAAATCCTCACCAGACGACATTTTTCTATTTTTATTCAGATAGAGTGGGAGGGAGAGAGAGAGTGGGAGGGAGAGAGAAACATCCACGTGAAAGGGACACATCAAGTGGTTGCCACCCACACGACCCAACCAGGGCCCGGGACAAACTGCCCTTAGTGGGAACCGAACCGGGTCTTTCTGGACCCCAGGCCGATGCTCTAACCGCCAGCCAAATCGGCCAGGGCAACACCTGATTCCTGAATGTAGTTGCAGATTCTGACAATTTTCTCTCAAATTCTGAATCGGATTCCTTCCTTTTACATATCCCTCTAACTAAAAGAAAAAATACTGGTACCACTAACCTTGTCACAAGTTGTGTATCTTGGTAAATTACCTGATTTCTGAATTCAATTTATTCCTTGGTAAAATGGGTTTTCCTTCGGGTTTGACTATTTTTATTACATGCACACATTGCGTCCTAGAAAGTTATTTTGAAAGCACCCATTAAGTTGTAGTTTTATGACCATGACACATTGATTAAAAGAAATACTGAAACTGAAGTTTAGGCTCCTCAAATTATCCCCCACGCCCCATTTCAACATCTATGAAAAACGTTATGCACTACTAAATTCTAGAATTTAAAAAAAAAAAAAAATCACCAAGACAAGCTAATGCTATTGCCGTGAATGAATTTTACAGAAAATGCCGCTTGCCATTTATTTAAGTGGTTTAAATACAACTTTGAACTGATTTGAACCCGACTCAAACACTGTATGAAACTGGCGGCGGGGAGAGGCAGTGTCATTAACTCCAGAAAGATTCCTTTTTTATGTGTGACCACAGCTAGAAATCATATTCTAGGCCTTGTTTAGTGGTTTCATCCCCATGACAAACACTCGACTTTTCTTTAACAAATCTAATTTCCATTTTACCTTGCCTGCACTGTGAACAGAGTCGAAATCACTACATAACCCGAGTAAAAACCCCGGGCTTTCCCTCCGCAGGTCACGCATGACTCCAGCACAGACGAAGCGAAGTTACACCAAAGCAGCCGGTCTCCCCGCTCGCCCAGAAGCCGCCCACCCGGCCAACTTCCGGCCGGCCAATGATAGGCTCTCGCCCCGCCCCCACAAGCCCGAGATTCGTCGGAATTTTCCCGCGATGCCGCGGGGCCGCGTGGGGCTGCTCGCCAGGTCCCAGAGTGCACTGCGGGCGCGCGCGGCTCCAGTGTGGAGCGACCGCGGGAAAATTCCAAAAAAAGTCAAAACAAAACAAAAAACCCAGTCGAGGCAAAGCCAAATTTTCAAGCCACAGAATTCGGGCGGTGGCGTCCTTTCCGCCACTGCGCAAACTGCTGAAGCAGCTCTGGCGCGGACCACCGGGTAAGAGAGAGGCCGCAGAACGACAGCGAAGGCGGCTGCTTCTCTGGGGGGGTCTGGCCGACACGTCAGCCTGGGCGTGGGGGTAGGGAGGGAAGACTCGCGAGAACGTCCGCCTGTAGGTGGGTGAGCGAGGCTCCCGCCGTGTGCAGGGGGCGACGAGGGGAGGTGGGTAGGGGCGTGAGGTGGCGCCAGACCCTGGCGGGGCGGGGTCGCCGGGGGCGTGGTCACAGGCGGGGCCGACCAAGGGGGTGGGCCGGCGGAGGGGTCTCGCGAAAGGGAGCCCCCAGAGAGGTGGGAACTGGGAGCTGGCATTCTGGTTCTGTTTGTTCACTGAGGCAGGCAGCTCTGTCTTAAAGGGGGGGGTAGCAGAGGTGAATTTCTTCACCCCGGATTCGTGGGAACTGTGAAAAGCTCGCCCCTTTTAACCCATCACTTTCTACGGCTGGCCGCATGCCCTCCGCTCCTCCTCCTTTCGGGCCCCCCACTACCCGCTCTGCCCACCTCACCCCCCACTATCCCCTCTGCCTACTCTCCCTCCGCCACCGCGCTGGGCGGGAGCGAGGCCCAATTAGAGGAGCCTGGGGCGCGGTTGTTACCCCTCTCGCCCTTCAGGCCTTTCATCCCAGGAGGGGGGCAGTGTTCTGATAGGCTATCACCTTCCCACAACTCTTTGAACGCCAGGCCAAATGGGGTCCAAAACCCTTAAAAGATGTTTTGTGGGGGTAGTGTTTGTTGGCTTGATTTTTTTTTTTTTAAATGTGGGCGCGTTTACAGCCATGAACCCTCTATCATGTTGTACCGGCTAGAGGTCTCGGGGGCGGGGAGGGGGGGATTTGGAGATTTTGAAACATGAGGAATTTGGGACCAGAATTTTAAGGAAAGAGGCCCAGGAATTTCCTTGCCAAGACCTGTGAGTGGCTGTGCTTTTTGTCCTGATCTGAAGCTTGGAAAGCTTCTGGGCTCCTGGTTTATTCTAACCTGTGTCCTATTTAATGAATGCATCTTAACTGAGATGTGA
Organism: Molossus molossus; assembly: GCF_014108415.1. Taxonomy (NCBI): domain Eukaryota; kingdom Metazoa; phylum Chordata; class Mammalia; order Chiroptera; family Molossidae; genus Molossus; species Molossus molossus. Next base: position 85,030,313 of record NW_023425349.1, read on the forward strand.
TTGATTTATCATTTATCAGAAGAACGGGGCACTTTTGGGCCACCCAACTTCAGCTGTTTGTGGATGTCACTCACCTCCAGTGATGTGCAACTCAGAACATTTTCTCATTACTCTCCTCAAGAGGGGAGGAAAGGTTGTTACAAATGATAGAATTCATACCATGTGTTGGGATCATTTATTACATAAGCTTAGATAGAAAACATGTTCATTGTGACTTGATCCATTAAACTTAAACCAAACTGATGTTTCAGTCTAATGTACTGTGCCAGATTCACATGGAAATAAGCACACATATACATTACTCATACACATACAAGACTGAATAAAAAGAATTTGCTTTTCCTAGTTATATCAAAGTCCTTGTTACCTCAGTAAAAGTTAGATCCTGCTTCTTTAGAATTGGACTAATTATACTTTGTTATATTATACATTCTAATTCATTTTTCATTATTCAGTCATATTCTTCTTGATTTCTTGAAAAACATGTATTAAGCTTAAGAAAAGAGAGGCAGACTCTATATTAGAAATTTTTCTGTTCTTTAATAAAAAGCATTAACTTGATTGATTGTCTGGGTGTGGAAGATGTGTTGTTGCATGCATGTGAAACTGTGCATGTACGTTTTTAAATAAATGGTATTTTAAACTAGTTCCATATTTCAGCAAGTAGTTCCAGTAACAATTATACAAATTTTGTATTTATGAAAACCAGCTACATGGAGGCCAGCCTGGGCAGTAGAAAGTTGGATTGATTAGGTAGGCTACATAGAGTGCCAGAGAAATCTCACATGTGTGTCAGTTCCAAGTTGGTAGTGGTGAAGTCTCAAATCAGGCTTGAAATCAACACCAAATGGATTTGTAAAATTTTATTTTAGGCTGGGTAGGGTATATATATTCTCTGTTCTTATTTGTGGATCTGGAATGACTTGACTTTTTAAGATGAAAGAACACCTATAGGAAAAGTACATTGAGTTTGCAGTGTTTTAAAAAAAATGCAGAAGTAGAGAAGGAAAACATTAAAAATTCATCAGTAAAGTTAGATAACAATCAACTCTTTTATTTTCTACTAAATATCAAATCTTTTTTTTTTTTTTTAACTCAGTTTGGAAGAGACCTTGCATAGTTAGTTATCTGGTTCATTCTCTTAGGTTCTTCATAAACTCTTCTGGGTGTGTAGAAATCATTTCCCTGTTAAGATTTCTAATATAGGAACATCTATAATCTTCCTGGTACCTTTCTGTAGTTATAAAAAGGCACAGTTAATATGGAAATCACCTTTTTGAAACGATATATACTGTTATAAGAATTGTGTTTTTCAGTTAATTTAGCATATTTTTGGAATTGTGTGATGATCATCACAATTCAATTTTAAAACACATCATCATAACAAGTTTGTGTATACAAGTCATACTCTATCCTGGCTCTGGCTTTTGACCTCAGGCAACCATCAATTTGCTTTTTGTCTTTATAGTTAGCCTTTCTGGACATTTCATATAAATGAATTTATAAAATAAGTGCTGTCTTGTGTCTGGCTTCTTTCACTTAATATAATGTTTTTGAGATTCATCCATGCTGTAGAATGTATCAGTAGTTTGTTAATTTATTGCATATACCTCATTTTGTTTATTCATTCATCAGTTTTTTTTTTTTATCCTTACCTGAGGACATTTTCCCATTTTTTTGTTCAGATAGAGTGGGAGGGAAAGAGGGGAAGAGAGAGGGAGAGGGAAGCATCGACGTGAAAGGGACACATAGAGTGGCTGCCACCCGCACGACCAACCAGGGCCGGGAACAAACCACAACCGAGGTACATGCTCTTAGTGGGAACCGAACCAGGGTCTCTCTGGACCGCAGGCCGATGCTCTAACCGCTGAGCCAAACTGGCCAGGGCCATTCATCAGTTGATGGACACCTGAGTTGCTTCTACTTTTTGACTGTTATGAATAATGCTGCTTTGAGCATTTGTGTGCAAGTCTTTGTGTGGACATATGTTTTCATTTTTCTTGAATAAAGACCTATGAGTAGGATTGCTGGGTTGTATAGAGTAAGTTCATGTTTAACTTTTTAAGAAACTGCCAAACTATTTTACAGTTTAGCTGTACCATTTTATATTCCCACCAGCAATGTATAAAGGTTTAAATTTTTCCACGTCTTCAGTTGTTTTCTTAAAAACCTTTCTTTTCTTTATGTTTTTAAAATCCTCACCTGAGGACATGATTATTTGCTTTTTTTAAATTAATTTATTTTTGTTACAGATGTTTTTCCTTTTTCCTCTATTGGCACCCTCCTCCCCATCCCACTGCTTTACCCTGCCTCCAGCATTGTTATGTCCATGGTTACGCATACTTGCATATAAGATCTGTGGTTTAGCCCTGGCCAGTTTGGCTCAGTGGTTAGAGCGTTGGCCTGCGGTCAGGAGAGACCCGGGTTCGGTTCCCGCTAAGGGCGCGTGCTTCAGTTGCAGTTTGTCCCCGGCCCTGGTTGGTCGTGCGGGTGGCAGCCACTCGATGTGTCCCTTTCACATCGATGTTTCTCTCTCTCTCTCTCTCTCTCCCTCTCCCTCCCTCCCACTCTATCTGTAAAAAAAAAAAAAAGATCTGTGGTTTATCCTTCCCCCCAACCCCCTGCCCCGTCCTCCTCTTCTGAGGTTTGTCAGTCTGTACCCTACTTATATGTCTTCTGGGTTTGTTTTGTTCATCAGCTTGTTTTGTTCATTATATTCCACAAATAAGTGAGATCATGTGATATTTGTCTTTCTCTGATTGGCTTGTTTCGCTTAGGATAATACTCTCCAGGTCCCTCCATGCCATCTCAAAGGATAAGAGATCTTTCTTTCTTATAGCTACATAGTACTCCATTGTGTACATGTACCTCAGGTTTTTTATCCACTCATCTGTTGATGGATACTTGGGCTGTTTCCAGATCTTAGCAACTGTAAATAGTGCGGCTATGAACATATATTCTTTCTGATTGGTATTTCAGGCTTCTTAGGGTATATTCCTAGAAGTGGGATCACTGGGTCAAAAATGGCAGTTCAATTTTTAATTTTTTGAGGAAACACCATATTGTTTTCCATAGTGGCTTCACCAGTCTGCATTCCCACCAGCAGTGTACTAGATAAAGTCCCCTTTTCTCCACATTCTCACCAGTACTTGTTGTTTGATGGCAGTCATTCTGGCAAGTGTGAGGTGATACCTCATACAGTAGTTGCTTTAATTTGCATCTCTCTGATGATTAGTGACATTGAGCATTTTTTCATGTCTCTTGGCCATTTGTCCTGTTTGGAGAGGTGCCTATTTTAGGTCCTCTGCCCATTTTTAAATTGGGTTCTTTGTCTTCCTTTTGTTGAGTTGTATTAGTACTCTATATAGTTTGGAAAATAACCCCTTAACTGATGTATTGTTGGCAATTATGCTCTCCCATATAGTGGGTTCCCTTTCCATTTTGATGCTTGTTTCTATTGCTGTGTAGAAGTTTTTTAGTTTGATGTAGTCCCATGTGTTCATTTTTTCCTTAGGTGTTATATCAGTGAACATTCTGCTGTGTGTGATGTCTGAAATTTTGTTGCCTACATTTTCTTCTAGGATTTTAATGGATTCACAAGTCACATTTACGTTCTTTTATCCTTTTTGAGTTTATTCTTGTATATGGTGTAAGTGGATGGTCTAGCTTAATTTTTTTGCATGTAGCGGTCAAATTTTCCCAACATCATTTATTGAAGAGGCTGTCTTGACTCCACTGTATGCTCTTGCCACCTTTGTAAAATATTAATTGAGCATAATGACTTGGGTCAATTTCTGTGTTCTGTGTTCTGTTCCATTGATCTATATGCCTGTTCTTGTGCTAGTACCAGCCTGTTTTGGTTACAGTGGCTTTGTAATATAACCTGAAATCTGGTATTGCGATCCCTCCTACTATGTTCTTCTTTTTCAAGATTGCTGTGGCTATTTGGGGTCTTTTTGGTTTCATATAAACTTTGGAGTATTTGTTCTAGTTCTATGAAATATGTCATTGGTATTTTGATGGGGATTGCATTGAACCTATAGATTGGTTTGGATAGTATGGACATTTTAATGAATGTCCATGAATAAGGAATATCCCATGAACATGGTATATGCTTCCACTTTTTTTATATCTTCCTCTATTTCTTTTTTTCAATGTCCTGTAGTTTTCTGGGAATAAGTCCTTTGCTTCTTTGGTCGTTTATTCCTAGGTATCTTAATTTTTTTGCTGCAATGGTAAATGGGATTGTTTTTTAGTTTCTCTTTCTGTAGTTCATTGTTGGTTTATAAGAATGCTGTCAATTTCTTGACATTAATTTTGTATCCTGCTACTTTGCCAAATTCATTTATTAAATCTAGTAGATTTTTGATGGAGTTTTTAGGGCTTTCTATGTACAATATCATACCGTCTGCAAATAATAATGGTTTTACTTCCTCCTTTCCAATTTGGATCCCTTTTATTCTTTCTTCATGTCTAATTGCTATGGCTAAGACTTCCAGTACTATGTTAAATAAGAGTGGCGAAAGTGAGCATCCCTGTCTTGTTTCTGTTCTAAATGCTTTCTTTCTTTTTCTTTTTCTTTTCTTTCTTTCTTTTTCTTTTTCTTTTTTTTTTTTGTGGTATGTGCCCCTAGCAGGAACCAAACCCGGGACTCTCTGGTCTGCAGGCTGATGCTCAGCCGCTGAGCCAAACTGGCCAGGGTATAAATGCTTTTAGTTATGGCCCATTGAGTATGATGTTGGCTGTAGATTTTTCATATACGGCCTTTATTATGTCAAGATAGGATCCGTCTATTCCCACATTGCTGAGCATTTTTATTAGAAATGGGTGTTGGATTTTGTTGGATGTGTTTTCCGCATCTATTGATAAGATCATATGGTTTTTATCTTTTCTTTTGTTTACATGGTGTATCACATTTATTGATTTGTGAATATTGTACCATCCTTGCATGCCTGGGATGAAACCCACTTGGTCATGATGAATAATTTTTTTGATGTATTGCTGGTTCCGATTTGCTAATATTTTGTTAAGGATTTTGGCATCTGTGTTCATCAGAGATATTGGCCTGTAGTTTTCTTTCTTTGTAGTGTTTTTATCCAGTTTTGGAATTAGGATTATGCTGGCCTCATAAAATGAATTAGGAAGTCTTTTGTTTTCCTGGATTTTCTGGAATCATTTGAGGAGAATTGGTGTTAGATCTTCTTTGAAGGTTCAGCAAAACTCCCTCATGAAGTTGTCTGGGCCTCGGCCTTTGTTTGCGGGGAATTTCTTGATTAAATCTTCAATTTCCTTAGTTGTTATTGGTCTATTCAAGTTTTCTATCTCTTCCTGGTCCAGTTTTGGGAGACTGTGTGCTTCTAGAAATTTGTCCATTTCTCCTAGATTGTCCAATTTGTTGGCGTATAATTGTATTTCTGTGGTGTCAGTTGTTACTTCTCCTCTTTTGTTTCTGATTTTGTTGATTTGGGTTCTCTCTTTTTGTGTCTTGGTGAGTCTGGCTAAAGGTCCATCAATCTTGTTTATCTTTTCAAAGAACCAGCTTTTTGTTTCATTGATCTTTTGAATTGTGTTTTTAGTCTCTGTGTCATTTATTTCTGCTCTGACCTTTACTATTTCTTTCCTTCTACTTGCTCTGGATTTTTCTTTTTGTTTACTTTCTAGTTCTTTAAATTGTAGGGTTAGAAAGTCAAGTAGGAATTTTTCTAGTTTCTTGAGGTAGGGCTATAGTGCTATGAACTTCCCTCTCAGGACTGCTTTCACTGCGTCCCATAGATTTTGTGTTGTTGTGTGTTCATTTTCATTGGTTTCCATATGTTTTTGATTTCTTCCTTGATCTCATTGGTAACCCACTCATTGTTAATAGCGTGCTGTTTAGCCTCCACGTACATGAATATTTTTGAGTGTTTTTATTGTAATTTATTTCTAGTTTTTGCCATTGTGATCTGAGAAGATGCTTGATATGATTTCAATCTTCTTGAACTTAAGGCATATTTTGTCTTAACATATGGTCTATCATTGAGAATGTTCTATATGCACTTGAGAAGAATGTATATTCTGCAGCTGTGAGGTGAAATGTTCTGTAACTATCAATTAAATCCATGTGATTAGTGTGTCGTTTAAGGTTGCTGTTTCGCTGTTGATTTGTTTTGTCTGGAAGATCTATCCATTGATGACAGTGGTGTGTTAAGTCCCTCACTATGACTATATTACTGTCAGTCTCTCCCTTAAAGTCCTCCAAGGTTTTAAGAAATATATATATATAGATGATCCTTTATTGGGTGCATATATGCATATCCTCTTGTTGAATCGATCCTTTTAGAATTATGTAGTGATCTTTGTCTTTTGTTATGAACTTTGAAAGTTTATTTTGTCAGATATAAATAAGTTTTACTGCCCCAGCATTTTTTTCCTTTTCATTTGTATGGAAAATTTTGTTCCTTACCCCACTCTCATCTTATGTGAGTCTTTTGTTCTGAGGTGGGTCTCTTGTGGACAGCAAATATATAGGTCATGCTTTCTTATACATTTAGCTACCTTATATCTTTTGATTGGAGTCTTAAATCCATTTACGTTTAAGGTTATTATCGGTAGGTACTTATTTATTACCATTTTAATTAAAACATGTTTTTGTTGATTTTCAGAGAGAGAGGAAGGGAGAGGGAGAGAAAGAGATAGAAATATTGATGAGAGAGAAATATCTATTGGCCATACCTATGCACACCCCCTACTGGAGATTGAGCCTGCAACTAGGGCATGTACCCTCACCAGGAATCAAACTGGTGACCTCTTGCATGGGACAAAGCTCAGCCAACTGAGCGACACTGGCTGTGCTCCCATTTTGTTATTTATGCCTAGTCCTCTCTCTCTCTCTCTCTCTCTTTCTCTTTTATGTTAATCCTCATCCAAGGATATTATTTCCATGATAGAGAGCGGAAGGGAGAGTGAGGAAGGGAAAAAGTGAGAGAAACACTGATGTGAGAGAGACACATCAATTGGTGGCCTCGCACATGCGCCCTGATCGGTAACAGGGTTTGAACTTGCAACCCAGGTATGTACCCTTAACTTGGAATTGAACCTGTGACCCTTTTATGTACAGGCTGACACTCTAACTATTGAGCCACACCTGCCAGGGCTCTCTCTATTTCTTCTTCTTCTTACAGCAGTCCCTGTAATATTCTTGCCATGCTGGATTGGTGGTGATAAACTTCTTTAGCTTTTTTGTGTGTGTGTCTGGGAAGCTCTTTATTTCACCTTCAATTGTGAATAATAGTCTTGCTGGATAGAGTAGCCTTGGTTTCAGACCCTTGCTTTTCATTACTTTGAATACTTCATGCCTCTCCTTTCTGGCCAGTAATGTTTCTGTTGAGAAATCATCTGACAGCCTATGGGAGCTGTCTAAGGTAACACTCTTTCTCTTGCTGCCCTTAAGATTCTCTCTTTGTCATTAATATTTGCCATTTTGATTATGATGTGTTTTGGTGTGGGTCTCTTTGGGTGCATCTTGATTGGGACTCTCTGTGTTTCCTGAACTTATGTGACTTTTCCCTTCATAATGTTAGAGTAGTTTTCTGTCATTATTTCTTCAAACAGCTTCTCTATCCTTTGTTCACTTTCTTCTCCCTCTGGAACCCCTAGAATGCGATGTTGTTACATTTCATGTTGTCCTAAAGTTCCCTTAAACTATCTTTATGCTTTTAAATTATATTTTCTTTTTGTTGCTCTAATTGAGTCATATTTTCTACCTTGTCTTTTAATTCACTGATTTGATACATCTTCTACTTCCTGTAACCTATTTTTATTCCTTCCATTGTATTCTGAATTCTTCTTTTTTTCTTTATTGATTTTAGAGAGAGAGGAAGGGAGAGGGAGAGAGAGATAGAAACATCGCTGAGAGAGAACATCTGTTGGCTGCCTCCTGCATGCCCCCCACTGGGGATTTGGCCCACAGCCTGGGCATGTGCCCTGACCAGGAATCAAACCGGCAACCTCTTGATGCATGGGTTGGTGCTCATTCCGTATTTCAGCTGTCATTCTTCATTTTTGACTTGTTGTTTTTCACGTTTTCTGTCTTTTTTTCATGCTGTTGAGCATTCTTAAAACCATTACTTTGAACTCTATGATAAATTGCTTACCTCCATTTCATTGAACTTTTTCTGGAGACTCCTCCTGTTTTTTCATTTAGGGTCTCTTATTTTTGTTTCCCCATTTTGGCTGTGTGTGTGTGTGTGTGTGTGTGTGTGTGTGTGTGTTTCTGTATATTGGATAGGACTGCTATGACTCCCAGTCTTGGTGGGATGGCCTTCTGTAGTGGGTGTCTTGTGGGACCCAGTGGTGTTGTCTCTTCTGAGCTGGCTGTTCTTGGAATGTTCCTTTTGTGGGTTATGGGGGCCCTCCTATTGCATTTGCATCTTGATTACTGTTGACTTTTTGTGGGTGGGCTTAGCCCTCGGGCTGCCTGACTGTGAGGCTCAACACCAACCATGGGCTTGCCAACTGTTACACAAGTGCTGATAGAACAAAACAAGAAAAACAAGACTGAACTGAAAACACACACACACACACACACACGCACACACACACACAAAACCACAACCAACAACAAAACCCAGCAGCAGCCATAAAGAAGAATTAAAAAGAAAAAGCAATTAAAAGATAAGGGACCAAAATAATTAGAGACCAAAAAAAGAAAAGAAAAGGAAATGAAAATGAATATGAAAGAAAAGGAGGGAGAGAAAAGAAAAAGAATAAGAATAATAAAAAAGAAATCATAATAATAAATGAAATAATAATTTCAGAAAATAGAGATCATGAATAAAATAAAATATAAAATAGGAAAAGAAAAATGGAAAGAAAAAATAAAAAATATAAGAAAGAGAAATGAAAAAATAGAATAAAAGAAAAGAGAAATAAAGAATATAAAAGAAAATAGAGAAGAAGAAAATTGGAAAAAAATAAAGAAAAGATTAAAAAGATAAATTAATAAAAATAAGTGGAGTTTGCCTCTATAGATTTTGGTACTTGCTACAATTACCCTTTTTATCTGCTATTTGTGGAGCTCACTGGATTTTGCTCTGATGCTTACCAAATCTGGCCTGTTGGTGTGCCAGTCCTGGACCTTCTGGGAGGTTTTATGTTGCAAGGTCATGTCAGTTGCTGTTACTGTCTGGCCCTCAGCAACCAGACTGAAGCAGGGCAGGGTAGAGCGCCAAGTAGTCTGGTGGACAGGGCCTTGGGTCTCACACCTTAAGCAACTTGACGGTCCCTGCTTCAGCTACTCTCCCTTCCTCCTCGGAACTGGGCTCTGCTGGGGTATCTGGGACTTGGCCAGGGTGGTTTAAACAGACTGGCATTGGGGGTGGTACCCATAACTTGTGGGGTCGCAGGGCACTTCCTCTCCTTCCCAAGGCTGTGCTGTTTGAACTCACTGGCAAGCTTGGCTCTGGTTCCCCTTAATGTAGTGGAAGGGCCTAAGACACGCCCACTTGCCTCCCATTCCAAAGTCCATCTCGAGGCACTGCAAAGATGCTTCAGCTCTGCCTGGCTCTTTGGCACCCCCTCGCCACCACACCAAGTAGGAAGGGATAAAATAAAATAAGATCAGGTTTACTAGGCATGCCAGTCTTTCAGCGCATCATCAGGCCCCTGCTGGGTGGGACTTCGGGCCTAGGTTTCGACCTGGCCAAGTGTCTGAGTCCTCTGCACCATCAGACCTAGCCATAGGGGTGCAGATTTCCTGCCCAGAGCCATTCCCCTTTGCCTTGAGTTGCAGCAGGAAGGGGAAGTTGCAGCTGTTCTGCAGGTGGGGGGAGGGTCGCTGCTGGTGCACTGGACTTGGGCAAGACTGGTCTTTTTTTCCCCAAGCCATACTGTCCAGCCCTTTTCAGCTCTCTGCCTATAGTTATTCCAGAACACAAAGGGCTCCTTTGATTCAATGCTGGGTATACCTATCAGACCCCTCTGCCAGCCCCAATCTTTGCCATGTGGCCCCTCCCGCAGACACAGATCAGAGTAAACTTCCCAGGCTGGTGGTTGTGACAGTGAAATTGCTCTTTGCTTCTTGGTGTGGTTTGAGACTGGCAGGTGGACCAAATCCCCAATGATTTCCACCCCATGATGCTATGTGGGACCCCATCCCTTCTTTGTTGCTCTGGATTGGGGATCCCTGTGTGGGGCTGAGACCTCACACTCCCCGGGGGGCAGGGGCCATGCTGCTGTACTTTCTCTCCAGCTTCCCCACTGTGTAGGTTCGAAAGTTAGCTCACCTTCTCTGTGTCTCCTCCTGTCCTTTCTCTGAGTTCCCTGCCTACAGTACTTCAGATCAGCTACATTTTAGCTGGTTTTTCAAGCCGACCACTCTGCAGTTTAGTTACAAGTCTCTTCAGGTGTTGGGAGCAAGCAGACTATGCATCCATCTTGGAATCCCTGGACCAGATGATTTTTATAGTTTTAAGTGTTTGTGGGGGGAGAAAAGAATATGTGACAGAGACCATCTAAAGTACTTGCTACTTCTTGCTCATCAGGTCCATTCAGCATAATTGTCCCTGTAGTAGACCAATGTCAAGACAAGTACCTCTAGCTCCTGCATCCTACATGGCTTTCCTAGTGCCTAGCTCCTGTAGCTTGTGTGGATCCTCCAGCACTTGGCAGCTTCAGTGCAGGGCTCCTGGATGCTTTCATCTCTTCAGGCACTGGGCCCCTGGGCACACAACTCCTCCAGTGCCAGGCTTCTGGGCAGGAGACTTCTCCAGTGCCAGGGCTCCTAGGCATACATGGCTCCTCTAGTGCTTGTTCCTACAGCACTGTGGCCAGCAGCATCCAGCTGCCAACAGCTTACCACAGTGCCTCCCGCTGGTGATTCTGTAACTGAGTGCTTCTGGTGAGGCATTTGCTCATGAACAGCTTTCCATGGCATCCTGCAGGGCAGGTATCTGGCAAGTTATATAAAAGGTGGATTTTCAGCAAGTTCTACTGGCACAGCACCCACAAAGAATTCACTGCCATTCAGTGAGCCATGACTGTGCCCTTTCCAACAAGGTCAGTACCTCATTTGGGGCGGAAAAGAGTATGCTCTGCCTTGGGCGCTGTATCTCAGCCCTAGGAGTAGTGGGTGCTCCTGTAATCTGCTATTCCTGTATTGTTTAGTTCTCTGTACTTTTGACTAGCTAATCTTTTGTTTCTCTAGTCCATTGTTATATTGAATATTCTTTATATTTGATTTTTCTTATTCAAGTTACTATGTGATTTCTCTCTCCTGATTGGACCTAGATTGATCCATCATCATTGCTTCCAACTTCGTAAAGAAATAGAGATTGGTGGGAGTATTTAGCCTACTAATTTTCTTGAATTGTGAAAGTAAAACCTAGAGTTACTGCCACTTTTATATAATACAAGGTAGGTTTGGGTGAAAATATGTTAGGCTTTTGTATAGTGATGAATTGGGCTTTGTATTTTCTTTGTTTCTTCCCAGGCCTCTGAAAATTAGAAACAATACAGGTACCTCTAAAAGGGGTTAGAGAGTAGGAGGGAAGGGGAAAGGGAAAGGCAGAGAGCAGGAGGGAAGGGGAAAGGGGAAGGCACTGGGCTGTGGTCAGTGTTATGGCATCCAGTGGGCAGGGCCCAGATGACCTGACTTCATATCTGCCTGACTGTACTTCATAATACCTTTTACCCCATGATTTTCATTTTTCAGATTTCTGGGACTTTTTTTCCTCTCTAGAGGCCCAATACTGATTTTGTAATAAAATATACATATATATGACATATAAAGGTTTTATGTAAATTTAATCTAATTTAGCAGAATCTCAGATCCGGAGTCTAGACTCGTGACTGGACTCTGGTGACTACCCATAAGACAATTGAGACAGCTGTTTTTCACACATAAAAAATGATTCAGGGTAGGCCTTATTGAAGAATGAGTTTGGCTCTGTGATCCCTATCTGGTCAGGTTTGAAGGTAACCTAATTGCTAAACTGCTTCATTTCTGTCATAGGAATTTGACCTTATTTGACTTCCAGCATCCTCCTGGGGTTACTTCCTTTCTGTTGTTGTTTATTTAAAGCAATCACATTCTAAATCCTCCTTGCATTGAACCCCAACCCTGTCTCTCTGCTTCTGCTTGTACATTCATGTGCTGTTCTTACAGATTTCCTTATCAACCCCTGATTCCTTGATGATCAGTTCTGGTTCTGAGTAATTACTTTTCCTCAGTCCTTAAGCACTCTAGTTCATACTACTGTCTTATGTGTGTATGCCTTCTTTCCACAACTCTTGGCAAGCTTCTTCAGGATTGTTAACCTTTGTTAGGTGCCTACCCAGCGTCCATTCCTCCTTTCCTCTTTCCTAACAGGGCCTTGGTTTCCTTTCAGTAGTCACCATTATGTGGACTTCAGGAACACTGGTGGACTCTGGGGTTGATTCTGATAGGCTTAAAACAATATACCTTAAAATAAGAAATAACATTTTCATGGTTGCAGTCATTGGTTAAAATGGGCATAAGCTTAAGCAAGTCCAGTCTGAATACATATGAAGTCTCTTACTTGGGATGCCAGAATTGAAGTGTATACTCTCTTTTGGGTGGTATGGTATGTAATGCAACTCCTGTAATGACTGAGCTATTTTGCTATTATGAGGGGAGCATGATGGAGAGATGGATCAGCTATGACATCTGGCCTATCTCTGGAACTGCGTTTCTTGAACCAATGAATTCCTTTTATTGGTTAGCCAGATTTGATTGGGGTGGCAGAGACATTTACTGCTTAGCCTTAGCTTTTTGAACTTAAGAATTTTCAAATATGACCTTGTCCAGCATGGGTTATGATGATTCCATAGCCTATTCTTTTTTTTTATCCTCACCCGAGGACATTTTTCCATTTTTTGTTCAGGTAGAGTGGGAGGGAGAGAGAGGAACAGAGAGAGAGGAAACATCGATGTGAAAGGAACACATCGAGTGGCTGCCACCCGCACAACTGACCAGGGCTGGGGACAAACTGCAACTGAGGCACGTGCCCTTAGCGGGAACCGAACCCTGGTCTCTCAGGACTGCAGGCCGACGATCTAACCGCTGAACCAAACCGGCCAGGGCCCATAGCCTATTCTTGCAGATCAGAGTTTGTAATAGACTATTAGAATGTATTTTTGGACATTTCCAATTTCAAAAGAAATCTAATTTCTGCTTTTATTTGATGCTGTTTGCTATGTATCTGTAATCATAGTCCTTGAGAGTGAGTAACCCTGTATTAGTGGTATAAAAGCATGACATTTTATTTATCAAGTAGAATTTTCTGCAGTATTTGGCACTCAGAAGAATATCCTGTTTCTGATTCTGACCAGCACGATTAGATTTCTTAGTCATTACACTAAAAAAGTTGACAAAGCTAGTGAGAGTTTTGCTTGCTGATAAATATTTTGATGAATTGGTATTTTTTGTTTTTTTAATTTTCTATTTCTTTATTGATTTTTAGAGAGAGAAGAAGGGAGAAGGAGAGAGAGAGAGAGAGAGAGAGAAACATTTATGAGAGAGAACATTGATTGGCCGCCTCCTGCATGGCCCCAACTTGGGATTTGGCCCACAACCTGGGCATGTGCCCTGACTGGAAATCGAACTGGCGACCTGTTGGTTCATGGGTCGATGCTCAACCACTGAGCCACACCGGCCAGGCTGAATTGGTATTTTTTGAAACTATGTAGTGAGTTTTAGCAATAACAAACAAAAAATATTTTTATATAAAATACTGTAGTGATTAATTTTATTTTAAAAGTTAGTGATTGTAAGTTAAGTAAGATAAGTGCAATGGAAAATATCTTGAATTTTAGTAGTGACATTCTTTGGAGATAGGAAGAGCTAGAAATTTATTATATGAAAGTTTTTGGTTTCTCTGTTTAATTTTACAAGTTGTTCTGTACACATTTAATGTATACCTAACACTGTACTAAATCCTTTTAGTTTCAAAATAATTTGTCTTATTTCTTTAATTATAAAATAATTTGAGTTTTTAAAGAACTATTTATTATTGAGACAAATTGGTAAAAATGGGACAAGTTTTATAAAATATTCTTATACTTGATCAGAACCACCTTTGGTTACATTGTTTTGTGACTACAGTGGCTATGACTAGCTGACTATACATTATTTTTTAAAATTTTTAATTGAGGTATTATTGTTATACAATGAGCTACACGTAGGTCAGAACACATCAAATTGTGCCCTTTAACATATGAATATACCCTTAAAACCATCACCACAATTAAGGTAATGAACACATATCATCACCCCCAATTTCATAGTACCCCTTTGTTATCTTCCCTCCTATTCCACTCTACCCTACCACCCCCACACCCATTTCCAGGCAATCACTAATCTGCTCTGTTATTATAAATTAATTTTCAATTTTTCTAAAATTTTATACAAATGAAATCAGGCAGTATGTAGTCTTTTGTCTGTCTTTTTTCACTTAATACAATTGTTCTGAGAGTTTTGCATGTTGTACAGCTATTAATAGTTTATTCCTTTTTATTGCTGAATAGTATTTTACTGTTTGGATATAGCACAGTTTATCTTTCACCTTCTGATGAACATCTGGGTCGTTTCCAGTTTTTGTCTATACAAATAAAACTGTTGCGAACACACACACACACACGCATATATATATCCTCATTCCATAGTGTCCGTAATTTATTTATTTAATTCTCACCTGAGACTGTTTTTTCATTGATTTTTAGAGAGAGTGGAAGGGAGGGAGGGGAAGAGCAGAGGAGAGAGAGAGAGAGAGAGGAACATGGATGTGAGAGAGACATATCAATTGGTTGCCTCCCAGCACGATCCTGACAGGGGCAGGGGATTGAACCCGTAACTTAGGTACATGCAAGTCCTTTGACCAGAATCAAACCCATGATCTTTCTTCAGTCCATAGGTTGATGCTCTAAGTGCTGAAACAAACTTGCCAGGGCTGTTGTGAATATATATGTGCAAGATTTTGTATGGGCATATGCTTTTATTTCTCTTGGGTAAAAATCTAGGAGTAGAAAGTCTAGAGGGTAGGGTAGATGGAAATTTAAATTCTTTATTTTTTATTTTTTTTAAAGTTTATTTTATTATTTTTTTATCCTCACTCGAGGACATTTTTTGCATTTATCTTCAGATACACCATGAGGGATAGAGGGGGGAAGAGAGAGAGAAACATCGATGTGAGAGAGACACATTGACTGGTTGCCACCCACAGGACCCCAACCAGGGCTGGGACAAATAGCAACCGAGGTACGTGCCCTTAGCAGGAACTGAACCCAGTGCTCTCTGGTCCGTGGGCAGATGCTATAACCGCTGAGCCAAACTGGCCAGGGTGGAAATTTAAATTCTTAAAAAATTGCTAACTATTTTGAAAGTGGTTATGCTATTTTATATTTACACCAGCAGTGTATGAGGGTTTCCAGTTGCTTTACATCCTCATCAATACTTGGTATGGTTAGTCTTTTTAATTTTAGCCATTCTATGTGGGTATGTAGTGATATCTCCCAATAATTTTAAATCGTGTTTCGATAATGTAAGTGCTTTGTCGGGTACATAGTTTGAAAATATTTTCTTCCCAGTCTGTGGCTTACCTTTTCTTTTCTTTTTTTTCCTCAAATCTTTATTGTTGGATGTAAAATGTATTATATATGTTCCACATTTTCCCCCCATTGACCCCCTCCTCCCCACTCCCGTCTCCCTCCCACCTTTTCCCACACTATTGTCTGTGTCCATTGGTTATGCATATAACTTCTTTGGTTTATTTCTTCCCACCCCCCCAACCCCTTTCCCTTTGAGGTTTGTCAGTCTAGCAATGAATTTGTGCTTCTTAATCCCTTCACCTTTTTCACCCATTCCCCCAACCCCTCTCCCAACTGGCAAGCAACAAAATGTTCTCTGTATCTATGAGAATGTTTCTGTTCTACCTGTTCATTTTGTTTGTAGATTCCATTGTTGATAGATATGTATTCATTGCCATTTTGTTTGTTCATATAGTTTATCTTTTTCTTCAAAAAGACCCTTCATCATTTCATATAATAACGGTTTGGTAGTGATGAACTCCTTTAATTTTTTCTTGTCTGGGAAAGTTTTTATATATCCCTCGATTCTAAATGACAGCTTTGCAGGATAGAGTAATCTTGGTTGTAGGTTCTTGGTTTTCATCACTCTGAATATTTCTTGCCACTCCCTTCTGGCCTGCAAAGTTTCTTTTGAGAAATCAGCTGACAGCCTAATGGGAACTCCCTTGTAGGTAACTAGCTGCCTTTCTCTTGCTGCTTTTAAGATTCTCTCTTTGTCTTGAACCTTTTGCATTTTGATGATGATGTGTCTTGGTGTGGGCCTCTTGGGGTTCATCTTGTTTGGGACTCTCTGTGCTTCCTGGACTTGTACGTCTGTTTCCTTCACCAAGTTAGGAAAGTTTTCTGCCATTATTGTTTCAAACAGGTTTTCAATTTCTTATTCTCTCTCTTCTCCTTCCGGCAACCCCAAGATGCGAATGTTGGCACGCTTGAAATTGTCCCAGAGGCTCCTTACACTATCCTCATTTTTTTGGATTCTTTTTTCTTTTTGCTGTTCTGATTGGGGATTTTTTTCTTCCTCATATTCCAAATCGATGGTTTGCTCCTTGGATTTACGTACTCTATTATTGAAGCTGTGTAAATTATTCTTTATTTCAGTTAACGCCTCCTTCAATTCTAACTGTGTATCCATGATTTCTAACTGGTCCTTTTTTATGCTCTTGAGGCCCTCCCTAAGTTCACTGAGGTTCTCACTAAGTTCATTGAGCATCCTTATAAGCAGTATTTTGAACTCAGTATCTGTTAGGTTGCTTATCTCCCTTTCGCTTAGTTCTTTTATTGGGGTTTTGTTCTGTTCTTTCATTTGGGACCTGTTTCTTTGTATCCTCATTTTGGCTGCCTCCCTGTGTTTGTTTCAGTGTATTACTTAACGAGAGGTATCGGGCTCAGGTATGGGGCTCGCTGAGACCCGATGTTGCTCATTTGAAAGAATTTAGGAAAAACCTGAAGCAGGATCCAAGACCGGCCAATCCTATGGTTAAGCAACTGGCAACAAACAGCTTGAGTGGGTTTGGAAGTTGTGTGGGGCGGGGCGGGACCTCAGGAAGTCAGCAGGACAGGGCTACCAGTGTGAGCCAGGTTGCTGGAGTCCCAGATATGGAGACTGTCTGCTGGCCGGGGAAGGGCTCACCAAAGGAACAAAGGCCTCTTACAGCACGTTTGTCCCCGAGAAAGCCCTCTCTCCAGCCCTCGCTCCAGTGCCAAACAGCTCAGTTCTTTCCTGTATGTCTCTGGCGCCCCTCGAGCTGCCTCCCCTCCAAGGTTAGAGAGAATGAGTCCGATAAACTCACGCGGGCCCTTTAGGGAGCTGCCTGGGGCTCCAGCCGCTTCAGCTTCCCTGAGCCTCAGTTTCCGCTGGTTTTTCCAGCCAGAAGTTATGAGGACTTCTCTTCCTGGCACTGGAACCCTGAGCGGCGCACCTGGTGTGGGACGGGGACCCCTCAGTCCTCAGGAAGGACCTTCCCAGCCTCGGGAGCCTCCTGATTTTTATCCGCCACACGTGGGTGTGGGACCAGCCCATCGGGGTGGCCGGCGGCGGCGCCGCCCCTCGCGCCACCACCCCTACTACCAGTCTGATGTGGCTAATGCTTTAATTCCGTAGTTGTAGGACTTCCATTCAGCTTGATTTCAGGCGGTTTTGAATGATGGTTGTTCTGTAGTTTAGTTGTAACTTTGATGTGGTTGTGGGAGGACGCGATACCGCGTTTACCTACGCCACCATCTTGACCGGAAGTCTCTGTGGCTTACCTTTTCATTTTCATAATAGTATCTTTTGAAAAACAAGGAGTTTTAATTTTGATGATGTCCAGTTTCTTGATTATTTTACTTTAAAATTTGTGCCTTTTATTTGTGCTCTAATTAAGAAATCTTTGCCTAACCCGAGGTTGCTAAAAATTTTCTCCTATGTTTTCTTTTAGAGATTTTATAATTTTAATTCTAACATTTTAGGTCTTTGATCCATTTTGAATTCATTTTTATGTATTGTAAGAGGAAAGGTTTTGGGTTCATTTTTTTAACATAAAGCTTTTCAGTTGTTCCAGCACTATTTCTTGAAAAGATTATTCTTTCTCTATTGAATTACCTTGGAACCTTGTCAAAAATCATACAATATATGTGTGGCTGTATTTCTGAATCCTTCTTTTTTTCTGTTTCATTGATCTATATATACATGTCTAAATGCCTTGATTATAGCCTTTTAATAAGACTTGGTATCAAGTTGTATAAATCCTCCAACTTTGTTTTTTTCTCAATGTTGTTTGGCTATTTTAAGTTAGTTACATACACATTTTAGAATGAGTTAGTTCATATCTCCAAAATACCCTCCTGCGATTTTGATTAGGATTGCATTGAATCTGTAGATCATATTAGGAGAATTGATAGATTTAACAATATTGAGTTCTCCAAGTAATTCATTCTTTCATCATGAAGTATAATGTTAGCTGTAGGTTTTTTGTAGATGTCTTTTATCAGGTTGAGGAAATTTCCCTCTATTCCTAGTTTGATGAGAGTTTTTTTTTTTTTCTTATCATGAATTTGCATTAATTTTTATGACACGCTTTTTCTGCCTCTGTTGAGGTACATCCACATTCTTGGAGATTCTATCTTTATTTAACTTTGGCAGTAATTTGGGGGTTGTTATCCACAATTGTCATTTGTTTTGGAATCCAAGCCATGGTGTCTGTAATGGTGTTCAAGGACATTGCTAGCATTTGTCAACCAACTCTGAGGGACAGTAATCTTCAAACTTTTGATGTCTAGATTCTTAGTTGACTGAGGCATCTATATACTTTTCTAGGCATATATTCAATAAATATTGAACACCACATTAATCTAAGTAAATGCTAGTTGTGTTAACAAACTCGTAAATCGCAGTGGCTTAGCATAATGCTAACATTTGCTGATGTCACAGTACCCTGTATGTTAGATGTCTTTTTTGGTACAGTTTTCCTTGGTGCAAATTTTTTGCAGTCTCTGGGAGCTGGGCTCCTTCCATTTCCTAGCTGCACTGACTCAGAAGCCTTTATTTTCAGCCTTGTGTATTGGAAGAGAAGATAGAAGACTGCACAGGATATTTTAAGGACCAGACCAAGTAGTAACGTACATCACTTATACCCTCATTCCTTTGACCAGAACTTAATCATATGGCTAGCTTAACTACCTAGGAGCTGGGAAATACTCAGGTGTCCCCAGATGAGGAGAGCACATTAAATTCTGCCACACACACCTATGATGTATCAGGCAGGTACAGTACTACATGCTAGGGATATAACAGTGAACAAAATAGACTTTGTTCCTGCTCTGGAGGAGGTTATTATTTTCCAGGATGGGTTGGGGCAACCTTGGGTATTTGGTAAAAGAAGAATTGCTTGGTGTCTTCCTTTTGTCATTACCAGATAATATATGTTGCTTGACCATATTAAGGTAATAATTTTCATAAGAAAACAGCAAAACTGATTGAGTACATTAATATGCATCAGAGTATAATTAAAGCATTAAAAAAAAAGTCACCAAAGTCCAACCTTGTCATGCTATTTTAAATAGATCTATATAAAATAAACATGGTAGAGATGATAAAGCAGGGACCAGATCTCCATTGCAGATATGTTTCATATGGCTTGCATGATTTTTTGTTTTTGTTTTTTAATCCTCACCCATGTGTATATTTTTATTTATTTCAGAGAGAGAGGAAGGGAGAGGAGAGGAGAGGAGAGGAGAGGGAGGAGAGAGAGAGAGAGGAGAGAGAGAGAGAGAGAGAGAGAGAGAGAGAGAGAGAGAAAGAGAAACAGCGATGTGAGAAAGAAACATCTGTCAGTTGCCTCCCGTATGTGTCCTGACCAGAAATCAAATTTGAAACCTTTTGCTGTACAGTATGAAGCTCCAGACAACTGAGCCATCTGGTCAGGGCTGGCTTGCATGATGTTTTAAGATTTTTTTTGAATCATTTACTAACATTGAAACACTAAGTAATTTCACCTTAAAAATCCATATTTTCAAAAAATTTTTTATTTAAGTTGAAAGGCAGTTTGATACCATTAAATCTGACTTCTCTTGGCAGTAGCTGACTGGAGCAAGGTTCTGGTTGTCTTCTGTGGATGACACTTTGTCTTTCAGTTGCCTCAAGCCTATTGGATTGCTTTATTTACCTTACTCATTGTGGACATTTGAATTCATAATCTGTGTGTAAAGTAATTTACTAACTTTTGAATCATTTTGAAATGCACTCAGTTGTCAAGCTAACACTTAGGAAAAAAAATGGGTAGGTAGTTCAGAAGAAATTTATCATACTTATTGGAGGAATTACTATAATAATCTATGTTCTCTGGCTAATTCAAAGTTTCATACTTGTAGAAAAAATGTTTATTATTATTATTCCTTAAGAGTAATATACCATATACCTTTTGGATGTCAGGGCTTTTGTTCTACTGATTAAAAAATGTATTTATTCATTTTATTTTTGTTTACTTCTTTAAGTTTCTTGATTCATTTCTAACATTACTTTGGTCATACGCCCTAGTAAATGTGTTTCACACTTTCCAAATTAGTTTAATATAGATTGTATGTGATTCTTACAGTAACCATATGTACCAAAGTAAGACAGGCATTTAAGAAAAAAAGATAGAGTGGAGCCATTTATTTATTTTTTTTTATTTTATTAATTAATTAGTTTATTTTTGATACAGATGTTTCTCCTTTTCCCCCACTGATTCCCCCTTCCCCTTCCCTCCCTGTCCCCAGCTTTGTTGTCCATGTCCATTGTTCATGCATACACGCATATAAGTTCTGTGGTTTATCTCTCCCCCACCACCCCCTCTTCTGGGGATTGTCAGTCTGTACCCCACTTCCACGACTCTGGGACTACCCCATTCCTCAGACTGTTATGTTTATTATATTCCACAAATATGTGAGATCATATGATACTTGTCTTTCTCTGTTTGGCTTTGTTTCACTTACGATAATACTTTCCAGGTCCCTCCATGTCGTCTCAAAGGATAAGAGCTCTTTCTTTCTTACAGGTGCATAGTACTCCATTGTGTATATGTACCATGGCTTTTTTATCCATTCGTCTACTGATGGACATTTGGGCTGTTTCCAGATCTTAGGTATTGTCAATAGTGCTGCTACGAACATGGGGGTACATATATTCTTTCTGATTGGTGTTTCAGGCTTCTTAGGATATATTCCTAGAAGTGGGATCACTGAGTCAAATGGCAGTTCAATTTTTAATTTTTTGAGGTAACACCATATTGTTTTCCATAATGGCTGCATCAGTCTGCATTCCCACCAGCAGTGTACTAGAGTCCCCTTTTCTCCACAACCTCGCCAACACTTGTTTGATGATTTGTTGATGGCGGCCATTCTGACAGGTGTGAGGTAATACCTCATTGTTGTTTTAATTTGCATCTCTCTGATGATTAGTGATGTTGAACATTTCTTCATATGTCTCTTAGCCATTTGTATGTCCTGTTTGGAGAGGTGTCTATTTAGTTCCTCTGCCCATTTTTTAATTGGGTTCTTTATTTTCCTTTTGTTGAGTTGTATGAGCACTCTATATATATTGGAAATTAACCCCTTATCTGATATATCATTGACAATTATG
Source organism: Molossus molossus (assembly GCF_014108415.1). Taxonomy (NCBI): domain Eukaryota; kingdom Metazoa; phylum Chordata; class Mammalia; order Chiroptera; family Molossidae; genus Molossus; species Molossus molossus. The sequence goes on from NW_023425349.1 coordinate 85,051,992, forward strand.
CTCTTCCATACAGTGGGTTGCCTTTCCATTTTGATGATTGTATCTTTTGCTGTGCAGAAGCTTTTTAGTTTGATGTAGTCCCATGTGTTCATTTTCTCCTTTGTTTCTTTTGCCTTAGGTGATGTATCTGTGAAAATTCTGCTGCGTATGATGTCTGAAATTTTGTTGCCTACAGTTTCTTCTAGGATTTTTATGGATTCATGAGTCACATTTAAGTCTTTTATCCATTTTGAGTTTATTCTTGTGTCTAGTTTCATTGTTTTGCATGTAGCTGTCCAATTTTCCCAACACCATTTATTAAAGAGGATGTCTTCACTGTATGCTCTTGCCACCTTTGTCAAATATTAATTGAGCATATTGCCTTTGGTCCATTTCTGGGTTCTCTGTTCTGTTTCACTGGTCTATATGCCTGTTCTTGTGCCAGTACCAGGCTGTTTTGATTACAGTGGCTTTGTAGAATGGAGCCTTTTAAAAAAAAATTAATTTGGACCTGGATTATAGGGTTTCTGAGAGATGGCCCAAAAAGAGGGTAGCTGCAGAAGAACTTCTGGGGTTACTATTGTTTGTGCAACTTTTAAATATGTATCTCAATTATTATGGCAGAATAACCTTTACAGTTACTAAAAGAGTTGAGCATTTCTGGTTACCCAGACTCAACTGAATTTAGCAGAAACCATTCACCTTCAACAGTATCTTCTTTTTGAAATGTTTGCAGAGAAGGAAATGGAAGTTAGTGACAAAACTGTTGACTGTTTCCTGTGGAAATTAAACTCTTGTCTTTTTATTGCACTAGCAGCCTCATGCCCAGGGGTTTATGGAGGCTTCCCATTGGAACATTCTTAAGCAAGTTTTGGCAGGCTTTAGTTGCATCTTTCTACTGTTTATATAGAGGTATTAGAAGAAATGTAAGTTTTTAATACTGTCTAACCATTTTCTGCTTGGTTATGTGTCCTGTGATTCTTAATGAGTGCCAGCAAACAAATTAGGTACACAGTGTATTTGATATGCACATCTTTTCCCCAAACAAAAATTGAATTCCACAAACACAAATTGAGTCATTTTCCAAATGTTTGTATATGAATGGAAGTTTTTGTCCTATCCTTCTGTAACCAATACCATAAAACTTTTGAAGGTCCATGATGCATTTGTTGTACAATGTCAATCCAAAACAAAACTTTATTCTGACTGAATTTGTAGCTATGAAGAGATACCAAATTCATTTTCATTGATCAGTACAACATGTTTGTACCAACCAGATCTAAAAACTGCATAAAGGAGTGCCATGCTGTTAAGACCGTATTATAGTTGTAAACACAAGTGCAGCTGTTACAAATCTAGCAAAACCTCAGATTAAACAATTTAAAATTTACTGAAGATGACATTCCAGACCCATTTTTCATAATATAAACACTCTGGGCCATGCCTTTGAAATGAGTGGGATTGTTATTAATATTAATGCCACTGAATTCAAGGCTGGGAGGTCATTTCTTTTCTAGCTTTATTTTCACTCCTAATTTTGGAATAAAATAGGCTTTTAAAAAGCCTGAAGTATGGCATGTTTATTCATAGCCTGAAAAAATTTTGATCCTGTGCTTTTGAATTGTAGGAATATAAAAATACAGTATATTTTATCCTTTCTTTAATGATCTTTTAAGTTAAATGAGTTTGTTTGAATTAAATTTGGCAAAAATGAGCTATTAGTGGAATTTAATTCCATTGGTCAATTAAAAATATAAAAACACTAAAAAATTGATATTTTAGGACTGTATTAGTTTGACATTTTAGCTTTATTTAAGGAAATAATTTTATTCTAAATGATTATGAGCACTTTTTTGTGTGTGTGTGTGGTCCTTATCTTTCAGCTAGAGTAGGGTGGGAGAAGCCTTCAATATCTGTACCTCTCGTTTGTTTTTCTTCTCATTTTCTGCTTAGTGGGATGACTGGTAAGGTATCAGTTTGGCAATATACTATTTTTAGAGCTACATTCTGTGCTCTGATTTCCTATAAAATCTTGTTGATTTCTTTTTTTTCTTGGTCAAATTTAAGACTACAAAGGGCCTACCTACCAGAAGTTCTTTGAATGAACTGGGCCAAATAATTTTCAGATGGTGGACAGGGTGGTTGTTTTGTTTTTGTTTGCTTGTTTATTGGTGACTGCATTTTATTTAATTAATTAATTTATTTATTTATTGTTTTGATTTTATTTCTCGCCTGAAGATATTTTTCTACTTATTATCAGTTAGAGTAGGAGGGAGGGAGGCGGGGAGAGAGAGAGACAGAGAGAAACATCAATGTGATAGAGCCACATTGACTGGTTGACTCCCACAACACCCAACCAGTGCTGGGGATGAACTGCAACTGAGGTACGTGCCCTTGACCAGAATCGAAACCACGACTCATTGGTCTGCGGCCTGGCGCTCTAACCGCTGAGCCGAACTGGCTAGGGCTGGTGACTGCATTTTAAAATTTCATTAGTCTTTGCTGATTTTCTTCACTGAACTTTTGGGGAAGCTTCTAAATTGGGTAATAGAGCAGTTAAATGATCCTTAGTCCTTGATTAAAAAGAGGCAATATTTACTGAAAGAAAATAGTTGAATCTCTCTCATTTACATTTGTTCTTTAATTATTTTTCTTTATTGATTTTAGAGAGAGAGAGCAAGTGAGAGGGAGAGAGAGAGAAACATCAATGAGAGACAACATTGATTGGCCGCCTCCTGCATGCCCTTCACTGGGGATTGGGCCCACAACCTGGGCAGTGTGACCTGACCGGGCATCGAACCTACGACCTCTTGGTGCATGGGTCGACGCTCAACCCCTGCACCACACTGGACAGGTTTTTAAAAAAATTTTATTTATTGATTCTTGAGAGAGAGAGAAAGAAAAAAACAAAACATCGATTTGTTATTCTACCTATAATGCACTCATTGATTGATGCTTGTATGTGCCCTGACTGGGGATCCAACCCACAACCTTGGCTTATCTAGATGATGCTACAACCAACTGAGCTACCTGGCCAGGGCTAGAACTTTGGATATTTCCATCAGCACAGAACAGTTATTTCAACCAGTGTGCCAGAAGAGTTTTTGAAACATGCAGTACCTGACTATTTAGTCAGGGCACTGACCTCTTTTCTCTTAGATTGGTAGATAAAAAAAATGACAAGAGCCAACACAACAATAGTCATCTGGTATGAATGTCCTGTCTTAAACTGTAAATATATAGGTCATATAATAGAGTCACATCTTATTGGTCATGTTGCATAAAAAGGTTGTATCTGATTGGTTAATTCTTGGTACCAGAAATCTTTATATACAAATATAGACACCAAATTTTCTAAAATGTCACCTTGGAGCAAAAAGGGTAGGTAATTGTTATTTTTTTGGTAAATCACTAAAAATTTGTATTGGTCGTATATGCAAAAAATATATTTTTTGATGTGCCGGAGAATTTTAGTAATTAGTTTATGTGTGCCATGAGATGAAAAACGTTGAAAATTGCTGTCATAGAAGATGGGTATGCCACAGTGACTGCATCTATTGCTTTTGAATATTTATTTATTTATTTATTTATTAAATTAGAGTTCATGGAGATTTCTTTTAAGTCTTTTGGCACTTACTTAAAATTTAAATTTGGGAAGGAAATTTGAGCAGGTATAAATTGCCTTTTCCTTTCCTGTATCAAAACTTATTTATAACCATGCTAGGTTTTTCCTTCATTGTAATCCATTCTCCTATTCATTCTCTGATATTGTATCTTGTTTACTACCTTTTTCTTGGCTTACTCTCTGGTTTTGGTGGAGCACATCCTCTAGTATCTTTTTAAAATGGTGTGTGGGATGTAAATTATTTTGGGTCACTTTTGATTGAGAGTTTGTCTGGGTATAGAATTCCAAGTTGGAAATAATTTTCCTTCAGAATTGTGAAAGCATTGTTCCATTTCCTTTTATTTTCCACTAGTTTTACAATATTATGATGATGTGCTATGGTATGGATCTCTTTTTATCCACTATATTGGGCACTTGGTTAGCCCTTCCAATCTAGAAACTTTTGTCTATTTGTTCTAAGAAAACATTTGTGATTATATCTTCCCCTTCATGTTGTTTTGAGCGTCTTTATTTGGAGCTTGACCTTCAGGACGGATCCTCTGATTTTCTTATCTTTCTCCTATTTTCCATCACATTGTGTTTTTGCTTTACTTTTGAGATATTTTTCAACTTTAAATTCTTTCTTATCTATTGAGTTTTTCATTTCTGCTATTTTTAATTTTCAAGACTATTCTCTGAATGTTATTGTTAATCTCTTTTGTTTCATGGATATATCTCCTCTCTGCTATTAATGTTAGAACTTTTTAAGAAAAGTCATAGGACTTGGTCCATGGATGTACTTGTCCTGTAGGTGATTGGAGGTAAGGACCTAGGGCTTAGGACAGGTGACTGGGCTGACATTAAAGATTAAAGAATGACAGATAGAAGCTACAGTTATGGAAGTGAATGGAATGGGCCATGGAAAGGGAGATGAAAGGGGACATTTAAGGGTATTTGGAGGAAGAAGAAATTTCTATGCATATTGGAGTGCTCTGTAGTTTCTACCCTTGCAGAAGGTCAGGTGAAATGAGGCTAAGCATGGAGAAGCTCCTAGGAATGTTATTTTTACTGAAGGATGTAGGAAGCAAACATTTTTATATTTAAAAAAAACTCCCTATTTCTTGGAGAATATTCGGTTATTAGAGCATTGACATATAAAGGGAGATTTGATAGTTATCTTAGCCTGAGTGATTGTGATAATGTAGACAATAGACTGTATAAGCCCAGGGCTGGGAGAATTATGGGTTGCAGTGGAACCTGGGAAGATTAAAATATAGGGATACAGGTTTCTTTTACTAGGGATAGATGTTTGATGATGTGAATTTAAAAAGTGTTGGGTGTCCTCAATACCACCCCTAGGTTTGACGATTCACTAGGAAGACTCACAGAATTCACCATGTAGTAGTTCTCATGATTATAATTAATTACAGGGAAAGGATGCAAAGCAAAATCAGCAAAGGGGAAAGGTTCATGGGATGAAGTCTAGCAGAAATCAGGCATAAGCTTCTAAGAGTCTTTTCCCTGTGGAGTTACACAGAATGCACTCAGTTCCTCTAGCAGAATTGTGACATGTGTGAAATGTCATCCATCAGGGAAGCTTATTAGAGATTCAGTGCCCAAGGTTTTGGGGGCTGGTCATGTAGTCATCCTCTGCTTAGAAGGTACCAAAATTCCAGACCCTCAGAAGGGAAGCAGATGTTCAGCATAAATCACATTGTTTGCACAAACAGTTTAGGTACAGTAAGTCCTTCTTAGGAGTTAGGGAGGTGGAACTCTCTTAGTATCCAAATTCCCAGACTCTAGTCAGGGTCCAACTTACAAGCTGTTTTTTCTAAGGAGAGCAGGCTTGCTATGTTAATGCTTTTCTGTGCAATCATTTTAGGAGATAAGAAGTCATTTTGAGGGCCAAAGTTAAGTTTAATCTTGGTAAATTTCAGAGGCGTCTGATGGCAGGGTTAAAGCCTCACTCAGGTGTAAACTGGTGGTGTGTTAAGACGAGGCAGAAAACTTAGCTGTAGAAGATTATAAATTAAGGGCGAGAAGTGTAGTCCATGGAATATTGGAACTCATGATAAGAAAGCTAGGTATGGGAGGGAGAGTGGAGAGTTATGCTATGGACTTTTTTCTGCCCCCTTCCACCCCCATAAACTCATATGCTGAAGCCCAGTGTCACTGTATTTGGAGATAGAGCCTTTAGAGAGGTAATTTAGTTTAAATGAGGTCGTAAGGGTGGGGGTCCTAATTGGATAAGACTGGTGGCCTTATAAGAAGAAGAAGAAGAGTTCTTTTTCTCTGCATGCGCACAAAGAAGAGGTCATGTGAACTCACAGAGAGATGGTGGCCATCTACAAGCCAGGAAGAGTATCCTCACTAGGAACCAAGTAGTCCAGAACCTTGATCTTGGGTTTTCCAGTTTCTTAAACTGTGAGAAAATAAATTTGTGTTGTGTAAGCCACTCAGTGTATGTTTTTCTTTTGTTATGGCAGCCTGAGCAGACCAGACTAGGACCTCAGCTTTATCATGGTGAACTCTATATGGAATAAGAGAATCTTAATATGATGCTGGATTTTTGTTATTTTTGTTATTTTTGTTTTTTCTGTTTTGGTCGTTTTACTTTTTGTCAGTTTGATTTATCTATTTATTTATTTATTTATTTATTAAAAACCCTCACCCAAGGGTTCTTTTCCATTTATCTTCAGTCAGAGTAGGGGTGGGAGAGGGAGAGACAGAGAGAGAAACATCTATGTGAGAGAGACACATCTACTGGCCACCTCCCTCATGGCCCCCACCAGGGCGGGGAACTGAACCACAACTGAAGTACGTGCCCTTGACTGGAATTGAACCCATGACCCTTTGGTCTGTGGGCTGATACTCTAACCACTGAGACAAACAAGCCAGAGCTTGTCAGTTTGCTTTTTAAACTTAGTGAACTCATCCGCATACCACCCTTTTTTGGTTAGCACAAGTCATTAACCCATAGTTCTAGATTTGTGCCATCTCATACCATGCTCAGTACCATATTTGATAATGTGAATTTAAATGAATTAAAGTAAAATAAACTAAAAAATTCAGTCTCTCAGTTGCACTAGCCACATTTCATGTGTTCAGAAGCCACATGCAGCTAGTGGCTATGATATTTGACTGTGTGTGTGTGTGTGTGTGTGTGTGTGTGTGTGTGTATGTATGGTATCCATCCCAAAAATGTATATACAGTTTGAATGATTATAAAGTCAGTGTTTATTAATATATAGTTCATTTAAAAAATTTTAAAGAATCTACAGAATTGAATAATTGCTTTTGTCAGTGCCTGTTTTCAAATTGATGACTGTTCTGGTTGATGCACTGCTGATAGAGTGAAGCAATGGAATTGCATACATTAAGAATCATTTTGTTCCTTTCAGTATTTGTGAGTATTCTCTTTCAGTAGCTACCCTCAATTCAACTGTTGTTGGTTTTGTACTGTAAACTTTATCTTTTATGTATCCCCATAAAAAGTCTAGTGGATAAATTTTTGTTGTTCAAAGCTTAGTCTGGCTTTGTCCATTATTTCAAATCAGTCAAACCTGAAAAGGAGTGAAAATTGAGTTATCAGCTGTTACAGTGTGTATACATTTTTTGGGGACACCATATAGATAGAACATTGACATCATTGCAGAAAGTCTTACACTTTTCTAGATAGTTGACTTAACACCTCTCACTATTTTTTTTCTATTTCAGTGGTTCCAAACTTTTCCAGGCTTAAGGCATGAATACTAAAATTTTTGATGGATATCCTTAAGGGTTTTAAAACAATAACACTAAAAAAATGAATAACAATTACATTTGAAACTCTACGGAAGTGTACTGTGTCAAGCCGAGTCTATAACAATATCTGAGGTTATCATGCTATGCATTTGGTCATGCTTCTACAATATGTGTCTCTAGAAAAGATGTTTTCCACCCCTACTGGGCTTGCTTATGTATTTGTAGGATAGAGAACTTGGATAGCACAGCTTTGTTCTCTGACACCTGCTTTCCACCTGCTGGATGTATTTTCTCCTATTTCCTGGAGGTGGTAAATATAGATGCTTTAGAAGGAAGCATCAGTAACCAGGCTGCTCTGCTGAACACTGATGGGTCTGAAGAATCACAGGCCAAGGGGAGGTCAGTGTAAGTGGCAAACAATCTAGCATTATCTGGAACAGATTGTTTCCTGAGATAATAAAAAGTATAATATTGGTCAGAAATATCATTGATGACCCACGTATCAATCTGTGTTGGCATATGTGGGCTCTGTTCTCGGGAATCCTCAAAACAATTTCATGAGGTATTCCACTCCCGAAGCCAAGTGAAGGCTGCACTCAGAAATTTCGTATAATTTGCTCTGGGTCACTGAACTACTGAATAGAGATGCTGGATTCAAACCTTTCTATTGGTCTTCACAGCTTGTGTTTTTATTCACCCTAATACAGCTGGGCTTGGCCCCTTTGCCCCACTGGGTGGGAGCAGCTCTGCCAAAGCTATGTTCTATGTGAAAGGAGTTCTTTGTAAGTTCCATACACATTTAATTCAGTAAAGACTGAATGACCTGGAAGGGAACATTTTTTTCTTTTATTTTAAAGGATCATTATTTTAATTTTAATTATATTGAAAAAAAAAAAAGGAAAAAAATCATTCATAATTTCAACATTTATTTTGGAATCATTTAAAGACTTTTCCTGTGTTTATACAGAATATTTTAACAAAAATGTTATCATGCTATTATACATGTTTGTCTGCAGCTTCTTCCTTTGATTTAAGAATTTAGGATGAACATCTCTCCAAGTCATCAGGAATATTCTTTGTGTGGTTAACTGCTCTGTTAATTTTAAAAGTATGTTTTTTTAAAAAAAACAAAAACTATTATTGTTATACCCACTTTAACCACTTCTCTTCATTTTAGCCTGTAGTTCTATTTTTTCTTTGTGTGGTGTTACTAACAAATAATTGCAAGAGAGGAACAAAGTCTTAAATTTGGCATTCAGTACCAAATAATTCCAGATGTTTGCTTTGCCCTGAAGATAGAAAGAACCCACTCTGATGCTGTGTTTGTTCTTCCCATCCTCCCTTGTCTTGATTTCTCTTCCATTTTATTTAATTTTAACCTTAATACCAGACTTGTTTTATAAAGCCCTTGGCCTACTGCTGTGATATTTGTGCCACTGGCTTTCCCTCTAGCCTCGTCACTGATGTGTGTCTTGGCAGGACATGGAAATAATGGTGGTCCTTTCAGTTGATTCAGGAGCACCCCAAGTCAGCAGTGATATTTGGCATAACAAGCACCAGGGTGGGATAACCACACGTCCCTGGACTGGGATTTAAAAGTTGTCAGTTCTGTAAGCTGTGGTTTAGTGATCAACTTAAGCAAGAGATTAAATTTATTTCCTGCAGCCTTCTTTTTCTTGGTCATTGTCTGACATTCTTGCCTTATTATTATCTAATTCCTTTTTATTGTTGGTTTAAATTTTTCTTTAAGTCATTTCACTTTGATCCTTTTTTCTTATCTTTTTATTTGTGATTTTTCAGTCTTCCTTTTTCTTTATCAGCCTTATACTAATGAGATTTTTCTTCTGCTTGCGTGTGATGATCTAGTTTTTCATTGGATATGGACAGGAAGGTGAGGTGAGGTGAGGTAAGGAAGTTAGAGGCAAATATGCCACTTGCTAATTGTTTAATATAAAACAAGATATTAATGAACTTAATTCCTTTTTGATTTCATGTGTTTGGGAGACCATAGACTCAGCCAGGTACTTATATCAAGTGGCTTTTGTGTGCAGAGCCTTATAAAAAGATGACTCGTAAGTCCCCACTTCCCAGGAAAAAGGCCACATTGTGGGAGAAAGGATCAGCCCATGTAGAAGGTACAGATAAATATTCCAGTAAAAGTAAAGACAACATGACCGTAAGAAACTGCGATGTCAAGGACAGACATTGTGAATGAAGGATAGATAAAAATGGAAAGACTTTCAGGAGGAGATGAGTTTTGATTGTACAGAGATGTTTTCTTTGCCAGTAAACAGGGCTACATTGTTAGTAACTTCTGTTTGAAGAAAGGTTGAGTATTGACTAAGAGATAGAACCTTTTCTGGGGCTCAGAAAACAAGGTCTTGTTTCCAGAAGACAATTAAACATGGACAACAATTTCAGTACTGAATTAGACAGGTTTTTATGAAAATGTGGTCTGAATGTGTATATTTATTATACCTAACCTTATATCTAGCAATAGAATCATTGTTAATGAAGCACTTAAAGGGATATACAGATGAAGCAGACAGAATTTCCTAAAATGTTTATTTTTTATTTTGTTTTTGGGGAAATCTTAGTTGAAACTGGAAAAATTTCAAGTTTTATAATTGCTCATTATAAATGATAAGGATTTTGATATTGTGAAGTTAAAAATTCAGTAGTTTTTACAAACTGGTTATTAATTGACCTCAATTCTATATATTCTGTACATTTGCTTTACAAGAGTACTCTTGCCCTGGCAGGTGCGGCTCAGTTGGTTGGAGTGTCACTGAAAGGTTGAGCGTTCCATTCCCTGTCGGGGTGTGTGCAGGAGGCAGTCGATCGATGTTTCTCTGTCATATAGATGTTTCTCTCTCTTTCTCTCTCCCTCTCCCTTTCCCTTTCTCTCTCTCTCTAAAAAAAATCAATAAAAACATATCCTCAGGTGAGGATTAAAAAAAATAAAAGAGTACTCATAAGGTTAAAATCAAGTTAGAAGTAGGGTAAATGGTGTGTGCCTGTAACCTCAGACCAAAACTAGATTTTTTCTTGTTAGCACTAGAATAGAACAAAACTAGTCTAAGTCATGACTACAATTAGGATCTTATTCAAAACCACATATACTATAGTTTTTATTTTTTATTTTATTTTTGTTAATCCTTACCTGAGGATATTTTTCCATTGATTTTTTTAGCTAGAGTGGAAGGGAGGGAGGGAGGGCCGGGGAGAAAGAGATCCATGTGAGAGAGAGACACATTGATTGGTTGCCTCCCACATGATCCTAACTGGGGCCAGGGATCGAACCTGCAACCCAGGTACGTGCCCTTGACCGGGGATCGAACCTTTGACCCTTTGGTCTGAGGGCCAGTACTCTAACTGCTGAGGCATACTGGCCATGGCTACTATAGTATTTTTAATGCCGGCAACCAAAATGTAGAATCATTGTGTTTTATAGCACTTGAATCTGCATCTGATACTACTGTATTTCTGTGCTGCCCTGATACAGCTTTTTGGATTGCATTAGTGGTGCAAGAATGATTCTTATATTTAAGTAACACACATTGCTTGACTACACAAATGGTATCAGTTTTGAATCTATTAAATAAAAGATCAGGACAACGGTGATTTTGCCAGTTTGTTTTTTATTGATATTTATTTACTTTGGTTGACTGTAGTTCTTGTAAAGGTGGCAGACTGAACCTAGAAATTAGAGCAAAGAACAGAATGGGTGGGTTCTCCTCCTGTTGCCTACCACAGGTTTGCTAATTTTTCCCAGGAAACCCAGTATGAGTTCTTCCTGGGTATAAGACTTTGTTACCTTAACATAACTATTGTCTGATTAACCTCCCTCCCCTCTTCTTTTTTTTCAATTAAATGTCCTCCATTGCTCTCACATTACTATTGTCCTTGGCCCAATCCTTCTTTATTTTCTCATCCTGCCTGAGTTATCCATTACCATAGCTTTAATTACCTTCTATGTGTTGATGGTTCTCACATCTATGACTTCAACTCAGATCTGTCTTCTAGCTTTCATACTCACATAGCTCATTGTTTATTGGACATCTTCACTTGGATGCCCCATACATTGTAAATGGATGATAGGTAAAACTGGAAAGACTTTAAGGAGATGAGTTTTGAGTATACAGAGATGTTTATGTTGGTGATAAAGAAGGTATACTGTTATCTTATATTCAACATGTCCGAAACTGAACTCATCCTTCTCTAAGTATTTCCTTACTCCTTTGTTCTTTTAGTACATGGTGGCATCATGTACCTAGTTCCCTAATCAGCAACCTGAGCACTATCCTAATTCCTCCCCATTCTTTTTTTGCCATGTTCAGACTAAATATTGTGTATTCTACCTCTTAAGTATGTCTCATATCTAGCCACTTTTCTCCATTCCTATATTCTACTAGATTACCAGAAGACAGTCTCCCATCATATGTTATGGTCTTCCTGCCTCCCCTTCTAGTCTGTTATCTATACTATTTATGTATGATTTTTCTTTTTTTAAAATCCTCACCCAAGGATATGTTTATTGACTTTAGAGAGAGGAAGGGGGAGAGAGAGAGAAAGAAACATCAATGTGAGAGGGATACATCAGTTGGTTCCCTCTTGTACACACCCCAACTGGGGAGCAAACCTGCAGCTGAGGTATGTGCCCTGACTGGGAATTGAATCCACAACCTTTTGGTGTACTGGATAATGCTCCAACCAACTGAGCCACCTGGCCAGGGCTCTGTGATTTTCTAAAACACAAATCTGATTATATCACTTTTGTGATAAAAATTCTTTAGTGGTTTCTCATTGCTTTTAGAATAAAGTCCAATCCTTACCTCATCTTATGAGGGTCCTTTCAAATCTATCTGCTGCTTGCCTAAGCAAGGTGACAGCCTTGGTCAAATTTACTTTTATATCCTGAAGTCCCCGTAACACTGATCATTCATGACACTTTTTTTTTTTAAGAGAAGCAAGAAATTTTATTGTGGTCTGTTGTTCATTGGTAAACCCCTGTCAGATCTGTGCACCCTTCTTCCTAAAGATACAGTATACATATTGCAGAAGATAGTTGTAATAGTTGGCAAATTCCTTTGATAAATCTTTATCTAGATGTTATATTTGATGTTGTTTTAATGTTTTATTGCAAACTACTGAGCACCTGTCTACTGAGCCTGACTCAAATAAAATAATGGAGGCGATCAGATGTTACCACAGCCTGTTAATTTTTCTCCAGAAGAGATAATAAAAGAGTTAATATCCGCTCCATTTGAAGCAGTTACCTGAACACGCCTGCAGAGGTTTGCTGTAGGATGTGGGCATTATGCCCCCTAAGAGAGTAGGATTCCTGAAAGTCTTAAAAGGAAGAAAGAAAGGAAGGAACAAAGGAAAGAATGTCACTAGTGGAAGGATAAAAATGGTGAGGTCAAATATAAAAGTACCAGAGAGTAATACTTTAGCTGGTCTCTATCTCGAGATGCCCTACAATGGTTGTCTTCATTATTAAGAAGTGAATACAGGCCTTCCCTAGAGAAGGGAGTAATCCCTGATTTTGGCAAGATTCTAAAACAATCGCCTTATATTTTTATTATTTGTCTACTGACAGGTTCTCTTGCCTCAGTCTTTCACATATGCTGTTCTCACTACCTGGAACATTCTGCCTACTGTTCCCTTGAGGAACCTCCACATATGGTTCAGGTCTCTGTCTCTGGAAACTTTCCTTGACACCTCAAGTCTGGGCTAGGTGTTCTGCTCAGTCTCCTGTACCATAGAACCCTTCTCACACTGCAGCTTTAGTTCATGTTTTAAGTTGAGTGACTATGACTAATTTTTTTTTTATATGTTTTTACTGATTTTTCAGAGAGAGAGGAAGGTAAAGAGAGATGGAAACATTGATGTGAGAGAGAAACATCAATTGGCTGCCTTCTGCACACTCCCTACTGGGGATTGAGTCCACAACCTGGGCTTGTGCCCTGACTGGGAATTGAACACAGACCTCTCAGTCCATGGGACAACGCTCAGTCCACTGAGCCACACCTGACTGAGCTAATTTTACCATTTGAAATGAAAGGGATTTTAGGAGTTTTTCAAGAGGATTGATTAGAGTCATGAGACATTTGTCTACTCCGGAAACCATTAAAGACATGAGTTGCCTTCGCACCTAATTACAATTTTGAAATACTCTAGACTTAACATAACCATCAGATGTTTTGTGGAGGAGAGTTAGCCCGTCGAGTCCAGTTGTGAATGTCTTGAATGCCAGTGTTCATATTTGATGCTCTTTATTTTGGTACACACTGCAGCCGATTGCCAGCCTAGTCTTGTCCCAACCCATGACCTGTACTTGTTTAGCTAACTCAATATACCTTCCTGCATTTTCTTCGCTTTCTGACTAGAAGTTCTCCTTGCCCACCCCACCCTCTGTTTTTTAGCACTTTTCCTCTACTTGCCCTCTTTTTAGAATTGTTACTTAACTTTTAGTAAATAAAAGGTATTGTCTGGAACTGTTGTTTCTTAGAGTGCTTTTATATCTGTCAGAGGAATTTAATATGCTTGAAATATTGTAATTCACTAAGGATATGTAGTTTTCTAATTTATACTTTACTAAAACCCTATTGGAAAATCCAAATGAATTACCTTTGGATAAGAAAAAACTGATATGGTATCTAAAGGAGCAATAAAAACAAGAGTATATTTCTTTTCAATTATGTTGTGTTTTTTACTTTACCAAAAATCTTCTTTGTGATCCAGAAGACATGGCATTTGGGGCCTCTATCTCTTTGCTATTTTCCCAGCAAAGAAGTCTCCTGGTACATTAAATTGGTGTGTCTATATCATGATCCTTATGTTATTTTAAATTGGAGTGTGATATAGAGGGGTTTTGATATGTTTTTATGGCCCTGGCCGGTTTTGCTCAGTGGTTAGAGCATCAGCCTGCGGTCCAGAGAGACCCGGGTTTAGTTCCCGCTATGGGCACGTATCTCGGTTGCAGTTTGTCCCCAGCCCCGATTGGGTCATGTGGGAGGCAGCTACTCGATGTGTCCCCTTCACATCGATGTTTCTCTCTCTCTCTCTCTTCCTCTCTCTCCCTTCCACTCTAGCTGAACAAATATATATATATATGTATATGCATATGTATATATGCATATGTATATATGTATATGTATGTATATATGTAATTATGCAGTAACTCCATATTTTCAGATTTAGCATGTGCAGTTTTGACTGTTAGCAGTGATCTAAAAAATCTCTAATTTGTGTAGTTGTAGTTTTGCCGAGACTCACATTTGAGTAGTAGGTACCATGAGGCAGGTTTGAGGGCATGAAGCATTGACTGAGTGACTAAGCCTGACTCACCTCCAGAGTCTGCCTCTAAGGGCAGCTTTGCTGTTTACCCATCATCACAGCTACTCAGTAGTTCTCATGAACATATAAAACATTTTTTAAAGGTTCATTAAAAAAGCCAACTGCTAGTTTTGTTATTGAAAGAGAAGAGGAAATGTTAAGATCTAAGAAAATGTTGGTTCTTGATGTAAACAGTAAAGTTTTGGATAAATTAAAGACTAGGATGTTTAATTGAATTGTAGTTGTGAACTAAAATGTGAATGAGTCCATGGTAGTCATCAAGTTGGTGATCCTGTTTCAGTGCTCCAACCTCAAGTATTGAAGTAGTAGTCAGTTTCTAAAATAATCTTCAGTGTGAATAAAGTTTCATTCCATAATTTTAAGACATGATTTTCTTTGTGTACCACAAAATGTAAAGCATCAACTAGTCACAGTGCTAGGGACAAGTTTCCTCTTGAGTTCCAGGATGTGAAGATGTTAGACTGGCAATGTGCTCCACACAGATGATGAAGATGGAGACAAAGACAGTGGTAAAGAATACGAATAAGCTGTGTGTGATGTTCATAAGTCCAGTGGAGTAGTCTAATAATAGAAGTTGCTGACATGTTCATCACTTATGATGTATAGTTGAATTACAGCTTTAAGAATGCCTGAGCAGTAAATCTCTCATTAGCCTCATGTAAAAGAAATTTATACAAAACTAGAAAGGGAAAATATAATTATTATGTATCTTTCAAGAAAGCATCTACTTGGAGTACTATGTAGCTGTAAGAAAGAAAGATCTCTTATCCTTTGAGACAACATGGAGGGACCTGGAAAGTATTATCCTAAGCGAAACAAGCCAAGCAGAAAAAGACAAATACCACATGATCTCACTTATTTGTGGAATATAATGATCATAACAGTCTGAGGAATAGGGTAGAACCAGAGACATGGAAGTAGGGTACAGACTGACAACCCTCAGAAGAGGGGCTTGTCGGGGGGGAGGGAAGAGATAAACCACAGAACTTATATGCATGTAAGCATAACCAATGGACATGGACAGCAGAGCTGGGGATGGGGTGGGGGGATGGGGATGAGGGTGTCAATGGGGTAAAAAAGGAGAAACTTTGGTAACAAAAATAAAATAAAATAAATAAATATAGAAAATAAATAAATAAAAACATATTTTCAAAGGAAAAAAAATAAAGAAGTCCCTTTAACATTTCATGGAAAAAAATTAAAAAAGCATCTACTACTTTCTTTGTTCTCCTCCTTCAAGCTTTTCACATTTGGTTTAACGTCTTTTTCCACCTCCTGTTTCATTCCTGATCTTATTGTTGATGGTCACCAGGAGGTCAGAAGTTACCTTGCTGAAAGTTTCTAACTTGCTCTTTCATACATTGTCATTAGTCATTTAGTCACTTTGGTATGTACTTCTGAATTTAGTAAATAGATGATTCATGCTTCTGTAGTAATGTAATATAGTACTGAGTTGATTTTAAAGGCAGAATTTTATATGATGGGGCTTTTATTTATTGAGGCTAAATTCACATGACGTAAATCACCATTTTAATCATTTTAAAGTTTATTAATTCAGTAGCATTAAGTGCATTCACGTTTTTGTACAACAATTATCACTAATTCCAGGACATTTTCATTACCCACCAAAGAAACCCCTTACTCATTAAGCAGTCACTTCCCATCTCTTCCTTTCCCTTCCTCCTTAGCCTCCACCCCCACTCTGTCAACCTTTAATCTGCTTCTGTTCCTATGGATTTGCCTATTCTGACATTTTATATTAGTGGAATTATACAGTGTATAGTTTTTTGTGTCCGACTGTTTTTCCTTAGCATGGTTTCAAGGTTCAACCATAATGTAGTATGTCTCAGTATTTCATTATTTTTTATGGTTAAATAGTATTCCATTGTATATGTTAACTGAGCAAGTGCTCCCTGCCTGACATGCATAGAAGCCAATACTATGACACTGGCTTTTCAGAAAAGAAAAGGCTTCATTGCAAGAGGTCTACTGGCAAGGAGACAGGAGGCAAGTCTCAAATCTGTCTCCCTGATCAAGGGTTGGAGTAGAATTTAAGAGGTTAGGGAAGGATGGGCTAATTTGTGGAAGAACCAGTGGGCTGGATTTCATTTGGAGGACTTCAGCAATGGATCTTTCTGGACAAGACACCCTTTGCTTCTGAAAGGATTCTAGTGATTGAGTTCTGGTAAAGCATCAGATTTTTGGTTCTGTGGCAGGGGCCAGTAGGGGGCTGCTCATGGAACTTTGGTTCCAAGTGTTATTAAAGGTCAAAATTCTCTCCTCCGAGTGCGCCTCTCCTGCATGACTTACTGGTTTTGTTCTTTTGTCCTTGAAAAACCAAGTCAGTATTTTGTTATAAGCAGGATAAAGCCAGTTTTAGCTGGTTTTGTGGTTACATGGGATATACCATATTTTATCCATTCGTCAGTTGATGGATATTTGGGTTACTTCCCATTTTTTGTCTGTAATGAATATATATGTATAAGTTTTTGTTTGGATACCTATTTTTTATTGTTTTGGGTATCTATACCTAGGAGTGTAATTGTTGAGTCATATGTTTAATTTTTTGAGGAACCACTAAACTGTTTGTTTTTTTTAATCCTCACCCGAGGATATTTTTCTATTTATCATTGGATAGAGTGGGAGAGAGGGAGGGAGCGAGAGAGAGAGAGATAGAGATAGAGAGAGAGAAACATTGATGTGAGAGAGAGACATTGACTGATTGCCTCCTGCACAGCCTGACCAGGGCTGGAGACAAACCGCAATCGAGGTACGTGCCCTTGACTGGAATTGAACCTGGGGCTCGTTGGTCTGCAGGCCGATGTTCTAACCACTGAGCAAAACTAGCCAGGGCCCACTAAACTGTTTTTCACACCAGTTTATGTTCTCACCAGCAATGCATGAGGGTTCCAGTTTCTGTACAACTTGCCAACACTTACTATTTTCCTTTATATCACTAGTATTACAAATGATTTTGATTGGTATACAACAATTAAAGTCTGATAGAGTCAATTAAATCTTTTAATTATATTTTACTTTATAATATACTTTAGTGATATTGACAAAGACAACATATTTTTTATATAAGCTCTTTTATATTTATGAATGATTTAATCTACAGCATAGCGATTCATAACAGAATTTTAAACTTTTTAAAGTAGTAATCTCGCACTTCTTCCTTTACGCTATTTTTTTTGGATTCTTCTTTTTCACACACCCCCCCTAACTTTTTAAGATGGATACCTAACTCATTAATTAAAAACATTTTTTATTGGGGTAAAATATACATACCATAAAAGTTACCGTTTTAACCTTTCTTTAAAAAAAGAATTTGAGCCCTGACCGGTTTGGCTCAGCGGTTAGAGTGTTGGCCTGCGGTCCAGAGAGACCCGGGTTTAGTTCCCACTAAGGGTACGTACCTCGGTTGTAGTTTGTCCCTGGCCTTGGTTGGGTCATGTGAGTGGTACCCACTTGATGTGTCCCTTTCACGTCGATGTTTCTCTTTCTCTCTCCCTCCCACTCTATCTGAACAAAAAATGGAAAAATGTCCTCGGGTGAGCACAAACAAAAAAAGATTTTGAATAATGTCTTTATTTGCTGTTGAAAACTGCCTTTAGATTTCTGTTTATAAGTGTACAGTTCAGTGGAGTTACATAGATTCACACTGTTGTGTAACCATTACCACCACTCATTTCCAGAAACATTTTTATCCTCCCCAACTGAAATTCTCTACCCATTAAACAACTCTGTGTTCCCCCTTCCCCCAGCCCCTGTCTGTGTTCCCCCTCCCCTCAGCCTACCATTCTGTCTCTATTAATTTGACTATTCTAGGTACCTCATGTAAGTGGAATCCTATTTGTTCTTTTTCCTTTGACTTATTTCACTTAGTCTAATGTCTTAAAGTTTTATCCATGTTGTAGCATGTGTCAACATGGGTAATATTCTTTTAACCACTGAATAATATTCCATTGTACCACACTTCGTGTGCCTATTCATCTGTTGATGGACATTTGGGTTGTTTCTACCTTTGGCTACTGTGAATAATGCTTCTGTGAATATGGGTTTACATGTTCCAATCCCATACTTTTATGCAGTATAAACCTGTTCTAATACATAGATTTTAGTAACTGGAAAATGAATCTGTGCAGCTGAGAAATTTCAGAGCTCATGAGAGAAATTGTGAATTGAATTTGGGGAAATGGGGGAACCTTATCAACTGGAAAACCTGATTTACTACTGTATAGCTATGGTATAAAGAAAATCTTATATGGGATATTTATCTTGGATATATATCTTGAATTTTTATATGGCAAGGGAATATAAAAATCTACTATCTTGGATATCTTTCTTAAATTTTTATGTGATAAGGGAAATAGAAATAAATTTGTGTTGGCCCCCCCAAAAAGCACATATTGCAGATAGGCAGTTCCTGTCTAGAACTGTCTGCCTTTTAGTGTCAACAAAAAGAGAAAACTTTCTAGTTTAACTTTTTGAAGGCAATTTGAATGGTTTCCATTTTGGAAGTTAAGCAATTTTATATTAAATAGTGGGTGGTGAGGTGGTCAGATGGAAGTGTTCAGTTCATCCAGCATCATCAGATTGATTTGACAAATGGAATTCTTTTAACTGTGTGGAAAACATTTTACTTCCTTTATCCTTTGGCAGAGGCAGACAGTGTCTGTGGTTTCCCCACAGAAGTTTGGGTGGGTAAACTTGGGATGTGTAAATAGAAACAGCAGACAGAGGGATTGTTTCTGACAGTTGGAAAGGCCCACTGAGAATCTTAGAATGAGACTGTTGACACTGATGATGTGGCCTGGAATCGAGTTGTTAGAGTCTTGAGAGAGGAATTAAGCAGCGTAGACATAAATGAGGAATGCAAATGCTCAGAATAAAGTGATAGTTCTTTCTTAAGGAAATAAGCCAAAGATTTTAGGTTGAAATTCTTGAAAAATTTGCTTTTGATACAGATAAAAACAGACAGGTTATCTTTCTATTCAATCTTCATTTCCTTCTGTGAGCATGCCCTATGTTTATGGTTCTGTCTGTCATGATGTGTGACCTTGGACAAGATATTTAACCACTCTTTGCCTCAGTTTTCTCATCTTTAAAATGGGGTTGTGGAGAGTGAGATATGTCTAAAGCTCTTATAATTATCCTGACAAGGGTGGGGAACCTTCTTTCTGCCAAGGGCCATTTGGATATTTATATCATTTGAGGGCTATACAAAATTATCAGCTTAAAAATTAGCCTACTATATTTGGTCAGGCTAATTTGGTGAGAGATGTGATGTTACTTGGTTTGCCTGGGGGCCAGACATTCCCCACCCCTGGATGGAATAAACACTGTATAAATATTAGCTGCTATAATCATAATAATTATTATTTTATCATCATCATTTTTATTTCAGTAGATTGAGAAAGCCGCTTGAGGAGGAAGCTATTTGCTTCCACTAATAACCTTAGTATATTTGATGTATTTTTATAGAAATGAATCAGGAATGAATTGTTTTGTGTTTAAGGTGATTTATAAAGTGTCCATGTTGCCTTTGAAAATTCATTTTTGAAAAATACTAGTAACTATGGATGATTTCTATTTTCTTAGCATTTTTCCAGATTAAAACATGAATCAATAAATGTCAAATAAAAACCACATAGCCACCTGGGGCCTTTTAGTGTTGGGGTAAGGAATACTACATACCCTCGTTATCCCTGAGGGTATTATATCTTCCAAAGCTGTACAGTAACTTAATGGTTGCCAGCCCCCATGTCATCTCAATTTTAGGATGCTGTTTTAAAAGGGAATTGTGTAATTGCTTTTGAAAGAAATTTTCATTTGGCAATTAAAATTCCTATGTGATTTTAGCAACTTCTGTTAGGTTTAGTATATTCTTAGGTACATTGAAATGAAAGATTTATTTATTTTTTTTCACAGCCTTAAAGTTAGCATGAGAGTCATGGAGCTATTAACCTTCCTTCCAGACGTTCATATTCCTCTTGTCTTTTCTAATATTGTCCATAATGTATTATAGGACAGTGATGGTTTGAAGCTGCCTTGTTTTGTTTTGTGTAACCTAGCTTTTATTGTAGTAAAGTTTGTTTGTTTTGTTTTCTCATATAATACTGCCATTTAGCTAACAAATTCTCTTACCTGTGAAGAACAAAGTAGTAGATGGATGATAATTACGATTTTTGTGTTTAACTGCTGAAGTTATTATTTTAGGACTCCTAGAAATAATCAAACATAGTCTCCATATTTAGAGATGGCTTGAGAACTGCTTGGTAGTTGTTCATTTAAATGTGTTTTGAATGATACATAAATAAATTACATCTAGATATGATCATATTCAGAAGAAAGCAACACTTCTCTCACTTTCTTTCTCAGGAACAAGGAAACCTTTCCTGGAAACTCCCATTCCAGATGTCTCCTTGTACCTTTGTGGTCAGGATATACTCACTGACAAGTGGTGTGAGTTTACCCTGGTTGCCATGAGTGGAATAGGTGCTTAGAGTGTAAACCAAAAAAGACCACTGCATTATAAAAATAATACATGGTTATCATAGGAAATTTGAAAAATAAGAGAAAAATATATGTAATGAAGAAAATAACAAGTAGCATTACACAGAGAAACAATGTGGTGTTTAGCTTTCCAGTTTTTGGTTGTATATGTATATATTTGTGTATATAAAATTGCAATCATATTGTACATAGTGTTTTATAGTCTTATATTTAGCAGTCTAACACAATTTTTCCATGTCATAAACCATTTTTTCTAAAATTATGTTCCTTTTTATGGCTATATTACACATTATTTAAATAATTTCTTTTAGAGATTTACATCATTAGCTGTTTTTTACTTTTGTAACTCTGCAGTGGACATGCTTTTATGTCAGTCATTGTGTACATCTCTGGTTGTTTCCTCAGACTAAATTCCTAGAAATGGATTAATGGGTGAAAGGGCATAAACACTTTCAAAGCTTTTGATATACTTCTCTCGTTACCCTCCAAAAAATATATACCAGTTACCCTCCCACAAACCTGTATATAAGTGACTATATAAGTGAATAACTGTATTCTTGCCAGCATGGAAATTATATTTTAGTTGCTAATTTTATAGGTAAAAAGTGGTATTCTTGTGTTTTATTTCATTCTGCTTTTAAAAAGTTTTTTTTTTTTTTTTCTTTATTGATTTTAGAAAGAGAGGAAGGGAGAGGGAGAGAGAAATAGAAACATCAATGAAAGAGATCATCGATTGGCCACCTCCGGCATGTCCCTCACTGGGGATTGGGCCCACAACCTGAGCATGTGCCCTGACTGGGAATCAAACTGGTGACCTCTTGGTGAATGGGTTGATGCTCAACCACTGAGCCACACCATTTGGGCTCTTCTGCCTTTTTAAAAAAATTACCAATATTATTAAATACTTTTTTTTTAGTCAACAATCATATCTGCTGAGTGAAACGATAGAGTTTCTTGATGTGTAGATGATCTATTTACATCTTTTACATGGCATTATTATAATTTTTTAAATTAAAAAATGTTTTTACTTTTTTATTTTTTTAGAGAGAGAGAGAGATAGAAACATCTATGTGAGAAAGAAATATTGATCAGCTGCCTCCTGGACGCCTCATACTGGGGATCAAGCCCACAACCCAGGCATGTGCCCTGACGGGAAATCGATCCGGGACCTCTCAGTTCATGGGGTGATGCTCATTCCACTGAGCCACACTGGCTTGGCAGTTTTTTAAACTTTTATTCCAATATACATAACATAAAGAACATAAAGTATATTAATGGTAAGTATAGAATCCATAGAATTTATGACATTCTATTTTAAATTTACTCCAAATATTAGTTTACTTAGTTAATAATATTATAATAATTTTAAATTATAGTATCTCAGAGCCTACTTTGGTGAGGTATGTTATTCCATCATAGTTACATCTCCCTAGATTTCCTAATTACATACAAACTTCATCTCTGTGTGTTATTTAATAAATATCTATGACTTCCTCACAGTTCTTTGCTTTGGCAACATAGCATTGTATTTAGCTTTGCTTTTTCCCAGGTATCACAATTTTTCCCCCTTCATAGAAGGAATTGTAAATTACTTTCTTTTTATGCTTTTCTCTTTATTCGTTGGCTCAGATTATTTTTTTATTGTGTGTGTGTGTGTGTGAGTGTAGAAGCTAGAGTAAATGATGTTTCCTGTGTTATTTACTGACAGTTACAACTACGGTTTATTGTTAACATTTATCTCATTTAATGTTCTTTTTAGTTCTATGACATTAGTATAATTACCTTTCTCTGAGAGAGAGATGAAATGTTTTGGGTTAGTAGTGATACAGTTAAGATTGGAACCTAGTTTGCTAGTGATGTGTTTGGTTTGTAAATTATAAAGTATACCGTGTTTGGTCTTGCACATAAAAGGAGGCTGAACTGAAGTTTCCAAGTTCTGTTGAGAAATTTACAGTTTATTTAAATTTGATCTTGCTCTCAAGTAGACTCTTCTCCCTATTATTTACAGCTAGAAAAAATAAAAGGCCTCAAATATAATTTAATATAACCAATAAGAACCATACCACTTTTACAGTCATTTTGTTGTAAACTAGTGTTTATACAACCCATGACTTGACAGCAGACCAAACCATCTTATATTACCATCTTTTGAATGTAGCGGGAACTGGCTTAGCAAAATCTTGAAACCTCTGACTCTAATATTTGTGGTATAGTAAAGTAAACAACTTTGGGGCTTTCAGGTTTGTGTGGTGCACAGTCTGTCCATGACATTGGTGCTTTTTCTCTGTTGACTCCCTTGCTTTCATGAGCAGTTTTGCTGACAGGCATTTGGGTTCGCCAGAGAGATTATTTCTACCTAGTGCAGAAATCTTTGAGAAAGCCATCAGCATTTTTTCCCCTTACAAATGCAGTGATAATAGCTGACATTTTTTGAGTGCTGACAATGTGCCAGGCATAGGTCTAAATGCTTTCTGAACACTTATACATTTTATTATTCACAATAACCCTACTATGTTTTCCATTTTACAGATGCAAAAACTGAGGGGCAGAGAGTCTAAATAACTTCCCAGGGTCCCAGGGTCTCGGGTCACAGGGCTAATATGTGTCAGATTGGGATTTAAACCTTGGCAGCCTGCCTCTAGAGTCAGTCTCCTTCATTGCTCTGGTATACTGCTATTTATTAGGTGAAAAAAAGAGAGGTACGGGTGATTCATAAATAGCTGTTCATGTTTTTTGGACAAGGTTTGACTTTATGCCTAGTGGCAGCTCAAAATAGTTAAGTGATTACCATTCATTAAATTCTTAACTCATATAAAATGAGTTATTTGTCTTATACCGAATATATTGTAACACTGAATGAAACGTACTCTTTTGTGTGTTTATAAAAATTTAGATAAGCTTGCATTTCCAATAAACAAAATAGTTCCCTAGAAAGACAGTATTTAAAACAAAACTTTGAAGAGTGGGTTCAGAATCAAAGTAGCAGTCACAGAATGATCAAGTAATTTGGTTAATGATCTATAGTAAGTAGTGTAGACCTTGCCTTGTTGGTTCTGTGCTCATTCCATCCTTTATAACTGAATGTTACAGAAATGGCAGGTAAAATAATTTGGAATTAGCCAGGATGGTTGTAGACAGAAATTTTCCTTTCGTCTCTCACTGGTACCTTGGTCTCTTCTGCCTGTCTCCATTACTAGGTGGGGTATAGTGCCTAACTACCTTTATTCACTGTCAACAAGTCCCTCCTAAGATATTTATATTGATGTTTAAAAGTATGGTATGTCCTCTCGGGCATTTTCATTTAATAAAAAGTCAAAGTCTGGGCTATGGGGTTACTTTTGAGATTTGCCTTACTCCTTTCTGAGACTCAAATTTCTCCTTCTCATCCTTGTCTCATTTTCTAACAATCTGTCTGTTTTACTGCCAAGTTTAGGCCTCAAAAAGGAGGCTTGGGTGGCCCAACTTACTACCAATGGCATGACATACATAATAATAATGGTGAATGGTGGAAGTGGGTCATTGTTGAACACCAGTTTGATCTCACCTTCCTTCTCTTTTCATGGGTGAGAGATAGTGAATAAATGAAAACATAGTGTATTATGTCTCAACATTTAGTATTACCCTGTGTCTCAACGTTTAGTATTACCCTGTGCCTCCTCACTGTCTATCATCTGAACTATTGATTAAACTGATGATTCCAATCCAGGTTTTGGAAATGGTTAGTGGTATAGTTTTTGCCTGTTTGGAAGGCAAATTCAGATGAGGCACAGTTGCCCCTCTGTTCCTAGAGCAGTAATATGTGGTGGAGTCAACTACTGCCCTGAATTCAGGTCATTAGTAACACTGCTTCGTATGGTATCACTAGCATGCCTGGGAGAGAATATGGATACAGGGTCATAAGTAACATGTGAAGAGTGGGGGGGATCCAGAGAAATAAATATATCCTTGTCCTTCATTGTTTGTTGAGACATCTTCCATTATCTGTTTGGATTTAGAATTAGAGCTTTTTCTTTGGTAATGGTCAAGACCAGTGTACCAGGGCAAGGACATTATGGTGAGAATGTCAGGCTCGGCTTTTAAAATGGCAAAGAGACAGGCTTCTTTGGTATTTGGTGTGTGGGGGCATTTGAAAATCTACTTCAAGAGGAAAAACAGAGAATCCTGGACTTTGCGTGATGGTCAGAGGAGGAAGAGCCCCTAGAGGGGCTAAGAGCTGGAGAAAAGAAAAGTGAAGCCTGTGAAATGAAGGGAGGAGCATGTGTTTAGGGCAAGTACTGTGAAGAGTGTTTGATGCTGCACAGTAGGTAAACAAGGTAAGGTCTGAAACATTAATATTGGACTTGTCTCAGGAGGTTGGTAGCACAGAGTTGCTGTTGATGTTTGACCTTTGTCCAGAAAGCTTCAACATTATGGTGGCAGCAGAAGTCATTTCTGGAAACTGAGGAGCAAACAATTACTGAGAAAATAGAGACAGCAGTGAGTACAAGTACAGACTCTTCTTTCAAAAAGCTTGACTGTGAAGGGAAAGAAGGAAGTTGGATGACATGATCAAGGAAATGACTTTTATTCTTTTTTTTTCTTTATTGATTTTAGAAAGAAAGGAAGGGAGAGGCAGAGAGAGATGGAAATATCGATGAACGAGAACATCGATTGGCTGCCTCCTGCATGCCCCCCGCTGGGCATTTGGCCCACAACCTGGGCATGTGCCCAGACCGGGAATTGAACTGGTGACCTCTTGGTATATGGGTTGACGCTCAACCACTGAGCTGCACCAGCTGGGCTACTTTTATTCTCTTTTTACAATGGGGTAGAGTTCTTTAGTGGGCCAAGAGAGAAGGAGGTGATGGACAGAGAGAACAGTAGATGGAGAAATGTCTAAAATGAGATGAGAAGGATGGGAATAGAGCATAGATGGCAAAAAGAGAAGGCCCAGAGACGTCAGAGAAACAGGGTAGGGTGCAGTTTCATTTGGAAATCAGCCAAGTGTGTGGAAGTTGAGGACATTCAGGAAAGACAGCTCAAAAGGTGGAGAAACTGCTTCTGACTGAGTAGGATGCAGTGAATACAAGAATACAGGTAATAGAGTTTCAAAAGGTTCTGCAATAAAAATACATGTAATTTAAGATTGTGCATTTAAACTTTTTTCTGAATTGAGTTATCTTTTTAATTCTTTCTAGTACATAATTGATTAAAATAAAGTAAACATTTTATAAATTTTGAAAATAATCTGTTAAATATAGAAGTAAAATTTTATATGAACTGTGGCTCTTAATGAGATAGATGAAGTGGTGGTATGACAGTTTTAGTGGCTACCTTGAGAAATACATTGGTGCTGGTTGTTTGAATGGTCCCTGTTTGGAGTCCTGGTTTTTATACCTTAGGACTATTGTGTACCATAGTAAGAGTCAGGAATGGCTTCTGTAAAGGGAAAACACACTTCCCTTCCTGTGTGTCTCCTCTACTCTTAATACTCTATCACGGAACATTTCTCTTCACTTCTGGCACTTCTGGTTACTAAATGGGTGGGGGTATTCCCACCCCAAGCAATTCTCATACACTAGACGGAGTCCTACAATTTAACTCAATTATGACATTATTTTCCTAGAGATGGCATTAGATCCCACAAGTCAGCGGCTCAGTTCCATAAGACTTCCCTTCCCCCTCTTCCTTCAGATAATCACATGTCCAGGTTGTCACCCATGCTTCTGACTCACCAGCTATAAATTGAAGGTTCCCACGACCCCTTCCTTGGTTCTGATTAATTTGCTAGAGCTGTTCACAGGACTTGGGAAGACAGTTACTTACTAGATCACCACCAGTTTATTACAGAAAATATTAAAGGAAACAAATAAATAGCCAGACGAAGAGATACATAAAGTGAGGTCCAGAAGGTCCCAAGCACAAGAGCTTCTGTCCTTGTGGAGTTTGAGGTGCACCCCCTCCCGGCAAATAGATATATCCTTTTTCACCAACCCAGAAGCTCTTCAAACCCCATGGTTCAGGAATTTTTATGTAGATATGATTGATTAAATCATTGGCCAATGGTGATTGATTCTACCTCCAGTATCATTCTTGGGAGGAAGGGGTGAAAGGGAAAGTTCCAACCCATTAATCTTGGTTTGTATCCTGGTAACCAGCCTCCATCTTTAGGGGCTTTCCAAAAACATTAACATAAACTCGTGTGGTTGAAAGGGGCTTGTTAGAAGAACAAGACACACTTTTACCTTATTGCTCTAAAGATATTTCAGTAATTGAGCACTAGAGACCAAATATTATAACAAAAGATACTCCCATTGCTCTTATCACTTAGGAAGTTTCAAGGGTTTTGGGAGCTGTGAGCCAGGAACCTTGGATGAAGACCAAAATACATATTTCTTATTACACATCACAACATCACAGCTTCCTTCTACAAAGTGGGAGAAAAATGATTATGACAGGAGAGGGAGGAAAAGAGAGGCTTAGACCTCAGTTGTTCTCACAGAACTTTTAGGAAAGAGAATGATGCCACATACTGAAATTTTGTGTTCCTCTGGGTCCCCCCATTCATCTGTTGAAACCTAATCTCCAAAGGAATGGTACTAGGGTGTAGAGCCTTTATGAATGGGATAAGTGCTTTGTGTGTGTGGGGGGGTTATATAATCTTTTATTAAGACCTTAGGAATATTTAATGATCTAAACAATATGACAAATGATATGAAGTGTGAAGTTGTATCTTGTGGTTTTGATTTGCATTTTCCTCATAACTAATGACGTTGAGCATATTTGCATGTGTTTATTGGCCATTTACATATCTTCTTTGACACAAATCCTTTGACCAATTTCAATTGGATTATTTATATTTTTATTGTTGAGTTGTAAGAATTCTGTATATAGTCTATATTCTAGTCCCTTATCAACTATATGATTTACAACTATTTTCTGGGATCAGTGCTTTTATAAAGGAGGCCCCAGAGAACCCCCTAGTCCCTTCCAGTGTATAAAGTCACAGCAAAAAGATGACTGTGAATAAAGGAGCAGTTTCCTACTAGATGTTGAATCTGTGGCACCTTGCTTTTCAAATTCCCAATTTCAAGAACTATAAGAAATAAATTTCTGTTATTTATAAGTTACCTAGTGGTATTTTGTTACATCAGCCTGAATAGACTAAGACAGAGTACATATGAAAGTTGAAGATCTAGAAATTTATCTTTTTTTCCCCTCATGAAAGATTTCTTTCTTTTTTTTTAACCTATGTATAATGTTGAATGTATTACAGATGTCCCTCCTTTTTTCCCCCATTAACCGCCTCTTCCCACTTCAAGCCCCATACTGCCTTCACCACACTATTGTCTGTGGCCATTGGTTATGCATATATGCATATAAGTTCTTTGGTTTATCTCTTCCTGTCCCACCTCCACCCCTTCCCTTTGAGGTTTGTCAGTCTAACAACCAATTTGTACTTCTTAATAATACCTTTATATTTTCTGCCCATCCCCCCAACCTCCCTCCCTTCTGGCAACCAACAAAAAATTCTCTGCATCTATGAGTCTGTTTCTGTTTTGCTTGTTCATTTTGTTTGTAAATTCACTTGTTGATAGATATGTATTTATTGCCATTTTGTTGTTCATGTTTTTGATCTTCTTCAAGAAGACTTCAACATTTCATATAATACTGGTTTGGTGGTGATGAACTCTTTTTTTTTTATCCTCACTCGAGGACATTTTTTTTTTTTTTTGCATTTTTATCTTCAGATAGAGGGTGAGGGAGAGAGGGAGGAAGAGAGAGAGAGAAACATCGATGTGAGAGAGACACATTGAGTGGTTGCCACCCACACGACCCCAACCAGGCCGGTGACAAACTGCAACTGAGGTACGTGCCTTTAGCGGGAACCAAACCTATTTCACTCTGGTCCACGGGCCGACACTCTAACTGCTGAGCCAAACCGGCCAGGGCATGATGAACTCTTTTAACTTTTTCTTGTCTGGGAAACTCTTTATATGTCCATCGATTCTAAATGATAGCATTGTAGGATGGAGTAATCTTGGTTGTATGTCCTTGCTTTTCATCACTTTGACTATTTTTTCTTCTCCCTTCTGGCCTGCAAAGTTTCTTCTGAGAAATCAGCTGAAAATCTTATGGGAGCTCCCTTGTAGTAACCATCTGCTTTTTTCTTGCTGCTTTTAAAATTCTGTCTTTGTCTTTAACCTTTTGCATTTTGATAATGATGTGTCTTGGTGTGGGCCTCTTTGCAGTCATCTCGTTTGGGACTCTCTGTGCTTCCTGGACTTGCACGTCTGTTTCCTTCACAACATTAGGGAAGTTTTCTGTCATTATCTTTTCAAATAGGTTTGCAGTTTCTTGCTTTCTTTCTTCTCCTTCTGGTACCCCCATGATGCCAATGTTGGTACGCTTGAAATTGTCCCAGAGGCTCCTTACACTGTCCTCATTTTTTTTTTTTTTTTTTTTTAATCCTCACCCGGGGATATTTTTCCATTTTTTGTTCAGATAGAGTGGGAGGGAGAGAGAGGAAGGGAGAGAGAGAGAGAAACATCGATGTGAAGGGACACATCGAGTGGCTGCCACCCGCACGACCAACCAGGGCCGGGGACAAACTGCAACCGAAGTACGTGCCCTTAGCGGGAACCGAACCCAGGTCTCTCCGGACTGCAGGCTGACGCTCTAACCGCTGAGCCAAACTGGCCAGGGCTGTCCTCATTTTTTTTGATTCCTATTTTGTTTTTGCTGTTCTGATTGGGTGTTTTTTGCTTCCTTATATTTCAAATTGGTGGTTTGCTTCTTGGCTTCACCTACTTTATTATTGAGTCTCTATAAATTATTCCTTATTTCAGTAAATGCTTCCTTCATTTCTGACTGGTCCTTATTTATGCTCCTTAGGTCCTCACTAAGTTCCTTGAGCATCATTATAACCAGTGTTTTGAATTCTGCATCTGTTAGATTGTTTATCTTCATTTTGTTTAGTTCTTTTCCGGGAGTTTTGTTCTGTTCTTTCATTTGGAACATGTTTCTTTGTCTACTCATTTCGGCTGGCTCCCTGTGTTTGTTTCTATGTATGAGGTAGAGTTGCTATGTCCTCTAGGCTTTGTAGGGTGGCTTATTGTAGTACGTGTCTTGTAGGGTCCAGTGGCACAGGCTTCCTGATCACCCCAGCTGGGCTGTTGAGGTGTATCCCTAGTGTGGACTGTACACCTTTCTGTTGTAACTGAGTCTTGATTGCTGTGGCACATCAGTGGGAGGGATTTATTCAGGCTGGTCAGCTGTAAGGACTGGCTACGCCTACTGACCACTGACCTCTGACTACCTTGGAGGATCATCTGTGCAGGGGCCCACCACACAGAGCAAGACTTACTTAAGCAGGGCTCGGATACCCACTGAGTTCATTCCATGAGTGTGTCACTTGTGAAGGTGGTTGGGTGGTGGTGCTTTGAGATGGTTTGAAGCTGTCCACTAGGTGTGCTGGCTCTGGGGCAAAGTCAGCCACTGCCTGTGTTCTACCCAGAGCCACTAGGCATAAGCTACAAAGAGATCTGCATATTGCTGCTTATTGTGCTGGACTTGGAGGTGCCCAGACAAAACCAAACTTTGAATCAAGGCTGCTTCTAGTGCCAGTCCTGGGGCTACTTAGCTTAAGGTATGGGGCTCACTGAGGCCTGATGCTGCTTGTTTGAGAGAATTTAGGAAAATATGGAGCAGGAGCCAAGACAGGCCAATCCTATGGTAAAGCCACTGGAAACAGCTTGGGTGGCCTGAAAGTTGGGTGGAGCAAAGCCTCAGGGGATCACCAGGGTGGAGCAAATAGTGTGAGCCAGGTACAGGAGTCCCAGACACACCACTAGTCTGCCAGCCTGGTTGGGGAAGGGCTTACCAAAGGAACAACGACCTCTGCCAGCAGTCTGTCCAGGAGAAAGCTGCCAAACAACTCAGTTCTTCCCCATATGGCTCTGGTGCCTTTCAAGCCACCTCCTCCACTCTGGAGCCTGGAGGATTGAGTCCGAGTAAGTCTGTGCGCCAGCCCTTTAAGAGGAACTGCCTGGGACTCCAGCATCCTCAGCCTCAATCCCGGCTGGTTTTTATAGCCAGAAGTTATGGGACTTCTCTTCCCGGGACTGGAACCCTGAGCTGGGGGCCTGGTATGGGACTGGGACCCCTCACTCCTCAAGGAGGACCTTCATAGCTGAGGTAGCCCTTTTGATTTTTATCTATGGGACCAGCCTGTCTATACCTCATTCCCTCCGCACCTTCTACCAGTCTCCATGTGGCTTCTTTAATTTTGTAGTTGGAGGACTTCCATTCAGCTGAATTTCAGATGGGTCTGAATGATGGTTGTTCTGTAGTTTAGTTGTAATTTTGGTGTGATTGTGGGAGGAGGTGAGTACCGAGTTTACCTACACTGCCATCTTGACTGGAAGTCTAGAAATTGATCTTAAAACTAATTATGCCTGTGTAGTTCTTAGTGAATCTCTGTACTATATATCCCCAGTGGTAAGTGAGTCTCAAAGTGAAGACTGGTAGTATAGACTAAAAACTGGAAGCATTACACTGGCAAAGCAGGGTCAAGGGCCTTCCCCTCTCTTCAGTGTACTTGTTTTTACTGCTCTAACATGGCTTTGTGTCTTCATGTCATTCCAGGTTTAGTTGAACAGTGACTGATACAGGGTCTGAGTTCCTCCTCTGTGAACTGGGGGATTTGAGTTGAGACAATCCCTAAAGTTGCTTCTGGTTCAAAAAGTATGCTTTTATGATCTAATTATTTGTCAGGCCACTGTGCAGATAACACATACACATTGAGATCAATTTGGTCACATTTCCTTTTTTCTTCTTTTTCTTGTTAATTGTAAATCTGGTTGGTTTTTTTCTTTCTATAACCTGATGCATTGAAAATAATTATGTGTTTGAACACTTTGGAATAATTTTTGGACTCTGCTCTTAAAAATACTTGTTAAAAAGGTTACCTTTCAAAATATTAACAGTTAAATGATATTACTTATATATAAGAATTGCTGACAGCTTTGCTGTTTTTCATTTGATGTTGGCACATCACATATTTGGCTGTTGACACTGTTAGAGAATTGATATTTTAAATTAATGATAACTCAGGTTCATAGGCCTATGTCCAGTTTGACGTGGTAGTGATTGCCATTTCTTTGAGTTTTAAGACTCCCTCCCCTTTCTCCCTTCTACATGTACAATGAAAGACTAAAGATTTTGAGTTAAGGGGCAAGGGAGAAAGCGAAAAAAATTTAGTTCTTCCTATATAGTGGAAAAAATATTTTTATATCTGAGAGACAGTAAATAAATGGAGAGATTTATTGCCAAAGAGAAAGAATATAAGAATGAGTGGTAGATATTTACTGAATAACATAAAATAGTCTGGAGAGAAACCATTTATTATTGGAACGTTTTAAAATTGGAAATTCTGCCCTGGCCGGTTTGGTTCAGCGGTTAGAGCGTCGGCCTGCGGTCCTGAGAGACCCGGGTTCGGTTCCCGCTGGGGGCGCGTACCTCGGTTGCAGTTTGTCCCCGGCCCTGGTCGGTTGTGTGGGTGGCAGCCACTCGATGTGTTCCTTTCGCATCCATGTTTCTCTCTCCCTGTTCCTCTCTCTACCTGAACAAAAAATGGGAAAATGTCCTCGGGTGAGGATAAAAAATAAAATAAAAAAAAATAAAATAAAATTGGAAATTCTGTGTACGTAGGTAAATTTTCCATTACCTGAGCAGGCAAAAACATCTTTTCATAAACAGCCTGAGAGACTTCTCCTTGGAAAGACTAGGAGGAAGGATTGTGCTTCTCCTTTGCAACTGATTGATCTTTAGCTTTTGGTCAAATTGAGTCATGATTTGTTTGTCAGTTTTGAGTTGATTACAAAAAATGCACAGCCAAATGGTACCAACCACTGGCCATCAGGATGAATTTTTTTATATTAACCTGTATCAGTTTCTCATTACTTCTGTAATATATTACCATAAATTTAGAGGTTTAAAAAAACACAAATTTCTTGTCTTTGAAGGCAAAAGTCTGAAATCTTTTTCACAGGGCTAAAATTAAGGTGTTGGTAAGGCTGAGTCCTTCTGCAGGCTCCAGGGGAGAGTCTGTTTCATTGCCTTTTCCAGCTTCTAGGGGCTATCTGCATTCTTTGGCTCTTGGCCCATCATTCCCACCTCTCCTTTCATTGTCACAACTTTTCGTTCTCTCTTCCCTTCCTCCCTCCTCTACAGGACTCTTGTGATTGCATTGGGGCTTCCTGGATAACACAGAATAATGTTCCCATCTCAAGATCCTTAATTTTATCCCTTCTGAAAAGTCTCTTTTACCATGTAAGGTTAACATACTCACAGGTTCTAGGGATTAGGATATTTTTGTCCTGAATAAAAAAAAAAAAAAAATTTTTTTTTTCTTTATTGCTTTTAGAGAGATTGGAAGGGAAAGGGAGAGAGAGATAGACACATCAATGAGAGAGAACATCAATTGGCTGCCTCCTGCATGCCCCCCACTGGGGATTTGGCCCACAACCTAGGCATATTCCTTGACCAGGAATCGAACTGACAACCTCTTAGTGCGTGGGTCAATGCTCAACCAGCGAGCCACACCAGCTGGGCTGTCCTGATTTTTCTATCCACTTGCTTTAGGTTATATTTTATATTATTTAATTGGATGGGTAAATGTTAACCACTTTAAATTTTCATGGAGCAGATTGAACATGCCAGAAAAGGTCAGTACGATAAAAACAAACATAATTCAGAAAATAATGGAGTTCTTGGTCTAGCTCTGGGTTTCAGGTTTTTTCATCTGACTTTAAAATTTAAAGTGATATTGAGGATTAATTTTTAGTTCTTGTTTCAGTCCAAAATATGGGGATTTTGAGGATTCTGTGGGAATTTGGCAGTTGTGATTCCACCTGTTCTAGGTGAACCCAGGGTTTTAGCTGAGGGAATTAAACAAGTCCCTATATTCAGTCTTGAATGGGTCCCTGAGTTGATTCTGGAGTACCTAATTTTGTTTCTTACTGATTTATAACTCTAGGACAACGTTGGATTGCTTTAGACATTGCCTAAAACTTTTTGATTCTAATTCTGAAGTAGACCACAAATGGTTCCTTTTTTAGGAGAGTCATTAGAGTACAGAAAAAGCCTTCATCTTTCTGTGACTCTACTATACACCCTTGAGCCATGAGATGTAAAGTTCATTCTTTAGGGCATTGTTTCTTAAACTAGTATTCTACAAATACTTTTCCATAGTTTTTTAAAAAATGGCTCTATTGAGATATAATTCATATATTGTAAATTCCTCCACTTAAAACATACATTCAATGTCATTTAGTTCATTCACAGAATTGGACAACCATCATCACAACCTAATTTTAGAACATTTTCATCATCCCAAAAGAAACCTTTTACCCATTAATAGTCACTTGCCATCTCTCTATTCCAGCCTTAGGCAAGCACCAATCTACTTTCTGTTTTTATAGATTTGTCTATTTTGGACATTCCATATTAGTGGAATAACATGAGCTTTTGTGTATGTGTTGTATTCATTATTCTTTATTAAGGAACATTACTTAAAAGTATAGATAATCAATTTTAAAAATAACTTTAATGTTGTAATCATGATGGCTTTTCTTTTGGTGTCATATCTAAATATAGTAAATATTGGCTTTTGAAACTTTTTATAAAATCGTCATGTATCATTATTGAATGAAACAAAATCAAATCCTGAAAGTTCGATTGTGTTTTCTTTCAGGTTGTATATAAAAAAAGGAGTTAAGATTTTAATTTTGCCAAAAAATAGTTGAGGGCTGAATGGGCCATAATTTATGTAGCTTTTTACATTTTTTAAAAATAAAATTAGCCAATTTTAGTCATAAGTGAAAGTGTGAAATATAATAATCTTTTAAAATAGTGTTTTAGGTACTTACTGCTGCATAACAAATCACCCCAAAATTTAGCAGCTTAAAACAAGAACTATTTTGTGATTTTGTGGATCAGGATTTATCTAGGTGATTCTACTTCATGTGTTGGTTACTAAGGTCATCAGTTGTTCTTCAGCAGTCTGATGAGCTGATATAGAAGGTTGAGCCATTTCAGTCATATGTCTGGTGCCTTGGCTGAAATGACTGGGAAGTGGGGCTCAGCTAGGCCAATTGACCACAGTGGCTACATCTGGCTACTCCAGCTGTGATTGTGTTAGGGTGGTTGAATAGTCATTGTTCAGGTCTTGATGGACCTTTCTGCTGCATTTGATACTGTTGATCAATACTTACATTCGAAAATTATTCAGTGGCTTTCTGAGTCATCACAAACTTCTGGTTCTCCAAGACTTGAGACTCCTTGCTTTGTCTAGCGTATACATGTTAGTTCCCTTCAGAGTTCTGCCATTGGGGCCTGCTATTTTAATTCTGCAGTCTCTCTCTAGGTGATTTCTTCTTTGTTCACTCTTGGAAATAGTCACTATGTAGTGATGACTTACATATTGTATCTGTTCTTCAATCCTCTTATCATAATTTCAGTAGTAATGTCTAAAAGCCAGCTAGACATCTCGAAATAGGAATCCAAGAGCTATTTCAAATTCAACAAGTCTAACCTTGATCATTTTCTGACATTTACTGTACCGTTTTGGCAACATCAGCATTAATTAGGTCAATCACATTGTAAAACTGGGATTTATTTCTGGATTTTCTCCATTCCTACTCTTTCCCAGCCCTCCAACTACTTATAGTCCTTAAGTTAGCAAGTCCTATTGATTCAAACTTCTAAATATTTTCTGTTTGAAAACTTTCTTCTAAAATTCTACTAACACTGCCCTAATATGGTTAACATTATTTTCTTATAGGAGCAATGCCACTGCCTCCTATTTGTTTACTTGTTTATGTCCAGTTAAATACCAGAATGAACCCTACAAACCTAACACTTTTAATGTCTCTCCATTATCAGGTACAATATTTTTAAAACTGCAGATGGTTACCCATTAATAATTTGTAAAATTAGTTTAGTATATCACATCACAATGAATGTTTTGTTGCAATAGAATATATTATATAAAAATTATAGCCCTGGCCGGTTTGGCTCAGTGGTTAGAGCGTTGGCCTGCGGTCTGGAGAGACCCAGGTTCGGTTCCCGCTAAGGGCACGTACCTTGGTTGCAGTTTGTTCCCGACCCTGATTAGGTCGTGTAGGTGGCAACTACTTGATGTGTCCCTTTCACGTCGATGTTTCTCTCTCTCTCTCTCCCTTCCACTCTATCTGAACAAAATATCAAAAAATGTCCTCGGGTGAGGATAAAAAAAAAAATTGTAGAGCTTTACATTTAGTAAGAATGAGAATATTCTTTGATTGTGTCAGGTGTGTGCGTGTGTGTGTGTGTGTGGCTATATTGGGTAGCAATGAATAGGTTCTTATTTTACAGTAGCAATACATGGTCTTTCTTAAAAATTTATTTTTGTTACAGATGTGTCTCCCTTTTCCCCCATTTACACCCTCCTTCCCATCCCTCCCTGCCCCGTCCCCAGCTTTGTTGTCCATGTCCATTGGTTATGTGTCCATGCATATAAGTTCTGTGGTTAATTCCCCTGCCTCCCCTTCTGAGAATTGTCAGTCTGTACCACACTTCCACATCTCTGGGTCTAACCTGTTCCTCGGACTGATATGTTCATTATATTCCACAAATAAGTGAGATCATGTGATGTTTGTCTTTCTCTTCTTGGCTTGTTTCGCTTAAGATAGTACATTCCAGGTCCCTCCATGTCATCTCAAAGGATAAGAGATCTTTCTTTCTTACAGTTGCATAGTACTCCATTGTGTATATGTACCACAGCTTTTTTATCCATTTGTCTACTGATGGACATTTGGGCTGTTTCCAGATCTTAGTGATTGTAAATAGTGCTGCTATGAACATGGGGATACATATATTCTTTCTGATTGGTGTTTCAGGCTTCTTAGGGTATATTCCCAGAAATGGAATCACTGGGTCAAATGGCAATTAAATTTTTAATTTTTTGAGGTAACTCCATATTGTTTTCCATAGTGGCTGCACCAGTCTGCATTTTCACCAGCAGTGTACTAGACTCTCCTTTTCTCCACACCCTCGCCAACACTTGTGGTTTGATGATTTGTTGATGGCGGCCATTCTGACAGGTGTGAGGTGATACCTCACTATTGTTTTAATTTGCATCTCTGACGATTAGTGATGTTGAGCATTTCTTCATATGTCTCATGGCTGTTTGTATGTCCTGTTTGGAGAGGTGTCTATTAAGCTCCTCTGCCCATTTTTCAATTGGGTTCTATGTCTTCCTTTTGTTGAGTTGTATGAGTACTCTATATATTTTGTAAATTAACCCCTTATCTGATGTATCATTGGCAATTATGCTCTCCAGTACACTGGGTTCCATACAGTGGGTTCTCTTTCCATTTTGATGGTTGTTTCTTTTGTGTACAGAAGCTTTTTAGTTTGATATAGTCCCATGTGTTCATTTTATTCCTTTGTTTCTGTTGCCTTAGGTGATGTATCAGTGAAAATTCTGCTGTATATGATGTCTGAAATTTTGTTTCCTACATTTTCTTCTAGCATTTCTTTGGATTCACGGGTCACATTTAAGTCTTTTATCCATTTTGAGTTTATTCTTGTGTATGGTATAAGTTGATGGTCTCATTTCATTTTTTTGCATGTAGCTGTCCCATTTTCCCAACACCATTTATTAAAGAGGCTGTCTTTACTTCATTGTATGCTCTTGTCACCTTTGTGAAATATTAATTGAGCATAACAACTTGGGTCAATTTCCGGGTTCTCTGTTTTATTCCATTGATCTATCTGCCTGTTCTTGTGCCAGTACCAGGCTGTTTTAATTACATTCGCTTTGTAGTATAACCCAATATCTGGTACTGTGATTCTGGCTACCTTGTCCTTCTTTTTCAAGATTGCTGTGGCTATTCGGGGTCTTTTTTGGTTCCATATGAACTTTTGAAGTATATGTTCTAGTTCTATGAAATATGTCATTGGTATTTTGATGGGGATTGCATTGAATCTATTGATTGTTTTGGGAAGTATGGACATTTTAATGATGTTAATTCTTCCAATCTGTGAAGAAGGTATGTGCTTCCACTTTTTTATATCTTCCTCTGTTTCTTTTTTTTTAATGTCCTGTAGTTTTCTGCAAAAAGGTCCTTTACTTCTTTGGTTAAGTTTATTCCTAGGTATCTTAATTGTTTTTGCCACGATGGTAAGTGGGATTATTTTTTTCATTTCTCTTTATGTGATTTCATCATTGGTGTATAAGAATGCTGTCGATTTCTTGACGTTAATTTTGTATCCTGCTACTTTGCCAAATTCATTTATTAAGTATAGTAGATTTTTGATGGAGTCTTTAAAAGGTTTTCTACATTATAATACCATGTCATCTGTGAATAATGACAGTTTCACTTTCTCCTTTCCAATTTGGATTCCTTTTATTTTTTCTTCATATCTGATTGCTGTGGCTGAGATTTCCAGTACTGTGTTAAATTAGAGTGGTGAAAGTGGGCATCCCTGCCTTGTTTCTGTTCTTAAGGGAAATGCTTTTAGTTTTTGCCCATTGAGTATGATGTTGGCTGTACGTTTTCATATATGGCCTTTAATATGTCGAGATATGATCCCTCTATTCCCACATTACTGAGCCTTTTTATCAGAAATGGGTGCTGGATTTTGCCGAATATTTTTTCAGCATCTATTTATATGATCATATGGTTGTTGTTTTTTTCATTTTGTTTATGTGGTGTATCACATTTATTGATTTGCGAATATTGTACTAGCCTTGCATCCCTGGGGTGAATCCCACTTGGTTATGGTGAATAATTTTTTTGATGTATTACTGGATTCAATTTGCTAGTATTTTGTTCAGGATTTTGGCATCTTTGTTCATCAGAGATATTGGCCTGTACTTTTCTTTTTTTGTAGTGTCTTTATCTGGTTTGGGAATTAGAATTATGCTGGCCTCATAAAACAAGTTTTTAAGTCTTTCTTCTTCTTGAACTTTTTGAAATAGTTTGAGGAGAATGGGTGTCAGTTCTTCTTTGAATGTCCAGTAAAAGTCCCCCATGTAGCTGTCCAGGCCTGGGCTTTTGTTTACTGGGAGAGTCTTGATTAAATTTTCAATTTCCTTAGTTGTTATTGGTCTGTTCAAGTTTTCTATCTCTTCCCGGTTCTGTTTTAGGAGACTATGTGTTTCTAGAAGTCTGTCCATTTCACTTAGATTGTCCAATTTGTTGCGGTATAATTGTTCACAGTATTTGTTAACTTCCTTTGTATTTCTGTGATGTCAGTTATTATTTCTCCTCTTTCATTTCTGATTTTGTGTATTTGGGTTCTCTCACTTTGTTCTTGGTGAGTCTAGCTAAGCGTCCATCAGTCGTGTTTATTTAAAAAAAAACAAAAACCGGTTCTTTGTTTCATTGATCCTTTGAATTTGTTTCTTGGTCTCCATATTGTTTATTTCTGCTTGATCTTTACTATTTTCTTCCTTCTACTTGCTCTGGGTTTTCTTTTTGTTTGCTTTCTAGTTATTAAGTTATGAGGTTAGATAATTAATTAGAAATTCTTCTTGTTTCTTGAGATAGGCCTGTAGTGCTATGAACTTCTCTCTCAGAACTGTTTTCACCGCATCTCATAGATTGTGTGTTGTTGTGTCTTCATTTTCATTGGTTTCCAGGAAATTTTTAATTTCTTCCTTGCTCTCTATGGTAACCCATTGTTCAATGACATGCTATTTAGCCTCCATGTCTTTGTATGTTCTTGTTACAATTACTTTTTTGTTTCACGCCATTGTGATCTGAGAAGCTGCTTGATATGATTTCAGTCTTCTTGAACTTGTAGAGACTTAGTTTGTGCCCTAACATGTGGTCTGTCTTTGAGAATGTGCCGTGTGCACTTGAGAAAAATGTGAATTCTGCAGTTTTAGGGTGTAATTCTCTGTAGATATATATGAAATCCATTTGATCTAGTGCATCTTTTAGAGTCTCTGTTTCTTTGCTAATTTTTTGTGTAGATGATCTATGCAGTGATGTTAGCGGGTTTTGAAGTCCCATGATATGATTATATTGCTGTCAGTTTCTCCTTTGAAGTCCTCCAGAAGATTTTTAATATATTTTGGTGCTCCTATATTGGGTGTATATATGTTTCCGAAGGTTATATCTTCCTGTTGGATAGATCCTTTCAGTATTATGTAGTGGCCTGTCTCTAGTTATGGCTTCATTTTGAAATCTATTTTAGCAGAAATGAGTATTGCTACCCCAGCTTTTTTTTTTTTCTTTCCATTTGCTTGGTAGATTTGTTTCCATCCCTTCACTTTCAACCTATGTGTCTTTTGTTGTGAGGTGAGTCTCTTGTAAACAACATATATATGAGTCATGCTTTCTGTGTCTTTTTATCGGAGCATTCAATCCATTCACATTTAAGGTGATTATTTTTTTTTTATTTTTTTTTTTATCCTCACCCGAGGACATTTTTCTATTTTTTGTTCAGATAGAGCGGGAGGGAGAGAGAGGAAGAGAGAGAGAGAGAGAGAAACATCGATGTGAAGGGACACATCGAGTGGCTGCCACCCGCACAACCAACCAGGGCCGGGGACAAACTGCAACCGAGGTACGTGCCCTTAGCGGGAACCGAACCCGGGTCTCTCTGTACCGCAGGCCAATGCTCCAACCGCTGAGCCAAACCGGCCAGGGCTTTAAGGTGATTATTGATATGTACTTATTTATTGCCAGTTTTGTATAGTGTGATTATATTTTTCTTCCTATATCTTCAAATAATTACAGCAGGCCTTTTAACATTTCTTGCAGTGCTAGTATCGTGCTAATATATTACATTCGTTTTGTTTTTGTTTTTTCCCCCTGGGAGGCTCTTAATTTTACCTTATAATTTGAATAATCGTCTTGCTGGATAGAGTAGTCTTGTATTCAGATCTTTGTTTTTCATGACCTTCATTACTTCATGCCATTCCCTTCTGGCTTGTATTGTTTCTGTTGAGAAGTTAGATGATAGCCTTATGGGGGTTCCTTTGTAGGTAACCTGTTGCTTATCTCTTGCTGCCTTTAGGATTCTCTCTTTGTCTTTAATTTTTGGCATTTTAATTAGTATGTGTCTTGGTGTGGGCCTGTTTTGGTTCTTCTTACTTGGGCCTCTGTGTGCTTCTTGAACTTGTATGCTTTCTTCTTTCACCAAGTTAGGGAAGTTTTCTTTCACTATTTCTTCACATATATTCTCTAACCCTTGCCCATATTCTTCCTCTTTGGGGGACTCCTATGATGTGAATGTTATTACGTTTTCAGTTGTCCCACAGTTCTCTTAAGCTGTCTTCCTATTTTTAAATTGGTTTTTCCTTTTGGTTTTCTGATTGGTTGATATTTTTCTACCCTGTCTTCTAATTCACTGATCTGGTGCTCAGCTTCCTCTACTCTGCTTGTTAGTCCTTCCAATGTGTTCTTTATTTCTGCTATGCCATTCTTCATTTCCACTTGGTTGGTTTTCAGTGTTTCTCATGAAATATTGGTGTTGATGTCCTTACTAATGGTCTTGATGTCCATATTCATGCTGTTGAGCTCCCTCAAGATCATTGCTCTGAACTCTACCTCTGATAACTTGCTTAACTGCATTTCATTTATGTCATCTTTGGTAGAGTTCTCTTGTCCTTTTATTTGGAATTCATTTCTTTGTTTCATCATTTTGGCTATCTCAGTGGGTTTTGGAGTCTGCCAAATTTTCCCTGTGTTCGTTGGTGTTCTGCTGTTTGTGGCTCCCTCTACTGGGTTTGGATGAGTGTGGGAGGATCCATGTTAAACACCACTGTCATGTCTTACTTTTCTGGGTAGAATTGCAAGCCCAGGAAAGGTTTATTTATCCTCTAGCTTTTTTGCGTGGAGGCTATTAGTCTCAGTTACTCAGGGCCTTGGGTTGTAGCCCTCAGCTGCATGAAAAACTTCCTCAGGTATTCAGCGTAAGAGGATTTCCAGAAGGTGGGGCAGATGCTGGTTGTTAATGAGCCTCAATTTGCATTTCTTTGGCTTAGGTGGGTGAGGTTGAATCTCTGAGGAAGGGGCTGCTGCTTCTCCCCAGATTTCTTGGAAGGAGCAAGCTGCCACCATCCTGTGTGGCTGCGACTCAGCAAAAACTCTGAGTGCCCACCAAATTCTGGGTGCTCCCACACAGTTACAGTTCAGTCCACCCTCCCTCTACTGGATCCCAAGGTGAGTGGCTGTAGCCACTTCATTGCTTTGTCATGGCCCTCTGCACTGTGGAGGTGGATTGGGATTTTAACCCCGAAGGGGCTGCTCACAGCTAAGACATCTGCTATTGGTGGGCTTCCAGCCTGCTGCCCTCTTGCGTCTCCGCAGACCTACCAGGATCGATTCAGTGTCCCTGGTTATATGGTTTTCTGCAGCTGCTTTTCTGTTGCTTTTTCCCGATGATTTGTCTTTAATTTAGTTGTAATTTTAGTTTGGTTTTGGGGAGATAGTCTGTGTAGGTTTCATTCACTCTCCTGTCATTTTTCTGTTTCCAATATATGGTCTTTTAGCATAATAATTTATCCATGTTATAGAATATATCAGTACTTCATTCCATTTTATTGCTTAATAACATACCACTGTGTGGATATACCACATTTTATTTACCCATTTATTAACTGATGAACATTTGCACTGTTTACAGTTTTTGGCTATTACGAATAATGTTGTGAAGATTTGTATACATTTGTTATACCATTGTGTGTTTTCAGTTCTGTTGGTGTATACCCAGGAGTGTAATTGCTAGGTGATATAGTTATATTTCACCTTTTGAGAATTGACAGTTGCATTAGCACATTCCTGTTGGTATTGTATAACAGTTCTGGTTTCTCCACAGCCTTGCCAATCTTGTTACTGTCTAACTTTTTCTTCTAATTGTGACTTGTGGGTGTGAAGTGATATCTGATTGTGTTTTTGGTCCATGTCTCTAATGATTAATGATCTCAAGCATCTTTTCATGTGGTTATTGGTCATTTGTATGTCTTTCTTAGAGAAATGTCTGTTCATATCCTTTGTATATTTAAAAATTAGGTTACTTATCTTTTTATTATTAAGCTGTTCTTTATTTATTATTGGTGAAAGTCCTTTATCAGACATATGATTCACAAATATTCTCTCCCACTCTGTCGGTTGTCTTTTCACTTTTTTGATGGTGTCCTTTGAAGCACACAAGTTACTCATTTTTATTACATTCAATTTCTTTATTTTTTGTTATTTCTGCTTTAGGTGTTCTATTTAAGAAACCATCACCAAATCCAATGTCCTGAAATTTTACCCCTATATTTTATTCTAAAGTTTTTATAATTTTATCTTTACATTTAGATGTTTCATCTATTTAAAGTTAAAGTTAGTTTTTTATCTATGGTGTGAGGTAACTTTATTCTTTTGTGTGTTCCCAAGCTCCATTCATTGGAAAGACTATTCTTTTTGCAACTACGTAATCTTGGCATCCTTGTTGAAAATCAGTTGACGATAGATGGATGGGTTTATTTCTGGACTCAGTCCTTGATCTTTGTTTGTCCATGTGTCACTACCACACTGCCTTGATTACTGTGTAAGTTTTGAAATCAGGGTGTGTGAATCCTCCACTCTTTGGAAGTTTTTCAAGATTGTTTTACCTACTGTAGGTCCCTTGAAATTTCATATGAATTTCAGAATCAGCTTGTCAAATTTTACAAAGAAGTCAGCTGGGACTCTGATAGGAATTGCATTAAATCTGTGAAGTATTGTCATCTTAACAGTGTTGTCTTGTGGTACATGGCATGGGGTATTTTACCAATTATTTAGGTCTTAATTTCTTCCAACAATGTTTATAGTTTTCAGAGTATAAACCTTGTATGTATTTTGTTAAATGTATTCCTAAGTTTTACTTTTTTTTATATTATTGTAAATGAAATTATTTGATTTCATTTTTATTTATTTATTTATTTTTAATTCCTCACCCCA
Organism: Molossus molossus; assembly: GCF_014108415.1. Classification (NCBI taxonomy): domain Eukaryota; kingdom Metazoa; phylum Chordata; class Mammalia; order Chiroptera; family Molossidae; genus Molossus; species Molossus molossus. The sequence goes on from NW_023425349.1 coordinate 85,096,167, forward strand.
AGATATTTTTCTATTTATCATTAGCTAGAGTGGGAGGGAGGGAGGAAGAGAGAGAGAGACAGATACACAGAGAAACATCAATGTGATAGAGCCACATCAACTGGTTGCCTCCCGTGTGACCCAACCCAACTGAGGTACGTGCCTTTGACCGGAATTGAACCCGTGACTCATTGGTCCATGGGCCGACGCTCTAACCACTGAGAAAACTGGCCAGGGCTTGATTTCATTTTTAGATTGTTCATTGACTTTTGTATATAAATCTTGTATCCTGCATCCTTGTTAACTCATAAGTTCTAATAGTTTTTCTATTGTGGATTCCTTAAAATTTTCTCTATATGAGATTGTATAATCTACAATAGAAATAGTTTTACCTCTTCCTTTTCCACCTGGATATCTTTATTTATTTTTTTCCTATTTCCCTATGTAGAAACTCCAGTACAATGTTGACTAGAAGTGGTGATGGTGAATATTCTTATCTTGTCCTGATCTTAGGTCAGATCATCCATTCTTTCACCATTAAGCTTGATGTCAGCTGTGTGTGTGGTTTTTTTTTTTGTTTTTTTTTTTCAGATGTTCTTTATCAAGTTCTTTCTAGTCTTAGTTTGTTGAGTGGTGTTTTTTTTTTTCGTTTTTTTTTTTTTAATCATGAAAAGGTGTTGGATTTTAGTACACAGTTTTTCTGTATCTATTAAGGTGATTATGAGACTTTTGTTTTTTATTCTGTTACTGTAATGTCTTATATTATTTGATTTTCAGACCAAATAATTGTTAAACCAATCTTGCAGTTTTGGGATAAATCTGTTTGGTTATGGTATATAGTTTTTTTCTTATGTTGTTGGATTTGGTTTGCTAGTAGTTTGGTGAAGATTTTTATGTCTACATCCATAAAAGATAATGGTCTTTAGTTTTCTTTTTTTTTTTTTTTATCCTCACCCGAGGACATTTTTCCATTTTTTGTTCAGGTGGAGTGGGAGGGGGAGAGAGGAAGAGAGAGAGAGAGAAACATCGACGTGAAGGGACACATCGAGTGGCTGCCACCTGCACGACTGACCAGAGCCGGGGACAAACTGCAACCGAGGTACATGCCCTTAGCGGGAACCAAACCCCGGACCGCAGGCCGACGCTCTAACCGCTGAGCCAAACCGGCCAGGGCTTTAGTTTTCTTATGATGTCTTTTTCTTGTTTTGGTGTTATGGTAATACTAGCTTTATAAAATGAATTGGGAAGTAATTGCCTCCTCTTATATTTTTTGGAAAGAGTTTATAAAGAATTAGTATTATTTTTTAAATGTTTGGTAGTTCAGTAGTGACGTTATCTGGTCATGGCTTTTCTTTATGGATAGTTTTAAAAATAAAATTATTTTAAAATGTTTTTATTGATTTTAGAAAGAGAGGAAAGGAGAGGGAGGGAGACAGAGAGAAAGAGAAACATCAGTGTGAGAGAGACATATCAATTGGTTGCCTCATGCACTACTCTGATGGGGGTCGTGGATTAAACCTGCAACCTGCCTTTGGAAATCAAACCTGAGACTCTTTGATCCTAACTGCTGAGCCAAACTGGCCAGGGTAATCTAAAACTTTTTCACTATGTTCCACAATAAAAATACTTTTTATATCGTATTTAGAACACACTTATGTATTATTTTTTACAAAAGTTTTACTGAACAGCATCTACTCTTTCTATAAGTGATATATTATGATAGTTTCCGTTCTATTGTCTTTCATTAAAAAAAAAAATGCTTGGTTGCTATCCATGTAGTTGATTTCACAATTTGATTTGAAAAACTCTCTCTAGACTAAGATTCCTTGAGGTAAAGGACTGTGCCTGGGGTTGACATCTTATCTCTAATCTCTGACCTGGTGCCTTGCACACAGTAGGTACTTAATGAATGTTTGTTGAATGACCATGTGAATGTTGGACTTTTAGAGTCTTTAACAAGTTAGAATGCACTGAGATGCCTTAAGAGAAATTATAGTATAGAGTTTGAAACCTCATTTGAATCTTGAATCCTTTGATTGTGGAGTCCCTATAAATATCTCTTAGAACTAGTGCTTGGAAAGTGTTTTTTAGATAAATAAAAGTATGGCTTGGTAAATTTCTTTTCCCAATGAAAACGAAGGGCAAAATACAGGAAATACCATGTAAACATTTTTTACTTTCATAACATTTTTCTTCCAAAATACTTAAAGAAGGAAATCTGTACTATAAGGAAGAAGGCATAGAAACAAAGAAGAAAATGTAGACAAATTAATTATGTGTAGACTAGTTTATTCTCAAAACTTAACTTTAATTAACCAAACTTAATAATTATGCTTTTTAAGCAAGTAGGAAAATGTTCAAGATCTTTACCCACAGTTGGTAGGAAAAACGACTCATACTTACTTGTTTGTTTATTTATTTATTTATTTATTTATTTTCTTTTTAGAGATTCCACCCAAATGGATGTGGTTAAACCTTTTGAGGGTTGCCAGACTAAAAATATAATTCTTGGGGTATGACAGGGAACAATCAATAGCACTGTATTAAGACTTAAGCTAGGTACATATGTTACTGGTGGAAGTGGAGTTCTTGGGGTGCCATGAGGAAAATAATTTCCTGAGGATGGGGTTTTTTGGAAAGCTTTACTGATGATGTAAAATGAAGAGAATTCCCCTCCAAGGTCCCATCTCTGTCTGTCTCATCGTGGAAGAAATTCAGTCTTGTCTTCAGCAGGGCCAGAATTAAGGCCACTACCTAGAATTTCTGCTCCATATTTCATTCCAGTCCAGTATCTGGCTAGCTTAGCTTGTGTTCCCAGCTGCAGTCCACTGCATGTGAGGTCTACACTGCCATGGGCCATGCATTTTCTTAAGGCCACATAGCTATGGAGAGAGAACACACAAACACACCAGTGGGTGCGGGTCACGGAACAAGGGAGAGCAAGAGCACAAGAGAGGAAGAGCCAATGAGGGAGAGGGAACTCTTTGTTTGGGGATTTTAACTTTCCAAGGTTTCATGTGCTTCTGGTGAGGTCCAACCCCTAGCCAATCCATTGTTCCCCACACTAGACTGAAAGGCAGACACCTTCCCTGTTTCACCCTGACTTCATTGAGCATGTACCCATTACCTCCTTTGTTCAGTCCATTCCCCCAGTGATCTGCAGGGAATCCTCTGGTGGTTCCCTGCAGAGCACTGTAGCTTCCTGGTGAAGTTGCCCAGATGACTGTGCTTATAATGTTTGGCCTCTCAGTTGCTTTCTTCACTTTGTTAATGTTAACATCTAGCTAATTAGGCTGATAACACATGCATACATAATCAAGTTGTTTCTTGAGATTACCTTGCCCCTAAATGAATTGTCTTGAAGATAAGGCAGGGGAGGGTAAGAGAAAGACCAGGCTGCCTATGACTGGAAGAAGAGCATCTGTCAAAGGAAAGGTTTAAAGAAAAGTTGGCCCATGGAATTAATGCCACAGGCCATATGGTACTGTTAGAATATTCTACAGTCTAAGTCGAGATGAAAACTTCTTCAAGAACAAACAAACCCAGCAACAAAAATACTTCATAGATGTAACAGGAGATCTCCCCTATGAAATTCTTAGTTGACATTGGAAATGAATATTATCTTGGGGGTAGAGTAAGAGGGAGACCCAATAAAAGCTTTGTATTTAATTTCCTGGTGGTTGAGGAGTTCACATACTAGACTTGGAAGCAGATAATACCTCATAGTACAACCAACAGGAATTATCTTCTCCGTCTGGAGAAACCAAGCATCTGGCTGTCTGAATTTATGAAATTGTAACTCAGGGAACTGATTAATTTTATTATATAGGGTGTGAGGGCTGCGGCTGCTGCCAGATGTAATTGAGATCCATTCTTGCCTTTCTCACTCTGCTCCTACTATTTCTGATCCTTATGCTCAAAGTGTTCTTGAGTAGGTTTTAGTTTTGTTAGAGCAAGGTTGCTCTTGTCACTTTGGCCATTTTTATTTTAAGTAAACTTTATTTATTTATTTATTTATTTATTTATTTAAATATGTTTTTATTGATTTTTTTAGAGAGAGAGAGGAAGGGAGAGAGAGATAGAAACATCGATGTAAGAGAGATACATTGATCGGCTTCCTCCTGCACGCCCCCAACTGGGGATCCAGCCCTCAACCTGAGCATGTGCCCTGACCCGGAATCAAACTGAAACCTCTCAGTCCATGGGATGATGCTCACTCCACTGAGCCACTCTGGCTGGGCTTAAGTAAACTTTTTAAAAGAACAGTTTTAGCTTCACAAAAAAATTGAATGGGAAGTATACAATTCCCATATATCCCCTTCACCCACACATGTACAACCTTCTCCTATCAACACCTTGTTCAAAAGTGGCACATTTGTATAATTGACGAATCTACATTGATACATCATAATCATTTAGAGTTCATAATTTACCTCCTGGTGTGGTACATTTCATGGATTTGCAGTAATGTGTAATGACATGTATGAACCATAATAATGTCATATAGAGTAGTTTCAGTGCCCTAAAAATCTTCTGTGCTCTGTCTATTCATCCTGCCCCACCCCTCAACCTCTGTCAGCCTTTTTGTTTTTATTTTTAAAAATATTGCTTGAGGTACCAGTTCTGTTAGAATTCTATGCCTGTGCTGAACTGTTGTACTGTACTTTGACTATGATATAGTTCAGAAAAATTCTACTTATGTAAGGACTGCTGACATCTTTTGTTTGTTACTTTCCTCCCTTCCTTTCTCCAAATAATGGCAAGTCAGTAACCATATTGTGTAAAAAAAGAGATGATTTTTTATTTCCTGAGATTTCCTGGATGGTCTGCTAATCGAAGATACTTCTGGACAAAAGATAAAATTAGAGCCCTGGCCAGTTTGGCTCAGCGGTTAGAGCGTCGGCCTGCGGTCCGGGGAGACCCGGGTTCGGTTCCCGCTAAGGGCACGTACTTCGGTTGCAGTTTGTCCCCGGCCCTGGTTGGTCGTGTGGGTGGCAGCCACTCGATGTGTCCCTTCACGTCGATGTTTCTCTCTCTCTCTCCCTTCCTCTCTCTCCCTCCCACTCTATCTGTACAAAAAATGGAAAAATGTCCTCTGGTGAGGATAAAAAAAAAAAAGATAAAATTTGATAATACAGCCCTAAGTACTAAGGTTTTGCTCTGGACCCATACAGATGGAAGAAAATTTAAAAATGGTTTCTGCTCTCTAAATGTTTACAAGTAATAGTCATATTTTCCACAGATCTCATATACATAAATGACAGTCTTCCTGGGTATCCTTTACTAAAAGGCTGTATAACTTTTGAGTATCTTAATGTACATGTTGATCATTTCCTCTTTGCTGTACCCCTTCTTGAAGAATCTGCCCAGAGTTTAGTACCTGTCAACCACCAGTCTTTGTGGGAAGAGCAGCTCACCTAGTAAAAACCAATGTAGAGACTCCATTGTCTAGATTGAGCGAATTAGATTCTCTTTCCTGAGAATGGTAACCTTGAAATACTGAGTTCATTAGATGATGATGAATCCTTAGGATAAAAGATCATGTAGCATTGTGACTAGATTCTTTTTTTTTGTTTTAATTTTTTTATTAATTTATTTTTGTTACAAATGTTTCTCTTTTTTTCCCCATTGACACCCTCCTCCCCATCCCCCACACCCTGTCCCTGGCTTTGTTGTCCATATCCATCGGTTATGCGTACATATATGTAAGTTCTGTGGTTTACCTCTTCCCTCCCCCCACCACTCCCTCTTCTGAGTGTTGTCAGTCTGTAACCTACTTCCATGTCTCTGGGTCTACCCTATTCCTCAGATTTTTATGTTCATTATATTCCAGAAATCAGTGAGATCATGTGATTTTTGTATTTCTCTGCTTGGGTTGTTTCGCTTAGGATAATACTTTCCAGGTCTCTCCATGTCGTCTCAAAGGATAAGAGATCTTTCTTTCTTATAACTGCATAGTACTCCATTGTGTATATGTACCACAGCTTTTATATCCACTTTTCTACTGATAGACACTTGGGCTGTTTCCAGATCTTAGCGATTGTAAATAGTGCTGCTATGAAGGTATATGGAGGTACATATATTCTTTCCGATTGGTGTTTCAGGCTTCTTAGGGTATATTCCCAGAAGTGGGATCACTGGGTCAAATGCCAATTAAATTTTTAATTTTTTGAGGTAACACCATAGTGTTTTCCATAGTGGCTGCACCAGTCTGCATTCCCACCAGCAGTGTACTAGACTCCCCTTTTCTCCACACCCTCGCCAACACTTGTTGTTTGATGATTTGTTGATGGCAGCCATTCTGACAGGTGTGAGGTGATACTTCATTGTTGTTTTAATTTGCATCTCTGACGATTAGTGATGTTGATCATTTATTCATATGTCTCTTGTCCATTTGTATGTCCTGTTTGGAGAGGAGACTATTTAGCTCCCCTGCCCATTTTCTTAATTGGGTTCTTTGTCTTCCTTTTGTTGAGTTGAGTACTCTGTATACTTTATATATATGAGTACTCTATATGTTTTGGAAATTAACCCCTTATCTGATGTATCATTGGCAATTATACTTTTCCATACAGTGGGTTGCCTTTCCATTTTCATGGTTGGTTGTTTTGTTGTTCAGAAGCTTTTTAGTTTGATATAGTCCCATGTGTTCATTTTTTTCTTTTGTTTCTGTTGCATTAGGTGATGTATCAGTGAAAATTCTGCTGCATATTATGTCTGAGATTTTGTTGCCTACATTTTCTTCTAGAATTTTTATGGATTCACGGGTCGCATTTAAGTCTTTTATCCATTTTGAGTTTATTCTTATGTATGGTGTAAGTTGATGGTCTCATTTCATTTTTTTGCATGTAGCTGTCCCATTTTCCCAACACCATTTATTAAAGAGGCTGTCTTTACTCCACTGTATGCTCTTGCCTCCTTTGTCACATAATTGAGCATGATGACTTCCATCCATTTCTGGGTTCTCTGTTCTGTTCCACTGGTCTATATGCCTGTTCTTGCGCCAGTACCATGCTTTTTTTATTACAGTGGCTTTGTAGTATAACCTGCTATCTGGTACTGTGATTCCACCTACTTTGTCATTCTCTTTGAAGATTGCTGTGGCTATTCGGGGTCTTTTTTGGTTCCATATGAACTTTCGAAGTATTTGTTCTAGTTCAGGGAAGTATGTTGTTGGTATTTTGATGGATATTGCATTGAGTCTATAGATTGCTTTGGGTAATATGGACATTTTAATTATGTTAATTCTTCTAATTCATGAACAAGGTATGTGCTTCCACTTTTTTATATCTTCCTCTATTTCTTTTTTCAATGACCTGTCGTTTTCTGCGAATAGATCCTTTACTTCTTTGGTTAAGTTTATTCCTAGGTATCTTAATTTTTATTGCCACGATGGTAAGTGGCATTGTGTTTTCAGTTTCTCTCTGTGAGTTCATCATTGGTGTATAAGAATGCCATCAATTTCTTGATGTTAATTTTGTATCCTCCTACTTTGCCAAATTCATTTATTAAGTCTAGTAAATTTTTGTTGGAGTCTTTGGGGTTTTCTACATATAGTATCATGTCATCTGTGAATAATGACAGTTTCACTTCCTCCTTTCCAATTAGGATCCCTTTTATTTTTTCTTCATGTCTGATTGCTGTGGCTAAGATGTCCAGTACTATGTTAAATAAGAGTGACGATAGTGGACATCTCTGTCTTGTTTCTGTTCTTAGGGGAAATGCTTTTAGTTTTTGCCCATTGAGTATGATGTTGGCTGTAGGTCTTTCATATATGGCCTTTATTGTGTCGAGATATGATCCCTCTGTTTCCACATTACTGAGTGTTTTTATCATAAATGGATGCTGGATTTTGTCAGTTGCTTTTTCAGCATCTATTGATATGATCATGTGGTTTTTATTCTTCATTTTGTTTATGTGGTGTATCACATTTATTGATTTGAGAATATTGTACTAGCCTTGCATCCCTGGGATGAATCCCACTTGGTCATAGTGAATAAATATTTTTATGTATTGCTGGATTCCATTTGATAGTATTTTGTTCAGGCATGTTCTTGTTGCATTTGTTTTCTAGTTTCATGTCATTGTGATCTCTGAAGATGCTTGATATGATTTCTGTCTTCTTGAACTTGTAGAGATTTAGTTTGTGTCCTAACATGTGGTCTGTCTTTGAGAATGTGCCATGTGCACTTGAGAAGAATATGAATTCTGTAGTTTTTGGGTGTAATTCTCTGTAGATATCGATTAAATCCATTTGATCTAGTGCATCATTTAGAGTCTTCGTTTCCTTGCTAATTTTTTGTCTAAACGATCTATCCAGTGATGTCAGCGGGGTGTTGAAGTGCCCTGCTATGATTGTATTACTGTCAGTTTCTCCTTTGAAGTCCTCCAGAAGAGTTTTAATATATTTTGGTGCACCTATATTGGGTGCATATATTTTTATCAAGGTTATATCTTCCTGTTGGATAGATCCTTTCAATCCTGTGTAGTGGCCTTCTTTGTCTCTAGTTATGGCCTTCATTTTCAGATATATTTTATCAGATATGAGTATTGCTACCCCAGCTTTTTTTTTTCCTTTCTGTTGGCTTGAATGTTTTTTTTTTCCATCCTTTCACTTTCAACCTATGTGAGTCTTTTGTTGTGAGGTGGGTCTCTTGTGAACAACATATATATGAGTCATGGTTTCTTATCCAATCAGCTACTCTGTATCTTTTTTTTTCTTTTCATTTTTTGTTCAGATGGAGCAGGAGGGAGAGAGAGGAAGGGAGAGAGAGAAACATCGACGTGAAAGGGACACATCCAGTGGTTGCCATCCACACTACCCAACCGGAGCTGGGGACAAATTGCAACTGAAGTACATGCCCTTAGCGGGAACAGAACCCGGGTCTCTCTGGACCACAGGCCAACGCTCTAACTGCGGAGCCAAACCGGCCAGGGTTACTCTGTGTCTATTTATTGGAGCATTCAATCCATTTACATTTAAGGTGATTACTGACATGTACTTATTTATTGCCATTTTTGTTTAGTGTTGTTATATTTTTCTTCCTATTTTTTTGATTAATTGCAGCAGTCCTTTTAATATTTCTTGTAGTGCTGATTTGGTACTAATATATTCCCTTAGCCTTTTTTTGTTTGGGAAGCCCTTTATTTGACCTTCTGTTTTGAATGATAACCTTGCTGGATAGAGTAGTCTTGTATTCAGATCCTTGTTTTTCATGACCTTGATTACTTCATGCCATTCCCTTCTTGCAGTGTTTCTCAGGTGACTTCTCAACAGTGTTTCTGTTGAGAAGTCACCTGAGAGCCTTATGGGGTTTTTTTGTAGGTAACTTGTTGCTTATCTCTTGCTGCCCTTAGAATTCTCTCTTTGTCTTTAATTTTTGGTATTTTAATTACTATGTGTCTTGGTGTGGGCCTGTTTGGTTCTTCTTACTTGGGGCTCTGTGTGCTTCTTGAACTTGAATACCTTCTTTCTTCTCCAAATTAGGGAATTTTTCTGTCACTATTTCTTCAAATATATTCTCTAACCCTTGCTCATTTTCTTCTTCTTCGGCGACTCCTATTGTGCGAATATTATTACATTTCCAATTTTCCCACAGTTGTCTTAAGCTGTCTGTCTTCCAGTTTTTTAATTGTTTTTCCTTTTGATTTTTCTGATTGGTTGGTTTTTTCTAGCATGTCTTCTAATTCACTGATCCAGTCCTCAGCTTCCTCTATTCTGCAGAATAAATAAAGTATTCTTTATTTTTGTATGTCATTCTTCATTGCTTTTTGGTGGTTTTTAGTTTCCAATTGGTTGATTTTCAATGTTTCTGTGTCCTTACTCATGGTCTTGATGTCCGTATTCATGCTGTTGAGCTTCCTCCAGATCATGGCTCTGAATTCTAGCTCTGTTAACTTGTTTAACTGGGTTTCATTTATTTCATCTTTGGTAAAGGTCTCTTCTTCTTTCATTTGGGATTTGTTTCTTTGTTTTGCCATTTTGGCTATCTCAGTGGGTTTTGGAGCCTGCCAAATTTTCCCTGTGTGTTGTTGTTCTGCTCTTTGTGGCTCCCTCTCTTGGGTTTGGATGAGCGGGGGAGGACCCACCTTAAACACCACTGTCAAGTCTTACTTTCTTGGTTAGATTTGCAGGTCCAGGAATGGTTTGGTTATCCTTTAACTTTTTACCTGGACGCTATCAGTAGTGGTTACTTGAAGAGTGTTGGGTTCTCAGTTGAATGAAAAATTTCTCCTGGTGTTCAGTGTAAGGGGATTTCACGAGGGTGGGGCAGGTGCTGGTTGTTAATGAGCCTGAATTTGCATTTCAGTGGCCCACTTGGGTGGGATTGAATGTCTGAGGGAGGGGCCACCGCCTCTCCCCAGAACCCTTGTAAGGAGTAAGATGGCCACCGTCCTGCATGGCTGCAACTCAGCAAAAGCTCTGAGCCCCCTCCAAATCCCAAGTGTCTCCACACAGTTCCAGTCTAGTCCACCCTCCCTCTGCTGGAGCCCAAGGTGAGTGGCTTTGGCTATTTTAGCGTCTGTCCCAGCTCTGCCCTGTGGAGGCTCTTGGGAGTTTAACCCGAGTGTGCTGCTCACAGCTAAGACTGCTGCTGTCTGTGGGCTCCCAGTCCCCCTCTCACGCCTCTGCAATCCTACCAGGATCGATTTGGTGTCCCTGGTTGTATGGTCCTCGCAAGCTGCTTTTCTGTTGCTTTTTTCCAGTGATTTGTCTTTATTTTCGTTGTAGTTCCAGTTTTGTTGTTAGAGATGGTCTGTGTAGCTTCTCTTCACTCCGCCACCATTTTGGAATCTCCTGTGACCAGATTCTTAACTATACCATAAAAACTACATGCAAGTAAAGGAGAATGAAGTAAAAAAATGAAGCTAGTCTATAGAGAGATGGTAGTGGGAACTTCTAGTCACAGCTTTTATTTGGTCCTGCTAAACTCTCTTTTATTTCCTTGGGTATCCATGAGATCTTTGTTGTATCCTTTTCATAGCAACTGTCTTCCCCATTCGACTTGAGGTGGTTGTACGGGTTTTTGGTCTACATCTGAGATATAGTACCAGTAGAATCTAGTATAATAGAGTCTTACATAATTAAGGTCATGAAGATGTTTTGGATTGCAAAACACCAAAAGACAGAAAACCAAGGTCTGATTACCAGTGCAAAATAAGCGTCAATTGAGGCAGCCTTCAGTTGGTCAATGTTTTCTTCACCTGCAGGCATTTGTTAATTCACTAACCACCCTTTCCTTTTCTAATCTAAAGAATGCCTATATTATTTTATCTTTTCTCAAAAAAGAAAAAAATTCTGTTGTTTTCTGCCTCTTTATTCAGTTTTTTAAATTCCTTCTTATAACCTCAGGTAGAATACTGGGCTAGGTGCTATGAGACCTGGATTCTGTTCTTGTTCAGATTCTAACCACATGGATGGTCTGAAGAAGGTACTTCATCCCTCTGCACCCTCTTACATACTCTATGAAGGGAAAAGTTGGGGTTGGATCATTGATTTCTAACCTATAACTTCTGAACTCTTTGAAGGTAATATTAATAGGTTCCAGGGATTTTAGGACATGGACATATATGGGGGGGGGCACCATTTAATCTGGTTTTGATGAGATAGCATGTTTGAAACATTTAAAAAATATTTTTCTTCCATATGATAGTCTCGACAAGGTATTAATGAAGAGGGTCAAGAAATTAAGCTACTTATCATGCATTTACTATAGATAAAGTAAATATACTTATTTTTCACTTAATGACTTTAATTCATTTCTATAAACCTTGTCACTAGATGAAAAGCTAATAAATAAAATAATTATTTCTTTTAATTTTAATGGGAAAAGTTATAATGTGTTTCATCCCAGCCCAAGATACCCAAGCATTTTCCACAAATAGAAAAATTTATCATTGAGTAATAAAAACATTTTTATATGTCATAAACAATAATTTGAAAATTAATAAATACAGTTTGTATATAAAATGTGCTCTGGCTGGTTTGACTCAGTAGTTAGAGTGTCCGCCCATGGACTGAAGGGTCTCAGGTTCAATTCCTGTCCCTGGTCAGGGTCATCGGGGAGGCAACCAATTAATGTGTCTCTTTCACATTGATGTTGTACAGTCTCTTTCTCTCCCTGCCCTTCCTCCCTCCCTCCCTGCCACTATATCTAAAAAAGTAATGGAAAAATATCCCAGGGTAAGATTAACAACAAATGCACACACATATTAAAATGTTACTTTGCATTCAATATCAGAAGTGTTTAATCTTTTTTCACCCCCTTTGGGCTTTGACAGTGAAAAAAATCCTGATGTGGAAACCTTTGTCATTTTTGTAGAAGAGGAATCTTTGGGTTGCTTCCCCACTAAAAGCAAGATGTAAATTTGCTTCCCTTCTTATAGCCGGAAATTTCTATTCCTTCTTGAGGGATGCTGTCTTAGTTTCCTGAGGCTGCTATAACAAATTACTACAAACTTAATGTTTAAAACAACAGAAGTTTATTCTCTTACAGTTCTAGAGCCAGAAGTCTAACGCCTGGCAAGGCTGAGTTAACTCTGGGGACTTGAGGGGAGAATCTGGTTCTTTCCTCCTCCAGTTCTGGTGGCTGCCAGCATAGCATTCCTGGGCTTGTGGCCACATCACTTGTGGCCTGTATTCACATTGCCTCCTCCTGTGTGCACCTGTCTCCAAACTCCTGCTCCCTCTCTCATAGGATCCATGTGATTGCATTTATGGCCTGCCCTACTAATCCAGGATAAGTACCTCTTTTCCAGATCCTTAACTTAATCATGTCCTTTGCCATACAAGGTGCATATGAATTTACTCTTAAGGTAATAATCACCGGTTCTGGGATTAGGACATGACATATATTTGGGGGGGCCACCATTAGCCTACTAACAGTTGAGATGAGATGTTTGAACATATTAAAAGTCTTTTTGTTCTATATGATATTCTTGACAAGAAACTGCTATGTTGAGTAAATGAGTGAGTCTGTTCTTTATCTGAAACCATAATATTGAAATATTATGTGATTTACTTAGTGTGTTGTGTGGTGAAAAGGTCATTTAATGAGGGGGAAAAATGAGTCATTGTCCAAGAAGTGGTATATCTTTTTAAGAGCCCTTATGGCAAGAAGTCATCACCTGAACTCTATGTTTGCCTTCCACACTTCATGCTAAGGCTGGCTTCCTGCAGCAGCTAGAGCTCTTGTTTCGTTCTTTACATCTGGCAAGGACAGTCTTTTTCCAGTAGCTCCTGTGTGAGGGATAGAGTGTTGTAGCATGGGTAGGGCCCAATATTTGTGTTTTTCTAAATCCTCACCTGACGATATGTTTTCACTGATTTTTTAGAGCGAGAGGAAGGGAGAGAGAGAGAAACATCGATCTTGTATGTGTACTAACCTGGGGTCAAATTCACAACCTATGTGTGTGCTCTGACCAGGAATCAAAACTACAATCCTTCAGTGTACTGGGCAACGCTCCAACCAACTGATCCACCGGGCCAGGGCTGGCCCAATAATTTTTGATTGTAGAGGATTGACCTGTGCATTGTAGGATGTTCGGCAGCATTCCTGGCCTCGACCCACTGGATGCCAGTAGCACAGTCCCTGCATTGTGATAACCAAAAATGTCAGAGGGCCCCAGAGGGTCAAGGTTGCCCCTGATTGAGAACCACTGCTTTAACACAATTCAAGCCCATTCTCCTCTCACCGAAATCTGCTGACTAGGAAATTTGTTCTTGGTAAGAAAAAGGAAGATAGAAAAATGGGTGATGGAGAGATGAACTGCACATATCCACGTCACCTGAAATTTTAATGGATCAAAAAGATAGGGTCAAATTTAGCAGCCTTACTAAATTTTTGCTGGACCCCTGTTAGTATATTCTAACATTAAAGTCTTTTATATTGGACAACTAAAACCTAATATTATTATGCTTTTAAAAAAATTTTATGGGCCTATCAATCCCTGGTTGGGCTTTTTTCTGCTTTAGTCAATTAGTCAGTTGCTTTTAAACTTAGAATTTGTCTCTGTATAACCTCATTCTTTTTCAACAAGTCTCTCCCCTGAGGTTTTCACATTCACTTGACTCACCCTCCCTGTGACACTGCCCTAGTTCCCCTTGCCCTGGGGCATTAGCTAACACAGTGTTCTACGGACTGCACATTTTGCCAAAAGGTTTGTGCATTAGAGCACTGTGATTGGAATTTTTCTAAAGTATCATTTTTCTTTTCCTGTGAAGTAATTGAAATAGAATACCAACACATTTATTGTTTTGAAGTTTTTATGATTTCCAAGTTAACAAATTTGTATTTTTACAGGCATCAGATGACTGATATTTTGGGGATACAAGTTATTTCTTCCCTGAATGTGCTGTGTAGAGAATCTCTTCTCTATTTTCATGTGAGTGCTCTGGCTGTAATGGAAACCCTGACTAGTACTGGATGAGAGGGTGTGCAGCATGATTGGGAATAAATATGAGCTGCTGTGTTTTCATCACAACTAACACAGAGTAGAGGTTACACATGCAGTGACTCATAAATAGAGTGCCCCCACCAGACCAATGAAATATAACAAAGCTAAATGACATACAGGCTAGAATTTATGTGGCTTGTTCAAGTTAGTCTGTCAGGGTTTTTGTAATTGGCAATACCTAGAAGCTTCACAAAAGCCCTGAAGGAGGCTCCAGAAAGAACCCTGTTTCTGCCATGGCTTTAGTTGTATTCTGTATGTATACAGCATAGCAAAAACAATCGGCTCTACCCTGATGTTACTTATAATATCCCATAAGTTGTCTTTCCCCATGATATTTTCTTCTTTATTCTATTTTGCTAGTAAATTTCTAGAACCTCTGTGTTTATTTTAAGCTTCTTAGGGGGAGCGGGGACTGTTGTATTCATCTTGAAATGAGTTTGCAAAAGCACTCTCCCCCAATCTTTATACTGTGCATTGTAGGGCTTAAAATTTACATTGCATATATCCTTCCCAGACACATTAGAACCACGACAGCTTCTCCCCTTGAGTTTTTCTCTGCCCCCCTGGACACAGGGAGGGAAGAGCTCTACTTATAGCAATATTCACTAAGATAGCTGAAGATGCATAGGAGGGAAAGGGGACATTAGCAGTATCAAGACTTATTTTATTGTGATTATTAAAATAAAAATGGGGAAGTAAGGAGGAGTGCTGTTTCTTTTTCAGGAGGTCTTGGCAAAGGCCCCAGATTTAAAAGAGAAAGAAGCAGCCAGTTTAAATGATTTGATGTCTGTCCCTTCACAGTCAGTTTTTTGAAAGCCAGGTAATCAGTTGGGTAGAGGTGGTTATATAGCCATTTTTCAATAAATTGACTAAATTGTCCCTTGGAACTATTACAGTAGGTGGTGCTCTTGTGCCATAACATAATAGTTTTCAGAAAGGTTTTGAAACTATGGCCTGCTTCCCTATCGATCCCCTTGGGTGCCTGCAAAGTACACGATTTGGATAGCATCATCTGGGTGGTTTTGGTGACAGGTTTTTCTGTCTGGAAATGTGGTGAATTCTGGTCTTTACCTTTTCTAACTTGTCTGAGTTCTACTTTCCAAGGAAATCTAAATGGGAGGTTTACTAAACTTTTTTTTTAAATTGTAGCTTTAGTCTTTATGTGAATAGTTATGTGTGTTGTGTGTTACTAGTTTTCTGAGACCATTTTTTTTTTCTATTGGAAATCATCTGTGATCCTCCAAATCAGGTTTCTTTCCAGATAACTCAAGCCATCATTTCTTGTTTTTTATGTTTTGTTCTTTCTTTTAGCTTCAGAGAAGATACAATGGAATGAAATAACATGTGGTAGAGAAATTGGATGAAGACATATAGATTGAAAACTTTGAGTTTAAATAGCAACTAGTAATAACTGTGGCTGACAGTGAACCCTGTTGGCATCAGCCTCTTTCCTCACTTCTTTTACTATTTAATGAGTTTCTTGGTCTGAAATTGGTTGATGGTGAACAAAGGCATCCAGTAAAGGTCACATTTGGTGCTGCTAATAGAAACCTGGTGGGAAAGGAAGAGAAATTTAAACCCAGACTTGGGGGCAAATCTCTTGTTGCTGGAAGTTGCCCGAAACATTTAGGGGCCTGCTTTTTCAAGAGGTTCCTTGGGTACTAATGTGAAAGACAGTTACATTACCTTGTATCCACCAGCTGCTCCGAAAGAGGCAAATGCATATGGGACTTCTGTCTCAGCCTGGGTGTTGTGAGGATCTGAGTGCTGATTGCCTGCTGCCTCCACCAGAGGCCAGGTCTCAGTGGGCTCAGCTGGCCTGGCTGCTGCACTATAGCCATCCTCCTCTAGAGCTTTGTGGTCCACAGACCTAGTGGTGTTCGGGTGCTTTCTGTTAGCTTTTGAGATTTTTTGTAAATAATTAATTTTTTTTAGTTTGTGTGACTTTTAAAAATTGATTTATTTAATTATCTGCTTACTTGTTTATTTAAATTATCTTTCTCACTATTTAGAATGTACTTTTAATCTGAAAACGCATGTATTTCTTGAACTTTCTTAATTTATTTCTTTAAATAGCCTTAGCTTCATCTCTTTACTGCTTCTTCTTCTTTTCCATTCTTTTTACTTTCTTTTGCTCTGCTGCCTTCTAGATGTTTGTGGAGCTGTCCATGTTTCTTAACTACTTTTTCATATTTTTCTTCTTGTTATTCTGAGTTGCAATCTGAGTGAATTCCTTAGTGTTAGCTTCAAATTTACTAGTTCTTACTTCATTTCTGTCCAGTCTAAAGTATCTTGGGTATTGAATTTTCAATTTTAATGACTATTCTTTATTTACATAATTTACAATTGATTCTTTTCCAAATATCTCTTCTTGTTTTATTCATTTATTTTTAAAGTATGTTTTTATTGATTTTTTTAGAGAGAGAGAGGAGGGGAGAGAGAAACATCTACATGAGAGAGAAACATTGATTGACTGCTTCCTGCACGCCCATTACTGAGGATCAAGCTTGAAACCTGGGTATGTGCCCTGACCAGGAATGGAACTGGGACCTTTCAGTTCATGGAAGGATATTCAATCCACTGAGCCACACTGGCAGGGCAAACATCTCCTCTTGTTTTAATTTTGCTTTTTATTTTATAATTTCTTATTCTTTTTTCAAAAAATATTTTTTTATTGATTTTTAAAGAGATAGGAAGGGAGAGGTAGAGAGAGAGAGAAACATAGATGAGAGAGACACATCAATTAGCTGCCTTCTGCATGCCCCACACTGGGGACTGAGCTCACAACTTGGGCATGTGACCTGACTGGGAATTGAACCAGTGACCTCTTGGTCCGTGGGTCAGTGCTGAACCACTGAGCCGCACCAGCTGGGCTAATTTCTTTTCCTTTTAAAATGATCTAAATATAGTTATTTTGTTGGACTCTTTTATAATATTAATTTTTTCTGAAGTAAGTTAGTGATCTGATTTTATTATTTGCCTGTATTGGCATTAGATTTCTTTATATACTTTAGAACTTTGGTTTTGAATAAAGTATTTTGTTATTATTTTCATTTATTTGTTTATTTTCCGCCACTCTTTCTACCTCTCTGCTCACTTTTCCCTGTTTAGCAATTTTATAGTGGTCTCTGATTTACATGGAGCCCTAGTCCAGAACCGAAGTGGTGGTTTAGGTACTCTGGCAATCATAGGCTGCTTCATTGAGTTCCCTATGGCTGGATGGCCTGTGTCCTACCCTCCTCCCTGGGCCACAGCTCCATATGAAACCAAGAGCTGCTGACCTTCTTTCAGGAATGGGGGAGCTCTCTTCCAGTGATCACTTTTGACCCTGCCTTTAAACAGTGACACTAGGATACACTCTGTTCTTTGTGGGTTCTATTTAACCTCAAAACCTGGGAGGACTCATACATCTAGTTTTGGTGCTTGTTTTTGGATCCTGAGCTTAGGAGGCTCAAGGCTTTAACTTCGAGGACTTATCTCTTTGTTTCTGCCCCATATCTTTTTTTTTTTTATTAATTAATTTTTGTTACAGATGTTTCTCCTTTTTCCCCCCACTGATTCCCCCCTCCCCCCCCAATCTGTCCCCAGCTTTGTTGTCCATGTCCATTGTTCATGCATACATGCATATAAGTTCTGTGGTTTATCTCTCCCCCACCAACCCCTCTTCTGGGGATTGTCAGTCTGTACCCCACTTCCACGTCTCTGGGACTACCCCATTCCTCAGACTGTTATGTTCATTATATTCCACAAATAAGTGAGATCATATGATACTTGTCTTTCTCTGTTTGGCTTGTTTCACTTAGGATGATACTCCCTCCATGTCATCTCAAAGGATAAGAGATCTTTCTTTCTTACAGCTGCGTAGTATTCCATTGTGTATATGTACCACAGCTTTTTGATCCATTCGTCTACTGATGGACACTTGGGCTGTTTCCAGATCTTAGCTATTGTAAATAGTGCTGCTACAAACATGGGGGTACATATCTTTTAAACAGAGATGTTTATATTATTATTGAGCTTTCCTGCATCCTTTTAGTTTTCTTGTGTTTCCTCTCTTGTTGCTGTGTATTTGGAGTAGAGAAGATCCATC
Organism: Molossus molossus; assembly: GCF_014108415.1. Taxonomy (NCBI): domain Eukaryota; kingdom Metazoa; phylum Chordata; class Mammalia; order Chiroptera; family Molossidae; genus Molossus; species Molossus molossus. The sequence goes on from NW_023425349.1 coordinate 85,114,693, forward strand.
AAAGAGTGAATTTACTGTGCCATCTTAACTGGAAGTCATGTGGGCTGAGGGTTTAAAGGAAATAAAGTGAGATATTTGGTTTTCCATAGTAATAAAAGCTAACCACAAAAATGCTTTTTTGTGTGAGTTCAGTGACCCATAACATACAGTTATTTAAACTCCTCCATCAGAGGCTGGCAGCCCCAACAAGATGAGTGGGATTAAGCAGGTGGGATTTATTAGGATGCCATGGTTCTCTACAAAGATATTACCTTTTATTTTTCATTTTGGTGGTAATTTTTAAAATTCAATTATTTCCAAACACCTACATTTTAACTAAATAGTGTCTTAAGATATGAGTGCTTGCAGTTGTGTTTGAATTTTTGCCAGGTAACACTACTTTTAGATATTGAAAAATGAACAGAGGTGAAAATGTAAATAATGTGCTTGAGCTGAATGAGAGATTGCTGTTTCACAGTAGTTCAAAAAGAGAAAAGTGTTGGGCGAATTTTGCCATCACCAGCAAACTCAACAGAAGCTGCCAATAGCAGCCAGTGCCAAGTTCACCTGACTAGTTCAAGTGAGGCTCAGTAACCTACATCACTGATCGCATTGAATTAATTTTGTCAATTGAAATTTTATTCATTTTGTAGATTTGTTGACATTGGTGCATTTTAAAATATCTGTAGTTATATAAGTTCTAAGTACAGTATACATTTTGCTAGTTTTATATTTGTTGGTATTTATAGAATAATTATTTTAGACAACTTTAGGAGCTCTCAAGAGTCTTTTTAAATTTAATTTTTTCCATCACTATTTATCCCCTCTATGCCCTCTTCCACCTCTACCTACCCCTGCTATCACCACACTGTTGTCCGTGTCTGAATTCTCTCTCTCTCTTTTTTTTGCTCAATCCCTCCACCATTACCCAACATCTTCCCCTCGTCAGAACTGTCTGCCTGCTCTTCAAGAGTCTTTTTCTTCAAGTTTGAGAAACATGAATCAAAGGTAACTTAACTCTTCCTATGAAGTGTAGTAGCATTCTGTGTTTGGTTTTGATGTTTTAGCCTGGTTCACTTCTGCTCATACATCATGATTTTGCTTAGCTTAGGTGTTGTTTCTGTCTGGAAGTGTCTGACACCTCATTGCTGGGTGAGGTGCCCCTTCTTGATGCTCTCTGCAGCTCCCCATGTTTCCTTCTCTCCCAGCCCTTCCAACAAGGGATTATATCTGTTTACAGAAACTGATTTCCTCATTAACTGCAGGTTGGGTTAAAGCAAGGAATGCTGCCATCTTTTTATTTGAGTTTTTAGAGTTCCTGTCATAAATGAAGTTCCCAATAAATGTGTGGGATTTTTGTTTGTTTTTGTTTATTTAGTAATAAATTATGAGTGGAACAAACTAACGGTGGAAAGAGGCAGAAATAACTTGGAGCCAAGTCACCAGTGACAGAGGCAAAAAGAAGATTTCTAGTATTAATTTTAATGTGCCCCTCAGCCCATTTTTCGAACTGGCCTCACCAAAAGTTCAGTCTTACTGTCAGATAAATGAATTGAGAAGAATGTAAGGAAAGTAAATAACACTGTTCCTAACAGAATGTATGTGGGAAGACTAGTGTTTCTGGAGTCTCAGTGATAGCTTTGTGGTGCTCTGAGGGAGAACAGGGTCGGGGTTTCTAGCTTAGCAGCCTGAAGGCAGCACTGTCATGAAGGGGTGAGACTTGGAAGCCAGGTCCAGAGAGCAGCTCTTCTCCCCACATGGCTAGGGACAAGGGTGGAAGAAGGAGTCAGTAAATCCCCAGACAGATTAAATTTCCTTAATTCTTTGCAAAGCCATCTGAATAGTGTGTGCGCTCTGCACCTGGGTTGCAGTTGCCTCTGCTGATTCCTCAGACCCAGATTTGTTTATGATTGAGGTTTGTTTGAAATTATCTGCAAATTTCAGGTCTGTGTTTTTGATTAGAATACCTTACAGGTGAAACACTGCTGACCCAATAGAGAAAAAGCCAGCTCCTCCTAGTGGAAATTTTCTTAATACTTCATTGTTTTATTGGAAAAATTTCATTTGTGTCTTTCATAAGCACGTTATGGGCACAAGTATATTTTATTGTGACTTTTTAAAAAAAAGCCATGAAGCCCTGGCCAGTTTGGCTCAGAGGTGAGAGCGTCAGCCTGCGGTCCAGAGAGACCCGGGTTCGGTTCCCACTAAGGGCACGTACCTCAGTTGCGATTCATCCCTGGCCCTGGTTGGGTCGTGTGGGAGGCAGCCACTCGATGTGTCCCTTTCACGTTGATGTTTCTCTCTCTCTTTCTCCTTCCCGCTCTATCTGAACAAAAAATGGAAAAATGTTCTCGGGTGAGGATAAAAAAAAAAAGCCATGAACACAGGGACAGATTTACCAATCTTACTTAAAATAGTGAAGCAAAGAAACACTACTTGCAAAGTAAATTCAAAATACCGGCATTAGGCTTTCGGTAAGGTAGAGGAAGAATGTTGTCAAGCTTAAGTGTAGTTGAACATAAACTTCTTAATTTTGTATTTGATTGTATTTCTAGAGGTTTTAAATATTTTCTGACAAGGCCATTGTGCCCCTAATTGTTGACATTCATTGAAGACTAGGTATTTGATTTGTCTTTTTTTTCTTCGTCCATAAACAACGTGTTTTGTAGCATTCTGTTCACAAATCTCTATCCAGTTCTTATTTCATGGGAGAAGTATTTCAGTTGACTCATGCTCAGGGGAAATGGGAAAAGTAGTGCTGTTTATCCGGTTGCCACTTAGAGCAGGTTGTGGTCTGTGTTTGGTATGTATAGACTTACCTCTGATACCTTTGGCTTAGAGATGGTACGGACAACGGAAAGCAGTTTTGAACTCTCTTGGTTTCCTTGACAAGTACTGTACACAGCCGTTTTTGATTGTGAAGTTCGTAATGATCTTGAAATGTTGACAATCTGGGAGCTACTCGGGGTTCTATCAGTACAAAGTTGGTCAGAATTTTATGTTTTGTCTACCTAATCCACTAAGGCTTTGTCTGTGTACTTACGTATTTCTTCAACAAATACTTACTGAGTTCCTACTGTATGCCAGGTATTGTGCATAGCAGTGGTTTTCAGAATGTGTTCAGCAAACTAGGTTCTGAGGTGTGCCAGTTAGAACATATTTGACTACAAATAACAGAAAACCCAATGAAAGGTGGCTTACGCCCAAAGAAAATTCCAAGGCTGACTACTTCATTGTCCCAGCTATGCTAGTTGAGAGGACCCAGGTCCATCTTTCTGCTTTGCTACTTTCATCATGTTGACCAGTCCTCTGAGGCCTACTTACTCCTGGGTCCCAAGGTGACTACTGCCGTTCTGAGTGTCACATGAAGACTACAGTGTCTAATATGGAAAAACATGTATTTATTTAAGATTGAGAAAGACTCTCAGAAACCCTCCAGCTAAAGCTCGGTTCTCATTTTCCAGAGTTGCTAATATTTCCCTTTACTGTAGTTGGTAAGAGGGCAAATGGAAATATCATGGCTGGTCTGCAACAGCCATTCTCAAAATGTGGCTCAGGGACCCTTGGGTCTTCCTAAGACCCTTTCAGGAGGGCCACAAGAGCAATACTATTTTCATAATAATCCTGAAGATATTTGTGTTTCCTACTCTCCTTGTCTCACTAGTGTACAGTGGAGCTGTCAAGAAGCTGCATTATATATGATGATGTCATAGATCTGGCAGCGAATGGAATATGTGTGTATGTGTATTTTATTTTTTTTAACACATCCTGCCTCAAGTTTATTTGTACAAATAGCACAGGAGGACACCAGCCCAGTGCAGAGAGCAGCCCAGGGGTCACATTAGTTTTTTCCTCCTGACATTGGCAGACAGAGGCCTCTACTCTGGAGCCTTCATGGGGGCTTAGGCACCTTTGGGATCTAGAACTGGAGCTGCAGCAGCCTGAGTCTTGATTTGAGCCTTGGCCTTGGACTTTGTTTGACCAGCAGAACCTGAGACCCTTGGTGATGCGGGCACAAGCATGTTTCCCAAGCGTGGGGTGAACGATGTAGGCAAGATAAGATGATTGAGTTTGCAGCTACCACCCTTTGGGATCATGTGTTTGACCTCCTTGGGCTTTATGAGGGCCTTGATAGCCTTGGCACATGCATTTATGGGATCCTGAGAACAAAACGTTTGAGGTTCTCTTATCTACATTAATTAGGATTCACCCATGCATTGGGGAAAATCCCAGTCTGCCCCAAGACTTATGGCCATGAGATTCCTGGACAGAACTTTTTCTGTTAACAAAGGAGCAGCAGAGGAGTTAGGGCTATGGGGTGGGCAAGCAGCAGTGTGTGCAGGACTGTTCTGAGGAGGGGGCCTCGGTGTGGGGCTTGGCAGGGACACAGGTGTGCTCCAGGCCCTGCCTCTACTCTGACTGGAGCCACTGCAGGTCTGTACTTTTATTTTTTAATTGTAGTAAAATATACATATCATAAAACTTACCATTTTAGCCATTTCTAAGTGTACAATTTAGTGGCATTGATTACATTCATGTTGTTGTGCAGTTATCACCACGCATCCATCTCCAGAACTTTTTCATCTTCTCCAGCTAAAACTCTGTACCCATTGAACACTAACTGCCCCTCTCCCCTACCCCTATCCTGGGATAACCACCATTCTCTTTTTTGCCTTCCTGAGTTTGACTACTCTAGGTATTTTCTGTAAGTGCAATCATATTATATTTATATTTATTCTTTTGTGTCTGGCTTTTTTCTCTTAGAATACTGTTTTCAAGGTTTATACATGTATGCTTGAGAGTTTCCTTCCTTTTTAAGGCTCAATCATATGCCATTGTATGTATATATGCATCTTGTTTACTCATTCATATGACGATGGACATTTGGGTTGTTTTGTTGTTTCGGCAATAGTGAATAATGCTGCTATGAACATGCGTGTACAAATATCCGTTTGATACTAGCCCTCCTAATGGGTATAAAGTAATATCTCATTGTGGTTTGGATTTGCATGTCCCAAATGATTAGTGATGTGGAGCAACTTTCTTGTGTGTTTTGTATCTTTGGGGAGATGTTTGTTCAAGTCCTCTGCTTATTTTTTTTTAAATGCATGATTTGTTTCTGTTGTGGAGTTTTAGAGGATCTTTATATATTCTGGATATTAATCCCATATGAGATACATGATTTCCATAGGTCTGAACTTTTACACATGTTTTATTTTACTAAATGATTTTTTAAAAAGCTTTCTTTCAAGCTTGAATCACTGTTGCCATTGTTGTCACTTTTCTCATCCTAGATATTTACCTAGGCACAGATGGTAGGACCTTGGTAATTACTTCAGTGCTCATGATAAATTTATACTAACTACTTTAGAATATCTCATACTATTCAAAATGTGAGATATGCCTGGGTATGCTTATTTGCATACATGGCTTTATAGATTACCTCCTGTTTGCTACAAAAGAAAACGATGATTAAGAGTAAGTGATTTTATTTTTTCTATTATTTTTAATTTTTATTTTATTTTTAATTTATTTTTGTTACAGATGTTTCTCCTTTTATACCCCATTGACATCCTCCTCCCCATGCCCCTGCCCCATCCCCACCTTTGTTGTCCATGTCCATGGGTTATGCATACATGCATATAAGTTCTGTGGTTTATCTCTTCCCTCCCCCCCGACAAGCCCCTCTTCTGAGGGTTGTCAGTCTGTACCCTACTTCCATGTTTCTGGGTCTACCCTATTCCTCAGACTGTTATATTCATTATATTCCATAAATAAATGAGATCATGTGGTATTTGTCTTTTTCTGCTTGGCTTGTTTCACTTAGAATAATACTTTCCAGGTCCCTTCATGGTGTCTCAATGGATAAGAGACCTTTCTTTCTTACAGCTGCATAGTACTCCATTGTGTATATGTACCACAGCTTTTTTATCCATTCGTCTACTATTGACACTTGGGCTGTTTCCAGATCATAGCTATTGTAAATAGTGCTGCTATGAACATGGAGGTACATATATTCTTTCTGTTTGGTGTTTCAGGCTTCTTAGGGTATATTCCTAGAAGTGGGATCACTGGGTCAAATGGAAGTTTAGTTTTTAATTTTTTGAGGTAGCACCATATTGTTTTCCATAGTGGCTGCACCAGTCTGCATTCCCACCAACAGTGTACTAGACTTCCCTTTTCTCCACACCCTCGCCAACACTTGTTTGATGATTTGTTGATGGTGGCCATTCTGACAGGTGTGAGGTGATACCTCATTGTTGTTTTAATTTGCATCTCTCTGATAATTAGTGATGTTGAGCATTTCTTCATATGTCTTTTAGCCATTTGTATGTCCTGTTTGGAGAGGTGTCTATTCTGCCCATTTTTTAATTGGGTTCTTTGTCTTGCTTTTGTTGAATTGTATACGTACTCTATATATTTTGTAAATTAACCACTTATCTGATGTATCATTGGCAATGATGTTCTCCTATACAGTGGGTTGCCTTTCGATTTTGATGGTTGTTTCTTTTGCTGTGCAGAAGATTTTTAGTTTGATGTAGCCACATGTGTTCATTTTTTCCTTTGTTTCTGTTGCCTTAGGTGATGTATCAGTGAAAATTCTACTGCGTATGATGTCTGAGATTTTGTTGCCTACATTTTCTTCTAGAATTTTTATGGATTCACGGGTCACATTTAAGTCTTTTATCCATTTTGAGTTTATTTTTGTGTATGGTGTAAGTTGATGGTCTAGTTTCATTCTTTTGCATGTAGCTGTCCAGGTTTCCCAACACCATTTATTAAAGAGGCTGTCTTTACTCCACTGTATGCTCTTGCCACTTTTGTCAAATATTAATTGAGCATAATTCCTTGGGTCCATTTCTGGGTTCTCTGTTCTGTTCCACTGGTCTATATGCCCGTTCTTGTGCCAGTAGCAGGCTGTTTTGATTACAGTGGCTTTGTAGTATAACCTGCTATCTGGTATTGTGATCCCACCTACTTTGTCATTCTTTTTTAAGATTGCTGTGGCTATTCAGGGTCTTTTTTGGTTCCATATGAACTTTTGAAGTATTTGTTCTAGTTCTGTGAAATATGTTGTTGGTGTTTTGATGGGGATTGCATTGAGTCTATAGATTGCTTTGGGTAATATGGACATTTTAATGATGTTAATTCTTCCAATCTGTGAGGAAGGTATGTGCTTCTACTTTTTTATATCTTCCTCTGTTTCTTTTTTCAATATCTTGTAGTTATCTGCAAAAAGGTCCTTTACTTCTTTAGTTAAATTTATTCCTAAGTACCTTTATTTTTTTGCCGCGATGCTATTTGGGATTGTCTTTTCAGTTTCCTCTTTCTGTGAGTTCATCATTAGTGTATAAGAATGCCACCGATTTCTTGACGTTAATTTTGTATCCTGCTACTTTTCCAAATTCATTTATTAAGTCTAGTAGACTTTTGATGGAGTCTTTAGGGTTTTCTAGATATAATAACATGTCATCTGCGAATAATGACAGTTTTACCTCCCCCTTTCCAATTTGGATTCCTTTTATTTTTTCTTCATGTCTGATTGCTATGGCTAAGACTTCCAGTACTATGTTAAATAAGAGTGGTGAAAGTGGGCATCCTTGTCTTGTTCCTGTTCTTAGGGGAAATGTTTTTAGTTTCTGCCCATTGAGTATGATGTTGGCTGTAGGTCTTTCATATATGGCCTTTATTATGTCGAGATATGATCCCTCTATTCCCACATTACTGAGCATTTTTATCAGAAGTGGATGCTGGATTTTGTCGAATGCTTTTTCAGCATCTATTGATATGATCATGTTGTTTTTTATTCTTCGTTTTCTTTATGTGGTGTATCACATATTGATTTGCGAATATTGTACCAGCCTTGCATCCCTGGTATGAATCCCACTTGGTCATGTTGAATAATTTTTTTTATGTATTGCTGGATCTGATTTGCTAGTATTTTGTTCAGGATTTTGGCCTCTATGTTCATCAGGGATATTGGCCTGTAGTTTTTTTTCTTTGTAGTGTCTTTTTCTGTTTTTGAAATTAGAATTATGCTGGCCTCATAAAACGAGTTTGGAAGTCTTCCTTCGTCTTGAACTTTTTGAAATAGTTTGAGGAGAATGGGTGTTAGTTTTTCTTTGAATGTTCAGTAAAACTCCCCCGTGAAACCATCCAGGCCTGGGCTTTTGTATGCTGGGAGAGTTTTGATTACCTCTTCAATTTCCTTAGTTGTTTTTGGTCTGTTCAAGTTTTCTATCTCTTCCTAGTCCAGTTTTGGGAGACAGTGTGTTTCTAGAAATTTGTCCATTTCGCTTAGATTGTCGAATTTGTTGCTGTATAACTGTTCATAGTAGCTGTTAACCATCTTTTGTATTTCTGTGGTGTCAGTTGTTCTTTTCTTTCATTTCTGATTTTGTGTATTTGGGTTCTCTCTGTTTCTTGGTGAGTCTAGCTAAGGGTCCATTAATCTTGTTTATCTTTTCGAGAAACCAGCTCTTTGTTTCATTGATCCTTTGAATTGTTATTTTGGTCTCTGTGTCATTTATTTCTGCTCTAATCTTTACTATTTCTTTCCTTCTACTTGCTCTAGGGTTTTCTTTTTGTTTGCTTTCTAGTTCTTTAAGTTGTGAGGTTAGATAGTCTATTAGAAATGTTTCTTGTTTCTTGAGGTAGGCCAGTAGTGTTATGAACTTCCCTCTCAGAACTGCTTTTGCTGCATCCCATAGATTTTATGTTGTTGTGTGTTCATTTTCATTGGTTTCCAGGAAGTTTTTAATTTTTTCCTTGATCTCCATGGTAACCCATTCATTGTTTAATAACATGCTATCGAGCCTCCATGTGCTCAAACGTCTTTGCATGTTCTTGTTGGAATTGATTTCTAGTTTCATGTCATTGCGATCTGAGAAGATGCTTGATATGATTTCAATCTTCTTGAACTTGTAGAGATATAGTTTTTGTCCTATCATGTGGTCTGTCTTTGAGAATGTCCCATGTGCACTTGAGAAGAATGTGAATTCTGTACTTTTGGGGTGTAATTCTCTGTAGATATCTATGAAGTCCATTTGGTCTAGTGCTTCATTTAGAGTCTCTGTTTCCTTGCTAATATTTTGTCTAGAGGATCTATCCAGTGGTGTCAATGGGGTGTTGAAGTCCCCTGCTATGATTGTATTGCTGTCGAGTTCTCCTTTGAAGTTCTCCAGAAGATTTTTAATATATTTTGGTGCTCCTGTATTGGGTGCATACATGTTTATCTAGGTTATATCTTCCTGTTGGATAGATCCTTTCAATATTATGTAGTGGCCTTGTCTCTAGTTATGGCCTTCATTTTGAAATCTATTTTATCAGATATGAATATTGCTACTCCAGCTTTTTTTACCTTTTTGTTTTCTTGGAAGATATTTTTCCATCTCTTCACTTTCAACTTGTGTGAGTCTTTTGTTGTAAGGTGGGTCTCTTGGAAACAACATATATATGAGTTATTGTTTCTTATCCAATCAGCTACTCTGTGTCTTTTTATCAGAGCATTCAGTCCATTTACATTTATGGTGATTATTGACATGTACTTATTTATTGCTATTTTTGTTTAGTGTGTTTATATTTTTCTTCCTATTTTTTAAATTAATTATAGCAGTCCTTTTAACATTTCTTGCAGTGCTGGTTTGGTGCTAATGTATTCCCTTAGCCTTTTTTTTGTCTGGGAATCTCTTTACTTGACCTTCTATTTTGAATGACAGCCTTGCTGAGTAGAGTAGTCTTGGATTCAGTTCCTTATGTTTCATGACCTTGATTACTTCAGGCCTTTCCCTTCTGGCCTGTAGTGTTTGTGTTGAGAAGTCAGCTGATAACCTTATGGGGGTTCCTTTGTAGGTAACCTGTTGCTTATCTCTTGCTGCTTTTAGGATTCTCTCTTTGTCTTTAGTTTTTGGCATTTTAGTTACTATGTGTATTGTTGTGGGCCTGTTTGAGTTCTTATTTGGGGCTCTCTGTGCTTCTTGAACTTGAATGCCTCCTTCCTTCTCCAAATTAGGGAAGTTTTCTTTCACTATTTCTTCAAATATATTCTCTAACCCTTGCTCATTTTTTTCTTCTTTGCGGAGTCCTATGATGCGAATATTATTACGTTTCCAGTTGTCCCATAGTTCTCTTAAGCTGTCTTCCTGTTTTTTAATTTTTTTTTTCTTTTAGTTTTCTAATTGGTTGATTTTTTTCTAACCTGTCTTCTAATTCTGATCCGGTTCTCAGCTTCCTCTACTCAGCTGTTTAGATCTTCCAATGTGTTCTTTATTTCTGTTATGTCATTCTTGATTTCTTCTTGGTGGTTTTTAATTTCCATTTGGTTTAATTTCAACATCTCTGTGTCCTTACTCATGCTGTTGAGCTTCCTTGAGATCATGGCTCTGAATTCTAGCTCCGTTAACTTGCCAACTGCTCCATATTTATCTCATCTTCAGTAGAGATCTCTTGTTCTTTCATTTTGATTTTGTTTCTGTATTTCACCATTTTGGCTACCACAGTGGGCTTTGGAGCCTGCCAAATTTTCCCTGTGGGTGTTGTTGTTCCGCTGTTTGTGGCTCCCTCTCCTGGGTTTGGATGAGTGAGGGAAGACCCATGTTAAACACCACTGTCAAGTCTTGTTTTGCTGGTTAGAGTTGCTAGCCCAGGCATGGTACAGTTATTCTCTAGCTTTTTGCCTTGAGGCTATCAGTAGTGGTTACTTGAAGAGTTTTGGGTTGTGAATTGAATGAAAAACTCTCTCAGGTGGATTTCCCGAAGGTGGGGCAGATACTAGTTGTTAATGAGCCTCCATTTGCATTTCAATGGCCCACGTGGGTAGGGTTAATTCTCCAAGGGTGGAGCTGCTGCCTTTCCCCAGAGCCCTTGAAGGACAAGCTGACCACCGCCCTGTTGGCTGCAACCCAGCAAAAGCTCTGAGCCCTCTCCAAATCCAGAGTGTCCCCATATAGGTCCAGTTCAGTCCGGCCTCCCTCTGCCGGAGTCTGAGGTGAATGGCTGTGGCTATTGTAGCGTCCGTCTCGGCTCTGACCTGTTGAGCTGCTTGGGAGTTTAACCTGAGGGCGCTGCTCCCAGCTAAGGCTGCTGCTGTCTGGGGGCTCCCAGCCCCCTCTCGTTTCTCCGCAATCCTGCCCGGATGGCATCAGTGTCTCTGGTTATATGATCCTCACAAGCTGCTTTTCTGTTGCTTTTTCCCATCGATTTGTCTGCGTTTTAGTTATAATTACAGTTTGGTCCTATGAGCCAGTCTGTGTAGCTTCCATTCACTCTGCCACCATTTTGGAATCTTTTCGAGAGTCCCCCTTCATACCTGTGTTTTGTTCTACTCAAGGCTGTAGGAAGTCAAGAGTAAGTGATTTAAAAAATTTTTTTTCTTTACTTCTGTGCCAATTGTAGTCTTCAACAGGACTTTAAAGGTACAAGATTCCTCATCATATCAGCTGAGTACGGATTCTTTGTAGACTTTTCAGAAAATCTAAAAAAAGGTTGCATTCTCAAGTGTCTCTAGACAGGATAGCCATTTAAGATATGATTGTCTTTCAACAGCAATGCTAAAGAGGACCAGAGAATTGCAGGTTAGATTATAGAATGGGTTTTTTCCTATCATGATACTTAGTATATTAGGAGAGGGAAATAATGTCACATAAGGCTAAACAAGAGGGCTAGAATTTCTGACTCATGCCATTACTGATCACCTGTCCCAGTGTGTGGTAGAATGGACACCTTCACAGCCGTGCCTGAGCCTGTGGTGTCTACTCTTTGAAGTTGAGGCTGCTTAAATGCTCAGGGGTCAACATGGAACTTGAAGAACCATCTTGCTTTCTGAAAGATGATTTGAGAATCACTGGTAGGGGCTATCTCTTACCAAGCTTTTATACTGCTTGATTTCTAGATTAAGGGAAAATTTTTTTTTTAAAATGAATTAGGATACTTTGCCTTAGCCTGTCAGCCAATCCTTTCCTCCCTCTTGGTTGTCTTTCTTCTGACACTGCTCAAGTGTTCTAATGTTTTTCCTTCCGTCTTACACTGTAATGAATTGCGCTTGGAGAACTCTGTATTTCTTGTGATGAACATTTCCATGAAGTTTTTGAATGCATACTTTCCCTAAAGAACAGAAATAACCAAAATGGAAAACCTTTTAGTCCTGAAGTATTCCTCTTTCTTACCTGCTGTACTTTGAATCTGAGCCATGTTTTGTTGGCATTTGAGACTATTCACCCTCATGGACAAAGGTTGGATTATGGTGTATCTCTGTACTATGATGATTTGAGTTCATAAAATAGTACTTAACAAGCAACAAAACTTTTGAACAATATATAAAGCAGGGAAGAAGGGCAAATACAGTGATCCTAAATTGACACCATTTGAATCAGTCCCTTTTCATTATTTCTGATGTTTGCTGGCCCCCATGGCCAGTTTCCCTTGGGACATTATCTCTCCCCCCTCCTTCTTCCTGCTTTCTTCTGATCAGCAGGAAACAGGGACATCCTTTGCCAGGCTTTTATACTTCTTGATTTCTAGATTAAGGGGAAAAAAATTTTTTTAAATGAATTAGGATACTTTGCCTTAGCCTGTCAGCCAATCCTTTTCTCCCTCTTGGTGATGAATCTGAAGAATCATCTCATTTTTACAAGGCATGAACAAGCAAATGGGAATCTTTGATGGGACAGTCATTTCCATGTGGATATCTAGGTCTCTCTGCTCATAGGACTTTCCTTTAGTCCTCTCTACTTAGGAATTTCTGAAGGTCATTTATTTTCCCCTGAAGAAATATATACTGGGACTAACAACTTCTGTTGTTTTTAGTCTGTGTATTTGGAAAAGGTGAAATCATGGTTTTGGTTCCTTAGGGCTGAGTAAGTGTGCTAAACAAGAAATACTGAAGAAATGGAAAATGGGGATTTCCTTCTAACTTTCTGTGTCATTTGCTTTTGTTAATTAGTATACATACAGTGTGAGTGCGCAAAATACTTGTTGAAATCTGCGTTTTAAGGAAATGTGTCATCTACCTTTCTTTTATGTTCTTAAATAAAATTTGCTAAACAGTATTTCTCCAGTTGTTCGTATGAAATGAATATAGGCATAGACAGACATCCACGTGAAGGCATGTGCACTAAGAATCATAAGGGAGTCAACATTTACATTCAGGGCAATATCAAAGATTTTGGTATCATTCAAAAGATGTGTAGTCAGCCCTCAATTGTCTAATAAGTGTGCTGATTAATGAAAAAATACTGCATTTGTGAAAAATGTTGAAATCACCATGAATCTGAAGAATCATCTCATTTTACAAGGCATGAATTTTTTTTTTTTTTTTTTGCCTGCATGGCCACTGCCTTATTTTTGTCTGCTTGAGCTCAGACCATCTCATTCTCTAGTTATCCTCCTGAGTGGAGAATTGGGTGTTTTTTCCTCTTTGTGACAATAGCCCTCTATGGGCAAAGCAGTAGCCACATGGCTAAGGAATGGTGGAGGCATAGGGCAGGAGTGAAGAAGTCTGTCACTTTTTTCCCCTCAGAGCCAAGACTGGGAAAATAGAGCCATTATTTGAGGACAGGAAAGAAGAAGAGGAAGCAAGCTTTGGACTCTATATCTGGCCAGTTCTGATGACTTTACTATTTTCAGAGAACTCAGCTAAAAAATAGAAAATACTTACAGACTATTTCAATAGTTAAAAACCTTTGATTGTATCCATCAGGTACTTTGTCTTGATTAGCATTTTGTCTTCTTTTCCTTACTTTGGGGTGATGTCTATATGGTTAAATTATATATTTTTTGTGATTGTGGAAAGTAACATCTAGAAAAGCACTAACCATGATTTACACTTTAATAAATTATTAAAATATTAGTACAGATGTTATTGCTGTCAAGGTCAAGAAATAGTATATGCCAGCATCTTGAGAGCCATTCATGCCAACCATTCAATAGCACTTCTTCCCCTCCTCTAATAATAACAGGTTTCCTGACTTTTTTTTAGGGTAATCACTGCAGTTTAGTTTTACCTGTGTTTTTGAACTTTATGTAAATGAATTATATCTTATAGGTTGGTTTCTTTTTTTCAACATTATGATTGTCAATTCAGCTCTATGCCCCTAGCAGTACTTCCTAATTTTATTTATTCATTCTCTTGATTGGCATGTGGGCTGTTTTCAATTGGGTCTCTTGTGAGTAATGCTGCTATGAACATTCTGCTAGTGTACATAAACATTAATTAGCTTGCAGTGTTCTTTGCGAGAAATTTTGCAATTTGTCAATTTTTCTATTTTCTATGATTTGCTGTGTTAAAATTTGCTGCTGTGATCGGAGTTTATTTTTTTCCTTTTAGTTATGTCAATTTCTGTGTTATATTTTGAGTTTTATATTTTATTTTACATTTTCATATTAGGTGCATACATATTTAGACTTGTTACATCATCTTGGTGAATTGAACATTTTATCATTATGAAGTACTCTCTTTACCTCTAGTAATGCTTTTACCCCAAAGTTGTTTGAATTGATACTGTTTATTTGATTCCTTTGGTTATGTTTACATGGTATTTTATATTTTCACTATTCTTCTTTTAGCCTCTCTGTATCCTTATGGTCTAGATTTGTCTTTTGTAACAGCATGTAGTTATTTTGAAATTCAAAACTGATAATGTCTGTTTTTTACATGGAGAATTTAATCTATTTGCATATTTTATAGTTGCTAATATGTTTGAGTTTAAATCTAGCATCTTACTATCCTACTGTGTGCATTATGTTTATCTTGTATATTCTTTATTTCTTTTTCCTCTCCAATCTTGCTCTTTTGGCGACTGATTCAGTATTTTTATTTTATTATAAATTTTTTTCCTCTGATATCTTGGAAATTGTATACTGCCTTTTAATACTCTTTTATTCAATTAGAAATTGTAATATGCATTCTTTTATTAGTAAAGTCTGATGTTAACCTTTTAATCCTCCTTTTCCTGGAAAATGCAGCAACCTTAGAACCCTTAACTCTCATTCTCTTGACATAGACTATAGTTTTTATATATTTAAATTTCTGTATTATTTAAAATCTCAATAATAATTTAATTTTCTATCATAATGTTAATTTAAATTTTCCCATGTATCTACCATTTTTGTTGTTTTTATTTCTTCTTACACCTGTAGACTTCTTCTAGGATAATTTTTCATTTGCCTAAGAGCCTCTTTTTTTAAAATCATTTTTTCTTTCTCAATTACAGTTGATATACTGTCAACTAATTATATTAGTTTCAGGTGTACACCTCAGTAATTAGACATTATAAAACTTATTAGGTGATCATCCCCAAAAATCTCATAGCCATCTGACACCATACACAGTTATTAGAATATTACTGACTATATTCCTTTGCTGTACTTTACACCCCCATGCTTACACTATAACTACTTATTTGTATTTCTACATCCCTTCCCCTTTTTCATCCAGGCCCCTAACCCTCCCTCACATCTGGCAGTTGTACAAATGTTCTGTGTAACTATGAGTCTGTTTTGTTTTTTTTTTTATCCTCACCTGAGGACATTTTTGCATGTTTATAGAGTGGAAGGGAAAGAGGGAGGAAGAGAGAGATAGAGAAACATCTATGTGAGAGAGACACATCAACTGGCTGCCATCCACATGACCCCAACTGGGGCCAGCGGCAAACTGCAACCAAGGTACATACCCTTAGCAGGACCAAACTTGGGACTTTCTGTCCATGGACCGATGCTCTAACTGCTGAGCCAAACTGGCCAGGGCACTATGAGTTTGTTTTTGTTCTGCTTGTTAGTTTATTTTTATTTTTGGATTTAATTATTGATAGATATATATTTATTGACATTTTATTGTTTATATTTTTAGTCGTTTTTCTTCTTCTTAAAGGAGTCCATTTAACATTTCATGAAATACCAATTTGGTGGTGATGAACTCCTTTAGCTTTTTCTTGTCTGGGAAGCTCTTTATCTGACATTCTAAATGATAGTTTTGCTGGGTAGAGTAATCTTGGTTGTAGGTCCTTGGTTTTCATCACTGTGAATATTTCTTGCTACTCCCTTGTGGCTTGCAAAGTTTCTGTTGAGAAATCAGGTGACAGTCTTATGGGCATACCATTGTAGGTAACTAACTGTTTTCTTGCTGCTTTTATGATTCTCCCTTTGTCTTTAACCTTTGGCATTTTGATTATGACATGACTTTGGATTCATCTTATTTGGGACTCTCTGGGCTTCCTGGACTTGTATGTCTATTTCTTTCACCAGGTCATTATTTTTTCAAATAGTTTTTCAATTTCTTGCTCCCTTTCTTCTTCTGGCAACCCTGTGATGCAAATGTTGGTATCTTGAAGTTGTCCCAGAAGCTTCTTACATTATCTTCATTTTTTTTTTTATCCTCACTTGAGGACATTTTTTTTCCATTTTTTGTTCAGATAGAGTGGGAGGGTGAGAGAGGAAGAGAGAGAAACATTGACATGAAAGGGACACATCGAGTGGCTGCCACCCACACGACCAACCAGGGCTAGGGACAAACTGCAACTGAGGTACGCACCCTTAACAGGAATCGAACTCGGGTCTCTCTGGACCGCAGTCCCATGCTCTAACCGCTGAGCCAAACCAGCCAGGGCTATCATCATATTTTTTAATTGTTTTTTCTGTTTGCTGTTCTGATTGGGCGTTTTCTGCTTCCTCATATTCCAAATTGCTGATTTGATTCTCTGCATCCTTTCCTCTATTGTTGATTTCCTGTAAATTATTCTTCATTTCAGTTAGTGTATGCTTCACTTCTGACTGGTTCTTTTTTATGTTGGTGATATTCTCACTAAGTTTCTTGAAGTTCTCACTAAGTTCCTTAAGCATCCTTATAATCATTGTTTTGAACTCTATTTGGTATTTTGCTTGCTTTCATTTCATTTAGTTCTTTTTCTGGAGATTTCTCCTGTTCTTTTATTTGTGACATGTTTCTTTGTTTCTGCATTTTGGCTGCTTCCCTCTGTTTGTTTCTATGTATTAGGTAGAGCTGCTGTGTCTCCTGGACTTGGTAGAGTGGTCTTATGTAGTAGGTGTCCTATAGGGCCCAGTGGCTCAGCCTCTCCAGTCACCTGAGCTGGGCACTGCAGTTGTGCCCCTGTGTGGACTTTGTGCACTGTCCTGTTGTACTTGAGCCTTGATTGCTGTTGGCATCACTGGGAGGGACTGACCTCCAGGCCAGTTGGCTGTGAGGACCAGCTGCAACTATAGCAGAAGAGCTGACCATATGGAGCAATATGTAGCAGGGCTTGCTTCAGTGGGGCTTTGGTGCTAACTGAGTTCACCCCTTGAGTGTGTCGTTCGTGGAAGTGGTAGGGTTATAATCTGGCTTGGTTTGAAGCTGTACACTGTGTGCACTGGCTCTGGGGCCTCCCGGGAGGTCCAAAGTCAGCCACTGCCTCTGCCCTGCCTTGTGCCACCCAGCATGAGCTACAGAGTGATCTGCAGATGGCTGCTACTTGTGTTGGGCTTGGAAGTTCCCAGGAGAGGCCAAGCTGTGAACCGAGGCAGGCTACCACTGGTGCCGGGCCTGGGGCCACTTAGCAAGAGGTATGGGGCATGCTGAGGCCAGCTGCTGCTGGTTTGAGAGATTTTAGGAATATCTGAAGGAAGGGCCAATAGAGGTTAGTTGTATGGAAAAGCCACTGGAAAAGCCACTGGAAAAGGCTTGGATGAGCCCACAAGATGGGTGGTGCGGGGTCTCAAGGACACCAGCACGGGGTGAACTGTGTGAGCCAGGTTGATGCAGCTCAGATATGGTGCCTGCCTTTTGGCTCTGTGGCTGGTAGGGCTCAGCAAAGGAACAGTGGTCTCTGTCAGTACTTTTATCTGGGAGAAAACTGCTCCTCCAGCCCTTACCCTGATGCCAGACAAATTAGGTCCTCCCTGCATTTCCCTGGCTCCTTTCAAGCTGCTGTCCCAGTGCTGGAGCTCAGAGTGAGGTAATCCAAGTAAGTCCATATGTGGGCCCTTTAGAGAAACTGCTTGGGACTCCAGCAGCCTCTGTATCATTCTGCCACAATTCCTGCTGGGTTTTATAGCCTGAAGATATAGGGACTTCTCTTCCCAGCACTGGAACCCTGAGCTTAAGGGTCTGGTATGCTGCTGGGACCCCTTGCTCCTCACAGGGGACCTCCATATCCAAGATACTCCTCCCAATTGAAAACCACTATACATGGGTGTGAGACCAGCCAGTTCCACACCTCTGCTCCTCCTACCAGTCTTGATGTGGCTTCTTCTTTAATTCCTTACTTATAGTACTTCCATTCAGCCAGATTTTAGGCAGTTCTGAATGATGGTTGTTTTGTAGTTTAGTTTTAATTTTGATGTGGTGGTTGGAGGAGATAAGTACTGCATTTTTGGTAGATTATTCCGCCATGTTGGCTGGAACACCCCTTACAGCTGCTTTTAAGCAGGTTTACTGGTGACAAATTCTGTATGCTTTAACTGTCAGAAAGGCTTTATTTTACCTTTATTCTTAGTATTTTAACTGGGTGCAGTATTCTAGGTTGGCCTATTTTTTTTCTTCCATGGCATTTGAGATATTTTTCTGGACTTTGCACTGTATTTCTGTATATCTATTTATTCGTCTGTATTTTTGTAATTGTTGGATCATTTCTTCTGATGTATCTTCCAAATTCACTAATTCTATTTTCTGTTGGGTTTAATCAGCTGTGAAACGCATCTATTGAATTCTTAATTTCAGTTATTTTGTTTCTGAGTTCTAGAATTTCTACTGTAGTCTTCTTCTTTCACAGTCTTTTTTTAAAAATAGTTTTCAGTTTCTTGATGAAAATTTGGTTTTTATCTTTACTCTTAATCGCTTTATAATTTTGTCTCTTTTTTTTTAAAACCATCTGGAGTATGGCTTTTTTGGGGGGTTCTTGTCCATTGGGGAGGCTCTTGTTCATGTGTTCTTTTCTTTTGTGCTTTATTCTCTTTAATTATGTAATTTTTTATTGTAGTTGAAGAATTATTTTTGGAAATAATTAGAAAACTAGGATGATATCTTCCTCCAGAGAGGGTTATTCTTTGCATCTTCCAGGTACCTGGCAGCACTAGCAGCTGGGACCACCTTAATTCATTTTCAGTTTCACACTTATGCTGTAGTGTCTATCAGGGCTGGATTACTTCTGAGTCACCAGTATTTTCAGGGTGTAACCTTATGGGCCCCAATCCTAAGTGTGGTGTGGTTTACCAAAAACTCACTTTCACAGGCCTGGCACCCTATTTTTACTCTTTAGCAAGGGTCTCAAAAGAGCTGCTTTGCCTTTTAACTACTTTATTATCAGAAATGCCTGCCTAGGCTTGTGCATTCTATGTACTAAGATCTTTCTTTGATGATTCCACATTATTTTTCTGATTCTTTGGTGGGTTTTGTATTATGTTTTTCTATTTCCTATAGCCTTATATAATAACTTGCAGTAGGAAGGTTGGTCTCTATTACCTTAAGTAGAATTGATATTGGATGCAATTTTAACTATGTTTATATTAAATATATCCTGTACAATTTTTTTGTTTACATATTTTGGTTAATCAAGAGAACTTACTATAGACTTTTACTTCCAGCTATTTTAAAGTGTCTAGAAGAGCCAGGTAAAACATCTTTCGAAGATATTGGAAAATTGCAAAGGTACTTGGGACTCAAAGAGTTAAGATCCTGGAGCTAAGGTAAGAGTACTTAAGTACTTACTGAGCAGACATTCTACAGCAGTTTTTCATCCACAAGGCATTTGCTATTTCTTGAGAAGCTGGGAGAGACCTAGAACCTGGGAAGAGTCCTGCGCTGAACACATTCATGGGACAGTTTCTTGGGGTTGGAGAGACATTCATTGGAGTTCCAAAGGGAAAGATTGTTAGTCTGACTACCTAAAAATGTAAAACTTTTATATATCAAGAAACACAAAAGTAGAAGAATGGATAAAGATAGAAAATCACTACTTTTTCAACCCCTTATGGATCTAAAATGATCACCAATAGATCCTAAAACCATTAGGGAAAAGGTTAATGGTGAACTTTATGATGGGTGAATTAGGTTGACAGTACTCTTTTTTTGGTTAATCCTCATTTGAGGATATTTTTTCATTAATTATTAGAGTGGGAGGGAGGGAGGGAGAGAGAAACATCAATGTGAGATATGAGAGTGACACATTGATTGATTGCCTCCTGACTGTTCCCTGACTGGGGCCAGAGATCGAATCTACAACCCAGGTATGTGCCCTTGACTTGAAATAGAACCCATGGCCCTTTGGTCTGCAGGCCGACCCCCTAACCGCAGAGCCAAACCGGCCAGGGCTAGGTTACCAGTACTTGAAACCACTTGGCAGTTTTAACATTATGATACATGAGAGGATTAGGTTGACAATACCTGTAACCACTGGTCAGTTTCAATGTTAATGATACATGAAACAACCAAACATTATGTGCCTTCAGATTTTATTCAAAGTATACAACACCTCAAATTAAGTATTCCAGCAAAAGAATTCACCCTGAATCTAATGGAACCTACTGATCTAGCTATCAGTTTGTACGCAGTGTAGGATATGGCAAAACATGTTAACACCAAAGGAATTTAGTCAGTCAAATGCCTAAATATGCGACATTTTATAGGTCAAATGTGTTGGTTTTTCCAGGGAATAAATGATATGAAAGGTTAAAAAGATAAAGAGGGATAACTGTTAGAGATTAAAAGAGAAATGTGAATATTGACCATATGCATTGAATGTGTGGATCTTATTTGGATCTAAATATAAACAACCCATATATAAAGGGAAATTTTTAAGAAATTTGAACATAGATGGGCTGTTAGATAATATTATTGGCTTTATTGGGTGAGAAAGAACTGTACTGAAGTTAAGTTTCTTCTTTTTAAAAATCCTTATAAGAAGAGATACAAATCTAAGTATTTTGGGTAAAGTTATATGTCTTTGATTTGCTTTAAATATGGAAAATTTTAATAATTATTTGAACTGGTTAGTGGATACACAGGGGTTCATTTGGCTGTTTTCTCTACCTTTTTGTATATTTAAAAATGATCATTAAACAGGTTTAAAAAAAGTCATAAACAAAATAGCACTTGTACCACATAGCCTGTTTTAAGTGAGAATGTTATAAACTACTCTCCTTATTGGGTGAAAGTCTACAGCTTATAAGTGGTGTCAAGGAGGCATAAACTTCATTTTATTTGTGTAGTGCATTTCTTAGCTGTTTTACCTGTTAGAAATGTGTATGTAACTCCCCCATGTCTAAGGAGGCACACCATAGTCTCGCTAAAACTATGTGTGGAAAGGAAGAAGGGCAGTTCTTGAAATCAAGAATGGATGCATATATGTTAAAAGAACAGGAAAAGGGTACTAAGTGGGCAAAAACTACTGATATCTACTGCCTTTCACTTGTTAATTACTCAGAACATTCAAATCTACTGCTTTCCACACACAGAATTTTAAAAATATTTCCAACTGACATAATTTAGCTCTCTTTTCCTTAAGAAAGAGAGAGAATCCGAAGTAATGCTTAGTTAATACACCTAGCTTCAAGTCCAAGAGTTCGGGACAATGTTAGTTCCTCTTCCCATATCTGTTTTATTCTGTGAATTACAGACTTTAGGAAAATTTGTCTACTAATAATATACTCTCTATGCAGTAGGAGAAAAATGAAAGAGAAGGGAATTTGAAAAGATTATATGACATAGCAAGCAAGACATACAGATAGCATCCAAAAACCTCACTCGTGCATTTTGACCAACAGGCCTAATTTGTACATGATGATAGATTGCTGCTGGGCACACCCGGCTTTGTGGCTTGGGAGATCAGTCCAGAGAGTGAGGCTTGGCACTGGCTCTTCCCAGAATCCAGGCCTTTCACACATGCTTTCAACAGTGTTGGATCTGCTGGGTCAAAATAGCTGGGTCAAAATAGAAGAGTGCTCCAGCATGGACAAGCTGTGCAGTAACTCTTACTCTGAGCCCTACCCATATTTTCTTATTGCGAGGCAAATGGATAGAAGCAGATAAAAGATCTAAAACCGCCCTGGCTGGTTTGTCTCAGAGGTAGAGCATCAGCCCGTGGGCCAATGAGTCCCGGGTTCAATTCCAGCCAAGGGCACGTACCTCGGTTGCAGTTCATCCCTGGCCCTGGTTGGGGTTGTGCAGGGGGCATCCAGTCGATGTGTCCCTCTCATGTTGATGCTTCCCTCTCTCTCCCTTTTTTGCACTCTCTCCTTCCCACTCTGTCTGAGGATAAATAGAGAAAAAAAAATATCCTCAGGTGAGGATTAAAAAAAAAAAAAGATCTATATGTTGCCTTCAGAATCCCCGAAATATCACCCAAGCACTTTGCCTCTTAGGAGGTGTAAAGTGCACATTTATCATTTACTTTATTTTTATGTGTTTATTATTTTGAGTAAGTAGTATACATGACATTAAATTGAAGAGGTACAAAAAAGTACATCATAAAACTGAAGTTCTTTTTCTGCATTTACTCAGCTACATAGGTCTCCACACTGGACACACCACTGGTACTCGTTTCTTGGGTATCCTTATTTAAAAAAATTTTTTTTTAATCCTCACCTGAGGACATTTTTCCATTTTTTATTCAGATAGAACAGGAGGGAGAGAGAGGAAGAGAGAGAGAGAGAGAAACATTGACCTGAAAGGGACACATAGAGTGGCTGCCACCTGCACGACCCAATCAGGGCCGGAGACAAACTGCAACCGGGGTACATGCCCTTAGCGAGAACTGAACCCAGGTCTCTCCGGAATGCAGGCCGGCGTTCTAACGCCGAGCCAAACTGGCCAGGGCTTGGGTAACGTTATTTTAAAGGGCATATCCTGACTTGGCAAAGACTGTTGGATCACAAGAAACT
The DNA here is from genome assembly GCF_014108415.1 of Molossus molossus. Lineage (NCBI taxonomy): Eukaryota > Metazoa > Chordata > Mammalia > Chiroptera > Molossidae > Molossus > Molossus molossus. Next base: position 85,137,538 of record NW_023425349.1, read on the forward strand.
TCCTGAAGTGGCAGGCCCTGTATGTTCGTGGGATTTGTATCCAACCCTCTGAAATGTAAGCAAGGCACCTGTGTCTTCCTACTCTCCAGGTTCTGTTAGCCTGATAGCTGCATTGTGGTAGACCATTGTAATGTGCTGTGTCCGAGTTGACATCACCGAGGCAGGTGAAAGTAAACTACTTTCTCATATCTTCAGTTTATCACAAAGGATAAATGCACTTACCAGCTTTATCACTGCATTCTGGGTGCCAAGGGTGGTATTGATTTGCTCCAGTTAGGCCCCACATCTAAAATTGCAGTTGGAATTGAAGTCATCTTTTGATTATGTTTATGATAGTCTAATATTATTGAGTGGACCTTTGGCCCCTCAGTTTGGCAGGTGGAGTTCTCTATAAATCACCAGATTTATGGCATTGTTCTTTTTATAGTCCAGTGGCTTTCACCTGCTCATTCCTTCTAGAGGAGTTTAATGAGTCAGGGACCCTGATTTCAGGTAATATCTCATCAATCTGTATTACCATCTTGTTTCATGGACTTCTGATTTCCAATTCCCTAGTATGAACAGGAGTTCTACTTCCATTTTCCTTGACTTGGGCCAGTAACCAGCTCCAAATTCCCTTCCTTTCTTCTAAGGTCTGTTTACTGTAGCCCATTATCTGGTATCAGTTTGTATCAGGTTCTGTATCAGTTTCAGACTCTAGCAGTTGCTTTTGTTCTTTGATTGAAAATGAGAGAAATCAGCAGTGATTAATTTAAGGGGAATTAAAGGGGTATAAGACGAATTTATTGGAAGGCCCTTGGATAGCTCATAGAATTAAAGAGAGAGTTGAAAATCCATACCTTGTTAAGCACATAACAGGGTAGCTCCAGGGATTTAGACGAAGAGTCTCTGAATGACTTAGTTCCACCCTTCTGTCAGTCTACTCAAGATTCAGATTCCCAGCAGAGTCAGGTTTGCCTAACTAGAATCATCATCCCACCTTAGACTGATGGCACAGAGTGCCTTGATTAACAGACTCACCAAGACTTGGGGAATAGAGGAGGTATACTTTCCTAGATGAAAGTAAAGTGCTAAACCAAAAGAAGGGAGGAGGAATGCTCAACAAGAGATGCCCATTCTGGAGTATTCCAGTTAAGTCAGTGTTTCTTGTGGGAAAGACCATTTTTCTTTGTGAGCTGCTGTCCCACTGCATTGCAGTATATCCAACATCCTTGGCTACTGGTCACTAGATGCCTACAGCTCTCCCACTGTTACCATTACAACCAAGGCACCACCGTTTCCTGACCACTACCATCTCCTCCCCCAGACTTTCCCTCCCCAGACAAGCTGTGAAGAAGAACCAGACCACTTCACTGCATGATCCCTAAAACTGTTTGCATTTAAAACAATCAGATGCATTTCTATTGCGAAGCAAAAGGTGGTTTGTAATTTTGTTATAATAAAATAAGGTTTCTTTTTTATCAAAAAGTTCTTCAGTTTATGCCAGTTATAAAATAAATAAATGATGGAGATATATAGCATGGTGACTATAGTTAATAATTTTGTATTGCATACTTGAAAGCTGTTCAGTGAGTGGATCTTAAAATTTTCATCACAAGAAGAAAAATTTTGTAACTATGGTGACAGATGTTAGCTAGACTTATTGTGATCATTTCATAGTAAATACAAATATTCAATCATTATGTTGTATACCTGAAACTAATGTTATAATTCAATTATATCTTTATTTAAAAAATGAAAAAAAAGTTCTTCAATTTAGTGTCTCCAAATATCTAAACTGATTTGCATCTAGAGCCATGTAAGATATATAAGAAATTACTCAATTTGTTTCTTCAGTTTAGAGTTTAGTTCTTTATTTAAGGGGATTGACTTTAGAGCCAGACTCTCTGAATTCAAGTCCCATAATCATAGTTCTGCTGTTTACTAGCAGTTACTTCCTTTGGACATTAAGTATTTAATATATTCCCAAGAGCATAGTAAATGTGTGTATGTAAAAGCTATATTTCTAAAATGGGATATTAATAATTAATAATAACATAAAAATACCTAAAATTTTTTTGGGGGGAGGGGCTGTCTTTTAAAAATTAAAATACTTTATCTGGAAAAGCATTTTTTTTTTTTTTTTATCCTCACCCGAGGACAATTTTCCACTTTTTGTTCAGATAGAGTGGGAGGGAAGGAGAGGAAGAGAGAGAGAAAGAGAGAGAGAGAGAGAGAGAGAGAAACATCGATGTGAAACACATCGAGTGGCTGCCATCCGCATGACCAGCCAGGGCCGGGGACAAACTGCAACCGAAGTACGTGCCCTTAGCGGGAACCGAACCCGGGTCTCTCTGGACCGCAGGCCGACGCTCCAACCGCTGAGCCAAACTGGCCAGGGCTGGAAAAGCATTTTGTTACAGCATTTAGCTCAAAACTATACTTTTAAAAATATCAGTGAATTGTTCAATCCTTTATTTAGTATCTATTGAGTGCTTGCCAGGTGTGCGACAATTGAGGAAGATGAAATTTACATACTAATTCCCTGGAGGAAGCAGTAAGTAAGTGAACAGATGAATGCCAGGGTAATTACTGATCTGATAGTTGTGGAGGCATCAGCCGAAAGGTCTGGAAACAGGAGGTGGTTTGGCTTGTTGGGGAAACAGATGAGAAGCCTGGACTGGACTCTATTCTGAAACCTTTCTTTTTTTAAAAAACATGAACCTATTTTAAACTAAAATTTTAGTACCATTTAAAAACTTTTGTCTTCCTGGGAGGTGGGAGGGTCAATGGAGCTGTGTTTTGCAAGGCCTGAGAGACTCTGGTAAGAAGCTGGAATTTTTCATTTTACTAGGAGTTAGGGTTTCTTTGCAAGGAAGCTGTTGGTGGGGATGGGGAGAATTGAAGCAGGGATGTACTGGGTCAGATATACATTTGGGAAAGTTATTTTGTCAGTTGTGTTAATGGAGTTGTTTGTTCTCATTAAGAATGAATTGGAGCCCTGGCCAGTTTGGCTCAGTGATTGGAGCGTTGGCCTGCGGACCAGAGAATCCCAGGTTCGGTTCCCACCAGGGGCACGTACCAAAAAAAAAAAAAAAAGAATGAATTGGAGAAGAGGAGCAGGTGGGACCAAGTAGAAGACTCTAGGGAAGACATGGATGGGATGGGATGGGATGGGATGGGATGGGATGGAGGCAGTAGAGGTGAAAAGCAGTAGGTGAAATTGAATCAACTCACACATACAGGCATATGTCAGAAATATTGTGGTTTTTGTTCCAGAACACTGCAATAAAGTGGGTCACACGAATTATTTGGTTTCCTAGTGTATATAAAGTTATGTTTATACCATACTGTGGTCTATGAAGTGTACAATAGCAGTATGGCTAAAAAATGTATGTAACTTAATTAAAAAATACTTTATTGCTAAAAAATTACTAGCCATCATCTGAGCCTTCAATGAATCATAATTTTTTTGCTGGTGGAAATTTTGTCTCCATGGAGATGAAAGTGCAACATCTAGAAGCACAGTAAAGTGGAGCACAGTACAACAAGGTGTGGCTGTATTTTGGAGATAGAACTCACCGGTATTGGTGATGACTGGATGAGAAGGACAATGAGAGAAGGGGAAGGATCACTTTTGGCTATATGTGCCATTTGACAGAATGCATATATTCCCTCTATTCTGAAAGCTTTTTTCTTTTTTCTTTTTCCCTAACATGAACTTCTTTTAAACTCAAATTTTATTACCATTTTAAAACTTTCATCTTTCTGGTCTAGATTTTTAAAAAAACCTTACCTGAAGATAAGTTTTTATTGATTTTAGAGAGAGAGGAAGGGAGGGAGGGAGAAAGAGAGAGAGAGAGAAGAGAAACATTGATATGAGAGCAACATTAGTCATTTGCTACCCCATGTACCCCGACTGGGGATCGAACCGGCAACCCTTTGGTGCATGGGACAACACTCCAACCAACTGAGGCACACCAGCCAGGGCAATTGTACAATCTACTTAATTTTTTTTCTTATTTAGTAATAAGAACCTTCTTTGTTAGTGTTTTTGGCATCTAATTGGCAGCCTGTTTTCTGTTACTTCTTGCTGGTGAGGATTTAAACTCACTACTTGCAGAGTATAGTCTTTTGAAGTTAGATAGCTGAGAGTCATCCTTGAAAAGGATGAGTCTTTAAAGGCCTGTAACTGCCCTGGCCAGTTTGGCTCAGCGGTTAGAGTGTCGGCCTGTGGTCCAGAGAGACTGGGATTCGGTTCCCACTAAGGGCACGTACCTCGGTTGCAGTTTGTCCCCGGCCCTGGTTGGTCGTGCGGGTGGCAGCCACTCGATGTGTCCCTTTCATATCCATGTTTCTCTTTCTCTCCCTCCCTCCCTCCCTCCCTCCCTCTCCCTCCCTCCCTCCCTCCCTCTCCCTCCCTCCTTCCCTCTCCCTCCCACTCTATCCGAACAAAAAAATGGAAAAATGTCCTCGGGTGAGGTAAATAAATAAATAAACAAATACATGCCTATAACTGTTGAAGCAGACCTCCCTTCTGTGCCTGGTGAGCTTCCCATGGTGAGGATGGCCAGGAGGCTGGGATGGTAGTGGAGCACCTGGAGTCAGTTTCCTAGCTCTGCCTGAGGCACATGCTCACTGCATTATTCCTCTGTTCTGTTCAGTGTGTACTTTCAGGTGTGGTAAGTCAAGGTTATGAGCTTATTTTCTGTCACTTAGGGATAGTACACCCCCTCAGTAATTGGGGTTTATCATATTTTACTAAAATAAGATTTCTTGTGAATGAACGAGATCACGCATATATGGCAGTCTTTAAATTAGATTGTTCAGTGTTTGTGAAATGAATTATTATACCATTTTTCTAAGAAATGAAGAGAAACCAGGAAGAAAATTTATTAGACTGTAATGCATAGAACTTTTATTAATTATTTATTTATTTATTTATTTATTTATTTATTTATTTTATCCTCACCCGAGGACATTTTTGCATTTTTTGTTCAGACAGAGCGGGAGGGAGAGAGAGGAAGAGAGAGAGAGAGAAACATCGACGTGAAGGGACACATCGAGTGGTTGCCACCGCACGACCAACCAGGGCCGGGGACAAACTGCAACCAAGGTACGTGCCCTTAGCGGGAACCGAACCCGGGTCTCTCTGTACCGCAGGCCGACGCTCCAACCGCTGAGCCAAACTGGCCAGGGCCTTTTATTTATTTTTTAACACCCAAATAAGAAGTCAGAAATACAAATAAAACTTCAAAAATGTTTCTTAGACACAGACTATTATTAAATGTCCATTGATGTTTTTATATCCCATTATATTAAAATACAGAAACTTCATATTCTGAACATTTAAAAATAGCTCAATCTTAAAAAGAAGATATAAAGTATTATCATCTGTGCTTTTTGTGCATAATTAGCATGTGCCTGTGGAGGTATAATGACTTTTGGTATAATTACATTACTCATGATAAAAAGTTCAGATGGTAATGAGTGGAGCTACAGCTGGATGACACATTTTAAAATAATTCAAAGATGACTCCACAGAAAGAATGCTATTTTAGTCTCTAGTGATCCCCTTTTTACTCATCAGTTAATTGTGAAGGCACCAATAAAAGATCCTTTTTAAAATGTTTCATTTTCCATTTTTATACACCAATAATGAACTATCAAAAATAGATACTAAGAAAACAATCCCATTTACTATTACAACAACAACAAAAATAAGGTACCTAGGAGTAAATTTAGCCAAGGAGGTAAGGGATTTGTACTTGGAAAACTATAGGACTTTGAAGAAAGAAATTGAGGAAGATATAAATACGTGGAAGCATATACGGTGTTCATGGATTGAAAGAATTAACATCATTAAAATGTCCATACTGGTGTGAGAAGATGGTGGCTGGCAAGACTGGAGGGAGGGTGAGTGTGTGAGAGAGTGAGCTGGTGTGTGAGAGAGTGTGAGTGGACGTGAAGGTAGATGACCAAACTCTAGCAGTGCAGAGAAGTGAAGCGAAAGTTTCCTGTGCTGTGGATGGGAGCAGCCGGCTATCATGGTAAATGGCTCTCCAGGGCGTTTCTCCCTGTGCCGCGGGGAGGTCCCACCATTTTGAAAGATCCTGGGTCTTCCCTGGGAGGAGGCAGTGAGAGTGGCGAGGGCCCAGCGACCTGAGCCACCAGTGCACCTGGCACCATCGGACCAGTGGACACTCTGTGTCAACAGAGACCAGTGCACAGTAATGGAGCTGTCAAGGAGGTGCCAGTTGCAGAAGCCACAGACGGCTGGGAGCCCCCACAGTAGCAGCCCGATCAGAGTCGACATATACCCCCAGCAACAGAGGCTGGAGAGCAGAATCCATCCCCAAGCAACAGAAGCACAGACCAGCATCTGAGACCCATCCCCAAAAACTACAGCAAATGCTGAGCAGGAGTTGAGTCCCACAGGGCAGCAGCACTCCCCAGCTGCCAGCAGCAGGACACAGAGGCCTGTGTGCCCCAGCAGCCCACAAGAACGGTGGGAAGCCAGAGCCCAAGAGGGACTGGTGCGATCCAGCTGCCTGCCCATGGGACCTGCATGGTGTGGGGGCACCAGAGAGGCCTGTGCGACCCAGCAGCCCACAAGAACTGTGGGAAGTCGGAGCCCAAGAGGGACTGGTGCTATCCAGTTACCCGCGGGACCTGCGGGGTGCTGAGGCACTAGAGAGGCCTGTGCAACCCAGCAGCCCACAAGATAGGCATAAAGCTGGGTTTCCAAAGGGACTGTGTGATTCAGTTACCTGCGGGACCTGCAGGGTGCTGAGGCACCAGAGAGGCCTGTGTGACCCAGCAGCCCACAAGATAGGCGTAGAGCTAGGTCACAAAAAGAACTGTGTGATCCAGTTACCCACGGGACCTGCGGGGTGCTGAGGCAGCAGAGAGGCCTGTGCGACCCAGATACCCAAAAATAGGTGTAGAGGCGGGTCTCCAAAGGGACTGTGTGATCCAGCTGCCCATGGTACGGGCAGGGAGTTCGGCTCCAACAGGGCCTGAGCTATATACAGCTACAGGTGGCACCAGCTACCAGTTGGGAACACAGCTCCAGAGGGACCGACGTGATCCAGCAGCAGCATATACCAGGACACACCAATACCAGCCCCCAGTAGTCAGTCATCCAGGATCCACAGCAGGCAAGAGGTGACATGCAATCTGGGAGGCATGATAGCCTTATTTCATATACATTGAGCTGCATACACATCCAAACATCCCTCACCAGGTCTAGAGCTACCAGACGGCTAAAATGGGGACACAAAGAAACAACACCAAAAGGAAAGAAAAAGAGGAATCACCAGAAAAGGAATTACAGGAAATGGAAGACAGCAACTTGTCTGATAAAGAATTCAAAGCATTAATTTTAAGGGTGCTCAAGCAATTTGGTGAGAACTATAAGCAACTTAATAAGAATTATGAAGAGCTCACTGGGAAATACTTCAGCTTAAAAAAAGAGGTAGAAGCTATGCATAAAAATCAAGAGGAAATAAAGAATGACATAGTGGTTATTAAACATACCTTAGAAGGGTTTAATAGTAGATTAGAAGAAGCTGAAGACTGAATCAGCGACTTAGAAGACAAGGTAGAATAAAGCACTCAAATAGAGCAGCAAATGGAAATTAAAAAGCAGGAGGAAAGTTTAAGGGAGCTGTGGGACAAAACAAAACATAACAACATTCGCATTATAGGGATACCAGAAGAAGAATCAGAGAAAGAAAAAGAGAGCCTGTATGAAGAAATAATGACAGAAAACTCCCCTAAACTGGTGAAGGAAAAAGTCACACAAGTCCAGGAAACACTGAGCTTCCCAAGCAAGATGAACCCCAGAAGATCCACAGCTACACACATTATAATAAAAATGACAAACATTAAAGACAAAGAACGAATCTTAAAGGAAGCAAGAGAGAAACAGAAAGTTACCTACAAGGGAGCTCCCATTAGACTGTCAGCTGATTTCTCAATAAAAACACTGCAGGCCACAAGGGAGAGGCATGAAGTGTACAAAGCAAGGGTCTGAATCCAAGACTACTCTATCCAGCAAGGCTATCATTCGAAATTGAAGGAGAAATAAAGGGCTTCATGGATAAAAAGAAAAAGCTAAAGGAATTTACACAACCAGACCAGCACTGCAAGAAATGATGAAGGGACTGTTGGAAGAAGAAGAAGAAACACACACACGGGGGGAGCACAGACATAAAATTAAAATGACAACTAATAACTGTCTATCAATAATTACCTTAAATGTAAATGGCTTAAATGCTCCAATCAAAAGACATAGGGTAGCTGACTGGATAAGAAAATAAGACCCATATATATGCTGTCTACAAGAGACCCACCTCACAACAAAAGACTCACACAGGAGGAAAGTGAAGGGATGGAAAAAATTTTCCAGGCAAATGGAAATGGAAAAAGAGCTGGTGTAGCAATACTCATGTCTGACAAGATAGACTTCAAAACAAGGGCCATTATAAGAGACAGAGAAAGTCACTATATAATATGAAAAGGATCAATCCAACAAGAGGATATAATCCTAGTAAACACATACGCACCCAATACGGGAGCACAAAAACATATTTAAAAATTTCTGGAGGACTTCAAGAAAGAGATCAATAGCAAAACGACCACAGTGGGTGAGTTTAACATGCCACCGACACCACTGGATAGATCTTCTAGATAAAAAATTAACAAGGACATAGAGTTCTTACAAGACAAACTAGATCAGTTGGACTTCATTGATATCTACAGAACATTGCACCCCAAAGCTGCAGAATATACATTCTTCTCAATTGCACATGGGTCATTCTCAAAGATAGATCACACGTTAGAACACAAGGCAAGTCTCTACAAATTCAAGAACATTGAAATCATATCAAGCATCTTCTCAGATCACAGTGGCATGAAACTAGAACTCAATTACAATAAAAACACATAAAAACATTCAAACACTTGGAAGCTAAATAGCATGTTATTAAACAACAAATGGGTTACTAATGAGATCAAGGAAGAAATTAAAAACTTTCTGGAAGCCAATGAAAACAAACACACAGCAACACAAAATCTATGGGACACAGCAAAAGCAGTCCTGAGAGGGAAGTTCATAGCACTACAAGTCTACCTCAAGACACAAGAAAAATTCCTAATTGACTTTCTAACCCTACAACTTAGAGAACTAGAGTGTAAACAAAAAGAAAAACCCAGACCTAGTGGAGGAAGGAAATAGTAAAGGTCAGAGCAGAAATAAACGACATAGAGACTAAAAAAAAAAAAAATTCAAAAGATCAATGAAACAAAAAGCTGGTTCTTTGAAAAGATAAACAAGATCGATAGACCTTTAGCCAGACTCACCAAGAAACAAAAAGACAGAAACCAAATAAACAAAATCAGAAATGAAAGAGAAACCAAATAAACAAAATCAGAAATGAAAGAGGAGAAATACACAGGATCATTGAAACATACTATGAACACTTACACGCCAACAAATTGGACACTCTAGGAGAAATGGACAAATTTCTAGAAACACACAGCCTCCCAAAACTGAATCTGAAGGAGATAGAAAAGTTGAACAGACCAATAACAAAGGAAATTGAAGATGGAATCGAGGAACTCCTAGCAAACAAAAGCCCAGGCACAGATGGCTTCACGGGGGAGTTTTACCAAACATTCAAAGAAGATCTAATACCCATTCTCCTCAAACTATTCCAAAAAATCCAAGAAGACGGAACACTTCCAAACTCATTTTATGAGGCCGGCATAATCTTAATTCCAAAACCGGATAAAGACACTACAAAGAAAACTACAGGTCAATATCCCTGATGAACACAGACGCCAAAATCCTTAACAAAATATTAGCAAATCGGATCCAGGAATACATCCAAAAAATTATTCACCATGACCAAGTGGGTTTCACCTCGGGCATGCAAGGATGATACAATATTTGCAAATCAATAAGTGTGATAGACCACATAATCAAAAGGAAAGATAAAAACCATATGATCATAGCATTAGACTGAAAAACCATTCGACAAAATCCAGCACCTGTTTCTGATAAAAACACTCAGCAATGTGGGATTAGAGGGTTCATATCTCAAAATACTACAGGCCATATATGAAAGACCTACAGCCAACATCATACTCAGTGGGCAAAAACTAAAAATATTTTCCTTAAGAACAGGATCAAGACAGGGATGCTCACTTTCGCCACTCTTATTTAATATAGTACTGGAAGTCTCAGCCATAGCAATCAGATATGAAGAAAAAATAAAAGGAATCCAAATTGGAAAGGAAGAAGTTAAACTGTCGTTATTTGCAGATGACATGATACTATACAAAGAAAACTTTCTAAAGACTCCATCAAAAATCTACTAGACTTAATAAATGAATTTGGCAAAGTAGCAGGATACAAAATTAATGTCAAGAAATCGACAGCATTGTTATACACCAATGATGAAATCACAGAAAGAGAAATGAAAAACACAATGCCACTTACCATTGTGGCAAAATAAAATAACATACCTAGGAGTAAACTTAACCAAAGAAGTAAAGGACCTCTTCACAGAAAACTGTAGGTCATTGAAAAAAGAAATAGAGGAAAATATAAAAAGGTGGAAGCATATACCTTGTTCATGGATTGGAAAAATTAACACCATTAAAATATCCATAGTACCCAAAGTAATCTATAGATTCATTGTAATCCCCATCAAAATACCAATGACCTACTTCACAGAACTAGAACAAACACTCCAAAAGTTTATTTGGAACCAAAAAAGACCCCCAAATAGCCACAGCAATCATGACAAAGAAGAACAAAGTAGGAGGGATCACAACAGCAGATTTCAGGTTATACTACAAAGGCACTGTAATTGCAACAACCTGGTACTGGCACAGGAAGAGGCAGATAGATCAATGGAACAGAACAGAGAACCCAGAAATTGACCCAAGACAATATGCTCAATTAATATTTGACAGAGGTGTCAAGAGCATACAGTGGAGTCAAGACAGTCTCTTCAATAAATGGTGTTGGGAAAATTTGACCGCTACCTGCAAAAAAATGAAGCTAGACCACCACATTACACTATACACAAGAATAAAGTCAAAATGTATAAAAGACTTAAATGTGACTCATGAATCCATAAAAATTCTAGAAGAAAATGTAGGCAACCAAATCTCAGACATTGTAAGCTGCAGAATTTTCCCTAGTGTAACATCTAAGGCAACAGAAGCAGGAAAAAATGAACACATGGGACTACATCAAACTAAAAAGCTTATGTACTGCAAAAGAAACAACCATCAAGACGGAAAGACATCCCACCAAATGGGAGACCATAATCGCCAATGATGCATCAGATAACGGGTTAATTTCCAAAATATATAGAGTGCTCATACAACTCAACAAAAGGAAGACAAAGAATCCAATTAAAAAATGGGCAGAGGACCTAAATAGACACCTCTCCAGAAAGGACATACAAATCGCCAAGAGACATATGAAGAAATGCTCAACATCACTAATCATCAGAGAGATGCAACTTAAAACAACAGTGAGGTATCACCTCACACCTGTCAGAATGGCCACCATTAACAAATCATCAACCAACAAGTGTTGGCAAGGGTGTGGAGAAAAGGGGACTCTAGTACACTGCTGGTGGGAATGCAGACTGGTGCAACCACTATGGAAAACAATATGGTGTTACATCAAAAAATTAAAAATTGAACTGCCATTTGACCCAGTGATCCCACTTCTATCAGTATACCCTACAAAAACTGAAACACCAATCAGAAGGAATATATGTACCCCTATGTTCATAGCAGCACTATTTCCAATAGCTAAGATCTGGAAACAGCCCAAGTGTCTGTCAGTAGATGAGTGGAAAAAAAAGCTGTGGTACATGTACACAATGGAATACTATGCAGCTGTAAGAAAGAGAGATCTCTTATTTTTTGAGATGGCATGGAAGGACCTGGAGAGTATAATGCTAAGCGAAACAAACCAACCAGAGAAAGACAAATATCACATGATCTCACTTGTTTGTGGAATATAATGAACTAAAAAAGCTGCTGAATAAAGTTAACTCAGAGACATGGAGGTGGATTACAGGCTGACAAGACTCAGAGGAGGTGGGGTTTATGAGCGAAACGATAAACCTCAGAACTTACATGCATGTGTGAATGACTAATGAACATAGACAAAAGACCTGGGGATGGGGTAGGGAAGGGGAGGAGGTGTCAATGGGGTAAAATGAGAAACATTTGTAACAAAAACAAATTAATAAATTAAAACAAAAAAAATAAATGAAATAAAATGTCCATATTACCCAAAGCAATCTACGGATGCAACACAAATTCTATTAAAAAACCAATGGTATCTTTTACAGATGTAGAACAAATGTTTCAAAAATTCATATGGTATTAAAAAAGACCTGGAATAGTTGCAGTAATCTTGAGAAAGAAGAACAAAGAGGTATCACAATGCCAAATATCAAATTATGCAACAAGACCACAGTAATCAAAATAGCCTGCTACTGACAGAAGAACAGGCACACAGATCAGTGGAAGAAAACAGAGAGCCCAGAAATCAACCCATGCCTTTATGGTCAATTAATATTTCACAAAGGAGACAGCAACATACATTCCAGTAAAGACAGTCTGTTCAAAAATAGTGTTGGGAAAAATGGACAGGTATTAGAAAACAATAAAACTAGACCACCAACTTACACTACACAAGGATAAACCAAACTGGATAAAGGACTTACATGTTAGTAGTGAAACCATAAAAATCCTAGAAGACATAGGTAGTAAAATCTCAGACATCTCGTAATATTTTTTCTGATATATCTCTTAGGGCAAGGGAAACAAAGGAAAATATAAACAAATGGGACTACATCAAACTGAAAAGCTTCTGCACAGCAAAAGAAAAGCCATCAACAAAATGAAAAGAGAACCCATTGTATGGGTGAACATATTTGCCAATGATACATCTGATAAGGGGTTAATTTCCAAAATATATAAGGAACTCATACAATTCAACACCAGTAATATAAACAATCCATTTAAAAAATGGGCAAAGGTCATGAATAGACACTTCTTTAAAGATGGCATACATACAGATTGGATGAAAGAAGGTGAAGGGATTGGCCGTAGAACATAGTGCATATAACCCATGGACACAGAAAACAGTGTAGTAAGGGTCAGGGGGAGGGGAAGGTGAGGTCTGGATGGAGGTGGGCAAAGGGGAGAAAAAGAGGATACATCTGTAATAGTGTCAACAATAAAAAGGAAATGACTCTTTCTCCCTTCTAGATTTGATGTGTGCTCACTGTTTCCTTCAGTGCTTGACAGGCCACTGCGAGGGTACATCACCTTGGCCTTTTTGAGATGGCTCAAGATTCAGTAGGCCTTTATTCTGAATATCAGTTTTGGATGGGGAAGCTTTCTGTATGGGGCCAGGCCTCCTCTTCAGAAACCCAGCAAGACATCTGCCATCACCTACCTCAGTTTCAGGAGTTCCTGAGGCAGATATATGAAGTCTTGAAAGAGATGGTAAGTAGTAGACCAAAGTTAATGAAGTTACTTTGTGATAACAGGGACTCTTTACCAGATTTCACCTGAATTTGATCCAAGGTCAGGAATTTGTGGTGTTAACCTAATGTAATGAAGGGGTAGAAAGACGAATTCTCATAGGTAATACAGACAGGAAGTGGTTTCCTTTTCTTTGATTCATTATGACTTCAGTCTTTTCTTTTTGACTAGTTATATTGTCACGTGAGACTTCCTGACCATTCAGATTGCTTTTTCATAAACAAGACTTGGGATTCTTTTTTTTTCACGTGGTAAAACTAAAACATTTCAATAGGCAGCTTTTTTTTAAAGGCCTTTGCATCTTGTAAATATTGAAGTTTGCTGAAATGCTTACCTTTTCCTCAGTCCGGTTTTAAAGTAGACTCTCCCAAGAAATGATAAATGTTAAGATCTCTTCTTACAGATATTTCAAGTGGTCTTTTCTTGTGGATATTAAGATTTTGAATGTTTTTACAAGTGTCATATAACTTATTATGGTTTGATATATTTTCATTTTGGTATGGTCTTTATTGCAATAGATATTTTTATGAATTAATGTTTTAATATTACCAAAGTATTTGTTTTATACTTTTTGTCTAACTTCAAGATGAAAAGCATAATTGTCATTTAACATAGTCATTCCTGTGTTATACTTTTATTCTCCTAATCAAAGAAGCAAGTAGGAACTTTGAAGAAAAATTCATGTTGATGATATAAATTCATATGTCTTTTGACACTCTAAGGAAAGATGCATTCTGTATGAACAACCAATGCTAATTTTAAAATTGTTAAGACTTTTGTAACTTAACCTTACAGTGGTCCTAGGAAGTCTAAGATTGGCCTACATGCTGAGACAGTGTGAGGAATTTTTTGCTGCAGCAGTAGGAAATGCTTATCATTTCAGCTTATTTGCACATTATCTCAGTTTGGTCTTATTTTTTAACTGTCTTTGAAAGGTAAAGAAGTGGGAAAAGGGCCAGTTGTACAAGAACATGTATATTTTAAAATCTTAAGCTGTTTTCTATTTAGTTGGTCTTTTTTTGTTTTGGGTTTTAGGTTGTAGACTGCATCTGATGCCATTTAGCATACAGTAATCAAAATAGTAATAAACACAGATATATATCTTTATGCTTTGGCTATTTTTATTTCTTTTACAAGTTCCAGAATTCTTGTACTCATAAACCTTCTTTGTAATAGCCCTTCTGGAGCCGAGTAAGGAACCTCTTTTATTAAGTTAGAATAAAACTCCAGGATAAAGATAAAGGATTATAAAGATATTAATAACCCTTAATGTCTTTTCACTATTATATGGTTTTTGTTATTTTTAAATCAAATTGTGTCACCTGACTGTTAAGGATGAGTGAAATGAAGTTAATTTTGTAACAGAATTGATTTTAACTAAATGTGCTGTGCATCTTAGTTTTGGTGACCTGGGTTAAAGATGAAGGAAGGGTGGTTACTTGTTAGACTTTATTTGAATAACTTATCTAAAGATCTTTTCTAATCCTGTTTTTTGTACTTAAATACATACTAAACAGGAAGCATTTAAGCTCCGTCAACTCAGTGTCAGTTAAGTCTTTCTGAGTTGTATAAGACACTTTTACTGACCAAAATGTAATTTTCTATTATAGGATTCGGGTACAGTCATTGAAAGGTTCCCCACAATTGGTCAACTGTTGGCAAAAACTTGCTGGAATCCTTTTATCTTAGCATACGGTAAGAATCCAAAGCATGTTCTTTCAAAGAAAACATCTAACGATAATTTTAATCTTTGCGTTGTTTAACAAAATACAGAGCTTTATTTATTATTATTATTTTAAAAATTTATTATTTTCTTTTATTAATTTGTTTTTGTTACAGATTTTTCTCCTTTTTCCCCCATTGACACCCTCCCCCCCCATCCCAAGCTTTGTTGTCTTTGTCCATTGGTCATGCATACATGCATATAAGTTCTGTGGTTTATCTCTTCCCCTCCAACCCCCCCTACTCTGAGGCTTGTCAGTCTGTACCCCACCTCTATGTCTCAGGGTCAGTTTCGTTCATCAGTTTCTTTAGTTCATTATATTTCACAAATAAGTGAGATCATGTGATATTTGTCTTTCTCTGCTTGGCTTGTTTTGCTTAGTATAATACTCTCCAGGTCCTTCCATGCATCTCAAAGGATAAGAGCTCTCTCTTTCTTACAGCTGCATAGTATTCCATTGTGTACATGTACCACAGCTTTTTTATCCACTCATCAACTGACAGACACTTGGGCTGTTTCTAGATCTTAGCTATTGGAAATAGTGCTCTTATGAACATAGGGTTACATATATTCTTTCTGATTGGTGTTTCAGTTTTCTTAGGGTATATTTCTAGAAGTGGAATCACTCTGTCAAATGGCAGTTCAATTTTTAACTTTTTGAGGTAACACCATATTGTTTTCAACAGTGACTGCACCAGTCTGCACTCCCACCAGCAGTGTACTAGAGTCCCCTTTTCTCCACACCCCTGCTAACACTTGTTGTTTGATGATTTGTTGATGGTGGCCATTCTGACAAGTGTGAGATGATACCTCATTGTTGTTTTAATTTGCATCTCTCTGATGATTAGTGATGTTGAGCATTTCTTCACATGTCTCATGGCCATTTGTATGTCTTTTTTGGAGAGGTGTCTATTTAGGTCCTCTGCCCATTTTTTAATTGTGTTCTTTGTCTTCCTTTTGTTGAGTTGTATGAGCGCTCTATATATATTGGAAATTAACCCTTATCTGATGTATCATTGGCAACTGGATCTTACAGTCCCTTCTGGGTCGCACAGGTCTCTCTGGTGCCCCCACACCCTGCAGGTCCTGTGGGCAGGCAGCTGGATCGCAACAGTCCCTCTAGGGCTTTGGCTTCCTACCGCTCTTGTGGGTTACTGGGTCGAAGAGGCCTCTCTGGTGCCCCTGCACCTTGCAGATCCTGTGGGCGGGCAGCTGGATCGCACAGTCCCTCTCGGGCTCTGGCTTCCCACTGCTCTTGTGAGCTGCTGGATCGCACTGGCCTCTGTGGAGTCCCAGGTGCTGCTGCTAGTGGCTGGGGAGTGCTGCTGCCCCATGGGGCTCAACTCCTGCTCAGCTTTTGCTGTAGTTTTTGGGGATGGGTCTCAGCTTCTGGTCTGTGCTTCTGTTGCCTAAAGATGGATGTCTGCTCCCTAGCCTCTGTTGCTGGGGGTACATCTCGACTCTGATTGGACTGCTACCGTGGGGGATTGTGCTGGGCTTCCGGCTGTTAGAGCTTCCGCAACCGGCACCTTGGGAGCTCCACTACTATGCACTGGTCTGTGTTGACACAGAGTGTCCACTGGTCCGATGGTACCACGTGCACTGGTGGATTCAGGTTGCTGGGCCCTATCCACTCCCGCTGCCTCCTCCCAGAAAAGACCCAGGATCTTCCAAAATGGTGCGACCTCCCCGTGGCGCAGGGAGAAGTGCCCTGAAGAGCTGCTTACCGAGGTAGCCTCCTGCTCCTATCCACAGCACAGGAACCTTCTGCTCCATGTCTCTGCACTGCTCAGGTTTGGTCCTCAACTTTCATGTCCACTCACACTCTCTCACACACTAGCTCACTCTCTCACACACTCCCTCCGGTCCTGCCTGCCGTTGTCTTCCCATAATTGTTTTATCAGCTGTCGATTTCTTGACGTTAATTTTGTATCCTGCTACTTTGCCAAATTCATTTATTAAGTTTAGTAGATTTTTGATGGAGTCTTTAGGGTTTTATATATACAATATCATGGCATCTGCAAATAATGACAGTTTCACTTCCTCCTTTCCAATTTGGATCCCCTTTATTTTTTCCTCATGTCTAATTGCTGTGGCTAAGACTTCCAGTACTATGTTAAATAAGAGTGGCAAAAGTGGGCATCCCTGTCTTCTTCCCATTCTTAAGGGGAATGCTTTTAGTTTTTGCCCATTGAGTATGATATTGGCTGTAGGTTTTTTACATATGGCCTTTATTATGTTGAGATATGACCCCTCTATTCCTACCTTGTTGAGCATTTTTATCAGAAATGGGTGCTGGATTTTGTTGAATGCTTTTTCAGCATCTATTGATATGATCATATGGTTTATATCTTTCCTTTTGTTTATGTGGTCTATCACACTTATTGATTTACAAATATTGTGTCATCCTTGCATGCCCGGAGTGAAACCCACTTGGTCATGGTGAATAATTTTTTGGATGTATTCCTGGATCCAATTTGCTAATATTTTGTTAAGGATTTTGGCGTCTGTGTTCATCAGGGATATTGACCTGTAGTTTTCTTTGTAGTGTCTTTATCCGGTTTTGGAATTAAGATTATGCCGGCCTCATAAAATGAGTTTGGAAGTGTTCTGTCTTCTTGGATTTTTTGGAATAGTTTGAGGAGAATGGGTATTAGATCTTCTTTGAATGTTTGGTAAAACTCCCCCGTGAAGCCATCTGCACCTGGGCTTTTGTTTGCTAGGAGTTCCTCGATTCCATCTTCAATTTCCTTTGTTATTGGTCTGTTCAACTTTTCTATCTCCTTCAGATTCAGTTTTGGGAGGCTGTGTGTTTCTAGAAATTTGTCCATTTCTCCTAGAGTGTCCAATTTGTTGGCGTGTAAGTGTTCATAGTATGTTTCAATGATCCTGTGTATTTCTCCTCTTTCATTTCTGATTTTGTTTATTTGGTTTCTCTTTCATTTCTGATTTTGTTTATTTGGTTTCTGTCTTTTTGTTTCTTGGTGAGTCTGGCTAAAGGTCTATCGATCTTGTTTATCTTTTCAAAGAACCAGCTTTTTGTTTCATTGATCTTTTGAATTTTTTTTTTTTTTTAGTCTCTATGTCGTTTATTTCTGCTCTGACCTTTACTATTTCCTTCCTCCACTAGGTCTGGGTTTTTCTTTTTGTTTACACTCTAGTTCTCTAAGTTGTAGGGTTAGAAAGTCAATTAGGAATTTTTCTTGTGTCTTGAGGTAGACTTGTAGTGCTATGAACTTCCCTCTCAGGACTGCTTTTGCTGTGTCCCATAGATTTTGTGTTGCTGTGTGTTTGTTTTCATTGGTTTCCAGAAAGTTTTTAATTTCTTCCTTGATCTCATTAGTAACCCATTTGTTGTTTAATAACATGCTATTTAGCTTCCAAGTGTTTGAATGTTTTTATGTGTTTTTATTGTAATTGAGTTCTAGTTTCATGCCACTGTGATCTGAGAAGATGCTTGATATGATTTCAATGTTCTTGAATTTGTAGAGACTTGCCTTGTGTTCTAACGTGTGATCTATCTTTGAGAATGACCCATGTGCAATTGAGAAGAATGTATATTCTGCAGCTTTGGGGTGCAATGTTCTGTAGATATCAATGAAGTCCAACTGATCTAGTTTGTCTTGTAAGAACTCTATGTCCTTGTTAATTTTTTATCTAGAAGATCTATCCAGTGGTGTCGGTGGCATGTTAAACTCACCCACTGTGGTCGTTTTGCTATTGATCTCTTTCTTGAAGTCCTCCAGAAATTTTTAAATATGTTTTTGTGCTCCCGTATTGGGTGCGTATGTGTTTACTAGGATTATATCCTCTTGTTGGATTGATCCTTTTCATATTATATAGTGACTTTCTCTGTCTCTTATAATGGCCCTTGTTTTGAAGTCTATCTTGTCAGATATGAGTATTGCTACACCAGCTCTTTTTCCATTTCCATTTGCCTGGAAAATTTTTTCCATCCCTTCACTTTCCTCCTGTGTGAGTCTTTTGTTGTGAGGTGGGTCTCTTGTAGACAGCATATATATGGGTCTTATTTTCTTATCCAGTCAGCTACCCTATGTCTTTTGATTGGAGCATTTAAGCCATTTACATTTAAGGTAATTATTGATAGACAGTTATTAGTTGTCATTTTAATTTTATGTCTGTGCTCCCCCCGTGTGTGTGTTTCTTCTTCTTCTTCCAACAGTCCCTTCATCATTTCTTGCAGTGCTGGTCTGGTTGTGTAAATTCCTTTAGCTTTTTCTTTTTATCCATGAAGCCCTTTATTTCTCCTTCAATTTCGAATGATAGCCTTGCTGGATAGAGTAGTCTTGGATTCAGACCCTTGCTTTGTACACTTCATGCCTCTCCCTTGTGGCCTGCAGTGTTTTTATTGAGAAATCAGCTGACAGTCTAATGGGAGCTCCCTTGTAGGTAACTTTCTGTTTCTCTCTTGCTTCCTTTAAGATTCTTTCTTTGTCTTTAATGTTTGTCATTTTTATTATAATGTGTGTAGCTGTGGATCTTCTGGGGTTCATCTTGCTTGGGAAGCTCAGTGTTTCCTGGACTTGTGTGACTTTTTCCTTCACCAGTTTAGGGGAGTTTTCTGTCATTATTTCTTCATACAGGCTCTCTTTTTCTTTCTCTGATTCTTCTTCTGGTATCCCTATAATGCGAATGTTGTTATGTTTTGTTTTGTCCCACAGCTCCCTTAAACTTTCCTCCTGCTTTTTAATTTCCATTTGCTGCTCTATTTGAGTGCTTTATTCTACCTTGTCTTCTAAGTCGCTGATTCAGTCTTCAGCTTCTTCTAATCTACTATTAAACCCTTCTAAGGTATGTTTAATAACCACTATGTCATTCTTTATTTCCTCTTGATTTTTATGCATAGCTTCTACCTCTTTTTTTAAGCTGAAGTATTTCCCAGTGAGCTCTTCATAATTCTTATTAAGTTGCTTATAGTTCTCACCAAATTGCTTGAGCACCCTTAAAATTAATGCTTTGAATTCTTTATCAGACAAGTTGCTGTCTTCCATTTCCTGTAGTTCCTTTTCTGGTGATTCCTCTTTTTCTTTCCTTTTGGTGTTGTTTCTTTGTGTCCCCATTTTAGCCGTCTGGTAGCTCTAGACCTGGTGAGGGATGTTTGGATTTGGAGGCAGCTCACTGTATATCAAAGATGGCTACTATGGTATGTATTTCTTTAACACTGGTGATTCTCTCTCTCACCAATGGACCGGTTCTGAAGCGCAAACCTCTCCACTAATGATCAATCCTTATTTAGATGGTTCAGTACCTTGTAGATATCCATTATTTTTCCAGGTCTCAGAATCTTCTGGGATTACAAGGTTCCCTACATCTCTTGTCTCAAACCAATTCTGGTAATAGGCTCCACAATGTCCAAGGCACCAGGAAACCCCTGGTGCGGCCTCCCTGGAGAACCTGCCAAATAGAGAACTTTAAATGATAAACCTGTCTTCTATATTTCATGAAGCAACTTTTCAAATGTATTTATTGCTCTGTTACAAAAATGACATCCTTTCTTGTTGTTCATATGTTTGTATAGATGAACACACACACCTGCAGATCTGTAGGAAACACAATTCCTTGTATTAGTGAGTAGAAATTCTAATATGATTATCATAGCTTCATTTTTAATTCAGTATAAAATGGTTATAATAATGAAATATTTTCTTTGTTTCATATTAACTCACATACCATTTCTTACATTTAAAATTAGTCTTCAGAGTTTCAATTTTCCATGACCCTACTATTGTTCAGGGATGACAACTTGGTTTTACCCAAGGTTAAGAGGAACTGGGATTACATTGGGGGAGGTATTCCTCTCCTGATCTCTTGCCTACGTGTCCTGACTTTTATTTTCCGTTTAATCCTCCACAACTACACCACATGCATGGTAGCCAGGTTAATTACTAACTGCGGCCGAAGGCGCATGATTTTAGGGCTTGTGGCATGCAGTTCCTTTTGCCTGGAACTCTGTTCTCATCTCTCCTCTTCATAAACCTTTTAAATCACTTTGTTGGAGCTGAGTTAGGAACTTCTGTTCATGTCTCCATCGCCGCCAGCATTTCCCTTCATTATAACACTTACTACACTGTTTTATAATTGTTGGTTTGCCTGTCTTATGTCCTGAAAGACTGAATGTCTTTCAAGAGCAGGAACTATGATTTTAGTTCTCTTTGTCATCCTAGTGCCTATGTTAGGGTGGAGCAGACACACCTGAAGGTGCACAGTTGAGGTTTATTGCCTTGATTTGACTATATTATTACCTAATGTAATATTTCCATATTTCTTTGTCAAAGACTGATTGTGTAACATGATATCAGAATAAAAAATAAAATGAATATTTCTCTTTGATGTTTTACAGAAGTATGCAATTTCTCTCTCCTCACCTGGCATAAGTTATCATAAGAAACATGAACTAGGTGGGGAAGGAACATCAGCATTTGATCCTGTGAGCATACATGTATGGGTGCACTGAACACACTCAAACTCACTTTCTCTGGACCCACTTTCATCGACCTCTCTTTCTCTCCACCTAGCCTCTTGCTTCTTCTTCCTCCTTGAGTTGATTCTTCCTCCTCCTAACCACTCAGTCTGTTTAAGTTCTGAAATGGCAAAATCATCATTATACAGCTATCACTGTACTTCCCACACTACCATGGACACCTACCTGCCCTGTATTTATGTACTTGAGCTATACCAGTGTTTCTCAAACACCCTTGACCAGAAATACATTTTCTTACATGTGGATATGTATATATGCATGTGAACACATATACTTATACACATAAATACATACACTGCACACACACGCATTTCATTAAAGAATGCTTATTCTTATTATATATTCAATCCATAGTCACTATGCTATTTCAAAAATGATCTTTCTGACCCCAAACTGATTTCCCAACCTAGTAATGGGTCATGAACAAAAGTTTGAAAAGTGTTGGGCTAGGCTGATGATACTAATGGAAGAATACTTCATGGATTGGATAACCATTTTTAGAAAAAAAGTTCTGTGCCCTTTAAGTATACATGGTACTTGTAAAACATCTCTAATTCAGAATGTTAACATGTGGGAATGTTTGTGTTATAGAATTAAAATAGTAGAATGAGAGGCATTGCTCACATTGTGCTGGGCACTGGTCTCTGCATTGCATAGTGGATCTAATCAAGTTCTTAATGATAGTCTTGTAGAAGAGGTAATGATGTCACTTTTCTCAGATTACAAAGCTAATAAGAGCCAGGAGCCCACCCCTCTAAAGTTCACATTGTTGTAATGATCTAACCCACTGTGGATCACACCATGTGGTTGAAGTGTTCTAGTCCTGGCTTTACCACTGGCCAGCTTTACCTGAATGTATATATTCACTGGAGAGATATTTACTAGTGTGTGTGTGTATATGCATGCCACGGCCTAGGAAAATATGACTCACAATCTCTGCTCACTTTCCTGTTAAGGAGAAAAGAGACCAGAAGTTGGAACAAGGAGCTGAAAGGAAGGAAAATTTCACATGCAAGTTCATGGTAGGCCTGAGTCTTGGAGAACAGTAGAGGAGATGGGATTTTCTAAGACAAGCCGTGGAACTCTCTGGGTTTCTGATTCCTTATTTGTAAAAGTGAGAGACTGGACTAATTTTATTCCTATTATTATAATGTGTCAGTGAGATAACAGAGACGCACAGCCAAATTGTAAAGGAGCACTTTATTCTCGCCGGCGGGCTATGGGGGACATAGTCTCCCCTCAGATCAGCAGCACCATATCCTTCTTGCTGGTTTGATTTTAAAGACAGAAGCTCCATACTCCTTTTGCCCCCCCCCCCCCCCAGAGGACTGGTACAATAGTGGGTGTGACAGCAATTACAGAAGTCAAAATTAGCATAGTTCACCAGGCTCATGAGTACCTGCAAATGCCTGCAATTACTGATAGGAAACTGCAAATGCCTGCAAATAATACCAACACTAGAAAACTGCAAATGCCTCCCAACATGTGGGCAACTATAACCTTAGGCAAAATTCCTTTACTTCTAGGGATAATTAACCTATTATTGGAAAAATATCAAGGAAAGTCAATTGATGATAAAAATGGAGTTATTTAGTCGCCTAAACCAAGAGGCCTCCATAAGAATGGAATCTAGTGGCCTTAGCCTTGGGGCCCAGGTCACTATTGTCTTACACTTCTATCAGTCTGTGATCTTTCCTTAGCACTTTCTCTTCATTACAAAACAGCCAGAAACAAATTCTCCATCTCTTTCTGTTTCAGTGCTTGTGTTGCCTTTTGAACTTCTGGTTAAATTTCAGTTTCCTGTTTGAGGAACACCTTTGATTTTGAGCTCACAGAGAATATTGACAGGCACGGAAGAACTTTATGCTATTGTTTCACTGGTTGGCCATTGTCTTTCAGGAAAGGGTCTTTTTTTACAATCACATAATATCAAAATAACTTTATAAATACAGTAAAAGTAAACAGTTTTCATTAAGAAAAGAAGTCTCCCATAATATTAAGTGAGAACAGGATCAGAAATAAGGATAATAAGGATGGAAGAAGTATTTGGAAATGAAGACACCAGAAAGAAAAGAGACAAAATAGTTAATTATAGAATGGGGAAGACACCTTTTTTCTTCCTTTCCTTTCCTTTTCCTTTTCCTTTTCCTTTTCCTTTTCCTTTTCCTTTTCCTTTCCTTTTCCTTTCCTTTTCCTTTTCCTTTTCCTTTTCCTTTTCCTTTTCCTTTTCCTTTTCCTTTTCCTTTTCCTTTTCCTTTTCCTTTTCCTTTTCCTTTTCCTTTTCCTTTCTCACCCGAGAACATTTTTGCATTTATCTTCAAATAGAGCAAGAGGGAGAGAGGGAAGAAGAGAGAGAAACATCTTTGTGAGAAAGACACATCAACTGGTTGCCACCCACACAACCCTAACCAGGGCCAGGGACAAACTGCAACCGAAGTACATGCCCTTGGCGAGAACCAAACCCGGACTGGACTCTCTGATCCAGGCTGACACTCTAACCGCTGAGCCAAACCGGCCAGGGCAGGAAGACACCTTTTATTAATGGTGTTCTCTGCATAAAATTACTTCCTTTACCTCCTTGGAATCCTTGCTTCTAGCTTTGCCCTCATAATTAAACATAACAGCTACAGTCTCTTCCTCACTATTTGCTATGTATTGCTGTTTAACAATTTGCCCCCAAACTTGGCAGCTTAAAACAATATTTATTGTCTCAAAAAATACTGCCTTCATGCTTTTAAACTGTTGAATTAAAGTTTACAGAATTAACTTAGTTTTATTTGAAATTTCAGTTTAAGATATCAAAACATAAAATGTTATGTGGCAAATATATGTTGGTGTATTCCTTTCACTTGCACTCTTTCAGAATCCAACTTTGCACCAAGATCTGCTGTCTGTGACTGCCCCCATGATGAATCCCAGCCAGTTTCCCATCTCACTTGATTGCCTGGCTGGATGCTCCAGTCCCAAAGTCAGGGCCTCCAGGGAGGATCCTGATAGATGCCACCCCCTGTGGGGTGCTTGTGGCATTCATGAATAACAGTGATGGCTTGCATATGTAAATTCCTAAAACAAAGGAAGCTCATTAGCAGGCCATTTCAATGTATTTCTGTGCATTTACTCAGGGCAAAGGAAGTCACCTCCTACAGGTTGGGTGAAAGTTTCTTTGGCTTTTCTTTTTCTTTTTGAGAGAAAAAGAAATATACTTGTTGAACTAAATATGTGGACTCTCTCAACACCTGGGAGACACTCCAGTTTTTTTGGATTCTTTAAGATTTAAGCTCAATAAATTAACGTTTTCATTTTCTTCTTATGGGGGAGGGGAGAGTGTTAAATGTCCAATTTTTGGAAATGCTCCCCATCAGGTTAAATTCTTTTTTAACCTGGGAAGCTGCTTGTGTAAACTTGTCAACTGGACCAGTTCCGAACCAGGGTTCCACCCTGACATGGTCTGGGGCCTCCAGGCTCTTGACTCCAGCAGGAAAGAATTCAAGAATGAGTTGGAGTGAGAGTGAAAGCAAGTTTTATTTATGTAGAGAAAGTGAGAGGTTAGGACTTGGGTTTCTGGAAACAGGATCAGGGGTTGAGCCTGAGATTGGCTGCCACCACCCACTGTCCCCTGGTTGCAAGTCTCACAGGGCATGTCTGTGAAAGAAGTGAAAATATACATCTCAGTTGACACTAGTAAACTTGTGAGTTGTGCCCTGTGGTCAGTTTCTGGGATTTTATGTGTTTTCAGGTTCTGAACTTTGCGGTGCTAAATTCTGTCTTTGCCTTTGAGTTGGGACAGAGTCTTGTTGCTAATATGGTCTGTTCTGGAATTGTCATAGCACTGTGGCACCAAATTCAGTTTTTGCCTTCTAGCTGAGAGAGAGCCTTGTCCCTAACATGGTTCTTTCTGGAAATGTCATGGTGTTTGTCTCCCTGGGCCCCCCATTCTATTTGTGATATCAGTTTTCATCATAACAATGGTATAATGAGCTTTGGGGTCAGTCTCTGGTCAATTTTTCTTCCATCTTGGATTGATCTGGTTTTAGCTAGTCCTTGCTATTGACTTCTGTGACCACCACAATAGTTTCCTGCAATAAACTGTTTCACTTTGATCTTGTGTGGAAGTGGGGACTCTGATGAGAGGACCTGACTAGCAGCATATTAGCCTGTGATAAATGCTCTTACTTCCTCATTCCACTTGTTTGGAGTTTTTTCTAATGTCTTTCTGTTCTGTCTCAAGCTTATCATTGGATGTGTCAGTCACACTTGTGACATGAAGATGGAATTTCTTCTAATATTTAAAGCGTAGGGCATATAATAGTCACATTTTTAATCATTGACATTGGTTTAATCTGAAGAACCCTAGGGTCATTAGAGGTTAAATGATATGATTTTTGAAATAAATTGATCTCAGGTAGGTCAGTGCTGTATTTGAGGTCATAAAAATGAGGGAAAAAAGTGAATGTCCCTCTGAATAACTTCTGAGGATGTTTGTTTAGAGATGTTAGTTATTAGAAGACTATAAGCCTATAGTTTTTTATGGGGAAAAATGGTTTCAAAAAATACTGTTGGTGTTTTTTGGTGTGCAGTTGAAATGCAGAGGTAGCTTTCTGTAGTTTGTATTGCCCTTATTTCTTATTAACAAATCCCTTAGAAATACTGTGTTTATGAGATTGCAGAAGATAAGAAGGTAAAGGGTGAGGAGAAACAGGGTTTACCACCCCAGAACATGCCTTTTGGAATATTGATTATTTTAAGCTGGTTGGTTATTTATTTATTTGTTTGTTTAATTGTTTATTTATTATCCTCACCCGAGGACATTTTTTCATTTTTTGTTCAGATAGAGTGGGAGGGAGGGAGGGAGAGAGAGAGAGAGAGAGAGAGGGAGGGAGGGAGGGAAAGAGAGAGAGAGAGAGAGAGAGAGAGAGAGAGAGAGAGAGAGAGAGACATCAATGTGAAAGGGACACATCGAGTGGTTGCCACCCATACGACCCAACCAGGGCCAGGGACAAACTGCAACCTAGGTACGTGCCCTTAGCGGGAACCTAACCCAGGTCTCTCTGGACTGCAGGCCGATGCTCTAACTACTGAGCAAAACTGGCCAGGGCTAAGCTGGCTATTTTTAATTAATAAAAGACTTAGAAAAAAAAAACTTTGACCTTCCCCCAACTACTAAAAGAATTTAGATAGAGAACCTGCTCCAGGAAGGAAGCTATTATCACAGATAGCTGTAGTTTTATATGAACTAAGTGTGATAGAAAAGGAGGGACCTAGTAAGACCCTTTGATCAAAGTCCTCTCTGTATTCCATTGTTAAAGATAGTCCAGCAAACATTTATTTACCAAACATTTGCTTTTCCATCTCCATGTGAGTTTTCTTCCTCTCCTTTAAAGTCCAAGACCATAATCGCCACCTCCTTCTCCTTAGCTCAAGATGGCATATGAGCCTTAACTGCCCAATTTCTCCTTAGGTTCCATTTTCTTACTTGTACATACATAATAAATTTGGTCATTTTCTCCTGTTAATCTGTCTCTCATTAATTTGATTATTAGTCCAGAGAGAAGAATTTAGAAGTGTTGAAGGAAATTTTATTTTTCTCTTCCAACAAGGGCATCAGGTGACTCTGCAGAGGATTGATTCCAGGTACAGGGTTTCCTCAGTCTCACCTCCATGGCCTTGTGATAAAGTCCATAGTTGCTTGGCTCTAGTTCAGATAACTGACATCTTTAGTCTTTGCTTTTTAGGCCTATTACACAGTTTCCAGCTGGAATGGACTCAGTTTCCAAAAGAGAAATAAATGGCTCTCTAAATAGATATTTCCATTGAATATAAGATTTCCAAGTTCAGCATTTTCATCACATATTCAGTAAAGTTTTAAATTTTATAGAGTAAAGAATTAGGAGCACATTAAGAGGCTTCTAGCTTATCCAAACATTTTGCTATTAAACAGTCTTTTTGTTAAATTTGTTTTTAACAGGAGAGGGTATTTTGGCAAATTAGAAAATTAAAAGATTAAGTCTAAAGTATTAAGTACTGCCTATAACAATTATGTTGCCTTCAAAAGGTTGAAACTACTAATGGTTTGAAATGAAAAATAAAGAACTGATCTTGAGAAAAACCCATTTCTTTTAGTTCTTTCCATCATTCTCTTTTGGCTTTAAAATTTGCTGCTGTAATAGAACAGGAATTGACCACACAAGGGCTAAGCGTACGTGATCCCAAGCCCACAAGAAGAAAAAACCCACAAAGTTGTTTCACACATGGTCCTGGATGCTTGTTCTGTGAACTTAGTAGTTTGAAATTTTCCTAAAATATAATAAATATATTTCCTGTACATAAAATGTTTAAATTGTTTTATACTGACTATCTTTCCTTGTATTTAATTAAACCTACTCATTTTAGTTTTTCTTCTTGCAGACGAAAGCCAAAAAATTCTAATATGGTGCTTATGTTGTCTGATTAACAAAGAACCACAGAATTCTGGAGAATCAAAACTTAACTCCTGGACACGGGTAAGAGAATAAATCTTGCCCTGCACTGCTTTGAATTAAATTGACTCTTTAAAGATGCTACTCTGGCAGTCTAGTTCTAAGATGTTTTAGAAACATTTCAGACATATGCTTTACTGTTACATTGTCTTGCTAAGTGTCAGGTTATTCAAGAGATTACATTTTTGTTTGTGAATTCTGTAAGACCTTGGTCTTTAGGGTGAACTTTTCCATTCCTACAAAATCTAGTGTTGAGTGGATTTGAAAAGTTACTTTCAGGTAATTTAAAGAATGTACTCTGTTTCCCTCTAGCAGTTGCTATCCTTCAAAAAGTTGTTTCTCCCTACAACCTAGTTTAAATACTGTAATTATGTACTTCCTCTCCAGGTACTTCTCTGCCTCTCTCAGAATTTATTTTGTAGTAAAACTAAAATTCAGAAGTTCCCTGGTAACAGTAGTCTTTATTTTATGTCCCCAAATTGGTACCCAGACCAGTATGTTAGACTAGCTGCTGTAGCTCACACCATCAAGTTGGTTACTCAGCTGTGCTAGTCCAGATGGCTGACAGCTCCCTGCATTCCCCATGTCTGTTTCTGCTTCCTCTTGAAGAGCAGGCACAAGTTGTAGAATATGTGAGGCTGCGCTGGGGTGCCCTCACCACCAGCAAGTTGGCTGTTCTTATCTCTTACTTCCCACTGTCCTGCTGTCATAACCCCAAGGACTTGCTGATGTCTGTCAGACTCCACTTAGTATGCATATGGTTCAGATTACTGCTTAGTATGAAATCACCCACGCAGATTAAAACATGTGGTTTTGTCTATCAACCTGACTGGTGATATAATTTCATTCACTGCTTTTTGACCATTGCTTTGTTTAAAACAAAATTGCAAACAGAGATGACAAAGTCACTATTTGTAATTTCCTGTTAATTGAAAGAAGAATGGAAGGGACAGGGATGGTGGAAGTAAAAAGGACTGTGTAAGGGAAGGAAAGAATGCAGAATTTAATTGGAAGGAAAATTAATGTAAGGAGCTGAAGAAAGGAATTGATAAGTAGAATTAGGGATAAAATGGTATGAAAAACAAGGTTATAGGATAACGTATTTAGTCTTTAATGTTTTAAATTGTTGCTTCTGTTGAGTATTTGATATTTTTATTATTATTTAGGATATATTTTTCTATTACCTAGCTCAGTACATCCTGACATAGACCATCTAATTAAAGTATTTTTTTTTTTAAGGATAATTGTCGTTAACTTTCTTTATTTCATTCATGACTCTGTTAGCCCATTTAAAAATGTCTGGCCTTGCATTTTATTTTGTGGGTTTCTCTTATTTAATGTACTGTCTGTTTATTAATAGGTACTTATAGAGAGATAAAGTAAAAACACTTCATCACTTCATTCCTACCTTCAGAGAATTCACGGACTGGCCAGATCATCCAAGGGCAGTGTGTTGGGTTATTAGTAGAGCTGTAAATAGGTATGATGGTAACACAGCGGAGAGACCCTTGCTCAGACTTCAGAGTTTGGAGACATTTCCTAGGGGAGATGATACATTGGCTGAGTTTTGAAGGATGACTAGGAGAGCAGGGATAGAGTTTTAGGAGTGATATTGCTGTCAGTAGAAAGAGTATATGCAAAGAAAGTGTGGTGGTGAGAACGCAAATGTTGCATTCAGGAGCCTGCAGGTACTTAGACATACTTGAGGTTGGGATTTTATAGGGTTGGCGATGAAGCATAAAGCCTGAGAGACAGGTAAGCACCAAGAGTTATGTATGATTATAAGACGTTTTTATTTTATCTTGAAGGCAGTGAGGAAACCACCAAAGTATTTTGAACAGAGAAATCATGTGGCCAGGTGTGAATTTTAAAAACTTAACAGCATAAGGAAATTGATTTGGAAGGTGGCAAGGATGGTACTTTGGAAACTAGTGAAGTGGTAAAGGTGAGAAATTGTGAGGACCTAAATGAAATGGATGAAAGGAGCCTAATTTATGATATTAATAAGGTAAATATCCAAAAGTTGTAATGGCAGATTAAGTGCAGATGTACTTAGATATGGTACAGTTGTAAATACTGTTCTCAGGAGAGCGAGCTGATTTGCAAATAAAGGTTTCACAGTTACCAGTGTAAGGGAATAGTGGACGCCTTGAGTGGGAGTGAAGTCACCTAGGGAGAGTCCCTAGAAAGGGCCTCAGGACAATCTTGAGAGACATTGGCATTTAAGGAGTGGGTGGAAGAATAAGCTACACTGCAGACTAGAAATGGGGAGCGAAAGAAGTAAAAGGTAGTAGCAGCGTTTCAAGGAGGAATGAGTAGCATTCATTCTAATAATCTAATGCTGTAGTGCAGCACTGTCCAGTAGAAATAACATAACACATAGATAATTTTAAATTTCCCAGTAGCTGCTTTAAGAAACATAAATAGGTGAAATTAATTTTAATAATTTTATTTAACCCAATATGTCCCAAAATACTATCATTTCAACATATAATTAATATAAAAATTATTAGAGTATTTTTTCATACTAAATCATTGAAATCCAGTGTGTATATTATACTTATGCTTACATCTATCTACATGTTACATCTTAATTCAGATGCTAAATTTTTATTGAAAATTTTTTATCTGTATTTAAGTTTCATAAAATTTATAGTTGAAAAAGTAGGTTCATATACACAAATTATTCCAAAGAAACCTATAATTGAATCAAGTGTCAAATTTTAAATTTATATTTAATTAGAATTTTAAAAAATTAACTTCCTTTGTTTGTACTCTATATTTGAAGTACTCGGTAGTAACATGTGGATAGTGACCACAGTATTGGACAGGACAGCTGCAGAGCATAAAGCAAGTTAAGGATCAAAAAACACTGACTGAATTGAGCCACTAGCAGGAATGACATTGGTGAGAACAGGTTAATAGGAGGTTGAGGGAAGTATCCAGATTGCTACAGATTGAGAAATGATGGTGAGAGAAGGAAGTGGTGGTGATCAGCTTTGGTTACTCTTGGTTACTCTTTCAAGAAACTTGCAGTGAAGAAGGGAGAGAGGAGATGGTAGTTAGACTAGATCACAGAATTGAATTGATTGCAATTGAGAAAGATTCTGAGAAGAAAGTGCTGGTACAAAGAGGTTGAGAACATAGGAGATTGGGAAAACAATTTTCCTTCTCATTGTACTAAACAACCCTGTAATATTAACTGATAAAAAAGATATCTAGAATAATATGGGTTGTTTAAGTATTAGCAATCTAAAGCTAAGTATGTATACTTACATAATCATATAATGTTGACCATAAATGCAGCAAGACAGAAGAAACCTGGTTTATGAATCAATTGTACATCTTGGGTATATTTTCTTTCACCTTAGAAGAAGTACTTTCTCCATAAAAGTTTTAGAGCAACATATTTCACAGTAAATTTGTATAATTTGTCATCGATTAGCCTTCTGAAAATTATATAACAAGCCATATTTTATATAACTGTAATATTTTAGTATTTGTTAATTTTATTTAATGAGCATTTATTTAGTGCCCAATATATGCAATGCTGTTCTAATTGTGGTAATAAAAACTTGGCTTATTCTGTGTTCCTAGAGTATCACGAGTGTGACGGAAACAGTCTGAGTGAAACACCAAGAATTTCTTCTATAAATTCTAAAATTCAGTAAAAATTCAGATTAATTATTAAATTTTAAAATGTTAGACCAAGTTGTATAAGTTGTATTTTTAGAACAGAGATGAAATAATGCTTATGCTTGCCATATGTTAGCATGTTATGCTGGAAATGCATTAAATACAGTCTGTGTTTTGGCGTTTTACTGGTAACCTCAAGTGTGCTGTTTAACACTACGTCAATGACTAGTGTTACAGTTGAGAGACTGGTTGAGTCACAGGCCTCTTTTATATCTCTTCGGAATACTTGGTTGTTGAAAATGTTAGTTTTCCTGGTGAATCCATTGAACAGATACTTTGTGAGCACCTACTGTTCCCCAGGTAGTATGAGAGGTTAAGGATACAGTGGTGGATCTAAAGACAGTATTGTTTACAATAGCCAAGATATGGAAGCAGTGTGTAGGTGAGCATCAGTGGATGATTGGATAAAGAAAATGTGGGACATATATGCAATGAATATTATTCATCTATCAAAAAGAATGAAATCTAGTCTGGCTGGTGTGGCTCAGTGGTTGAGCGTCGAGCCATGCACTAAGAGGTCGCAGGTTTGATTCCCGGTCAGGGTACATGACCAGATTGTGGGCCCAATCCCCAGTGGGGTGCATGTAGGAGGCGGCCAGTCGATGTTCTCTCTCATCGATGTTTCTATCTCTCTCTCTCTCACTTCTCTCTCTAAAATCAATAAAGGAAAAAAATATGTTAAAAAAAAAAAGAATGAAATCTTGTCATTTCCAACAACATGGATTGCCCTGGAGGGCATTATGCTAAGTGAAATAAGTCAGACAGATAAAGACAAATACCATATGATCTTAGTTATATATGGAATAGAAAACAAGCTCATAGATACATAGACTAGATTGGTGGTTGGGGTGGGGGAAGTGGATGAAGGGAGGTTAAAGGGTACAAATTTCTAGTTATAAAAGAAATAAGTCATGGGGATGTAATATACAGTATGTTGACTGTAGTTAATAATACTGTATTATATATTTGAAAGTTGCTAAGAGTTAGAACTTAAAAGTTCTCATCCTAAGAAAAAAGAATTTTTTTTTATACTGTGTGGTGATGGATATTAGACTTATTTTGATAATCATCTTGCAATATATACAAATATCAAATCGTGCACTTGAAACTAATGTTATATGTCAACTATACCTCAATAATAATAATAATAATAATAAATCACATATGCCAAAATGTATAACAAGTAATTGCTTAGTTCAAGAGAGGAAAATGAAGATGAGTAAGGGAAAGAGATGATGAAGTTTCACTATTAGAAAGGATAGTTAGAAATGTTCTCCAAGGAGGTGACTTTTTAGGAGAGATTTAAATGAGTTGAAGGAGCCCTGGCCAGTGGGGTTCAGAGGGTAGTCCCATGCACCAAGAGGTCGTGAGTTCGATTCCATATCAAGGCATGTGACCAGGTGGTGGGATTGATCCCCAGTAGGGGGTGTGTGCAGGAGGCAGCCAATTATGTCTCTGTCTCTCTCTCTCTAAAAAATCAATAAAAACCTATTTTTTTAAAAAAAAATTTAGTTGAAGGAATAAGCCCATTTTTTTTTTTTTTTGCAGCCCATCAGTGCCTCTCCCATATCGATGCCTCTCTCTCTTTCTCTTCCCTCCTCCCTCCCTCTCTCTCTTTCTTTCTCCAACTTCCTCTCTCTCTCTTGTTGGGTGGGGAACTCTGGCTTCTACTTCTTCATCCTGCATCTGAAAGGCTGTCTCCTTGCTCTTGGAGGTTCTTCCATTCCCTGTAGGAGTTTTATCCCTATTTATTTTTTTAAAATTTTATTTGTGCCCGGCTGATGTAGCTCAGTGGTTGAGCGTTGACCTGTGCACCAAGAGGTCACCAGTTCGATTCCCAGTCAGGGCACATGCCCAGGTTTTGGGCCCAATCTCCAAGTGGGGGCATGCAGGAGGCAGCCAGTCAATGTTCTCTCTCATCGATGTTTCTATCTCTCTCTTGCTCTCTTTTTCTCTCTCTCTAAAATCAATAAAGAAAAAAATTAAAACAAAATTTTATTTGATTGTCTTTCTTTTTCTTACTGATTTGTAGAAATTCTTTATTGTGTTGAATTGTACTAATTTTGTTGTTGCTAATCCTCACCCGAGGATACTTTTCCATTGATTTCTAGAGCAAAAGAGAGGAGAGACTTTGATGTGAGAGAAAGACATTAATTGGTTGCCTACTGTATACGCTGGTCAGGGGGCCGGGGATTGAACCTGCAGCCCAGGTATGTGCCCTTGACTGGGAATTAAACCCATGACCCTTCAGTGCCCAGGCCAACGTTCTAACACTGAACCACACCAACCAAGGCAGGTACCATTTTTATTACATGTATTGCAGCTGTTTTTCACCCCATTGTGGTTTATGTTTTTGTGTTTACGTTTTCTTATTTTCTTTTAAGGAAGATTTAAAAAAAATTAAATTTAGAGAGGAAGAGGGGTAGAGAGAGAGAGAGAAAGAAACATCAATATGAAAGAGAAACATTGATCAGTTGCCCTCCCGTACATGCTCCAACCGGGGATTGAAATCACAACCTAAGTATGTGCCCTGACCTGAAATCATACCCACAGCATTTGTCGTTCACAGACGCTGCATCTAACTGAGCCACCCAGCCAGGGCTTAAGGAAAGACATTTTAAATTTTATTGTAGTCAGACTTATCAATCTTTCCCTTTGTGGTTAATCAGTTTGTATCTTATTTAAGAAAAATTTCCCTACTCCAAGGTTATGAAGACTTTCCATCTTCTAAAAGTATATGAGTTTGCCTTTACCATTTGGTCTGTGATCTACCTGTAACTGTTATATTGAATGGTCTAAGGCGGCCATGCATATTTATTTTGCTTCCACATGGATACCCCATTGTCCCAACACCATTACTGCAAGGTCCTTTCCTCACTGATCTATATATGTTGTTCCCTTCGTCAAAAATCAAGTGCCTTTGTATGTGTAGGTATGATCCTAAATCTCTCCATTGGTCTTGTCTGTATATGATGGTTGATTTTGTGTGTCGGCTTGACTGGTCCATGAGTTGCCAGCTACTTCATTCTGGGTGTCTTTGTGAGGGCGTTCTGGGATGTGATTAACATTAAACTAATAGACTGAGAAAAGCAGATGATCCTTCCTAATGTGTGTGGATTTCAACAAATTTATTGAAGGCCTGAATAGAACCAAAAGGCTGAACCCTCCCATATGGGTTTTCTCTGTATTGGAATCTAATAAACAATGATTCTTGAGTGAATTCTGAATTATATGTTTTGTTATTTTTAGTGTAACACATCAGCCCCAGGGCATTCTACAGAGAGTATCCTGCATTTTCAGAAAACCAGTTGTCTCAGAGATGATGGTGTTTATACCTTGAAATGCAAGGCAGGCAGGGGACTCAGAAGAAATAGACGGCAGGTTTGGTGCTGGCAAATGGCACTAGGGATTGGTCGGCCAAGGGGCAGACACTGATATTTTTGAAACACGATTGTCTATGGTTGTTGGTAATGTCTGTTGTTATAGTAGTCCCTTTTATTCGCGGTTTCACATTCTGCAGATTCAGTTAACTGGTCAACCACCATCTAGAAATATTAAATGGAAAATTCCAGAAATAAGCAATACATACGTTTTAAATTGCATGCTATTCTGAGTAGCATGATGAAATCTCGCCATTCTGCTCCATCCTGTGAATGTGAATCATCTAGCTTATTCACCTTACTTCTAATCACTTGGGCATTGTGTCATCTCACATCACAAGAAGAATGAGGAATACAGTACAATAAGATGTTTTGAGAGAGACCACATTCATCTAGCTTTTATTACAGCATATTGAATGATCACTTAAAAGAGAAAATAGCGTAATCCTTGAGGGTGATCAGTGAAAGATAGCAGATGTGAGGTGAAATTCAGGGACAAGACATAGGAAGCTGGAGATTGCTCTTCCACAGCTCCACTCTGAGAAAACACTGGCAGTTGTGAATGAATGCTCTCTCTCTTTTGTTTTGTTTCACCTTTTTCTAAAAATATGTTTTTATTGATTTTTTTTTAGAGAGAGAGAGAAACATCAATGTGAAAGAGAAACATCTATTAGCTGCCTCCTGCATGCCCCCTACTGGGGATGGAGCCTGAAACCCAGGCATGTGCCCTGACCAGGAATCCAAAGGGGGCCTCTCAGTCCATGGGATGACACTCAGTCCATGGGATGACACTCAATCCACTGAGCTACACTGGCTGGGCATGTTTTGTTTCACTTTCTATTTATTTATTTTTAATATTTTATGTGTCAGTTTATTTATTCCCCACCCCACCCTGCCCTTTACCCCCTGTTGGCATCCATCAGCTTTTTCTCTATATCTGTGTGTCTGTTTCTATTTTATTTCATTTGTTTTTTTGAGTTTTCTCATATAAATGAAATCATACAGTATTTGTCTTTCTCTGACTTATTTCAATTAACATAATACCCTCTATGTTCATCCATGCTCTTGGAAATGGCAAGAGTTTATTCTTTTTTTATGGTTGAATAATATTCGTGTGTGTGTGTGTGTGTGTGTGTGTGTGTGTCTCACATCTTCTTTATCTGTTCATCTCTTGATGGACATCTAGGTTGCTTGTATATTTTAGCTATTACTAGTAATGCTGCAATCATTCAGCGTATTCACTATATTTTCAATTTAGTGTTTTTGTTTTCTTTGTATAATATTCAGAAGTGGAATTGCTTGACGATAGCCAGCCTGAAGGGTGAGGTGATATGTTATTGATATGTAATTTGGCATTTCCCTGATGATTGATGATGTTAAACATCTTTTCATATGTCTGTTGGCTACATGTTTGTCCTCTTTGGAAATGTCTATTCAGGTCCTGTGCCCATTTTTAAATTGGATTGTTTGTTTTTTTGTTGTTAACTTGTATCAGTTTCTTATATTTTTTGACATTAACTCCTTATCGGATGTATCATTTTCAAATGTTTTCTTTCATTTAGTAAATGGTCTTTTTGTTTTGATGGTTTCCTTTACTGTGCAAAAACTTTTTAGTTTGATGTAGTCCCATTAGTTTATTTTTTCTTTTGTTGCCCTTGCCTAAGGAGATATATCCAACAAGATATTGCTAAGAATGATGTTGCCTTTCTTTTGTTCTAGGAGTTTTATGGTTTCAGGTCTTACATTTAAATCTTTCATACATTTTGAGTTTATTTTTGTATATGCTGTAAGAAAGTGGTCTAGTTTTACATTTTTGCATATATCTGTCCAGTTTTCTCAACACCACTTATTGAAGAGACTGTCTTCATCACATTGTATATCCTTGTCACCTTTGTCATTGATTAATTGACTGTATAAGTGACTGGGCTTTCTATTCTATTCCATTGCTCTGCGTATCTGTTTTTATGCTATTACCATGCCGTGTTGTTTGTTGTAGCTTTGTAATATAGTTTGATGTCAGGTGGCATGATAACCTACCACCTTATCCTTTCTCAAAAGTTCTTTGACTGTTCAGGGTCCTGTGTGGTTTTATATAAATTTTACGATTAGTTGTTCTAATTCTGAGAAAAATGCTATTGTTATTTTTATAGGAATTGAATTGAATCTGTATATTGCTTTAAGTAGTAAAGACATTTTAACACTATTAATCCTTCTAATTCATGAGCAAGGTATATCCTTCCATTCCTTCTTCAGTTTCTTTCTTCAGTGTCTTATAGTGTTTCACCTCTTTCATTAATTGTTTATTCCTATGTATTTTATGGGGTTTTTTTAGTGCAGTTGTAAATTGCAGTCTCAATTTTTCCTTATAAATACAACTGATTTCTGCATGTTGATTTTGTATCCTGTAACTTTTGGTGGAGTCTTCAGGGTTTTAGTATATAGTATTGCATCATCTGCAGATAATGAGAGTTTTACTTCTTCCTTTCTGACTTGGATGCCTTTTGTTTCTTTTTTTAATTTGATTTCTATGTCTAGGATTTCCAATACTATATTGAATAGTGTGTTAGTGGTCATCCTTGTCTTGTTCCTGATCTTGAGAAAAAGCTTTCAGCTTTTCACCACTGAGTATGATATTAGCTGTGGGTTTGTGATATAGAGTTTATTATGTTGAGATATGTTCTTCTGTACTTGCTTTATTTTATCATTCAAAGATGTTGAATTTTATCAAATGCTTTTTTGCATCTATTGAGATTGTCATGTGGTTTTTATACTTCATTTTGTTAATGTGGTGTATTATATTGATTGATTTTGTGGTTGTTGAACCATTCTTTCATCCCTGGGATGAATTATTATTTTCTAATAATTTTGTTGATAATTTTTACATCTATGATTCATCAAGAATATTGGCCTGTAATTTTTTTTTTTTTTAATTATCTCTTTGTCTGGTTTTGGTATCAGGGTAATGCTGGCTTCATAGAATGAGTTTAGAAGTGTTCCTGTCTCTTTAAATTTTTAATTATTTTTTTATCCTCACCCAAGGACATTTTCCCAGTTTTTGTTCAGATAGAGTGGGAGGGAGAAACAGGAAGGTGGGGGAGGGGAAGAGAGAGAAAGAGAAACATTGACGTGAAAGGGACACATCAAGTGGCTGCCACCTGCATGACCAGCCAGGGCCGGAGACAAACTGCAACCAAGGTACATGCCCTTAGTGGGAACCAAACCCAGGTCTCTCTGGACTGCAGGATGACGCTCTAACCGCTGAGAAAAATGGCCAGGGCCTGTCTTTTAATTTTTTGAAACAGTTTAATACTTGGGAGATTTTTGTTTGTTTGTTTTACTGGTTCAGTTGTGTTGCTAGTGATTAATTTGCTTACATTTTTCTTTTTTCTTCCTGGTTCAGTCTAGGAACTTTATATACTTTTAGAAATGTATCCATTTCTTCTAGATTGTTGAAATTTGTTGGCATGTAATGATTCTTTGTATTTCTGTGGTGTCAGTTGTAACTTCTTTTTTATTATTTTATTTGTGTGGGATTTTCTTTTTTTTTTTTTATGAGATTGGCTAAAGGTTTCTCAATTTTGTTTATCTTTTCAAAGAACCAGCTCTTAGTCTTATTTATGTTTCTATTTTTTTAATTTTTATTTTGTTTATTTCCACTCTAATGTTAACTATTTTGTTCATTCTGTTTACTTGAGGTTTGCTTGTTCTTCTTTTTCCTATTGTCTTTAGATGTAAAGTTAGATTGTTCTTTTTTTTTTCTTAATTTTATTTTTGTTACACATGTTTCTTCTTTTCTACCCCATTGACACCCTCCTACCCATCCCTCCTGCACCGTCCCTGGCTTTGTTGTCCATGTTCATTGGTTATGCATACATGCATATAAGTTCTGTGATTTATCTCTTCCTTCCCCCCAATGCCCCCTCTTCTGAGGGTTGTCAGTCTGTACCTTACTTCCATGTTTCTGGGTCTAACCTATTCCTCAGACTCTTAGGTTCATTATATTCCAGAAATAAGTGAGATCATGTGGTATTTGTCTTTTTCTGCTTGGCTTGTTTCACTTAGGGTAATACTTTCCAGGTCCCCTCATGTCGTCTCAAAGGATAAGAGCCCTTTTTTTCTTACAGCTGCATAGTACTTTATTGTGTATATGTACCACAGCTTTTTTATCCATTCGTCTACTATTGACACTTGGGCTATTTCCAGATCTTAGCTATTGTAAATAGTGCTGCTATGAACATGGGAGTACATATATTCTTTCTGATTGGTGTTTTCGTTTTCTTAGGGTATATTCCTAGAAGTGGGATCACTGAGTCAAATGGCAGTTCAATTTTTAATTTTTTGAGGTAACACCATATTGTTTTCCATAGTGGCTGCACCAGTCTACATTCCCACCAGCAGTGTACTAGAGTCCCCTTTTCTCCACACCCTCGCCAACACTTGCTGTTTGTTGATTTGTTGATGGCGACCATTCTGACAGGTGTGAGGGGATACCTCATTGTTGTTTTAATTTGCATCTCTCTGATGATTAGTGATGTTGAGCATTTCTTCATATGTTTCTTAGCCATTTGTATGTCCTGTTTGGAGAGGTGTCTATTCTGCCCCTCTGCCCATTTTTTTAATTGGGTTCTTCGTCTTCCTTTTGTTGAGTTGTATGAGCACTCTATATATTTTGTAAATTAACCCCTTATCTGATGTATCATTGGAAGTGATGTTCTCCCATACAGTGGGTTGCCTTTCCATTTTGATGGTTGTTTCTTTTGCTGTGCAGAAGATTTTTAGTTTGATGTAGTCCCATGTGTTCATTTTTTCCTTTGTTTCTGTTGCCTTAGGTGATGTATCAGTGAAAATTCTGCTGTGTATTATGTCTGAGATTTTGTTGCCTACATTTCCTTCTAAAATTTTTATGGATTCACGGGTCACATTTAAGTCTTTTATCCATTTTGAGTTTATTGTTGTGTATGGTGTATGTCGATGGTCTAGTTTTATTTTTCTGCTTGTAACTGTGCAGTTTTCCTAACACCACTTATTAAAGATGCTGTCTTTACTCCACTGTATGGTCTTGCCTCCTTTGTCAAATATTAATTGAGCATAGTGTCTTGGGTCCATTTCCGGGTTCTCTGTTCTGTTCCACTGGTCTATATGCCTGTTCTTGTGCCAGTACCATGCTGTTATGATTACAGTCGCTTTGCAGTATAACCTGATTTCTGGTATAGTGATCTCACCTACTTTGTCCTTCTTTTTCAAGATTGCTATGGCTATTTGGGGTCTTCTTTGGTTCCATATAAACTTTTGAAGTATTTGTTCTAGTTCTGTGAAATATGTCGTTGGTATTTTGATGGTGATTGCATTGAATCTATAGGTTGCTTTTGGTAATATGGACATTTTAGTGATGTTAATTCGTCCAATCCATGAACAGGGTATGTGCTTCCATTTTTTTATATCTTCCTCTATTTCTTTTCTCAATGTCCTGTAGTTTTCTGCAAATAGTTCCTTTACTTCTTTGGTTGAGTTTATTCCTAGGTATCTTAATTTTTTTGCCGCAATGGTAAATGGGATTGTCTTTTCCGTTTCTCTTTCTATGAGTTCATCATTGGTGTATAGGAATGCCGTCGATTTCTTGATGTTAATTTTGTATCCTGCTACTTTGCCAAATTCATTTATTAAGTCTAGTAGATTTTTGATGGAGTATCTAGGGTTTTCTATGTACAATATCATGTCATCTGCAAATAATGACAGTTTCACTTCCTCCTTTCCAATTTGGATCCCTTTTATTTTTTCTTCCTGTCTGATTGCTGTAGCTAAGACTTCCAGTACTATGTTAAATAAGAGTGGTGAAAGTGGACATCCCTGTCTTGTTCCTGTTTTTAAGGGAAATGCTTTTAGTTTCTGCCTATTGAGTATGATGTTGGCCATAGGTCTTTATTATGGCCTTTATTATGTCGAGATATGATCCCTCTCTTCCCACATTGCTGAGCGTTTTTATCAGAAATGGATGCTGGATTTTGTCGAATGCTTTTTCAGCATCTATTGATATCATGTGGTTTTTATTCTTCATTTTGTTTATGTGGTGTATCACATTTATTGATTTGCGAATATTGTACCAGCCTTGCATATCTGGGTTGAATCCCACTTTGTCATGGTGAATAATTTTTTGATGTATTGCTGGATTCGATTTGCTAGTAATTTGCTCAGGATTTTGGCCTCTATGTTCATCAGGGATATTGGCCTGTAGTTTTCTTTCTTTGTAGTGTCTTTTTCTGGTTTTGGAATTTGAAGTATGCTGGCCTCATAAAACGAGTTTTGAAGTCTTCCTTCGACTTGAATTTTTTGAAATAGTTTGAGGAGAATAGGTGTTAGTTCTTTTTTTGTTTTTTTTATCCTCACCCAAGGACATCGAGTGGCTGCCACCCATATGACCCAACCAGGGCCGGGGACAAACTGCCACCCAGGCACATGCCTGCAGCAGAAACCGAACCCGGGTCTCTCTGGACCTCAGGCCGACGCTCTAACTGCTCATCCAAACCAGCCAGGGCAGTGTTAGTTTTTTTTTTTTTTTGAATGTTTCGTGAAACGCTGCTGTGAAGCCATCCAGGCCTGGGCTTTTGTTTGCTGGGAGAGTCTTGATTACCTCTTCAATTTCCTTAGTTGTTATTGGTCTGTTCAGGTTTTCTATCTCTTCCCGGTCCAGTTTTGGGAGACTGTGTGTTTCTAGAAATTTGTCTATTTTGCTTAAATTGTCAAATTTGTTGCTGTATAATTGTTCATAGTAGTTGTTAGTGATCTTTTGTATTTCTTTGGTGTCAGTTGTTACTTCTCCTTTCTCATTTCTGATTTTGTGTATTTGGGTTCTCTCTCTTCGTGTCTTGGTGAGTTCAGCTAAGGGTCCATAAACCTTGTTTATCTTTTTGAAAAGCCAGCTCTTTGTTTCCTTGATCCTTTGAATTGTTTTTTTTTTTGGTCTCTATGTCATTTATTTCTGCTCTCATCTTTACTATTTCCTTCCTTCTACTTGCTCTGGGGTTTTCTTTTTGTTTGCTTTCTAGTTCTTCAAGTTGTGAGGTTAGACAGTCAATTAGAAATGTTTCTTGTTTCTTGAGGTAGGTCTGTAGTGCTATGAACTTCCCTTTCAGAACTTCTTTTGCTGCATCCCATAGATTTTGTGTTGTTATGTGTTCATTTTCATTGGTTCCAGGAAGTTTTTAATTTCTTCCTTGATCTCCATGGTAACCCATTCATTGTTTAATAACAAGCTGTTTAACCTCCATGTGTTCAAACGTCTTTGCATGTTTTTGTTGCAATTATTTTCTTGTTTCATTCCATTGTGATCTGACAAGATGATTTCAGTCTTCTTGAGCTGGTAGTGATTTAGTTTGTGTCCTATCATGTGGTCTGTCTTTGAGAATGTCCCATGTGCACTTGAGAAGAATGTGAATTCTGTACTTTTGGGGTGTAATTCTCTGTAGATATCTATGAAATCCATTTGGTCTAGTGCTTCATTTAGAGTCTCTGTTTCCTTGCTAATTTTTTGTCTAGAGGATCTATCCAGTGGTGTCAATGGGTGTTGAAGTCCCCTGCTATGATTGTATTGCTGTCAAGTTCTCCTTTGAAGTCCTCCAGAAGATTTTTAATATATTTTGGTGCTCCTATATTCGGTGCATATATGTTTATCAAGGTTATATCTTCCTGTTGGATAGATCCTTTCAATATTATGTAGTGGCCTTCTTTGTCTCTAGTTATGGCCTTCATTTTGAAATCTATTTTATTAGATATGAGTATTGCTACCCTAGCTTTTTTTTTCTTTCTGTTTGCTTGAGAAATTTTTTCCATCTCTTCACTTTCAACCTATGTGAGTCTTTTGTTGTAAGGTGAGTCTCTTGTAAACAACATATTGATGAGTCATTGTTTCTTATCCAATCAGCTACTCTTTGTCTTTTTATTAGAGCATTCAGATCATTTACATTTATGGTGATTATTGATATGTAGTTATTTATTGCCACTTTTGTTTAGTGTGGTTATATATTTTCTTCTAGTTCTTCTACTAATTACAGCAGTCATTTTAATATTTCTTGCATTGCTGGTTTAGTGCTAGTGTATTCCCTTAGCCTTTTTTTTTTTTTATCCTCACCTGAGGGCATCCTTTGATATTTTGTTTAGATAGAGTGGGAAGGAGGGAGAGAGAGAGAAACATCGACATGAAAGGGACACATCTAGTGGCTGCCACCCACACGACCCAACCAGGGCTGGGGACAAACTGCAACCAAGGTATGTGCCCTTAGCAGGAACTGAACCCCGGTCTCTCCGGATTGCAGACCGACGCTCTAACCGCTAAGCCAAACCGGTCAGGGCCCCTTAGCCTTTTTATTTTTGTCTGGGAAGCTCTTTATTTGACCTTCTATTTTAAATGACAGCCTTGCTGGGTAAAGTTGTCTTGGATTCAGTTCCTTATGTTTCATGACCTTGATTACTTCATGCCACTCCCTTCTGGTCTATAGTGTTTGTGTTGAGAAGTCAGCTGAGAGCCTTATGGGTGTTCCTTTGTAGGTAACCTGTTGCTTATCTCTTGCTGCTTTTAGGATTCTCTCTTTGTCTTTAATTTTTGGCATTTTAATTACTATGTGTCTTGGTGTGGGCCTGTTTAGATTCTTCTTACTTGGGGCTCTCTGTGCTTCTTAAACTTGAATGCCTTCTTCCTTCTCCAAATTAAGGAAGTTTTCTGTTACTATTTCTTGAAATATATTCTCTAACCCTTGATCATTTTTTTCTTTTTCGGGGACTCCTATGATGTGACTATTGTTACATTTTCAGTTGTCCCACAGTTCTCTTAAGCTGTCTTCCTGTTTTTTAATTGTTTTTTCCTTTTTGTTTTCTGATTGATTGATTTTTTCTACCCAGTCTTCTAATTCACTGATTTAGTCCTCAGTTTCCTCTACTCTGCTGTTTAGACCTTCCAATGTGTTCTTTATTTCTGATATGTCATTCTTGATTTCTTCTTGGTCATTTTTAATTTCCAGTTGGTTGATATTCAAATTCTCTATGTCCTTAATCATGCTGTTGAGCTTCCTCAAGATTGTGGCTCTGAATTCTAGCTCTGTTAACTTGCCTAACTGTTCCACATTTATCTCATCTTTGGTAGAGGTCTCTTGGTCTTTCATTTGGCTTTTGTTTCTGTGTTTCATCATTTTGGCTATCACAGTGGGCTTTGGAGCCTGCCAAATTTGTCCTGTGGGTGTTGGTGTTCTGCTCTTTGTGGCTCCCTCTCTTGGGTTTGGATGAACGAGGGAGGACCCACATTAAACACCACTGTCAAGTCTT
Source organism: Molossus molossus (assembly GCF_014108415.1). Taxonomy (NCBI): domain Eukaryota; kingdom Metazoa; phylum Chordata; class Mammalia; order Chiroptera; family Molossidae; genus Molossus; species Molossus molossus. The sequence goes on from NW_023425349.1 coordinate 85,182,199, forward strand.
ACTTTCCTGGTTAGATTTGCTAGCCCAAGAATGGTACTATTATCCTCTAGCTTTTTGCCTGGAGGCTATCAGTAGTGGTTACTGGAAGAGCCTTGGGTTGTCAGTTGAATGAAAAACTCCCTCAGGTGCTAAACATAAGGGGATTTCCTGAGGGTGGGGCCAATGCTGGTTTTTAGTGACCTGAAATTTGCATTTCAATGGCCCACCTGTGTGGAGTTAAATCTCCGAGGGAAGGGCCGCTGTCTTTCCCTATTTCCCTGGTAAAGAGTAAGATGGCCACTGTACTGTGTGGCTGTAACTAAGCAAAAGCTCTGATCCCTTTCTAAATCCCACGTGTCCCCACACAGTGCCAGTCCAGTCCGCCCTCCCTCTGCTGGTGCCAAGGTGAGTGGCTGTGGCTATTTTAGCATCTGTCCCGGCTCTGCCCTGAGGAGCCAGTTGGGGGTTTAACCTGAGGTTGCTGCTCCCAACTAAGGCCACTGCTGTCTGTGGGCTCCCAGCCCCCCTCTTGCTCCTCCTCAGTCCTGCCAGGATTGAGTTAGTGTCCCTGGTTATATGATCCTCGCAAGCTGCCTTTCTGTTACTTTTTCCCGTCGATTTGTCTTTATTTTAGTTGTAATTCCAGTTTGGTCCTAGGAGACGGTCTGTGTAACTTCCATTCACTGTGCCACTATTTTGGAATATCTTTAAGTTAGATTGTTTAGTTAGGATTTTTTTTGTTTCTTGAGGTAGGCCTGTATAGCTACAAACTTTTCTCTTAGAATTGTGTTTGCTGCATTCCATAAATTTTGAAAAGTTGTGTTTTTATATTTATTAGTTTCAAGACAGTTTTTGATTTCTTCTTTGATCTGTTGGTTGTCTAGTAGCATGTTGTTTTGTCTCCACTTGTTTGGTTTTTTTTTTTCTGTATTTGATTTCTAGTTTCCTGCCATTGTGGTTGGAAAAGATGCTTGACATGTTGTCAGTCTTTTTTAATATATTGAGGCTTGTTTTGTGCCTAATATGTGATTTATTCTGGAGAATATGCTATGTGTACTAAAAAAGTGTATTCTTCAGTTTTTGGATTCTGTGTTCTGTAAATATCTGTTAAGTTTATCTGGCCTAATGTGACATTGAAAGTCATTATTTCTTATAAATTTTATGTTTGGATAATTCATCCATTGTTGTGAAAGGGGTATAAAAATTAACAGTGATTATTGTATTACCATAAATTTCTCTTTTCATATCCATTAATAATTGCTTTATATATTTAAGTGCTCATATATTGGTTGTGTATGTATTTATGATTGTTATATCCTCTTCATGGATTGACTCTTTTATAATTATATAATGTCCTTCTTTGTCTTTTTTACATTTTTTGTTTTAAAGTATATTTTGTCTCATATGAGTATTGCTACCTCAGCTTTGTTTTCATTTGTTTGCATGGAATGTCTTTAAAAAATTTTGTTTTTCTTTATTGATTTTTAGAGAGAGAGAGAGAGAGAGAGAGAGAGATGGAAACATTGATGAGAGCCCTGGCCAGTTTGGCTCAGCAGTTAGAGCGTCAGCCTGCGGTACAGAGAGAACCGGGTTCAGTTTCCGCTAAGAGTGCGTACTTCAGTTACAGTTTGTCCCTGGCCCTGGATGGGTCATGCGGGTAGCTACCACTCAATGTTTCCCTTTCTTGTCGATGTTTCTCTCTCTCTCTTCCTCTGTCTCCCTCCCACTCTATCTAAAAAAAAAAGGAAAAATTTCCTCAAGTGAGGATAAAAAAAAAAAGAGAGAGAGAATCATTAATGAGAGAGAATGTCAATTGGCTGCCTCCTGCATGCCCCTGGGGATTGGGCCCACAATCTGGGTATGTGCCCTGACCGTGAAACGAACCGGCGACCTCGTGGTGCATGGTTTGATGCTCAACCACTGAGCCACACCGGCCAGGCTGGAATGTCTTTTTTTAATCCTTTCACTTTCAGTCTGTATGTGCCTTTCAATTTGAAATGAGTCTTTTGTAAGCAGCATATAGATAGGTCATGTTTCTAAAATAATTTTTTATTTTTCAATTATAGGTGGCATACAATATTATATTCGTTTCAGGTATACAAGATAGTGATTAGACATTTATGTAACTTACACAGTGATCACCCTAGATGGGTCATATTTTTAATCCATTTAGCATTTGATCCATTTATATTTGAGATAGTTATTGGTAAGTAGGTACTTATTTCCATTTTTTCCAACTGTTTTGGTTGTTTTTATAGTTCTCAGTTTCTCTCTTCTTCTCCTCGTGATTTCTTCCTCTATGGTTTGCTGGTTTTCTTTAGTGTTTTGTTTGTGCTCCTTTATTTTAATTGTACATCTGTTGTAGATTTTTGGTTTGTGGTTACTATGATGTTGTGCATATCATTCTATACCTATATCAGTCTATTTTAAGCTAATAGGCCTTTAAGTTTGAATATATTCTATAAGGGCTATGTTTTTACTCTTTCTCCACATTTTATGTTATTGATGTCATGTTTTAGATTTTTTTGTGTGCTTGTCTCCTAACTACTTATTGCAGCTTGAGTTGAGTTTGATAATTTTTCTTTTGACCTTCCTGGTAGCACTTTAGATTTGATTCACTGTATTTATTAAATTTTTGGCTTTAAGTATGAGATTGTTCCCTTTCTTATATTTTCTTATTTCTGGTTATGGCCTTTCTTTTTCTGATTAGGGAAGACACTTTAACATTTCTTTTAAAGTTGGTTTAATGCTGAATAACTCCTTTTGTTTTTGCTTGTCCAAGAAACTCTATCTTTTCTTCAATTCTGAATAATAAAAAGGACTGGCCATATAAATTTCTTTTAAAAAGTTTTTTTTTTTGATTTGCATCATTATGAAAATTCCTCTTTAAGTCATTTAAAAGCTTTATATCTCATTATTCTCCATATTGGGAACTTTCAAATATAGTGTAACCTTAATGTGATGAATCATTATTTTTAAAAAGCTTCTTTGCAATCATTTTTGAAAAACTGACATAAGTTTGCTATTTTATAGACTTTGTTTTTACTTTTTTCAAATATTTTATATGGACCGTCTCAGAAAAAATCGACAACCAGGATAAACTAATGTTTTTAAAATAATATATTTTAAGACATGCAGAATTTAAACATGCAGACTTAAAATTGAATCAAATTAAAAAATCGGAGTTTTAAAAATGGAGTGCCATTACAAAAAATATACTCTCCTAATAAGGTTAAACAGTTTTGCACTTGAAGTTAAGTTTTTGAAATTTATTCCTGGGCCAGATGCAATAAAGAAAGTAAGATAATGTGCTTCCCTAGACCAAACCAGCCTTGAAATTACTCACTTGCATGAAAAACATTTAGGCTTCATGCTAGGTACTACCTGTCTGCTCCACTCAGAGGCCCAGAGCTCATGCAGTGTGTGATTACAGTGTGTCTACACTTTCTGGAATGGAACAGTGGTTCAGTGGACAGGGCTGTTTCATTGTCCTCCAGACTGCTCGGGACAGCAGAGGGCTGAACTGTCTTCATGGTGGTTTTGACATAATACCTGCATTGATTTCTGAATTGAATACTTAAAAAAACTGTTTTTACAAATATAATTAAGGAAGCAACTATGTCAGCAGTATTTTTCAGCTTACCAGACATTAAATTCCATAGAATTGGGCCATGTCTGTTTTTTGTTCAGAATTTCTAGTGCATAGCAGACACAAAATAAAAAGGTACCAAATGAATAAAATTAATTAAATTTTAATTCACAATTTTGTTCATTCTATTTTTCCTAAAATATTGATTACCCAGAGTTTTATGGTCTACTTTATGATGAGTCTGTTACAAAATCAAATATGGAAAGAGCTGTGAAAATTGCTCTGTGTGTGTGTGTGTGTGTGTGTGTGTGTATGTACGCGCACGCGCGCATGTGCTGACAAGTCCAAAGCTTGTACCTCCAGCTCAATCCTCTCCCCTGAGCTCCACGCCCCTAACTCACTGTCTGATATTTTCACTTGTATGTCCACAAGTTTAAACTCAACATGTCCAAAATGAATTTCTACCTTTTCCCTGAAATTTGTTCCTCTTACAGGCTTCCTTGATTCAGGTAAAAGCAACCTTCATTCTTCATGTTTTTCAGGTCAGAAACCTTGAAGTCATCTGTGGCTCCTCTTTGCTATTACATCTCACAATTCAGTTTATTAACAAGTCTGTCAGTTCTATCTGTGAAATATATCCAGAATCTCAGCAACTTCATTGCTTCTACCTCTATCCAAGCCTCCATCATCCCTTATGAGGATCATTGCAGTTTACCTCATCTGTCTTCCTGCTTTAACTTTGCTTTCCTATGGTCTTAGTCAGAATGATCTTTTTGAAGGTACCTCTGCTCAAAACTTGTGTCATCCAGCGTGAACTGAAAAGTCTGTACTTGATTTACGAGGCCCTTCACAACCTGGATTCATGTGACCTTAGTGATGTTCTCCCCCATTTTCTCACTTTACTCCAGCCACACTGGCTTTCTTGCTGCTCCTCATGGGTACCCAGAAACTTCCTCCCTAGAGTTTATGCAATTGTTTTCACAGTTCTTTCTCATGCTTCTTTCAGGGCACTGCTCAAATATCACTTTCTCTGAGAGGCCTTCCTCATCACCCTGTCTTAGGCATGTACTGTCATTATTTTTCATCTTAGTGGTGATCACCCCCTGCCATACTGATTTTTTTCTAACTTCTCATTACCTCCCAACTAGGTTACAATTCCATGAGAACAGATACTTTTATAAAGCCTAGAAAAAGTACCAGACACATAGTAAGCATTCAGTGATTATTTGCTAAATGAGTAAATGAAAGAGTATGATTTTAAATGGTAAAACCTGGTGACATTAGTAGGGTTTCCACTTGGAAAGAAGAGAATGAACCGACAGAAGGTTGGGCATGTTCAAGAGAAAAAAATGATTATTCTAGTTAGGCCAAAAAATAAGTTACTTGTGGAGGGAATTAGAAATTAAGATTAGAAAAATAGTTTGGGAGACATTTTGGAGGGCCATGAATGCCAACTTGTGAGTTTGTTCATAAATTAGTGGTATAGGGCAATTGAAGGAACTACTGAAAGTGTTTTAACTGTGACATTGAGAGAGGTGTATTTATCATGATTCATATGCCTCTGCTTTCTTTTTTGTTCTCTAGTTTTTCTTAATCCTTTCTTTATTCACTTATTCCTTAAAACTATATTCTGAGTACCAACTGTTTATAAGCAGATTTGGAGAAATGTCAAGTCTTGCCTTCAAGGATCAAGTAGTTTTATTATAGTATAATAAGAAAAGGTGTAGAAGAACAGCAATAAAAGGTACTGTGGTAGCCCAAAGAGAGAGGGAAAAGCTTTGTTGAGAGGAGATTGATAAGTCTGCAGTGATAGTCAGAAATGCTTTCAGAATGTGACAGTTGAGCTTTGCACCATGAGCTTTAAGGTCAGGCAAATAGAGGCCAGGGCATTGATGGAACTGAGAGAACCAAAGGTAATTTGAGGTGCATGTAGGAAAGTAGACAAAAAAAAGCTAGAAAAGTTCTTCTTGTTAATGATAGTAAGAATGGGCTGTCCCATTTATCATATACTAGCTGAATATGAGAATTAGAAAGGATCAGATCCTAATATAGGCCAACTGGCTCATACTAAAACATTTATTTAACTTGGAAGGCAAGGATTTTAATTGGTAGAGTTTAAATCATGGTTGCAGGGTTAGAGGGCACTTGTATTATACAATTATAAATAAGTTGGTGGATTCCAAGATGACTTTAGAGTAGATGGAAGCTATTCCCACCTGTTCCTGGTCCTAAACCAGATTTAGAGCTAAATTATAGAGAAATCAAGCTGAATAAGCAACTGAAGGCTAGCTGAACTATATAATAATAACCAAGGATTTACAGAAGAAGCCACATGGAGACTGGTAAGAAAGGTGCCGTAGAAAGAGAGACTCCCCACGCTCAGGTGCAACAGTGATTGAGAAACTGGAGAGTTATTGTAGCTTCAAAATTCCTTCCCCCTAGGAGCATGGGTTCTCAACCCTACACAAGGATCCCCAAACCAGAGCAACAGAGATGGGAAGAGAAGCCTACATAGCATCTGGTGGTGAAAATCAGTGGGGATTCAGTCTGCCTAGGAGACCCAGACTGCACCTTCCCAGGGAGAGCACTCGTATTTGTAGCACCAGCCTGGGGAGGTCATTTCAGGTCTCTGAATGCTGGCAAAGCCATGCTGCTGTACTCGTGTCCTTCAAAGTGGTCTAATGACTACACTCAGCAGTGACATTAAGGGCCCCCCCCCCTTTTTTTTCCTGAGGAGGCTATTGCAGAGGCCCAGACAGTTACTAAACTGTGTATCTTGGGAAAGAGGGCCAGTCTCCCCCACCCTCAAGTGCATAGCCAGAGCCCCTCTCCCCAAACCCTGCTGGGTTCAGCTGCACAGAGAGATCAGAGTGCTGCATAGAGCTGGGACTTTTGGCTCCATCCTGGTAAGTTAAGTGGTACAGGGGGACCAGAGAGCCATGCAGAGCTGAGATTTTCAGATTGTCTCCTGGGGAAGCTTTTATCTGAGAACCAGACAGGCCAGTGCTAGGCTGTGTGGCTATATCATGAGAGGACACCAGACCCTGCTGGGAAGAACTCCTCTGTGAGTTTAGCCCACACTACCCCAGGAAAAGGAAGTGCCCAGACCCCTACTACAGGTTCCTCAATGGTAGACTGTTTGGATCAGCCCTGCCAAGTCCCAGATAACCTGCCTCACTAAGTGTAGTTCCAATGGGGGGGGGGGGAGCAGCTTAGAGCTGGTATATTCAAAGCGAGAGACCCTTGGAAGCTATTTTCTGGACTGGGATGTGGGTTGGGCCAACATCATTCCCAATGAGAGACTCTTTTGACCTATCCTCCTAAGGCCAAGGTAGCTGAGCTTGCTCCTGAAGAGAGGACAGCTGGCTGCACCTAACCTGAATCTACAGTGATCCCCTCCAGGGGGAACTAGAGTTGGAGACTGTATAAGAGGCTGAGTGGTTTGCCTTTGGAGCAGGGGCCACTTTCCCCTCACTGAGTGTGATACCCGAGTAGGGGACCCAGTAGCCCTCTTCTTCTGATTGCCCCTGTGGAAGGGGCTCGGAATTGTAGCTAGCCTGGGTTCATCCTGCAGTCTTTCTTCAGCAGGCTCTGGAGGAAGATCATGCAACTTCAGGGGTAGGTGGAGTACCTGACAGGTAGAGGCAGACCTCAGGGAGCTTCTGTTGTTTTAAAGATCTGCTTTTAGCTCTAAGCTGAAGGAAGCTGACCTTTGTACACAGGTTTGCCCCTCACATGCACAACCATGTCTAATAGATGCAATAAACAGCATGGTAGTTCCAAACAGGTAGCACAGGGCTGATAACACACAATGTCTGACAGTGACCTATACCTGAGCCCCACCCAAGTAGACCCAGAAACTACACAACTGGCCATGGGCTTCAGACCACACCAGAGCTCTATCCAACTAGCCACACGAGCAGCACACCCAAAGGGGGATTCTGACAGGCACCAGACCCTGCTGGGAAGAATTCCATCCTATAGGGCAGCCCCTGCATGATGTCTCACACATGATGATCAAGGTTTACCCTTATAGTCAACCAGCCTGAAGGATTAACTCCACTCACAAAAGTGCCATCAGCATTCAAGACTCACCTACAACAAGGGGTGCACATAACCCACAAGAAACATTTCTGGAGCATGGAGCTCGGTGATATGGAAGATTGTGTCACTGAGCTCAACACGACACCTTCATCATAAAGCCATCATAACAACTTTGGAGGTAATAGCATATCTACCTAATATACAGAGACAAAATGGGGAGACAAAGGGAAATGTCCCAAATGAAAGAATAAGAGAAATTTTCAGAAAAAGAATTAAAATAAAATGGATGAAATTAGAGCAACTAAAATACTAGATACAGGGTTTAAAACAATGGTTATGAAGATGCTCAAGGATCGTAGGGGAGAAATAGATGATCTCAGTGAGAACTTAAAGAGATAGTAAGCATTAAAAAGGATATATAAACCATTAAAAAGAACCAGCCAGAAAAGAAGAATACACTAGAAGTAATCAACAGCAGGTTAGATGAAGCAGAGGATCAAATCAGCAAATACGAGTAAGCACCCAAGCATAGCATCAAAAAGAAGTGAAGAAAGTCTAAGAAGAAACCACTGAGACTACATCAAGATCAAGCATAACAACATCCGTATCATAGGGGTACCAGAAGAAGAAGAGAGTAAGCAAGGGTAGAGAATCTGTTTGAAGAAATTATGGCAAAAAAACTTCTCTAACCTGATGATGGAAAAATTCACACAAAATCAGGAAGCATAGAGAGCCCCAATCAAGATGAACTCAAAGAGATCCACACCAAGATACCTCATAATTAAAATGGCAAAGTTTAAAAACAAAGAATGTTAAAGACAGCAAGAGAGAGATGGTTAGTTATCTATAAGAGAATTCCCATAAGGCTGTCAGCTGATTTCTCAGTGGAAACACTTCAGGTCAGAAGGAATTGGTATGAAGTATTCAAAGTTATGAAAAGCAAGAAACTGCAACCAAGATTACTCTATCCAACTAGATTATCATTTAAAAATTAAAGGTGAAATAAAGAGCTTTCCAGACAAAAAAGGATAAAGGAGTTCATTACCACCAAACCAATATTGCAAAAATATGTTAAAGGGACTACTTGAAGAAAAAGAGAAAATAGAGAACATAGGTATAAAGGGGGGAAAAATGGCAGGGGGAGGGGCAAGACGGTGGTGTAAGTAAACACTGTACTTGCTTCCTTCCACAACCATATCAAAATTACAACTAAACTATAGAAAAATCATTATTCAGAACCATCTGAAATCAGGCTGAATACAAGTCCTACAACTAGGGAATTAAAGAAGAAGCCACATCAAAACTGGTAGGAGGAGCAGAGGCATGGAATGGACTGGTCCCACACCCATGTGTGGCAGTTTTTAATTGAGAGGGATATCTTGGCTGTGGATGTCGCCCCTGAGAAACGAGGGCTCCCAGATGCACACCAGATCCTTCAGCCCAGGGTTCCAGTGCCAGGAAGAGAAGTCCCCATAACTTTGGGCTGTAAAAATTAGGAGGATTGTGGCTGAGTGACATGGAGGCTTCTCAAGTCCCAAGCAATTCCTCTTAAGGGCCTACATATGAATTTACTCAGACTCATTCTCTCTGAGCTCCAGCATTGGGGCTAACTTCTCTGGCATCAGGACAAGGGGGTGTGTGTGTCAGATTTCTTTCAGAAAATAGTGCTGGCAGAGCCCTTTGTTCCTTTGCTGAGCCTTCCCCACCACAGAGCTGGCAGGCAGGCACCATATCTGAGACTTGGCTCACATTCATCCTATCACCCTGGTGATTTCCTAAGACCCTACCCCACCCAACTTGCATGCTCATCCAAGCTGTTTCCAGTGGCTTTTCCATATGAATGGCCTCTCTTGGCTCATGCTTAAGAGTTTCCTAAAATCACTCAAACAAGCAGCAGCTGGCCTCAACATGCCCCATACCTCTCAACAAGTGGCCCCAGACCTGGTATAGGGGCTCCTCACCTTGGTTCACAGCTTGGTCTTTCTTGGGCACCTCCAGGTCCAACACAATTAGCAACCATCTGCAGATCGCTCTGTCACTAGTGCCAGGTGGCCCTAGGCAAGGCAGAGGCAATGGCTGACCTATTACCTCCTGGGAAGCCCAGAACCAGTGCACTCTGGTCATCTTCAGGCCATGCCAGATTACAACCCTACCACCTCCATGAGCAACAATCTCAAGAGGGCAGACTCAGTGAGCACCAAAGCCCCTCTGAAGCAAGTACTGCTCCTACACAGCAGCTCTTTGGCTGTAGTTGTAGCTGGTCCTCACAGCCTATTGTCCTGGAGGTCATTCTCTTCCAGAGATGCCAATAACAACCAAGAGTCAACAACAGGACAATGCACACAGTCCACACGGGTGCATATGAGGTCCCCAGCTCAGGTGACTTTACCAAGTCTAGGAGACATAGTAGCTTTACTACATAGAACAGCAAAGCAGCCAAAATGCAGACATAAAGAACCATGTCACACATGAAAGAACAGGAGAAATCTCCAGAAGAAGAACTAAATGAAATGAAAGCGAGCAAACTGTCAGATACAATAGTTATAAGGATGCTCAAGGAACTTAGTGAAAACTTTAAGGAACTTGGTGTGAATATCAGCAACATAAAAAAGGACCAGTCAGAAATAAAGGAACACTAACTGAAATGAAGAGTAATTCACAGGGATTCAATAGTATAGTAGAGGACACCGGGAACCAAATCAAAGATTTGGAAGAGGAAACAAAAAACACCCAATCTGAGCAGCAAAAAGAAAAATGAATCCAAAAATATTGATAGTGTAAGGAGACTCTGGTACAACTTCAGGCATATCAACATTCATATCATGGGGGTGCTGGAAGGAGAAGAAAGGGAGCAAGAAATTGAAAACCGTTTTGTTTGTTTTTTTTGTTTGTTTTTTTTATGTTTTATTTTTTTATTTTTGTTGTTTTTTTTGTTTTTTTATTTATTATTTTTGTTACAGATATTTTACCTTTTTACCCCATTGGCACCCCCCACCCCCCCCCCCTTCCACCCTGTCCCCGGCTTAGTTGTCCATGTCCATTGGTCATGCATACATGCATATAAGTTCTGTGGTTTATCTCTTCCCACCCCCCCACCCCCCATCCCCTCTTCTGAGGGATGCCAGTCTGTGTCCTACTTCCATGTGTCTGGGTCTACTGTATTCCTCAGACTGTTATGTTCATTATATTCCATATATAAGTGAGATCATGTGGTATTTGTCTTTTTCTGCTTGGCTTCTTTCACTTAGGATGATACTTTCCAGGTCCCTCCATGTCGTCTCAAAGGATAGGAGATCTTTCTTTCTTACCGCTGCATAGTACTCCATTGTGTATATGTATCACAGCTTTTTTATCCATTCGTCTACTGGTGGACACTTGGGCTGTTTCCAGATCTTAGCTATTGTAAATAGTCCTGCTATGAACATGGGGGTACATATATTCTTCCTGATTGGTGTTTCAGGCTTCTTAGGGTATATTCCCAGCAGTGGGATCACTGGGTCAAATGGAAGTTCAATTTTTAATTTTTTGAGGTAGCACCGTATTGTTTTCCATAGCAGCTGCACCAGTCTGCATTCCCACCAGCAGTGTATTAGAGTCCCCTTTTCTCCACACCCTCGCCAACACTTGTTGTTTGATGATTTGTTGATGGCGGCCATTCTGACAGGTGTGAGGTGATACCTCATTGTTGTTTTAATTTGCATCTCTCTGATGATTAGTGATGTTGAGCATTTCTTCATATGTCTCTTGGCCTTTTGTATGTCCTGTTTGGAGAGGTGTCTATTCAGCTCCTCTGCCCATTTTTTAATTGGGTTCTTTGTCTTCCTTTTGTGGAGTTGTATGAGCACTCTATATATATTGGAAATTAACCCCTTATCTGATACATCATTGGCAATGATGTTCTCCCATACAGTGGGTTGCCTTTGCATTTTGATGATTGTTTCTTTTACTGTGCAGAAGCTTTTTAGTTTGATGTAGTCCCATGTGTTCATTTTCTCCTTTATTTCTGTTGCCTTAGGTGATGTATCAGTGAAAATTCTGCTCTGTATGATGTCCGAAATTTTGTTGCCTACATTTTCTTCTAGAATTTTTATGGATTCACGGGTCACATTTAAGTCTTTTATCCATTTTGAGTTTATTTTGGTGTATGGTGTAAGTTGATGGTCTAGTTTCATTTTTTTGCATGTAGCTGTCCAATTTTCCCAACACCATTTATTAAAGAGGCTGTCTTGACTCCACTGTATGCTCTTGCCACCTTTGTCAAATATTAATTGAGCGTATTGCGTTGGGTCCATTTCTGGGTTTTCAGTTCTGTTCCACTGGTCTATATGCCTGTTCTTGTGCCAGTACCAGGCTGTTTTGGTTACAGTTGCTTTGTAGTATAACCTGATATCTGGTATTGTGATCCCACCTACTTTGTTCTTCTTTTTCAAGATTGCTGTGGCTATTCGGGGTCTTTTTTGGTTCCATATGAAATTTTGAAGTATTTGTTCTAGTTCTATGAAATATGTCGTTGGTATTTTGATGGGGATTGCATTCAATCTATAGATTGCTTTGGGTAGTATGGACATTTTAATGATGTTAATTCTTCCAATCCATGAACAGGGTATGTGCTTCCACTTTTTTATATCTTCCTCTATTTCTTTTTTCAATGACCTGTAGTTTTCTGCAAATAGGTCCTTTACTTCTTTGGTTAAGTTTATTCCTAGGTATCGTAATTTTTTTGGAGCGATGGTAAATGGGATTGTTTTTTCAGTTTCTCTTTCTGTGAGTTCATCATTGATGTACAAGAATGCCGTAGATTTCTTGACGTTAATTTTGTATCCTGCTACTTTGCCAAATTCATTTACTAAGTCTAATAGATTTTTGATGGAGTCTTTAGGGTTTTCTATGTACAATATCATGTCATCTGCAAATAATGACAGTTTCACTTCCTCCTTTCCAATTTGGATCCCTTTTATTTTTTCTTCATGTCTGATTGCTGTGGCTAAGACTTCCAGTACAATGTTAAATAAGAGTGGTGAAAGTGGACATCCCTGTCTTGTTCCTGTTCTGAATGGAAATGTTTTTAGTTTCTGTCCATTGAGTATGATGTTGGCTCTAGGTCTTTCATATATGGCCTTTATTATGTCGAGATATGATCCCTCTATTCCTACATTGCTGAGCGTTTTTATCAGAAATGGATGCTGGATTTTGTCGAATGCTTTTTCAGCATCTATTGATATGATCATGTGGTTTTTATTCTTCATTTTGTTTATGTGGTGTATCACGTTTATTGATTTGTGAATATTGTACCAGCCTTGCATCCCTGGAATGAATTCCACTTGGTCATGGTGAATAATTTTTTTGATGTATTTCTGGATCCGATTTGCTAATATTTTGTTCAGGATTTTGGCGTCTATGTTCATCAGGGATATTGGCCTGTAGTTTTCTTTCTTCGTAGTGTCTTTTTCTGGTTTTGGAATTAGAATTATGCTGGCCTCATAGAACGTGTTTGGAAGTCTTCCTTCTTCTTGAATTTTTTGAAATAGTTTGAGGAGAATGGGTGTTAGTTCTTTTTTGAATGTTCGGTAAAACTCCCCCGTGAAGCCATCTGGGCCTGGGCTTTTGTTTGCTGGGAGACTCTTGATTACCTCTTCAATTTCCTTAGTTGTTATTGGTCTGTTCAAGTTTTCTATCTCTTCCGGGAATAGTTTTGGGAGACTGTGTGTTTCTAGAAATTTGTCCATTTCGCTTAGATTGTCGAATTTGTTGCCATATAGTTGTTCATAGTAGTTGTTAACGATCTTTTGTATTTTCATGGTGTTGGTTGTTACTTCTCCTCTTTCATTTCTGATTTTGTGTATTTGGGTTCTCTCTCTTTGTTTCTTGGTAAGTCTAGCTAAGGGTCCATCAATCTTGTTTATCTTTTTGAAAAACCAGCTCTTTGTTTTATTGATCCTTTGAATTGTTTTTTTGGTCTCTATGTCATTTATTTCTGCTCTGATCTTTACTATTTCCTTCCTTCTGCTTGCTCTGGGGTTTTCTCTTTGTTTGCTTTCTATTTCTGTAAGTTGTGAGGTTAGACAGTCAATTAGAAATTTTTCTTGTTTTTTGAGGTAGGCCTGTAGTGCTATGAACTTCCCTCTCAGAACTGCTTTCGCTGCATCCCATAGATTTTGTGTTGCTGTGTGTTCATTTTCATTGGTTTCCAGGAAGTTTTTAATTTCTTCCTTGATCTCCTCGGTGACCCATTCATTGTTTAATAACATGCTATTTAGCCTCCATGTGTTGAAATGTCTTTGCATGTTCTTGTTGCAATTGATTTCTAGTTTCATGCCATTGTGATCTGAGAAGATGCTTGATATGATTTCAATCTTCTTGAACTTGTAGAGATTTAGTTTGTGTCCTATCATGTGGTCTATCTTTGAGAATGTCCCATGTGCACTTGAGAAGAATGTGTATTCTGTAGTTTTGGGGTGTAATTCTCTGTAGATATCTATTAAATCCATTTGGTCTAGTGCTTCATTTAGAGTCTCTGTTTCCTTGCTAATTTTTTGCCTAGAGGATCTATCCAGTGCTGTCAACGGGGTGTTGAAGTCCCCTGCTATGATTGTATTGTTGTCGATTTCTCCTTGGAAGTCCTCCAGAAAATTTTTAATATATTTTGGTTCTCCTATATTGGGTGCATATATGTTTATCAAGGTTATATCTTCCTGTTGGATAGATCCTTTCAATATTATGTAGTGGCCTTCTTTGTCTCTAGTTATGGTCTTCATTTTGAAATCTATTTTATCAGATATGAGAATTGCTACCCCAGCTTTTTTTTGCTTTCCATTTGCTTGGAAAATTTTTTTCCATCCCTTCACTTTCAACCTATGTGAGTCTTTTGTTGAGAGGTGGGTCTCTTATAAACAACATATAGATGAGTCATACTTTCTTATCCAATCAGCTACTCTGTGTCTCTTTATGGGAGCATTCAATCCATTTACGTTTAAGGTGATTATTGATATGTACTTATTTATTGCCATTTTTGTTTAGTGTGGTTCTATTTTTCTTCCCATTTCTACTGCTAATTACAGCAGTCCTTTTAACATTTCTTGCAGTGCTGGTTTGGTGCTAATGTATTCTCTTAGCCTTTTTTTGTCTGGGAAGCTCTTTATTTGATCTTCTATTTTGAATGATAGCCTTGCTGGGTAGAGTAGTCTTGGATTCAGATTCTTGTTTTTCATGACTTTGATTACTTCATGCCATTCTCTTCTGGCCTGTAGTGTTTCTTGTGAGAAGTCAGCTGAGAGCCTTATGGGGTTCCCTTTGTAGGTAACCTGTTGCTTATCTCTTGCTGCTTTTAGGATTCTCTCTTTGTCTTTAATTTGTGGGATTTTAATTACTGTGTGTCTTGGTGTGGGCCTGTTTGGGTTCTTCTTACTTGGGACTCTCTGTGCTTCTTGAACTTGAATGCCTTCTTCCTTCACCAAATTAGGGAAGTTTTCACTCACTATTTTTTTGAATATATTCTCTATCCCTTGCTCATTTTCTTCTTCTTCGGTGACTCCTACGATGCGAATATTATTACGTTTCCAGTTGTCCCACAGTTCTCTTAAGCTGTCTTCCTGTTTTTTAATAGTTTTTTCCTTTTGTTTTTCTGATTGGTTGATTTTTTCTACCCTGTCTTCTAATTCACTGATCCGGTCCTCAGCTTCCCCTACTCTGCTTTTTAAACCTTCCAATGTGTTTTTCATTTCTGATATGTCATTTTTTATCTCTTCTTGTTGGTTTTTAATTTCCAATTGGCTTATTTTCAGTGTCTCTATGTCCTTACTCATGCTGTTCAGCTTCCTCAAGATCATGGCTCTGAATTCTAGCTCTGTTAACATGCCTAATTGTTCCACATTGATCTCATCTTCAGTGGAGGTCTCTTGCTCTTTCATTTGGCTTCTGTTTCTGTGTTTCACCATTTTGGCTATCACTGAGGGCTTTGGAGCCTGTCAAGTTCTCCCTGTGGGTGTTGGTGTTCTGCTGTTTGTGGCTCCCTCTCCTGTGTTTAGATGAGCGAGGGAGGACCCACGTTGAACACCACTGTCAAGTCTTACTTTCCTGGTTAAAGTTGCCAGCCCAGGAAATGTACTATTATCCTCTAGCTTTTTGCCTGGAGGCTAGCAGTTCAGGTTACTTGATGAGTTTTGGGTTGTCAGTTGATTGAAAAACTCCCTCTGGTGCTCAGCCAAGGGGCTTTCACGAGGGTGGGGCAGATGCTGGTTGTTAGTGAGCCTCAATTAGCACCTCAATGGCCCACAGGGTGGGGTTGGATCTCCGAGGGAGGGGCTGCTGCCTCTCTCAGAGCCCTGGGAAGGAACAATGTGCTCACCGTCCTGAGTGGCTGCACTCAGCCAAAGCTCTGAGTGCCCTCCAAACCCCGAGTGTCCCGACACAGTTCCAGTCCAGTCCGCCCTCCCTCTGCCGGAGCCCAAGGTGAGTGGCTGTGGCTGTTTCAGCCTCTGTCCCGGCTGCGCTGTGGGCCCGCCTGGGAGTGTAACCCGAGGGCGCCGCTTACAGCTGAGGCTGCTGCCGAGCTGCCGACCGTGGGCTCCCAGCCCCCGTCTCGCGCCTTCGCAAGCCTACCAGGATGGAGTCAGTGTCTCTGGTTATATGGTCCTCCAAGCTGCTTTTCTGTTGGTTTTTCCCGTCGATTTGTCTGTGTTATAGTTGTAATTCCAGTTTGGTTCTGGGAGACGGTCTGTGTAGCTCCGTTCACTCCGCCGCCATTTTTCGGTTCTCGAAAACCTTTTTGAAAAAATGACAGAAAACTTCCCTTACCTGGTGAAAGAAAGACATACAAGTCCAGGAAGCCCAGAGAATCCCAAACAAGATGAATCCAAAATGGCTCACAGAAAGACACATAATTAAAGATCCAAAGGTTAAAGACAGAGAACTTAAAAGTGTCAAGAGAAAAGCAGTTAATTGCCTGCAAACGTGTTCACAGCTGATTTCTCAACAGAAACTTTTTTTTGTATCCTCACTCGAGGACATTTTTCCATTTTTTGTTCAGACAGAGAGGGAGGGAGGGAGGGAGGGGGAGAGAGAGAGAGAGAGTAACATTGATATGAAAGAGACACATCGAGTGGCTGCCACCCACATGACCAACCAGGGCCGGGGACAAACTGCAACCAAAGTATGCGCCCTTAGTGGGAACCAAACCCGGGTCACTCCGGACCGTAGGCCAGCATTCTAACTTCTGATCCAAACTGGCCAGGGCTCTCAACAGAAACTTTGCCTGCCATAGGGAGTGACAAGAAATATTCAAAGGGATGAAAAGCAAAGACCTCCAGCCAAGGTTACTGTACCCAGCAAAGCTATCATTTAGAATTGAAGGTCAGATAAGAGCTTCCCCAATAAAAAAAAAGCTAAAAGAGTTCATCACCATCAAATTAGAATTACATGAAATGTTAAAGAATCTTCTTTAAGAAGAAGGACAAAAAAGATAAAACATATGAAATGGCAATAAATACTTATCTATCAACAATTGAATCTAAAAATCAGATAAACAAGCTAAATAGAAATAGACTCATAGATACAGAGAACATTTTGATGGTAGCCACATGGGAAGGGTAATGGTGGTATGGGTGACAAAGGTGAGGGGATTTGGAAGTACAAATGAGTAGTCATGGAGTTGTAAAGTACTGCATAAGGAATTTAGTCAATAATATTCTAATAACTATGTATGGTGTCAGATAGATAGGTTTTTCAGGATGATCACTTAATAAGATTTATAATGTCTAATCACTGGGGTGTACACTTGAAACTGATATAATGTATGTCAAGTATAATTGAAAATTTAAAAATGATTTTTAAAAATGAAATGGCAATAAATACCTACCAATAATAACCTTATATGTAAATGGATTAAGTGCTCCAATCAATAGGGTAGTTGAATGGATAAGAAAACATGACTAACATTTTCGCTGTCTACAAGAGACCCACCTCAGAACAAAAGATATGCACAGGCTGAAAGTGAATGGAGATGAAAAAAGTTGGGGTAGCAATACTTATATCTGACAAAAATGGACTTCAAAACAAAGGCCATAACAAGAGACAAAAAAAATCACTACATAAGATTAAAAGTATGAATCCTACAAGAGTGTATAAACCTTGTAAATATATATGCACTGACTATAGGAATACCTAAATATAAAAAGAAAATCTTGGTGAACTTCAAAGGAGAGAAAGACAGGAATAGAGTCAAAGTAGGGGATTTTAACACCCAGTGTCATCAATAGATAGATCTTCCAGACAAAAACTCAGCAAGGCAACAGCAACCTTAAATGACACAATAGATCGGATGGATTTAATTAATATTTACAGAACATTTCATGCCAAAGCAACAGAATATACATTCTTCTCAAGTACACATGGGATATTCTCAAAGATAGACCACATGTTAGGACACAAAATAAATCTTAACAAATTCAAGAATATTGATATCAAATTTAAACATATTCTTAGATGACAGTGTCATGAAAGTAGAAATTACAGAATAAAAACTGCAAAATATGCAAACACATGGAGGCTAAATAGCCTGTTATTAAACAATGCATGAGTTAACAATGAGATCAGGGTGAAATAAAAAATTACCTGGAAACAAATGAAAATGAACATACAACAACCCAAAATCTATGGGACACAGTGAAAACAATCTCAAGAGGGAAGTTCAGAGCATTACAGGCGTATCTTAAGAAATAAGAAAAAATTCCAATAAACAATCAAATCCTACACCTAAAAGAACTAGTAAAAGAACCACAAGAAAAGCCCAGAGTAAGTACAAGAAAGGAAATAATAAAGATCAGAGTGGAAATAAATGGCATAGAGACTAAACAAACAAACAAACAATACAGAAGCTGAATGAAACCAAAGGTTGGTTCTTTGAAAAGATATAAACAAGACTGATGAAACTTTGACTAGGCTCATCAAGAAAAAAAGATAAAGGATTCAAAAATGTAAAATCAGAAATGGAAGAGAAGTAACAACTGACACCACAAAGATACAAAGGATTGTAAGAAAATACTATGAACAACTATATTCCACAAATGGACAACCTAGGCAAAATGGATAAATTCCTAGAAACATACGATTTCCAAAACTGAATCAGGAAGAATCAGAAAACCTGAATTGACCAATTACAACTAATGAAATTGAAATAGTAATCAACAAACTCCTCGCAAACAAAAGTCCTGGACAGGATGGCTTCACATGCAAATTTTACCAAACATTTGAAGAACTAACACATATCCTTCTCAAACTAGTCCAAAAAATTCAAGAAGAGGGATAACTTCCAAACTCTTTTTACAAGGCTAGCATTATCCTAATTTCAAAACCTGATAAAAACACTCCAAAGAAAGAAAATTATAGGCCAATATCCCTGATGAACATAGATGTTAAAACGTTCAACAAAATGTTAGCACCCGGGATCCAGCAATATATTGAAAAGATAATACACCATGACCCAGTGGTATTTACTCTGGGGAAACAGGGTTGGTACAATATCCAGAAATCACTACATGTGATAATCACATACGCATCATGAAAAATAAAAATAACCTGATTATATAAATAGATTCAGAAGAAGCATTTGATAACATCCAGCATATATTTGTGATAGAAACTCTCAGCAAATTGGGAATAGAGGGATCATACCTCAACATAATAAAGGCTATATATGATAGACTTCCAGTCAACATCATAACAATGGGCAAAAATTAAAAGCATTTCCCTTAAGATCAGAAACAAGACAAAAATACTCACTTTCACCACTCTTAACATAGGATTGGAAGTGCTGGCCACAGCAATCAGCCAAGAAGAATAAATAAAAGACATCCAAATTGGAAAGGAAGAAGTGAAACTGTCATTATTCACAGATGACATGATTCTGTACATAGAAAACCCTAAAGTCTCCACCAAAAAGCTACCAGATCTAATAAGTGAATTCAGCAAAGTAGCAGGATACAAAATTAATGTTCAGAAATCAGTGGCATTTTTATACACCAATAATGAACTATCAGAAAGAGAAACTAAGAAAATTCCATTTAGTATTGCAACAACAACAAAAAAAAGTTAACCAAGGAGGCAAAATATCCAAACTTGGAAAACTATAGGACATTGAAGAAGAAAATTGAGGGAGGTACAAGTAAGTGGAAGCATATACTGTGTTCATGGATTAGAAGAATTAACATCATTACAATACGCATACTACCCAAAGCAATCTATAGATTCAACACTATTCCTATTTAAATATCAATGGCATAGTTTATAGATCTGGAACAAATATTCTAAAAATTTATATGGAACCAGAAAAGAGCCCGAATAGCCACTCCAGTCTTGAGAGAGGACAAAGTTGGAGGTATCAAACTATACTACAAATCATTGTAATCAAAACAGCCTGGTACTGGCATAAGAACAAGCAAATAGATCAGTGGAAATAGAACAAAGAACCCAGAAATCAACCCATGCTTTTATGGTCAATTAATATGTGACAAAGTAGGCAAGAGCATACAATGGAGGATATAAAGATAGTCTTTTCAGTAAATTGGCCAGGTACATGCAAAAAAAAATGAAACTAGACCACCAACTTACCCTATGCACAAGAATAAACTAAAATGAATAAAAGAATTAAATATAAGTTGTGAAACCATAAAAATCTTAGAGGAAGACACAGGCAATAAAATCTCAGGCATCTTTTGTTGCAATATTTTTGCCAGTATATCTCCTAGGGCAAGAGAAACAAAGGAAAAAAACAAACCAATGGGACTATATCAAACTAAAACACTTTTGTACAGCAAAAACAAAACAAAACAGAAAAAGAAAACCCATCAACAAAATGAAAAGGGAACCCATCCTATGGGAGATATTTGCCAATGATACATCTGATAAGGGGTTGATTTCCAAAATATATAGAGAACATACACAGCTCAACACCGGGAAGACAGACAATCCAATTTAAAAAATGGGCAAAGGACCTGAATAGCCACTTCTCCAAAGAAGACACACAGATGGCCGATAGACATATGAAAAAATGCTCAAGGTCACTATCATCAGAGAGGCAGATTAAAACCACAGTGAGATAGCACCATACACCTGACAGAATAGCTACCATCACTAAATCAACAAACAATAGGTGCTGGTGAGGATGTGGAGAAAAGGGAACCCTAGTGCACTGTTGGTGGGAATGCAGACTGGTGCAGTCACTGTGGGAAAAAGTATGGAGTTTCTTCAAAAAATTAAAAATGGAACTGCCTCATGACCCAGCGATCCCACTTCTGGGAATATATTCTAAGAATCAAAAGAATATGTGTACCTTTATGTTCATAGTAGCATTATCAGCAATAGCCAAAACCTAGAAACAGCCCAAGCGTCCATCAGTAAATGAGTGGTTAAAAAAGCTGGGGTACATGTACACAATGGAATATACATGATTGTAAGAAAGATGGAACTCTTAACTTTTGCAACACCATGGATGGACCTGGGGATTATGCTAAGTGAAATAAGCCTGCTGGTGAAAGACAAATACCATATGATCTCACTTATATGTGGAGTTTAATTAACAAAATAAATTGATGAACAAGATAGAAACAGAGGCATGGACATATGAAACAGACTGATAGCTTTTGAGGGTCGGGAGAGAGGGAGACTGGATGAAAGAAGATGAAGGGATTAGCCAAAGAATATATATCCATTACCCATAGACACAGACAATGGTGTGGTGATGGCCAGAGGGAGGAGGGGGCGGAGTGGAGGTGGGTAAAAGGGTTGGGGGGAATGGGAACATCTATAATAGTGTCTACAGTAAAAGTTAAAAATAGCCCTGGCCAGTTTTTCTCAGTGGTTAGAGCATCAGCCTGCCTACCAGAGAGGCTCGGGTTCGATTACCGCTACGGGCACGTACCTCGGTTGCAGTTTGTCCCCGGCCCCAGTTGGGGTCTTGTGGGTGGCAACCAGTCTATGTATCTCTCTCACGTCAATGTTTCTCTCTCTCTCTCTCTCTCCCCCCCGTGCTATCTGAAGATAAATGCAAAAATGTCCTCAGGTGAGGATAAAAAAAAAAGTTAAAAATAAATAGGTTAGTGGTTTTGGTATTGGAAATAAATTTGAGAATACAAGAGCACAGGACTTGATCAGTTGCTAGGGAAAGGAGAGAGGAGCTGTTAAGGAAAATGTTGAGATTTTAGGAGACCAATGAATAATACCTCTGTCTTCTCCCTACCTTGGAACCAGTTGATACAAGATATTCGAGATAGGTAGTTGGAAATCAAAGCATTAATTTTTTAACTCTTAAAACATATTCAAGAATGTAACTTCCTCTGTGGTTCAGTTGGGCCTCTAGGTAGATGAATGAGCCAGACAGAGCTAAGCTGAGCCACCATAAGCCTGTCTGGTATAGAATGAGCCTGTGCCTAAGCATGTTCCAACAGTAGAGCAGAACACATCCTTTCTACAGTAAGGCAAGTTGGAAAGCCAGAGGAGAGGTATGTATGGTGCTGGACATTTTCACTTAGTCGGTCAGTTCTGCTCCTGGAGAGGAGTAAGTGAGGAGATTGAGATGATGTTATAGGTTGGGCTTTCTGGAAATATAACTTTGAGATGGAGATTAGTGTACGGGGAATGCTTTGGGGAGTGACATCTGTGGAGGTGAAGAAACAAGGCAGGAGTATGTAGAGGGAAATGCTTAACTGTAGCACACTCTCTACAGGAACCTGTGCTGTGCCTGCAGCAGTAGAGACGGGAGACCCTTTAGAGGTTTCCCACATTGGGACAGGAAGGTAGGGCCTTTATGCCTCTGCATCCATCAGTCATTAGGATGTGGCCACCCTGGGAAAGGAGTGTCATCTTGGGCGAGACAGAGACAGCTGAGGATGATATGGATGTGACATCACAGCATCCTTCATAGATACCCAAACTGTTCCTTCTCGTCTCTGCTGAGGAGTCTGGGTTTGGTATTCTATTTTCTCTGTAAAATAAGGTCTGGGCAATTTTGTTTTCCTCTAAGAGAACAGTTTTTGGACTTGGGCATCATGGTGGATGGTAGTACTATTCACTGAGAAATGTAAGGGAATGAGGTAGCAGGATCCATGAAATAAACGAAGTAAGAATGTACAAGAGGCAGGGGAGGATATCAGGTGATTTCAGCAGCTATCCCATAATCCTCCTCTGTGCCATGTTCCAGGACAGTGGTGTGTAGAGACCCTCTCTTTTCATCTTCCTTCCTTACTGCCTTTTGGTCTCGTTTTACATCTTTCAGACCATAGCTCAGGTGATGCAATACAAATTGAGTCCTTTTCCTTTACTCCTCTTATCTGTTATTGAATAGAACGGGCTGGTAACAAACAACAGAGAAGAGAAAAGCATGGAAAATGTTTTCATAGTTTAGTAAATGTATTTTCCCTAGAGCTTTGGAAACTACCAAAGCTGTCTCCATACTATTAGGACAGTGGAGTCTGGTGGTAGGCTACCCAGTTCCACAAGTGCTTAAGTAAATCCATGAAATGGCATCTGCCTTACTAAATATCATATTTTTATTTAGTCTGATAAAGTTTTCTCAGCATTTTATAATTTTTCAGTTTAAGTATGGCATTAAGCATTTTGCATGGTTTGGAAAATGTGAAAAGCACTGCTATTCTCATTCCCAGGTCTTTTAAGTTCATTTGATATGATCAACAATTCATTCCACACGTGAAGTCTAATTGTGAATGTTTCTATGTCTATATGTGCATGTTTTGGGGGAGTGGTAACTGTCTCCTGAGTCATTAATGTGAATGCATTGAACTTATTATTAAACTTCCCGGGATAAAATGGAGCAAAATGAGATACCATTTGTGTTCTTGGCTAAGTTGTTCTTTTTTTTTTTCCATTTCATTTTGGTGGAAGTCTGCTTATTATAACTCTAAATTGTATCAGATTGTTTTTTAGTAAATTGCCACTGCTCAAATAGGCTAGATCAAGACATTTATAGCCAATTAGAAACAGGATGTTTGAGATGTTTAGTGATGTTCTCCTGATGACCTGTTTTCTGTTTATTTTGTTTTATTTTTGTTTTATGATCATGTTGGCTTTTCCATTAAACTATAACTTTAATTGAGTTGGCTTAGTTAATAGAACATTGACCAGATCCCCTTCTCTAAGTCCCAGTCCTCTCCTTATTCCACCCCCATTCCCAGTTCTCCTATTGTGTCCCAACCTCAGTCTGGAGTAAAAGGAATATTTAGGTCTGTGCCTTACAAATATATGTTTCTAAGACATAGGCACACCATATTTCCATCTAAAGTGCCTGGATAGTGCTCCTTGGGACCTTTAGGGATAAATCTCTATGAAAAGTAGATTTAAACATTAATGTCTACAGTGGGGGGCATTTCTTAGTGAACAGCTACTAGTAAGGGCTGTGTGGATGTCTGCACTTCATACCGCAGCATGATCTCTACATCTGTTTGAAGTCACTTGTTGCCCAGACCACATATGCATTTCTTTAAAGGGCTGACATCCCTCCCTCCCAGGATCCAGGCACTGTAAGCTGGTAACTGTAACTGGCTTACTGTTTTTGACTTAGAGATTGTTATACTTTGTCTTGATTTGACTGTTGTTCCTATCAGTTCTGGTTCTGTTTAATATTGACAACACTGGGGTTTTTATAAATTAGCAGCATGCAAAAGAACCTGGCATATTTAAACCCATAAATCTTGATTTCCAGGTATTTTAAAAGCTTTGTGGTTTAAATAGCTTTACTCTATGGTAGACATAAGCAGTATTTGTAAAAATTCCAGCCATCAGAAGTCTTTCATAGTTCAACTAGAACTAAAAAATAACGTCAGATGAGTTACTGTTTTAAGAATCAGAAAATCCAGATCTTCTTTGGCTTTACTACTACTGGGATCTTTCATTAGTAACATACTGTCATTGACATATCTTTAAAAAAGGATAACAAATACTGTATGGTTCCATTTATATGAGGTAGCTAAGGTAATCATATTCATAGAAACAGAAAGTAGAGCAGGGGCTGGAGGGGAGTGGGAAATAGGAGTTGTTCAATGGGCATGCAGTTTCAATTTTGCAGGAAGAAAATGTTCTGGAGGTCTGTTGCACAACAATGCAAATATACTTAACACTGCTGAACCGTAAAATTAAAAAATGGTTGTAATGATAAGTTTTCTATTATATGTTTTTATCACAATTTACAATATAAACTAAAAATTTTTAAATGGATAGTGTCACTGTTAATTGAGTGCTTAGTATGTTCTTTCAGTGCATTACCTCATTAAATATTCACAAATCCATGAAGGTAGATAATATTACCCTATATGTTAAAGAACTTAGATTTAGAGAAGTAATTTAATAGCTAGTAAGTGGCAGACCATTTTGGACCTGGATATGATTCTAAAGCCACTCAAAAAATGTATTACCACCATCTAACCTTAAACCAGGCTATCTCTTTATCTTTTTAGCACTGATACCTGTGATTCTACGATTCTGCAGAGACCCTACATGTGAGAAAAAAGTATAAATGTTCAGAGACTACCCCTCTATCATTTATAGTAAATAAAAATCACCATATTAGATTTATTCTGTGGTACAGCAGGACCAAATGGTGCTTATGGGTGGCCAAGGTTTTATTCAAATGTTAGAAAAGTTAAGGTGTTAAAAGTGATTATTTCTGTGGAAAGACTTGGTAGAGACTCATAAGGGTCTTCACCTTTTCATAATATTTTTTTCTGTTTTTTGAGTTTTTTTTTTTTTTTTTTTTTTTTTTTTATCCTCACCCGAGGACATTCTTCCATTTTTTGTACAGATAGAATGGGAGGGAGAGAGAGGAAGGGAGAGAGAGTGAGAAACATCGACGTGAAGGGACACATCGAGTGGCCGCCACCCGCACAACCAACCAGGGCCGGGGACAAACTGCAACCGAAGTACGTGCCCTTAGCGGGAACCGAACCCGGGTCTCTCCGGACCGCAGGCCAACGCTCTAACCGCTGAGCCAAACTGGCCAGGGCTGTTTTTTGAGTTTTTAATAACAACTGTTACTTCTGCTTTGGGATGAACTGTGTTATTCAAATTCATATCCTAACCACCAATACCTTGGAATGTTGACTTTATTTGTAAATATGATCAATGCATACATAATTGGGATGAGGTCAGCTGGAGTACATTAGGCCCCTAATCCAGTATGATTTGGTGTCCTAAAAAATGGGAAAATTTGGACACAGAGACATGCACACAGGGACAGTGTCATGTAGAGGTGATGGCAAAGATTAGGGTGATACTTGTACAAGCAAAGGAATCCCAAAGATAGACAGAAAACCACCAGAAGCCAGGAAGAGGCATGGAACAGATTATTCTTCACAGTCTCAGAAGGAACCAACCCTGAAGACACTTTGATCTCATCCCTCTGGTGTCGAGAACTGTGAGACAATAAATTTCTGTGGTTTAAGTCATACAGTTTGTGGTACTTTGTTATAGCATCCCTAGTACTCTAATAAAAATTCTAAAATAAAAAAAATTTTTTTTTAAGGAAAAAAAGTTAGCTGTGGTTCCTGGGAGTTTGTCTAAAGCAGTATTCAAATTAAGAAAGGATCTTTGTACATGATGCTCGATATAATAGTTTTTATAATTTGAAATAATGGAAAGCAACCTGAATGTCTAGGCATTAGTGAATAACCAAATTACAGGATGTGTACTTTGTGAAATAGTATGTTGTTATTTTGTATAGCCTGTGAAATAATGTGATAAATGTGTATAACAAATAAAAAGTTGCATGTAAAATTGTTTATACAAAATGATAACTAACAGCTGTGCAAAATATATATACATTGACCAAGATTAGAAGGGAGCACAGGACATAAAAAAAACTTTGTTAGGATAGTGAAATCTAGGTAGATATTTCTTTTTAATGTTTTCTTTTTTTTAACTTGTTGATTTTGTTACATAGAATTATGATAATGTATTATTGTGGTTATAATATTATCTTTTAAAAATCAAACTTATTGAGGCAAATTTTACATGCAATAAAACATACTATTTTAAAGTGTACAATTTAAATTTGTACATCCTTATAACCACTACTAAAACAAGAAAACATTTCAGCCCTGGCTAGTTTGGCCCAGCAATTGGACTGTCGGCCCTCGGACCGAAGGGTCAAGGGTTCAATTCCTGATCAAGGGCATGTACCTAGATTACAGGTTCGATCCCTGGCCCTGGTCTGGGTCATGTGGGAGGCATCTAATTGATGTCTCTCTCTCTCTCTCTCCCTCCATCTCTCCCTTCTTCTCTGTCTAAAAGTCAATGGAAAAATATTCTTGGGTGAGAATTAACAACAACAACAAAAGAAATAAAACGTTTCAAATACAAGGGAAAAGAAACAATGGAGATACAGAGAAAACAAAGATAAAATGTCCATAGTAAGTCCTTATATATCAATGATCACCCTAAACGCGAATGGACTGAATTCATCAATCAAAAGGCAAACTACAGCAGGATGGATTAGAAAAACAAGACCCGGCTATATGTTGCCTTAAGCAGACCCATTTCACTACAAAGGCAAATATAGGCTCAAAGTGAAGGGATGAAAGATGATACTGTAAGCAAATGGCATTCTTAGAAAAGTGGGTGTAACTGTATTTACATCAGACAAAATAGTTGTCAAGATAAAAAAGGTAACAGGAAACAATGATAGAAGTTTAATAATGATAAAGGGGAACAATTCATCTTGAAGACATAGCAATTATCAATGTATATGTACCCAACCTAGAATTACCATATATATAAAGCAATTACTAACAGACCTAAAGGGAGGAACTGACAAAAATACAGTTATAGTAGGGGACCTGAATACCCATACACAGCAATGAATAGATCATACAAACAGAAAGTCAAAAGGAAATAATTGGCCTTGACTGACACCTTATACTAAAAGGACATGATATTCATAGAATTTTTCCTCCCAAAATGACAGAATATGCATTCTTCTCAAGTGCACATGGAACATTTTCAAGGACAGACCATATATTAGGGCACAAAACTAGCCTCAGTAAACTTAAGAAGACTGCCGTCATACCGAGCATATTTTCCGACCACAATGGAATGCCATTGTAAATAACTAACTACAAAAATAAAGGTGGTAAAACCATGAATATGTGGAGATTAAACAACATGCTATTAAATAAATATTGGGTCAAAGAAATAAAAGAAGAGATCAAAAGATACATAGAGACAAATGAAAATGAAAATACAACATACCAAAATTTTGAGAGGCAGCAAAAGTGGCACTAAGTGAGAAGTTTATAGCATTACTGGTTACCTCAAGAAACAAGAAAAGTCTCAAATAAGCAATCTAACATTACACCTTAAAGAGCTAGAAAAAGAACAAAAGAAGTCCCAAGTCAGTAGAAAGGAAATAATAAAACTTACAGCAGAAATAAATGGAATAGAAAACAAAGTGATAATAGAAAAAAAATTAATACAACAAAGAGCTGGTTCTTTGAAAAGAAATAAAATTGACAAACCTCTCATTAGACTCACTAAGGAAAAAAGAGAAAAGACAAATAAAATCAGAATTGAAAGAGAAGTTACAATGGACACTACAAAAGTACCAAGGTTTATAAAAAAAAAAAAATGATGAAAGGGTATACCCTACCAAATTTGATAACCTAGAAGAAACTGACATATTTTTAGAAATGTATACCCTCTCTAGACTGAACTATGAAGGTTGGAAAACCTAAATGCACTGATCACTAGTCAGGAAATTGAAACAGTAATCAAAAACCTCCTAGAAAATAGAAGTCCAGGACCAGATGGCCTCACTGGTGAATATGCCAAACATTCAAAGACGATTTAATACCTGTCCTCAACCTCTTCCAAAACTTTTTAAGAAGAAGAAATACTTCCTAACTCAATTTACATGGCTGACATTACCCTGATACCAGAGCGAGGCAAGGACAACATACAAAAAATAAATAAAATTACAGACCAATATTTCTAATGAACATACATAGGTGCAAAAATTCTAAACAAAATAATAGCAAATTAAATACATTAAAAAGATAATACATCACCATCAAGTGGGGTTCATTTCAGGGATGCAGTGATGCATCCACAAATCAATCAATGTGATATACCACATTAACAAAATAAAAACTGAAAATCATATGATTATATCAGTAGATGCAGAAAAAACATTTGACAAGTGCTTGTTATATTCCTTTGTGAGATATATATATATAAGAACATATATGCATAACCAGTGGTCATAGACAATAGTATGGTTAAGACTGAGGGAGGGGGATGGGAGTTAAATTTATATCTAAGTATTTTGTTTTTGGATGCTTATTACTTATTTCACTATTTAGTCTTTTGTTGCCTGTATTTTGAAATATACTTTTGTTTATTGACTTAGTATTCTGGGACCTTGCTGAATTCACGAGCTTTTCACAGGTTGGTTAGGATTTCGTATATAGTCATGTTTAATTTTTACTTCACTGTCTGGATGCCTTTAATTTTTTTTCTAAATTGAAATGGTTAAAACGAAACCTCTGGTACAATATTGAATACATGTTACAAAAATGGACCTCTGCCTGCTTTGTAGACTTAGGGGAAAGCATTTAGCCTTTCACTATTGAGCATGACTTTAGCAGTGGGTTTTTTAAATAGTTGATTTTTATAACGTTGAAGAAATTCTTTTCTATTTATAATTTATTTAAAGTTCTTATGATGAATGTTGAATATTTTTTATTTTTAAAAGTTGTGGTAAAATATACATAACATTAAAAACATTTAAGTGCACAATTCAGTTGAATAAATACATTCACATTGTTGTGCAACCATTACCACCAGCCAGCTTCAGAATTCTTTTTCGTCTTGAAAATCCAAAACTGTACCCATTGAACAGTAATTCCATATCTGTCCCTCAGCTTCATCTAATCACCACTCTACTTTTTTTCCTTTATGAATTTGACTACTCTAGGTTTCTTATATAAGTGGAAATATACAATATTTTTTTCTTTGTGACTTGCTTATATCACTCAACATAATGACTTCAGGGTTCATCCATTTTATGGTATGTGTTAGAATTTTCTTCCTTTTTTAAAATCCTCACCCTAGGATATGTTTTTATTGATTTTTTTTTTTTTTTTTAGAGAGAGATTGGGAAGGAGGGGGTTGGGGGTGGTGTGGTGAGGGAGGGAGAGAAACATCTATGTGAGAGAGAAACATTATTAATAGGTTGCC
Organism: Molossus molossus; assembly: GCF_014108415.1. Classification (NCBI taxonomy): domain Eukaryota; kingdom Metazoa; phylum Chordata; class Mammalia; order Chiroptera; family Molossidae; genus Molossus; species Molossus molossus. The sequence continues at coordinate 85,212,044 of NW_023425349.1, forward strand.
TCCTTTATGCACCCAACTGGGGATCAAACCCACAATCTAGGTATGTTCCCTGACCAGAGCAAAATTTACTTCCCTTTTAAGACCGAAATATATTTCTTGTTGGGTGTTTAAATATGTACATATACTATACACACACACACACACACACATTTTTAAAGTTTATTTAAAACTAGCTTAACATGAATTATTATGGAGAAAGTTCCATGTGCATTTTAAAAAATGTGTTCTTTTATTGTTGGATGGAGTGTTCTGAATGTGTCTCTCAGGTCCCATTAGTCTCTAGTGTTGTTCAAATTCTCTGTTTCATTAATGATTTTATGTCTGGTTATCTATCTATTATAGAAAGGGGGATATTGGAGTATCCTACTATTATTATATCCTACTATTATCTATGTCTTCCTTCAATCCCCTGTCAGTGGTAACTTGCTTCATGTATTTAGGAGCTCTGCTCTGATGTTTACAATTGCTATATGTTTTCTGGTGAATTGGCCCTTTTATTATATAATGTCCTTCTTTGTCTCTTGAACCAGTTTTTGACTTAAAGTCTATATTGTCTAACATAGTATAGCCACCTCTGCTCTCTTTTGCTTATTGTTTCCATGAATAATCTTTTTCCATCTATTTACTTTCAACCTTTTTGTCCTTATCTAGTGAGTCCTTTTCAATCAGCATATAGTTGAATGCTATGTTTTAACCATTCTGCCCATCTGTCTTTTGAATGGGTAGTTTAACCCACTTATATTTATAGTAATTACTCATAGGGAAGAACTGTATTGTATTACAATTATGTTTTTGTTGTTTGTATGTCATGCAGTTTTTTGGTCCCTTATTTTGTGCCTTACTTCTTTTTTTAGTTGATTTCTCTCCACTTTATCTTATAAATATCACAAATAACATCTTTATATATTGTGTACTTATTAACTTAGATTTATAGTTACTTTTTATGCTTTGTCTTTCAAATTCTGTACAATAATTAAAATGGATTTATGTATCTCAAATTCAATCATACAAGATTCTTTATTTGTCCATTTATTTTTTGTTAATCTTCACACAAGGATATTTTTCCTTTATTTTTTATTTTTTTAGATAGAGTGGAAGGGAGGAAGGGAGACAGAGAGAACAATGATACGAGAGAGACACCTCAATTGGCTGCCTCCTTCATGACCCCTGACTGGGGCTAGGGATCAAACCTGCAACCCTTTGGTTTGCAGGCCGATGCTTTAACCAATGAGCCAAACCAACCAGGGCAAGAACTTGTATGGCTTTTATTTTCTGTCTAGCGTCTTTTTAGTTCAACTTGAAAGACTTTCTCTAGCATTTCTTGTAGGGCAGGTCTATTTTTAATGAGTTGCTTTGGCTTCTGTTTATCTGGGAAAGTCTTAATTTCTCCATTTTTGAACAACATATTTGCCAGATATAGCAATCTTGATTGGCAAGATTTTTTTTTTTTGTTTCCATCACTTTGAATATATCATCTACTCCCTTATAGCCTGTAGTAATATTTCTGCTGAGTAATCCACTGATAATCTAAAGGCATCTTTCTTATTTTGTGACAAATTGCCTTTTTTTAAACTGCTTTCAAGTTTCTCTCTTTGTATTTGACTTTAGACAGTTTGATTGTTGTATGTCTCATTGTGAACCTCTGTTAGTTCATTCTACTTGGAATCCTATGAACTTCTTGAATTTGGACTCCCAATTCCTTCTTCAGACTTGGGAAGTTTTCAGTCATTATTTTTTCAGATAAACTCTCTGCCTCTTCCTTTTATTTTTGTTCTCCTTGAATTTTAGTAATGCATATATTGGTGTGTTTTATGGTATTCATAATTCCCTTAAGCTTTCTTCTCTTTTCATTCTTTTTACTTTAGTTTCTCTGGCTCAATAATTTCATATGACCTTTCTTCAGTTCACTGATTATTTCTTCTCATTATTGGAGTCTGCTATTGAACCCTCTAATGAAATTGTCAATTCAATTTTATTTTTCAGCTCCAGAGTTTCTGTTTGTTTGTTTATTTTTTTCCTCTTAAAAAAAAAAATTAGTAGGGTAACATTGGTTAATAATATTATAATTTATTTATTTTTTATTACAGATGTCCCCCCAATTGATACCCTCCTCCCCACCCCTGCCTTCACCACACTGTTTTCTGTGTTCATTGGTTTTGCATATAAGTCCTTTGGTTTATTTATTCCTGCTCCCCTACCTCCTTCCCTCTGATATTTGTCAGTCTGTTTCGTACTTCCATGTCTCTGAATCTATTTTGTTCATCAGCTTATTTTGTTCATTACATTCCACAAATAAGTGAGATTATGTGATACTTGACTTTCTCTGATTGGCTTATTTTGCTCAGCATAATACTCTCCAAGTGCCTCCATGTCGTCTCAAAGAGTAGAGCTACATAATATTCCATTGTGTATATGTACCACAGCTTTTTTATCTACTAATCTACTTATGGACACTTGGGCTATTTCCAGATCTTAGCTGTTGGAAATAGTATTGTTATGAACATACCGTAGTTCATATATTCTGATTGGTATTTCAGACTTCTTAGGATATTTTCCTAGATGTGGAATCACTGGGTCAAATGGCAGTCCCATTTTTAATTTTTTGAGGAAACATCATATTGTTTTTCATAGTGGCTGCACTAGTCTACATTCCCAATAGCAGTGTACTAGAGTCCCTTTTTCTCTACATCCTCGCCAACACTAGTTGTTTGATGATTTGTTGATGACAGCCATTCTGGATGGTGTGAGGTGATACTTCATACTCATTTTAATTTCCATCTTTTGATGATTAGTGACATTGAGCATTTTTCAGATGTCTCTTGGCCATGTGTATGTCCCCTTTGAAGAAGTGTCTGTTCAGATCCTCTGCCCATTTTTAAATTGGGATTGTTAAGTTTTCCTTTTGTTTTGTTGTATGTGTACTCTATATATTTTGGAAAGTAACCCCTTATCCAGTTAGCAAATACGTTCTCCCATACTGTGGGTTCCCCTTTCATTTTGATGCTGATTTCTTTTGCTGTGCAGAAGCTTTTTTTGTCCCATTTATTTATTTTTCCTTCGTTTTTCTTGCCCAAGGCAATGAATGTATTGGTGAAAATTCTTCTATGTGTAATGTCTGAGATTATGCTGCCTACATTTTAATTCTAGGATTTTTATGGTTTCATGAGTTACATTTAAGACTTTTATCAATTTCGAATTTATTCTTGTGTATGGTGTAAGTTGGTGGTCTAGTTTTATTTTTTTACATGTACTTATCCAGTTTTCCCAACACCATTTATTGAAGAGACTGTCTTTACTCCATTGTATGCACTTGCCTCCTTTGTCAAATACTAATCGAGCATGATGTCTTGGGTCATTTTCTGGGTTCTCTGTTTTGTTCCATTGATCTATATGATTTTTCTAGTGCCAGTTACAGGCTATTTTGATTACTATGGCTTTGTATTATAAACTGATATCAGGAATTGTGATCCCTCCAACTTTGTTCTTCTTTTTCAAGATTAATGTGGCTATTCAGAGTCTTTTTTGGTTCCATGTAAACTTTTGAAGTCTTTGATCTAGATCTGTGAAACATGACATTGTTATTTTAATAGGGATTGCATTGAATCTATAGATTGCTTTGGGTAGTTTGGACATTTTAATGGTGTTGATTTTTCCAATCTGTTAACATAGTATATACTTTCACTTTTTTATATCTTCCTCTATTTCTTTTTTCAATGTCCTGTAGTTTTCTGATAACAGGTCTTTTACCTCCTTGGTTAAGTTTATTCCTAGGTATCTTCTTTTTTTGTTGTTGTTGCAATGGTAAATGGGATTGTTTTTTAGTTTCTCTTTCTAATTGTTCCTTATTGGTGTATAGAAAAGCCAATGATTTCTGGATGTTGATTTTGTATCCTGCTACTTTGCTGAATTCATTTATTAAATCTAGTAGATTTTTGGTAGAGCCTTTAGGGTTTTCTTTGTATAATACCATGTCATCTGCAAATAATGACAATTTCACTTCCTCCTTTCCAATTTGGATGCCTTTTATTTTTTATTCTTTTTTTTTTTTTTTAATATGTGTTTAATATAGCTCCTTGAACATATTTAAGACAGTTATTTTATGTTTTTGTCTAGTTAGTCCAAAGCATGTGTTGTTTCCTTAGGGTAGGTCTTGAGATTTTTATTTTTCCTTTGAATGAGCCATATTTCCCTTTTTTGTTTGTATGCCTTGTTATGTTTGTTGAAAGTTTGTCACTTGAAAACAGCCATCTCTCAGGCTTTATAGACTAATTCTGTGTGGGGGAATACCTTTAACCTGTCATGAAAGCTTAAGGTCTTTTCAGGCATTTTATGAGTATATTTATCCTGGACCTGTACATTTTTCTCCCCCAATTAATCAGTATTCATATCTCCTTTAAGATATCTTGATTTCCCTATAAATTTTTACAGGGCCTTGGATGTTCTGCTCTGGTTTTTTCTTTTCTTTTTTTTTCCCTACCTGATACTGTATGCCCAGGCATCTACATGTCTTCAATTCCTTGTAATTTTCAAACACTACAGTACTTCACCACTGCCTTCTGCAGTTTTCAACCTGAAATCCAGGCTGTACTGCCGTTCCTGACTAAGCTTCAAGTCAGGCAATGTACAATGCACACATTAGTTCCTTGGGCAGCCTATATACATGCCAGAATAATACAAAAAAGCTTCACTTTTTTCCTACTGCAGTGAGGAAATTGAGCCACTTTCTTCTTAGCTTCACCAGGGAGAGAGTGGAGCAAGTGCAAGCAACAGTGTCATGAAATTTTCTAGTATTTTGAGTGTGGCCTTTACTTTTCTTTTTTAATGTTAAATCTTTTTTTATTTTTTTAATTATAGTTGACATACAATATTATATTAGTTTTAGGTGTACACTCCAGTGACTAGACATTATATAACTTAGTGATCATCCCGATAAATCTCATACCCATCTGATACCATGTATAGTTATTAGAACATTATGAACTATATTTCTTATGCTGTACTATACATCCCATGACTGTTCTGTAACAACCAATTTGTACTTCATAATCCCTTCACCTTTTTTACCTATTGCCTCACCATCCTCCCATCTGGCAACCTTCAAAATGTTCTCTGCAGTATGTTTATGTTCTGCTTGTTTATTTATTTATTTAATCCTAGCCCCAGCATATGTTTTATTGAATTTTAGAGAGAGAGGAAGAGAGATAGATGAAGAGAAAGAGAGAGAGTGAAAAACATCGATGTAAGAGAAAAACATTGGTCAGTTGCCCCCTGTGTGTACCCTGACTATGGATGAAATTTACAAGCTAGGTATTTGACTTTACCAGGAATTGAACCTGCCAACTTTTGGTGTATGGGATAACACTCCAACCAGCTGAACCACCCGCCCATGGTGCTTGTTCATTTCTTTTGTTTTTTTTTTTAGATTCAGTCATTAATAGATATGTATTTATTGCTATTTTATTGTTCATATTTTTTACTTTTCTTCTTTTTCATCTTCTTAAAGAAGACTCTTTAGCATTTTATATAAGACTAGTTTGGTGGTGATAAACTCCTTTAGGTTTTTCTTTTCTGAGAAGCTCTTTATATGTCCTTCCATTCTAAATGATAGCTTTGCTGGGTAGAGTAATTTGGATGTAGGTCCTTGGTTTTTATCACTTTGAATATTTCTTGCAAATCTTTTCGGGCCTACAAAGTTTCTGTTGAGAAAACAATTGACAGTCTTATAGGAGCTTCCTTGTAGGTAACTAACTGCTTTTCTCTTGCTGCTTTTAAGATTCTCTCTTTGTCTTTCACCTTTTGCATTTAAATTAGGATGTGTCTTGGTGTGGGCCTTTTTGGGTTTATCTTCTTGGATACTCTGTCCTTGCTGGACTTGTATATCTATTTCCTTCATTAGGTAAGGAAGTGTTCACTCATTGTTTCTTCAAATATGTTCTCAAAATTTTGTGCTCTCTCTCTTCTCCTTCTGTTATCCCTATGATGTGGAAGTTGTTATACTTTATGTTGTTCCAAAGGTCCTTTAAACTGTCCTCACTTTTTAAAATTATTTTTTCTTTTTACTGCTCTGATTGGGTGCTTTCTACTACCATGTCTTCCAAATTGCCAATTAGATCATCTGCTTCATCCAACCTAGTGTTTAGTTCTTCCAGTGTATTCTCATTTCTGGCTGGTTATTTTTTACAATTTCTGTGTTCTTTGTCATGCTGTTGTAGTTCTCCCTAAGTTCCTTATAGTTCTCACTAAGTGCATTGAGCATCCTTATAAGCATTTTTTTGAACTCTATATTGGATAAATTGCTTGCCTCTATTTCATTTAGCTCGTTTTCTGGAGATGTCTCCTGTTCTTTCATTTGGGGCATGTTTCTTTGTCTCTATTTTAGCTGACTCTTTGTGTTTGTTTCTGTGTATTAGGTAGATCTGCTACAACTCCCAGTCTTGGTAGTGTGGCCTTATAATAGATGTTCTGCGGAACCTAATGGCTCAGTTTCTATGGTCACCTAAGCTGTGTGCTCTAGGAATGTCCCTTGTGTGGTTTATGTGTACCCTACTGTTGTAATGTTGTAATTGAGTTTTGATTGCTCCTGGCCCATTTATGAATGGGATCCACCCCAAACATACTGTACAAGCTGCTGTGCAGGTTCTGCCTGCATAAAGCAGAATTTGCTTCAGCAGGGTATAGTGCCTGCTGACATCTCCCCTTCGATATGCTGCTTGTAAAGCTAATTGGATCCTGTTCTGGTGTGGTCTGAAGCTGACCTCTGGGTGTGTTGGTCGTGGGGCCTCTGGGGAGGTTCTCTGGTGCAGACCAGTGTCAGATACTGCCTGTGACTGGCCCTAGGTGACTTGTTTGGAGCTACAAAGATATTCACAGTTTGTAGCTGTTTCCACTGGGCTCAAGTGTGTGCAGGAAGGACCAAGCTGCACACCAAGGCTGGCATTTAACAGCACCATGCCCTGAGACAGATCAGCAAGTCCCAAGGCACTCTGAGATCTGCCTTTGCCTGCCTCCACCTGTCAGCTCCCTGTTACTCTCAGTCACTGAAAACCTTTGGTGGTACTCAAATTACATTACATGATTGTAGGTTCTCCATGAGTCTCTAGGTAGGGGCAAGTAGTTCACCAGATTGATACAGGTTCAAACTTCATGCCAATATTGGGTCTGAGGCTACTCAGCAAATCTAACTGCCAGGGAATGCCAAATCTAACTGCCACCTTCTGGATGCTCATATACCTCTGTGGTGGGTTGTGGTCTCAGAGAGTTTAGGGTGATGCTAGCAGAGTTTATTGGGTCCAAACAGACTAAGATTTGGCTGTGTGAAGGGAGAGCTACACACCAGTCCAGAGTGTAAAGGAAAAATGTCATCTCTCCTAGAACCACATAACTCTGTCCTGATCTCAGCAGGGTGGGGTTACTGGTCATACATGAGTTTGAGTCACAGGTGAAGAGCCTTTCGTTTAGAGTACTCAAATGTTCTATTATAATCTGCAGACAAACTTCCTTTTACCCTGGAGAGAGACATATTGTATTGGGCAGTATACAAACCTACCCTTTGCTTTTAATTAAGACCTTTATCTCTCTTTTCCAAAACTGTTTGCTGTAGAAACGTCCTTGAAAAGATATTCCTGCACAGAGGCAGTCAGTGTCTCTGCTCACAAAACATGCAGAAATGCAAGAGATTCATAAGAGAATGGACTCCCAATAGTAGGGTTGTTCAAGTCCTGTATAGCCTTACTGATTTTCTGTTTTTTTAATCCATTGCTAAGAGATTATGCTAAAGTTGCCAATTATAATTGTGAGTTATTTCTATTTTTAATTGTTAACTCTATTACAGATACCCCCATTTTTCTCCCATTTGCCCCCCTCCGTCCTGGCACTCTCCCCTTAGGCCTTCACCACTTTATTGTCTGTATCCATATGTTATGCATATATATTCTTTGGTTGATCTCTTCCTATTCTCCCCACTCTCCTCCCCTCTGAGATCTGTTAGTGTGTTCCATTTATCCATGCCTCTGGATCTGTATTGTTTATCAGTTTGTTCTTTAGATTCCATATATAAGTGAGATCTCTGTCATTTTTTGATACCTTTATTTTGAAGCTTTGCTATTGGGTACAAGCACATTTAGAATGATCTCTTTTTGATGAATTAACCCTTTTATTATTAATGAAATTTCTTTTTTTCCTGGTAATACTTTTTGTCCTGAAATTTACTTTGTCTCACATTAAAAGGCAAAAACACTCTAACTTTCTTTTGTTAAGTCTTTGCGTGGTATATCCTTTTCCATCCTTTTACCTTTAGCCTATTTGTGTCTTTATATTTAAAGTGGGTTTCTTGTAGGTAGCATATTGGTAGTTGGTTCTTGGTTTTTTATCTATTCTGACAACTGCCTTTTCATGGAGTATTTAAACATTTCTAATTAATGTAATTATTGGTGTGCTGGATTTAAATCTTTTGTACCAGTTGCTATTACTAAGTAACAAGCCATTCCAAAATTAGTGGCATAAAATAATAATCATTTTTATGCTTTTGGAATTCTGTCAGGAACTCAGAAAAGACATATAAGGTATGGCTTTCTCTGCTCTTTGTTGTCAGAGATCTCAGCTGGGAAAACTTGAATGCTGGACTGAATGACTTGGGATTGGAACCATCTCAAGGCCTACTCCATTAATGGCAGTTGATGTCCGCTTTCCGCTGGTACCTCAATGGGGGCTATTAGCTGGAACTCACTTACACACATCCTCTTGGTTTCTTCAAAGCATAGTGGCTGGGTTTGAAGAGAATATCTTTAAGAGGACCAGGCAGAAGCTACCTACTCTTTGTAATCTACCCTTGAACATCAGTGTCCTTTTCTGCACTCTTCATAGGAGCAGTCACGAGCCCCCACCCAGATTTAGGAGAAAAAGACAGAAACCCTACCTGTGCATATGAAGAGAATCAAAGGTTTATAGGACCATATATTTTTTTGTTTGTTTGTTTTGTTTTGTTGTTTTATCCTCACCCGAGGACATTTTTGCATTTATCTCCAGAGGGATAGAGGGAAGAGAGAGAGAGAGAAACATCGATGTGAGAGAGACACATTGACTGGTTGCCACCCACATGACCCCAACCGGGGCCAGGGACAAAATGTAACCGAGGTACGTTCCCTTAGCGGGAACCGAATCCCGGACTCTCTGGTCCACGGGCTGACGCTCTGCTGAGCCAAACCGGCCAGGGCAGGACTGTGTTTTAAGATTGCCGTATCTGGCTAGCCTTTTGCTTCTCATCTTTATTTTTTCATTTGTTCTTTGTCCCCCCTCCTCATATTCTTAACTTCTTAAAATATTAGTTTTCTATTTCATTTCATCTTCACTATTAGCTTAATATCTATATCTTTATGTTTTATCCTGTAATGGTTGCTCTAGCATAGCACTGTCCAAGAGAAATAAAATGTAAGCTATAATTGTGTGCCTCATATGGAATTTAATTTTTCAGTAGCCACATTAAAAAATTAAAAAGAAAGAAGTGAAAGTAATTATAAAAATATTTTTATTTAACACAATAAAAAAATCACAATATTATTTTAATATGTAATCATTGTAAAAAGGTGAGGTATTTAATTTTTTCTTCATACTAAGTCTTTGAAATTCACTATATGACTTATATTTACAGCAAATCTTAACTCAGACAAGTCACGTTTCAAGTTGTCATCTGCCGCATGTGGCTAGTGACCACTGTATTGGGCAGCACAGCTCTGGGATTTAGAGTGTTCATATTCGGTGTCATTTAGCAATATCTATATTACCTGAAAGTATAGTATATAATATATATGCATAATTTTAGAACCTTACAGCAGTTTGCATTCACTTTTCCTCTCCCAGCTTTTAAATTTTTTTTCATTCAACTTGGTTTTAATGGGCCTCAAAATGCTGTGATAGATTTTTGGCCAGCTTATTTTCATTAAAAGTACTGATTTAAAAACTAATAACTTAGCCCTGGCTGGTTTGGCTCAGCGATTAGAGCGTCGGCCTGCGGTTCAGAGAGACCTGGGTTCGGTTCCCGCTAAGGGCATGTACCTTGGTTGCAGTTTGTCCCCAGCCCTGGTTGGGTTGTGCGGGTGGCAACCACTCAATGTGTCCCTTTAACATCGATGTTTCTCTCTCTCTCCCTCTCACTCTATCTGAACAAAAAACGAAAAAATGCCCTCAGGTGAGAATAAAAAAAATGAAAAACAAAACAAAACAAAACAAAATATTAATAATTTAAAAACTCTCACATACACAAAAAACTCAAATGGTTCACAAAACATTTTCCTCTTGTTCTGAATATCTTACGATCCATTGTAATCATTAACTAGTCTTTTAGTATTAAACATAAATGTTTAATTGAGACAAACAGTTCTGAGACCATTCTTCCTCCACTGGTCAAGACTGGGTGGCAGGTGTTGGGGACAATATTCATTTAGCCTTCTGAGCTTTCTGAGCAGGTTTGGTGACTTAGCCAGCTCCAGCTGCCTTTTTGTCCACTGCTTTGATGAGACCCACAACAACTGTCTATTTTATATCATGAACAGCCATTAGCCCAGAGAAGGATAGTCAGAAGCTCTCAACACACGGGATTGCCAGGAACCACATCAATGATGGCAGCATCATCAGATTTAAAAAACTTTGGGCTATCTTCCAGCTTTTTCTCAGAACAACAGTCAGTCTTCTCCTCCAGGTCAGCAAATTTGCAAGCACTTTGAGCTGTGTGCATATCCAGCACTGATTTGGCCTGAATGGTGCAGGATAATCACCCGAGCTGTGAAGCCAGTTGCTTTCATTGGTGAGTCATCTTTGCTGTTTACCAGCACAATGCCACAACAAACATTTTTGACAGATATGTTCTGGACATTGAAGCCCATGTTGTCCCCAGAAGGAGCTCCACTCAAAACTTCATGGTGCATTTCAACAGACTTTTCTCCTGTTATAACGTTGACTGGAGCAAAGTTGACCACCATGCCGGGTTTGAAAGTACCAGTTCTTACTCAGCCCACAGGGACAGTACCAGTACCACCAATTTGCCACTGGAACATAGTGTCATGGAAAGCACCACTAAACCTAAGCCAAAATGGGAAAGGAAAAGACTCATACTAACATCATTGTCATTGAACACATAGATTCTGGTAAGTCTACCTCTACTGGCCATCTGATCTGCAAATGTTGTGGAATCAAGAAAAGAACCATCAAAAAATTTGAGAATGAGGCTGCTGAGATACAGAAGGGCTCCTTCAAGTATGCCTAGGTCTTGATAAACTGTGAATGTGAGCATAGTATCACCATTGATGTCTCATGTGGAAATTCGAGACCAACAAGTATTGTGTGACCATCATTGATGCCCACAGAAACTTTTCCAAAAACAGGCACATCTCAGGCTGACTGTGCTGTCCTGATTGTTGCTGCTAATGTTTGTGAATTTAAAGCAGGTGTCTCCAAGAATGGGCAGACCTGTGAGCATGCCCTTCTGACTGACACACTGAGTGTGAAACAGCTGATTGTCGGTGTTAACAAAATGGATTTTACTGTGTCCCCTAGCTTTTTTATATTGCTGTAGTGTGCTTTACTTCTAAAAATTTTATAAACCCACAGTACATTATTAATTTTGCTTTAAATAGCCATTTTTAAACAAAATTAAAAAGTAAGGAAAATATTTTATATTCATGTACACATTTGTCATTGTCAATACTCTTCATTTCTTTGTGTAGATGTACATTCCCATTTGATATAATTTTTCTTCCTCTTAAAGAACTAATTTTAACAATGCTTGGAATGCATGTATACTGTTGGGAACTCTCTCAACTTTTGTTTATCTAAAAGAGGCTTCATTTCATTTTGATTCTTGAATGACATCTTCACTGGGTATAGAACTGGGTTTTGACAGGCTGATTTTTCCTTTGTATTTAAAGACCTAATTCCATCACCTCCTGTCTTGCATAGTTTCTGAGGAGGTTTTGTCATCCTTATCTTCTTTCAACTGTGTCTTATTTACCCTGGCTGCTTTTTTTTTTTTTCCTTATCACAGATTTTCAGAAAATTGATTAATGTGTGTCATAGTGTGGTTTTCTTTGTGTTCATCCTAGTTAGGATTTATTGAGCTTCCTATATTTGTATTTTTAGTTTTATCAAATTTGGAAGAAATTCAGCCTTCATTTCTTTAAATACTTTTTCTGTCCTTCCTTTCTTTTCTAGGACTCCTATTATGTATATATTAACGTACTTGATATTTTCCCAAAGATCACTGAAGTTCTTGTCATATTTTCCCGTCTGCTCTCTGTTTTATTTTAGTTTCAGTTTCTGTATCTCTTAACTCAGTGACTTTTCTTTAGCAATATTTAATCTGCTTTAATTCTGTTCCGTGTTATTTTTCAGTTCAAATACTGTATTCTTTTTCTCTAGATATTCAGTTTGATTTTTTTTACTGTCTACTTTTCTCTTTAGTATATACATGATTTTCTTTAAATACTTGCTATCTACACAAATAGCTGTTTAAGATCTTGTCTTCTTTTTAGTTTCATTTCATCTTAGCAGGCACTATGTTCCTTGAGCATTAAGTCCACCCTTTTCACCTTTCCAGGTTTGTTTTTAAGCTTAGTTGGGACAGATCTATTGTAGCCAAGGCTACTTTTACTCGACCATTAAGATATGACCCTTTTTGAGTCTCTCCTGATTGCTTGAACACGGAATTCCAATGTCTTCCTGTTTTGTGTAATCTTTGGGAGTTGTTTACCTTTTTGCTCCCTGTCACTGGTTCTTTGCCCTTGTGGAGTTTCACCCTATACAAGCACAGATTGTTATTCAACCAAAGACTTACAATCACCATGTGGATTTCTGGAGCTTTTTTTCTGTCTAGCTCTCTTCTTTGCCCTCAAATTCCAGATGACTTTGTCTTTCCAACCTCTACTCTCTTTCTCCTTAACTCATTAAGATTTCTGTACTGTGCTTATGGTGGCTCTCCCTGCTTTGTGGTTCAGAAAGTGCATCTAAGCAGAAAGCCAGGCTGATCATAGGACTCACCTCATTAGTGTTTCTATTTTTAGCGATCACAGTCTTATGTTGCCTGTTGTTAGGTGTCTGAAAACATTTTGTCCAGTTTTCTATTTTTTTGTAGCAAGAGGGTAAATGCAATAGCTTGCTAGAATTAGAAGTCCTGAAGACACCTGAAGTGCTTTAAAAATCTTTGAACAAATTAATAAGGCTTCAAAAAATTTCCAAGTGAGCTTTATAGATGAGTGTATATTAGTATGCTACTTTACCTCTGTATAATAAACATTTTCAGGTTACAAAGCTCTATTATAACCTTCCTATTGTCATATAAATCCTAAGAGTTTACAAAATATACATGAAATGTTTTTAAGAGTGTGTTTTCTGTCATAATTGCTATTTGTTAAGATTGTTAAATTTATTTATTTATTTTTTGCCTTTACTGATTTTAGAGAGAGAGCAAGGGAGGGGGAAAGAAAGATAGGAACATCAATTGATCGCCTCCTGCATGCCCCCACTGGGGATTGGGCCCACAGCCTGGGCATGTGTCTTGAATGGGAATTGAACTGTCAGCCTCTTGGTGCATGCGTTGACGCTCAACTACTGAGCCACACCGGCTGGACTGAGATTGTTAAATTTAAAATATCATTATATTTGATCAGATATAACAAGAATAATACCAGTTTGAGACTGAGTATTTGGAATGGTTACATGCAGGTACTCTCCAACACAACTGCCTGAATTCAGATCCTCGGTCTACCAGTTATTAGGTTGGTATTACTTTAGGCAAGTCACATAACTTCTCAAAATTATAATTTCCCATCTTCAAAAGGGAAATAATTTTACCACCTCTTAAGATTGATGGGAAGATTAAATGATTATATAGCTAATATATGTAAATGTGTGTGTGTGTATGTGTGTATAGAGTTTGCAGAGCAGTGCTCAACATTAAGTGTCCAATGTTAGTTGTTATTGTTATTGTGGTTGTCAGATCAGGAAACTGAATTTCTGATTAGACAAAGGTTTATTCCTTTAAATATCAACATTTTTTTTACCATTTTTATTACCATTTTGTAAATCTTATTTTTTACCATTTTAATATTTTTACCATTTAATTTTTTTGCCATTTTAATATACCATGTTTTTTAATTATGTATATATCATTATGTAATTTAAAGAATAATAACTAACACTCATATCTATCATCCAGCATTAGCAATATTCTCTCTCATCTTAAATTTCTAATTGTTGTCTTTCTTTTTAAAAAATGACTACATATTGATTGTGTCATAAAAATATATAAATTAACTTTTCATGTTTTATAAATTTTGTGTAAATATAATGGTATGTATTCTTCAGCTACTTGTTTGTTTTGCTCAGTGTTTTTCTGAGATTTATCTATGTTGATACAATGTAGGCATAGTGCATTTTTACTACTGTGGAGTATTTTTTTCATCTCTAGGATTTTGCTGTTAAACACAATATGATGGTTCTGAATATTTCTGTACATGTCTTTTGGTTTCATGTGCTAGGATTTCTGTCAACATATGTCTAGAAACAGAAATTTCAGGTTGTTATCTTCAGCTGGCTGCCAGAGGAGACATGACAGAGTGAAAGTGAGTTGTTTCAGTGGGCCAGGCAAGGGATTAAGGGGGCTTGAACTAGAAAGGTTACAAGGTGATGGAAGGAAGCAGATGTATCTCAGATTTTGTTTGTAAATAACTCAACAGGTGTTGGCATTGTATCTCATAAAAAGGAGTTGGCAGAGGAGGACAGGGACCATCAAGGATAACTCTCAGGATTTTAAAATGTGGTACTATTTACTGAAATGGGGACTACTCTCTAAAGATAAGACATTTTATTTTGTTTTAATTCATACACGGGTATTTCCTTTAAAAAAAAAAAAACTACAACAGTTTTATTGTCTTATTTGTTTTGTAAAATGCACTATTCTCTTTTCAGGATGCTGTTTTAAATCTGCTCTAAACATAAATAACTAAATGTGTTGCAATTATATGTAATGACAATGAATACAAATTCAGGAGGCTTAATATATATATTTTTTAATATGTTCAGTTCTGATCTGTGTTGGTGGAGGTTGTTAGTTAGCTAAGTTTCAGATAGGTATGGTATGATTTTATTACGATCTTTTCTCCATATTAAAGTAATTCAAATGCAGTGACATTTGGAGCAAAAGATGATAATCTATATGCCAAGGGACGTGGCAAATGATACGAAGTCTGAAACATTGGATTTGAATTTTGGCCCTGCCATCGATGAGCTGTGTACTAGTTTCCTATTGCTCATATTTAACTAATTATCACAAATTTAGTGGCTTCCTGCTGTTCTGGAAGTCCAAAGCCCAAACGGGTCTCACTGGGCTAAAATCAGGTGTCAGCATAGCTGCTTTGCATTTGGAGGCTCCAGGAGGGATCTGTTTCCTTGCATTTTCAGCTTCTAGTGGCCACCCCACATTCCTTGGACTCTTCCTCCATCTTCAGAGCCAACAAGTCCTTCTGAGACTGCCATCTCTCTTGTTATTCCTTTTTGTGCTTCTCTTTTTTATATTTATGAATTCTTGTGATTACACTGAGCCCACTAGGATAATCAAGTCAGCAGTTCAGCAGCTTTAATTCCATCTGCAACCTTAATTCCCTTTTGCCATGTAAAGTAACATATTTACAGGTTCCAGAGACTGGGACATATGTGTGTGTGTGTGCTCAACTACCACAGCCGTGGTGTTCATATTTCAGTCACATGGGCAACTTGAGCAGCTTTCTTATCTGTGAAACAATAATGATAATAATAATGATAGTAATAATAATAATCACCCAGCTCTATATTTAGGCGAACAATGTTTCTGGAGGACTTTAAAAAATGTAAACACTTTGTAAATGTTGCAGGTGTTTTTTTGTTGTAATTTATACTGAAGCCACTTAAAGCTCATAATCCACTTTATTCTTTTATCTGTGTGTCCATAAATCAGGCACCTTAAAATTCAGGAGATGTGTATGAATTTTAGCACATTTTGTATAACATGTATAGATGAGATATTTAAACTATGTATTACACAGGTTCTAATCCTCATTTCATTTTTTTAAGCTGTTGGGGGCAGTAACTTTATAGGCCCTAGACCTGTGGTTCTATTGAAAACTCCTTAAACTTGAAATTGTATTGGATTTATTAAGAAAAAAGAAAAGGCCCTGGCCGGTTTTGCTCAGCGGTTAGAGCGTCGGCCCGCGGTCCAGAGAGACCCGGGTTCGGTTTCCGCTAAGGGCACGTACCTCGGTTGCAGTTTGTCCCCGGCCCCGGTTGAGGTCGTGTATGTGGCAGCCAGTTGATGTGTCTCTCTCACAAAGATGTTTCTCTCTCTCTTCTTCCCTCTTTCCCACTCGCTCTATCTGAAGATGAATGCAAAAAGTGTCCTTGGGTGAGGGTTAACAAAAAAAAGAAGAAAAGAAAATGGCCTCCCAATAGGATGGCAGTGATATATAATAAGGCATATATATGGGTGACTCATTTCTTTAAAAGGCTTATGAATTAGTAGAAGTCATTTCAAGGATTTAGCCCTGGCTGGTTTGTCTCAGTGGTTAGAGCATCAGCCTTCAGACTAAAGGGTTGCCAGTTTGATTCCGGGCTAAGGGCATGTACTTGGGTTGCAGGTTCAATCCCTAGCCTGGTCAGGGTCATGCAGGAGGCAACCAGTTGATATGTTTCTTTCACATTGATGTTTCTCTCTCTTCCTCCATCCTCCCTTTCACTCTCTCTGAAAACATCAATGGAAAAAATATCCTCGGGTGAGGATTAACAACAACAAAAAAAGAATTTAAAACTTTCCTGTCCCTTTTCCCCTCCCTGAGAAGTTTATTAGAAGATGGAGATTAAGAGCTACACCAAAATATTGCAGTAGAGACATTGTGTGATACTCACAAACGTAGTCCAATAATCTGTATGAGTAAAATTGAAAAATAACAGCAAAAAATGAACTCTCACACCAGAAGCCTTTAACGCAAATGCATAACTTTATAACCTAAAATGTATATATCTATTCTTTTGTTTTCCCCTTCTTTGGAAAAATAAAATTGTTAAGTTAAGCCTCTAAACACAAACTGCTTCATGGCTGTGAGGTCAATTTGTGGCTCACACAGCTTTGTGTCCTTTCTTATCATTGTAGCATTTTGCTAGGTAAAGTATATAATGAGATCAGTAGGGGTGCACTGTGGGAAGGTTGTAACACTGTGGTAGAGAGAGACAGACACACAGACACACAGAGACACCTGCAGTTGTCCCTTCATCTCCCTGCTGCCCACAGTTCACCATAGCATACCTCAGGAGAAACGGGAAATGTTCAGTCTCCTGGAGGCCAGCACAGTTCCAAATTGGTTTTCTCAGTCTTGCTCTTGTGGTTTCAGGGATTTTATGGCTGTTTGAGGTATGTTTGGGAAAGACAGATCCTCATTCCTTGCTTAACCTATGCAAATAATCTTTAAGGACTTTGATCACTTAGGAAGAAGGGAATGAGACTGTCATCTGTCCTCCAGATGAAAGGTTCTTCTTGGCAGGAGTCTTACAGAGATGGGTCATGATGTTTATGTTGTTTTGACTTTATGCTTCTAGAAAGGGTCTTTTAAAAAATTTGTATGGTTATTTGTTTTCTTTTATTCTTTTTTTTCCCTTTTATTTCCTTTTTAGTGACAGAAGCCAGGGCCAGCAGTCAATGTGAGCGCACTCATCCCCCTCCACCCCTAGGCAGGAGCTCTGAGGTAGATGTGTTTAAGTGGAGGTTTGGAGGTCGTCCTTACCTGCCTTTGGGCCAAGCCTGCCTGCCAATTTCTGGTTGAGCTGACTTGTCCTTTTAAAATAAGAATAAAAGGCGAAAGATTTATGCGATCTGAAGAGAAACCAGAGTAAAAAAAGAAACCTTTATATTATCTTGGCTCCTACAGAGAAGACCTGCTATGCTGCAGTCAAAGCTTCCCCAGTTGTATTGGGGGAGTTTTTAAGCCAGGACTTGGTTGCACTCCCATTCCTGTAGTTCACATCCTTTTCTAAATGCCTGTTCTGGGTGTCCTGACTGACATTTATACACCACCTGAAATAATGCTTCCTGAAAAGTATGTCCTTTAAGCCACATTACTGTTGTGAACAAAATTAGAGTTGAAAGTAAATTTGATAGAAAACAAAGTTTTGGAGTAAAAAGACCTGCCAAACTTTACAACTGCTCTATTCCTTGGTATCTTGGTAATCACTGGTCAGATGTAAGGGTGAATTTTTTCTTGGTATATGTTTAACCTACATCTTAGCTACTTATTAAGGGGTTTAATTTGGGCTGTATATCTTTTTTAGAGGATGGAAAGGGAATTTGGAGTGGCATATTTGCTTTCATTGTAGCGTTAAATGTATGGTAAGAAACTATTTTTGAGAAAGTTGAATGTGTAATATTAAAAATGTCCAGTTTTCTAGAATTTGTGCACATTGAAAATAACTTGCTATTCATGTTCAGTGGTTTTCTTGTTAGACAATGTAGGGGACTTGCCACAACACATGCAAAAGATTATAAAGAGACTGCAAATTTAATAATTACAACATGGCGCAGACCGCGCTGGCAGATACTGGAGTACAGCACTCTCTTTAATCACAGTGCTTCCCATAGTGTGGGTGGTCACGGTCCGCAGACATTTCAGGCAGGCCAGTCCCCTTTCGAGAGGGATTGTGAAGCAGAGCACAAGTAAACAGCATTCCACAGGCTTTTCAGGATTTTCATTTTAAGAAAGTATAGCATTGCTTTTCTCCTTTCTCTCCTTCTTCAGTCTCCTCCTTTAAATTGTTGTTTAGACTGTTTGCTTTTTATCAGATGGAATCTTACTGCATATGCTTTTGCTTTCTTTTTCCAGCTTTTTTTTTTTTTTGCAATAAAATAAAATGTTTAATATTTCAAAAGTCTATTTCAGCACAAAAGGTGAAAATAATCAGTAGGATATTGTGATCATTAAAAGTTAGCAACTTCTCATTGTAAGCCTTGATAAAAAAGAATTTTATCATTTTATTTCCTTATTTTATTTTTTTAAACATTTAACTTCTGCCCCTTAATTGGTTCCTTTGATGTTTGATTGAATGAAAATTTGAATCATTTGCAAAGTTTTTCTTCCTTATTCAAAAGTGTTGTCCTTGCTACCTATTTTGTTCTTTAATATTTTGTTTTCCCTTTTTAAAGTTGTTGTTATCTTAGTCTTTAATGTTTACAAGTGTTGATGAAAGAAGCAAGTGATGGGAACATGAAGTCACTGATTTTTGCCCATTCAATTGACAAGAATTATGGAGTTTATTAAAGTTCTCGATCAATTTCTATAGGGAGGAGTTATTTTAAATGATAAATGTGTACAAATGGTAATATCTTATCTCAGGCTTTAACATTTTCTCCCTGAAAGAATGATTTTTAAAAGAAAGACTTGGAAAAAAATATACAAATGTTCATAAAAGAGCAGTTAATATTACAAATGTGTATCCTTACCCCTTTTTTTATTTTCTTGAAGGGATACTGTCATATTACTTACAAGTATAGACAGACTGTTCCTAATGTCCATGTGTAAAATTATAGAGAGGCTGGTCCTAGTCTTTATATATAAAATTATCAACAGACTGCTCCTAGTTATCGTTTTTAAATAAAACATGACATTTTATTTGCTATTTTATATTAGCATACATAATTAATATAAAGAAGGTATATAAAAAATAGTTGTATACTTGTATATCATAAGATATAATCCCTAAGAGTCATGTTATACTGTACTTTTTTTCCATAAGCTGATAAAAAATGAATTGCCTACAATTATAATTTATAATGACATTGTCAAAACCAACTTAAAAGGAGTATAGTGATTATACATTTTAGAATGAATAACTTCCTTTTAAAATCATACCTGTAAAAAAAGTCAAGTGTTAAACATAGATTTTTGGAGAATTTTATTGTTGTTCATGAAAGCATTTAAAAAATAACTTTAGTCATTTTCATTTATGATAAAGCTAATCTCATTCTCTGTTCTGATGCTGCTTGCCAAGCTTTAGATCACAACGGCTTAATTTAAGAAAAAAATTGCTGGCTAATCCCCTTTGGTATTTTGAAGCTATTTTGGGCACCCTTTGTTCTATGGTACATTATAGTCTGTTTATGGGGAGCCATCGGGTGTTTGATGTGGGACCCTCTGGCAGAGGGGATTGGAACTTGAGAATTTGGGTGCAACTGGGACAAGTTAAGGATGCTGAATTTAACTTTCTTTTGGAATTGTCTTTCATCTATAAATTGAAGGATTACATTTAATTTTAAATGGAGCAGGGGTGAGGCAGGTTGGTTTTGGTTTTAGAAATTACCAATTGGAGTTTAGTAACCATATCAAAAGCAGGGATAGTGATATTAAATGTTAATATTATTGGTTAACATGTGCTTGTGAAAGAGCGTTTAGTCTCCCTTTTCCTAAACTTCCTGATGGGTCTCGGAATTTGCCTCAAGACACCAGGGTAAACCCTTCATTATAGAAAATGTGCCTTAGAGTCCTTAATGCCTCATTTCAGGCTCATTTTGTGGTTCCCACAGAGTGGGCTGCATGAAGTTCAGCAGGTTTTATTCACAGTCATGCTTTCAAAACATTTCCTCAGTTACCAATATCTAATAAAGCTGATAATGTGCTCATGATGGGGATTCATGGGTTCATATAGATGTAGCCCCTTGAACTCCTTTCATAAAGAAATACCTAGCAATGTGAGAGACATGGGTAATATGAAGACTAGAATAAAAGACTGTGTATTCTGTATATAATTTTTTTGTGGTTTCTTGAATGAAATCAAAGCATGAATGAATTACATGGATTTAGACTACTATTCTTGAAATCAGTTTCCTTTCCTAGCCTTTGGCCTATAAAGAACACATCAGTATATATCAACATGGTGTTTATATATATGCTCCTGTTGATATTTGCAGTCCTTTACCCCTTTCACTATACCTTAAGCATAAATACTCATCATTGTGTTTTGTGTTATTGATTAACAGCCCTCAAAGTTGAGTCCAAGGACCCTTTCAGGATATCTGCCATGCCTTTTTTTTTCCTAACTATGTATCTCTATGATACTGGATTTTCTTCATAAATTAAACCAAAGCAACATATCACAACAGAGTGAATGCAGAAGCAGATATGAGAACACAGCAGTCTTCTTTTAAGCCAGGCATTAACAAGATTTGCAAAAAACATAAGTAAACTCATGCCACTCTATTCAAAATTTTTTGTTTTGGAAAATAATAGGGTTTTTTATTCTCCCGTAAATAATGTTTCTGTTAACATGTAAAGGGCTTATTATCTCTAATGAATTAACAGGTGATATTGTAAAAAATTCTGAGGTTTAAATTCTAATATAGTAAATATCAATAGATAAAACCCATATAAATAAAATCTCTTTGGGGTCCTAAGACTAGAAAATTTAAGAACTGGTATTGTAGGTATTAGGACTATTGCTGTAGTTCTTGAATCAGTCTTCTGTTGGCTTCTCTGAGAGTCTTATCCAAGTGAGCCTCTAAAATACATGAATTTAGCCCATAGTCATGAGGCTTTAATGAACTGTCTCTTTACATTTTCAGGACATTTTTCTGATGTATCTTTATAAATGAAGTATCTTTCAAGCAAAGCTGCAGTGTCCTCTTGTAAATTTAAGGAGACAGGTTACAGAGCTATGATCTATTTTATTAACTGATATTTCAGTGTACTGTAGTGTGACATAATCTGAACCCATTTGCATTTTAATATGTGGCTTTTAACAAACATTGTAGATTGCTATCTTTCATATATGAGTTCATGGCAATAATAGAATCCATAGCAATTGTAATAAGCATAGAATACATTGTTCTTATGTGTAGTTGGGATGTTTCTAATCACATTTGCCTCAGTTACCTAATATTTTTTATTTTTCAATTGATTTTTAGTTTGGAGATGAAGTAGAAAAAAGAAAATAACCTGGCAAAATAACCTTTTCTTTTTTTTTTTGCCTTGATTCTTACTTTAAATCTCCTATTTTTGGTTTATCTTGCTTTGTAACTAATCCTTTAGAATGTGGTTACTTCTGACTTGAAAGGGGCTAACTGCACTATCCTAAGCAAACTTCTATGTTGGTAATGGAGTCAGGGAAAATCTGATCTGGTTTCTTTGCCTCTATTTATAATTATTATCTTAAATCTTTAGAACAAGTGATTGATGGTTTATCTCTTAAGTATCTCCAGAAACAGAGAGAATCCTTTGGCAAACTTATGGCAGGGTTTGGTTCACTGATCTGCCTTGTGGCCTTCTGCCTGTTGCTGGGAGAACTGGCTCTTTCTTAGATGGGCCTCTCTCCCCATTAACACCCTGTCCTTTCTGCTAGTACATTACCGCCTCTGCGGGGTGGGGGGTGGAGGGTGTTCCCAGTTCTTCACATAGCCAGCAGCAGCTACATGGAGTTATATCCAGTTACATGGATGGGGAGGACGTTTTCATCCTTCTCTGAGCTTAATACAGCAATTTTATATATTTGGCATTATAGGTGATTTGCATGATAATGAATTTATTATGCTGGTTGTTGAGTTTTGCCAAATACCTAATTGAGTTTTTCAGTTTTCTTCCAAGATTATAATAACCATCTGTCTTCTGTGTTACATGGATACAGCTGCAACTGCTTCTTTAAGTAAGCAAAATGTAGGTGTGTACCTTATTATAGAAAGTAATACAACATTGCTAATCTGAGGTTTGGAGTATATTAAGGGACTTGGTTTCTGGAAATCTCTCTAAACTTGGAAACCTTTTAAACCTGCTATTAGCTATCACTTAAAAATAGATATATAAAACTGTCTAAGTAGGTGGCCTTTGTGTCTTGGCTAGTATTAGAATGTGGTGTTTCTTATGCATAAAGGAACAAATTTAAATCACTAGGTGTTAAACCAATAGATTCCAATGTGGATTAGTTAAGGGCTATTGTAGTTCTTGTTATGTGGTTGCATAAATATTTTTTTCCATATTTAGTTTATGCATCCTTTTTTCACTGAAAAAAAGAAATAGCAATTTTGTTGGTAGATTGCTTTGAAGAAAATGCAGAGGGAAGTAGAGAACTAGACCTATGATTACTTTTCTTAAATGTGGATAAGCGTAGGCTTCAGGGCTTGCCAGGCCTTCAAGTCTTTGGCTTTTTTTTTTTCCTTAACATTTCTAAAGATTTTGTTAGTGGCTTTCAAATGGAACTTCAAGCCTTGGAACAGTTCCATTAAAAAGTTGTGTGGTCTTAGCCACAGTAGCAGCACAGGTTATTTTTCCTGTACTAGTTTCACAGAGGTTAACTGAGCTGGACTTGATGAGAGACGAGCAGTATAAGGGGGTATGTGTGCATTGGATGTAGGCTTTTCCCCTCTTGATTGTGTAAAAAAAAATGCTCTAGCAGAATTAACTTGCCTGTTGCTTTATAAGGAAGTAAATAAAATGATTCTAAAATGCCTAATACTTCATTATTAAAAGCTTTAAAAATGATCTCTCTTTTGTTAATTATATTTTTATCTTGCATAGTAACAGATTGCATTGTGTGGATTTGCTTTCTTGTTGTGAGATGTACTACAGTGTACAGTTAGCATCATCTTAGTTGACTGGTCTTAGAGAGTACATTTTGATTGTCTGAAGTTAAAAAAACACTTGACTATGTTCCAAGATTGAGACAGGTTTATTCTTAGATCAGTAAATATCTTGAAGGTAAAATAGGTGCCTTTTAGTATTTAGATTGTTAATATGTTTTAAGAAAAACGTGATTTGCTATTTATATGTGATCTGCTTATTATACCTATAAGTTACTAAGGAATAGTAAATTTCTGATGAAAATAACAATAATATGAATACTTTAGTTTTTTTTTTTTATCCTCACCCAAGGACATTTTTTCCCCATTTTTTGTTCAGATAGAGTGGGAGGGAGAGAGAGAGAGAGAAACATCGACGTGAAAGGGACACATCGAGTGGCTGCCACCCACACGACCCAACCAGGGCTGGGAACAAACTGCAACCGAGGTACATGCCCTTAGCGGGAACCGAACTCGGGTCTCTCTGGACCGCAGGTGTCAGCCTGCACTCCAACTGCTGAGCCAAACCGGCCAGGGCATGACTACTTTAGATTTTGATGTTGTTTGGAGGATTTTAAAGCAGATCCATATGTTATCTCATTTAATTCTTTCAACAATCTTGTGATACAACAGGGCATGTATAATTACTTCATGTCATGCATAAGGTGAGACATGAGGAATTACCTGAAAGTCCCCATTTGGTAGTGAAGGTACTCCACGAAACACTGTGCCCCTGTTCTGTGCAAGTGAAACAGCGCCCTGGCTTCCAGTCAGACCTCCTTTCTGTTTCACACAGCAACCCGTAGCTGAACAGCAGCAATAATACTGTTTATATTGCACAGGTGTTGACTGCTTACAAAGTGTCACACACTTTGAGATAATGTGTTGTCTCATTTAATCCCTTCAACCACCTCACAGTCTTGTTGATGAAAAAACTAAGATTTTTTTCATCAACAGAGAGATTAAGTAGCTTTCCCAAGGCTGTGTAGCTAGTGAGTAGTGGGCACCAATGTGAACCACAGCAGTTTTACTCTAAGAGTCAGGATTCTTAACTCAGTAGTGGTTCATCTGCACCAATTTTCAAACACCAAATATTAACTGGTATTTCCAATAGCATCTTTTTGCATTTGTCTGTAATCTTAAAGATTTGACAATGAAAATTTAGGATGAAAGTTTTTTCATCTAGATTTACACCAAATGAAAGAAGAAGAAAACATGTTAATATGTCTGTTACTATGAGTGGCAGTACTACACGTAGCAAATAGATGCCAGCTAGTATAAATCATCCTAAAAATAAGACAAGTGTTTACGAAGAAAGAAGGCTCATATGAGCTGTGAAAACTTTTACCTAATGGATGTCCGCACTCTTGCATAGAGGGTTCTTATAATATGAAACTTAGGGGGAAGTGAGTTATGGAAGAGTCTCATCTAGACAAGAGAGCCATTGTACCAGAGTGAGGGCACACCTCTCAAAACCGTGGAAGGAAATCATTGGCTCTAAATGCTCATTCTTGGAATGGAAGCCAGGGGCCTCTCTGGTGTTTCTTTCTCTGTTCTTCCATTCCTTCATTCACCAAATAGAATGCCTGTGCTGTGCTGAACATACAGTGGGTGCTTGAACTGACCCAGGCCTGGCCCTGTAGAGCATATTGTCCAGGGGACAGGCTGCCATTTGTCAGTGCCCACTCAGACCAGGAACCATGCCTTGGGGAAGAGTGCCTGGGAGATTGTGGCAAATAGATGTGACGTGGTCTTGGCTGGAGCTGACATCTGAAGAGGGGTTAAGGGTTCAGTAGGTGAGGAGCAAAGGGAAAGGGATACAGGAAGTGGGCAGCCTGTAGTGGGAGGGAACATGGCAAATATGAGGGGCTGAAGGAGACAGTGAGCGATGTGGAGAACAAGGGGGTCTACAGAGGCTGATTCTGGGGGGGCTT
The DNA here is from genome assembly GCF_014108415.1 of Molossus molossus. Classification (NCBI taxonomy): domain Eukaryota; kingdom Metazoa; phylum Chordata; class Mammalia; order Chiroptera; family Molossidae; genus Molossus; species Molossus molossus. The sequence goes on from NW_023425349.1 coordinate 85,237,583, forward strand.
GTTTGTGTCTGAGCAGCAGAAGGGCATGGAGGGATTTTATGTAGGGGAAGGACTTTGAAAGGGCCCTGAGTGCAGTGTGTGGAACAGGTGGTTTTAAGGCAGAGCAGGATTGTCAGTCCTTTCAAACCCAGAACCAATTTTTCACAATAGGTATTTTATGATGCCCCCTTAGCTATCCTGAAGTAAAATTCATAAATACTCTTCCTTAAAAAATCAGTATATTGCCTTTACTACAATATAAAGAAAAAATGCAAGGAAAATAATATTTATAAAATAATATGCATCTCAAAGTGTAAGTGCTTGGACATTATAACCCTGGAAGACATAATCAACAGTCTGATATATGCATCTGTACATCTGTTCTCCTAGAATGTAACCACCACAAATGCAGACTGATACGGGAAGGTAATGTGGTGGTGAGGCAAATACCATGAGCAGTCCTTTTGGGAGGTGATTTTCCAAAATGATGGACAACACCTGATAAAGTTCCAACTAAAATACAGCAAACTCTCCCCCAGTAGACATGGTAGTTACATTTTTCGAGAAGTCAGAGGATGTTAAAACATGCAAAAATACTTTGTTTTTGTGTGCAAAACAGATTTAGGCTCTGAGAGCAGAGTTCACATACATGAAAGTACAGTGGGACACCTGAAAATTGTGTGTGACAGTTCCTTATAGTAAGGTCTGTTTAGTCTTCCTTAACCAATAGAGTCAGTCAGTCTCTCTCTCTCTCTCTCTCTCTCTCTCTCTCTCTCTCTCTCTCCCTCCCTCCCTCCCCCTCAGACACACACACACACACACACGCACGCACGCACGCACACGGTGGCCCCATTGAAAACCACTATTATACTCCACAGACCTTTTCTGTCAAAATCTATAACTTAATGCCAGTCAAGAGTGGTAGCATTCTAGATATGCCATCATCGCCAGCTGGGTCATGAAGCATGTCTCACTGCTGTGAGTGCTGGCTCAGTGCCTTTAGAATACCTTTAGACCTACTAAGCTATACCATTGCCTTTGGCATGCAACCATTGTAGGGGTCTGAGTCTCAACCTCTGATTATATTCTTGATTTAGGTCATCTCCCCTGCTGAGGTTGGCCCCTCCTCTGGGGACTCCTGGCAGTTGACCACTGTTGTCACCAGATGTAAGATCAACAAACAAAAATTAATTACATTTCCATACATTAACAGTGAAAATGTGGAAACTGAATTTAAAAATAATATTACTGTCCTGGCCAGTTTTGCTCAGCGGTTAGAGCCAAAATGGATAAGCTACTTAAATGTAAAACTGTAAAACACTGGGGAGAAAATATAGAACATCTAATGAACCCAGAGCTAGGCAAAGAGTTTGTAGACTTGATATCAAAAGTACAATACATAAAAGGAAAACTTGATTTGAACCTCATCGAAAGCAAAAACTTTTGCTCGGTCAAGGACCATGTGAAAAGGATAAAAAGAGCCCTGGCTAGTTTTGCTCAGCGATTAGAGCGTCAGCCTGTGGTCCAGAGAGACCAGGGTTCGGTTCCCGCTAAGGGCACGTACCTCGGTTGCAGTTTGTCCCCGGCCCTGGTTGGGTCATGCGGGAGGCAGCTACTCAGTGTGTCCCTTTCACGTCGATGTTTCTCTCTCTCTCTCTTCCTCTCTCTCCCTCCCACTCGATCTGAACGAAAAATGTCCTCGGGTGAGGACTTAAAAAAAAAAAGAAAGAAAAGGATGAAAAGACTTGTTACAGGTTGGGAGAAAATATTTGCAAACCACATACCTGACGGAAATGTAGTGCCCAGATTATATAAAGCCTCAGAACTCACCAGTAAACACACAAACAGTCCAATGGGTGGAAGACATGACCAAACTTTTCACCAAAAAGAATGTGCATATAGCACTTAAGCACACAAAAAGATGTTCAGTCTCAGTACCCACCAGAGAAATGCAAAAAATAAAAGCACTACATATTGATCTGGATGCCTAAAATAAAAAACAGAACACTACATGCTGGTAAGGGTGTGGAGGAATGGTATCATACTTTCCTGGTAGGCATGTGACAGTGGGTGTCGTTTTTCATCCAAGGCAAGTGCCTTACTTGCATCACTCTAGTACCAGCTTGGACCATTAGACTGACAGACTGACTGGTGACTTCTTACAGAAGTAATGAAAGCTAGGAGAGAGCGGAATGATATCTTCAAATGCTGTAGTGGGTATGGGACACTGTCATTTGTTTAAGAATGAGATATTTAAAGACAAAAAATGGCGGAATTTATTGACAGCAGACCCACAGTAAAGGACATATTAAAGTTGTTCTTCAAACATAAGGAAAGTGATCAAAATAATCCTCCACCCAAAGAATATAAGAAATCAACCTTCTTTTTGTACTCTACTTGGGCCAGTGAGCTTCAGCCCTAGCTGTACATCACAATCACCAATGAAATTTTAAAAATATATAACCTCTACATCCATCTTCAATAGGTTTGGTGTGTGGCTTGAGTCTGATGATATTGGTGCCCAGCCTTAGATGAGAAACAAGTGGAATGCTGGACCAGAATGGTACATTGAGGTAGCCGGGTGGCAACTGCAGAATGGGAAGGAAATGGGGCCATGGCTAAAACAGAGTGCGTTATCTTCCCTTTGTCTGGGCCTCTGCCTTTATCCTTAGTGTGTCTTTCTTTCAGCAGCATTTATTCAGTCTCTGGGTTGAAAAGCCTCTCTACAGTTCTGACTCCTCCTCTTTTGTACCAGTCAAACCAAGTCCCATTCATTCCTCCTGTGTGGTATATCTCCCTGTTAACCCTACTGTTTTAGTCCTTTGCCATCATGGTAGTTCAGGCACTTATTACATTTTGACTAATAGCTGGCTGTTAGTGTCTTTAGCTTCAATGTCTCCTTTCTTTTCCAGGTGATCTTAAACAGTGTTGCTAACCCAGTTTTTATAAGGCATAGCTTGTGCCACTGCCTCCTGGAAACACTTTCACTGCTCCTCACCACATTCTGCAACCTACAACTCACCTGTAATGCTATTGAAAATATAAATCAAATGACGTGACTTTCCTACTAAATTCCCTTTAGTTTCATCCTGCTGCACTTGAAGTGACATCCACAGCCCCTATTACCACAGTCTATAGACTCTGCTCGCTTAGAGCCCTGTTTCGTCTACATCTCCATCCTGTACCATCCTTCCCTCTGCTCACCACAGCCAGCCACATGGGCCTTCTTGGGGTTACTTCAGTAGCACTTTCTTCCCCTTGATCCGAACTTGCTGAGGACCCAGCCTAGAATGCTGTTCCTCCCACAAGCTCCTGGTCCCATGCCCAGTCTTCAGAGTCGCCCTCCAGTACTTATCTAAAGTACATCCATTTTTCTTCCCCGTTTTTCTCTAATTACAGCATCCTGATTATTTCCTCTATGACCCTTACCATTGTCATTGTCTTGTTCACTTCTTTATTTATTCCTTCCCTCTGCCCCCTCCCCTTACTGGCAAGTACTCTCCATGAGTGTAGCAGCCTAAAGTGTCTCATTACTGCTGTATCTCCAAAGTGAGGCATGCAGTAGGTGCTCTCGTTCCCTTTGCTTATCCAGACATTATAGCACAGTTTTTATAATAAAGCAACTCTCTGACAAGAGAATGTTGTTTTTTCACTGATTTAATGCTATATTAATTTATGTTTGTTTAATAAAATTCTGCCTGTTCCTATTCTTACATATAACCTTTGGATAAATGGAGGCTAGAGAATGCAGTGAAAAATGAAACTGTGTAGGAAATTGCTAATATCTAGGGAAAAACAAGCTAGAAATAGAAGTCTGTAATTACTGTAAGAGCCGAGAATCTTTACCCTATGAGCATAGTTATATATCTCTGAAAATTTCATGATGATCTTTACTCTGTTGCTCCTATAATTATAGTAATAAAAAGACACTTCAGTCAAATTAAAAATAATTTTTTAAAGGGCATGTCAAAGGATGTGTTAAATATACATTACATTAAGAACTTAGGTTTGTATGCTCTTCTATAGTTTGTTCATACATAAATGCATTCAACAGCCTTTGTGGAAAATACTGTATCTTCACTTTGAAAACGAGAAATGAGAGACTCTAAACATTAGCATTTAGAAAGTTGGCTGGGACGCAGGTCTTTGAACTGTATAGTCCAGTTTCTGTCTCATTCCTATGTTTCCCATCACTGGGTGTCAAGTTCCAACTGGAAGTATCTATAGCAGGAACTGGGGAGCGAATACATGTGATTGTCTTCGAGTGTGGGAATAAGGGAAGACGACTGCTGCCAGGTCAGTAGCATGAACCATGTGATGTCTACCCAGTGATTTCCTCAATGCCCTCTGCCCTTCTTGTAAGCTCCAGGAGAAGCGCTTGTCCAGTGGGACCTGAGCTTCAGAGTTTCACATCCGAGGAGCTCATCCTGTTGTTCCCCGGATCTCTATTCTTTTTTGTTGTTGTTACTCCTTACCCAAAGATATTTTTCTGTTGATTTTTTTAGATAAAGTGAAAGGGAGGGAGACAGAGAAACATCAGTGTGAGAGAGACACGTTGGTTGATTGCCTCCCGCAAGACCCTGACTGGGGCCAGGGATCGAACCTGCAACCCACGTATGTGCCCTTGACTGGGAATCGAACCTAAGACCCTGTGGTCCGAAGGCCAACACCTTAACCACTGAGCCAATCCAGCCAGGGCTGGATTTCTACTCTTGAATAGGAAACCAGTCTCCTCAAAAGTATTATTGCATTCAAATCCCACAGATCTCACCCTTATAAATTGTTTTGCCCCTAAGTGAGCTACAACCTGACACTCCTTCTTCTTGCTGCCTTATGGAAAGTGGACCTTGGGGGAGGTGGCAAGAATAACAAGAGGGAAACCAGGTAGGAGGCTGTGACAGGCAGCATCTAGGTGGAAGATAACAGTGCTGGGACCGGAATGACAGCTGTGGCTATGGAGAGAAGTATGCTGGCAGGAAAGGAGGCTGGATTGGCTTTTAGGGTGGTTAGAGAATGTGGCTTGTGGCAAGAGTTGCCCTGTGTGGGCCTTGACAGGTTTGAACTTCCCACTGGTGCCACAGGAGGGAGCACCCAGGCCTCATCAGCTTCCCTGTCAGCTTGTCCAGATGTGGGACAGAGGGGGGAAAGGGGAGCATGGGACTTGAAAGCTGTCAGCAGTCAGGCATCAAAAGTGGAACTAGGAAAGATTTCTTGGGGGATCACTGAACTCTGAGGCTTCAATGTGTAAAAATCAGGTGGGGGAAAAGTACCAGCAAATTAGACTGATCGAGGAGAGAAACACGCCAAGTGTAGTGGGCCACCAGCTAAGACGGAAGTGTTTCAAACAGGCAGACGCCATGGCATGTGTGCATGTGCGTGTGGGAGCTGTGCCAGGTGTTGGCCCTGAGAAGAGTGGAGTGGGCGGTGAGGGGGAGGGGCGGATCCCTGGGTTTGCATCATGGATTCTGATGAGTGAATTGGTAGGGATGGCAGCCAGATAAGAGAAGACTGAAGAATGAATGTGAGTTGGGGAAGTGGAGAAGGCAAGTTTAGGTAACTTTCTCAGGATACTTTGACAAATGGAGAGTGAAGAAGCAGGTAGTACTTAGAATGAGAAAGGGTTAGGGTCCAGGAGAATTTTTTTTTTAAGTTAGGGAGATCTTAGAGCATGTATATAAACTGACACAAATAGTCTAGTGAGATGCCAGAGAGGGCTGGGATCACTGACAAAGATGGGAGGAGGGGTGTGAGGGCCCCAGGGCATAATTTCACTTTACAGATAGGCGTAGACACTTCTTCCATCAGATAGGAAGGAAGACAGAAAACAGCCTTCTGTGTGTAGCTGAGTTTGTCAACTGGTTGGTGATGCGATGAGAGAGTTTCTTACTAATTACTGTTTTCTTAACTATATATGAGACAAGGTCCTCAGCCAGAAGTTGTGGGGAAGGGGCATTGGTGTGGTGACAGAGAAGACATGAAATAATTGCTCAGGCAGTTGCCATGCAAATTGACGAGGGATGCATAGGAGGGTTTCGAGGCAGTGCTGAACCCATTCTAGGATTGTGGTCATGAAATAAGAACCAATGCGATCTGTGTCTGATGTTCTCAGCAGTATCAGCTATGTGGGCACTGGTGAAGAGAAGGTGCGGAGTTGGATTTGCAAGGGGGTCTGCTTTTACAAGGCATGTTCCACAGTACCGTAGAAGGGGACAAGCAAGGGGCTGAGGGTGCTTGCAAAGGAATGATCAAATATTTATGTTTGGCAAAGTAATTGTCAAACACATGACCTGCTTATAGTAAGTGTATTTTGTAAAGCATACATTTCTAGGCCTATGTACCTATGTCTTTTTATAGTACATGATTATAGATATGTTTCAACAGCATTGTTTGAATCCCTCATACTGCTAGTTAGTTCAAGCTTATTTTCTAAAGCCTTTTGATTTTGGATTTAGGAAAACCAACTCTGTTTTTCCCCCATGGAACTAATGAGTGAGCAAGCAAGAGGTTCTGTAAGCAAAGTAAAAATTGCAGACTTTGTTATGATTGGACCTGTGTTTGGAAAGTTTGTGAATTGTGTTATGTCAGCATCCTGCTCATGGAATAGGCTATGTAAACAATGGGTGTTGGGAGGTTCTATGAATGAGCAGCCTTCCTTCTCATTTACAGACTTAACCACTGCAGTTCTCCAGATTTCTGAGTGTTTATTTCATAGTAAAAAGGGCTCTAAAAATACCAGGCCAGTTAGGTCTTTATTGTAGATCATTTCATTTAAACTGCATGAGGCATATAAATTTTAAAAAGAAAAAAACATTGAAAGCAGGATTTTGAAGGAAAAGCTACAGAAATCAGTCTGCAGTAATTTGTTTTGGCTATGGGTGTAAGTGCAAAAGAGATGGGAATAACTTTGTTCTATCTTTTAAGTGAGAGCAATCAACACATATATTTGATGCTCAAAGGATTTGGATAATAGTGTACCATAATGCACAAATATATGCCATCCTGAGAATATTATGTCTACCAAGTTTTAAATGAAATTTTAAATACCATTTATATTTTTTCCTTGAAATACTGCTTTTTAAAATTACAAAGGGACAACATCATACCATAATTTCAAGTATCCAGAGTGAAGTGAGAGAAAAGTTAGGATAAATTAGGCTTTAGGGCAAAGGACAAGGGCCCACAGGTCACTTAGGGAAGGATTATTAGTTGGGAGATGCGAGGTAGACATAAAAATAAGAGAACAGGAAACTGCAGGAAGTAGAAATAGGTAGGAAACAAAGAGATATCTATAGAGAAAACAGACCCAAACACTTAATTGTTTTAGATTGCTGGGTAACACTAATTTCAGAGATGTAAGCTGATTGGTTTTGCAGATTTTAAAGTATGGACAGGAATAATACGTACAAAGAAAAACTGATGTTTGCCTTTCACTGGGCAGCAATTTCTGCCTCCTAGGAAGCCCTGACCTTCCTGGGACTGAACAGTGAGCACATGGAGCCTGTGGTTCCTCCTAAAGGGCCTCTCCCCAGAAGCAGGGGCAGTGCAGGTCTAGGGGCGGGGGCAGGGTGAATATGAAGTCATGTTAAGAGGCAGAGGCAAGAGCCCAGGGAAATTTTTTATGGAGAGGAGAAGATGTCAGCTTGTCTTCCTGGATACACGCCTTAGGGAGAGGAAGTAGAGATTACGTCTCTAATTTGGAGAAACTGAAAATATTTAAGTTTACTATAAGCAATTGTTATATTTGATTTGTAGGCAAATAGAATTATGAAACAGAATGCACCTGTCTCCTAAGGGTAGCTTCTAAACATTTGGTCTGTCTCAAAGAAACTGGGTCAGCCCTGGCACTGAACCATGGGAATTAACATTTATTTAGCACCTGTTCAAAGGTCAGGAGGTGCACCTTAACCAGGACAGTGAAGAGTGAGAAGGTTAAAGGTGCACAGAACTCAGGAACAGGGTTACCTTGCTGTCAGATTATATTCCATTCTTACACAAACTGAGACTTAAGTCTTAGCAGCTACTGATGATCAAGGAGGTGCTGTGAGCCAGCACTGCCCATACATATACTTCATTTAATTTTTGTAAATATGTTTTCATTGATTTTTTTAGAGAGAGAGAGAGAGAGATAGAAATATTGATATGAGAGAGAAACATTGATTGGCTGCCTCCTGCATGCCCCACACTGGGGATTGAGCCCTGATGGGGAATGGAACCGGAACCTTTCAGTCCATGGGACGATGCTCAATCCACTGAACCACACCGGCTGGGCCCTCATTTAATTTTGTAACAAACCTATGAAATCAATTTTATCTTCTACCTTTTATAGAAGAGGGAACGGGGAAGCCTAACACTGTTAACATTTTTATCCCAAGGACATTTAGGTATCCCATGACATTTTTCTTTCTTTTCCTTTATTTTTTTAATAAAATAATACTTTAATTATAGTCTCACAAAAAAATTAAACAGTCCAAACAGCATTGCACTGGAATTATGCAGGATGTATTAGTTCTGCAACTTACTTTCTTCACACAACACTGTCTCCTGGGGTTATTTCCATGTCAGTCACAAAAGTCTCCTTCATATTGCCAGTATTCATCTTTATACCAGAGACAAAACTGTAATCCAAACTAATTTTCAGAAGCAGATTTGTATTTAAACCAGAGCTTCTTAACCAGGGCTGTTTTGTTCTTAGGGGATGTGGCACTCTCTGGAGACATTTCTGGTCGTCACAACCTGGAGGGGTGTTACTTGCACCTGGTGGGTGGAGACCAGGCATGCTCAAGGCAGTCCTTACTAAAGAGTCACCAGGTCCCACATGTTAATGGTGCCGAGACTGAGAAAGCTTGATTGTTTGAACCTACTCATCTTCAGGGTATTTCAACAGCCCCATAATGTGCCTCCATCAACACATAGGTTCTCAACACTCGGCTTTACTTAAGTGTATTCAGTAATAAATTCATTTGGTTTTAATGATAGGATTTCAGGTTTTCTCAGGAAAAAACACACTCTTGCTTTTTCCCTGATTTGAAATCATATTTGAATACCTATCAGTGTGGCCAATGAAAGCAACAAAATAATCAATGACTAAGTACTTACTGAATTTTACTTCCTAACCATGTAACGGGGGAAATATGTTTTTTAAATGTTTTTATTGATTTTAGAGAGAGAGGAAAGGAGAGCACGCACCCGACCAGGAGTCAAACCCACAACCTGGGTATGTGTGCTCTGACTGGGAATCGAACTGGCAACCTTTTGGTGCACAGGACGATGCTCAACCAATTGAGCCACTCCAGCCAGCGGGTGGAGGGTGGGGAATATGATTTTCAATGCAAGTTTTATATGGTTAGTTTTCCTTCCGTGGTAAATTGTTTACTGAGTTAAACTTTGTCCACTTAAACTTAACTAGATATAGAGTCTGTAAAATTGTAAATCGGTTAATAATTTACATGTTAGATTGAAACAAAAGTAACTGTGGTAATCACAGACCTGTTAGATTGAACCTGTTAGGCCCTAATAAGACCAGTAAGCAAGACTGTTAACTGTTGGAAACAAGTTGCTCAGTTCCAGGTTGGGATTTAGGTATTGTTTGTTCTGTGGCATTGTTTCGGTTAATTTATTTACACGGCTATTTTGTGTTTGAAGAAACTAATGCACTCCTCCTAAGGTTAGCCTGTTTTCATTCCTTAGAAGGCCTAACCATTTCTTACTGCCTTGGTAAAGGGAGCATTGTCACAAATATTTGTGATGCAAATATGAGGGGTTTTACCTTCAAAATGATTTTAAATTAATTTAAACGTGTCTGATTTTCAGAAAAACCTCTTTTGAGTTATAGATTATTCTAGTAATAGGTGTGCAGTTACATGTTGAAATATCTTTTAATAGTAAAAATAACAAAATAATAAAAAATATTTTTAACTTACAGAATTCTGAATAACTTTCCAAGCAATTTGTATCTTGTTTCTTTTATAGTTTTATCAGCAATGGGTAGGTATTATATGTCATAATATGAAAACAGAGTCCTTCTGATAATCTCAGGTATTAAGGATTTCAGGTTTTAGATTAGTTAGCAGTGAAACTACATCGCAGTATTTCCTTCCTGAGAAATTTCAGTATTGTAGATGCTTTAGAGTAACAGGCACAGAATAATTATTTATTGTGGTGATGTGAAATATTTAATTTGCTTTATTCTACTTAGTCTCTTAGAACCTTTCTCCAGAGTAATGTGAGGCATTTGAAGTTCTGTGCCTTGCATAAGTATCCCTGAACAGCATCTTATTACTGTGCGTGCTTTTGAACTTCCTACGAATGGAGTGAAGCTGTCATGTTTACTTCTAAAACTTTCTTTTTTCTCTTCATATGTGCTGTGCTTGGTCCCTTGCTTTGCTATGTAAATTTAAGAAAAACTTCTGAAATTCCACCAGAAAACCTGTTGAGAATTGTTGGTGGCACTGCACTTAATCTATATCACAGAGAATTGACATCTTTATGACATTGAATTTTTCTTGACAAGACCATAGTATATTTCTTCATTTATGGAAGTCTTTAAGTTTTTTTCAGTTTTATACCACTTTGTTGTTTTGTCATGTAGCGTTGTGCACAGATCATTGCTGGTCCATTTTACTATATAGAAGGCAACTTTTCTTTTTCAGTGAAGTAATATATTTAGGTGGTGCTTATATGTCAGTCTAATTTCTAAATTGTATTTGTTTACAAATGGAAATGATCATTTAAGATTTTGTTGTTAAGAAATTAGCCAATTTTCAGTATAGCATCTAATTCAGAAAAATAAAAATTACTTGCTGATGATTTAATTAATTTGGGAATGTTACTATTACTTATGTAAACAATTTCAGGATAGTAACATAAATGTTTTACTGAATGTATACAAAAAGTGCCATGGGAACATAAAAAAGGAAGTCACTCATTCAGTATTTGGGTCCAAATATTGGCAGCATTGCTACTGGCCAAGGACTGAATGGACCATGTCCTGCTGTGAAGGCTTGGGGCAGAAGATTAAATGTGTGCTATACCTCAAGGATTACATTTTTTGGCCAAAAATAATGAATTGAACTAATTAAATTGAGTTGAACTATTCAGTTTTGCCATTCAGGCTTGCAGGAGAATTGTTTAAAATGTGTAGATATGCATTATAATTTTTATTTAGGTATACCAAGACTGCCTGTGTTTAGGTGTAGCCAAGACTAATTTTCCAGTGCCCCTTTCAGCAAACTGGTTCTTGTGGCTGCTTCTCTGGTCCCTTTTGAGTGTTCTAATCCTGCATTGTCCCCTAGGTTGTGACAGGCTATAGAGTAGCACCAGAGTGCATGTTAGTCAGTGAAATTACATCCAAATCAGTGTCAGATTCCAGTCAGTTTTACCAAATTAAGTAAATTCTATGAAGTAAAAGTATATAGTAATGTCATGTTTTTTTCCCCCTAATATTCTATAGGTATTTTATGGATTAGAATTTAGGAAACAAATTGTGAAAAGGAAGATTTATCATTTTATACTATAACAAGGTCATAAAGGAATCCTGTAGTAATTATATTGTTCAGTAACCATAAATGAGCAACCCGTTCTCTTCAGTTTAATTGGCTAGTGTTTATTGAACACCTATTGTGTGAAATGCCCAGGGCTACCTAACAGTTGCTCTGAAGACAGCCCCTTCCTTGGAGAGCCTGCGGGCTGATGAACAGAATAATAAGGCTCTTAACTACAGTACCAGGCAGAACTGGGAAGGCCCTGGTAGAGAAATACAAATAGGATGCCATGCACATTTCTCAGAGGGGAAAATGATATGGAGGTGGGAAAGGAAGGGATGAATTGGGTGACCAGCAGGGAGTCAACGAGAAAGATTGGGAGAAGTTTGACAGGTGGGCTGAAGTCCTATAGATGCAGGCTGTGCTGAGGCCAAGTAGTGTTCCATTGTATGTATTTACCACATCTTCTTTTTTTTTTTATCCTCACCTGAGGACATTTTTCCATTTTTTGTTCAGGTAGAGTGGGAGGGAGAGAGAGGAACAGAGAGAGAGAGAGAAACATTGATGTGAAGGGACACATCGAGTGGCTGCCACCCGCACAACCAACCAGGGCCGGGGACAAACTGCAACCAAGGTATGTGCCCTTAGCGGGAACCGAACCCGGGTCTCTCAGGACCGCAGGCCGACACTCTAACCGCTGAGCCAAACCGGCCAGGGCTACCACATCTTCTTTATCCAGTCCAGTAAAGGCTTAGAGGAGTAGAGGCAACAGGAGCATTTCCATATCTTTGTTTGACCACCATGGCCCCTTTCCCACTGCCTTTCTCTACTGCCTCTTCAGCCAACATCATATACATTCTCTTTTTCTCTTTCCTGTACAGTACCTCCTTCCCCTCACTTTTCTCTCCTTCCCAGCTGTCAGAAGGCATCCTTGGGAGCACTCTGAAACCCTACATTTGGAATTAATCATTACTTCCTCTGCTCCCAAAGTGATTGTTTTACCCCTTCATTATAGCACATACTACATTTGGTCATATATTATGGCAGTTTCCATCTCTGTCTCCCTTCATCATATTGTAGGGGCTCTTATTCCAATAGCCTTAGTAGAGTAGCTTGAATACAGAGCAACTCAATATATGTTTGTTGAATGAATGAATATGCGATCTCTTTACAAACAGTTTTTATTTATATTATGTATAAAGAGACAGATGCAATAGAGACCAAAGTGATGGAAATTATAAAAGACTTTAATGATTAGATGAAGAAATTGTTTGGAGAAGCACAAAATATGTGCTCTGTCCCAGTTCAAGAATACTGACCACAGTTTGGCTCTCTTAATCATTGCCTGAGCAAAAGCCCAGCCTTTCTTCCATGCCCAGACCCTAAGCCAAACCACAGCCTTACTGCTCCAACTTTCCTCATCGCCTGTGACCGTGTTGCCTGTTACAAGGTGGGACAGATACAATGAGGCGAGGACAAAAAAGAACACCTGAAGGCAAGGCAGTGGATTTTCCCGATTTATTTAAAACTTCTCCCCTTGAAAGTTCACCTGCGTGGTATAAGCATTTTTTAAATTGCTTTCAAACTTTAGCAGAGTTCTTTTTTTTTTTTTTTCGTTACTTGCCCCTAGCGGGAACCCGGGACACTCTAGTCCGCAAGCTGACGCTCCAACCACTGAGCCAAACTGGCCAGGGGCTTAGCAGAGTTCTTTAAACTCCTACATGAATCAGAATGTTTTATGCACAGAAGTGTTGGTTCCTGCACTTTCCATCCTTGAAAGAGTTTAGATCACAAGTCAGGGTGATATATTTGCACTTTTTCTTTATGCTCTTGAAATTCATTTACACCCACATCCTTTTTTGTGGCTATTGATTCATGTATTCAGAAACCCAGTTCCTGATTGGTAAAGTGAGGGGCTTGAAGTAGAGAGTCTCCAAGATCACTCTGTCAGCATTTATGAAAGAATCTATTAGATGACTGTAGGAATTAATTTTTGTCCAAGAGCCAGTGCCTACAGAATATTTAATGGTTTTGTGTTTAGACTGTTTGCCACTAGATGGCAGTAAAATTTTTAGTCTTGGCAATAAGTGCTTATCAATTATTAACGGTTTTTTGTTTTTGTTTTTTCCTTTTTATTGAATGTATTGGGGGTGACACTGGTTAACAAAATTATTCAGGTTTCAGGTGTATTATTCTAAACACATCATCTGTACACTGTAATGTGTGTTCATCACCCCAACTCACCAACTTAAGTCTCCTTCCATCCCCACTTATCCTGCCTATACCTTCCTCCACCTGTCCCCACTTCTCCTGCCCCTTTAAGTTTACTTTAAAAGAGAGATTTGGAGGTTTAAAGTTTGAGGTGTCTGCTTTGAAATTATGTAACCATAGCCAAGCTTCAGTATGTTCTTTCTTAGGACCTATGCTTATTTTATCCAGGGATAAAATTCTTGTGGCCCTCCATAGCAATTCGTATTAGGTAATTATGGGAACAAAGACAAATTAAAGCATGTAATTTTACTTTACAAAACATCTTTTTTTTATGATAGAAAGTAAGATATGCTAATTGTAGAAACTTTGGGAAATACAGGTATTTTAAAGAAGACATTTTTTATAATTTTTTTTTCTTTATGGATTTTATAGAGAGAGGAAAGGAAGGAGAGAGAGAGAGAGGGAGAAGAGGGGGGAGGGAGAGAGAGAGAGAGAGAGAGAGAGAGAGAGAGAGAGAAACATCCATGAGAGAGATCATCAATTGGCCACCTCCTGCATGCCCCCCACTGGAGATTTGGCCCACAACCTGGGCATGTGCCCTGACCGGGAATCGAACTGGTGACCTCTTGGTGCGTGGGTTGATGCTCAACCACTGAGCCACACCAGCTGGGCTAAAGAAGACATTTTAAATCACTCCTAGAAATAATCTACATTAACTATTTGTTACATTTCTTCATATGGAACATACAATTTTATACCTTATGTTTCAAACTAATATTACATTAGCTTTTCCTGTGTCACTAAATGTCTTGTTGTTGTTAATCCTCAACAGAAGATATTATTTTCCACTGATCTTTCAGACAGAGTAGAAGGGAAGAAGAGAAGGGAGAGGGAGGGGAAGAGGGAGAGAATGATTGATGTGAGACACATCCATTGGTTGCCTCCTGAATGACCCTGATGGGGGCAGGGGATCAAACCTGCAACCCAGGTATGTACCCTTGACTGGGAATCGAACCTGTGACCCTTCAGTGCATGGGCCAGTGCTCTAACCACTGAGCAATATTAAATGTCATTTTACATGATTCACACTGTTGTATAAACCATAATGAATTCAACCAATCCAATGTTGTTGGATACTTTAGTTCTAGTTTTTCACTGTTATAAGTAATGATGCTGTGAACCTAAATCTTTTCCTAAGATATATTATTGAAAATTAAATTACTGAGTAAAAGGATATGAATTTTAATGCTTTGGCTACATATCATCAAGTGAGTTCCTAAAAAGACTTTACAAATTTGAGCTCCCAGCAGTAAGTGCCCCTCTCACCACATCCCTGCCAATACTGAGTATTATGAGAAAGGGTTGTTATTTATTTGTTTTTTTAACAGGGCAGGAGGTGGGCTGGGGAACTAATCTATATAGTATTTGATGGTTTAAAAAATGAATTTCTAACCATATCATTTTGGAAATTTGGGCCAGGACAAGTCTGCTAATTAAGTTATTTATATGTTTCCAAGACCTTAAGTGTTACAGTCAGCTTGTCTAATGCATACTCTCAAGGGAACTGAAATTATTTACAGTCCCTAATCACACCTTCTGAATCTATTGAATATCCTAGGTTTTTTGTTTTGTTTTGCTTTTTTACTTTCATTGATGTGGCTGCAAAGTAAGTCATGCAGTTTTGGGTCGCCCCTCTCCATGCATTGGTCCCAAGGCCCAGGATGTGAGTGCTTCTGGAACGCCTTGGCATGATTTTCCTCAAGACCTACAATCTGAACTGACTCTTAACTGTTACAGCCTTCAAGCTGATTTCCTCCTATTGTAAATGCACTGCATTACCTTTATCCCAGCTGGGTCTGTAGTACTTTGTGCTTAAATTTTTTAAGGGTCAATCATGTAAATTATGATAGCAGCCATCTTTTATAGGTGGCTTAATTGAATTTTATTGAAAACTGAATTTGTAGGATTTTAAGGGAGATGTCGTAGTTAGAAAACTTAGCACAGTGTTTTACACAATAGTAAGCACTTAATAAATTTTAGTTGTCATAATTGTTAGAATTTCCTCAAGCAGTGACATTAAGGAGATGTAGGGGCTGAAAGGGCCCTCCCTACAGAGGGAGTAAAACTAACTGAAGTTCTGAGCAGCTGAAGAGCCTGTGGCCCTAATGGGCCCCAGAGAAGCTAGTGAGGGAAAGTCAGCCTCAGGTAGGGGCTTTGGGAACTAGTTTGGGCTTCATTTAAGAGTAATTGGGAGCCATAAAGGGCCTTTAGCTGAGAACCAACTCGATTGGCATTGTTAAAAAAAAAAAAAACTATTCCAGCTGCCTTATGCAGAAAGGATACAGGGAGGTTCCTTTTAAGGTGATTTGGCCATAACATAGATAAGCAGCCTTGGGCTTGTTACTTAAACTGTCTCAGTTTACTCATCTGTAACACAGATTCAATAATAGTACCTACCCCATAGGCTGTGGGGATTAAATGAGTTGCTGTTTGTAAAGTGCTTTGAACAGCTTCCTGAATATAAGTGCTTAAGTGTTTTTAAATAGAATGCCAAAAGTCTGGCAGCAGAAGGTTAATCACTTCCAGTTCTGTCCTCCCTTCCTCTAGCATCAGAACGACCCAAACTGCCCCTGACTGAGCCCTTGGCTGCCTAGTTTTCAAATCAAGCTCAGCCTCCTCCCTCCCTCTGCCTGGTCTGGTGTGAGTATCAACACATGTATGTGGTATGTGGTATGTGGTATGTGGCCTTTCCTTTACCAGAACACCTGCATTGTGCCCCACACAGGGATCAGGCCCCAGTTGCTGCTGCTTGCTGAGAGTACGACATGCACTTCCTGCTGTGGTGATTTAGGCAAATCCTCCAGTAAGCACTGCCACTCGAAGGATGGTCACCTGGCTGTCATTTACCTCTCCCAGCTTTGCTAACCTTACCACACTGCTTGCTCTCTACCAGACTGCACTTGGTGTTTGAAAATAGCTGGGAGATGAACTCTCCTGGGACTGTTGTCAACTCCTGTTTGCTTTCTATATTCACCAAGGACATCTTTGAACTGGAAGAAAAAAAAGACAAATGATATGCCAGTGGCTTCCATCCAGTTTTGACTTCATTCGAGCAAGGAGCCTTTTAATGATCTTAGACCTTATAAGTTCACTTAACTCTAAATTTCCTGTTTTTCTCCCTCTGCAATAGATTCGTTTTTGTAAATCACATTATACATGGAAATTTATATATACAGGAAATTTTTAAAATCATGAATATCTCCTACTGAGTAGCAATATTTCAAAGCTACTTTGTTAACTTGCTGTGAACATTTCTAATTTGAAAACAATAGACGGGATCTCATTTAGAGACAGCAGTTTCAACCTATATTACTTAGTAATGTTTCCTGGAGTTCTGTTCTGAGGATACTGAGGCAATTCTGAGCACGCGAAGAAAGTACCATAATCTACAGAAAAGGCTGCACACTGGTCTGCAGTAGAATCTTCCTCCAGGGAAGATCTCCCACCTTCTAGAATTGTCGTGGGGAAAGGGAGAGATGGCACAATGGCTTGCTGAGGTTTCTAATGCTTTAGTAAGTTTGATGGTGAAAAGTGTTGTCATTATATTTTATATTTTATTGAATATGTGAAACAGTTTACCACAGAACTGAAATGAGTGCCAGGACAGATTAGAGATGTAATTGCCCTGAGCATTGCTGGTACATGTGTGTTGTTTTGGTCTCATGGGGCCTATCCTTTTTTTTAATCCTCACCCGAGGATACTTTTCCATTTACCTTCAGATAGAATGGGAGGGAGAGAGAGAGAGAAACACCCATGTGACAGAGACACATCAACTAGTTGACTCCTGCATGACCCCGACCAGGAACAGGGACCGAACCACAACCGAGGTACATGCCCCTGATCAGAATCGAACTCAAGACTCTTTGGTCCAAGGGCTGATGCTCTACCGGCTGAGCCAAACCAGCCAGGGCTGAGATGATAGAACTTCTTCCCATGATGCCACGTGTCTACATATTAGTGTGTGAACTCACACATTTATATGCACATACACAAATGCATTTTATCCTGGGATGTGTACTCACAAAATGCAGTGCAGGACTTTAAAAAAAAATGTAAAATGACTATTTCCCTGTGAATAGACTGAAAACCACTGGGCTGTACACTTTAAAATCGGAGAATTTTATAATATATGAGTTATAACTCAGTATATCTCTTAAAAATATTTTCAAATACAATAGTTTTTCAAAAAGTAATTTTTTTATTATAAAAGAAGTACGTACACATAAAGGAAACTGGAAAATGTATTAAAGTAGAAAGAATAAGAATAAGAATATATATATGTCTCCATAATAGCACCACCCTAGAGACTGTTAACATTTGGTGATATTTTCTTTCATTATTTTTTTATTCTCATGTATGGATTATTTTTATATTGATGTGATCATTTAAAAAAAATTTAAATTTATTTTTGTACATGTTTCTCCTTTTTTCCCCATTGACACTCTCCTCCCAATTCTGCCCGCATCCCCCAGCATTGTTGTCTATGTACATTGGTTATGCTTATATGCATATAAGTTCTTTGGTTTATATCTTCCCTCCCCCTGTCTCTAATGTTTGTCAGTCTGATCCCTACTTCTGTGTCTCTGGGTCTGTTTTGTTCATTATATTCCAAAAATAATTGAGACTGTGTGATACTTGTCTTTCTCTGACTGGTTTATTTGCTTACCATAATACTCTCCAGGTCCCTCCATGTTGTCTCAAAGGATAAGAGAGCTTTCTTTTTTACAGCTGCATAGTATTCCATTGTATACATGTACCACAACTTTTTAATCCACTCATCTATTGATGGACACTCCGGCTGTTTCCAGATCTTAGCAATTGTAAATAATGCTGCTATGAACATAGGAGCTCATATATTCTTTCTGATCGGTGTTTCCGGCTTCTTAGGATATATTCTTAGAAGTAGGATCACTGGGTCAAATGGCAGTTCCATTTTTAATTTTTTGAAGAAACACCATAGTGTTTTCCATAGTGGCTCCATCAGTCTGCATTCCCACCAGCAGTGTACTAGAGTTCCTTTTTCTCCACACCCTCGCCAGCACTTGTTGTTTGATGATTTGTTGATGGCGGCCATTCTGACAGGTGTGAGGTGATACCTCATTGTTATTTTAATCTGCATCTCTCTGATGATTATTGATGTTGAGCATTTCTTCATATGTCTCTTGGCCATTTGTATGTCCTTTCTGGAGAGGTGTCTATTTAGGTCCTCTGCTCATTTTTTAATTGGATTGTTTTTCTTACTTTTGTTGAGTTGTATGAGTACTCTATATATTTTGGAAATTAATCCCTTATCTGATGTATCATTGGCTATTATGTTCTCCCAGAGAGTGGGTTCCGTTTCCATTTTGATGGTTGTTTCTTTTTTTGTGCAGATGCTTTTTAGTTTGATGTAGTCCCACTTAGTAAGTTTTTCCTTTGTTTCTGTTGCCTTATGTGTTGTATCAGTGAAAATTCTGCTGTGTGTGATATCTGAGATTTTGCCGCCTATGTTTTCTTCTAGGCTTTTTATGGATTCATAGGTCACATTTAAGTCTTTTATCCATTTTGAGTGTATTCTTGTGTATAGTGTAAGTTGATGATTTAGTTTCATTTTTTTGCATGTAGCTGTCCAATTTTCCCAACACCATTTATTAAATAGACTGTCTTTACACTATTGTATGCTCTTGCCACCTTTGTCAAATATTAACTAAGCATACTGTGTTGGGTCAATTTCTCTGTTCAGTTCCATTGATCTATATGCCTGTTCCTGTGCCAGTACCAGGCTGTTTTGATTACAATGGCTTTGTAGTATAACCTAATATCTGGTATTGTGATCCTTCCTATTTTGTTCTTCCGTTTCAAGATTGCTGTGGCTATTTGGGGTCTTTTTTAGTTCCATTAAACTTTTAGAGTATTGTTCTAGTTCTTTGAAATTTGTCATTGGTATTTTAATGGGGATTGCATTTAATCTATAGATTGCTTTGGGTAGTATGGACATATTAATGATGTTAATTCTTCCAATCCATGAACAAGATATGTGCTTCCACTTTTTAATATCTTCCTCTATTTATTTTTTCAGTGTCCTGAAGTTTCTGTGAACAGGTCCTTTACTTCTTTGGTTAAGTTTATTCCTAGGTGTCTTAATTTTTTGGCCGCAATGGTAAATGGGATTTTTTCTTTTTAGTTTCTCTTTCTGTGTGTTCATTATTGGTGTATAAAAAGCCAATGGTTTCTGCATGTTGATTTTTGTATCCTGCTACTTTGCCAAATTCATTTATTAAATCTAGTAGTTTTTTGGTGGAGTCTTTAAGGTTTTCTGTGTACAATATCATGTCATCTGCAAATAATGACAGTTGTACTTATTCCTTTTCAGTTTGGATCCCTTTTATTTTTCTACTAGTCTGATGGCTGTGGCTAAGACTTCCCGTACTATGTTAAATAAGAGTAGTGAAAGTGGACATCCCTGTCTTCTTCTTGTTCTTAAGGGAAATGTCTTTAGTTTTTGCCTATTAAATATGAAGTTGGCTATAGAGTCTTCATAAATGGCCTTTATTATGTTGAGATGTGATCTTTCTATTCCCACTTTGCTGAGTTTTTATCAAAAATGGATGCTGGATTTTGTCAAATGCTTTTTCAGCATCTATTGATATGATCATATGATATTTATCTTTCATGTGGTATATCACATTTATTGATTTACGAATATTGTACCAGCCTTGTGTACCTGGGATAAATCCCACTTGTTCATGGTGTATAATTTTTTTAATATATTGCTGGATTTGATCTGCTAAGATTTTGGCCTCTATGTTCATCAGAGATATTGGCCTGTAATTTTTTTTCTTTGTAGTGTCTTTATCTTCTTTTGGAATTAGGAGTATGATGGCCTCATAAAAATAGCTTGGAAGTCTTCCTTCCTTTTGCACTTTTTGGAATAGTTTGAGGAGAATTGGTGATAGTTCTTTGAATGTTTGCTAAAACTCCCCTGTGTGACTGTCCTGACCAGGGCTTTTGTTTGCTGGGATTTTATTGATCACTTCTTCTATTTCCTTAATTGTTATTGGTCTGTTCAAGTTTTATGACTCTTCCCAGTTGAGTTCTGGAATAGTATATGATTCTAAGAATTTGTTCATTTCACCTAGGTTGTCTGTTGGCATATAATTATTTATTGTATTTTCTTACAATCCTTTGTATTTCTGTGGTGTCCATTGTTACTTCGCCTTTTTTGTTTCTGATTTTATTAATTTGATTATCTCTCTTTGTTTCTTGGCGAGTCTGGCTAAAGGTTGATCAATCTCGTTTATTTTCAAAGAACCAGCTCTTGGTTTCATTTATCTTTTCTATTGTTCTTTTAGTCTCAATGTCATTTATTGCTGCTCTGATATTTATTATTTCTTTCCTTCTACTAACTCTGGATTTGTCTTTTTGTTCTTTTTCTAAATCTGTAAGTTGTTGGGTTAGTTTATTAGAAATGTTTCTTCTTTCTTGAGGCAGACCTTCCCTCGTAGGACTGCTGCTGCTGTGTCCCATAGATTTTGTATTGTGTGTGTTCATTTTCATTAGTTTCCAGGAAGTTTTTTTTATTTCTTTCTTGATCTCATTGGTAACCCATTTGTTGTTTAATAACATGCTATTTAGACTCCATGTGTTTGAATGTGTTTGAATGTTTTTGAGTGTTTTTATTGTAATTGATTTCTAGTTTCATGCCTTTGGGATCTGAGAAGATGCTTGATATAATTTCAGTCTTCTTGAATTTTTACAGATTTACTTTGTGTCCTAACATGTGGTCTATCTTTGAGAATGTCCCATGTGCACTTGAGAAGAATGTAAATTCTGCAGTTTTGGGATGAAATGTTCTGTAAGTCCGACTGATCTAGTTCATCATTTAAGAACTCTGTTTTTTTGTTAATTTTTTGTCTAGAAGATCAATCCAGTGGTGTCAGTGGGGTGTTAAAATCATCCACTGTGATTGTATTGCTATTGATCTCTCCCTTGAAGCCCTCCAGACTTTTTAAAATATAATGTGGTGCTCCTATATTTGGTGCATATATGTTTACCAGGGTTATTCTCTTGTTGGGTTGATCCCTTTAATATTATATTGTGACCTTCTTTGTCTCTTATTATGGCCCTCGTTTTGAAGTCTATCTTATCAGATATAAGTATTGCTATACCAGATTTTTTTTTTCATTTCCATTTGCCTGGAAATTTGTTTCCCTCCCTTCACTTTCATCCTGTGTGAGTCTTTTGTTGTGAGGTGGGTCTCTTGTAGACAGCATAAATATAGGTCATGTTTCCTTATCTAGTCAGCTACCCTATGTCGTTTGATTGGAGCACTTAAGCCACTTACACTTAAAATTATTATTGATAGATACTTATTATTTGCCATTTTTATTTTAGGCTTGTGTTCCTCTCTCTCTATTTCTTCCTGTTGTTACAACAGTCCCTTTTCCATTTCTTGCAGTGCTGGTTTGGTGGTGGTAAATTTATTTAGCTTTTTCCTTTTGTCTGTGAAGCTCTTTATTTCACTTTCAATTTTGAATGATAGCCTTGCTGGATAGAGTAGTCTTGGATTCAGACCCTTGCCTTTCACTTTGTATACTTCATCCCACTCCCTTCTAGCCTGCAGTGGTTCTATTGAGAAATCAACTGACATTCTAATGGGAGTTCCCTTGTAGGTAACTTTCTGTTTCTCTCTTGCTTCCTTTAAGATTCTTTCTTTGTCTTCAGTGTTTGCCATTTTAATTATGATGTATCTAGCTGTGAGTCTTTTGGTTTCATCTTGCTTGGGATTCGCTGTGATTCCTGGACTTGTGTGACTTTTTCCTTCATCAAATTAGGGAAGTTTCTATCATTTCTTCAAACAGGTTCTCTATTCCTTTCTCCAATTCTTCTCCTTCTGGTACCCCTATGATGCGAATGTTATGTTTCATATTGTCCCAAAGCTCCCTTAAACTCTCCTGCTTTTTATTTTTTTTTTATTTTTTATTTTTTTTAATCCTCACCCGAGGACATCTTTCCATTTTTTTTTGTTCAGGTAGAGTGGGAGGGAGAGAGAGGAACACAGAGAGAGAGAGAAACATCGATGTGAAAGGAACACATCGAGTGGCTGCCACCCGCACAACCGACCAGGGCCGGGGACAAACTGCAACCGAGGTACGCGCTCTTAGCGGGAACCGAACCCAGGTCTCTCAGGACCGCAGGCTGACGCTCTAACCACTGAGCCAAACCGGCCAGGGCTCTCCTGCTTTTTAATTTTTTTTCCCATTTGCTGCTCTATTTGGGTGTTTTTTTCTATCTTCTAACTCACTGATTCAGTCTTCAACTTCTTCTAATCTACTATCATATTCCTTCCAAGTTATTTTTTTATATCAGCTATGTCATTATTTTCACTTGATTTTTATTCATAGCTTATACCTCTTTTTTTATGCTAATGTGGTTCCCACTGAGCTCTTTATAATTAAGTTGCTTGTAGTTCTCGCACCCTAAAAATCATTGCTTTGAATTCTTTATCTGACAAATTGCTTCCTTCTATTTCATGTCATTTCTTTTCCGGTGATTACTCCTTTTCTTTCATTTGGGGGTTGTTTTTTTGTTTCACCGTTTTAGCAATCTGTTAGTTCCAGGCCAGTGAGGAATGTTGGGATGGGAGGCAGCTTGGTCTCTATCAATTAAGACTACTATGCCTCCCAGACTGTTCTTGCCATGCACTTCTTGCCTGCTGTGGGTCCTGGAGGATTGCCAAGTGGCTGCTGGTATTGGTCTGTTGTGGTAGGTTTTCCTGGAGTGAGTGGGTCCAGCTGGTGTGCTGCTGGGGTGCTCTGCTGCCTGGTGGGGCTCAGCTCCTGATCAATCATTGCTGCTGCTACTGCTGGGGGAGAGTCAGCTCCCGGTTTGCATGGCTACTGCTGCTGGGTGCTTTCAGCTCTCAATCCTCTGTTGCTGTTAGGGGCTGAGGATGCTCAACTCCCAGGAATTTGCTGCTGCTGGGGGAGGGTTCTACTCCAAATCCGCTGCTGCAGTTGTCAGGGATTGGTCTCCGCTGCCCGAGCCTTGCTGCTGCTTGGGCTGGGGCACCACTCCTGATCAGCCTCAGCTGATGCTGCTATGGATGGATCTCAGCTGCTGAGCTGCCCTGCTGCTCTGGAGCCTCTGCTGCTGGCGGTGTGTCTCAGCTCTGGAGCCTCAGCTGTTGTTGGGGGTGGGGCTCCACTCCTGAGCCAGTCACTGCTGCTGACAGGGAATGTACTGGGTTCCCAAGCTGGTGCTATTGCTCCTGGGGGTGGTGCTCAGTTCCCATCAGGCTGCTGCTCTTGGGGGTGTTGCTGTGCTCCCAACCTGGAGCTATTGCTGCTACAGTGGTGGATGGTGCTGGCACTACTGCTGCTGCTGTAGGGAATGGTGCTTGGCTCCTGGCTAGTTGCTTCGGGGAGCAAGCACCTTGACAGTGTTGCTGTTGTGCTTTGGACCTGTTGACACAGTGGAGAGTCTACTGGTCTGATGGTGCAAGGTGCACTGGTGGACTCATGTCACTGGGCTCTAGCTGCTCCTTACCACCTCCTCCCAGAGAAGACCAGTGGATCTTCCAAAATGACGGGGCCTTCCACCTGCTCAAGGAGAAGCACCCTGACAAGCTGTTTACTGCGGTAGCCGGCTGCTCCCCATCCATAGCACTGGAACCCTCTGCCCCACGTTTCTGCACTGGTGAAGGTTGCTCATCCACACTCACATCCACTCACATTCTCTCTCACACTTGCTCACACTCTCACTCACCTTCATTCCAGTCCAGCCTGCTACCATCTTTTTGATGTAATCATTTAAGGGTATAAAATTTTATATCTTCCTTTCTTCATTTAACATGATAATATAACCATTTCAAATGGTGTTATAAATTTTTCATAGACATTTTAATGGCTTACAATAAGCCCCTGGGTGAGACACTGTAAATTAGTCATTCCCTGCTGTTAGACATTGCTCATGAGAAATAACACTGTAATGAACATCTTTGAGCATAATTCCCTTTGTTGTATTTGGATTTACTTCCTTAAGAGTAAGCCAGATATATTAAAAGTTCTGAATGCGTTTAAAGCCTTATAATATAGTCTCAAATTGCTTTCTTTAAGGCAGTCCTCTATCAATATATAAGGCATCTTTGTTCAGGTTACAAACCACTGGGTAGACATAGCCCTGGCAGTCTGAGCTTGAGGATGCGTTGTAGACTGTTACGTCCACTCATACTTTTTGTAGGTGCCTTAGTGTGGTTCATAGCAGCATTGATGTGTGGATACTCCTTTATATTCTTTCCACAGCTCACACAGAGCACCTGTTTCAGAGAACCCAGATTAGTATTAAGTATTTACGTCTGTGAAATTTTTAATTCATTAAGTGAAAAAATGGTATGTTGATGTATAAATGTACCTGTTTTAATTATGAGGGTGAACATTTATTCATATTTCTTGGGTATTTGTATTTTCTCTTATGAGTTATCTGTTCATACTAATTTTTTTATGCTCAGTGTTTGTCATTTGGTATTTTGCACATTAATTTGATTACATGATCTGTATATTTGTAGTCAGTATTCTTCCTAGTTTATACTTATTTCATGAAAAACAGGATAAAAAAAAAAAACCAAAAAACTCTCCAGCCCTGGCCAGTTTGGCTCAGCGGTTAGAGAGTCGGCCTACGGTCCGGAGAGACCCAGGTTCGGTTCCCGCTAAGGGCACGTACTTCGGTTGCAGTTTGTCCCCGGCCCTGGTTGGTCGTGCGGGTGGCAGCCACTCGATGTGTCCCTTCACGTCGATGTTTCTCTCTCTCTCTCCTTCCTACTCTATCTGAACAAAAAATGGAAAAATATCCTCGGGTGAGGATAAAAAAAACAAAACAAAACAGGTTTTATTTTTATTTAGAATAATCAATTATTTGCTTCTTTGATTTTCAGTTTACAAAGTGCTTCCCCATGTAGACATGTGAAAAGCACTATTTTCTTCATGTTTATTATTTCATTTCATTTTTACATTGATCTCTTGGATTTACATTCAAGTATATTTTGATGAGTAACATAAGGTAAGAGTCTAATTTTTTTCAAATAGTTTTTGCTGCACTATTTTTCATATAATCTTTTCTTTCCTTAGTGATTAATGTGTATTCTTTGTCATTTGATTATTATATCTATTCTGATAAAATTATTTTGCTGAGTTTAAAATCAATAAAGATTACATTCTTAATATGGTTAAAGCACTGTTCATTCATTATATATTTTTGTTTCACTAACATTTTTTTAAATTGTCTTACTTTGAATGTAATAATTTTAATACTAACTTATTTCTTTTTTATAACTTGAATCAAAGTGAACTGGGTATTTGGACAAGTTAAAATTACTGGTTTCATAGAGACCATCTCATTTACAAATGACGCAGATTCTAAACATTAAAGATAAAAGGCACTTACATTCACGTTTAAGACCTTTTTATCTTTCTATTTATGTTTTTTAGGGGTTGTTATCTTATATGCTTTCAACATTCAGATTTGATATAAAAGAAGTTGGTCTTTGTACTCAAAGTCTTGGGTATGCAACTGCAGATTACTATCCTGGTTTGCTAAAAAATGTGAGTATTTTTAATTTATTAGTATTGAAATTTTCATTGGTTAATATATCATCAGCAAAAAAGAATATATGGAATTATTTCACTTCTTCAGAAGAGATGTTTAACTTTTCTATATTTATCTCTT
This sequence comes from Molossus molossus, assembly GCF_014108415.1. NCBI lineage: Eukaryota > Metazoa > Chordata > Mammalia > Chiroptera > Molossidae > Molossus > Molossus molossus. The sequence continues at coordinate 85,264,016 of NW_023425349.1, forward strand.
TTGACATTGGGTGGACTTAAGACCATATAAGGAAGAAATGTGAGATAGGAGATTATGGGAAAGAAGAAGGAAACCAGGAGAGGTTATTCTAAATCAACCACCTTCTCTGTCATTTAACATATTTCATTTATTCTCTTAAAGATTTTTAGGAGAAGAAATTTTCTTAATCAATGTAAATACAGCCTTTTATTGTTAGACAAATTTTGTATTTAAAATAACTTCGTAGAAATTTTGTGTTAAGCAAAAAACTTAATAGCAACCTTATAAAATACTATTATATATTTACATCTTAGTATTAAAGCTATGTATTATTCTGCCTTAAAATTTTAGCTGAATTCAATAAATTTTAAATTTGATCTTAACAAAAAGCTCTTCTAAAAACTGTTAGAAAAATTTTAAATGTTTGTTAACTATGCTGGTCTTTTGGATGCTTTATACATGAATAACATGTTTAAAAATAGAAATTAAATTAAGAAAGAAAAAATAAAGTAACTTTAACATGGTTTTTATTTTTAATGAGTTTCATTTTAATTCTTAGGAAATTAATGTTCTGTCTGTTGTTCATTTGCTTAACAGACAGTAAACATAAAATCCAGATTATTAGTAAGTGTAACTTGTCACTAGTTCTTTTCACTTTGACAAAGTAAAACAAGGAGAGTGCTGGTGGAGGAAGGTAGGGAATCTCAACGGAAATACCACTCACACCAAGAAAACAGGACTGATGTCATCCTGTTTGCAGTGTGAGTTAACCTGCAACTGATTTTGTTTTACAGATGGTTTTATCATTAGTGTCTGAACTCAGAGAGAATCATCTTAATGGATTTAACACTCAAAGACGGTAGGTGTCTAACTAAACATCGCTCTTCTCACATTTCAAAATGTATCAGTTTGATTATGAGAGAAAAAATTTTTAATTCTTAGGAAATGCATGTTCATAATTATGGTTATATCCTGTGTGGAAAGATTATTTTAGTGGGATACATGGAAAATTGGTGAGTTTTATCAAACTTTCTTTTTTAATCACTATTCTCTCAACTCTCATAAGGCAATAATAAGTCATGCAAAGTCTCTTATGCTCCCATTGAAGAGGGAACACGAAAAGAGTGCTCAGCTCTGTGTGTATATGTATTATTCACACACAATCAGGATGTTTACAAGGCAACAGATATTTGATGTGCATATATGACCTGTATGACCCATTTTAAGAAACAATATTCCAAACTTTAGACTAAACAAGTCAGAGCCAGACAAATTAAAAAGCAATTAATCACATTATAAAATGTTTCTTCACTATGAGAAAGAATTCAAAGTTGTTTTCATTGGTGAGCATTTCATTTTTAACAGGTCATTAACTAAGAGAATATAGGGACCAAGGCATGTTGTGATTTTTTTTTTGTAAAGCTACTGCCAATTAAAGCTCCGTCAGAAGTGGTGTTTGCTGTCAGACTTTCCAAATCTTTTGCATCTAACCTTAAAGTAAGCTATAAAATTCTTAGATGAAAACCTGAGGAAATCTTCATTATATTGGATTTGGCAGTGATTGTTTTGGAGATGACACCAAAAGCACAACAATAAAAAAAGCTAGATAAATTGGACTTCATTCAAATTAAGAACTTCTCTGAATACTAAGATACTGTCAAGAAAGCAAAAAGACAACCTACTGAATTAATAGGTTGAAATCATATGTATGATAAGATATAAATATCCAGAATATGTAAAGAATTCCTCAAAGTTAGTAACAAAAAATTAAATTAAAAAATGGCCAAGAACCTTGACTAGATATTTCTCTAAAGAATATGTACAACTGGCAAAAAACACATGAAAAGATGCTCAACATCAGTAATTATTAGGGAGATGCCAATCGAAATCACAATGGGATACCACATTACACCTACGAGGAAAGCTGTAATTTATAAAACAGACAAAAATGAAAACTAACAAATCTTGTTGAAAACGTGGGGCAAGTACAGCCCTTGTGTACTGCTGGTGGGAGTGGAAAAAGGTGCAGTCACTGTGGAAAACAGTTTAACAGTTCCTCAAAAAGTTAAACACAGGACTATCATAAAGCACAGCAATTCTACTCCTACGTATATAGTCAGAAAACTTGAAAGCAGGGACTTAAACAGATATCAATCAGTACACCAAGTTTATAGCAGCATTTTTCACAATAGCCGAAAGGTGGAAACAACCCTAGTGCCTCTCAACAGATAAACAGAGAAACAAAATGTAGTATACAAGTACAATATAATACTATTCAGCCATAAAAAAATAATAACATTTTTATATATACAAGAACATTGATGGACTTTGAAAACATGCTTAGTGAAATAAGCCAGACACAAAAGGACAAATATTATATGATTCCACTTATATGAGGTGCCTAGAATAGGCAAATTAATAGAGAAAGAAAGCAGAATAGAGGTTATCAGTGTCTGGAGGGAGTGGAGTATTTGTTTAATGAGTACTTAGTTTATGTTGGGGATGAGGAAAAGCTTTATGTATAGATGTTGGTGGTGGATACCCAGCCTGTGAATGTATTTAATGCCACTAAATGGTTGCCACTTATAAATGGTTAAAAATAATATATGTTTACTGTGATAAAAGAAATTAAACTTGAAGAAGAAACAAATGTAATACCACTATAAACTCCCTCAAGTGACTAAAATTTAAGACACATTAGCATGTGTTGTAGAGGATATGGAATTGCTGGATCTTTCATAAACTGTTTGTGAGAATGTGAAATAGTATAACCATTTTTGTAAAAAGTATGGTAGTTTAGTAAAAAATTAAATGTAAACTTACCATATGACCCACCGATTCCATTCTTGAGTCTTTACTCATGACAAATGAAAACATAGGTATTCACAAATATTTATGTATAAATATTTATAGCTGCTTTAGTTGTAATAGTTCAAAACCAAAAACAATCCAAAGGACCATCAAAAACTGGATGGGTCAACAAATAAAAAATTATCTGTTACCATTGAAAAATGAAAAGACAAGTCATAGACTGAGACGATATTATTAAATCATACATCTGATAAAGGGCTCAAATCCAGAATATATAAAGAACTCAGTAATAAGACAACCCAGTTAAAAAATTGGCAAAAGACTGGAATACATGTCACCAAAAAATGTATACAAATGGCTTACTTGAAGAACATGAATACTTATATATAAATGTTTATAGCAGCATTATTCATGATAGACAAAAAAAAAAAGTGGGAGCAACCCAAATGTCCATCAACTTATGAATGGATAAACAAAGTACGATATGTCCATACAATAGAATATTATTCCTAAGAAAAACAAACAAGCCACTGACTCATGCTGCAGCATGTGTGAACCTCAAAAACATGCTTAGTGAAGGAAGCCAGTCATAAAAGAACACGCATTCTATGTTTCCAAGTTCTCTAAAATGTCCAGAATAAGCAAATCTATATATGGAGAGAAAGTAGATCAGTTGTTGCCTAGGGCTAGAGGTAGGAACAGGGATTTTCTGCAAATGAACACAAAAGATCTTGAGGTGATGGAAATGTTCTAAAAGTAGATGATAATGATGGTTGTCCAACTCAATAATTTATTGAAAATCTTTGGATTGTACATTTTAAATATGTGCATTTTATGTGATATAAAGAATACCTAAAAATAATAAGATGAACTCATATGGTGCATGGAAAGCATTTACACATTTATTTATCAGGTAAGGACTTTGATTCAGCCTTGTGGTGAATGTTGAATAATGAGTCTTTGAGTAATAAAATAAAAAATTTATTAAAAGGAACTTGAGAAAAATCAATAGAAATCAATTTGTAAGCATGCCCTATACCAAATCCCAAAATATGTCAAGTTGATGACTTTTTATTTATTTTATTATCCTCATCCAAGGATATGTTTTATTGATTTTAGAGAGAGAGGAAGTGGGGGAGAGAGAGAAACGTTAATGTGAGAGAGTAACATCTATTGGTTGCCACCTGCATGCACCCTGACCAGGGATTGAACCTGCAATCTAACTATGTGCTCTGACCAGGAATCAAACCAGCAACCTTTTGGTGCATGGGACGATGCTCCAACCGACTGAACTACCTGACCAGGGCAAGTTGATGATTGTTTTAAAACTCAGCTGAGGATAAACAGAAACAAACTAAAACACATGCACAAACACAGAGACTATTAACAAATGAAAAGACCAGCCACAGACTTGGAAGATATCTGCAACCTATAAAACAAGTATAGAAATGCCTTCTGTAAATCAATCATAAAGAGTCTAACACTCCAGTATGAAATGAATAAGAATATTAGCATTTTATTACAAATGAGGAAAACTACATGCAAATAAACATTTAAAACATTCTTCAGGAGTGACATCTGCAGGATAGCAGAATGGGAAGCACTCGTCCTTGTTTCCTGCCCTCCAAACACTGACTTAACAATAGTATATGCGCCAAAGGGCCTTTATGAGAGCTCCAGAAACCAATTAGAAGTCACAAGTTCAAAGTCAAGAATAGCCATATTGAAACAGGGAAGAAAGAAATTTCATAACTACAGCAGCCCTTCCCCTAAGCTTGTTCAGCTTGGTAGGATTGGAGGAAAAGTCCAATTTTTAGCTTCTCTCTTGGAAGGGAGAGAGAAGAGTGGAATGTGTCCAGTGTTCTGGCTTTTGTGGGGCTGCCTGATGGACTGGTATTTGTCTTACCTGACTCTGATCACTGCCTGGGCACCACCATACTTTCAGTACCTGGGGACCCTGGAAGGTTAGAGCTCAGCTGCTTTTTGCAGCACCGGAGACAGGAGATTGGCTCAGGTCAGCAAGACTAGGGGAAAGTACCCAACTCTGGTAAAGATAAATATATAAGCAAATACAAAATCCTATAATACTGTAATATTGATACATAAATTCTGGAATAAAATTTAAGTGATAAAAGCTTAAAAAATAACTAACTGTAAAACTATGTTAATGGATACAAAATATAAAAATGTATTGACATCAATAAAACATGGGGAGGAGATATAAAGGAATAAAAATTTTTATATGCAACTGAACTTATCAGTTTAAAATAGATTGTTATAACCATGAGATGTATTATATAACCCTGTGGTAACAACAACAAAATTACCTATAGAAGTTGCACAAAGGAAAATAAAAAGAGAATCCAAGTATATCACTAATAAACAAAAATCAGGGAAACACAAAGAAAGTCAGCAAAAGAGAAAAAGAGGGTCAAAATAATTACCAGATATACAGAAAACAATGAGATGGTAATAGTACGTCCTTCTCTATAGTAATCACTTTAACATCAATGGATTAAATTCTTCAATAAAAAGCAATAGCATAGCTGAATGGATTAAGAAAAAACAGGGCCCAAGACTCATTTTAGATGTCAGGATATGCCTAAGCTGAAAGTGGAAGGATGAAAAAATATATTCCATGCAAATGGTAGACAGAAGATAGCAGGTGTGGCCATACTTATATTAGACAAAATATACTTTTTGTCAAAAACTAGTACAACAGACAAAGAAGAACATTATATAATGACAAAAGGTCAACTTACTAGGAAGTTATAACAATTATAAATATATATGCACCTAACAGCAGAACACCAAAATATATGAAGGAAACATTGATAGGATTGAAGGGAAAAATAAAAAATAATACAATAATCATAGGAGATTTCAGTGCCCACTTTAAATAATATTTGGATCAACCGGACTAAAGATGAATAAGACTACAGAGGACTTGAAAAACATTGTAGATTATTTAGACCTTGTAGATATATGCAATATATATCTACACAATAATTACAGAATACACATTCTTTTCAAGCACACACACACACATTCTCCAGGATAGATCACATGTTAGGCCAAAAAACAAATCCTAGAAAATTTAAGATTAAAATCATACCAAATATCTTTTCTGACCATCATAGTTTAAAACAAAAAACCACTAATAGGAGGAAAATGGGAAAATTCACAAATACATGCAAATTAACACATTCTTGAATAATCAGTGGGTGAAAGAAGAATATCTTGAGATAAATGAGAACATAAAAACATTATATTAAAAAAATGCTAAGTTGCAGGAAAAGCAGTGGTAAGAGGGATGCATATAGTAGTAAATGCCTTCATTAAGAAGAAGGTCTCAAATCAATGGCCTAAATTTATACCTCAAGAAACTAGAAAAAGAAGAACAAACTAAACCCAAAGTTAGAAGAAGGAATAAAATAATAATGATTAGACCAGAAATAAACTAAATAGAGAATAGAAAAACAGTACAAAAAAATCAAAGATGAATATTGATGCAAAAAAACTCAATGAAATACTAGCAAATCAAACTCAACAATGCATAAAAAAGATTATGCCCAATAAACAAGTGGGATTTATTCTTAGCATGCAAGGATGGTTCAACATACAAAAATCAAATACTATAACACCCCATATTAACAGAATGATGGGCAGTGCCACATAATTTCAATATATACAGAAAAACTATTTTATAAAATTCAACACACTTTCATGATGACAAATTCAGCAAACTAGGAATACAGGGAGACTGCCTCAACATAATAAAGATCATATGGGAAGAGCCCACAGCTGACATCGTACTCAAGGGTGAAAGACTGAAAGCTTTTCTTGTAAAATAAGGAACAAAGCAAAAATAACCTCTCTCACCACTTCTTTTCAACATATTACTGGAAGTCTTAGCCAGAGCAGTTAGACAAGACAGAGAAATAAAAGGTATCCATATTTAAAAGAAAATTATAAAGCTTTGTAGATGACATTATCTTTTACGTAGAAAAACCCTAAAGATTCTACAGAAGCACTGTTAGAACTAATAAATGAATCGAGTAAAGTGGCAGTATACAAAAAAAATCAACATTCAAACTTCAGTTGTATTTCTATGCACTAACAATGAGCAATCCAGAAATAAGCTTTTTTTTAAAACCTCATTTACAATAGCATCAAAAAGAACAAAATACTTAGGAATAAAGTTAATCAAGAAGATGAAAGACTTGTACACTGCAAACTATGAAACATTGGTGAAAGAAATTAAATGACACAAATAAATGAAAAGGTTTCCTATGTTCATGGCTTGGAAGAGTACCCAAAGCAGTCCATAAATAAATGTTAAAGAGACTCATTTTTCTTTTGTAGAAGTAGGAAAAAAAAATCCTAAAATTTATATCGAACTGCAAAGCACCTAAATAGCCAAAGCAGTCTTGAAAAGCAAAGCTTACATATGGCCTCACACTTCCTGACTTAAAAACACTACAAAGCTACGGTCCTCAAAAGTTTAGTACTGGCATAAAGCCAGACATAGACCCATGGAAAGAATAACAAGGAAGTTGCAAGAAGATATGCATAGTATGCCATTATCTATATAAAAATTTAGAACACTCAAAACAATACATACTTATAAAGCGAAAGTGTTAAAACTAGACCAAAGGACCTTCACCAACTTCTGGGGAGTGCTAACTCCTGGGAAGTGGAAGAGGAAATGGGGTAGGAGAAAGGTGTTTCAACTGTAATTGAAATATTTTATTTCTTTAAAATATCAAATAGACATACTAATAAAATGTTAACATTGTACAATCTGGGCAATGGGTACATATAAGGTGTGGCAAAAGTAGGTTTACACGTCATATTGAAAATAATATAATAATTAATAAATAATAATACAAGAATAAACTTTCACATACTCAAAACTGTAAATCTACTTTTGCCCCACTCTCTAGTTGATGTTATAGTAGTTCTCTCTGTTTTTCTATATGTCATCAGTATTTTATAATTAAACTTTTAAAAACTAAAACATCATGTTACCTAGTAAAATATTGAAAATGAAAAGATAATATTCATTTCTCACCCTTGGACAGAAGAAGATAGTAGTTCAGAAGGGTGTCCACTGTCTACAGTTACAGGAGAGCCTGATGGAAGATAATTAGCTGATAACCCTCCATTTGTGCTAGATTGGGCCATTGTGGGGGACAAGGTCATTTCTAAATTCATGACTCTTTCTTCATGAAGGATGTTTAATTTTCATAAATAATTTGGACAATTTGTTTATTGTCCAAATTGTCCTCTACTGAGGGTGTCCATGTTGGCACCCCAGAGTGCAGTAGTAGCAAGGATAAAATGGCAGTTAATTTGGTGAGTAGTTTAGGACATTCTTAGTCAAAGCAAAACTGTGATATAATTAGTAAAATTATTATTTTTTTAATCCTCACCTGAGGATATTTTTCCATTTATCTTCAGATAGAGTGGAATGGAGGGAAACATTGATGTGAGAGAGGCACATCAATTGGTTGCCTCCCACACGACCCCAACCAGGGCCAGGGACCAAACCACAACCAAGGTATGTGCCCTTAAGTGGAATGAAACCTGTGACTCTTTGGTCCACAAAGCAACAGTCTTACCGCTAAGCCAAACCAGTCAGGGCATAATTAGTAAAATTCTTAACAAACTTACCAAGAATATGAGATGTCGGTGCTAGTAGAATGTTCTCCATACACTGACACATCTGATACATTCCTAATTTGCTCAGTTGATTGATGTTTACCATGGAGTCTTTTGCTTTTTTAGAAATAATTTTAGGACTCAGCAAAATATGTTTTTTGCAGGTATTTTTGTGACTGTATTCAGCCCATATATAGTTTAAAGGAAATTAAATTTCTTGGATTAGGTTCAGTTATTCTTATCAGAAGATTGAATTTAAAGAGCAGTTTGATACCTACATACTTTTTGAGTCTCTTTATGCGCTTTTAAAACATAAAGCTAGGAAGTTCTGTTCTCCATCCATAAAAGAAGCTGGTTCCATAAAAGCTTGTGTGAGACTCAGAACTCTGTAAGTCCACATTCTCGAATGTGCTGTAAATTCAACCAAGTGTGTGCTCTTGTCTGTCATAAAAACTGGCTTCATGAAATCAGGTATAGAATGGCATCACGATAACATTTGAAAGAGCTGCAAAAATACTGGAGCCATTAGAGCTGTTGTTGTTCTAAGTTATAATAATAATTAGAATACGTATCAATAATATATATACATTTCTTCTACGTACTTGAAGTTATCTGTACATTTTTAAGATTTATAAAGCAAGAAAGTTGAATCAGAATACAGCATAGGGGACAAACTGCTTTCTGGTACACTTGAATTTCCAGATATTTTCATTATTTATGACACTTCAATTTTATCATTACTTTCCTTCCACAAGTAGGACTATAAATGTTCAAACAGCCAAGAGCCCCCCAAACTTAAACACCATTAAACAATGCTTTAGTGTTTCTCTCTCTCTTAAACAGAGGTCATCCATACATTTTTTTTCACTTTTCTCTAGTCAAATGTTTAAAGTTCATTTCAAAAGATTCAAAAGCATGGTAGAAAATATAGAAATTAATCTTCTAACTTTGATACATAAATTGTCAGAGGAACAAAAAAAAAAAGATAGAAAAATTTGTTTAGTTTCTTTTTGCATCATTTTTAAAGGCTTGATATATGGTCTTGTCGTAGCATTTTAAATAGAATTTCACTTACCACGAAGTAAAATCAACAATTCAGTGACAGAATGTTTAAATTCTCTCTTGTTGTTTGCTATACACCATCCAGAAGGAGAGGCATCCTGGCCTCTCTGAACGTCGTCAGTGATCTTGTAGTTCAGTGGTTTGCTGCAGATGGTTTGGCAGCTGCAGTGCAACCACATGGGAATGGTGTTTTCAGCTGTATATGGTTTCCACTGAGCCTTCTGCTGTTGAGTTCTGCGCAAAAATCACTTGGAAGTGCTGCTCTGGCAATCAGTCAACCTAATGCTCAGTGTAATCCAGTCTGGAAAATGTTGTGTGGCTCTGGTTGAAGTTGGATCTCCATGCTCTGGCAAGCTGCAGACCTAAAGAGGGTGCCATGCGGGCCTCGAACACTTGGAAGCCAACCAGATTATCAGTTGACCTGCCTGCATTTTGGTAGAACCAAAAATTACCTAAGTTTACATCAGACTTCATAATTTTTTTAGGAAAATTATCTTGGGCCTATTTTCATCCTAACTGGGAGATATAATCAGCAGCCCCTAAGCTTCAGGGCTTGACAAATGCCCTTATTGCCAAGGTCGTCTTTTCCACCCACCCATTCACCAGTGAAAGTTGCTGACTCTCTTTTTTTTTAAGATAATGAGAGAAAAATAGCACTTGTTAGCACTCATTTAGAGAGGAGGACTCATAAATCAAGGCAGAAGGGCAAGAGCACTATACTGCCTCCCTGCTTCTTTATTTCAGAAGTCTGGGTTTGTGCAGAGCACACTTAACCCTCAGGCATGGTTTTCAACTTCTCAAACATTCTTAGAGCCTTTTACTCTATGTAAAACATCCTGCTAGAGTCTGATATATAAATATGAAAGAGCATTCTACTTCTCTCTCACACACTCGACAACTTACCCCGTCTCCTAGCCCACCCAGTAAACTTATAATCCAAAAATGTAACATATTTAAAACTCAAGCTCAATATGTCTTTTTGCTACAACTTAGATGATGGACTCAAAAACATTCATTTAGGTCTAAAACCACTTTGATAGTGATTTAGAGAAAGATGTTAGAGCACTGTGGAAGGTCAATGTTGTCGAAGAGACTCAATTATTTAGGAAAGTGGTAAAGAATAAGAAGTGAGTTTTAGAAAAGGTGAATATTTGAGGGGAAAAGACAAACAGTTCATACATAAGAAAATTATCATTGTGTAGTTGGACAGAAAATTATCTGAGATTTTTACTGTTGATTATCAAAAAATAATACAGCTAAACTAGTAATTTATAGGAGTTCACTAATAAAATATAAACCTTAAATATAATTCTATCACGCTTCCTTAAAACATTCAGATTCTTACTAGAGAGTAAAATCTGATTCTGGGGACTGCTACTAACACAGTGTAGAGCAGCATTTTTTTAATTTCCATGTGCGTAGGGATCCCCTGGAAAAATGTAAACAGACAGATTCCTTGGCCTCGCCCCAGGGATGCTGATGTGCTGACTGAAAGGACCATACTTGGAGACTCTGAGTAGTTCTGATGTACAGAACTTGGACAGATCCTGAAGACTAAAGTTCAAGACCAATGAGGAACAGCAACTCTTATAATCTAATCAGGAGCAAATGAGATGAAATGTAATATAAGAAACTAAACGGAGTGATGAACCAAGCACATGAATGTCCTAGTATTAACTTTATACTCCCAACTCTTAGAGATGACAGGGAATTTTAACAAATATACAATACAGAAACACAGGCTGGGGGGGGGGGGGTTGGGGAGAAGCGGTGCTTTTGATGACCCACAAATTATAAGAAAGCCTTAAAATGGTAGGTGATAGGATATGCTTGAAGGAAAATATCACAGCCCAAAAAGCTTGCAAGAGAAGACTACTGGAAAAGGTAAAAGTTACTTTGGGGGTGGACTCAGGGAGTAGGAGGGTACCTGGTAGCCCACAGGATAACCTGTTGGGCTACAGTAATAGCAGCCAGCTGTCTAGGCCCTCACACACTCCTCCTCCTTACCTACTGTCCCCTAACAGAGACAACAGAGATCCTGTTCCAATAAGAAGGAGGGAGGATACTTTGGTGGAGAAGCAAGAACCAAATGGCTGTCAATTCCCAGTAGTTTGGGGGTGTTCTTATGATCAGAGTACAACTTATTGATAACTCCAGCCAGCACTACATCTGACCCTCCCCACAAATACTGGAGCATTCATGGAGAGGCTAATGTGGAGCCCCAAATTCCAGAAAGAGCAAATAGTCAAAAGCACTCATGGAAAACCAACACCATAACGAGAAATGAACCAAATGCAATGAACAGAAGATGTGAATACATTACTCAGATGCATTCTCTAGGAGAAACACGTGATTTTTTTTTTAAATAAATGATAAATTGTCCTAAAAGTAATAAGAGAAACTATCAAATCTTCGAAACAGTACTATTTTTTTTTTTAAAGACAGAGCTTATAGCAGTAGTTCTCAACCTGTGAATTGTGACCCCTTTGGGGGTCAAACGACCCTTTCACAGGGGTCCCTAAGACCATTGGAAAACACATATTGCCAATGGTCTTAGGAACCGAGATACCGCTCCTCTATCATCTCCACTCGGGTCCGCCCAATACAGCATGAGGAACTGGATTAAAGGGTCGCGGCATTAGGAAGGTTGAGAACCACTGGCTTATAGGAAAAGAAGAAAATTCAATAAATAGGCTAAATAGGAGATACAACAGAATAGCAAATAATGACTTCAAAGACTGAGCCAAATAGTTCTCCTCGGTTATAGTACAAAAAGACAAAGCAATGGAAAGTAAGAAATTTTTTTTGTTTTTTCTTTCTCATACAAGAGATCAAAAGGGGATGTCAGGGAAGATGGAGTAGGAAGTGCCAGGAATCTACCTCTTCACCTTGACAAAAATTTTACTGAAAGAATCTGTCGAATGTAACTATTTTGGAATTCTGTCGCTATTTGAAGACTGGCAGCTTTCAAGAGAGGTGTTGGCCATTAAATTGTTGTTAATTTTCAGCTGTTATCAAGGTAGACTAACTCTCTAGATCAGTGATTCTCAACCTTCCTAATGCCGTGACCCTTTAATACAGTTCCTCATGTTGTGGTGACCCCCAACCATAAAATTATTTTCGTTGCTACTTCATAACTGTAATTTTGCTACTGTTATGTCTTAGGCGACACCTGTGAAAGGGTTGTTCGACCCCCAAAGAGGTCACGACCCACAAGTTGAGAACTGCTGCCCTAGACCCATGGGAGACAATTACACCTGCATTCTTAGACAGGCTCACAGGAACTAGGCTGGGCAATGTTGAGAGTTTCTATGTAGAATCAAAGGAAAATATGTACAATTATATGAAGAGGCTATTAAAATACTCCTGCCTTTTATCCCTGGCCAGTTTGGCTCAGCGGTTAGAGCGTCAGCCTGTGGTCCAGAGAGACCCGGGTTCGGTTCCCACTAAGGGCATGTACCTCGGTTGCAGTTTGTCCGTGGCCCTGGTTGGTCGTGCAGGTGGCAGCCACTCGATGTGTCCCTTTCACGTCGATATTTCTCTCTCTCTCTGTTCCTCTCTCTCCCTCCCACTCTATCTGAACAAAAAATGGAAAAATGTCCTCAGGTGAGGATTAAAAAAAAAAGAAATACTCCTGCCTTTTAAAACTACATATTGGTATGGAACTAGACTCCTTTCATATACTTCAAATAAAATAACATATTGCAACAGATTGCAGAAGTAAATGCAGGTCATACAGTAAAGAGATGTACAAACAGGTAAAGGGTGTCACTCGCTAAATTCTTTTTGTTTTGTAAAATATAGTTATTGTATAACAAAAATGTCATTCATTTTCATGTCTAATTGGTTTATTGATATTACTTTTAATGAATTAAATGTTTTTTCTCTGTTTTAATTTCAAACATGATAAATATTGATAGTGATAACCTCAGAAACAAAGCTCTTTGGCATTCTTAGTAATTTTTAAGAGTTTAGCAGTGTTCTGAAGCCAAAATCTAAAAACTGTTGCCCTATAGTGAAGATCATAATCAGCTGGCCCTACTAGCTTTTAGTGCTTAATATAAGCTGACAGGAAGTGGTTACCAGATGTTTAAGGAAATCATTTTAAGAAGCATATAATATAAAAAAGTAGAAACCAATAAAAATAAAGATCAAAGAAAAGAAACTCAAATAAATTAATATCAATGTTTCTATGAAAATAAAGGTAGTGTATTCGTTAAACAAGAACAGGGTGCTATTATTTATTTATGTACTTATTTATTTTCTTTATTGATTTTTAGAGAGAGACGAAGGGAGAGGGAGATAGAGAAAGAAACATCAATGAGAGAGAACATTGATTGGCTGCCTCCTGCATGCCCCCCACTGGGAATTTGGCTCACAACCTGGGCATTTACCCTGACTGGGAATTGAACCGGCGACCTTTTTCTTGGTGCATGGGTTGATGCTCAATCACTGAGCAACACCGGCCAGGCATGGGGTTCTGTTTTTTAAAATAAGGAACATCCATGGGATAACGAAAGGTTATTGGAAATTAATTAGAGAATGGTAATGAAAAACATAATAAGAGGATTGGAAGATAAAGTTGAATGATTCTTTCAAAATCTTGAGCAAAAAAGACTAAAAGATAAAAAATTAAATAGAAAAGATACTTGTCAGGAATATCAATATCAAAAAATTTGAGTTCCCAGAAAGAGAGAACAGAGAAAAGAAAGGGTAGGAAATCATCAAAGGCGTGCTTCAAGAGAACTATCCTGATTTAAAGTCCACAGAGTGCCCAGCACAATGAATGAAAATAAACAATACCAAGACACATCATTGTGAAATTTCAAAAAGGATATCCAAAGCCTCCAGGGGGTAAAAACAGAACTTATAAGTACCAAAAGGATCAGAATTCTCAGTAGCATGGGACTTCTCAAGGACAATTCTGGAAGCTAAAGGACAGTAGAACCACACATTCACAGTTCTGTAGGAAAATTACCAGAATTCTATACTCAGCTAAAGAATCAATCAAATGTGAGAGTAAAAGGTATTTTCAGACACGCAAATTCTCAAATACTTTACCTCTCCTGTACTATACCTTTTCCTACATAAGAAGAATAAACCAAGAAAGAAGAAGATATGGGATCCAGGAGAAAAGTGAAAGAAACTTACAGGATGCTGATCCCAAGACAATAAGTGCACCTAGAGTAAAAAGCAACCTGTCCAGATTGGAAGAGGTCAAAATGTTCTAAGAAAGATTTCTTTAAGAATATAAAAATGGTAGCGTGTCTGATATGTTTAAATATATTGCGAGATTATATACTTGGGTGGCAGTTTGGGGTTAAAATAATCATTGCAAAGAAAAATGATCAAGCCAAATAACAAGTCATTAAACCCAGATCAGATCTTTGGCCTCCAAGATCAGAAAATGGGGGTTAGAGTTCTCCACAAAAACTTTGAAGAGCTGTTTGGCTGTTTTAAATAGTTGTGTTTGTAAGATTGATAAAAATTTTTAAAAAATGAGTTAAAAAGAATAGCACATGCTCTTACAGTAGTCTACAAAAGTCTGCCTTCCTCATCCCCTCCCACATTCACCGTGGTCAGGCAACCTTGGCCTCCTTGGTGGATTCAGATACACAGGGCCTTTGCATTTGCATTGTATCTGCCTGCAACATTTTCCTCTCAGACATGTATCAGGTTTGTTCATTCACTTTCTTTAGATCTCTGCTCAAATATTCTCCTCAGTAAGTTCCTGCCCTCCTTGACTCCTCAGTGTGTTTTACTTTTTCAGCATGGTACTTGCTATCATCTAGCATTTTAGTCTCTTCATTATGGGCTTTGTCTTTGCTCTTGTGCTATAAATACCACAAACAGCCTTAACTATAGTAAGGATTCAAAAAATATTTATTGAATGACTAGCACTAAACACACTAATTTAAAAATAAAATCACAGCCCTGGCTGGTTTGGCTCAGCAGTTAGAGCGTCGGCCCACAGTCCAGAGAGACCTAGGTTTGGTTCCCGCTGGGGCATGTACCTTGGTTGCAGTTTGTCCCCGGTCCTGGTTGGGGTCATGTGGGTGGCAGCCAGTCGATGTGTCTCTCTCATGTCGATCTTTCTCTCTCTCTCTCTCTCTCTCTCTCTCTCTCTCTCTCTTTCTCTCTCTCTCCCCCCCCCCTCTCCCCCTCTTTCCTTCCTGCTCTATCTGCTGATGAATGCAAGAGAGTCCTCGGGTGAGGATAAAAATAAATAAATAAATAAATAGATAGATAGATAAATGAATAAATAAATAAATAAAAACAAATTCACTGAAGAGGAAATACAAGTGGGTAACAAACAGATAATCTCAAAAGTTGTAAAGAAAATGTAAATGGAAGCAATGGGATAATTTTGTCCAGATTACCAAGAAATAAAAATACTGGTGATAATATCACTGGCAAGAGTGGAAAAGTAAACTGGTAGTCTTTGGGATGCAATCTGATATACAGATATTCATATGGGGCACAGATAGGCATGTGCAAAAATGGATACCCCTGCAAGTGTTTGTAATGGTGAACAATTAGAAACAACTCAGTACCTGTAGAGACATTGTCAAATTACAGCACTCATGTATTCTTTTAATAGCAGCAAGTAAAATGAAGGACAGCTGTGTGTTCTATACTGTAATTTCATTTGTGTTTCACAAAACATAAGACTAAATTTCTAGATATGTGATTATATATGAAAATTCCTAGAAAAATATCTAATAGCATACATTTCAAACTTTCATTTTATTAAATCTCTAGTTTATTTTTTATTTATCTGTTTCTTGAGCATGTAGTATGTGTGAGGAGTGGACATGCTAGGAAGAGAGCAGTGAGCAAAATAGAAAAAAAAGTGCCTGCCCTTGTAGAGCTGGTATCCTAGCAGGAAGAAACAGACCATGAACACTAAACAAGTAGATACATCATAGTACTCTGAAGAAAAGTAAACCAGGTGAGAGAGGGGAAGTACACAGTGGGGCAGGAGGGCTCTTGCTGTGTTCAACTGCTGTCCAGTGGAGCTTTCTGCAGCAATGGACAAGTCCTCTAAATTTGACCTGCCCAATACTGTAAGCCACTCACTACTGGCCTCATGTAACTGTTGAATGCTTGATGTCAGTTCAATGGAGGAATGGGATTTTAAATTTTATTTAATTAAAATAAATTTAAATTGCCACATATACTGATTGATTCCATATTGGTCATTGCACTTATATGGGATGGTCAGGGAAATCCTCACTTAAAGTAACATTGGAGTGGAGACCCATATGAAGTGAAGGAGCTAGTCATGTGTTTCATGCAGAGTGAACAAGAGGACCTTAGTTGGAGGCCTGTGCATCATGCTGGAGCAGGACAGGCAAGGGTAGGAGTGAAAGGAAATGAAGCCAGAGAAACGGAAGGGGCCCCACCATGGAAGGTCTTAGTGGCTAGTATGAAAAGGTTTATGCTCTGTGTAAGGTGGGAGCCATTGCAAAGCTTGGAGCAGACAAGTGAACTCTGCATTTGTAAAGAGTTCCTGGAACTGTTTTGATGACAAACAATGGGAGTTAGGGCAGAAGCAGGGAGAAAGTTAGGAGGCTACTACAGTAACCCAGACTAGAAGTGATAGTGAATTATGGGGTAGTAATGGAAGTGTTGAGAGATAGTCAGATGAATTGACAATATTTACTGCTGGATCAGATAAGGGCCATAAGAGAAAGGGAGCTATCAAGAATGGACTTCAATGGTTTAGGCTTGAGCAAATGAGATTGGGAGCACAGAGGAAGAGACAGTTTGGGGAAGAAATTCAAGAGTTCTGTTTTGGGCATGGCAACTTGGAGATACATACATGGATCCTAAAGCAAATTAAGTCTGAAACATTGCTGAAGACAAAATGACAAGACTGAAGTTGTCTTACTTTGAGTACACCATGAGAAGGCAGGGTTCTTTGGGAAAGATTATAATGCAGGGAAAAACAGAAGGCAGCAGGAAAAGAGGAAGACAAAATATGAGATGGTTGGCTTCATAAAAGAAGGTATGAGTCAGCAGAAGCTGAGCAGGGCTGTTGAGGACAGGGCGTTGTGGGCATCACTCATTTATAGGGTTACCAGGAATCAGAGCTGACTCAACAGCATGCAAAACACAAGTTGGAGATGCCCATAGTGAGTTATGCCAAATTCATGAAGATGAGTGATGGTAAAATGGGGACTGCAGCCAGAGGGTTACTGTCTAGGGAATGGAGTAAAAGAAGAGCGTTCGTAGATGGTATCAGGATAGTCCTCTTTATGTGAGAGGCAGAGCAAGCAACCTGTCATCAGCCATTTTAGCATAAAGATTGTATGTCTTTAATTACATGTGGCTCTAACACTGGGTAATCATTTTTTATTTTATTTACTGCACAGAATGGCTCCTGAACGAATAAGGTCCCTGTCACGAGTTTGTGTCCCACTTGTTACTCTGCCAGATTTTGAACCACTGGTGGAAGCTCTGCTCACCTACCATGGACATGAACCTCAGGAAATGCTCTGGCCCGAGTTCTTTGATGCTGTGAATGAGGCCTTTTTGCTGTAAGTGGTGTCTGTTTATCCTCTCACCCCGCCTTGTTTTTCCTTCTCTTAGATACTTCAGTATGTTGGAAATGCAGTTTTCAAATGTTTGTCTCAGTTACCCACTTTATGCTCTTAAAAATTTCTGAGGATCCTAGTGAGCTTTGTTAAAATGTGGGTTATAGTTGTCAATATTTATTATATTTCAAATTAAAACATAAATTTTAAAAATATTTTACTTCATTTAAAAAATTGATTACATGTTAACACAAATAGCATATTTTTATTAAAAACAATGACTTTTTCCAAGCAAAGAAGTTGTTTAACAAAGAGTGTCATTGTTTTACATGTTTGTAAATCTCCTTTATTGTCTGGCTTAAGACATCTGGGTTCTTATATATGTTTCTGTATTCAGTCTGGTGTGATGTGTTGTTTTGGTTGAAGTATATGAAGAAAATCTAGCCTCACACAGATACATAGTTGGAAGAGTCAGGAGTATTTAATATCCATCTTAGAACATCGTAGATAGTCTCCTTGTGTACCTCACCAAAATTTGAAAATGGGGGTTTGTTTAAAGTAAGTTGCAATGTAGAATATGAAATTATGTCAATAAACTTTTTTTTTTTTTTTATCCTCACCTGAGGACATTTTTTCCATTTTTGCACAGATAGAGTTGGAGGGAGAGAGAGGAAGAGACAGAGAGAGAGAAACATCGACATGAAAGGGACACATCGAGTGGCTGACACCCGCATGACCAACCAGGGCCGGGGACAAACTGCAACTGAGGTACATGCCCTTAGCGGGAACCGAACCCGGGTCTCTCCGGACCGCAGGCCAATGCTCTAACCACTGAGCCAAACCGGCCAGGGCTCAATAAACTTTTTAAAAAAATATTTCTTTATTTTATTTTATTTTTGTTATAGATGTTTCTCCTTTATTACCTCATTGACACAATCTTCCCAACCCCCCCACCCCGTCCCCGGCTTTGTTGTCCATGTCCATTGGTTATACGTACATGCATATAAGTTCTGTGGTTTATCTCTTCCCTCCTCCCACCACCCCTCTTCTGAGGGTTGTCATTCTATACCCTAATTCCACTTCTCTGGGTCTATCCTATTCCTCAGACTGTTATGATCATTATTCCACAAATAAGTGAGATCATGTGGTATTTGTCTTTTTCTGCTTGGCTCCTTTGACTTAGAATAATACTTTTCAGGTCCCTCCATGTCGTCTCAAAGGATAAGAGATCTTTCTTTCTTACAGCTGCATAGTACTCCATTGTGTATATGTACCACTGCTTTCTTATCCATTTGTCTACTGATGGACACTTGGGCTGTTTCCAGATCTTAGCTATTGTAAATAGTGCTGCTACAAACATGGGGGTACATATATTCTTTCTGATTGGTGTTTCAGGCTTCTCAGGGTATATTCCTGGAAGTGAGATCACTGGGTCAAATGGCAATTCAATTTTTAATTTTTTGAGGTAACACCATAGTGTTTTCCATAGTGGCTGCACCAGTCTGCATTCCCACCAGCAGTGTACTAGAGTCCCCTTTTCTCCACACCCTTGCCAACACTTGTTTGCTGATATGTTGATGGCGGCCATTCTGACAGGTGTGAGGTAATACCTCATTGTTGTTTTAATTTGCATCTCTTTGATGATTAGTGATGTTGAACATTTCTTCATATGTCTCTTAGCCATTTGTATGTCCTGTTTGGAGAGGTGTCTATTGAGTTCCTCTGCCCATTTTCTAATTGGGTTCTTTGTCTTCCTTTTGTTGAGTTGTATGAGCACTCTCTATATATATTGGAAATTAACCCCTTATCTGATACATCACTGGCAATTATGCTCTTTCATACAGTGGGTTGCCTTCCCATTTTGAGGATTGTATCTTTTGCTGTGCAGAAGCTTTTGAGTTTGATGTAGTCCCATGTGTTCATTTTCTCCTTTGTTTCTGTTGCCTTAGGTGATGTATCAGAGAAAATTCTGCTGCGTATGATGTTGAAAATTTTGTTGCCTACATTTTCTTCTAAGATTTTTATGGATTCACTGGTCACATTTAAGTCTTTTATCCATTTTGAGTTTATTCTTGTGTATGGTGTAAGTTGATGGTCTAGTTTCATTCTTTTGCATGTAGCTGTCCAATTTTCCAAACACCGTTTATTAAAGAGGCTGTCTTTACTCCTTTGTATGCTCTTGCCAACTTTGTCAAATATTAATTGAGCATAATGTCTTGGGTCCATTTCTGGGTTCTCTGTTCTGTTCCACTGGTCTATATGCCCGTTCTTGTACCAGTACCAGGCTGTTTTGATTACAGTAGCTGTATAGTATAACCTGAAATCTGGTATGTGATCCCATCTACTTTGTTCTTCTTTTTCAAGATTTCTGTGACTATTCGGGATCTTTTTTGGTTCCATATGAACTTTTGAAGTATTTGTTTTAGTTCTGTGAAATATGTCATTGGTATTTTGATGGGGATTGCATTGAATTTATAGATTGCTTTGGGTAATATGGACATTTTAATGATGTTAATTCTTTCAATCCATGAACATAGTATGTGCTTCCATTTTTTTATATCTTCCTCTATTTCTTTTTGCAATGTCCTGTAGTTTTCTGCACATAGGTCCTTTACTTCTTTGGTTAAGTTTATTCCTAGGTATCTTAATTTTTTTTGCCATGATGGTAAATGGGATTGTCTTTTCAGTCTCTGTGAGTTTCATCATTGGTGTATAAGAATTCCATCAATTTCTTGACATTACTTTTGTATCCTGCTACTTTGCTAAATTCATTTAATAAGTATAGTAGATTTTTGATGGAGTCTTTAGGGTTTTCTGTGTATAATATCGTGTCATCTGCGAATAATGACAGTTTCACTTCCTTCTTTCCCATTTGGATCCCTTTCATTTTTTCTTCCTGTCTGATTGCTGTGGCTAAGACTTCCAGTACTATGTTAAATAAGAGTGGTGAAAGCGGGCATCCCTGTCTTGTTCCTGTTCTTAAGGGAAATGCTTTTAGTTTCTGCCGATTGAGTATGATGTTGGCTGTAGGTCTTTCATATATGGCCTTTATTATGTCAAGATATGATCCCTCTATTCCCACATTGCTGAGCATTTTTATCAGAAATGGATGCTGGGTTTTCTCGAATGCTTTTTCAGCATTTATTGATATGATCATGTGGTTTTTATTCTTCATTTTGTTTCTGTGGTGTATCACATATATTGATTTGTGAATATTGTACCAGCCTTGCATCCCTGGGATGAATCCCACTTGGTCATGGTGAGTAATATTTTGATGTGTTGCTGGATCCGATTTGCTAGTATTTTGTTCAGGATTTTGGCGTCTATGTTCATCAGGGATATTGGCCTGTTGTTGTCTTTCTTTGTAGTTTCTTTTTCTGGTTTTGGAATTAGAATTATGCTGGCCTCATAAAACGAGTTTGGAAGTCTTCCTTCTTCTTGAATTTTTGAAATAGTTTGAGGAGAATGGGTGTTAGTTCTTTTTTGAATGTTTGGTAAAACTCCCCAATGACGCCATCCAGGCCTGGGCTTTTTTTTTTTTTGCTGGGAGAGTCTTGATTACCTCCTCAATTTCCTTAGTAGTTATTGTTCTGTTCAATTTTTCTATCTCTTCCCAGTCCAGTTTTGGGAGACTATGTGTTTCTAGAAATTTGTCCATTTCGCTTATATTGTCAAATTTATTTCATAGTAGTTAACGATCTTTTGTATTTCTGTGGTGTCAGTTGTTACTTTTCCTCTTTCATTTCTGATTTTGTGTATTTGGGTTCTCTCTCTTTGTTTCTTGGTGAGTCTAGTTAAGGGTCCATCAACCTTGTTTATCTTTTCGAAAAAACAGCTCTTTGTTTCATTGATCATCTGAGTTGTTTTTTTGGTCTCTATATCATTTATTTCTGCTCTGATCTTTACTATTTCCTTCCTTCTACTTGCTCTGGGATTCTCTTTTAGCTTGCTTTCTAGTTCTTTAAGTTGTGAGGTTAGATAGTCTATTAGAAATTTTTCTTCTTTCTTGAGGTAGGCCTATAGTGCTATGAACTTGCTTCTCAGACCTCCTTTCGCTGCATCCCACAGAAATTGTGTTGTTGTATGTTCATTTTCATTGGTTTCCAGGAAACTTAATTTCTTCCTTGATCTCCATGATAACCCATTCATTGTTCAATACCATGCTATGTAGCCTCCATGTTTTCAAATGTCTTTGCATGTTCTTGTTGCAATTGATTTCTAGTTTCATGCCATTGTGATCTGAGAAGATGCTTGATATGATTTCAATCTTCTTGAACTTGTAGAGATTTAGTTTGTGTCCTAACATGTGGTCTATCTTTGAGAATGTGCCATGTGCACTTGAGAAGAATGTGAATTATGCGGTTTTTGGGTGTAATTCTCTGTAGATATCTATTAAATCCATTTGGTCTAGTGCTTCATTTAGAGTCTGTGTTTCCTTGGTAATTTTTTGTGTAGAGGATTCATCCAGTGATGTCAGTGTGGTGTTGAAGTCCCCTGCTATGATTATATTGCTGTCAGTTTCTCCTTTGAAGTCTTCCAGAAGATTTTTAATAATATTTTGGTGCTCCTGTATTGGGTGCATATATGTGTATCAAGGTTATATCATCCTATTGGATAGATCCTTTTAATATTATGTAGTGGCTTTCTTTGTCTCTAGTTATGGCCTTTATTTTGAAATCTATTTCATCAGATATGAGTATTGCTACCCCAGCCTTTTCTTTCTTTCCGTTTGCTTGGATGATGTTTTTCCATCCCTTCACTTTCAACTTATGTGAATCTTCTGTTGTGAGGTGGGTCTGTTGTAAACAACATATAGATGAGTGATGCTTTCTTATCCAATCATCTACTCTGTGTCTTTTTATGGGAGCATTCGAGCAATCAGCTACTCTGTGTCTTTACATTAAAGGTGTTTATTGATATGTACTTATTTATTGCCATTTTTGTTTACTGTGCTTATATTTTTCTTCCTATTTCTTTTACTAATTATAGTAACTTTTCTTGCAATACTGGTCTTTTAACATTTCTTGCAGTGCTGGTTTGGTGCTAATGTATTCCCTTAGCCTTTTTTTGTCTGGGAAGCTCCTTATTTGACCTTCTATTTTGAATGACAGCCTTGCTGGGTCGAGTAGTCTTGGATTCAGATCCTTGTTTTTCATGACCTTTATTACCTCATGCCATTCCCTTCTGGCCTGTAGTGTTTCTGTTGAGAAGCCAGCTGAGAGCCTTATGGGAGTTCCTTTGTAGGTAACCTGTTGCTTATCTCTTACTGCTTTTAGGATTCTCTCTTTGTCTTTACTTTTTGGCATTTTGATTACTATGTGTCTTGGTGTGGGCCTATTTGGGTTCTTCTTAATTGGGGGTCTCTGTACTTCTTGAACTTGAATGCCTTCTTCCTTTACCAAAGTAGGGAATTTTTCTGTCACTATTTCTTCAAATATATTCTCTAACCCTTGCTCATTTTGTTCTTCTTCGGGGACTCCTATGGTGCGAATATTATTATGTTTCAAGTTGTCCCACAGTTCTCTTAAGCTGTCTTTCTGGTTTTTTAATTGGTTTCTTTTTTTCTTTTTTTTTGGTCGTTTGTTTTTCTGATTGGTTGATTTTTTTTTTTTTTAGTCTGTGTTGTAATTCACTGATCCCATCTTCAGCTTCTTCTACTCTGCTGTTTAGACCTTCCAATGTGTTCTTTATTTCTGATATGTCATTCTTCATATTTTCTTGGTGGTTTTTAATTTCCAATTGGTTGATTTTCGACATTTCTATGTCTTTACTCCTGGTGTTGATGTCCTTAGTCATGCTATTGAGCTTCCTCAAGGTCAGGGCTCTGAATTCTAGCTCTGTTAACTTGCTTAACTGCTCCTCATTTATCTCATCTTTGGTAGAGGTCTCTTGTTATTTCACTTGGCATTTGTTTCTTTTTTTCACCATTTTGGCTATTACATTTGGCTTTGGAGCCTGCCAAATTTTCCCTGTGGGTGTTGGTATTCTGCTGTTGGTGTCTTCGTCTCCTGTGTTTGGATGTGCGAGGAGGACCCATGTTAAACACCACTGTCGCCGTGGCCGTTTTGGCTCAATGGTTGGAGCATCGGACTTTGGACCAGAGAGTTCCGGGTTTGGTTCCCACTAGGGGCATGTACCAAAAAGAAAAACAAAAAAAAACACCACTGTCAAGTCTTACTTTCCTGGGCAGAGTTGCAAACCCAAGAATGGTTCAGTTATCCTCCAGCTATTTGCGTGGAGGCTATCAGTAGTGGTTCCTTGAAAAGCCTTGGGCTCTCAGTTGAATCCAAAACTCTCTCAGGTGCTCAGTGTAAGGTGATTTCCCAAGGGTCAGGCAGATGCTGGTTCGTAATGAGCCTCAATTTGCATTTCAATGGCCTCCAGGTGGGGTTGAATCTCAGCGTGAGGGCCACCGCCTCTCTCCAGAGCCCTGGAAAGGAGTAAGATGGCCAACGTCCTGTGTGGCCCCAACTCAGCAAAAGCTCTGAGCGCCCTCCAAATCTCAAGTTTCCCACACTGTTCCTGTCCAGTCTGCCCTTTTTCTGCCGGAGCCCAAGGGGAGTGACTGTGGCTATATTATCTTCTGTCCTGGCTCTGCGCTGTGGAGCCACTTGGGAGTATAACCCCGAGGGCACTGCTCACATCTAAGACCGCTGCTGTCTGTGGGCTCCCAGTCCGCCTCTTGTGCCTCTGCAAACCTACCAGAATCGAGTCAGTGTCTCTGGTTATATGGTCCTTGCAAGCTGCTTTTTCCCGATGATTTGTCAGTATTTTAATTGTAATTCCAGTTTGGTCCTAGGAGACAGTCTATGTAGCTTCCATTCACTCTGCCGCCATTTTGGAATCCCCCAATGAACTTTTCGTAGTGATACATTAAAACCTACTGATATGGCCCTGGCCAGTTTGGCTCAGCGGTTAGAGCCACGGCCTGTGGTCCCGAGAGAATCGGGTTCAGTTCCCACTAAGGGCATGTACCTCAGTTGCAGTTTGTCCCCGGCCCTGGTTGAGTTATGCGGGTGGCAACTACTCGATGTGTCCCTTTCACATCAATGTTTCTCTCTCTCTCTCCCCCTCCCTCCCTCCCTTCCTCCCTCCCTCCCTCCCGCTCTATCTGAACAAAGTATCCAAAAATGTCCTCGGGTGAGAATTGAAAAAAAACCTACTGATATGTCTTACACTTTTAATGGGAGTTTTGTCCAAGCAGGACCTTATAGCCCTGTTCGTGGTTCATTGGGAAAATGCTGATTCATTGTTATGCAGATCTTTCGAATATTGACATATTTTGTTTGACAGTATTTATCACCGCCAATCAGGAATATCTTTATGTATTGTGGTGCTGTCAAGCCCATGTTGGCAAAAATAAATTTTCCAAGATTCTGAATTTTTTTTAATATATATGTTTTTATTATTGACAGCATTACAGATGTCCACCATTTTCCCCCCTCCACTGAGTCCCTACTCCAGTCCAGGCTTTCAACACAACTATCATCCGTGTCCATGGATTATGCATATAAATATATAAGTTCTTTGGTTAAGCTCCTCAAATTTATCATTGGCTACGAACACTGTCAGTTGTTGTATTTGAAGTACTAGGGTCACTTCATTAATTTTTGAGAAAGTATGTGCCAAATGTTCAAGTCTGAATAACCATTGTTTGTCTGCCAGGTATTCTTTTAAGTTTCCATTTTAAAAAGTGGTTAGTCAGTCTCGCAGTTCAAAAGTCGCGGGTGTGCTTTTCCGTTAGACAACCATCATTTTTGTGTGTGTTATGTAACAGAAGTGCTTTATGTATACTTTTCTTTTTACCATACAGAATTTTTAAATAGAAGCATGCTTAAGGGTAAAACTTAATACAATTAATATTTTACACTGTTTTGTCAAACATTTGTATGTGAAACTGGCAGTGGTTTTATTGGGAGAATGTACAATGTCTACTGTCCCTGCTTTGATCTGTGCTAGGTACAGTGGGGTTACCAATGTGTATATTGCCAAATTCATCTAAAAGAACTCCTGTCTTTAGTTGTCATTGATACCAGGAACACAAATTGTCCAGCCATGTCTAGAAACTCCGTTTTAAGGCAGAAGTACAGTTCTGTTGATGAAACGTTATCACATCTACATTTGAATTATTTAAATCCTTGTTGTTTCGACTGAATGATTGGTCTCAAATTGATGCTGCAGTTAACTAGCATAATAGTATTTGAAAACATTCTATAGAATAAGACACAGTAAGGCAAATTATTAACATCTATAAGGCCAGGAGGAAAATGACTTTTCTCGTATTGCTTTCATTTAGAGTTTATTAGCCCGCTTCCTTTGGAGTAGATATTTCCCACTCATGAGCCAGAAAATCTCTGCTATATATTGATTCCATCTTTTCTCAGTGAATCAGATGTGGGATGAGAATGTGAATCTTTTAATTCTCTTTCTTAAAGACTCTGATACATTCTTAACTATAAGAAAACATAAGTAAATTTATTTGCGTGTTGTCTTTGGAGAAGTGTCTATTCAATTACACTTCCCACTTTTAAATCAAATTATTCATTTTTTTCTATTGAGTTACATACATTTTAGATATTAACTTATCAGATATATTATTTGCAGATATTTTCTTTCATTCCATAGGTTGCCTTTTTATTTTGTTGATGATATAGAAGCTTTTTGTTGAGTATACATTTTTCAGTTTGATGTAGTCCCATGTGTTTATTTTTGATATTGTTGCCTTTGCTGTTGGTGTCAAATTAAAAAAAAAAAAATCTGCCAAGACTAATGTTAAGGAGCTTATCCCCTATATTTTCTTCTAGGAGTTTTATGGTTTCAGGTCTTATATTCAGTTCTTTATTTTCAGTTGATTTTGTGTATGGTATAAGGTAGGGATCTAGTTTTATATTTTTGCACGAGGCTATTCAGTTTTCTCAATAACATTTATTGAAGCAACTGTCTTTTTCCCATTATATATTCTAAGCAATTTTTTAATTAATTTACTTTTGTTACAGATGTTTCTCCTTTTTCCTCACACTGATCCTTCCCCCACCCTGTCCCCAGCTTTGTTGTCGGTGTCTATTGTTCATGTATACATGCATATGAGTTGTGTGATTTATCTCTCTCCCACCACCCCCTCTTCTGGGGATTGTCAGTGTGTACCCCACTTCCACGTCTCTGGGACTATCCTGTTCCTCACTCTGTTATATTCATTATATTCCACACATAAGTGAGATCATATGATACTTGCCTCTCTCTGTTTGGCTTGTTTTGCTTAGGATAATACTTTTCAGGTCCCTCCATGTCGTCTCAAAGGATAAGAAATCTCGCTTTCTTACAGGTGCATAGTACTCCATTGTGTATATGTACCACTGCTTTTTTATCTATTCGTCTACTGATGGACATTTGGACTGTTTCCAGATCTTAGCTATTATAAATAGTGCTGCTACAAACATGGGGGTACCTATATTCTTTCGATTGGTGTTTCAGGCTTCTCAGGGTATATTCCTGGAAGTGAGATCACTGGGTCAAATGACAATTCAATTGCTAATTTTTTGAGGTAGCATCATATTGTTTTCCATAGTGGCTGCACCAGTCTGCATTCCCACCAGCAGTGCACTAGAGTCCCCTTTTCTCCACACCCTTGCCAACACTTGTGGTTTGATGATTTGTTCATGGCAGCCATTCTGACAGGTGTGAGGTGATACCTCATTGTTGTTTTAATTTGCATCTCTTTGATGATTAGTGATGTTGAACATTTCTTCATATGTCTCTTAGCCATTTGTATGTCCTGTTTGGAGAGGTGTCTATTGAGTTCCTCTGCCTATTTTCTAATTGGGTTCTTTGTCTTCCTTTTGTTGAGTTGTATGAGCACTCTCTCTATATATTGGAAATTAACCCTTTATCTGATACATCACTGGCAATTATGCTCTCCCATACAGTGGGTTGCCTTCCCATTTTGATGATTGTATCTTTTGCTGTGCAGAAGCTTTTGAGTTTGATGTAGTCCCATGTGTTCATTTTCTCCTTTGTTTCTGTTGCCTTAGGTGATGTATCAGAGAAAGTTCTGCTGCCTATGATGTCTGAAATTTTGTTGCTTACAGTTTCTTCTAGGATTTTTATGGATTCATGAGTGACATTTAAGTCTTTTATCCATTTTGAGTTTATTCTTGTGTATGGTGTAAGTTGATGGTCTAGTTTCATTTTTCTGCATGTAGCTGTCTAATTTTCCCAAAACCATTTATTAATGAGGCTGTCTTTACTCCATTGTATGCTTTTGCCACCTTCGTCAAATATTAATTGAGCATAATGTCTTGGGTCCATTTCTGGGTTATCTGTTCCACTGGTCTATATGCCTGTTCTTGTGCCAGTACCAGGTTGTTTTGATTACAGTGGCTTTGTAGTATAACCTGAAATCTGGTAATGTGATCCCTCCAACTTTGTTCTTCTTTTTCAAGATTACTGAGGCTATTCGGGGTCTCTTTAGGTTCCATATGAACTTTTGAAGTATTCCATTTCTGTGAAGTATGTCATTGGTATTTTGATGGGAATTGGATGGAATCTATAGATTGCTTTGGGTAGTGTGGACATTTTAATGATGTTAATTCTTCCAATCCATGAACAAGGTATGTGCTTCTACTTTTTTATATCTTCCTCTATTTCTTTTTTCAATGACCTGTAGTTTTCTGCAAATAGGTCCTTTATTTCTTTGGTTAAGTTTATTCCTAGGTATCTTAATTTTTTTGCCGCAGTGGTAAATGGAATTGTTTTCTTAGTTTCTCTTTCTGTGAGTTCATCATTGGTGTATAAGAATACCGTCGATTTCTTGACATTCTTCTCTATCCTGCTACTTTGTCAAATTTATTTATTAAGTCTAGTAAAATTTTGATGGAGTCTTTCGGGTTTTCTATGTGTAGTATCATGTCATCTGCGAATAATGTCAGTTTCACTTCCTTCTTTCCCATTTGGATCCCTTTTATTTTTTCTTCCTGTCTGATTGCTGTGGCTAAGACTTCCAGTACTATGTTAAATAAGAGTGGTGAGAGTGGGTATCCTTGTCTTGTTCCTGTTCTAAAGGGAAATGTTTTTAGTTTCTGCCAATTGAGTATGATGTTGGTTGTAGGTCTTTCATTTACGGCCTTTATTATGTCGAGATATGATCCCTCTATTCCCACATTGCTGAGCGTTTTTGTCAGATATAAATGCTGCATTTTGTCGAATGTTTTTTCAGCATCTATTGATATGATCATGTGGTTTTTATTCTTCATTTTGTTTCTGTGGTGTATCTCATATATTGATTTGTGAATATTGTACCAGCCTTGCATCCCTGGGATGAATCCCACTTGGTCATGGTGAATAATATTTTGATGTGTTGCTGGATCCGATTTGCTAGTATTTTGTTCAGGATTTTGGCATCTATGTTCATCAGGGATATTGGCCTGTATTTTTCTTTCTTTTTAATGTCTTTTTCTGGTTTTAGAATTTGAATTATGCTGGCCTCATAAAACGAATTTGGAAGTCTTCCTTCTTCTTGAATTTTTGAAATAGTTTGAGGAGAATGGGTGTTAGTTCTTTTTTGAATGTTTGGTAAAACTCTCCCATGAAGCCATCCGCACCTGGGCTTTTGTTTGCTGGGAGAGTCTTGATTACATCTTCAGTTTGTTTTGTTGTTATTGGTCTGTTCAAGTTTTCTATCTCTTCCCGGTCAAGTTTTGGGAGACTATGTGTTTCTAGAAATTTGTCCATTTCGCTTAGAGTATCGAATTTGTTGCCATATAATTGTTTATAGTAGTTGTTAATGATTTTCTGTATTTCTGTGGTATCAGTTGTTACTTTTCCTCTTTCATTTCTGATTTTGTGTATTTGGGTTCTCTCTCTTTCTTTCTTGGTATGTCTAGCTAAGGGTCCATCAATCTTGTTTATCTTTTCGAAAAACCAGCTCTTTGTTTCATTGATCATCTGAGTTGTTTTTTTGGTCTCTATATCATTTATTTCTGCTCTGATCTTTACTATTTCCTTCCTTCTACTTGCTCTGGGATTCTCTTTTTGCTTGCTTTCTAGTTCTTTAAGTTGTGAGATTAGATAGTCTATTAGAAATTTTTCTTGCTTTTTGACATAGGCCAGTAGTGTTATGAACTTCCTTCTCAGAACGGCTTTCGCTGTATCCCATAGGTTTTGTGTTGTTGTGTGTTCATTTGCATTGCTTTCTAGGAAACTTTCAATTTCTTCCTTGATCTCCTTGGTAACCCATTCATTGTTCAATACCATGCTATTTAGCATCCATGTTTTCAAATGTCTTTGCATGTTCTTGTTGCAATTGATTTCTAGTTTCATGCCATTGTGATCTGAGAAGATGTTTGATATGATTTCAGTCTTCTTGAACTTGTAGAGATTTAGTTTGTGTCCTAACATGTGGTCTATCTTTGAGAATGTGCCATGTGCACTTGAGAAGAATGTGAATTATGTAGTTTTTGGGTGTAATTCTCTGTAGATATCTATTAAATCCATTTGGTCTAGTGCTTCATTTAGAGTCTGTGTTTCCTTGTTATTTTTTGTCTAGAGGATTCATCCATTGATATCAGCGGGGTGTTGAAGTCCCCTGCTATGATTGTATTGCTATTGATTTCTCCTTTGAAGTCTTCCAGAAGAGTTTTAATAATATTTTGGTGCTCCTATATTGGGTGCATATATGTGTATCAAGGTTATATCATCCTGTTGGATAGATGCTTTTAATATTATGTAGTGGCCTTCTTTTTCTCTAGTTATGGTCTTCATTTTGAAATCTATTTAATCAGATATAAGTATTGCTACCCCAACCTTTTCTTCCTTTCCGTTTGCTTGGATGATTTTTTTCCATCCCTTCACTTTCAACTTATGTGAGTCTTCTGTTGTGAGGTGGGTCTGTTGTAAACAACATATAGATGAGTGATGCTTTCTTATC
Source organism: Molossus molossus (assembly GCF_014108415.1). Lineage (NCBI taxonomy): Eukaryota > Metazoa > Chordata > Mammalia > Chiroptera > Molossidae > Molossus > Molossus molossus. The sequence continues at coordinate 85,294,994 of NW_023425349.1, forward strand.
CAATCAGCTACTCTGTGTCTTTTTATGGGAGCATTCGATCCATTTACATTAAAGGTGTTTATTGGTATGTACTTATTTATTGCCATTTTTGTTTACTGTGCTTATATTTTTCTTCCTATTTCTCCTGTTAATTACAGCAGTCATTTTAACATTTCTTGCAGTGTTGGTTTGGTGCTAATGTATTCCCTTAGCCTTTTTTTGTCTGGGAAGCTCCTTATTTGACCTTCTATTTTGAATGACAGCCTCTCTGGGTAGAGTAGTCTTGGATTCAGATCCTTGTTTTTTATGGCCTTGATTACTTTATGCCATTCCCTTCTGGCTTGTAGTGTTTCTGTTGAGAAGTCAGCTGAGAGCCTTATGGTGGTTCCTTTGTAGATAACCTGTTGCTTATCTCTTGCTGCCTTTAGGATTCTCTCTTTGTCTTTAGTTTTTGGCACTTTGATTACTATGTGTATTGGTGTGGGTCTCTTTGGGTTCTTCTTACTTGGGGCTCTCTGTTCTTCTTGCACTTGAACACCTTCTTCCTTCACCAAGTTGGGAAAATTTTTTTGTCACTATTTCTTCAAATATATTCTCTAACTTTTGCCCATTTTCTCTCTCTTTAGGGACTCCTTTTATGTGAATATTATTACGTTTCCAGTTGTCCTACAGTTCTCTTAAGCTGTCTTTCTGTTTTTTAATTGTTTTTTTCTTTTGGTTTTTTCATTGGTTGATTTTTTTCTACCCTGTCTTCTAATTCACTGGTCCAGTCCTCACCTTCCTCTACTCTGTTGGTTAGTCCTCCCAGTGTGTTTTTTATTTCTGCTATGTCATTCTTCATTTCCACTTGGTTGCTTTTCAGTTTTTTTATATCTTTACTCATGGTGCTGATTTCCTTACTCATGCGTTTGAGCTTCCTCAAGATCATAGCTCTGAACTGTATCTCTGATCATTTTCTTAACTGTACTTCATTGATCTCATATTTGATAAGAGTTCTGTTGTTCTTTCATTTGGGATTTGTTTGTTTGTTTAACCATTTTGGCTATCTCAGTGAGTTTTGGAGCCTCCCAAATTTTCCCTGTGTGTGTTGGTGTTCTGCTGTTTGTGGCTCCCTCTACTGGGTTAGGGTGAGCCTGGGTGGGCCCACGTTAAACACCACTGTCAAGTCTTACTTTCCTGGGTAGATTTGCAAGCCCAGGAAAGGTTCAGTTATCCTCTAGCTTTTTCCTGGTGGCTAATAGTCTCAGTCACTCAGTGCCTTGTAATGTAGCCCTTGTATTCTGCATAAGAGGATTTCCAGAGGGTGGGATAGATGCTGGTTGTTAATGAGCCTCAAGTTGCAGGTTTTTGCCTCAACTGGGAAAGTCTGAATCTACAGGGTGGTGGGGGGTGGCTGTTGCTTTTCCCCACAGCTCTGGTAGGAGCACACAGTCCTTTGTGGCTGCACCTCAGCAAAAACTCTGAGTGCCCTCCAGATCCTGGGTGTCCCCACAGAGTTCCAGCCCAGTGTGTTCTCCCTCTGCCGTAGCTCCCAGGTGATTGGCTGTGGCTATTTTAGTGCTCTGTCCCAGCACTCAGCGCTGTGGACTTGGCTTGGTCTTTATTCTCCAAGGGTGCTGCTCACAGCTAAGACTGCTGCTGTTCCTGGGTTCTCAGCCTGCCAACCTCTCACGGCTCCGCATATCCTACCAGTGTCCCTGGTTATATGGTCCTGTCCTGCTGCTTTTCTGTTGCTTTTTTCTGAGGATTTGTCTTTATTTTAGTTGTAATTCTTGTTTGATCCTGGGAGATCATCTGTATAGCTTCCATTCACTTCGCCTCCATTTTCACATCCTCTATGCCTATCTTGTGCTAGTTTTGCATTTTAATTTTAGGTTTAGTTATTATTATTATTATTTTGAAGTATATAAGGTCTGTGTCTAGATTCATGTTTTATGCATGTGGGTAGCCAGTTCTAGCACCTTGGTTGAAAAGATGATTTTTATTTCATTGTATTACCATTGTTCCTTTGTTTAAAATAGTCGGCTAATTTTATTTGGGTCTATTTTTGGACTATCTCTCTGTTCCATTAACATATTTTTCATTTCCACACTGCCTTGGTTACCATAGTTTTATAGTAAATCTTGAAGTCAGTTAGTGTCAGTCCTCCAGCTTTATTATTCTTCTCTTTCAGTATTATGTTGGCTATTTTGGGTCTTTTGCTTCTCCATATAAACTTTAGAACCAATTTGTTGATATTCACAAAATAGCTTGCTAGGATTGAGAGTTCATTGAATCTTTAAGTCAAGTAGTGGATAACTGACATCTTAATAATAGCAAATCTTCCAATCCATGAATATTTCTCCATTTATTTAGTTTTTCTTTGATATTATTCTTGAACATTTTGTAGTTTCCTCATATACGTCTGTCCATTTTTGTTAGATTTATACCTAAGTATTTCATTTGGGGGGATACTAGTATAAATTCTATTAGGTTTATTATTTCAAATTTTACTTGTTTATTGCTGGTACATAGAAAAGTGATTGACTTGTATTTTAACCTTGTATCCTGCAATTTTGCTTTAATGGTTTATTAGTTCCAGGAGTTTGTCACCTCTTTTGGATTTTCTACATAGGTTGTCATGTCCTCTATGAACAAAGACCGTTTTATTTCTTTCTTCCCGGTCTGTTTACCTTTTATTTTATATTCTGTTCTTATTGCATTAGCTAGACTTTGTAGTATGGTGTGGAAAAGCATGGTGCAAAGGGACATTTTTGCCTGTACCTGATCTTAATATCCTAGCTTCAAGTTTCTCACTATTAAGTTTGATATTAGCTGTAGGTTTTCTATAGCAATTCTTTCTTCTTTTTTTATTGTTGAAAGTATTACAGATGTCCCTCTTTTGTCCCCATTGACACCCTTCTCCCTTTTCCCAACCCCCTCCTGCTTTACCCAACCTAATGTTTGTTTTTGTTTTTTTGTTGTTTTTTTCTCACCCGAGGACATTTTTCCATTTTTTGTTCAGATAGAGTGGGAGGGAAAGAGAGGAAGAGAGAGAGAGAGAAACATTGATGTGAAAGGGACACATCGAGTGGTTGCCACCCACACAACCCAACCAGGGTCAGGGACAAACTACAACCGAGGTACATGCCCTTAGTGGGAACCGAACCCAGGTCTCTCTGGACTGTAGGCCGATGCTCTAACTGCTGAGCCAAACCGTCCAGGGCTCAACCTAATGTTTGTGTCCATTGCTTATGCATACATGCATACGAGTTTTTTTGTTTATCTTTTCCCATTTATTTTTAATTCTCACCTGAGGATGGCAAATATATGCTTTTATTGATATTTAGAGAGAGAGGCAGGGAAAGAGAGAGGCCGAAACATTGATCAGTTGCCTCCCATACACACCCCAACTGGGGATTGAACCCACTACCCAGGTATGTGCCCTGACTGACAATCAAACCCACAATCTTCTGGTGTATGGGACAACGCTCCAACCAACTGAGCTACCTGACCAGGGCCATAATTATTATTTATCAACTGGGAGGGAGAGAGAGGAAGCGAGAGAGAGAGAGAGAGAGAAACATTGATGTGAAAGGGACACATCGAGTGGCTGCCAACCGCACGACCAACCAGGGCTGGGGACAAACTGCAACCAAGGTACATGCCCTTGGCGGGAACCGAACCCGGGTCTCTCAACTCGGGACCGCAGGCCGATGCTCTATCCACTGAGCCAAACCGGCCAGGGTAGTTGTTCTACTTTATTATGCATTTATTGGTTGATTCTTCTTTGTGCCCTGACCAGATATCGATCCCACAGCCTTGGTATATGGGGACAGTGCTCTAATAAATGAGCTACCTTGCCACTGAAAAATACAAGTTTTTATTTTGCCTTCAGGTAGCCCCTCTTTGATGCTGTTTATGTAGACCTGAGTTTCTGACCTATATTGTTTTCCTTTTCTTTTTAAAAAAACAATATATATAGATACATATATATATATATATATATACATATACATATATATATATATATATATATATATATATATATATTTTTTTTTTTTTTTTAAATTTATCGTTAGCCCTGGTCCATTGGTGGTTAGAGTATCTGCCCATGGACCAAGAGGTCATGGGTTTGATTCTTGGTCAAGGGCATGTACCTGGGTTGCAGGTTCAATTCCCAGCCCTGGCCAGGGGGTGTGTGGGAGGCAATCAATCTGTGTGTCTCTCTCACATTGATGTTTATCTTTCTCTCTTTCTCTCTCTTTCTCTCTCCCTTCTACTCTATCTAAAAATCAATAGAAAAATATTCTCAGGTGAGGATTAACAACAACCAAAAAAGTTTTATCTTTATTGTTGAAAGTATTATATTATTTTTTACTTCATTTACCCCTTCCTCCCCACTCCCACCCCCTCTTGCCTTCCCCACACTATTGTCTGTGTCCATTGGTTATGCATATATGCATATAAGTTCTTTGGTTTATCTCTTCCTGCATCACCCCCCTTCCCTCTGAGGTTTGTCACTCTAACAACCAATTTGCACTTCTTAATCCCTTCACCTTTTTCACCTATCTCCTGAACCCCACTACCATCTGGCAACCATCAAAAAGTTCTCGTATCTGTGAGTCTGTTTCTGTTCTGCTTCTTCATTTGGTTTGTAAATTCAATTGTTGATGGATATGTATTTATTGCCATTTTATTGTTCATATTTTTTATCTTCTTCTTCAAGAAGACCTTTCAACATTTCATATAATACTGGTTTGGTGTGATGAACTCCTTTGGCTTTTTCTTGTCTGGGAAACTATATGTCTATTGATTCTAAATGATAGCCTTGCAGAATACAGTAATCTTGGTTGTAGGTCCTTGCTTTTCATCACTTTAAATATTTCTTGCCACTCCCTTCTGGCCTGCAAAGTTTCTTTTGAGAAATTAGCTGACAGTCTTATGAGAGTTCCCTTGTAGGTAACTAACTGCTTTTCTCTTGCTGCTTTCAAGATTTTCTCTGTCTTTAACCTCTTTCATTTTGATGGTGATGTGTTTTGGTGTGGGCCTCTTTGGGTTCATCTTGTTTGGGACTCTGTGTTTCCTGGACTTGTATGTCTTTTTCCTTCACCAAGTTAGGAAATTTTCTGTCATTATTTTTTCAGATAGGTTTTCAATTTCTTGCTCTCTCTCTTCTAATTTTGGCACCCCCATGATGCGAATGTTGATACACTTGAAGTTGTCCCAGAGGCTCCTTACACTACCCTCACTTTTTTGGATTCTTTTTTCTATTTCGCTGTTCTGAGTGAGTGTTTTTTGCTTCCTTATATTCCAAATTGATGGTTTGCTTCTTGGCTTCACCTACTCTACTGTTGATACCCTGTAAATTATTTTTTATTTCAGTGAGTGCATCCTTCATTTCTGACTGGTCCTTTATTTTGCCCTTGTGGTCCTCACTAAAGTTCCTTGAGCATCCTTATAACTAATGTTTTGAACTCTGCATCTGTTAGCTTGCTTATCTCCATTTTGTTTAGTTCTTATCCTGCAGTTTTGTTCTATTCTTTCATTTGGGACATGTTTCTTTGTCTCCTTATTTTGGCTACCTCCCTATGTATTAGGTAGAGTTTCTATGTCTCCTAGGCTTGGTAGGGTGGCCTATTATAGTAGGTGTTCTGTAGGGTCCAGTGGCACAACCTCCCTGATCACCCTAGCTGGGCACTTGCAGTGCTCCCCCCCATGTGGGCTGTATACCTTTCTGTTGTAATTTAATCTTGATTGCTGTTGGCACGTCAATGGGAGGGATTTACATAGGTTGATCAGCTGCTAGGACTGGATGTGTCCACTGACCACCAACCCCTGACCACCTTGGAGGATCCGATATACAGTGGCCCACCACACGGAGCAAGACTTACTTCATCAGGGCTCTGTTACCTACTGAGTCCACCCCTTGAGAATGTCACTTGTGGAGATAGTTGGGTGGTGGTGCTTTGACAAGGTCTGAAACTGTCCACTGGGTGTGCTGGCTCTGAGGCCTCCCAGGAGGTTCAGGCCAAGGTCAGCCACTGTCTGTGTTCTACCCGAGGCCAACAGGGATAAGCTACAAAGTGATCTGCAGATGGCTGCTTCTTGTGCTATGCTTGGAGGTACCCATGAGAGGCCAAGCTGTGAACCAAGGCCAGCTGCTGCTAGTGCTGGGCCTGGGCCACCTAGGGAGAGGCATGGGTCTCGCTGAGGCCAGATGATGCTTATTTGAGAGATTTTAGGAAAATCCAAAGCATGAACCAAGACAGGCCATTCTTATGGTAAGGCCACTGGAAACATCTTGGGTGGGCCGGAATGTTGGGTGGAAGGACCTCAGGGAATCACCAGGGCAGGGAAACCAGTGTGAGCCAGGTTGCTGAGTCTGGATTTCGAGATATGGCGCCTGTCTGCCCACCCCATGGGGGAAGGGCTCACCAGGGGAACAATGACCTCTGCCAGCAGGACTATCTTAGAGAAAGCTGCCCCTCTAGCTCTTGCCCAGATGCCAAACAACAGTTCTTCCCCATATGTCTCTGGTGCCTTTCAAGCTGTCTCCCTGGCACTGGAGCCCAGAAGGAGCAAGTCTAAGTAAGTCCGTGCATAGGCCCTTTAAGAGGAGCAGCCTGAGACTCCAGAAGCCTCAGTCTCCCTCAGCCTTTATTCCCTCTGGCAGAAGTTATGGGGACTTTTCTTCTTGGCACTGGAACCCTGAGCTGGAGGGCCTGGTGTGGGACTGGGACCCCTTACTCCTCAGGGGGGACTTTCATAACCGAGGTGTCCCTCCTGATTTTTATCCACCACACATGGGTGTGGGACCAGCCCCTCTAAGCCTCCACCCCTCCACCCCTCCACCCTTCCTACCAGTCTTGATGTGGCCTCTTTAGTTTCATAGTTGTAGGACTTCCATTCAGCTCGATTTCAGGTGTTTCTGAATGATGGTTGTTCTGTATTTTAATTGTGATTTTGATGTGGTTGTGGGAGGAGGTGAGTACCAATTTACCTACACTGCCACCTTGACCGGAAGTACTATTTTCCTTCTCTTTAAAGAACTTCTTTTAACATTTCCTACAAGGCAGGTATACTGGCAACAAATCCCCTCAGTTTTTGCTAGACTTAGAAAAATCTTTATTTCTCCTTTACATTTGAACAATAATGTTGCAGGCTACAGAATCCTACATGGTGCTTTTTTCCTGTCTCAACACTTTAAATGTTTCATTCTACTCTCTTCTTGCTCAGGTGGTCTCTGAGAAGTTGGAGGTAACCTTATGTCTGTTCTTCTGTAATTAAGATGTTTCAACATCACTAATCATCAGAGAGATGCAAATTAAAACAACAATGAGGTATCACCTCACACCTGTCAGAATGGCCACCATCAACAAATCATCAAACAACAAGTGTTGGCAAGGGTGTGGATAAAAGGGGACTCTAATACACTGCTGGTGGGAATGCAGACTGGTGCAGCCACTATGGAAAACAATATGATGTTACATCAAAAAATTAAAAATTGAACTGCCATTTGACCCAGTGATCCCAATTCTAGGAATATACCCTAAGAAGCCTGAAATACCAATCAGGAAGAATATATGTACCCCCGTGTTCATAGCAGCACTATTGACAATAGCTAAGATCTGGAAACAGCCCAAATGTCCATCAGTAGACAAATGGAAAAAAAAGCAGTGGCACATATACACAATGGAATACTATGCAGCTGTAAGAAAGAAAGATCTCTCATCCTTTGAGACGACATGGAGGGACCTGGAGAGTATTATCCTAAGCAAAACAAGACAAGCAGAGAAAGACAAGTATCATATGATCTCACTTACTTGTGGAATATAATGAACATAACAGTCTGAGGAATGGGATAGTCCCAGAGACGTGGAAGTGGGGTACACACTGACAATCCCCAGAAGAGGAGGTGGAGGGGGAGATATAAACCACAGAACTTATATGCATGTATGCATGAACAGTGGACATGGACAACAAAGCTGGAGACAGGGCGGGAGGGGGGGTAAGGGGAATCAGTGGGGGGAAAAGGAGAAACATCTGTAACAAAAATAAATTAATTAAATAAAAAAATAAAAGATATTTCTTTTTCCTCTAGCTTCTTTCAGTATTTTTCACTATCTTTGATTTTTTGTAGTTTCAAAATGATATGCCTAGGTGTATAGTGTTTTGGCATTTACCCTGCTAATGTTCAGTAAGCTTCCTGGAACTGTGATTTGGTATCTGACATTAATTTGGGATAATTCTGTCATTATCGTTTCAAATATTTCTTCTGTTCTTCCTCTTTCTTCTTCTTTTGTACCCATTACATGTATGTTACATTTTTTGTGGTTGTCCATATTCCCTGACTATTCTATTTTGGAGGTTTTTTGTCTTTATTTTCTTTGCTTTTTGGTTTTCATGTTTTCTGTTGACAGATGCTCTAGCTCAGAGATTCTTTCCCCAGACTACTAATAAGTCCACCAAAGGTATTCTTCATTTCTGTTAGAGTTTTTTATCTGCAGTATATTTGGGGGAGTGGGTTGTTCTTAGAATTTCCATTTTTCTGCTTACATTACCCATCTGTTCTGGTATGTTATCTGTTTTACCCATTAGAGCTCTGCATATTAATATATATATATATATATACACACACACACACACACACACACACACACATATATACATATGTATATATATATTTTAGTAATCATGGTTAACATTTATTGATTGCTCTCTGTGTTCCAGGATTTATTCTGAAGGTTTTTCAGGTAATATCTCATTACAGCTTCACAACAATCCTATGAGGGAGTTACTCTTTTTTTTAGATAAATAGGTTTCTAACATTATATAAGTTTCAGCTGTACAGCATTATAATTGGATATTTGTATGCACTACACAGTGATCACCACCATAAGTCTAGTTACTATCCATCACTATACATTTGATCATCTTCATCCCTCTGGTAACCACCAGTCTGTTCTCTCTATCAGTGAGTTGGTTTTTGTTTTTTGTTTGTTCATTTTTTTGTTTTTAGATTCCACATATAAATGAAATCATATGGTATTTGTCTTTCTCTGTCTGACTTTTTTCACTTAGCATAAGCCCTAAAAGTCCATCCATGTTGTCACAAATGGGAAGATGGAAAGATTTTTTTCTTTTTTTATGGATGATTGTATTCGTGTGTGTGTGTGTGTATCTCACATCTTTATCCATTTGTCCCTTGATGGACACTTAGGTTGCTTTCATATCTTGGCTATTATAAATAATACATCAGTGCCCTGGCGGTTTGGCTCAGCAGTTGGAGCACCGGCCTGCGGTACAGAGAGACCCGGGTTCGGTTCCCGCTAGGGGCATGTACCTTGGTTGCAGTTTGTCCCCGGCCCTGGTTGGTCGTGTGGGTGGCAGCCACTCGATGTGTCCCTTCACATTGATGTTTCTTTCTCTCTCTCTTCCTCTCTCTCCCTCCTGCTCTATCTGAACAAAAAAAAAATGGAAAAATGTCCTTGGGTGAGGATAAATAAATAAATAAATAAATAATACATCAGTGAACATAGTGATACATATATCTTTTCAAATTAGTTTTTTATATTCTTAAGATAAATACCTAGAAATTGAATAACTGGATCATATGGTAGGTTCTATACTTAATTTTTTGAGGACCCTCCATTCTGTTTTCAACTCATACAACTGAACAACAAAAAGACAACCCAAATTTGCAGAGGATCTGAATAGATATTTTTCCAAAGAAGACATACAGATGGCCAATATGAAAAGCTGTTCAACACGACTAAGAAAATGCGAATCAAAACCACAATGAAATATCACTTGACACCTATTAGAATGCTATTATCGAGAAGACGAGAAATAACAGGTGTTGGAGAGGATGTGGAGAAAAGAAAACCCTCATGTACTATTGTTAGGAATGTAAATTGGTGCAGCCTCTATGGAAAACAGTATAGAGATTCCTCAAAAAATAATCATAGTTGTTTTTAATTCTTGACCTGATAATTCCAACATTCTTGCCCTATCTCTTCAAATTGTGTATGTGTGTTTTCCTTTTGGTAGGCCTTGTAATTTCTTTCTTAATAGCTACATATGATGTACCAGGTAAAGGGAACTGCTGTAAATAAGCTTTTTGTAATGGGTGGTGAGGTGTAGGGGGAGGGGAAGTTTTATATAGTCCTGTGATTAGGTCCCAATCGTGTAGTTAGTTTATGCCTCTGGACTGTGAACTTCACAAACGTTTCTCAGTCCCCCTCTTTGATGGGACAGGGTGCCTAGTGCCTCCTGGAATGAGTTATTTCCCTTCCCCCAGTTAGGCTCTGATAATACCCCAGTAGGTTAAGCTCCCCTTAACTAGTTTTCTCCTGAGGGCAGGCAAAACAGTGCCCTCTGTTGTTAAATATGGTTCCTTTCCCCCTCTTTCTGCTTAAAGCAAGAGTGGATTTTTCTCTGTCATATACTGTGACAACCTGCTCCAGCTTCTGGAGGTAAATCTCACTTGGGGGGCCACTCTATGTCAGTGTTGTCCACAGTGAGCCTCCAGCCACTGGCATTCCTGTGGTGAGCTCTGCTCCAGTAAACCACTGCTCCCTGTTTTCACTTGTGTGTCTTGCCAGTCTTGGGCACCAGTTTGCTCTGTGTCCTTTCCTCTCTCAAGGATGTCAGAGAACTGTTGAATTTTCAGTCTCTTCTCCTTTTACTTGTTATTAGGACAGAATGATGACCTCCAAGCTCCTTACATGTGGAACAGGAAACTGGAAGTCTCTATGTGGTACATTTTAAAAAATATAGCTACGCCCGGCCAGTGTGGCTCAGTGGATTGAGCATCATCCTGTAGATTGAGAGGTCCCAGTTCAATTTTTGGTCAGGGCACATGCCCAGATTGAGGGCTCAATCCCCAGTAGGGGGTGTGCAGGAGGCAGCTGATTGATGTTTCTCTCTAACGTCGATGTTTCTCTCTCTCTCCCTTCCTCTCTCTCTAAAAAATCAATAAAAAATTTTAAATATAGCTACAATACCATTATTATATCTAAAAGATGACACTAATTACGTATATCATTGCATATTTAGGGAAAGACAAAATTCTCCTGATTGTCAGTTTATTTTTTTATAGTAGGTTTGTTGGAACGAGAGTCCACACACTGCATTTGGTTGATAGGTTCAAAAGTCTCTTTCAATCTGTAGGTTTTCAATATCTCTATTTTTGTTTTTCAAATTATTTGTTTAAGTAATATGGTTGCCTTTTCCTACTCTTGGGTTACAGAGCATTCTACCATCTTGAGTGAGATAAAATGTGCAACCACCCCCCAAAACCTGCCCACTTGAGCTGTTGCCTTCATCATCTACTCAATTTCTGTATATGGTTGGGCTGTTTTGTTATTTTCTGTTCTGATTCTTTGGCCTATTGTGTGTTCATGCAATAGGAAACTTTGTTTTAATGGTAGAGTCATTCTAATATGCTTAATATAAAATAGGGCTAGTTCCCACTCATTTTTTTCCCCAGGGAACTCTTATTTTATTTTTCAAATAAACTTTGAAACCAATTTGTCTAGCTTTAGGAAAGGTAGCTAATGCTATTTCTAGGGAGGCCCAAGTTAAATATATAGATTAACTAAAGATAGGGGTTAACTGAGGGAGGACTGGCATCTTTATGATGTTTAGGATTTTTATATACCTGTCCAAGAACATGTATGTCTTTCTATTTGTTCAGATTTACTTTTGTGGTCTTAAAGTAGTATTTTATGTATTTTCCACATTCTGTAAGGATATTTATCCTGCCTGAAACCTAACAAGATATTTCAAAAAATTTAATAACTCTATGATCACAAATTTGGCAAAATTAGAAGCCTAATAGAATTTTTAAAGTCTTCTCTGTGGACTTAAAAAAAATGTTTTGGGCATTTTTCATTCCTAAAGTTTTACTGTATTTTTTTTTTGTTTGTTTTTATTTTTTGGCTGTAATAAGCAGATCTTTTTCCCATCCTCAAATTGATTTTTATTATAGCCTTACATTTGGAGAATGAACAACCTCAAAACCAGTTAGAGGAAGTAGTTGCCAGTTAAGTATTTGCCATTTTTCATATACACCTTTTAAAAATTGGAATGTTTGTTTTAATTTTGTTTTCTGTGAAGTATTAAAATCCAGGAATTTGTTAAAGTGAGATTTTGGAAGAGAAATAGAAAGTTGCATCATTTGATTTTTTTTTTTATAAGGTCAGAACATAATTTTCATGGTTCAAATATAAAGTCTTTTTTTCCTAACTATTCTAAACCTCTGTCAGAATTTACCTACTAAGTCTGAATTTCCTAAGGAGTCTGAGCAGTTATCTTTGTTGTTTATGTAAGTTGTTGAGTGAAAATTCATTTGAAAGTCTGTCTAATATGATAAGTGTGCTTCACCTGCTTGTGCCCTCCCGTCACTTACCGGAGTGCACACTGCAGGTTACACTGGTTTGCCCTACTAGCATACATTTTCCACACTCCAAAATGATTTCCAAAGTATTTACTTTTAAGTAAAACGCTCCTTGCCTTTAACCTTTGCAGCTCCATTTCTGATTTATACAGTAATACACTTTATTGAAGAATATGGTTTTAGCATCCAGTATTCCTAATCTTACTTTTTCATCAAGCGGTGAATATTTTAAAAAAAGAAGATTGGTCCTCCACATCCTCTGAACCCCCACAAAGATATTTTGGAAATTACTGACGAGGAAGAGATATGCTTAGAGAATAGTCATTCTTCTTCTACCCACAGTGCTCAGGCGGAAAACTGAGGGCAGCAGTTCCCCGAGTAGGCCTGAACTCCTCTTTGCTATTTATTTTACTTGTGATAGCACATTCTCCCTCAGCAACTAGTAAAATTTATTCAGTTTGGAATATCCATAGGGAACAGGCTGTCCAGAAACGCTGGGTGGTCTTCAGCTTGTCCAATTCCTATGGCTTCAGCTCAGCAAGTTCTCTAAGCAGTGGCGTAAGATCTGGAGCCTTGCCATGGACACTGACCCATAGACGGAGCATCCTGGCCACATGTGGACACAGGGAGGCCGATTCAGTCAGTCAGTGCAAATTACCACTCCCCACCCCCAACACCCACTTTCCCCCAACCCCTTGAGCAGCTCCCCAAATGTGCTGCGTGGTCATTTAGAAACCACATACTTTCTTTGACCGATGTGCCCTGCCCTGTGTTTAGCCTTCCAGCTATCTGCTTACCACAACACACCAGTGGAATGTCAGCTGTTTTATAATTGGCTGGGTTTCTTTGACCTTGGCTTCCGAACACAGTCATATATTTTCAGAAATGGGCTGCCTGTATGTACTCTTTTAAACAGCAGATGCTTGCCCTTCTGTGTAGTTTAGATAACCTAGAGGAACTTCTTAATTTCTTGGCCTAAATATCAAACCTAACTCTTTGAGTCTATCTCTGGGATTGCCATCATAGCCATCTGCAGACAGCAGAGTGCATAAAAACCTTTCTGGGAGGGCTGCTGAAATCCTTTCATAAGTCTCTGGAGTACAAGTAATTCCATTCTCTAAGGCAAATCTAAACCCATTGCTTCTAAAATATTGAGAAGTTTGGATAGAATGGAGTATTTTTTCTATACACTGGAATAAATGAGCCAATGAACAAATGAAAGAAAGAATGGATGCATGGCTGACCCTTATGGGGTAACTGTGAGTGTTAAGTAGGGTGACCATACAGTTAGGAATTGTAGACCATAACAACTTTGAGAGTTAAATGGGATGATAATTATGGTGGGATAACAGACATAAACTTGCCCCAGGCACACTGGGAAGTAGTAAGGGGGTCCATTGCCTGTAATATGCTTAGCACAGAGGTTGGCATGCAGAGTAAACACTCAGTAACTGTTAACATGTTGCTGTTATTATTGACTTTGCTAGAAATTGTTATTTTTTATAATGTTTTATTAGGTTTTCTCAAGCTTATATCTTTTCTTTCTAATGAAGATATCACTGAACTAAGGCCAGATGTAAGCTAAATTCCCGTTTCTGAAAGAGCTAATAATGCAGCCTCCAGAGATGCATGAAAGGAATTACAAGAAAAGGCTGACCTTCAACCAAGCTTCTCGTTTTGTGTTTTTCAGTTCAGATAAGAAACATTAGGCTTTATGTGTTGTCAAATAATATAGGAGAATGTCTAAATGAAGAAAGGCTAGTGTAATATCAAAAACAGAAAGTTAGCAAAGTAGTAGTAATTGAAACTCCTATTTCTATTTATTCCTTTATTGAGACTTCCTGACTTCTTTTTAAATCTTAATAAGACGTAATAAAATCAGTCACTGAAAAAGTTTTCTTTTCAAATAAAACCTGTGGATATTGATTGTAATAGACATGCCAGTGTGCTTGAGCTTGGACATTTCCTTCACTTGGTGTTGCTGCTCTTTGCTTTCAGACGTGACTTTTCTGCAGGTGTAAGTGATCATGACAGCACAGTTTTCTCAATTTAATATATAAGGGTGGGCACAAGTAGGTTTACAGTTGTACATATGGAAAAATATATAATAGAAGAATAAATAATAATATAAGAATAAATAATATAAGAATAAAATTTAGGCCAGTGTGGCTCAGTGGTTGAGCATCGACCCATGCACCAAGAAGTCGTGGGTTCGATTCCCGGTCAGGGCACATGTTCAGGTTGTGGGCCCGATTCAGTGTGGGGCATGCAGGAGGCAGCCAGTTGATGTTCTTTCTCATCGATGTTTTTCACTTCCTCTCTAAAAATCAATAAAGGGAAAAAAATTTTTTTACAAAGAATAGACTTTAGCATACTCATGACTATAAACATATTTGTGCTCACTCTTATACATGTTAGATCATATTTTAATGGAATTTGAGATGTGATAGCAAGTATTCTTTTTTTTTTTTAATACTCACCCAAGGACATTTTTCTACTGATTTTCAGATAGAGGGGGAGGGAGGGAGAGAGAGAGAAACATCGACGTGAGAGGGACACATCGACTGGTTGCCTCCCGCATGACCCCAGCCAGGGCTGGGGATTGAACTGCAACCAAGGTACATGCCCTTGACCAGAAACAAACCCGAGACCCTTTGGTCTGTGGGCCGATGCTCTAACCACTGAGCATACCAGCCAGGGCGCAAGTATGCTTTCCAGTTCCTTGAAATTAGTAGTTCTCCAGAAAAGCTGGTCCTAGTTTTTGTGGGCTTCTCCAGCACATAAATAGCCCTTGGTGTCTTTCTGGTTTGGAAAAGTGAAGTACTGCAGGTGGTTGTCTTCTCTGAGGGGTTCCTTCTTCTCCCCTGCCCCTCTGACAGCTTGGGAACACTTTCCCTACAGAAGGCACCACCCTCATCAGGAACCTCTCTTACAGAGAACTGGATCCCGCATTCTGGTTTTTATTGTAGCTATAAAAACATTTGGAGCTAAAATTATCTGGACCCATTTCTTAACCTGCTACTCTATTTGAAGAGGATGGGACCAACAGCTGCCTTGCTAAATTGAGTATTTGGGGGAAATGAAGTACAGTTTTCTAAATGTCAAGCAGGCATTTGTCTAGAAGAGTCGAATAATAGGAGATGTTGGACAAGGCAACGTGTCCTGTCCAGGCATATTCTGCCCGTGTCAGAAATTATTACTAAAACTCAGATTTTCTGCGTAAAAGCTCTCACTAGGAGTTTATTCCTCAGTATTTTAAAGGAGAAAATTATAATATGATACATATTAGTCTCACATACCCTATAATTTTCCTAAAACACAGTTATAATGCAGAAAATTCCCCGTGATTATTAGGTAGGAATTTTGGAGAGCCAAGTTTTTATCTTATCCTGCTTCCCTTGAATTTGTCATTTTGATCATCGTGTAGACTGAATGGATAGAACAAGTGTGGTTAGATGAGAAAAAGGACAGCCTTAGAGTTTCTATGACTAACACATGTTGAATAGAATGAAATTTTTCACTGTCCCTAAAAACATTTTTTTTTTTTATATATCCTCACCCAAGGACATTTTTTTGATATTTTGTTCAGATAGAATGGGAAGGAGAGAGAGAGAGAGAAACATTGACGTGAAAGGGACACATCGAAGTGGTTGCCACCCACACGACCCAACCAGGGCCGGGGACAAACTGCAACCGAGGTACGTGCCCTTAGCAGGAACCGAACCCGGGTCTCTCCGGACCGCAGGCCGATGCTCTAACCACTGAGCAAAACCGGCCAGGGCTAAACATTTTTTTCTTTTAACTAGCATATTTTGGATATTGCTCAAGGGATATACATCCAGCTTTTTTTTTTTTTTTAATTGCAACACACTCCCTGATATGAATGGACCATAATATTTTCAGCTGTTTGCCAACGCATCATGCATTCAAGTTGTTCCTAATTGTGTCTTTATAATATTGGGCATTAAATATCCTTCAACTGATGCTTTTATTTCTGCCAGGCAGATTCACAGAAGTATGATTATTAAGACCAGGGATATGTGTACTTTATGTTTTATTGGGTGGTACCATGCGATTTAACCAAAAATGGCAAAGCCATTCCCTGACCCACCTCTGAGAACACCTAGCCCCTCCCTGTACCTACATCAGCATTAGACATCACTCTTCTAAAGACTTGCTGACATGAGGGTGATATCTGCTTGATATGTTAGGTTACCTTTCTTTATTAATAAGGTTGAAAATCTGCCTGTTTGTATTGGCCATTTGCATTTCTTCTTCTGTAATTTGCCTTTTTTTTTCATAGTTTTTTTGAGATATAATTGACATATAATGTAATTTGCTTTTTTTATTTCAAAACCCACCTGGTACACATTTAGAACATTGTATGTAATGTGAATGTGTTGACCCAACCAAATACTATTATGAAAGCATGTTAAGGTCATGTTGCTTTGGTGATTTCTTCATCCTAGATTGCTTATAAAGAGTTAAGTCTTTGCTGTTTTAGAGCAAAATAGATTTTATTGATAATAGATGATTCACATACTAAACATGGATCCATAAATGTAATCATTCACAGAAGTCAGTAGAGTGTGCTCTTCTAATAAAAAGACAATTGTTGCCCTGGCCAGTTTGGCTCAGTGGTTAGAGCGTCGGCCTGCGGTCCCGAGAGACCCAGGTTCGGTTCCCGCTAAGGGCATTTACCTCGGTTGCAGTTTGTCCCTGGCCCTGGTTGGTCATGCGGGTGGCAGCCACTCGATGTGTCCCTTTCGCATCGATGTTTCTCTCTCTCTCTCTCTTCCTATCTCTCCCTCCCATTTTATCTGAACAAAAAATGGAAAAAAAAAATGTCCTCAGGTGAGGATAAAAAAAAAAAAAGACAGTTGTTAACGTACACACTTTTTAAACTGTGTTGAGAATAAAACAAAAATATTACAGTAGCCCCAGATTATTCATAGTTTCAGCTACCTGCAGTCAATCACAGTCCAAAATTATTAAATGGAAAGTTACAGAAATAAACAATTCATATGTTTCTAAATTACGTGCCATTCTGAGTAGCATGATGAAATCTGGCCTGGTTCTACTCTGTCCCACCTTGTCCTGCCAGGAACATAAATCATCCCTTTGCCCACCATATTCACCCCACTTCCTCTCATCACATATGCATTGTATCATCTCATCATCACAAGAAGAAAGTGAGTACAGCCCAATAAGACATTTTGAGGGAAAGACCACATTCACATTAATTTTTATTACAATATATTGTTAGAGTTATTCTATTTTATTATTTTTTGTTGTTAATTTCTTACTGTGCCTGACTTATAAGTTAAACTTTATCGTTGCTATGCATGCATAGGAAAAAAACATAGTCTATATAGGGTTCTGTACTATCTGCCATTTTAGGCATCCACTGCAGGTCTTAGAACATATGCCCCACACATAAGGGAGGACTACTTACTGTATGTACTGTCAACTGATGGTCATTGGCACCAATTCAATGCCAGTGGTTGTCCCCAATTTTGGGTGCTCTGAAGAAGGAAACTGTATTCAGTGAAAAACAGCTACATTGTGATACAGCACAGCTGTGAGGCAGCCCTGGGACCAGGACCCTCTCAGGCCAGACAGTTTTGCTCTGCTCCTCAGTGGTCTGGTCTGCTTTGCACTGGTTTGCATTGTGCTGTGCTGGTCTGCTCCACTCTGCTGTGGTCTGCTTCCTTCTGTGCCAGTCTGTTCTGTGTTTCAGCTGGTCTGGAGAAAGGCAGTCTTCAGTGTTCTGTGGAAAGGGAAAGTGTACTCTCAGAGTCAGAGGGGACCTGGCTTATATGGACGGAAGTCCCTGCCCCTGGTCCCTGATTGGTTTGTCCTCATGCAGATGAGGTCTCCAAATCCTTACAGTTTGATTGGTCTAAAAATCACTGTCCCGATTGGTCAGAATAGAGTTGCTCTGGTTGGTCAGAGCTGCACTGCTCTAATGGGATGGGGAAAGCCTCAGTCCTATTGGTTGAAATAGAATTCCAGGAACTCTTTTCTAAGGGCTGGTTCAGATGGTAGAACACAGTGCAGGCAGGCAGCTCAGTGTAGGCCTCTCTTTGAAGTGCAGTTTGCGCAACAGGCCCTGTGTAAAAATGGCTGCTAGGCTCTGCGTGCGTGTCTCCTGCTTCCTCCTGTCTGCAGCTCCTCTTTCTCCTCTCAGGGCACACACCCAGGCCCTCTTCTCCCAACTCAGACCCCTCTTCCTGAGTTCTCATCCATTTTCTTGCTGTTCTATACACCTGACGGTTCCTTAGTATATATCTTTAGACCAGACCTTTCCCCAAAACTTTCAACTAGGATTTTGGAGAACCTACGTCACCTCTGTTGGATTGTGCCTCAGATATGCTAATTCACACATTCCAAACTGAGCTCTTAGTTAATTCTTCCCAAATCTTGTTATCTTACCTTCTTTCATCTGAGTAAGTGGTATGTCCATCCATCTCGAAACCTGGAGTAGCCTTGATTCCTACCTCACCTGTACCACCTCTCATCAGCTTCACTGCCAGTTTCTCTTGGCATGAAAATACATTGCAGGTGCTCCTCACTCTTTCTCCACCAGGGCCCAGCCAGCACTAGCTCTTGGCTCTCTGCACCCACGCCAGTCCCTGTGCTCAGTTCTCCATGGTGCAGTCAGTGAGCTTTGAATGTCAACTGCATCCTGGCACTTTGTTTAAATCCTGAGGCCAGAATAATCACAGAGTAAGACCCTAAAATCTTACCTCAGCCTGTGGTACAGCACAGCCAGGTCACAAGTCACCTTATCTTTGCTCTCTGGGGCTTCTCTCCTTCTGACCTTGCTCTTTCTTGTCTCGGGGCTATCATGGCTGCTGTTCCCTCTACCAGAAAGCTCTTCCTACTGCTCTTCACCTAGCTAAGCCCTGACTACCTTATCTGAGGGAGAAGAAAAAGAGAAATCATTAGCAAATGCTACCCTGTGTCTCCTGTCTATTCAGTTCCTGCCCTGTACCCATCCCCTGGGCTCCACACCAGCTCCTGCAGAGAAAGTACCGGGAGTGATGGTGAAGGGAAGACACTGAAGGATTTGTTGGGTAACAGGGAACCTTTGTGCTCCAGCGTTTGTTTTCCTTATTAAAAGCAGTGAACATCTTTGGCAGCACGTGGAGGGCACTGTGCTGTCTACGATGCTGCAGGTGAAAGGAGAAGGGCTTCAGAAAAGCTGGGCTGGAAGAAGGTAGATAAGTCCCACCAGGCCAGAATAGGCCCAGTGGCTCCACGTTAGGCAGACACTCCCTCATGCTCCTTCCCACACGGGGATGTAGGTAGGACCCCTGATAAAGGAGGAACCTCCAGATACATTTTCCTGTAGAAATGGTTGTTGTCTATAGAGTATAATGCTGTGGATTAACTATGTATTAAAACAAGCCATAACCACCATCTGCAAAATTGTTACTAACGAAAAATACTTTTTGACTTTCAAGCAACAGATTTACAAATATAGTTACTAAATATTTACTAGGTATCAAGCGCTGTGCTAGTCACTGTACTTGCATCATTATTGCATTTGATCCTTCTGACAACACTATGAGGGAGATGGGCCCATTTTACAGATAAGTAAACTACAGTTTACAGATTAAGTAACTTTCTCAAGGTCATACAGTTAGTAGATGGTAGCTCTGGGACTCAAACCCTCTTTAAACCATCATGACGCACTTTCAAGCATAACTGTTTCTTCAGTTAGGCACTGCATGTACCTAGATATCTTCAGGCCTTTTTCCATCTCATTTTTTATTACTCTCTGTCTTCCATCACTATATATTTGTTTATCCTTTTAGAAAGCTTTTTTTTTTCCTTTGAGCATTTCTCTAATCTCTTTAGTTGAAGTGGAAGCATATTTACATTATTTTGTAGATACTTGATCAATATTCATTGATACTATAAATATTAACTACTGCTGTGACCATGAAAAAATGATTCACATATTGGATTTGTTTTTGCATTTTGAACTCTCTTTATCTCCTTCTTTCTGTAACCCATTTCTATTTAAAATTTTATTTCCTCCCGAAAGGAAGAAGACTGCTCTCTCCAAGTCAGCTATAACCTGCCTCTGGCTTCGACACCTTCCCAGCCTTGAAAAAACAGTGCTGCATCTTTTTGAAAAGCTCATCTTCAGTGAGAAAAATTCTCTGAGAAGGATCAAAGACTTCATGAAAGATTCATTGCTGGTATGTGCTGGACTTTGATGAGGAGAAAACTCCTTAAAGAAGATGCTGGGTATCATTTCATTGACATCTTTTAAAATAACGATGTATTTACATTTTATTTTAAAATATCTAACACGGGTCTTTTCTGCACATTCGGAGCATATATCGAAAATAGAGACATTTATTTGATTGCTGCAATGATATGGCATATTCATAAGAACTGACATTTGGACAACAAACATTTTTAAAACAGTATTTCTTATTTCCACATGAAAAATACATTTTAAAAAATGAAGATGGTAAGAACCAGAGGAATCAATTAACAAAGAAAAACATTCAAAGATAAACTTTTAGCTCTTCACTAGAGGAAAAATAAAATACTTAAGGGAAACAAAATAAAACCCCAGAAAAATGGTTAGAACAACAAAAACAACTAAGAATTTTTTTTTTATGTAACCTTGCCAGCCTTGAAGCCTAGCTCTGTGCAGAGGCTGCCTGTCTCCCTTGTTCTGAGGACGTATCGGGGGCTGGGTGCAGGCTCCCGGGCAGTCCTCAGACCCTGGCCTGTCCTGGTCGTCGTGGTTTCCCTCTGTGGAAGGCAGCTCCGACCTGTGCACCCTAAAGAAAACAGTTCAGAAACTCCAAGGAGGTGCCATGCTCCCAGGGCGGCTGTCTTGCAGGAACCTTAGTAGCTGAGACGTGCTTTCTCATTACTTTGGTAACCTGGGGGAGATACGGCACAGAGATTTCCTCCCTTTGTACAGATGGGAAAGTTAGTTCATAGAGATGGTGGACATCAGACCTTAAGTCAGTGGCCAGGACTCTGGGCAGAGAGAGTGTCCATCCTTCCCACGAAGCTGAGACCTGGGAGGCATGAAGCTCTGTGCAGGGGGCGCTCTGAAGTTGGCTGAGTTTACCTTCTATTTGTTTAATTTGGTTTGCACTTCTTGTTTGTTTGTTTTTCTTTCAAACTAGAGGCTGCATAAGGGAATCATAATTGAATCAATTACCTTCTTCCTATATCCGATTTCTACTTTCAGGTCCCCAGCGTTCCCCACCAGTGCGCATGTGATTGTCCATGGCCACGCTTGCCTCTATGCTCATGGCCTTGGCTCTTCTCTGCCTTCATGTTCCAGGTCCTCCCAGGTGGCAGGTGTTGCAGTTGTCAGTAACCATGCTGCTTGCACCTATAAGAGGTGGCCCAAATTGAACCCGACCGATTTGGAAATTTATACTGTTTGATAGGAGAAAAAAAAGAAGGAAGGGAGGTAGGAAGATAGGTATAAAGACTGAGAGAGACTGTGGCCGGTTTTGCTCACTGGTTAGAGCACTGGCCCTTGGACCAGTGTGTTTCAGTTTTGATTCCCTGTCAAAGGCATGTACCTGGGTTGCAGGTTCAATCCCCGGACCCTGCCATGTGGGAGGCAACCAATCGATGTGTCTCTCTCATATTGATGTTTCTCTCTCTCCCTCTCTTCCACTTTGTCTAAAAATCAATGGAAAAATATCCTTGGGTGAGGATTAACAACAACAAAATGACTGGGAGAGCCCAAAGAGAGGTGTTTGTTTTTTTGTTTTTGTTTTTTAAGGGAAATTATTGCTTGATCTCACCGTTCACTTTAACCAGGAAGTTTTTTGTTTTTTTATCCTCCCCCAAGGACATTTTTGCATTTATCTTCAGATAGAGCAGGAGGGAGAGAGGGGGGAAGAGAGAGAAATGTTGATGCGAGAGAGACACATCGAGTGGTTGCCACCCACACGACCCCAACTGGAGCAGGGACAAACTGCAACCAAGGTACGCACCCTTAGCGGAAACCGAACCCAGGGCTCTGGTCCACAGGCCAACACTCTAACCGCTGAGCCAAACCGGCCAGGGCTTGATCTCACCATTTAAAAGAGTTCCATATAAAGGTGAGAAATAAGAATGTGCCACCCTGGTCGGTTTGGCTCAGCGGTTAGAGTGTCGGCCTGCAGTCCAGAGAGACCCTGGTTCAGTTCCCACTAAGGGCACTTACCTAGGCTGCAGTTTGTCCCCGGCCCTGGTTGGGTTGTGCGGGTGGCAACCACTCGATGTGTCTCTTTCACGTTGATGTTTCTCTCTCTCTCTCTCTCTCTCCTCCCACTCTATCTGAGCAAAAATGGAAAAATGTCCTCGGGTGAGGATTAAAAAAAAAAAAGAATGTGCCTTATATAAAAATAATTACAATAAAATTCAAAATAAATAAAGGCTTTAAGAAGCCTCCAGCATCCCATTCCAAGCATTACCTTTATCATTAGGTAAGTCTCTGTATTTCTAACTTAAATTCTATAATTTAATTTTCTCTGGTTCTTTTTCAGTGGGTAGTTCCTTGCTTTCAAGTTCTTTATTAGGTTTCTTTGTCTTCTCTCTATAGAAACATTCCACTTCCACTGACTTTTCTGATTTGGTTTCAAGCTGCAACCTTTCATTGGTCCTTGTGGTTCTCTTCCAAACTTTTTCCATGTCCTTTTCTCCTGTGGCCGTTGGGCCTGAGTACCTTCAGTCTGCACAGGATATTGCTGCGAATGAGGGAGAGAGAAAGCAGGCACTCCCATTAAACACTGCATTGTATACCCTTCTGTGTCCAGTTTATAGTTTGAAATAATCTTCCCCAGTCCAACAGCTTCAGAGTCAGTTGATGTGCAAAAGTATTTATCAGGATCATGTGTGTAGAGATTCCGAGCTTCCATTATAAAAAGGGAGATTCCAGAGGGGGTACTTGGTTTAATTTATTGTGGCATTGGCAGTATGTAACCTCTTTGTGCCTTATGGTTCAAGGAGGTAATTACAGTACAGAGCTGGAAGTTCCTGTTTGGTGTGGGCTGCTCTCCTCAGCCATCCTGGGCCCGCGATGCCAGAAAACTGAGCAGGCTGGAATAAGCCTGTGACGTGACTGAGTGATTAGAAGGGTAACCTGAAGAACTTACTTCCTAATTGCATCATCTGATTCATTTATCACAGCGCAGTATCTGTGCAGTGACGACCGTGCAGGAGTGTCAGAGATCTGGAAGGCTCAGATACCATGGGGCCGCTGTGCTCCTCCAGAAGAAACGTGATGCCTATTACGTTAGAGTTGCATTCTGAGAGTAATTACAGTGTGATGGTCTACGTAACTCGTGCTTTATACAGAGCATTGTTAATTATGTTTCCATCTCTTGGGAGTACTCAGAATTAGCCCTGGAAATTCTATAGTTACCAAGGTAATTGGGAAAAAAAAAGTGTGGTATAGGTTGTACAAAGTGAAGTTATCTCCCCAAATGTTCTTTGGCCTCTCAGAAGCCTGGTATTTTCCATTAAGACTATGAATAAGTCTGGCCGGTGTGGCTCAGCGGTTGAGCATCAACCCATACACCAAGAGGTCACCGGTTCGATTCCCGGTCAGGGCACATGCCCAGGTTGTGGGCCTGATCCCCAGTGTGGGGCATGCAGGAGGCAGCCAATCGATGTTCTCTCTCATCAATGCTTCTATCTCTCTCTTCCTCTCTCTCTAAAATCAATATAGGGAAAAAAAGACTGTGAATAATAAGGCACTAATCTAATATCACCTGGATTATAAATGCATCTTTATACACATATATGACTTCTAAAATAAAAATACGTTTACTTTTGAGACTCACCTTTAGTCTTCCATTGGCTGGACCACCCCCAAGTGTGTGACCACTGTCACATTTTGTGTCTCCTCAATAAATTGCGGTGTTAAACTTAATTTGTCATTTACTCTGCAGACTGACACTTGTTAAAAGCAGATGGTCATGTATTTCCCATGATGGAACAGGCACTGGAAACCATAATCCATCGCTCAGACCTGACCATAGAAACTGATACCACCAAATGCAGTGAATGCCACTCACCAATTACGCAGCTCTCTTGACTTTGGTTTCCCAAAAGGCTATTGTTTATATTCCATGTCTGAATGAAAAGTGTTTGCTGAGTGGCAGGGTGTGCTTGGCTGCCCTGCTGCACGCCAAGGCCGAGATATACCCTGGTTTCCATGTCCTCCCATTCACTCTTTGTTGGCAGACCTCACATGCCACCTGCCCCTCAAGCTGGGTTAAGAGGAACAGCTCCATCACCTTCTCAGGACAGGCTTGTTCACAAGAGAGCAGAGAGCAGAGGAGGACGGAGAGGGGGAAAAGGAGGCAGGGTTGGTTTTGTTTTTTGTTTATTTAGATTTTAAATTAAAACTCCTCAAAAGCCCTGGTAGGTGTTGCTCAGTAGTTAAGAGTGTTGGCCCATGCACCAAAGGGTTGCAGGTTCAATTCCTGATCAAGGGCATGTACCTAGGTTGCAGGTTTGATCCCCAGTCCTGATCGTGGTGTGTTTGAGAGGTAACTAATCAATGTGTCTCTCTCACATTGATGTTTCTCTTTCTCTCCCTCCCCCGTCCCTTCTTCCCTTCCAGTCTCTCTTAAAAAAAAACAGTGGAAAAAATATCCTCAGATAAGGATTAACAACAAAAAAAATACTCCTCGAGCCCTGGCCGTTTTGGCTCAGTGGTTAGAGTGTCAGCCTGTGGTCCAGAGAGACCTGGGTTCGGTTTCCGCTAAGGGCGCGTACCTTGGTTGCAGTTTGTCCCTGGCCCTGGTTGGTCGTGCCGATGGCAGCCACTTGATGTGTCCCTTTCACGTTGATGTTTCTCTCTTTCTCTCTCTCTTCCTCTTCCCCCCTCCCCCTCTGTATCTGAACAAAAAGTGAAAAAATGTCCTCGGGTGAGGATAAAAAAAAAATACTCCTCGTACCTGAAAGTATTCACATCTCAGTTAAAATTAGTTCTTTATCTTTTCAAGTATGCCTCACTTAAACTAGAGGAGGGGGAAATAAGTTGTTTATCTAATAAGAGCTTAAGAATAAAAACATGCAGGTACCTCTGTGTTCTCCTTGATCTCCCTGATATGAAGTAGGTGCGTTCTCATCTTCATTCTCCAGAGAGCAATGGCAGCTACTTCATAAAGAAAAAGAAACTTTCTTTACACAAAATTCCAAACACAATCCCCCTTTAATAAAAGATTGTGTTGAAGGGTTAACTCCACATCCTGGGTTATATCAGTTTTTTGTGCTTGAATAATTCTTACTGATGTTCTGGGGTTTTCTTTTCCTGCTTTTTCATTAGCAGTCTTCTAGGCATTTCTTTTTTCAGTTCTTTAATGTAGTGCATGAAATTTAAGAAGTGCTGACGTAGATAATTTAGCAGTGGTCGAATAGGGAAGTGTGGTGGTGGCAGCTTATGATTGTGGCCAAAATGTAAAGAATCTGATCTCTGACAGGAGTTGCACTTTCCAGTGTCGACCTCAAGGGGGCACCAGATCCCCCAGCATTGTTTCTGTAAAGAAAAAGGCCCAGATTGCAAGTTCTGCTGTCACTGTTGGGTATGGAGGACTTTTCAATCTGAGATAAAGGGAGAAAGAAAAAAAATTAAATAATAAATAATAAAAATAGGGCAGTGGCCGACTTGAGAGGTCAATGCCACTCAGAGGCTGAGCTGGGAAGCAGCAGGGGGCTGAGGAGCTGTCAGGGGCCTCCGGCTGCACAAGCTAACTGAGGAGAGGCCCCTGGACCAGGCTAGAAAGAGGAACTTCAGACTGAGGGGTTTTGTTGAGCACCCAGAACAGCATGCCTGAGTCCGAATGCCCTGAGAGAGCACGGGTACATTTAAAACACAAAGTACATTTGGTACTTGTTAAGGTTTTGTTTTTAAACCCAGAATTGACAGATTTATCACTAATTAAACAATAATTGTATTATGCAGTACTGAAAAATGTTTCTTGAAGTGTAAACAACATCTGGTAAAAATTATAAAGAAAGAATATTTTTTCATCTCAAATTTATTGAAAGAAACTTGAATGTTTTGTAACAAAATGGACCCAAAAATGTAAAAAGGATATTTATGGTCTTGTGTTTAGTATTTTGAAAGTAAAAAAGAAGAAAATGGTGTAATAAGAAATGCATATTTATAAAGGTATCATATTTACATGATACATGTAAGGGTTTTATTTCAGTAGATTTTTAAAGCAAATTGTTTTTTACAATAAAGAGATTTACTGTTGAAATTAATCTTATGAAGAATCCTCTTTTAAGGTGAAATTTATTTTTTAATTTTTTAAAATGTTTTTATTGATATTTTAGAGAGGAAGGAAGAGGGAGAGAGAGATAGAAATATCAGTGAGAGAGAAACATCGATCGGCTGCCTTCTGCGTGCCTTCTACTGAGGATCGAGCCCGAAACCCAGGCATGTACCCTGGCTGGGAATCAAACCAGTGACCTCTTGGTGCACGGAACGATGCTCCATCCACTGAGCCACACCAGCTGGGGGAGAAAGTTTTTTTTTAAATGATTAATTTTAGAGAAAAAGAGGAAGGGAGAGAAAAAGAAAGAAAGAAACATCAATTTGTCATTCTACTTATTGATACATCCATTGTTGATTCTTGCATGTGCCCTGGGGTAGTGGGACAACACTCTAACCAACTGAGCTGCCCCACCAGGGAAAAAGTTTTGTTTTTTTTTGATGAATGTAGCAATCCTGTAATTAACATGCATATATTAACATAAGGACCTCCTGAGGGTCAGCTACACAGTGGGGCAGGGTTGCTGATTGGTGGCTAAACTGGAGGGAAGGCTTCTAATCAGTCATTTCTTTAGAAAAAGACCATTCCTGAGTAAAATATTTAAACTGCATTGAAATAAACTGTGAAAGAGGATCTTTTCTAGGCTTCCTGAACACCAACCAGCTTCTTCTCTCATCAGCAACTTCCCTCTTTATTTCTTAGGAAAAAAGATCTGTGAAGGGTGATAAATGAAAAGGCTTTAGAATTTGTTTATTGCCTTTTTAGTTTTTATAAGAGGCATTCAATTTTTTCTGTGAATTACTTCAAATCGTAGTATGATTTCCCTCTCTGGTGTGTATTCCCTTTCTCCCCGCCCACTCCTAGACTTCCTCCCTTGCACATGCACACACAGAATCAGAAAACAGTAGGAGAGATTTCTTCTTGAGAATTCTGTTCTGCCCTGGCCGGTTTGGCTCAGCAGTTAGAGCGTCAGCCTGCGGTCCACAGAGAATTCTGTTCTTTTGGGTGGCAAGTGCCTTGTAATAATCATTGATGAATCAAGGTGAAGTAACAGGTAGTCATGGAGGGCGGAGAGCAAACACTGGTGTCACCTGTCCAGTTCACAGTACAGAGTGACAAGCTGGCTCCCTTCACCTCTGCCTACAGTGCAACCGAGAGGTCCCTGCCATGGCGCATCTCTTCTGTGTTGACTGTGTGTGGGCATGAGCTGCCCTTCTAGGCAAAGAGGGTAACAGTGAGTTATGGATAGCTGTGGGAGATAGGAAGGGCTGCATACCCTGCAGAACAAGCTGGTCCATGAGAAAAGGGAGCTGTCCATCCTCCAGTATTCAGTGAAAGGACTGGGCGGTATGCTTCATGTTATTGAGGGTTTCCCGGACATTGTTTCCCTAGACTTGAGATAATCAGTTCGTGGAAATTATTAGGCCAGATGGAGAAGAGAAGAGCTTGAGAAGGAACAGATTTTGGTAGCATGGAAAAAAACATACAAACAGATGGACTTCAAGAAAGGTTTTCTTTCCTCATTTTTATAGGAAAAATGATAGCCCAGACTGCGGAGCTTCAGAGCTTGGGTCTGGAGCTCTGGGCTGCAGAGTACATTGGGGCGTGTCACTGTAGGGTCCCCTTCTACAAACCAGACAGGACACAGAGAGGTAAAAATGTCTGCCTCTTCCCTCACTTCCAAAGAAGCATAAATTAAGACTTTAATTCTATTTGGAGGATTCCCTTGATAAGAAAAGCAGCTTACGTTTACTTTTGTGATTTGATGTGACTGGGGACACATGCCTGGCCTGTGAGCATGCTGGGCTTCATGAGGGGACTCAATGACCCTGAAATGATGTGTTCGCGAAGTGTAAAGAGTCTCATTTTAAAAACCGTCAGTAAAGGCCATGGGTGAGAAAAAACTGTTCACAGCTCTGGGACAGCAAGGGAGACTGGTTTTAAATAAACGGTTCTGCTGGGTTCCCCTGCCTCCTGGCATCCTACCCATTTTTAAAGCTAAACAAGTTGTGGAAGCAGGTTGAGAGCAACCAAAGGTCTGAAATATTTGGACAGAGGGAAATTGAAGAGGCAAGTGCATTGGTGTGCAGGGCTCAGGCAGGTTTCATGCCGTCTGGAGATCTTTGAAACACTGAATTAAGTGCTTCTGCTAGAAAACATTGTATAAAAGAAAAGTAGATCCAAGATCTAATCTTCTTTTAACAAATTGAGTTAGAACTTTCTTGCTTTTCCCTGTGATTTGCATGGTAGCCCAATTCTACACATTGGGTCATCCTTTCCTTTCCATTTGGAAAGCCCCATAGTTAGTATCGAATGATTTTCTATTAGCATCAAGTTTATAGTGTGGCTCTGGAGTAGTCAGACCATTTGGAACGATAGGAATGGTTCGATTTTACCATTTACTTTTGGTTTTCTACCAGTGCATTTTCAGGCTCTGCCTGCCTGTGGGCACGGCAGTGCTGTGTGGCCGTAAGCACGCTGTTCAGAGGCCTAGTGTCTATATATGAAACTGAAAAGCTGTTTTGGCAAATCTGATGAATCACTTTTCTCCAGACATGCAGTTTGCTTTTTCCCTTCTTGTTTGATTTTTCCATTATGAGTACATAGAAACTTTTATGATATATTCTGGGCATATATCCAGTGACCTGTTAATAACTGTTATTATTTACAGTGAAGCTGAGAAGCAGGGAGATTAAATGACTTGCCTGAGATCAAAGCCAAGAAATAACCTGCCTCTCCTGTGTTAAACCATGGTTCTGGCAAATTACTTTCTTGAGTACATAATGAATTGATCTATGAACATTTTCAGTTGGATTCTTTTAGATAAAAATGCACATCAGTGAAGAATTATGGAGCATGGATTACTCTATTTAAAGAGTAGAGATTTGTAATTTATAAATCACAAATCCCTTCAAATAATTAAAAGGATATCACCCATAATTTTAACAAGTGGTGATGCTCTTGCCTGGGGCCTTCTGTGACAGCATGTAGTGGCGATTTGTGAACACTAGATGGCACACATTCAATGTTACAACTCAAAACACCTGTGCAGAGCCAACAGTTGGCAAGTGTGGAGATAGGCACCATTCTTTCCTCAGTGTGATCCAGAAAAGTTGAGGGACAAAGCATACCCTTGTTTCTTTCTTTCTTGTTGGGATGGGGTATGGGGTATAAATAAATGTTTCCCAAAGCTCATCATATCAAGCATAAAATGACTCAAAAGAAATTCCCTAAAGAGCCTAATCCACTGCCACTTGGATGCTACTAGAAAATACCTGATTTAGAGCACAAATGGCATTTTCATCTGGCTTCATCTCATGCTTTGAGCTCTGGCCAAAAAGATACGGAACCTGGATCAGGCCAACTAAAGCCCCGCCTAGGCCATAATAGGTTAGTTTCTACATGTTTAAACCGTTGAAACCTGTCACAAAAATATTTGTGGAATAAATTAGATCACTTTTATCATTCGAGATTATGGCATCTTAATTTTTGTATTAACCTCTGTTCATCCTAAATAATTTAAACTGCTAAATTCATGGTGCACTGAGATGTGATATTCTTGAGTCCAGCATGGCAGTGGTCACCGCTTTCCTCAGTATCAAACCAGTGTGCACTCACCGCCTAATGGGCAGGGTGCAGAGACAGCCAGCCCAGGTCTGAGCCTGGGGTACTTCCAGTTCATGTGAAGAGGTCAGACACAGGTGTCTTCATTGCAGCATGCTGGTAGAAAGTATTTTAAATTCTTCCTGGTACTTGCTGACTCTTTTTTCCTGGATTATAGGGGCTTACTGTAGGAATGTGGAACATATGTGAACATAAAGAGGAAATAAATCTTGCCTATAAGCCCCTTGCCCCAGGAGAACCACTGTTTGCATTTGTATGCAGGGCATTGTTCATCTTCTCTAACCCAAAGGATTATGCCCATTTTGTAGACACCAGCAGTTCTAGACAACTCATTTGCCAGATAATAGCAAGTTGTTACTGATGAAATGCTTCTGATGTTTTACTTTCTCGTGGTCTTTTCCTTCACAGCCCGAAGCAGCCTGCCATCCTGCCATATTCAGAGTTGTGGATGAAATGTTCAGGTAAGTGTTGTGCTGTTTCTGCTAATAATTGATTTTAAAATGCCCAATTTCCAAATACAAGTAAAAAATTCTGTGGTGGTCTCTGGCTGTGGCATGGGGAAATTATTTTCTGATACCATCTTACCCTCTGAGCTTTTTGGTAAAACCCAAAAATCAGTGTATATTTAAAAACCAGTGCATAAGAATTAAGATAATTTTGTTTACCCATTTAAAATTCTAATGATGGTAGAAAGAGTTGAATTAGATTTTATATCTTTAAATACTCATGGAGGATTTTTCTCGGCTCAAAATAAAGTGTAGCAGTGCACCCCTTCACCACATGAGGGCTGACCGATCTTTTTAAAGGATTTTAAAGCTGAGGAAAAACAAGAATAAATGAAGAATACCATCTTAGCAGAGCTCTTCTGAAAGGTAGGATCAGCTATGAGAGTTATCTTACAGCACCCTGACTTTTATTTGGCAAATCTGAGTGCTTCCTGGAAATGCTTCATATTTACAGGTGACAAGAGGATGCAGGTTAGGGTAGGGCTGACAGTCATGGGAGACTTGACCCTCTCTGGGAGCTGTCTCGGGGCAAGGGTCTCTGGCCTGTTTGAGAGCTGCTGGTCTGACCAGGATATCCCCCCCCACACACACACACACACACACACACATTCAGCAGTAGGGCCTGCAGAGCGGGCAGCAGGCACTGGGAAAGGGACTTTTACAACAGCAATAACCCAGCACTTGGGTGGGTCTTGAAACATAACAACTTTAAGCTAAATAAGCATAGAAATAAGAAGTCAGAATGCTGTCTTTAGTTTAAAGCTAGCAAAGTTTGAGCTGTTAGCAAAGTTTGAGCTGTTTTTTGTTTGTTTGTTTGTTTAAACATAAGAAAAGTTGGTTGTGTGGAAATGCATGGAAAGCAAACCAGCTCCACTACTTTGGTGAGTGGATTTGACGGAGCCATTTCCCCCTTTGCCAGCTCTTTCTTCACTTGAAAAAGCAAAAGGTCTGTTGCTGCTGCATGTCTGGGCATAGTGTGCGAATATTTGCAGAGAGCACTCAGGCCTGTGTGGAAAGGATATGTAGCATTTAATAATTTAAAACCAAGGAAGGGAGTGCTACACGTCACAATTCTGAAGTAGTTAGAAAAGAAGCAACAGATTTCTCCTGCTGCCACACACGGACTGATATCTGATAAGCTGAGATACTGCTGAAGCTTGTGGCACAAAAGGAATGTTTCCACTCTTCCCTTATATAGTTCAGGTTCATGTGCTCAGCAGATTAATCATTAAATGTCTTGTGATCTGGCTTTGCCTTACTCAGGTATGCACTCCTGAACACCGATGGAGCCCCAGAAGTACTTGCCACCGTTCAAGTGTTTACGTGGTGCTTTATAGAGGCTCTGGAAATAGAAAACACCCAGGTTTGTTATACTGCATATATTATTCATTCTCCCAAAGAAAAAAAGGCAGCTCAGAGTATGTGGCTAATCAACAGAAAGGAATACTTTATTTTTAGTGATGTTGAGAGACTGTTTTGCTTCCAAATGTATACCCTAGCAAAGGTAAAACTATTTTAATTGAAAGTAATCAAGATAGTTCCTGTCTGCCCTGTGCCCTTGTACCCAGAAACATTTACCTATTGTTTCTGTCATGCCAACCCTAGGAGATGAATGTCCCAGGCCTTGCATAAGCTATCTGCTGGGTGGGACTCCGCCCCTTCCAGACCAGCGACAGACATTCTGGAGTCTATATGACATGTGCTAAGAAAGAAATGCCACTTATTACAAAGAAGTACTGAACATTCTTAGTTATTAGCGTTTCCATTCCTTTCAGAGACCCAATGTGAATTGGATTCCAAGAGAGAAAGGAGGTAGTGAGAACAATAAGGGAAGATTTGAATAATTGTACAGGAGGAGCTAGGAATGACAGTGACTGAGAGGTTGGACACCATCACTAAGCGAGAAGCCAGGCTGGGGCCTGCAAGAAGACTTGCACTGTGGGCTTCATCCACACAGGCAGGGCCGCACGGGTGAGGGCCGCTGAGCAGTTAGTGACCCTGTGAAACAGGGACCTTCCTACCTTTGGGCATTTTAACTAGCCTGTACTTCCAGGTGGTGCTTGGCCTGCTCAGGTGCCTGGCCCACTGCTGCTTCCCACGAGGCCTGTCACGGCCCCTCTGATGCTTTCAGCGCTCTGACTTAGAACAGCGCGGTGATGCTCAGCCTTGCCAGCGTCCATGCAGTTCCACACCCACGAATGGCTCAGGTTTTATCATTGTTGTTTAAGGCAGTGATAAATATTGATGATGTACTTTTTCCCCCATCATTTCTTTCCCTAGGAAAGTTAGCTAGACTGTAGCAAACAACGTTATCGTTGGTACCCGGCCTGGAATTTGGGAGGAGAGGTCTGCTGCAAGGCACTGACTGGCTGGCTCTCTACTTATTTTGAGGCATAACTATAAATATCTCATATCCTCCCTTGTGCATTATTTTTCTGTTCAGCTGGGAACCAACCTCTAGAAACCTCTCCTCTGACTCCTGGGACACACCTATGTTGGGGTGGAGGACTCTGCTGAAGGAAGGGCTGCTCTTTATCATTAGCTGGAGTCTGGTTTTCTTATCTGTTCACCCTCCTGAGTGTTGGCCTTCGGCACTATGGATGTGGACTCAATTTGCAGTTGCTTTTAATTAATTAATTAATTTTTATTTAGTTTTTTATTCTTATTGAGGTATAATGGACATCCTGTTAGTTTCAGGTGTATAACATAGTAATTCAATATGTATATCTATTGTGAGATGATCTCCATAGTAAGTCTAGTCACTGAACATAGTTACGAATTTTCTTTTATGATGAGAACTTTTAAGATCTGCAGTCTTAGCAATTTTCAAATATGCAGGTCAGTATTATAGACTGTATATTATATCTGTACATTACATCCCCATGACTTATTTATTTTATAGCCAGAAGTTTGTACCTTTTGAGTCCCGTTACTGATTTCATCCACCCCCTGTCCCCAACTCTGTCAACCTCCAGTCTGTTCTCTGTATCTATGAGCTTGGTTGCTCTTTCTTTCCTTTCTTCCTTTCTTCTTTAAATTGCACATAAAAGTGAAATCATACGGTATTTATCTTTCTCCATTTGACATTTCATTTAGCATAATATATTTGAGGTTCATCCATGTTGTGGCAAATGGCAGGGTTTCATTTTTTCCCCCTTTATTAACTTTAGAGAGAGAAGGAGAGAGAGAGAGAGAAACATCGATGAGAGAGAACATTGATTGGCCACCTCCTGCATGCCCCCCACTGGGGATTAGGCCCACAACCTGGGCATGTGTCCTGACTGGGAATCGAATCGGCTACCTGTTGGTGCATGGGTCAAAGCTCAACCACTGAGCCACACTGGTCGGACAGGATTTCATTTTTAATGGCTGTGTAATATTCCATTATATGTGTGTTTACACACATAGTCACCACATTGTCTTTATTCATTCATCGACTGATGGGCACTTAGGATGTTTCCACATCTTAGATATTGCAAATAATGCTGCAGTGAACATGGAGGTGCAAAAACCTTTTTGAATTAGGGCTTTCATTTTTGTCAGATAAATACCCAAGAGGGGGATTGCTGGATCATATGGTAGTTGTGTTTTTAACTTTTTGAGGAAACTCCATACTGTTTTCCATAGAGGTTGCACCAATTTACATTCCCACCAACAGTGTATAAGGGTATTTTCTATTTCTTACCTTTTTTTATAAGAGCTATTCTAACAGGTGTGAGGTGATATCTCACTCTGATGACTAATGATGCTGAGCTTCTTTTCATGTACCTGTTGGCATCTGCATATCTTCTTTGGAAAAATGTCTGCCCATTTTTTAATCAGATTGTTTGAGGTTTGTTTGTTTGTTTTTTGCTATTGAGTTATATGAGTTCTTCATATATTTTGGATATTAACCCTTTATCAAATATATGATTTGCTGATATTTTCTCCCATTCAATAGGCTGCCTTTTCATTTTGTTGATGGTTTAGAAGCTTTTTGTTGTGTAGAAACATTTTAGTTTGATGTGGCCCCACTTGTTTATTTTTACTTTTGTTCCTTTTCCTTTTGGAGTCAGATCTATTTTGAGTTAATTTTTACATATGATGTAGAATAGTGGTCCAGCGTCATTCATTTCCATGTGGCTGCTTAAGTGCTGGTTATTTATTCCCAGCACCATTCATGGAAGTATGAAAATTCTTGGAAATTTCCCCATCGCATATTTTTGGCTCCTTTGTTGGCAGTCAGTTGACCGTATGTGTGTGGGTTTATTTCTGAGCTCTTGATTTTGTTTCACTGATCTATGTGTCTGTTTTTATGCCAATTCCATGCTGTTTTGATCACTATAGCTTTGTAATAAAGTTAGAAATCAGGGAGCATGATAACTCTAGCTTTGTTGTTTTTTTCATAAGATTGCTTTGGCTATTTAGAGTCTTTTGTGATTCCATAGAATTTTAAGGATGTTTGTTCTATTTCTGTCTCTTTTAATTTAGAACAGTACCTGACCAGGCTACATGTAACGGGTGGTACAGGGCATATGCTGGGTCCTTGTGGAAGGCAGGTCAGGGATACAGAAGACCCCGGAATTCTTCACGCTCACCTTGAGCTCAAAATTAGAGGACAGTAACCTCTTACCTTTGCAAATGGCTTCATGCATGTATATTATATCATTTCTCTTCCTAAGGCTATTTCTGATTGCCTGCCTTTCTAATTGATAGCCATTTCCATCATTGATCTCCTTGAATACCCTTTTATAGATTAATCATGATCCTTTATTTTTTTTAATTTTTTTTTCTTTCTGTTGGTTTATAGGGAGAGAGAGAGAGAGAGAAACATTGATGAGAGAGAGCAGTGATTGGCCGCCTCTTCCACTGGGGATCAGGCCCACAACCTGGGCATGTGCCCTGACCGGGAATCGAACTGGTGACCTCTTGATGCATGGGTCAGCGCTCAACTACTGAGTCACACTGGCTGGGCTAATCATGATATTTGATGCATAAAATCCTATGTCCTGTATGTTTCATGCATTACCCTCTTTTCTTTCTGTGTTCTATCCATTCGCTTATGTATTCATTCTTAATAAAGTGAGTATCAGCAAACATGACGTCCAGACAAGACCTGCACTAAGAGGAATCACTTAGTTGTACTTGTGTCCTCTTCTATCCTGTCACCCTGCCCCCACCACCACCACTGTTTTGAATTTGTTTATCTTTCCTTTGCTTTTCCAAAAATAGTCTGATCACATATATGAATCCCAAACCATGTTTTATTTGTACTTTAGAAAACAATCAACGAACAAGAGTAGCTTAGTGTGCAGCCTTTTGAGCTTTGCTTTTTCATTCAGCCTGCTACCAGGATTGCTCTGTGGTGTTTGGGGCTGTGGTGGGATGTTGCTGTGAAGTGCCACAACGTAGCATTTCCTGGTGGTGGCATTTGGGTGGTTTCCAGATTTTGTTTTCTTTTCCAATGTTGCTCTGAACATTCTTGGATACATATTTAAGAGTAGAAATGCTGGTTATTAGGAATGCAAACGTTCTACTTCTATAGATACTGCCAAATTGTTTTCATTACTCTCCTCCCCAGCAGTTTTTAAGAAATCCCACTAATCCACATTCTTTCCCATTGTCTGAAATGTTTATTTCACTGCTTCTCACTCCCTTGTTATCCTTTTCTCTCACCTGTTTGGAGAGCACAGTTCAGCTCAGTCAGTGTGCCCAATCAGACTAATAGGCAAACACTTAAGGTTGTCACGACAGGCCACTTTTTCTGCGCCTGCATAACAGCTCAGTGCAAACAGCAAAATCAGTTCAGGTTCTGGCTCTAGTAGTGGCAGAATCTGACAATGTACTGGAATAAATCTCCCACACATAAAAATTACGAAGTCTGGGGAAAATATTTTTAAGACCTACTTGAAGGCACTGGAGAGTAAGCAAAATGCAGATAGAAACTGGAGGGGATTCAGCTTGTGAAAAAGGAAACTATTGGTTATTCTCACTTTCCCCTGAGGGCTCTCATGGGGGGATGGGAGGCCGGTTAAGTGGGGTCAGAGGGTGACCAGAACTCTAGGCACAATCTGATTGACTTGAGATGTCAAAAGACAGACCTATGGGTTGTCAGAGGAACAAAAAATAGATCAGAAAAAAAAAAAGATATCATGCCCTGACTGGTTTGGCTCAGCAGTTGGAGTGTCGACCTACGGACCAGAGAGTCCTGGGTTTAGTTCCCACTAAGGGCACGTACCAAAAAAAAAAAAGATATCAAAAGATATCAAAGGATAGACCTAAACCCAAACACATCTACAAATACATTAATTACAGAAGTTAGGTGACAATTATACAGGAGTAAAAAGGCAAATGGTTTGGTTTGAATGGAAAACCAAGATCCAACTGTATGTTGTTTTCAAGAGACCCATTCTAATTATAAAGACACAAATTAAAGTAAAAGGAAGCAAAGAGATATAGCATGATTTCAAGTATTAGGTACAGAAAGCTGGTGTGGTCTACTAGCAGCAAACAGATTAGACTTCAAGACAAGGAATATGACCAGAGATTAAAGAGGGACATTTTATAATGACAAATTGATCAAGAGAAATGCCGATTACAAACAGGAATGTGCCTAATAACAGAGTTCTGAAATGCATGAAACAAAAACTGACAGAAGCAAAAAGGGAAATAGACAGATCCAGTCACACATAAAAATACTTAGGATTAAACTTGCCAAAAGGTGGATAAGACCGCTACACAGAAAACTACAAAACATTGCTGAGAGAAATGAAAGAAAACTTAAACATACGAAGAGAGAAACCATATTCATGAATTGTTGTGATGCCTGCTTTCCTCAGTTGCATCTACTGCTTCAATGTGATTCCAGTAGGCTTTTTTTTTTTTTTTTTAAATATTTTTTCTTTATTGATTTGAGAGAGAGAGGAAGGGAAAGGGAGAGAGATAGAAACATCAGTGAGAGAGAACATCGATTGGCTGCCTCCTGAATGCCCCCCACTGGGGATTAGGCCCACAACCTGGGCATGTGCCCTGAGCGGGAATCAAATCAGCAACCTCTTGGAGCATGGGTCGATGCTCAACCACCGAGCCACACTGGCTGGGCCCCAGTAGGCTTTTTAAAATAGAGATTAAGAGGCTGATTTTAAAACTTATATAGACATCCAAAGGACCTCTAGTAGCCAGAACAGTTTTGAAAAACAAAAGCAAAAAAAAAGAGAGAGAGAGAAATAGGACTCACACTACCTGAATTCAAGACTTGAAACTACAGTAAAGACAGGGAGGTATTGGCAAAGCGACAGACATCAGTCAGTGGAACAGAGTCAAGTCCAGAACTAGACCCATGTGTGATTTTTGACAGAGTCGCTGAGGCAATTCAACAGGGAAAGGAAAGTTTTCAACCAAAGGTGTCAAAACAGCTGAATATCCACATGGAAAAAAATGAAACTCGACCGACCTTACAAATCACAAAAATTAATTTGAGATGGATCATAGACTTCAATATAAATGCTAAAACTATAAAGCTCCTAGAAGAAAATGAGGAGAATGGGGGAGGGTGTTGTTTGTTTTTGGTGTCAGGGTAATCTAAGAAAAGCACTGAGAAAAAAATGGATAAACTAAATTTTATGAAAGTGGATAAATGAGATAAAAGTTCTGTTCATTGATAGACATCATTATGAAAATGAAAATGCAGTCCACCAGGTGGGAGAAAGTTTTTTCAGCACATATTCTGACCAAGGACTGTGTCCAAAGTCTGTCAATAAAGCTCTCTTACAACCTCATGATGAACAACTCAGTTTTTCAAAATGGACAAAAGACTTGAATGTACACTTCAAAAAAGATATGTGAGTTGTCAATAATGACATGAAAATTGTTCATTTGCCATCAGGAAAACGAATAGCAAAGCCACGATGAGGTGACATTTCACACCCACTGGAATAGGTCGTGTCGTGAACAGGATTTGGGTACCAGTACCAAACATTCTCATACACCGCAGATGGCGGTGTGAAATGGGACACCACTGGGAAATGACATTGCCGTGTCTAACACTCAGAGGGCACCCGCTCTGGGTCCAGCAACTCCGCTCCTCCAGTGTTCACTGAGCACAAGGGAGAGCTCTTGTCTTGTCTCCAAGAAGACATGAACATGGATGTTAACTGTAACTTTGTTCATTGTAGTTCCAAACTGGAAACAACCACATGCCCGTCAGTAGGAAAGGGAATAAACAGGTATGCTATATTCCTACAGTGACTGCTTTTAAGCAATAAAGAATATAATGAACTACTTACACACAACATGAATGAATCTCAAAAAGACATGCTGAGCCAAAGAAGCCAGACACAGAAGAATATATATTCTTATGATTCTGTTTATATGAAATTCAGGAATAAACAAAACTAATCTCTCTCATCGAAATCCAAGTACTGGTTGCCTAGGTAGGTGGCGGGGTGGGGAGGCATTGGCTGTAATAGCCAGCAGGGAATTTGGGGACTGATGGAAGTGTTTCTCAGGTGGAGTGGTGGTCACATGGGGTTCACACATTTACCAAAACGTATCAGATTATACCCTTAAAGCTGGTGCACTTCAGTGCTTCTAGATTTTACCCCTCAACTTTTACAGAGGTATCATAAAGGTTCCGTGCTTCTGGGGGTAGAGACAGGTGTAGCGCTTTGGCCCACACAGTGCTGTGAGTACCATTGTTCTCCGGTTGTTGTTGCTATTGCTGTTAAAAACCATCCCACAACTGCCTTGGAAATTCTCACCTAAATAAAAGATTTATGTGTATAATTAGGTTCACATGAGGTGAGATAAAGAACTGATATAAACACACGAGGAACTTAACTTTATTTTTCTTAAGTCCCAAAAATTGTTTTTAGAAGATTTATTTTTCTAGCCCTGGCCAGTTTGGCTCAGCAGTTGGAGCATCGGCCTGTAGATGGAAGGGTCGTGGGTTTGATTCCTGGTCAGGGGCACGTACCTGGGTTGTAGGTTCAATCCTGACCCTAGTCGGGGTGGTGGCAGGAGGCAACTAGTCAATGTGTCCTCTCTCTCACATCGATGTTTCTCTCCCCCTTCCACTCTAAAATCAATGAAAAAATGTCCTTGGGTGAAGATTATTAACAACAACAAAAAGATTTATTTTTCTGGAACATATTTATGAGCATTCTGGAAGCATCTTTTTTTTTTTTTTTAAATGTTTAAGAAAAACATTCCGACCATGTTAGTGCTACTGGGTGCATTTTAAGCAGAGGATACAAGCTTTTCTCTTCACATTCCTTCCGATCCTGATGTTCATGCAGTTCGAATGTTTTATTCTGTTGTAGCTGAAGTTTGCACTGAAGACTTACTTTCCATATGCTTCTCCGTCTCTGGTCATGGTGCTGCTCCAGGACCCAAAAGGTACGCGGGGACGGGCTGCGCCGCTGGGACGGGCTCTGGGAAAGGCACCGCCATGCCAGCCCCCCCCCCCCCCCCCACCGCCCGGCCTCACCTGCAGCTAGGGAGAGGGGTCAGCCCTCCCAACCTCTGACGCTCTCGGGGTCAGTCTCTCTGTGGATTTTGACACAACAATTTGCTTGACTTCCCAGTTAGGATCATTTACCAAAAGAAAGAAAAGAGAAAAAGAAAAAAAGGCCTCTTGTTAAGTTTCGATAGTCTCTCCGGATCCCACAGGTCCTCCAGTGCCAGCCAGATCCACCCAGATGCCAGGAGCAGGCTAAGACTTGGCTGAGTCAGAATAAGACAGTCCATTTATTTCTATTTCATTCTTTCTGCTCCATGCCCCTTTGGAAAAGAAAAGAGAAAAGGAGGAATGAAGCCAAGGAAGTTTAGGGGAAATTTCTCCCACCCAAGCCAAAGGAAGGCTTTTGAAGGAATTCAGGAAGTGTTAGACCACATCCTTCTCTGATTCTCTTTGCCAGTCTCCTGGAGGCCATCACCAGATGAGGAAGTGACGGTTCAATCCTAATTCAGCTGGTGTTGGTCGTTACTGGACCTGTGGGCTCATGTTTAGGAAACATTTGAGAAATAGAGAACAATGGCACCGCCCCTCTGAAGCCTGAAGTCTGAGGGAGTGTCCACCCTGGCGCAGTGCAGACGGGGTCCCAGACAGGAAGGCATCTCACCTGACCTCGAGGGAAGAGGACAGGCAAGAGCAAAAGAACCAGTAGCACTTCATTTTACGCTGTTTTTTGCTTGCCTTTCCCCCGAGACTTGGGTAAGTGGATTCACTGAAGGAAAGTAGATGATTCAGGTTTCACAGCGTTTTATAAAACCTGATTCCTCTTCCTTTTTTCTGAAAGATGTAGATTCTTATCTAAGGTGGCCCATCTGACAATGTCTACTCAGATCTGGAGGTAGATGTGGTGATGGGCCTGGTGGGATCTCTGGTCAACAGTTTTGTGAACTTTAACCTGCAGAAACACAATGGGAAAACAAATAACAAGACAGAAAAGTCAGTATCGTTTTCCAGGGCTGCACCTCATAGCTTAAGTCAGATCACCGAAGCCTGAGGTCAGCCTGCATGAGAAGCTGAATGAATTCAAGGCAAAGTATTAGAGTTGTTAATTTTTAAGTTGGAAATCTATAAACAAAAGACCAAGGCTATGTACAGGCATGGACTCAGTCTACCTCCTGTTCCTGGTGTGCCTGTCCCGGTTTTCATCCAAAAGAAGGAAATCCAAGCAGAGGTACAGGAGCCTTCTGTGTAGTTTCTGGAACAGTTTTCTGCACATTACTTTTAGAAAACACAATGTTACATCCACAAATTGAAGTGTTTCTGATGGTAGAATCTTCCGTTCATCAGAAATTGATTTTGTGCCCACTGTAAAATCCTATGGGGCATAAAAGACAGATCACTTATGAGCCCTGACTCTAGGAGCTGTAAGTAGAGGGGACATGAAGTAAGCATCTAAACAACTAATAAGAAGAAAATGAAAATGCCATCAAAGGCTGCTCGTCAGGAGTTCTGGGAGTTCGGAGGAGGGAGGGAGAGAATATATGATCTTTTAATCTGTAACATTTGTAGAGTAGCAGTGGGGTGACTGTTATTTGCATTACCTTCCTTGGGTATTTAATTATAGAATCTACCACTACATGCAAATAGGATACCCTTTTTCAGATATTGTTTCAAACTGCAGATACATATATATTCAGATGTGTTTAAAATCATAGGGTAATTGTGAAACCAGAAAAACCAACTCAAGGCATTTTTGCGTGTGATACCCATATATTTTTTCCTGGCCTTTTCTTTACTGTAAACCTGTAATCATGTTCTGAATTCATCTCAATCATAGAAAACCAGTTGGGCAGCCCATTCCTAATTCCTTATTGACTGTTCTATTAGTTCCACACATTCAGAAGTCATGAGTGGATAGAAATGGAGGGCATGGGCAGTAGAAAAGAAAACACCTGGGTGTCTGCAGCGTAGCATCTTTACATCCCAGGGTGAGCTGCTCTGCAGTCTCAGACCCCTGTGTGCCTCAGGTTAGTCCTGAGATGTAGCTTTTGCAACGTCAATGGGTCTTTCTCCCCAGACATGGAGATGGCTGCTGCCTGGGAACTGTATGAGAGCAGCAGGCTGGGCTGGGTTCCACTGACCAGGAAAAAAGAACAGCCTTTCCTCAGTCTCTTCCACCCTTAGCTGCAGGTGACTCCTGCCTGATAGGGTTGACTCTCCTTCAGTTCCCCTCCGCTCTCTTTCCACCCACAGATATC
The DNA here is from genome assembly GCF_014108415.1 of Molossus molossus. NCBI lineage: Eukaryota > Metazoa > Chordata > Mammalia > Chiroptera > Molossidae > Molossus > Molossus molossus. Next base: position 85,337,449 of record NW_023425349.1, read on the forward strand.
CCACGGGGACTATGGCACCAGCCACTGAAACATATTTCTGAAATGCTCAGAGCAGCAGTGGAAGACCAGACTCAAGGGTAAGCCAGCACTGATGACTCCCAGGGCTGCTTCTCACCTGGTTTCTCCAGATCCTTCCCTTCCCTTCCCTTTAGCAGGGCTGATGGAAAGGCGTTCTTCATCTGTGACCAGCCCCAGACAGGTAAGCACACCACTGAGGAAGAAGCAGAGGAAGACTAGAGATGCACAGCAGGTGCATGTAGATACCTGCACAGCGTTAGACTGTGAAATATCCAAGCATAACTAAAAAGAATAGCCCCTAGAATAAAAGCAGTGCCCATATGCTGTGAACCCCCTGGCTCGGATCCTCTGGTCTTCTTCTCTCTGCCTCTCTGAGGAGGAAATTCTGAACCGTTCCTGTACAGTAGGATGACCTGTTTCCCTTTCCTCCTCTTTGTAATAAATATTTAATCCAAAGTTTAAAAATCCTATCTAATATTATGGTATTAAGTACCTTCTTACATGTGTTATTTTCCTAGAAGCATTCACATTTAGGCTTGAAGGTCTTTGTAATGTAACATCCTTCAGCTTCCTCTTAAATTTCTTGCTTTCAGAGTAATAGTATTTTATTCATTATCTATACCAGCATACAAGACTGCCTTTATATTTGTTCTGGTTGCCGGTTTTCCCTCTTCAGATTCCCTGTAACGTCATAGCTGAGCATCACAGATTGCAGGGTGCCCGTCACTGCCCACTGCCGTCCACCATGCTGCTTACCAGCAGAAGAGACGAGAAGAACTGGTGGCAGATAGGGATTCGAGTGTGGGCCACACTGATGGCCTCGCACCTGCAGCCCCACCCGCACCTTTTCTGGCTGCCTCTGTCGAAGAGCAGAGCCTAGATCCCAAACCTCCAGGACTCCTGCCTAACCTGGATCTGCCCTAACTAGACTTTGGGGTCCACCTGCAGGGAGGGGTCTGTGAACAGGCTGGCACTTTCTCAGCCAGCTGCATGGGACTACCTCGCACACAGTTACTGGCAGGAGAGGGAGAACGACCAGGCCCATCTGCAGTGCAGGCCTGCAACCCTGATTCAAGCACAATGCCCACTGGGAGCAGGGAGCGGAAGAGCCCCGCTGCTCACGCTGCTCAGCTGACTGTTGGTGAGGGCTGCAGGGGAGGCACCCCGGGCCTCTTCCTTGCTTCTGGGGCATCGTGACCCAGCCCACCACTAGCATGGCCCACGGAGCATCCGCTCTCCCTCCATGGGCACGAGTGAGAATGCGCGCCCTCCTTTCTCCCCGTGGACTTGCAGCTGAATTTCAGAGCATGTCCTCAGTTGTTCTCAGGCAGGACTTGGACAGGAGGGCACAGTGCCCAGGGGAGGTGAGGACAGTTCTCAGTGCTCTGGGCTTCCATGGGCCCAGCAGAGGAATAGGGCCGCGCGCTCCTGCTCCAGGGCTTCCCCAGTCAAGGGAAGTTCTGATCTTGTGCTCTCTGGCCAGACTTGCTCCCTAGATTCCAGGGGAAACGGTAACCCACTAACCTGTCACTAAAATTAATGGGTCCTCCCCTGGAGCTGCCTGGGCCCTCAGTGTGACAGGAGGTGGCTCCATGAGGCTGTGGGTGCTTGCCCTGACAGGAGAGCACAGCGCACAGTGCGCTCAGGACTCGTCTCTGCAGGCCAGCCGCCAGAGCCTGTGTTCTGTCAGAGGGAACAGCACGTTTCGCTGTGCCCTGCTGTCGTCTGCGTTGGGCCCCAGGGAGCCCCTCACTTGCTCTGAAGCACCTGGGAGGCCCCACTCTCCACAGCAGCCCAGCTCTGCAGATTCTCATCTCGCATCATTCCCGCTGGTCATGGGCCAAAACCTTCCTCTCTCCAAGGTCTGGACTCACTCAAGTTTCCTGGATATAAAGATTTAAATGTCTGAAGTGCTCGGGGCACTGCGGTTTTGAGAGGCATGCCTTTGAAGGCCCTGCAAGGGTTCAGAGTGGCATTGTGAGCTGTTTTGCTGCGTATTCCTGGTGTACTTCAGTGGATAGGAACAATTTAAGCCAACCGTTTGCAAACATTACAGTTGCTTTAAGAACCAAAAGGAAAAGAAATCAAGCTGCCTGGCTACCATGTGTTTTGGTTCTGTTCCAGGTCCTCTGGAGGCCCCTTTGAGAGCTGGTTTTTGTTCATTCACTTTGGAGGATGGGCTGATATGGTGGCCGAGCAGTTACTGATGTCAGACGCTGAACCCCCGGAGGCCCTGCTGTGGCTCTTGGCATTCGGCTACAACCCATGTGACGGGTGCCAGCAGAGAGCACAGACCATGGTGGGTGCAGGGCGCGGTGTGTGTGGCAATCAGGGTCGGTCTGTCCTGGGTGGAAAGGGTCCTCTGGGAGAGGGGCTCTGGAGTGGGCTTGGCTTTCATAATTCCCTGGCTACCTGAGGCTGAGTGTTCCCTGCTCCTTATGGTAGCGTAGATGTCACCCGGATGAGGGACTGTGCCGGGCTGAGGGTTGGAGAGGTTTTCCCGTGTTCACAGTGCTGACTGGGGACCAGATGCTGCCACTCTGCTCTCCTGGAGAGCACTGAGGAGAGGAGGTGCAGCCCTCTGCCTGTGTCGCTGTCCTCGCTCCGCTGCCCTGGCCGCCCAGGGGATGCCTGCAGAGTCTGACCGCTCGTCTGAGGAGCTGTGTCTCTGGACCAGCGGCCTGGCTGTGTCTGCTTCCGTCTGCACTTACTGCTTTCTTGGATCAGTCAACAGGTCCTCACATTACTGGCTTTGTTTAGAATTCTTACTGAAGTAATCACATGATATTAACCACTTTGCTTCTGAAAAGGGACTTGGTCATTTCCTAAATAACAGAGCAGCTAAATACAGGCCTGGCTAACCATCTGTGGCAAAGACAGTGGTTATTTTATGTGGAATATAATAATTACAGGAAGCAGTGCTTTGATTAAAGGCATTGGCACCTCCCTTGCAAACATTTATTTGTTGGTTTTTAAAACTTCAACTGCCAGTGTTTTTTGCTGATTTTAATAATTAAAGGGAGCAGGTTTCCTTAAGCGGAGAGCTGGGTGTTTTCTGTTTCTCCGTTGTCTGAGCAGAGCTGAGACCAGGGCAGAAACGCCTGGTAGTTTACATGGTTAAAGGCTTGCATGGCAGCAGGAAGAAAAGAGTTTGGGATTTTTAAAAGTTGAAATATGATGATAATATATTTTGGATAAAAAACAGAACACTAGCCCTGGCCAGTTTGGCTCAGCGGTTAAGAGTGTTGGCCTGCAGTCCAGAGAGACCCAGGTTCGGTTCCCGCTAAGGGCGCGTACCTCGGTTGCAGTTTGTTCCCGGCCCTGGTTGGGTCGTGCGGGTGGCAGCCACTCGATGTGTCCCTTTCACATCGATGTTTCTCTCTCTCTCTCTCTCTTCTTCTCTTTCCCTTTCACTCTATCTGAACAAAAAATGGAAAAATGTCCTCAGGTGAGGATTAAACCAAAAAACAGAACACTATACGACAATCCACATATGCATTTGAGGATTGCTACCTAATTAAAAAGGAAGCCTACTATTTCTTTCCTAGTAAAATATCACATTAAACTAATTAAGGAAAATTTTAATTTATGTTTTTGTCAACTTATAATAATAATGAAAACGTATGAAGCTCTATTGATTTCTAAAGCCCTTTTATATATACTTTGTATTTTATTATGTATAAGCTAAGTTGGTAGGTTATGTCTCAAATATGTTGATCATAGAAACTGACAGTTTCACCTTTTTTTAAATTTATTTTTTATTGTTGACAGTATTATTGATGTCCCCCATTCCCCTCCCCCTTCTCCCCCCTCCACACAGCCCCCACCCCAGCCCAGGCCTTCACTGCACTGCTGTCTGTGTCCTTGGGCTCTGCACATAGGATCTTCGGCTAATCTCTTCCCGCCCCGCCACCCCTCCCCGCTGAGCTCTGTCAGTGTGTGCCGTGCATCCATGCCTCTGGACATATTTTGTTCATCAGTTTATTTTGTCCATTAGATTCCACATGTAAGTGAGATCATGTGATATTTGTCTTTCTCTGACGGGCGTATTTCACTTATTGTAGAGAAACGGTCTGCTTAGATTTAATTTCTAGAAAGTTCTGCATTGACACATCTTTCTACTTGTTAACTCGATCCTTTCTGTGCTAAAACCTATAGTTCTCACGGTGCAGAGGCCCGTCACCTGATAAAGCGGATCGGCACACGCAGATGGGCAGTGCCACTGCGTCTGCTCCTTCCTGGCAGTGCTGCCAGGCAGCTGTCCGCCTGGTGACTGCCCCTGCCTCCTCGGCGCCCAGCCTGCGGCACTGGTGTGCGTGAGTGCCAGGGAGTGGGCGGGCTCCACCCCCGCTTTAACTAGTGATACAGACCTCCTGCTCGCCGGAGTTATGTGAGTTTTATTCATTTTGATGGTCAATCTGTTGGGTGACTTGAGAAGTAAACGGCGAACTGCCTTTGAAGCATAATGATTGTGAGATTCGAGTGAGCTTGACAAGAGCCGTGCCTGTGCCTTGAAAGGCACAATGAGGTCAGGAGTGGCCTGTGGCTGGAGTCCTGGCCTCTGCTGGCTGTCCTCGAGCTTCCCCATTGGGGAAGCAAAGAACAACGGTCTCTGCCAGGATGACACTGCTGCACCCCGCCCCCGCCGGCCGTGCCCCTGCAGCCCGTGTTCCTCTGCCTTTGCTAGCCTTGCACTGGATCGCGATCGAAACAAAGCAGTTCTGTACTTGTCTACCCTCAGGAATTAGGCGAGGGTTCATTCTCTTCAACCCTGTCACTCCATTCCTAGGAATTACCCTAAGGAGCCAGAGAGCCGTATAAATATCTACGTGCAAGAATATCCTCTCAGCGTCTTTTGTGAGGGCGAGCATGGAAATGGCCTCAACTTTCAACAGGAAGGATGTTAGCTAAATACTGTGGTGTACTCCAACTGTGGGATAGCTTTCTACCATACAAAACCAGGTTCTCAGATAATACATGCTATAGACGTGGCAAATTACTTAAGGTGCATTGTGAAGAGAAAAACTAAGATACACAATATTGTGTGTAGTGAGTGCTATGGTCACAATGCATAGAAAAGGATGCACGGGCTGTAAACATAGTTATTAACATTGAGTCTTTTTTGATGGAGTTATGGGTCATTTTAATTTTTTTCTTTTTAGTTTTTTGTTTAGATCTTCCATAGTAAACATAAATGTATTTTCATAATGCAAAATAAAAGGTAATACTTAGAAAAGAAAGCTTATATCTTCTCCTGAAAAAAATGAGAAAGCATTTTGTTTTTGGCATGTCAGGAAGGCATTTAAGGGAAGGTGGTCTGCGCGTCTCCAGGCCACCAGACAAGGAGACAGTGCATAGACTGTGAATGCAGGTTCCTGAGCCCTGACGTATTTGCAGACCCATCTGGATGGCATCTGTGGGTTCCCGTAGATGCCATCAGAAACGGCAGCTGGGCCCAGCCACCAGGAGAGCGGTGGTGATCATGCCTTGCTGCTGGGACACGGCCGCTCCCGCAGAGGAGCCCCGCCGTGCATTTTCCCAGGGTCGGTATTGTCCTGGGAGGTCAAACAGGGCTCCTCGTGTCCTGGGGTTATGACAGCCTTCACTGAGTGAGGCCTTAACGTCCAGAGAAAAAGACTCACACAAAATCCATAAAATTGGTCATGGGAATTCGCAGAATAGGCCTAAGTATTTTTTCGAAAGTGATGGAACGTAGCTGTTCGTGAGTTCCATGTGGCAGTCAGGTCTATGGCTTTCAGTTTTTGCTTGTTTTCCAAGTAACAAGTGGATGTACCATTCTTACAGCATGAAGAAGTCTCAGCATGAAATAAATATTTTTAATGCAAAACAACCCCCAGACCAATAACAATCACATTATGTGGATTCCACAGACTTGTGACCTGCTTGAGCTTTGGACATATATGAACAGACTATCCCAATGTCTAGAACAAAACTCTGTGTGTGTGTGTGTGTGTGTGTGTGTGTGTGTCCTTCTCCTCACCCAGCCCCCAAACATAGCAAAAGGAAAACATCCCTCTCACAGGAGCGCTGGTGCAGCAGAGGTCCGATCACAGGGGCTCCGACCGTGCGTGGCTGTGACAGTGAGCAGTCGTCAAGGGGCCTTTTGTTCTCCCACAACGTAGAAATCAGACAGCCCGGCCTGTGTGGCTCAGCGGTTAGAGTGTCGGCCCGCAGTCCAGAGAGACCCGGGTTTGGTTTACGCTGAGGGCACGTACCTCGGTTGCAGTTTGTCCCCGGATGATGGGTCGTGCGGGTGGCAGCCACTCGATGTGTCTCTTTCACGTCGATGTCTCTCTCTCTCCTCTCTCTCTCTCTCTCTCCCCCTCCCACTCTATCTGAACAAAAAATGTCCTCAGGTGAGGATTAAAAAAAAGAGACTGTATTCTGCTGAGGACTTCTCTTCATTTCCTTCACACAAGAAAAGATCAATTCCTGGCCTGGTGCCCCAGCTGCTCTGTGAGCCGGACAAAAGAAAATCAAGAAAATTCCATTGCACCCATTTGGGTTTGTGTGGTGCAGTGTGTGAACCCAGACACTGGTCCTCTCCCCTTCTGGCAGGTTGCTTCAAAGTTCCAAATAAGTCCCAGAACTATTGTGTCCCAACTACTCCTAACCTCTCATCTTTGCATTGCTCCTTCCCAGGCAGAGGTGAGAGCAGTGCTCAGCCACCTCAGGAAGCTGCTCAGAAGTCCGACCCTCTCGGCCAGGGATCTGCAGGCAGCAGCTGGAGGGAGCCCCGATGGAGACCCCCAGCCACTTGCCTGCGGGCGGCTGATCAGGCACCTCCTCCTGAGCTTCCTGCTCTGGGCCCCTGGAGGCCACGTGCTTGCCCGGGAAGTCGTCAGCCTTGTAAGTGTCCCCTTCTTAGCATCCTCGTTTTCATTCACATTTCACTCAAGGGCCGACCTTGGATGAGTGTGTGTACCAGGATGCTCTCCACACAGGGATGGAAGATAGCGAGGTCGTAGCTGGGCAGACCCGGAGCTGCCCTGTGCAACACCTTCATGTCACAGAGGAGAAGACGGGGGCTCAGAGAAAGAGGGGGACTTCTCCCCAGTCACATGGCTTGCTTCCAGAGGCGCATCGAAGCTGGGCCCCGCCGCCCCAGGTGCTCTTCTTTCAGTCAGCGCACAAAGGACCCAGTGGTGGGAGAGGGCTCACTGCAGCGGGTCAGTGTCGTTGGTTCATCACAAAGAAATCCTGCCTGACGTCCCGCTGCCATGAGGGGTGAAGAACAGTTCATGGCATTGGCTATGGCAGTGATTTTTTGGAAAACAGCAATAAACGCATAGCCAACAGAAGAAAGATGGACAAATTGAACTTCATCAAAATTATAAACTTCGTGCATCAAAGACAAATCACGGAATGAAGGAAAATATTGGGCAATCACATATCCAATAAGGGTTTGGTGTCCAAACTGTACCACACTAATGTGATGTCAATAACCGGAAAACTGGGTATAGGGGGTAGGTGATCTCTCTGTATCATCTTTTCAGTGAAGTTAAACATCTAAAAGTGTTCTAAAATTAAGTTCCTCTATCTGTGAGCCCCTGGAAAGAGTCCTGAGCCAGGTGCACTTGGCCTGGGAGCGGTGGTGGGAGCGTTTCCTCTGTGGGACAGCCTTTCTCTGCCGGCGGCTCTGGCCTCACCACCCTGGGGACCCAGGCCCAGGCCAGCTCTGACCTGAACTCAGACCCAAGCAGAGCCGGCTGCCAGGCCTGGCCCCTCTGGCCTCGGCTCTGGCCCTGAGAGCTGTGCACACTCCAGGCTGGAGAGACAGCGGGGCTGCGTGTCCGGGCCCTCTCTCTTCACGGCCTTCCACACCCCTCTGCGCAGGCCCCACCGTGCTGGGACCCCATTTCGTTCAGGTGTTCGTCCCTCCACCTCCTGTCATCTCCCACCCCAGTCTCTTCCATAGGACGCTCCCAACCTGCTGCTTCCTCGGGCTCCTCGCATAGGCCCCAGGGATCAGTGTCTGCTGGCCTTCAGCTTCTGGGAGCTTTCCACCAAGCTCATTCATCAGGGCCGCGTGCCTTCCCGCCCTGTTCTTCTGCTTCTCTGCCCCACTCTCCTCTCCTTGTCTCTGTTGTCACGTCTCCCCTGCTCCGCTCCTCCGATGGGGATGAGGCAACAGCAGCCTGGTTGGCGTCCAGATTTCTACCGCCTCTGAGGCTCACCTTCTCTGCCTCCTGTCCTCCTCTGAGCTCATGTTTTTCTCCCTCCCTTCTGTCTTTGGTTGCTGGACCACAAAAATAATAGCCAAAACTTAGCTGGAATTTGAAGTAGGGATTTCATTTCAGTGGTTGCTGACTCAGAATAAACTCAACGCTGGTACTGGTGTGCCTCGGCCAAGCCCTCAAGGGTGCAAGTTTCTGACCTCAGCTGCAGAGAGGCAGGTTTTATATATGACTCAAGTCCTTGATTGGGCTGGAGTGGACTGGCTTGTGAAGATGGTGCACGGTCACATGGGTGACCTCTACAGTCATCTGAACAGCCATGCCACCCTGCCTGCATGCGTGGGGAGCCCGGAGACCCCTGGGCAGTGGAGCGGGAGGTGGTCTCCCCCACTCGGGTTCTAGGTGGTGGATAAGCAAAGGACAGAGACTGCATCTGACAAAAGTCATCTGCAGCACCTGCGATATCTAGGTAAAAATCAAGTGAGGGTAACAGAGACACTAAGAGTCACAGTGAAGCCCCCTCGCGGTGGGCAGCCTGCCCCTCCCCCTCCAGCAGAGCCCTGCAGGTGGCTGATGCTGTGGAGGTGTGCCCAGCTTCCGGCACTGCGCTCACTTGCTAGGACGCCTGCTACCAGTTTCTGCCTTGATGATGACGTTAGTCAGAGGGGGGTGTCCTGGGCCCTGGGCCAGTCCCCAGTGTGCCAGGCAGAGAGGGGAGGAGGCTATCCCTTGGGCTGCTCTGGCTACTTTTGACTAAGAGTTCAATATAAACTGACACCCACAGACAAATACATAGATTACTCTCAAAAACAGACAGCTGGTTCGTGCGGCTTGTGTCTAAAAAGTCACATTAAATTCTTTGTGCAGCTAAACTGTGAGATTCATGCCCTTCCCTTTTTTGCTGAACTGAAATTCTTAGCAAAATACTTACGGCCACCAACAACTCAGAATCCCTGGAGGCTCTACTCAGCACAACTAACAATTACTTGAGAATCAGGTATTAAAACCTCAGATGCCTTTAAAAAAACAAGTTGCCAGTTGCTGGCCCAGGAACGCCATGGAGAAAGCTGTTTGTATGAGAACGGCAGATTTTCCAGCTCTCACATTAGTGAGCCTTTGCAGAAAGTCCAGCCCCAGCACGTCCACGAGCCTTTGCTCCCCAGAGGAAGTGATCCCCAAACTGCGCGGCATGGCTGGCATCCCAGGAGATGTGGTGGCGTGGGGGCGGGGGGGTGCATTAGGAATGACTGCTCACGGATGGCCAGCCTCCCAGAACAGACTTGCTTTGCTAGTCACCTCGAAAACAAAACCAGGGCCCTTTGGAGCCGGTAGGAATGCCGCTGCTTTCCTGGGACAGGATGGTTTCCATTGGCCCTCTGGACAGAGATGGATCTGTCTGAAAGTGTTCTAATTTGGCTTCTCTTCTGCCCTCATTGCAGATGGCTCAGACGGATGAGATAACTCGTGAGATTATTGGCTTTCTTGACCAGACCTTGTACAGATGGGATCGTCTTGGTATGGAAGCCCCAGCATCCAGAGAGCTAGCCGGAGAGCTCCTTACAGAGCTGAGCGCCCATGTCCAGCCCAGGCCCACTGACCGTGGCTGCCGTGCGGGCCTAGGCTCGCAGGCCACGTGAGGAGGGATGGTGTCACCTGGGACGGGCACCCTCTGTGAGTAGTAACAATAAGCCATGAATATCTTGGCAAGATCTGGGAGTACAGATTCTATGAAATGAGGAGGCAGGTTCTTTTGTCCAAATTTTGTCAGATTTATCCACTAATGACTGGATGTTAAGCCTTTAGCTTTCTACCAGCTCAGCCGGTGTCAGAATCACTGAGGAAAAGGCTGAGATTGGAGGACAGATGTTGACTTCCTTTTTTCGCTTCTCAAACCAAGATGCACAACAGTTATTTAAATGTTTCAAAGTCGTTGGACAAAGAAATGGACCATGAACCACTGGTCAATTTAGAAAGTAACAGCTCTTTTCCACAGATCTCTATTTTAAAAGTCAGGTAGTTCTTAATGGTGTTTCTTGCATCCCTAGGAAATTCTTTAGCAAGGAGTTTCTCTGGGCACCCCTGAGCAAGCCAAGGGGAAGCAGGCAGGCCACACGAGCCAGCCCTGCTGTGAGAGCAGCTCCCCCGCAACGGAGTCCAGCAGGTGGGGCGCTGCCTCCGCTCACGTTGCTGAGCACTGACTGCTGCCCAAGGGGCTCCTTCCTGCTGCCTCCCAGGGCCGGCAGAAGCCACTGGGACCCGTCCCAGAGCCACCAGAAGAGACTGCATGTCAGTTGTCTTAAGGGAAATGGAAATATCTAATAAAAAATTGGTTAATATTTATTGGTTAGTAAATAAATTGGTTAATATTCATTTCACACCGAAGTTAATATTTTAACGTTGAAGATTTTAATATTTAACGTTGAGGATTTTCTTTTCTTTTCGGGTTTATTGTTAACTTAGATTGATTGTATGTTGTTTTCTGTACATTCTGTTTGTCCAGCGAGCGAAGACTCCCTTTTATGTCCACTCTGACTTACGATTGGGAATCTCTGACTCTCCCTCAGTCTGGGCTCCTGTATGAGGTGCCGTCAGCCTCAGGGCTTTATATCCACAAGGAAGGAGCAGAGGGGTCAGACAGTTCAGCATGGTCAGCCAGGGAGCATGAGCCTGCTTTGTGGGAAGCCGCAGCGTCACGGGCACCCCGGGTCTGGACAGCGGCCCTGTCTCTGGCATTGATGAAAACAGATTGGACTTTTCCACAGCAGGAGGAAGGAGATGAGTCCCTGGGAACCCAGGGGCAGCCTTCCATTTACACCCCGATGAGTCTCACCACTCGGCCGCATCTCCCGCGAGTGAGTCTCCCCATGTTTTTCTCGACTCGTGGGGGGACTTCCCTTCCATCAGCAACGGTATGAGGGTCGTTCTGTTGGATTCGATAGAGGTTGAGCTTTCAGGGTAAATACTTGTTTCAGTCGATGGGTCCACCCGAAGGTCTGAAAAACCCAGTAGATGCTGAGCAGCGCCTCCCTCTGTCACAGAGGCAAGCGTGCTGGGGACACCCCACCACCGCCCTCACCGCATCTCCACGTCCCCTGCAGTGCACACCGCCCTGTGTTGACCTTGGGTGGAAGCTGCCATCCCCCTCATGGGCATGTAGAAGGCTGTCAATGGGGCAGTGCATGGCCCAGAAATGGGTGTCCCCTGGGGACTGGCCTCCCGCAGGGGCGCTTCCACGTGGACATCCACTCACACTGGATTTCACAGCAACAATGAAAGCAAGATGGTCATCCACCCCAGGCTTTGATGGTGCTTTTCTGGAAGATTCTGTCTGGCTTTGACCGTACCTCAGCTTTTTTTGTGGTCTCAGTTCCTTTACAAAGCCTCTAAGACATTTGCGTTGGCAGCTGAGCAGATGCCTGTCTGAGCTGGTGAAGCTGGCGTCTTCGTCCCCAGGAATGCCAGCCCCCGGCAGTCCCTGCGCTTGAACCCTCGTGAAGACTGGCCCAGGAGGTACTGGGCAGGGGCTTGTTTACGGTTCAGTGTTCTGCCCTCGCCCCTCCCACCTGGATCAGGGTGCTGACAAGGGGAGGAAGGCACAAGAGGAAGAAAGGAGATCCCGTTACCTCTGCTGTGCCCTGGCCTGTCTCCCCTGCTCTGCGCCTCTGACCCTCCCCGCAGCCTGGTCCGGCTCCTGCTCGGCCACACCCGCCTACCTGGGCCGCGGCATCTGCCCTACAGTTGTGAGCTGCCGGCCATCACAGCTCTCACTCCTGAAGAACCGAACGAGCGCACGTGTGTGGGAAGCGCTCTTCCACAAGCCGGGGTCGCGGTTTGTAGAGACCGTGGGCCCGACTGCTGCTCTCTGGGGCTGCGGTCGGAGCTGCTGACCGCGGGCCCTTCGCCCGGCCCCACGAGCCACCGCCTGGCTCTCGGTGTTCTGGGCAGGAGACTTTCCTACGCGTGATACCCCAAGTTCCACACTCCTGCACCTTCTGAGCGATGGGAAGCCCCTACGGCAGGGGGAACCTCACGGCGGTGTCTGAGCCTCTCGGAGGGATGGATCCGCCGCGGCAGCAGAAACAGCCCAGTGCAGAGCGGACGGGAGTCTATCAGGAGGGTAGTTAAAGCCCACGAATTCCTGGGCGGACAGCCAGCGGCAGGGCCCAAACCCTGCCCCAGAGTGGCCCGCGAGGACCCGCTGCCTCCACGGAAGCCTCGGCGGAGACCCCTCTGCGATCCCGGCTGTCTCCGCTGGCGCCCCCGACCTGAGGGCCCGGGACAGCGCAGGCTGTTCGCTTCTGGGAGGCTCCGGGACCGTGGACACCGCCCAGTGGATCTTTCACGACAAGAAGGGCTCAGAACCTGGAGAGCCGAAGAGGGTGAAAAAGGTCCACAACAGACGTGTCGTCTGCTCTGTAAGCCTCTAGAGCATCGGAGAGGCCAGGCCCGGGGCAGCCCGCAGGCTCACAGACCCTGTTCCCAGCAGGGCCGCCCTGCGCTCTCCCAGAGGGCCAGCCAGTCGTGACAGTCACACTTCCTGCTGCCATCGCCAGACGTCCCCTGGAGGACAGTGCCCCTGACCCCAGCGGAGAACCACCGGCCCAACTGACACAGCATCTGGATAAAATGCTGGCCTAGATGGGAATTAAGATTAGTAGGGTCTAATAAGATAACAACGTCATCTGATCCCACAATTCATCTGGAGAAATAAACATCAAAGAACAGCCAGGAGAGCTCCCAGACTGCTGGGCGGGAGGAGGCAGGGCCGTGTTCTGCAGCCCAGCTCAAGCAGCGTCCTGGCCCCTCCTGGGCTGGGCGGCTCCTGCTGGACCCGACCCCCTCCTGGTGGGCACCTGTGTCCTGTGTACCCTCTCATCTCCACGCAGAGGGCCACCCGCTCCTCCTGCCCAGAGGTCAGCTGGCCATCTGGGATGAACAGGCCCACAGCTGATCCCACCAGTGCCCCACATCCCCCAACCCAGCCTCCCATCGTTGCAGTGATTCAGGCCCATTCGGTAGTTGTGCTGGATCCCCTCTCCCCACGTGCAGTCCCTCAGGACACCCCTGAATCAGCATTTCTGTGCTCCCTCTCTGCATCGCCACCTGGCACCTGCCCTCTGCCTCGCCCCTCTGAGCGGTCAGCAATCCCTTCCCAGAGGGACCCATTCACACCACTGTTCAAAGCATTTCAAAAGCTCCCTTCTTCACTCAGTAAAACCCAACTTTCTTCAAATGGCTTTCAAGGCCCTACACAATCTGAACCCCCTTCTACCCTCTGACTTCATCTCCTAATATTCTCTACAACCCCTTTACCCTACCAGCTCCAGCCCCATGGGACCCCTGGTAGCTACTTGAACACTCCAGCCCCAGGGCCTTTGCATGAGCTTTGCTGACCCTAGTCCCCACAAGCACAGCCAGTTCCCACACCTGCTCACATGTTAGAGCCTCCATGAGCCCTCCCTGACCACCCCACTGACAGTACACCCCACTCTCCACCCATCACCCTACACTACCTCAGCTTTTGTCCTTAACACACAACACCTTCTAGACCCCATTTATGGGTTATACTTACTCTGATATATATTTTTGCAATTTTAATTAATTTATTTTTGTTACAGATGTTTGTCCCCCCCCCCCAATACCCTCCTCCCCATCCTACTGCCAATATTGTTGTCTGTGTCCATTGGTTAGGCATACATGCATAGAAGTTCTTTGGTGTATCAGGAAGTATTTCTTAAGTTCATCTGCATTGGGATTTAGTATTTTTCTTTTTCCGTTTTTGGTACATGCCCCTAGTGGGGGCCGAACGTAGGACTCTTTGGTCCGCAGGCTGACACTCCAACCGCTGAGCCACACCGGCCAGGGCTGGGATTTTAGTATTTGATGAAGGCATTTCCATCGAAAGGGAAGCAAGGGGGTGGGAAGTCAAGTTAGATATGTACTCTGAGATGAGAATAAGCGTGAAAAACAAAAGTCCTGTTCTCTTTCTTTACCCAGTATCGGGATCTGGAGGTCTGTTCCCTGGGGTTCAGAGGAGGCTCTCGCGGTTCTTCTTGGAAAGGGAGAGGGGCCAGGCCGGCAGGCAGGCTGCCTCCCCTCGGGGGAGGTGGTCTGTCACTGGGATACATAAAAATCAGTGTATAAAGTCAGAACTTCCCTATGTCCAACACTCAGAAAGAATGTTTTTTCCCCGTGGAACAAAAACTTTAATTGCCATTGCAAAAAACATCAATTTTTTTCATTGGTTTCAATAAGAATAGTAGCAAATATGCTCTAGAAACGGGAGGTAACTGGATGCAATGTCCTGGCAGCAGTGTAAGCGAACAGGCCTGAAGGACTGGCCGAGGCCAGCACCGGAGGAGGGCGGAAGCTCTGTCTGGGGAATCTTGGATGATATCCCGAGAAATATTACACTGTGCATAAAACCAAACTGAATTATTGTCACAAGTGTTACAAACTTTCACATGGTGAAAGTTTTTTTCTACATGCCCTTCAATTTCACAACCATACAGAAACTGGAGAGAGATTCATGCAGGATGTCTGACTCCTTGATGTAATGATGCATGTGACTCGGCTTAGTTACACGGTCATCGCTGCTGGGCTCTCTGCAGCGGCCAGGTGGTGGTTATGGGAAGCATGGCCCATATCAAACACAGATATCTGTCTGTGTTTCCTTTTTGTGTTTTTTCTTCATTTTTCTTAATAAACTCTGCTATTGTTGCTGCTGCTTAGTAAAACTGGTAAAAACAATGTAAACAGCCCTGGCCAGTTTGGCTCAGCGGTTAGAGTGTCAGCCTGCGGTCCAGAGAGACCCGGGTTCGGTTCTGCTAAGGGCGTGTACCTCGGTTGCAGTTTGTCCCCGGCCCTGGTTGGTCGTGCGGGAGGCGGCCACTCGATGTGTCCCTTCACGTCGATGTTTCTCTCTCTCTCTCTCTCTTCCTCTCTTTCCCTCCCACTAAAAAACAAACAAACAAAAAAAACCACAACAATGTAAACATAGCACTTGGGCAGCCAAGAAGGTGAGATCCTTCAGTCTTCCGGGTAGAAAAAGCACTGCGACACTTCGGTCTCTGCTTCAATCCCAGGGCGGTCACAATGTTGCTGGCTGGAAGACTTCCACACCTTTCCTGGTCCTCACAGGAGGACTGACTTAAGTTTGTTTTGAAGCTAATGTGAGAAAAGTCTGGTTTTGGAGTGATGTGAACAGTCCAGTAAGTTCCATCTGCTTCCATGCCATTCATCGAACCGACAAGGATTGAACACTGTGTCGTCAATGCAGAGAATCTGATATCAGGTCATGGACTCCACTGTCACGAGTGATGTCCTTTGCAGTGACATCACCTTTCATGTAGCACTGGTCCATGCTGCTGGGTCGAGCCCACTCATCAGCATTTCCAGGGTTGGATCTGGCTGGCGGAGTCCCCTACTCTGGGAAATCCCAAGTGTACAAGCACCAACGGTCAGAATCCATAAGTCCCACATGACATGCTGCTCCCTTTGGAAGTCGCATTAAGAAACTATTTCTTACTGGAGATTCTGGTGTGGGTGCCCTTGGAGGAGGCTTCATGAAATTCTTACGGGAGTAAGAGAAGCTGTGAACGGACTCAGGCCCACCCCCATCCCTAGCAGGTTTCAGCCAGAGGGCGGGGCCTCCTGTCTTCACAGTGAACCGCCTGGGAGACAAGCATGCCTCTCACCGCGAAAACGAGCGTCCTGCTTGTCTGTGTGTCACACGCATGACTGAGTATCGCACATCCCTCAAAACACGTCCCACTCCAATCTTGGGGTGGTGCGGAGATCCCCAGATCCTTGATATGCATCGGGGTGCTGCCTGGAGAACAACCTCCAGCAGCTTCTCTGTCCCTTCGGAAAATGTGCAACTTCCATCACCTGAGACTAGCGACAGAAAATCAAACCAGTTAAACTCTCTCCCGCCGCTGCTGCGGATTGTTTCAGCTGTTCCAGGTTCCTTTTTTTTTTTTTGCTATAATTTTATATTACCTGTTTTTTTAAAAGGAGTAATAAAAATTTCCCAGTTTTGGTGTGTGAGCGAAAGTTGAACGAGACACAGCTCAGTCTTGTAGCCGTTTCCCGTGAGAGCGGAGTGAGCGCTCGATCGGCGGCCACACTGGGGGCACCGACAAGGAACACCTCGTTCAGTTTGGGATTCCCACCTTATCTCAGTTTGCAGACTGTCACATGAACCCTGTCTTCGGATCTCAGGCTCCCCCTCCCCACACCCACGTGCCTGCCTGGGGGATGCTTCGAAGACTTCCCAGTCCTGGGGGGGGGGCTGGTCGTGGGGCGGGAGGGCCTGCAGCTCCCATGGGTCTGTGCTGCCTTCTGAGAATCCAGCGTTTCCAGCCCTCCTGGCCCTTCCCGTGCAAGGCGCAAAACCCGGAGACCCGAGGAGGGATAGAATGGATCACATAGACATAGAAAACAAAGTAACTAAAAGTGTAAATGCAAATAAACGGGAAAATACTTGCAACACAAGATAAAGAACTAATTTCCTGGCCGTTGCTCAATGGTTAGAGCATCGGCCGTGGACCAAAGAGTCGCAGGTTTGATTCTGGTCAAGGGCACGGACCTCAGTTGCGGTTGGTCCCCGGCCCTGGTCAGGTCGTGAGGAAGGAAGGCAACCAGTCGATGTGTCCCCCTCGCGTCGATGTTTCTCTCTCCCTTTCTCTCCTTCTCCCTCCCACTCGATCTGAAGATAAATAGAAAATAATCCTCAGGTGAGAAATTTAAAAATAAAAGGTAGTTCTCTAACTTCTAAAGTGCCGCTGTGAGTCGGTAAGAAAAGGCCGGCAGCACAGACTCGCAAAACTCGCACCGCGCTGGACACAGTTCAGGAGAAACCGGCCATTTGCATCTCAGGTTGGAAAAGACAAAAACAAGAACATTTAAAATGTTTACATCCTGGAAACGGGGGAAACAGAACCACCAGCAATGGCCCTTCTGGATTATCTCCACGAGAACGGAAAGCAGGGGCTCCGGTGTCTGTCCATCTGTTCACGGCAGCATCGCCACGGCCAGAGGTGAGCCGACGCACACAGTGGTCCACGCACAGCGGGAAGGGAACGCACGTGGACACAGGCTGCAACACGCGTGAGCCCCGAGGGCGTTTCGCTAAGCAAGCTGGTCACAAAAGACAAGTGCTGCCTAACTCCTCAGATGAAAGACCTAACAGTCGGAGTCACAGACAAGATGCTGGCGGTTGCCAGGTGGGGGTGCAGGGGGGGGGGGGGCTAGTGTTTCATGACGGCTCAGTTGGGGAAGGTGAAGTTCTGCAGATGGATGGTGAGTGGACTCACTGCCACGGAATGGACACTTGAAAATGGTTAAAGTGGTAAATGTCATGTCCATTTACCACAATAAAAATACTAAATAAAATTTAAAATATATACCTTTATCCCATAAAAAAAGTCCAGTTCTTCTCAGTGCTGGCCCCCTGCCGGTGGCCCCCACGCCGGTATGACAGCAGCGCTTACCCCTGGGGACGCGCCGCACAGCCGGGACTGGCAGCCGCTCCAAGGCGGCAGGGGCTGTGCGAAGTTACATCACCAACAGAATAAGGAGCACAGACCTTGCCTGATGGCTGACGCCAGGCCCTGTGGTGAGGGTTTTACCTGCAAGCATTTCACTCCCACCACCTGGCAAACCCGCCAGTTCACAGATGCGGAGCCGAAGCCGGGAGGTTTCACAGGTGCGCCTGTCAGGAAGGCCCTGAGCAGAGGCACCTGAGGGCTGCCGTGTGTCACTGTCACTCAGGTCCGTGACATTCGGACAGTAGAGCCATCGAAACAGAGGCCACGTCCCACTGTCTGTAGCTGTTCTGTTGTGTGCAACGATCAGTGTGTGTTCTGTCCGTCTGTGTGAAGCCGGCCCATGCTGGAGCCCAGCGTCCGTCTTCCCTGCTGTCCGCTAGCGGGTGGCTTTGGGGAAGGGCAGGGGACAGACTGTTTACATTGCCTTGCACATCTGATGTATGCAAAAAAATTGTAATGATCAGCAACGAAAGGAAGACTCCTGTCTGCCTGTTCCCGGAGCGGCCGTCTCGTGTCCTGAGGGCCGGTGGCCGAGCAGCTGTGCACCCGGCAGGCGTGCACTGTGCTCCCGGATCTCGGCGGTGTTCCTAGGTCACAGGACTTACGTTCTAGCACTGGACAGCGACTTTTCTGGGAAAAGGAGACTTACTTGCTGGTTATGGTTGGGTCCATGTAGCACAGCACAGAGGGAGGCTGGTCTGAGAGCGCCCCAGTCGAAGCCGACTGCGCCGTGGCCCAGCCTCCTGAGTGCAAGCCCCTCTAGCCTCTGCGATGGCTGAGACGAGGGAGGATGACTCTCCTCTGTCTCCAGGTCCGCAGTCCTTGACACGATGTATTAGAACAGGTAAAATCGTAAAGCTGCAGTTCCTCTCAAATTATGTCTTTTCTCTATGACCCCACGTAGACACTTGTACCCTATCAGCAAACACTAAGCCAGGCTCCTATTCATTCTGTTTCTTGCCCTGGCTGGTGTGGCTCAGTGGATTGAGCGCTGGCAGGAGGACCGAAGGTCAAGGGTTCGATTCCTGGTCAAGGACAGGTACCTGGGTTGCAGGTTCAATCCCTGGCCCCCGTCAGGGTGCATACGCAAGACAACCAATCAATGTGTCTCTCTCACATGGATGTTTCGCCTTCTCTGTCCTGCCCTCCCTTACACTCTCTCTCAAAATCAATGGAAAAAATATCCTCAGGTGAGAATTAACAAAGTCCTGAAGGCTTAAATCGTGGGGTCAGAAAGGGTCAGAATGTGGAGACCCGGCATGGGCTGCCTTTCAGGTGTTCGAGACTCCCCTCCAGCCTAAGGACCGCACTTCCGCTCCCCAGGCCTGTTCAGCCAGACCCCACGCGCAGACGGCTGGGGCAGAAGAACTCCCTGGGACCGGGGGCTCTGGGCAATGGCAGCACCTCCCACCCCACCCACAGGCAGGACCTGGGCTGAGGGGAGCTACAGGCAGGAGCAGCAGGAAGGCTCTGCTTCCCGGACAGAGCCACAGAGAGGCTGTCTGCAGTCCGCTTGAGACTCCTCCGGGGGCACCTGTAGGAGCCTGCATGTCTCCCACCCTCAGCTAGACCTAGTGGTTGTTGAAGTGCTAGCAGCCAGCACAGGCTGGGTGAGCCCAGGTGGAGGGCAGGGGGTGAGGGACTGGGGACAGGTCTTCGGAGCCATTTTCCTGTCTCCCACCCCAGTCTTTGGGGCTGAGAAGCCAAACCCCTGAATCTCTTATGTCAAAAGACACTTGGCAGGGACCAGATTAGGTTTATGGGAGCTGTCTGGAGAATATGGAAACGTGGTCAGAGGGCTTTATCTACACTTCTGCAGTCTGCCTTACTGCACATACGTGTGCACATGTACCCCCCCACACACACACACACACAGGTTTGGTTTCCCAGGCCCAGCCCCCAAGTGAGCTCCTCCTGCTGGGCCTCCGGAGGCCAGTTTGCCTCTGCTGTGCTGCCCACCCCCCAGGCAGCAGGCTCTGTGGCCAGTGCTGGTCCTGGGAACGGCAGTTTTATGGTTGCTTCCTTTGCCCCCAAGGCTCAACTCGTGGCCTCCGTCTCTTTCACACCCATTAGTCATGGGACTGTGACCTTCTTAGCAGATCCATCTCAGACAGCACCAAAAGGTGGGAAAAGATCTATAAAACATGGCCCTTGAATAGGCCCAAAAGGCCTGTCTTCCCTTCCACCTTGTAAACCTGGGAGGGCTGAGGTGACTGTCATCAGACAGTAGCCTGGGGGTTAAGAGTTCACGCCCTCCCCTCTGGGTACCGTCAGGTCGTCCTGTTCTAGGAGGCGCAGGCAGCCCTTCCAACCCCCAGCTCCCTCAGAATTCAGAGGCCCAGCCCGCCCAGCCGACCTTGGGCTGAGACCCCTCCAGGAAGTCCAGGCTCGGTCCGCCCCCCTCCGCCCCGTGTATGGAGGCCTTGCCGTGGCCGAGCCCTGCAGAGAGGGCTGCCCACCCTCTCTCTGCCCTTGGAGGTGATTCAAGTCAAGGTGCCCTGGGAGGGGTGCTCCAAGGGAATGTCTCACCCCAAAGCCACCTGCTGGCACAGTGCCCAGCACCCCCTGCCTTGACTTCTCGGGAATGAGGTGTAGCAGGGCAGGTCTGCCTTGGTGAAGCGGATGAAGTGCCGGGGGGGGGGGGGGTCCCCTCACGTCGCACTGCCCCTCCTCCCGGCGGCTCCCTCTGGGCTGAGGAGGTGGCTGGCCCAGAACGGAAAACTGGGAAGAAACTGGCTCTGGATCCCGTCACTTGGCTCTGCTTCCCACCAGCCCTGCGTGTAAGGTCTCTTCAGTGAGGCCGACTGGCCGGCTGATCCCTGTGAACAGACATCCTCTGTGGTTCCCCCGCCCCACCCAGGCCTCAGGGCCTTTGCTGAGCGGCCAGGGGTGGGGAGCAAGCCCCAGACTCCATCCCCAGGAACATCTGCCGGGCGCGTGAGCCCTGCTGGGCACTGGGAGGGCCGCTGAGGTGAGGGTGCAGCTCCCACTTCTGGCTCCTGCACCCTGGGCACTGGGTTCTGCCGTTAATGTGGGGTCTTTGTACCTTGTTTGGGATGGAGACTATTTCAATGTTTGGATTTGACATTTCAATAAAAATAAATGCCTTAAAACCCTTTAATCCAAATAGAGGCCAAGAGGGAGAACTGGACCATCTTCTCCTGCACGTCTTTCCATCTCCCCGCCTCCACTTCCTGCCCTGGTCCGGCCAGAGCTCCCCGCCTCCTGCCCTGGCTGCTGCCCAAAGCCCTGTGCGGGTGCTGGGCGCCCTGCACCCTCTCCTTCCTCAGCTCAGCCTGACCCCCGGGAAGCCAGGGGGGGCGCAGCAGGGGGCATCAGAGGCCGGCCCACTGGGGTGCGACCACAGGTTGACCGGCCCGCTTGCGGGGTCTGGCTGACCTGTTCCTCGAGGACAGGCTGCTGCCTGAGAGGTACAGCACTTGAACTTCCGGAGCCTGTTCCCCCAGGACAGCTGCTTGGCAATGAACCAATGAACTCAGAGGACAGGACTGCGCCTCACCCCTACTGTAAGCCTGCACCACCACCCCCCACACACACACAAAACTGCTGGGTTCTGTGCCTGAGCACCTGGCTGGGGTGGTGTCCCTGTCCCCAAGGGGTGGGGGTGGGGGGCTGGGGCATGTTACAGGAGCCTGTCATCTAACAGATTCCCCTCCTGGGCAGGGGCCACCGCAGCCCCTGTGGGAGGGTCGGTTCCTGCCTGATGGTCACTGCTGACACTGTTTCAGGGTCAAGTTCACGGACGGCTTAGGAAGCTGCGGTGATAGGCAGAGGGCTAGGGTTTGTTTTCACCAGACCAGGGACCGGTGGTGGACTGTGGGGCCCCCCGTCCCAGTTCCTCTGCTCAGAGGAAGCATCCCCTTGCTGGGAGGGAGGCTCAGCCCCGAGGCAGCTCGTGTCTTCACAGCTGCTCAGATGAGGTTGGAGACCCCACGTATGTTCTGGGGGCTACCTCAGGAAGGGTGCTAAGGAAATAAGTGTGCCCGACTCCCGTGCGGACAGGTCTTTGCGGCCTCCCCAGGGTCCCTAAGTGTAGTAGATGAAGTTCAAGGCCCAGGCCTTCGAAAGCAGGTAGGCCCTGGCCCCCACCTCGCCAGGCCCGACCCACAGCGAACTGGATCAGGAACTTGGGCTTCTCAAACCTCGGCTGAGTGACGTGAGCTTATTGCTGAATGAAAGGCCCACACCCTCAGAGGTGCTGAGAGGGGAGGAAAACTCCAAGCCCTGTGGACGTCATCTACCTCCTGCCTGTTACTTAATGTGACCTTGGGGAGAGAACTGTCGGGAAGGGCAGGCTTCCCTCACTGGCATCCCACATCCCGGTGCAGGCAGCCCCCTGTCCCTGGAGCCCCAACTCCTCTGCAGTCCCCGCCGGCCCAGCCTCTCGAGGGAGGTGCTCCACCAGCTGAGGAAGCACCCAGGGGGCACAACCAGTTTCTAACCTGGATCCTATCAGGTGGCAGGAGGTCTGCCAGTTACTAACATGGAGCCTTTTTATTTTAAATGGATGGAAACACTTTAAATGTTGAGTTCTAGTCTTAGATGTCTCCTTATTGACTGGCGGCCACTCTGGACTGCAGCGGCCTCAGCCAGGCTCCGGCCACAGGTCCCCGCACAGCACGCCCTCCGCGCCTCAGTCCACAGCCTCTCGGTGAAGGGCTAACGGGGCGTGGCTGGAGAGAGGACAGGAAGCCCACAGGCAGGCCCCCGCCGCCCCCATGGGCGGGACAACTGGCTCAGGCGCGGAGCCTGCGGGCAGCACTGGCCAACAACCCACAGGACCAGCCAAGACGTGGTGCCTGGGCTCTGATGGCTCTTCCCTGACTGCCTGCCACCCACTGGCCACAGCCCGGGCTTAGAACCAGTGGCCGGACTCAGAGGCCACTGGAGGGGACCGGCCGTATTTGTGCAAAATCCTGCATGTGGCCGTTCGGCTCAGCCCCAGTGGTTTCCAAAGGCGAGAGAGTGTGGCTTTAACTTTCTAGAAAAACACGGCCACACAAAGCCCTGGGCCCGCTGGCGCCCACACTGGGGTGCAGAGCTGCTTCTCCAGTGGGCACTGGGGGGTGCCGCGGGCCAGGGCACCTTCCTGCTCCACCTGAGAGCCCACCCGCCAGCCAGAAGGGAAAACATTTATTCGTCTTCACAAAAAGCCATGCTCGTCTTTATTTAAAAATCAGACTTGGGTCCTTCCACATGGCGCACAGCACACGGTCAGGCCAGGCACACGGGGGCCCCGGGCAGACCGGTCCAGGGTGAGTCACTGCTGGGCCCTCCCAGGGACCAAGAGCTTGGGGTGGAGGACGCTTCGTCCTGAACAGGCCAGACGCAGTCAGGTGGATGCAGCCAGAGCCAGGTGGAGCCGGCCAGGGTTCAAGCTGATTTTGGCCCCACCCAGCCCCTCCCTTCACAGGACAGCACCCACCCTGTGGCTTCTCCTGGTGCTTTAAACCATCCTGCCCTTTAGGTGGTGCTGGGAAGCTTAGTTTCTGGCTTTTCTTTAACTTCCAGCATCTGTGGGGAAGGGCAGGCGGGCAGAGCCCCGGCCATCCGTGCCTGGAGGAGAGGGGCCTCCGCTCACCGCCCGTCAGCTCCAGGCTGCCTTTGAACCACCTTTTTAAACACAGTACTAAGTTCAGAAGCAAACAGGAACACAACATATTAATCCATTATATTTTATTAGTAGTACATCTTAGATTCTTATCCTGTACTTTTACCAGAAGGCACTAAAATTCTGGGACATACGTGAATGATGGAAGTATCGATCAAAACAATTCGGCCATCTTTCTGAAATGACCCAGAGACCATCGCATGGTGCTCACTGGTCCGGCTCAGAGACTCCAACTTCCCACAAGCACAGAACCACCCAGGCAGCGTGTGCCCAGGGGACACAGCGTTGAGCCTTAGGTGTCTGCAGTCACCCGTGGGAAGACCTGCCTTAAGCTCAGACCCAGCCAGTGGGTGTGCTGAGGAGGTACCTGTGGGGGATACAAGCCCACGGGACGCCCTGAGGACAGGCCTCCCAGCTCTGCTCGGAGCGGCCTCTGGAGAAGCACCGAGACGTGGATGCCGGGGTCGGCTGCGGCTCCAGCAGCCCAGTCACCTGCCTTTGATGTCCGGGGTCACTGCAATCCTGGTCCCACCAGGCTACGAGCAGATTATGAGAAAGAATCTCTGTGATCTTTCCTGCAAAGAAACAGCAATAAAATTTATTGCCTGGTCCCAACAGAGGAATTCTTGTAAACGAGGACCTTTGTGTGCCTCCCTGCTGGAGGGCCTGCGCGCAGGCGGGGCCCGGCCGCCTCAGCCCTGAGCAGGGGTCCCGGCTCTGAAAGCCAGCGCTGGGGCTCTGAGGGAGCCTGCGGCAGGCCGTTCACCCTGCCGTCTCCGCTCCCGCGACAGGTGCGGAGCCCACTGCACTCCGCCCTGGGAGCTGTGACTCCATCAACGTCCACACCGCAGGGCCGCATACAGATGGCGCCACTGCTGCCGCTGGCTGGGTCCGGTGGCCGAGGGAGCGCGTCTTCCGAGCCGCCCCAGCTCCTGCGCCTCTGGGCACTTACGGACAGGAAGGCTTTTTGCTCGAGGGCTCGACTCCTGTTCCTGCTGAACTGAGCCAGTGTGTGAAATGAGAACTGATATCAGCTCAGTAGGCACCGGAGGGCGGGCCCAGTCGACAGCCGGAGAAGCAGTGCCTGCTGGGAGCTGCCCGGGCGTCCGCGGCTGGAGGACAGACACCTAGGCTGCAAATACAAGAGAGTCACGGTGCTGGGGGAAGGGCAGGGTCTGGGGGGCAGCCCGACGCACATGCAATCAATCAACCGCTGACAGTCCTAACTCGACTACTGTGACGCATTTGGCTGTAGTTTTTTATAAGAATAACTTTTGTAGCTTTCAATACATTTGACCTTCCAGAGAGATGTCTAATTAGTGGCGTTAAGGGCCCTGCACGGTACAGTCCTTGCATTCACGGCAGGAAGCGCGTCCTCGGCGAGCAGGTCTCTCCAGAACTGTGCTCGCACCCTGCTGACCGCGGCCCCAGCGGCTCCAACTTAACTGTCCCCATCTCACCTTCTCTTCAGGTGCAGAACTTAGCCACTGTGAACAAAGCGGAAACCAGTCACTGTTCACCAATCAGCTAAGCTCTGCACCTCGTCAGAGAGGTCTTCAGCTGGGCACAAGGGGAGGGCCGAGCGCGTCGTCTTCGTTCCGGAGCAGAGCTACAGACGGTCTGCTCTCCAGCTGCAGAGAGAGAGTGACTCTGGCTCTGGACAGCAGCCAAGGTCGTGGCTGCGTGGTAATCCCTGGCAATGTGATTTTAATCTTAAGTCACAAATCAGCATGCCAGGAACCCAAGCAGCCAGAGCACTCCGGAGCCGCCGTGCCCGCCTGCCGGGCCCACCGCACACGCCGGTCCGCGACACGAGGCCCCGGCCTCACCTCCGGGCCAGGCCTGCCTTGCCGCCCACTGGGCTTTATTTCTTGGGTGTTCATTTACTTGTCCTAGAGGACTAACTTTTTTAATCAAAAGGACTCAGAGGTGCCCATAAAATGAATGCCAGTGCGCTTTCGGAACATGACCTGGGAAGCACACCAACCGGCCTGGCAGAGCTGGTGGGACAGAGGCTGTCCCTCCTGTGCCCTTGGGCAGATTCTAGTGCCCCGGGGTGTCCACGACTGGAGGGCATGGCACTGGCAGTAACTAAGAAGGCGGGCAGAGCGAGGGCCTGCGTGTGACCCCGTTCATCTGGAGGGGAGGCAAGGGCACTGTCAGAGAGGAGGCGAGAGCACAGCAGACCCCTCGCCTGCTCGGGGCGAACACTCAGGACGAAGAGCGTGAGCGCGGCCACTGCGGCTCCACGCTGCGAACACGGGACGAGGAGGAGCGGTCTGCCCAGGTGGTTCACACTCTTCAAGAAACAAACTCTCCGTGGAATTAAACATCGAGAGAGAAATATGACTTATACTGATCACTATACGAGGTTGGCAACAGGATCACTGGGCACCGTCCTGTTTCGTGAAGCGGCCCCTGCACACGGCTCTCACCCCCAGAGGCCCCGGCTCTGCGCTGCTCCCGCTGCCCGTCCCGCAAACGGGGCCTGGACTCTCCTGGACAGTGAGATTGCACCTCAACATTTCTTCTCGCCTCAGAATTAGATTTCTTTCCAGAAAGACCCATACTGGAAAGAAATGGCTTTCTTGAAACGGAAGCAAACTAAAGTCCAATAATGGGTTAAGAAGACCAGCATAAAATATTAAACAGTCATTAAAGTTATACTTATCAAGAAGCTACATAACATAAAAAGTGATTGAGATACACTTTAAAATACAACATTAGACATTCCCTGTTACAGCAGGTACAGCCATGAAGAGAAACGGAGGAGACACAGAAGTGACGACTGTTGGAAGCAATGCACTCACGACCCCGGTTCTACTTCAAAACCTGACACGCGGCTGCCAGACCGCTTTCGGTGCAGACACCCACCCCTACACCTAACCCGTCGGACCAAGTCCAGGCCCCCTGCCAGCCTCCTCCGGTCAGGCGGGGACCACGTGAGCGGCTAGAAGTTCTTACACCACCCAGGAGGAGGGACCACCGCATGCAGCTCAGGAGTGGGGTCACAGGTGACGCACCCGTCAACCCTCACGCTGGGGACCAGGGGCCAGCACTCCCGCTGGGCTTCCCAGTCCACCACCTAACCCTGCTCGAGTGCTCCTCCCCACCTTGTCCCACAGGTCCCCACAGGTCCCCACAGGTCCCCACGGCGTCGGAGAGGTGCTCTGCTGGAGCAAGCTCAGCCCGCTGGTGCCCACGCGGAGGAGCCGGGCAGCCCCAGGCCTCAGGCCCCCAGGCGCCGAGCTGCAGCAGAGCACTGGCCCTGGGTGCTCGAGGCTCACTACTTTGGTTATCATTTACTTAGCCTTCTTAGGAAAGAACAATCTCTGGTTAGAAACAAACGATGGGGAAAGGAGGGGGAGAGAATTACCTCTTTAAAACAACATCTCGGCCACCACCTGGGCTGAGCACCTGTCCATCTGCTCCCGGGTCAGCGCGAAGCAGCTGCGGGCCAGCTGCTGCTGCCTGGCGTCCTCACTCACCATCAGCTCCCCGTACAGGTAGACGCCCATGGCCTGGGGGGCAGAGGGCAGAGCATGAGGGCGAGAAAGCATCCCCACCTCGGTCTGCGCCACCACCGTGCGTCCAGGGATCGCAAGGCCTGGAGAGAAGACGGGGGCAGCTCTACTTCAGGAACCCCGTCTTCAACCCCGTTCTCTCCTTTTCACCGAAGCCCCAGGGAACTGTCAGCTATCGGCTCCGTCAGAGGAACCGTGGGATCTATGACTGATGCAGAGTGAGGACGGTGAGCGCTTCTCCAGCGAGTCTGTCAGGAACCTCTGGACGGGACAGCCTGCGCAGTGACCGGAGCGCAGAGCTGCCGTGTGCCCGTCGCAGAGACAGCCTCTGTCCCAGGAAAGCGCGCCCTCGGCACTGCCGGGAGGAAGACCAGGTCACGCCGGTCACACACGGCCAGACCGCCTGCTGCTCCGGCGCAGCCACCCCAGGCCCTCGGCCACGACAAACACTGGCCTTCTGTTTGGACACAGACTCCCATCTGCAGTTCTGAAAACAGCCAGCGATGCTCAGGAGACCAGGGGACCCCTGGTTCTGCCGTCTCCCTCGTTCCCAGCTTAGTTATGCCCTCGATTACCTTCTGTTGGAGCAAATTAAAAGAAGCATCTCATAGACAAGCACAAGACAAAAACTTGGTCTAGTCAGAGGTTCAAAAATTCTTTCCCGAAAAGGCTGCAATATGGTAATCCTTATTTGGAAAAGTTCATGGTTCTAAGTATACTGCAGTTAACTTGGGTTTCCAACTAGACCTTAATTTTCTCTTGCACTTTGCCTTCCTTATACTCCACCCCGTGTTTCCAAACACCTCCTGCTCCACTGTGCAAATGTGACATTTCTCTGTACAAAGTCATGCATTCTTCTCTGTGGGAATAACAAGCCCTTCCTCGCTGGCAGCCCCCGCACGCAGGCCCTCTCAAAAGTCCGTTTGTCTGCCCCGCCCCCGCCCCCCGCCAGGCTGCCAGGCTCCATCCCGGCAGCCCCGCCCGCAGGACACTCTCAGCACAGGGGCCAAGCCCACAGGACGAGCCGCAGCTGACTTCCAGCAGCAGACAGAACCCGTGGTACATGTTCTGCCACCGGCAGCCACACCAGGACAAGTGTGGGTGGGTGTGGAGGCGGCAAGGAGACATCCCCAAACACAGTCATGCACACATGTCCCGGCAGGCTCCTAGGAAGACGACCACCTTCCCCTGGTGAACAGCGAGGAAGTCCCTCAGCACAGGGTGTGGCCTGCTGGCAGGTGCAGGCAGCCCAGACTGGCCCAGCCTCTCTGAGCTCTGTCCCACCTGCTCACATACTGTGAATGAGGGCCGAGGGGACAAAGACACACAACGGGACGCACAAAGCCACAGCCTGGGCCTGAGGTTCAGCGATGCTGAGCAGAGGCCTCACCCGGCAGCCACAGGCCATGCCAGGTGAAGCCAATGGTGCCCTAAAAACCAGGGGGCAGTGTTTCAAAGGGGACACAGAGCTCTAGAGGGAAAATCAGCTCAAGAGGGTGGGAGGGAAGTTCCTACCAACTTCCGCGAAGGTTTTGGGAAATGTTAAATAGGTGACATCTGGGTCCCTGCAGGAAGTGACCAGAGCCCGGGAACAGGACAGCACTTACGAAACCCCACCTGCGGAGAGAAGAAACCTACCTGATCTTCATGAAGAAACCTCTCCACGTCTCTGTACGCCTTCGTGTATTTGTGCTTAACAACGAGCTCACACCACCGATGGCGAACCTTAGCAAACGAGAGGACAGCCGGTCAGCAGCAGACGGTGGGCTCTCAGCCTTGCGAGTCTGACGACTCGGAGCCTCCCGTGCTGGAACGTGCCGGTACCCCTTCCCTCAGGGACACCGCCAAGCCCCCTGGGGTGCCGGGAGCTAGGGCAGCACGAACCAGACACACTGAGGTCTTTCCCCCAACACACACCCGTGCCCCCCTGTGAGCCCCCTCACTGAGCACTGCTCCTACGGGCTGTGACTTCCGCAGTCTGGGTTACAAAAGCAAAACTAGCCCAAATTTCTTTCTTCTGCTTCACAATTTCACAGAAGATTCTCTCCTACCACACACCTTAGTAACCTCAGCTAGTGAATTTTCCTTCCTTCCTAAGTGAGCACTTGAACCCTTTCCCTTGAAGGAAGCTCCTGACAGCTTCTCCCTGGCACCCGGCTGTCAGCACCCTGCTCCGGGGCTGGGCCACCTGACCACGAGCACCGCGCGGGGACCTGATGGCGGAGGCGGCTGGTGACTGACGCGGGGAGCCTGTCAGTGTGGTGACAACGGACAAGGGAATGAGTCACGTCCTGGGTGGGACAGGGAGAGGGTTCTCGATTTCATCACACTACTCAGAATGGCACACAACACAAAACTTACGGACTGTTTATTTCTGGAATTTTCCATGTAATGTTTTCAGGCTGCAGGTGACCATCACTGAAACTGCAGAGAATGGGGGACCACTGCACTCTCTGGAGGGCATTAACATCATCGACACTTTCAGTTTTAAATTTCATTTTATTTATTTTTTAAAGAACCATGTCCCTCATTAGGAAGACTGTTATTCAACTTGAGGGGAGAAAAGCGCCCGCCCCAGTCAGGTGCTGTGATGTTTTTATTTTATTTATTTTTTAATCCTCACCCGAGGACATTTTTTGATATTTTGTTCAGACAGAGTGGGAGGAAGAGAGAGAGAGAGAAACATCAACGTGAAGGGGACACATCGAGTAGCTGCCACCCGCACAACCCAACCAGGGCCGGGGACAAACTGCAACCGAGGTACATGCCCTTAGCGGGAACCGAACCCGGGTCTCTCTGGACCGACGCTCTAACCGCTGAGCCAAACCGGCCAGGGCCGCTGTGATGTTCTTAAAGACAGTTTTGCAGAACAGATACCTGCGAGCTGTAACTAGGAAACGGAATGCACACCTGGCGGCTGAGCTCCGCCCCCAGGGCTGTGGACGGGGTTTCCTTTGAGACCACAGCTACCCAGTCTCCCGCAATGACCAATCCGGGTCACTGCTGCTCACAGGAACAAGGAGCAGAGGAGCCGGAAGACACCCTCTCCACACTGCTGAGAGGAGGCACACGTGTCTCCTGGGGAATCTGGGCACCTGCAGGGGAGGAAGACAACCACCTGGACGCAAGCAGCCCACGCTGGTGGTCTGCACAGCGCCCGGAAACAGACGAGCTCCGTGTGGATGCTGTCTGGTAAAGATGCACTGCACTGAAGGTTCACAGCGAGACTTTGGCAGGACCCCACCCCAACCCCAACCCCCCTGAAACAACGGCCCTGGCACAACTGCACTTGAGACACATCCTTCCCATGGAAATTCTACCTGAAGGTGGTTTTCAGAATCCAGTCCCAGACCATCTTCTACTGTATCGAAGGCCTGTCAGCTCCATCCAGTGGCACCTACCACTCGCCCTCCCTCTGCTGGTCCCGCACTGGCCGTGCAGGGAAGTGGTCACTGCATCTGAGGACGCCGCCTTCCATCCCTGTCTCACTGCCTTGGAGATGGGCCCTTGGAAGGAATCTCTCTGTGGCAGTAGTGAAATATAAGCAATCTGAAGATGTTGGCTGGGGCCACCATAAAGTACATCATCACCCACAACCTGGCCAGATCTCTCCTTTAATGACTTACATGCAAACAATTAGGGATGAAGGAGAGAAGCAAATCTGTTGGAAAGAACCCTTTCCCGAGGTCACAGAGTGCTCCCAGACGGGTGTTAATTCAGGGACTCCGGTGGCGGTGCCCTTTGAACTGCAAGGACAGGGAACCACGAAGCTTCGCCTCCACCACAGAATGTCAGAGGTGCAGCAGCGAGCTCACATCTCACACCGTCACTGCAAAGGGGAAGCCGCTCAGACCAGACCGCTCTCAGAAATCTTTCCATCTTCAATAAAAGGTTCTTTCCAATCAACCAACAGAAATTAACAGCAGCCATAAAAGGGGAAGGGCAGCCCCTGAGCAGAACGAACCAGTGAACAGAGCCCAGAGAGGCCAGTTCCTCATCCACACCCCACAGAGGAAGCCCTCAGAACACCCAGAGGCCCGCGGTCCCTCCACTCTGGCCCATGCCCAACGGCCACGCACGGGAGAGGCTGCCAAGGGCCCCCTCAGGTGCCTCTACCCTCTTGTGTTCTCCCACCCATGGCCATCTAACTGCCTCAGACACCGGCAGCCCGCCGGGCACCAGCAGGCTCTTCTGTTTGGAGCTGCGTGAGAAGGGAGGCCAGCTCCCTGTGGCCACCTGACGGACAGGCAGTCAGGGATGGCGGCAGGGGGCTGCTCCACCCACCTGCTCTGGGCCCCTGGGGAAAAGCCTCACTTCTCACAACTGTAACAGCTTCGAATGCAGCCGTGGACAGGATACCAGCGACCTGTCAGCTCCGAAATGTCTGAATTAGATGTGTACGAGCTGACCCTCCCAGGCCTTCCCAGTGACCGCTGTTTCTCATTCTAAAACCTGGGGACACATTTATTTTCAGACCTGGTTTTGAGGAGGAGGATTCAGCCTCTCATCTTTCCTTCCCGTGCTCCCCATCTTACATTTACACGTACAGAGATAACAGCGCGTTAGTTAGAAGGCCCGAGAGGGGCAGGCGGAGGGTGGGAGGGTCTGGGGACAGCAGCACCACAGAGGCGCTTTCACAGGAGCATGAAGTCAGCAGCTCCACGCCCTCGCTGACAGACTCGGCGCATTGTCACCACGAATGAGAGAGTCTTCTGACCCCTGCAGGCTAACATGGCATCCAGGAAGTGCAGGCCGGCCTCCCCCTCCTCACCCCACGAAGAGCAGAGAAACAACCAGCCTTTTCATCACAAGGAGCTGAGAGCGTTTCAACATTTCAAGGACAGGATGTTTGGAAGACATCAGAGATGCTGGGAGGCCGATGGCTCAACAGACACTTCTTGCTCCTGTGCAGGATTTTTGTTTCTCTTCATATTTCTCTGAGAAACAAAGAAAATCCTTATTTTTTATCCCTTAAACTCAGTTTTCATTGCCTCTGAAATTTGCTTAGCTACTTGTCACCACAAGGAACTGGGGTCTCCCGGGAAGCTGCAGCAGGGTGACTCCTGTCTCAGTTTCTCCCAGTGTCTGTGCAGGGGCCCTGACGGGACAGCCCCCCCGGGGCCCTGAGCGACTCTCAGCCCAGACCAGGCCGTCCTGTATGTGCATCGGCCTGGAGGGGCACGTGCTCCGTGTGGGGAGCCCGAACCCGAGAACCGAGAAGCGGGCCTCCGAGAAGAGAGTTGTCCGCTCTGCAGAGCTCTCTCCTCCCAGCACACTGACTGACGGTGCGGAGGGCCCGCTGCTTCTTGCTCGTGAGATTGAAATCACCCCACATGCGTCTGCAACAGCCGCGGAGCCCCCTGCACCCGCTTCCGGACCCTGCGCACTCAGTTCCAATGCTGCACAGGTGTACATACTGTGTCCCAATGAATCAAATCACACCTTAAACATTCACATTTTATACTTCTATTATGTCTCAATAGTGGAAAAAATTTACTGACTTTTTCAACCGTGACTCAAATTCATAAAGTCGCTATAAACTCACACTAGAAATATCTGGAAGCCTCGAATCAGCAGACATCTGAGCAAAACACCATCACCACGGCCAGCTCAGGCCGCAGAGAATTAGGACCCGGACCAGAAAGGGGCAGGGGCGGGGACGGTGGGGTGGAGGGCAGGAGGGAGAACAAGCGTGAGAAAGGGGCAGAGAATCAGAGGGGGCCGTGCAGAGTGAGAAGAGGCAGAACTACGGTGAAGAACGGGCCTCATCCCAGCCGCTCCGACAGCCAGCTCACGGGGCACACGGAGCCTTGTGCCCACGGACGCGCCATCTTTTCCTCATCGAGTCTTCAGCGCAGACAGCAGCTGGGCCGGGCCTCCTGCCATCCGGCGCCAGGACCCGAGCGCACAGCCATGCAAACCACGACCACAGGGCCTGGCGCTGGAGTGCGAGGACGATGCAGACGGGGCAGTTGCTCCCAGCCCTCCCATGGAGCCACAAGGGAGCTGTGTGACAGGTGTGCATACGAAGGAGCACGTGTACATGCGAATGAATAGAAATCAGCTGAAATCTGCTTTTCAACACGTTCTGCCCAAGGGGCAATGAACAGAAGCAGTGGGGTGCTGCCCTCAGCGCACAGGTGGCTTTAACGTAGCGGTACTGATTTACATACAACCTTGTAAATGGATTCTAGAAGTTCCCAGGTTTCTGAAGCCTCCCTGAACACAAGGTGATGAGTCCCCAACAATGCGAACGGTGCTCTGGGGTTCGGTGCGCACAGGAGAGTCTTGGAACCCGGGAGGGGAATGAAGCATTGTCTGCCCACTCAGACCCACATGTGATGGTGAGAGCCCTTCGGCGACCCAGACAACCACACCCGGATGGTGCACCCCTGCCCATAGCAGGGGCTCCCCCCAGGAGGACGGCACACCTGTGCTAACCCTCAGTCGTCCGGGACCCGAGTGGCTGGGTGTCCAGAGGGATTCTGAAGGAAACTCATATCCAGGCCTCTAACTCTGAGGCTGGCGTCTTGTTCACCCCAAACACACTCACAGCAGCAGACACACAAACACGCACACAGCACCCACACACATGCACACCCTTTGTTCTTCATGCTGGTTGGCGACCTACCAAATCAACTCGCGACCCATGGTGTCCTGAGCCCGAGCTGGGTCTGTGACTCAGCAGCCCCGCCAGCTGGCTCCTGGCTCTCACCTCGCTGGCTCACCCCCTACCGCAGGGCTGCTGTGGGCACTGAGGTGCCCAGGCAAGTGCTCGACGAGTGACTCTCACACAGTAAGCGCTTTCACCTCAGCAAGAGTAGCATGCTTTGGCTTTATTTTCTAATTCAAAGTTCATTATTTACTGAATTTATCAAACCCAGGCAGCATAAATTCCAAGGACTGTTTGCCAACTGGCCACGTGATGGAGCAGTGCCTGAGGGATGGCCGCTGCATGCTGAGGGGGTGGCCTGGACCCACATGGGGCAGAGGGGGGAAGGCCTGGGGGCCGGGTCGGGTAGGGTGCAGGACAGGGCGGGGCGATGGGGCAGTGAAGGGAGCAGAGTGGGGCTCCCCCAGCCTGGGACTGGACCTGGAGGCAGGAGGGGCTGGACTGAGTCTGACACCCAGCAGGAGCGGAGCAGAGGGGCAGAGGTGGGGGCACCACCAGGGAGGGCCCTGAGGCCTGGGAGAGTGGGGCTGCCCTCAGGCTACCCTGGGAAGTACGGCAGGGGCCAGGCACCTGGGAATTTCCCAAACAATGCGTAAAGACGGATGGTTCAGCCTTGCGCTAGCATCAGCCCAGTCGCAGGGCACTTGCTCCGTATTTCAAGATGCCCTCACTTCCCAAAAGGCTCAGCTGAGCTGAACTACCAGCTCAGAAATACAGAACAGGGTGAATGACGCCTGCCCCTGATTCCTTAAAATGAGCATCTGCTGTGGGGGGTCCTCCGTGTTCCCAACCATGTCAGATTCTGAGGTGACCCAATGGGCACCTCAGATACAACCACGGGCTCCCTCCCCTACATAAAGTGTTCTCTCCTAGAAACAGGAGAAGAAAACAGCTAACGGACAGCCTCACTCCCACCTCCATCTCCTTTCACCCCGAAACATTTCAACGGCTCCAGAACTAGTTCTTTGCTCGACTCCAGAATGGCGGCGGCCAGAGAGTGCTTTCTGCCAAGGGCCAGAGATTGAGCACGCTTGGCCCTCCTGCCCATTCACTACCACATCACAAAAGCAGCCCTACACATGTGACGGTGTGTCTGGGCCTGGCCATGCTCAGACACAGCTGACCCTGCTCTCTCGGAGGCCATGCCGAGGCTCCCAGGGTGAGGTGCAGGCAGCAGTATGCCAGCAAAGGTTTGACCCCCAAATCTACCAGCATTACATCACAGAACCTCACGAGTCGGTTCTGGCCAGCTTCAGCCTGGTCCTGCCAGGAACACACACTGTGCTTGAATGTGAGCTTTTTGAGTGCTACTCCTTTCTTTTCAGACGGATTCCTTCTGCACACGCAAACCTGCTCTGGCATTCCCTCTAAAACTGCACCTCCAGGCCCACGGGCTCAGGACAGAGGCAGGCACAAGGAGATGGAAGCAAGTAGGCGAGCTGGACTTTGAGAAATGCAGCCTTTAGGAAGAGTAACCCCTGCACTGGCTCACTCGCAGACTGTCCATGCCAAGGAGGTGCCCCTTGTGAATCACCGTGCAGCCCAGACCCCATATTTATTAACCTGTTAACCAAGCGGGATGTATTTACACGTCCTAGTGAAAGAGTTTGCGCCCGTTATATGCTGCTAAATTAAAAAGGGAATTCCCTGGTTAACAGATTCACACTTGACAATTCTCACTGTTCTTTTATAGCTTTTAACGCAAAGGCATTTTTTCTAACTTCAATTTTAGATAGAAAAAAGCTACTTTTAAGAAATATTACCTAGTAAGTTAATTTTCCAAAGTGGTTTTCAAACTTTTCTTAAGCATAATTCTCCCAACTTTTAATAAAATGTAATCTGAAACCCCACTATATAAAAATAGAGTAAAGAGAAGAATATAAGTGGGTTCTTCAAATGGTTTAAATCTTCATGTCAGGTAGGAAACTGTTACACAGTAAACCCCTCTGTGGGGCCTGGGTTCCTGGGGGGCAGAGTTTGAAAACCAGTGTCCTACAGAAGCATGATCGCGCCTGAGGAGTGAACAGGATCGCGGAGGCTGAGCGGACACTGCTGTGGACATAAGACAACAGACTGGTTCTCGTGACTGCTGTCGACAGTGCCTCCGCCTTCGCCCTGCAGCCGCTGCACCACCAACAGGGGGCATGGGGCAGTCAAGGTCACAGAGAGCACGTAGACCCTGCGGCCCCTGGTCTCCGCAATCCTGGCACCCGAGTTTGGTTTGCTGCATATTCACTGCCCTGCTTTAAGAAGCCCCCACCGCCCAGCATGAATATGCAGTACATGAGGCCGAGTCCTCCTCCACGGCCCTGCGGGAGTCACAGCGCAGGGCCCCTGTGCTTTCACTTAGAACCCCGCAGGGACTCCTCCGTTACACACTCTGGTCCCGTCGGTCCCTCGGTCCTCCGATGACACCAGAACGAAAGTCTCAGTGTGTCCAGAGTGTCACAGAAAGTTCCAAAGTGTGTTAACAAGCCTTCGGAAGAGGGTTGCGAGGGGCCAGCTGACTAAAGGACAAGGACGTCTGCGGTCACACTCGATGGCACTGTGGCCCCGCCTCACCCAGCACAGCCACGCCCAGAGTCCTTCATCCCCGCCTGTCCCCGCACCCGTCACTACTTGGGGCTGGGTGTGCAATGGCCCAGCTCACAGTGCTCTGGGGAAGGCCGTGCCTCCTTGTTCGCGTGCTCGCGTGAGAGCAGGGGCCCTGCCCCAACGCCTGCTGCCCAGTCCGCGCTTGATGAATGTTTCCCAGTGAACACACCACTTTTAAAATCTCCGAATGCTTTTCAGCTACTCCGAAATTATAACACGCAGTTGGAAGCTGTAAAGCGCTTTGAAGAATGCCACCCATCCCATTTATGACAGGAAGCACTCCCTTCCTGTCAGTCCTTTTGATTTCAAGATTTACTGTTGAAGAGAAAAAAAAGTCTGTCCAGGGAATGTGATCTGGGAAGCCCATTAAACTACATTTAGCGATCCATTCTGTATCTGTAAACAGAAGACCAAGGCTCATGGCTTCTGGGAGTTAATAAGTCTAACACTGCAGTAAACAAACCTGCTTTTTCAATTTGGGTCCTTAAATTAGATTTAACTTTGCTTTCAAGTGGGTTCACTGCTGGTGAGGGAAGCCGGCCGGCAGCCGGGAGCAGGAAGCGGCCCGGGACAGGCAGGGTCTCCAGCAAGGGCTCTGTCTGGGGCACCTGTAGTGCCCGAGGAGAGGACCACGGAGCGGTCGCTGCACGGCGTCCCAGGAAGATTCCAACATGTGCACTGGATCCGAGCACTGCTCCTTGCTCTCACCTCACTGGTTCTTAGTCTCAAAGGGCTTCCATTGTTGACATTATTTTTTTTTTAACTAAAGCAAATTAAAACTTACTCTATCTGCTGCTGTCACCAGCCAGTCAGTAAATCCCCAGGCAGGGGCTTACGACAACAAGAACGGCTTCAGAGCCCTGGTCTCTCTTTCAAGGGCTCGTACTAACCTTGTTCCAGTCAGTCCCTAAGCCCTCACCTGCATGTCGACTGCCTAGTAACCAGCTGTAACCACTTATAACCAGAGCTGCAGCTCACACAAGATGGGGGCTTCAGAAGCCGCTCCCAGGATCCTGCTAAGGGCATGGGGTGACACGAGGTTCAGAGGTGAGCACGTCAGCACATATATCCTCTCAGGCAAACCTTGACCTGTCTTCCTTCTCCCATGGAGGTACTATTTGATTTAAGGACATTCATGCCATTAAAGTCTGCTGGCTCCAAAAGGAGAACTGGGAAGCACACGTAGGGCCTGCCTGGATACACAGCCCGGCCGCCCTCCTTCCCTGCTGACACCGTGCACTGACGGCAGCACGCTCCAATATGCGATTCTGCAGCTAGGAAACAACACACCCACCTGCTTTTTCCATTTCGTAACAGGTGACGCAGGGCCTCTGCTAAAAAAAAAAAAAGACTTTACTACTGGCAGAAAAAGAAGCCTGGGCCACCACCACTGACGAGCTCTCAGAGGCTGACGGGACTCCGGGGGCCGCGCCAGGTCGGCCGAAGGCTCGCGCTCCCTGCAGTGTTTCTCCAGGCCTCGGGTACTCCAACCACCGTGTGTGTCGGACACTGGTAGCTGCTATTCCAGAATACCTGGCGATCCAGGAAAAGTCATCTCCAAAAATTAAGCATTGGGTATCAGGATAAAAAAAACACACAAGCCCTCCTGGAGCTTATAGTTCAGTAGAAAGTCTAAGAAAAAGTCAGTAACTGGCAAGTATAAGCACCCATTCAAGGAAGGACATAAGAGGGTGCAGAGAGGGAAGCGGGGGACCCAAAGATGTGGTCAGAAAATCCCTATGCACACTGACAGCTGAAGGGGGGAAACACACTTGCTACTGGACAGGGCACCCCACGTCCAGTGTCCAGCCATACCATGTGTTCCACGAAAAATCCAACCCTCCCCTCCCCCACATCCTTACTGTCTGTCTCTTACTGGCAAAACCCTTCCCTACCGAAGCTAGAGAAATGGACGTGTAAAGACAAATCCCGAGACCTCAATGTAAAAACTAAAACTATAAAACTCTTAGAAAAGACATAGGCATAAATCTTCCAGACCTTGAATCAGACAATGGCTT
This sequence comes from Molossus molossus, assembly GCF_014108415.1. Taxonomy (NCBI): domain Eukaryota; kingdom Metazoa; phylum Chordata; class Mammalia; order Chiroptera; family Molossidae; genus Molossus; species Molossus molossus. Next base: position 85,375,658 of record NW_023425349.1, read on the forward strand.
CCGAGATTTGATACCAAAACAGAAGCAAAAAAAGAAAAAATAGATAAATTAGATTCTATCAAAATTGAAATGTCTGTGCTTCACTGTGAAGAAAGTGAGAAGAGCCCCGGCCGGTGTGAACCCGTTGGACGGGCATGGTCCCGTCACCACAAGGTCTCCAGTTTGGTCTCCAGTCAGGGCACACGCCTGGGTTGTAGGCTCAGTTCCCCAGGCGGGGGTGTGCAGGAGGTGGCCAATCAGTGTTTTGCCCTCACATCCATGTTTCTCTCTCTCCTCCTCCCTTCTTCTCTAAAAACCAATATAAAAATATTTTAAAAGGCCCTGGCCGGTTTGGCTCAGCGGTTAGAGCGTCGGCCTGCGGTCCTGAGAGACCCCTGTTCGGTTCCCGCTAAGGGCGCGTACCTCGGTTGCAGTTTGTCCCCGGCCCTGGTTGGTTGTGCGGGTGGCAGCCACTCGATGTGTCCCTTTCACATCGATGTTTCTCTCTCTCTCTTTCTGTTCCTCTCTCTCCCTCCCACTCTACCTGAACAAAAAATGGAAAAATGTCCTCGGGTGAGGATAAAAACAAAACAAAACAAAAATATATTTTAAAAAAAGAAAATGAAAAAAAAAAAGTGCTTGCAGAGAGGATATATTTGCAAATTATATACTTACTAAGAAATTTGTCCTAAAATATGCAAAGAACTACCATAACTCAGTAATAAAAAGTCAAACCAATTAAAAATGAGCAAAAGATCTGATTAGACATTTCTCCAAAGATGAACAAATAGCCAATAAACACATGAAAAAATGTTCAATATGATGTTACCAGGAAAATGAAAATCAAAACCACAATAAAATATTCTTTCAGCCCTGGCTGGTTTGTCTCAGAGTGTAGAGCATCGGCCCGCAGACCAGAGAGTCCCCAGGTTCAGTTTCCGCTAAGGGCATGTGCCTCAGTTGCAGCTTGTCCCTGGGTCCCAGTTGGGGTCATGTGGGTGGCAGCCACTGGATGTGTCTCTCTCATGTCGATGTTTCTCTCTCTTCCTCCCTCTTTCCCTCCTGCTCTATCTAAAGATAAATGCAAAAATGTCCTCGGGTGAGGATAAAAAAAAAAAAAAAATATATATATATATATATATATTCTTTCATACTCAATAAGATGGCGGAAGTAAAAGAGACAATAACAAGTGTTAGCAAGGATGAAGAAAACGGGAACCCTCATACACTCCTGTGAGAATGTAAAGTGGTGCAGTAGCTTTGGAAAAGTCTGGCATTTCCTCACAAGGTTAAACAGTTACCATATGACTCAGCAATTCCACTCCTAGATACAGACCCAAGAAAAGTGAAAACACGTCTACACTAAAATGCTTACAGAGAAGTGTTCGCAGCAGCATTATATGCAATCGCCCACATGTGGAAACAACCCAAATGTCCATCAACTGATGATGAATGAATAAATAAACAAAGGTGGTTTATCTACACAACTGAAAATATTTGGCGAAAAAAAAATAAAGTAGCCCTGGCTGGTTTGGCTCAGCGGTTAGAGCATTGGCCTGCAGTCCAGAGAGACCCGGGTTCGGTTCCCACTAAGGGCATGTACCCCGGGTGCAGTTTGTCCCCAGTCCTGGTTGGGTCGTGTGGATGGTAGCCACTCGATGTGTCCCTTTCACGTCGATGTTTCTCTCTCTCTCTCCCTCTCTCTCCCTCCTCCTCTATCTGAACAAAAAAAATGGAAAAATGTCCTCGGGTGAGGACAGCCAGTGGGGCTCAGTGGTTGAGCATCGACCCATGCACCAAGAGGTCACCGGGTTCGATTCCTGGTCAGGGCACACACCCAGGTTGTGGGCCAAATCCCCAGTAGGAGACATGCAGGAGGCGGCCAATCGATGTTCTCTCTCACTGATGTTTCTCTCTCTCTCCCTCTCTCTTCCTCTATCAAATTAAAAAAAAACCCGAAGTACTGATACACGCTAAAGCATAGATGATTACTGAACAAACATGCTACCTTAAAAGAAGCTGGCCACAAAGGTCGCATACTGTATGTGATTCCCTTTACATGGAAATCCAGAATAGGCTAATCTATAGAGACAGAAAGATTAGTGTGAGGCCGCGGACCTGGGAGCAGGGGAGGGATGAGAATGACGGCTAACAGGTACAGGATTTCTTTTGGGGATGATGACAATGTTCAACCACCGATTTTGGTGATGGTATAACTTGGCGAATATATGGGTAAATTGCATACTGTATGATTATTTCACAAAAATGTTATTAAAAACAACCCAGGAGTCAAGTTGGAAAATGCAAAGGGTACTATTTGATGCAGTCATTCCTGGGGAAACCACCTGGTGCCTGACGGCTGAGCCAGCTATGGGCTGCTGCTCTCTGGCTGGCTGGTCCCTCTGATGCTCCCAGATTCCCTGTGCTCAGCCTGGGCATCTGCTTCTACCAAGGTGGGCAAGACCAGCTAGTCTATGGAACACAGACCGTGAGGTTCAAGGGTGCAGCAAAGCAACATGCAGACCAAGTGGTTAAAATTCATTTTAGTGCCATCTCTTAAGTTCAGTTGATCTTTAAATGTCATACCCTGACATACAAACAAGATACCACCATTTGCACATAAACAGGTGCCCATTCATTCTTTAAAAAATTTGAATCTGATATAATTGCTTTCTCTTTGCTCTCAAACATCAGCACACACATTCCTACGAAAGAGGCACAAGTTGCCAAGGGCTGTGTGGGGTCTGTCGAGCACTGGCCCCTCCCAGCAGGGAGGTGCAGGGACCCTCTCCAGCTGCTGAGCATGCTTCAGGCTCATTCTATCTGCAGTCTGCCGTTTCACAGACCCAGGGCCAGACTGAACTCTCAAATCCTGGTGTGCCATGTAAAGAGAGAGCAGAGAAAGGTATACAGGAAAGGCACCAGAGGGAGAAATGCAATCTGGACAGAGATTTGAGCATTTTGGAAAAGTGAGCCCTCTGCTTTAGGGCATCTACGGGGCATGTTACATAAAAATACGGCCCAGTCTACAGCTGTGAAAGAAAATGGCAGTGTTCACAGATGACTGTGTGCTCTCTTGGCATGGATTTGAGTGCAGAAATCTAGTACAAAAATATGTAAACTACTGACTGAGGTATAAAAAAAGCCTGAAGCACCAATAAAACCCAATGTGTTGATTTCACCCTCAAGACCTTTAGAGACAAAATGAACAGGAAACGTAGCTGGGTTTGGGGCTGTTCAGAAAGAAGAGCACAAGGGCGACATGGTGTGTACCCCAGAAGATGTGCACATGTGCGCATCCCTGTGAGCACGTCCTGACAGACCGGGGTGCACACTGCGGGAGCAGACAGTGCCCCCCAGCCTTCCCACAAGGACCTGCTGTGTCCAGTGGCAGAAGCAAACGGCAAAGGACAACAAGTGACCAGGAACTTTTCTAATCAAGTCTGGCTGAACCTGTAGCTAAAAGCCCATGTATTAAATGCGCTTTTCCTTTTATTTACAGGCTCTAAATATTATGACTTGATTGTAACTAGGTCCGTTTAAGAACACTCAGGCAGATTTTGCCATCAGTGGCTCTTTTTATTTCTTTGCTGTATTATTTAACAAACATCTGACCAGCTCCAACATGCTGTAACAATTCAAGGTAAATACACAGCCAGTGGCCTCAGGAATAAGAGCAGAATGTTGATCTAAAAGATGCCAGTTTTTTCCTTTGTCATTATTTACACCCATTTTTGAAACACCTCTTCACTGCAGTACAGCAGATGAGGTGTTACCTGTTGCAAGGTTTCTACAGAAGAGTTTTGGGGAAGCCCTGGCCGGTGTGGCTCAGTGGTTGAAGCATCGGCCTGCACACCAAAGGGTTGTGGGTTTGACCCCTGATCAGGGGCGCACACCTGGGTTGCAGGTTTGATCCTTGGCCCCAGTTGGGGCACCTGGGGCATGTATGAGAGGCAACCAATCAGTGTGTCTCTCTCACCTCAATGTTTCTCTCTCTCTCTCTTTCCCTCCTCCCTCTCTCTCTCTCTCTCCTTTCCACTCTCACTAAAAATCAATGGAAAAAATATCCTCGCGTGAGGATTAACCAAAAATAAAAAAATAAAAGTTCCAGGGGCACCAAAGTAACTAACAAAGAAGGAAAACTTGAAGAAATACCAAGAGATACCTTCCTAACTCTGAAGAAAATCTTCTAAAACATTTGTTTCATAAACCAAATACAAACAAACACATGTACATATAACTAAAGAATTATATAAGAGCTCTGTTCTCTCCCACATCATTAAAGGCACATGGTTTGAAAAGACAGACAAGTCTAAAGCAACTAAAGAAAAACCCCAGTCCCTTTCTCAGCCCACACCCGGGCCAGCTCTCGAGCTCTGGGAAAGGGGTGGCGATGCCCTGTCCAAGGACAGCTATGCCCCCTCACAAGCACGGCCCTGGCTTTTAAAAAATAAATAAGCCACACTATTAATAGCTCACATACTGAAGTCCAGATTCATTAGCATATGACCAGGTCAAGAGGCCAATGAGCTGGACCCTGTGTCCCTGTGCAGAAACTGTGATGAACAGCCCAGTGCTGGGCGGCAGGTGTCGATCTGCCTCTCCGGAAGCCCCTTCCATCTGGCCCTGCATCTTCCGCCCTGAGAACCACTCACTGACTGCCACTCATGCCTGACCCCACACTGGTCACTTTTTTATATTCAATCTGAAAACATGCCTCGTGGGCACAGGACGGTGCCTCCAGACAGTACTGGGTGAGGACCTGGGGCCTCGGGAGGGATGGAGGGAGGAAGGGGCCCCAAGTGCTGGACAGATGAGATGGGGCGGGACTCTGGCACTGTCCCCTGAGGTCCCCGAAGGCCACCCTCATACCCTGTCACAGGACCCATCATCAGCAAGGGCAGTGTCTGCCTGTGTGCCTAGATTCTGCGCTGGGCACACCAAGGCCACCCAGGCCTTTTACTGACAGAAACTGGTGAGCTTCTTGAAGTGGCAACAGAGCTGAAGGGAATCCCCCCACCCCTCTAAACTCTCCTGTGAGGAAAGAAAAGAAGGCAGCAATGTTTACCGCGTAGCTGATGTACCAAAGCGCAGCTGCGGGAGGGCAGGGAACAGAGTCCCAGCACCCTTATCCTGAGCAGGAGTTTTATCATGAGAGAGAACAAGTGCATCACAGCCACTGATCAACTTCAGAATTCAGAGACATGATGCCTGCTAACCTTTATTCCTCTCTGCCCTTTCAAAGCCTCTCTCAAGGTCTGTGAATCATGAAATGCTCCCAACTCACAGGGACTGTGCTTTTGGCCAAAAGGAAATTGAGATAAGCAGCGGGCAGCTGCACTCCGGGAGTCACACCCTTCGCCTCCGGACTGCAAGTACCTGCTGTGGTGTTTTCTCTTCGAGCTAACAGCGGGCAAGGTTAAAATCCACGCCCTCCCTGCATGCGGGCTCAGTGTTTCCAAGGCTCCTCAGCAGAGCCCAGGGACAGCGGCGGTGTGGCAGAGGCCTCCGGGCTGGGCGTTTTTCCATCTGCAGTCAACCTTGGAAGTGTCCTTCCCAGAGCAGAAAGCTGGGGCTCTGGGCCCTTGGAGCGCTAGTGGTGGAACAGGTTTGTCCTCACTTGTTAATCTGCTTCTCTCCAGGTACTTGCTACTCCTGCTTTGTTTGCGACTCTTTGTTTTCTTCCCAGGAGACTGTTCACCTCTCCGAGGTCCCACTCTGGGGCCGGGGAGAGCACAGCTGCGGCGGCTTGCCTGCTGTTAACCACTTTCCCAGCTGCTCCACTGCAAGCGGCAGCCCCGTCCAGCCCGAGGAGCTGAGATGAAAACCTTCTGTGGCCAGTGGCTGCTCTGGGGCAGTGTTCTTCACTAGAGCGGCTTTGCCTGCACAAGGCATTCCACAGTGTTCTGGAGACATTTCTGATGCCACAACTGGGGGTGGGTTGCTACTGGCATCTCATGGGCAAACACCAGGGATGCTAAACATCCCACAATGCACAGGACAGCGCCCCCAGCAGGCAATTATCCAGTCCAGTTGTCAGAGGAAGCTCCCCCTCCCCCCAAACTCACCAAGCCCCCAGATCAAGAACTCGTTAACCAGATGCTTAGGAGCAACAGTTGAGTATACTATACTGCTTCTCTTTCTCCCTGCCAGTCTTGACAGGTTAAAAGAGAAAGATCAGCCCAGCCAGTGTGCTCAGTGGTTAGACCACCAGCCTGCGCACTGAAGGGTCGCAGGTTTGATTTCTGGTCAAGGGCATACACCTGGGTTGCAGGTTTGATCCCTGCCCTGGTGAATTGGGGTCATGGGGGAGGCAACCAATTAATGTGTGTCTCTCTCCATCTTCCATTCTCTTAAAAAAATAAAATCTATTTCACATCAAATGAGAGATGATGAATCTCTCATCAACAGAAAGCACATGAAGGCTGTGGATGCTCCCCAACTTTTCTCAAATCATGCTGTTAACCCTGTGAAGAAGGGGTTATAGCAGTTTTCAAACTGTGCACCATGATTCATCAGTGTATTTTAAAATCAATTTACTGCATCACAATGCACTTTTTTAAAAAGAAAGTGAAACAGGAAATAATAGAAAATATGAGTAACAATAATTTCATGACCATTTTTGCCACTTGGCTGTAGTAAAAAAGCCAGGAAGCCAGCAGCCTAGTCCAGGCACTGCTGTGCAGATGAGGAAAATGGGGTCCCGGGGCGGTAGGCAGCCTGCGGGGGACCTGGGACCCCAGTCTAGTTCATTGTGAAGTCAGGGCCTGGGCCAATGCCAGGCGCTCAGCCTAGGATCCAAACGGAAGAGTTGCTCATGGGCACACGGCAGGTGCCCTTCTCTTCACGTGGGGCCACCCGGGGCACCATGAGAGCGGTGCCCCGATGCAGGCTGGCGGGAGAGAGACGACACCCACTTTCCACTCCAATCTAGCCTAGGAGACGTCTCCCTTCTAACCAACAGTGTTTCCCCAAACTGGGAATGGCCTTCCCAGAAAATTAGTTTTCTCACTCAATCCACCAGCTGAAACATCAGAGCAGGGCCTGCTACCGTGGGGACCTTTCTGACGAATGCCCACTACTCCCACCTAAGACAGTAAGACAGCAAGGTGCCGTTTCTGAATTTTCCCCAAACGTACTTGAGGTGTGTTCCCAATTTTGAAGTGCTCAACTACAGTCTGTAGAAGTAAAGTTGGTTCAAGGTCAGCCGTGGGCTCTTGGGAAAAAGGTCACAGAGCCACGTTCCATGGATCCTTGCCTCACCATCACGGGGCAGCTATTTTTATAGCCGGAGGGACCCGCGGCAGAGGGCAGAAAATTCATTACTTAAAATGGGATCTTAGAAAATATCTGTTATTCCAAGAATCAGTCGTCCAACGCATTTTTAAACTCTCATGGCTCTTCATTTGAGCCAACCTGCTAAAAAACGGAAGACAAATGCTTCTATGAACAAGTTCCCTCCAGCTCCTTTTCCATCATGGTTCAAGGAGCCCAGCACATGGTCAGCCGTGTCAGCACGGAGAGACAGTGGACTCCCACGTTAGCCCACACAGCGTCCCCACCAGCGTCCCCTCTTTTCAGAGGTGCCAATGGGAGTGGGCTGGCAGGGCTAGGATGGCTTAGGGTGGTACGCTTTGCTCTGCCAGGTTCTTACTCTATTTGTCCTTGGGCACTTTTCCTTTCAGATTCCAAGCACGTGGTGTCCCCTCCCCCAGAGCAGACCTGGGGACTCGGCCCACACGTGTGACCTACCACCTCAGACGTGAAAAAGACTGGCGCCCCACTCTGACCAACCGATCAGACATTCTGTGAACACACCAAACACAGAGCAACACAAGTTGCACAGACATGGAGCTACAGAAAGAGAATTATTAAAAATAAACGTCCCAGTGGGCCTGTACCCGCCCACCCACACAGAGAGAAGGAAGGAAGGAAGGAAGGAAGGGACAAGGGGAATGACGGAAAGGAAGCTAAAGCACCTGCTGAACGGAGGGCCCCTGGTTTGTGCTAGGAAGGGCCGTTCACACCGGCGAGACCTGGCGTGATGCACGAGAACATCCCGCTCGGCCAACAGCTGCCTGCAGCAGACCTGGCCAGCGGCGGGCAGCGAGGGCTCGGCTGAAGGAGCTGTGAAGGAATGCTCACCTCCTCGACAGGGGCTTCCTGTGGGCAGTGCTCGCAGGAGACACTCCAGTCCAAACAACAGTGAGGGGCGTCTTCCCATGCCCCTTGGGAATACGGGGCGACACCCTACTCTAAGTCATGAGCACTCCCTGCTGAGCTGAGGCTCTTCCGCAGACACCTCATTCAGCACTGTGGTCCCAGGGGTCCGAGGCAGCACCCTGAACACAGCATCACAGCGATAGCTAACCTGCTCCTTGCCAGGAAATACCTCTAGAACATTTTCCCGCAGGGACATTCCAAACACAGCCTGCCACACTCCAGGGTCTTTGGCCAGCTCTCCAATGCACGTCATTTAGTACATATTTAAAAGCCCTGATAAGAACTGAAAGAGACTATCCTTATTTGTTTAGGTCAAGGAGAAGCACCAAGAATAAAGTCAGAATCCTCAAGACTTCCCCCACCAAAAAATAATTCTTTCTTCTGGAAATAAAATGTTCTGTCACTTAAAATAAAAGCAGATGGTTATTCAACTAAATTCAGCTAATTTGTGTCACAATAAATCACACTTAACTAATAAAGTTTCTAGAAAACACCCTGGTTGGCCAAAATCCTATTGCTTTTCTGGTCCTGAGTGACATTTCAAGGAAACGTCAGTGAGATAAGCTGTCGGTGTGACTAACTCTGTGCCAGGATGAGAGAGCTGAGGAAGAGGTGCACTGTCAGAATGAAAGCCCAACAGGGCACATGCTCGGTCTGGCCCTCGCCCACCTCAGCAAAGGGGTCAACAAACTCCAGATGGGACAGACCCAATCAGCCCGAGGCTATGAGTGTTGTGTATGTTTTAGTGTTGTGTATGTTTTTAAAAAGTTTGAAACCGTGGACGGTTTTCTCAGTGGTTAGAGCATCAGCCCACGAACCAATGAGTCGTGGGTTCGATTCTGGTCAAGGGCACGTACCTGCGTTGTGGTTCATTCCCCGGCCCTGGTCAGGGTCCTGTGGGAGGCAACCAGTCGATGTATCCCTCTCACATTGATGCCCCCCCCCCCCCCATCTGAAGATAAATGGAAAAATATCCTCAAGTGAGGATTAAAAAAATAAAATGGTTTGAAGAAGGAACAACAAAAACAGGAAGGACTTTCTTGAGACATGATGATGACATGAAACCCAAGTGTCAGGGTCCACGCACAGTTTTACGGAAGCACAGGCCTGTTCTTGAGCGCGCTGTCTCCATGCAGCTTCCATACTGCGATGGCACAGGTGCAGAACTTGGACAGTCACCGTGTGGCCTGGATATTAACTGTGTGTTCCTCTGCAGTGTCTCCTGACCCATCCTTGCACAGGCCAAGCTCACACATTTGCACTTGCTGCTGCCTCTGTATGGAAGTCACCCTAGGATCTTAGCTTGAATGTCACCTGGTCTCTCCTGAATACTCTACCTAGAGACAACTAGCCCAGTGTCACCTGTATACCTCCTTTGTAACTCCTACAGAAAGTGTTTTGTTGATTTACTTTTAAGCTGTTTTTCCAGAAGAATGAAAACTTCCTCAGGTGACCCTCGGGGGTCGTGCTCACTGCTACATCCCTAGTACCTGGCAGAGTACTAGTGGACTGCATGACACCACCCTAGTTCTACCAACCGAGCAGAGCCATCCTCTGGCCCCAGTCTCCTGTCACCGGAGATCCAAGCTGAGGAGAATGCCCTGGCTTTAGACCATCACAGTGCAGTTTGTGAGACGTAAAACAAGCAACCAAATAAAACCTGTTACACTTCTCAAAGGTTTAAGAGGTTATATATAACTAAGCTGAGCTGGAAGTTAAGAACACGATGTGTTTTAAGCCAAAAGGAAAGGGAGTAAACAGTGTCTACCACCTCATGGCTTCCGGGCACAGAGTGACAGGTGCCCGGGACCTGCTTTGATCCTTCCGCCTTCGTCTGTCCACTGCTCATCACTGGCATTTCAGTGGTATTCAGCTCTAAAACCTAACCTCATGTCTTTACATAGAAACATCTTTAAACATGAATTAAAATAACGGCTGGCATTTGGAATCACCTATAAACAAAAATATTAAGAGCTGAAATAAACAGCAACTGTTGCACATCTATCTAAGTTCAGGTGGGTAAAAAGCTTCATGTGTCTTCTCTAAAGGTTTTCAATTCACTCTTGTATATATGGGGCTTTAAAATAGAAAACAATGGCCCTGCTAGGGTGGCTCAGTTGATTGGAGCATAATCCCATACACCAAAAGGTTGCAGGTTCAACGCCTGATTGGGTTGCGGACAGGAGGCAACTGGTCAACGTTTCTCTCTCTCTCTTAAAAAAAAAAAAAAAAATCAATGAAAACATGTTCTCTGTTGAGGATTTAAAAAAAACTAAAACAGTGTCCATCTTACCTTTTAATCTACTAATAAGTTGGCTTTTCTCCCTTTACTCCATTTTAATAATTGTGAAATTAATTTTAATAGCATTTTATTTAACCCAACATATCCAAAATGTCATTTTGACATTTTAATCAAGAAGAAGAAATTATTAGTAACATATTTTGCTTTTTTTTACACTAAGTCTCCAGTACCCACTGTGCCTCTCACACCCACCCCACAGACCACGAGCTCAGCAGCCATGTGTGCCTGGCGGCCCCCTTACCAAACTGCAGGTCTTATTTTTTTTTTTTAATCCTCATCCGAGGATTTTTTTTCTTCTTCTATTTATCTTCAGATAGAGTTGGAGAGAGGGACAGAGAGGCAAAGAGAGAGAGAGAAACATCGACATGAGAGGGTCTTATCGACTGGCTGCCTCCTGCACAACCCTGACCAGGGCCAGGGATGAACAGCAACCGAGACACAAGCCCCTGATCGGAACCGAACCCACGACTCATTTGTCCACAGGCCGATGCTCCAACCACTGAGCCCAACCAGCCATGGCCCACACTGCAGTTTTTAAATGTTCAGTTATTTTCAACTGAACACAAACCCAACTTACCTGTATATCGGGAGTTTTATATAAAAGAGATTTTCTGGTGCCTGTGTATTTTACTTAAGATGACCAAATACAATAAATATTTATTTTCTGCATATATAAAAATATAAATAAAACCCCAGCACTCATTGTAGGATTCACACTGCATTCTTTACAGTGAGCTCAGAGATATTCAGAGCCACATCATACTGCTTTCCCACAAGCATCCAATTTTGCTTTTCAAACCACAGCTGTTAGATTTAGCTTTCATTTCCGTTGCACATGGCTCCTTTCCTGTCCTGACTGAAGGCAACCAAGCAGCTCTGGCACGCCCGAGCCAAGTTTCCCTGGCGTGCAGCAGGACGGCGCCACCACCCAGCACAAGATGACCCACCCGAGCTTCTCATTCAGAGCACCCCACCCTGCCTGCTCATTCCTTTCCGAGACTTATATCCATCCTTACGATTTCAAAGGTAAGAGGGAAAAACCCCAGTAATAAGCTGGTTCCGGGCCCCCTGCTGGAGGCAGCACAGCCGGGAAACAGTTTCCACGGGCTAGGGGGACTTGCTCCGCACTGGGGCACAGGGCATGAGGCAGGGCTAATGGAAATCACAGCTCCAGCAGTTTGGGAAGCTATGGGACGGACCATCATGGTTCACAACAGCAAGGGCCCCACTGTTTACATCGAGGGCAGTCCTGGTTACCTCTGCATCCTGCTGGGGGAGGTGGTATGTCCTTTCGAGGCTTTGCAGAGTTCTGGGGTTCAGGGTCTTCTGCTCCAAGAGATGCTCCAAAAGCAAAACCAGCTGGTCTGGAAGGAGCTGAGGGCAAACCAAATAGCCAGTGAAAATGCCTTTCAGGTTACAAGAAATTAAACCCAAACGTTTAAAACAAAGACAGTAAAGCCCAGGGTAACGTGAAGTTTGGTAAACCTCAGGGTTTGCACTGCATCCTCAAAGACACAGCTTCCTAGGGTCTGATTAAGCTGTATTCTCCATGGCTTATTATGTCAGTTCTGTATATAGAGCAGATCAAAACTGTGCTTTTCTTTTTTCTTAGGTTGTCCAACGTATTTTTTAAAGTTGTACAATGCGATTATTTAATATACATGCACTGTGAAATTATTAAAACTATACTCATCTTCATAAAACCTTCTCATGGTTGATTAGATCCCTTTCTTGATGGCAAACATATGCCAAAATGTCATTTAACCTAGACAAAGACTCAAGACACCACCTGATCTTAGGAAGTTTAACAGAAATAAGGTGCTTTCAGATTTCCTTCCTTACCATTTGTACACTAAGAAATAAAGAGCATGTCATTAAACAAGAACTATGTCTCACAAAGACTCCCCTATAAAAATTAAGTTTATTATTCCATTAAACATTTTTAAAATGTTGTAAACATGATCATACACACACAGTCACCCACATTCCTAAGTTTTCACACGGGATAGGTAAAAACTGGTGTTGCCAAGTTAAGGACAAAGAGAGGAGGGTGCTTTAATATGGTACAAAAATAATGGGTATTTTATGAACAAACATCTGTGAAACCCAAGGATGGAAAGTATCTGTCTCACTCGTCACTGTACCTCACTGCCTAGTTCCGCCCAAGAACAGACAGTGCTCACAAACTGAATGAGGAGGAAAGAATACATTGTAGGAACTGAAAAATATTGATTCTAAAATTAAGGTTTTAAAATTTTTACTATGAATGCCACTACTCTCTCCACTTAGCTTTACTCCTTCCCTACTTAGGCCCTGAAAATCCGTCAATGAACCCAAATTTACAAGTCTGCAAGTCAATGCAAGCCCAACAGAATATTCAAAACAATACTTGGATTTTAATCCCTATTTTCTGTTATTCTCAAGAAATTTTTAAAATTATTGGCTTCTCTCCCCACCTCTCTTTACCTTGCTACCCCAAATGTGCACTCTGCCGGCCCTGCCCTTTCCCGAGGGCACAGCATCCACCACGTAGTTCCACAGAGAAAGCATTTCTTGTCGTCCTCACCTCACCCCTCGGAGTTCTCATACAACCCCACCTCCCGACAGGGACACAGGGACACACACATCCCTTGATTCTTGGACATTTTTATTTCCTTAACATTCTTCCACTCCTGTGGATCTTTCTCAGGCCGACAGGTGAAAGTAGGTGCCTTCAGCCAAAACAGGGTTACAACCAGCACTGACCAGTGAGGTTCCCCACAGAGACTCAGAGAACAACTGACATTTTCCTTCCACAGAAGTCATGTGCCTATAAGATGCTTTGAAGATAACTACTACGTAACAACCAGAAACAAAAACACCAGTTTTCTACTTTATAGTTTTAGACACACAAGCCTACTCTTTTATGACGTTAGAAGAAATCTGCTGTTTTACGAAACAGGACAAATCCAGGGCCACCAGCCTCTAAGAGCCTCCCCACCTAGTCACACCATGAGCCCTTCCCTGGTGGGGGCTCGGTGCTCTACCTCAGCCTCAGCAGCACCCCAGCCACCAGGCCCTCCTCCTTGCCCTGCCACCTCCCTCTCTGGAGCTTCCTTCCCTGAGGTCCAAGATGGGTCCTTCTGGAGGCTGAGCCTTCAGCCTGGCCTGGAGTGCATCCCTCAGACCCCTAAGGTCACTCCCGAAGGTTCTCCAGCCTCTTCACAGAGCCTCCCTCTCTCCCCCATTAGGGTCACTTCCTACCCAACCCAGCCCTTTCCCAAGTATGCTCCACACAACCCCCACCCCGAGGTGGCCTGGCCTGGGCACCTATGGAGCTGCAGCCCACCTGCCCCTACAGGCTGGGGAGGGGAGGGCCCCAGACGGGTCAGAGCCGCCACCCGGTCCTGCCCACCACAGGCATTCTCAAAGCTGGTAGCTGCCAAGCCCAGGGCAGCAACAGCTTGAACGCTGAGGCCAGAAAGACGGCTTCTGGGAAAGGGCCCAGCCTGATACAGGGCAGAACCCCATGGGCTGGGGGTGGGGGCCTGGTTTCCTAACTAAGTCAGCAGGAACCAGCTTGGGCAATTTGCAGAATTACAGGGAAGAACAGAGCAGAAAGAGAAGCATTTCCCTATTATGTGCCCACACTTACAAAGAGGCCTATTGTTAGAACGCAAGTTTGGGATTTGGTTTAAACTAGAGAGACCCACAGAGGAAAGTAATCCTTGAGGAAGAAGACTAGCTTGGTCCTCAACTTAACCTAACTGGGTTAACCAATAAATGCAACTCTGGTTTAAAATAAAAGAATCACTGATATGTGAACCCATAAAAGTATCAGGAGTCACACTTTCCTGTCTCCTGCAGTCTTTCTCTAAGCAGGAGTTCATGCATCTGCACAAAGACTGAGAAAAAGGTCCCTGGAAGTTTTTGTCCTCTCCTAATTTTTACACAATGGAAAAATACTTAAAGCTAAGCCCCTTGACTAAAGATAAACAGCTGAGAAGGAACAGAGGAGGTTTTTAATAAGTTTAATTTGCTCTAATTGGAGAGGTAAAGAACAGGCACGCACACGGCCGCCAGGTGGGCCTCCTGGGCACAGAGGCGCCACTGCTCTGTGGCAAGAGCCGGCCTGTTCAGAGAAGGAAGAAGGCACAGGACCTCCACACAGGCGTGAGAACGGCCCTCCCTAATGCTGAGGGTGCTGCTTGGCTCACGCTTCAGAATGGGCTTGTGTAAGTGATTCTCAATTAACAACCTGTAGCCGCCTGTCTTTCAACTCTAACTCTTCTAACTCGCCAGGGAAAAATGTAGTGTCTAGACAATATGAAAAGTGGAGAAAAATCAGTGATCAAACACTATTTTAGTACAGACAATAAAACGAGTTCAGTACTTTTCATTCACAAATGAATAAGTATACATTACATAATTTTTACATGATATTACAGACCTTAAAAAAGGATATTAAAGCAAAAATATGTTAAGTAGCTCGTTTTAATACAGTATATTTCCCTTTGTAAAATAAACATTTATTCCCTGGCAAAGCCATCCTATGATGAGAAAGAAATACTATGTAATAAACCAAAAGTCTGCAAAGCAACTGAGAGAGAAACACTCCAAAGTGTGCCCGGATGCTGTGCGGGGCAGCTGGCACGGTGGCAATGGCAATACTGTGTGGGCCATTCCACTCCGCCACAGAAATCAAATATCATTTCACATGACTCCTAGGCCAACTGCGTTTTAATACAGCAGCACTGAGAGACAAGCACTACGGAGTGATTAAGGAAAAAAGTACATGCTTCAGAGCATTATCTCATCAGAAGGCAGCTCCGTCAAGCATTATAAAAAGAACTTGCTTTTATTTCTGAGGGTCTCCTAGTGCTCACAGTCACAGTTCGACAGCGACAGAAATAGAAAGTCCTTTCCTTTGCACAAACAAGGACTTCATGACAGAGTTATTATTTTTTCCATATGGAAACCAGTTGGTATTTTTAAAATGCATCTGCCTCAAAACTTAGACAAAATAATGCTATGAGGTGCCAAAGTCATGTGGATACTTGAAATAGAGAACTTCACTCCATGGTAAAACTTATTCAAATACAAAAAAAAACCAAAATGCTAAAGGGCATCAGGCAATACAAATGCTATTTGTTAAGGATTTAGAGGTCTGTATTCTTGCTCTAAACATGGAGGATTCCACCCAACTACCCAGCAATGTACAAAGAAAAAGGAAAGTCTACCTGGTATTTTTCCCAGTCAACTTAAGAGCTGAGGCAAGGCACACCATTTGAATGGTTTTTCAAGTTTCTACACAGACTCTTGGAAAGAAAATATGAATTTCCCAAACCCACCCTCCCAGTCTACAAGCAGCACAAAGAAAACAAACCCTGACTCTTCCAAAGCCTCATACTGCTGTCATGGGGGCATCACTCACTCCTGGCTCCCAGAAGGACCACCCATGTAACTGAGGCCTTCCACCATTCCTTCCATTAGCAGAATCAGAAAAGGCCAGCTCATCTCCTACCGAAAATGTCACTGACGCATCTCACTACTGACCTTGCTCAGACAGGTCCTGACACAAGGAACGGGGTGCAGATGAACATCTGAGCCCCACTGTCTGCACTCCTCCAAAAGCAAAGGAGGGCACCTCCCTCAAGGCCCAGCTGGCGTGCTGCGGCCACGAAGGAAGTCTGTGAGAGGCTCCCAGACAAGGAAGGAGCCCGAGACTAATGCAGCCTCCGATTGACAGTGGCGTGAGTTCTATTATTACCCCATTATCACTCTGGGATCTGTGCCTAAATGAAGCATGCTTCCTCCCTGATGCCATTTCCTTTTATCCTGGCTGGAGACTAAAAGCGGATCAATGGGGGTAATACTTATGATGTCACTTCAATTTACAGCAACGGCCTCCCTCTCTTTCAGTCTGTCTGAAATACACAGAAAGATCAATTCTTCCCAAAAATGGTTAAAAAATGCTTAGGGAGCATTCTTCTTCCAGAAAAGCATTCTCTGCTATATTTGTCTATGTTTCTACGGCAGGAACTGTTTACACTGAACAAAAACAGAAGAAATGGGGGAGGGAAAAATCTCAAATTCCCCTGTATGCCGGAGACATGCTGGCTGAAATTCAACACAAGCAGGGTCCAAACCAGACTCAAAGCGGCTGACCTTTGAAAGTCACATGCAGGAGGCTTTCTGGCATAGGGACACAACAGAGACAGCAGTTCTCCTTTGCCCCTTGGATTTAAAAGGTAATCCCACAGATATAAAAAGCCCCCCCCCTTTTTAAAATAAGCTTTCCCCAAAACTAACAAATTCCTTCTGACTCCTCCCAGAAAACACACCCAACCACACTAGACACCCTATGGTGCCTCCACCGACCGTCCACAGGCAGGAGAGCAAGCAGTCACCATTCACATAGTTTTCTCATTAGGGGCAAAGGAACTCGGACTACAGGACACAAGACAGAACCTGAAAACAAGGCACTTTCAGACACTGCTCTGAACCAGAGTAAGAAGAAATCTCTAAGTTGTATACATTTCCATATGCTATTTGAAAATGGGTTAAAATCAAGACATACTTGACAAAGTTCCTCAAAACAAGAGTTCTCCTTACGCACAACACACAAAGAAACACAATCCTGAAAGCGTGAGGTCACTGGCACTCAGCTGACCCTGCCGGCCCAAACACTAGCCACGTCTTCACTTCCAGGTTAGTGTATACAGTAATCTCCTCTCACCTACCACTTTCTTAATGATAAACATTTTTACTGTCAAAAATGAACTATTTAATAATATGTACACTGGCCAGTGTCTGTCCAAGAGCGGATGTCAACTAGGATATTATGATAAATAATTAAAATATTTTTAGTCCAAACTAGTAACTTGTATGTAGGAAAAAGAGAATTGATTTGAACTGCTACCAAAAACAAACTGAAAACAAAACTTACAAAAGAAAAACCATCTTTTACATGTTGAAGCAAAAACTTAACACATTTTAAAGAATTACCAAATTTAAGTATAAAAGTCTGTATATTTCACATTATTTGGGGGGCACAAATTTAATTTGCCAGCAAATCAAAGTCACAATGAAATAATTAGAAATGAAAATAATTTTCTTCAAAATAAAACTATCAAGAGCATATATCTGTCCAGCACAATCAGTTATTTTTAATTATCAAACATTCTTTAGGGAGTATGGCTGTAGTCAAATTTGAGAAAGAAAATTCAAGCAGAAGCAAATATTCATATAATTCATTCTATAGAGGAAAAAGCATGTTTACTGTATTTTGGGGGAATGGCTTTAACAGCTGCATTTTAAGGAGTCTGCTGCACTTCGGAGCCATGGCGTGGTCACGGTGCTTCCAAAAGTGACGAAAACAGACACCATCATTAGCAAACAGTATCTGAAATAATTTGCTGGCATAAATTACTCTCATGTTTCCAGATTATAAGGGTCAAATTTTCATGTGCTAACATTTCCCTAACTTTTATAAAAGTATTGCCCAAACTATATACAATCCCAAACAAAGCATATTATTTAAACTACATAAAATGTTACAACCATGTGCACACTAATGTTTATATTACACATCTTCGAAAATAAATTTTGTAAGCACGCAAATGGAAAATTCCAAAGTCTTTTATAAGAGATGCTTGGGATCTTCATGTTTGCTTCCCCTTCCCAGGAACCTGCCAGACCAATAACTGAGGGAGCCCAAGGGAGACCATCCTGATCTGAGTTTCATGCTTCTGAAGACAATCATGGTTCGTGAAGAAGAAATTATAAACTCGTAAATGACCCAGCTCAATCACCGCCATGACAAGAACGGCATGCTAGATGCCAGGCTTGTTCAAGCTTTCTTGAAACACTTGAAAGTATCAGCGAATACTTTCAACTTTTCTTGTGTTTGCAGTATTTTTTAAATTAAACCTGCCTCTCTTCATTTCTTTAGAATTAATGCTCTTGCCTAAGTTAATAATACTATATTTAATAACTGGTATTCTCATCCTGAATAAACATACACATTTTATAAATCTGAGTTCCTAACTTAGAGTGTTATTTCCTAACTCAAAATTCTAGTAAAAATTCTAGTCACATACTAATTTATAACCCCCTAACGTACACCATATGACTGAAAACTATCGGCTGGTTTTGTGTGTCAAAATTATGTCTATGGTATAAAACCACAACAGAATACTATGCAGCTATTAAAAAGAATGAGATGGAACTGTTTCTGTAATATGGTAAAACAGCAAGAATGTAGAATATGTTTGAATTTGTGTAAAAAAACTTCCTAAAGACGGTTTTTAAAAAAATTAAGTAACTCTTTGAGTCAACTTTTTCTCCCAGTAAGCTATATGACCTGCCTTGTCTTTTTCTTTTTTCCTGCCTCCAGTTCAAGCTGAACTATTTTTCCTAAATCATGTTAAAAATATGTCCCCAAAAGTACGCAACGGAGGGAAGATCTACTTTATGAAGAAATTCAATACTGTGATCTAATCTCAGAGCACTGAAATTTGGAAATGATTAAAGCACACACTTTAAGGAGGTGCTAAGGGGAAATCAGGGACTTTTAATAAAGCAGGTCCAGTTAGTCACAGGCAGATGCCCTTGAACTCCTGTGCACCCAGAGACTTATCAGTGCCTCTCTTTTCTTAGTCATAACAATATTTGAAAATAACGTAGACCTTAACAGTTCTGATTCCAGTAGTTCTACAAAGAGATGAATGCTAATGCCATTAAATGTAAGAAATAAGTTCTGTGTGAGCAATGCACAAATATTGGAAGAATTTAAAATTTCCCAAATTCTTTGCAAATATATATAAAGCAGTGCATCAAACAGGCGCATGCTCAGACATTTTAAAAAAAAATAATTTTTCTGTATTGATTTTAGAGAGAGAGGAAGGGAGAGGGAGAGATAGAAACATCGATGAGAGAGAACATCAACTGGCCGCCTCCTGCATGCCCCCCACTGAGGATTTGGCCCACAACCCGGGCATGTGCCCTGACCGGGAATCGAATGGGTAACCTCTTGGTGCGTAGGTCGACACTCAACCACTGAGCCACATCGGCCGGGCGGCATGCTCAGACTTTTATGTTGTCATTTATTATATTAAATGAACTAGCATTTAAATGTTTTCAGAGCTTTTTCACAAGGGGAAAAAACAATAACTGTAATTTCCTTCAATCCCAGAATTTCTTCCTATTTTTCTCCAACTTCCTATATTACCCCCACTATGTCAAAATCAGATAGCTTGTGTGAGAGTACTTATTACAAATTTAACAGTTTTAGTAAATAACTATCAACATCAGGGTCTTCGTTGTAACATACAGCCCCATGTTCCTGTTGAAAAGTGATCTATATATAGTATGCACAAAATTAAGGTGTTCATATGCACAAATAAGCAATCCTTAGGAATAATCAGTCTGAAAGCACAGATTTTCCTCTAAATTACAAGTGATTAATTAGCAAATGGGAAAAAAACCAAGCTCTTACTGAAAATATGCTCTTCAGAATCTTATGAATAAAAACAATCCTCTTCTTTTAAGTTTAAACAAAGAATAACTGAGTTCAAACAAAACCGTGTTTTAACCTCTATAAAAAGAATGTACATTTTTAAGGTTAATCCTTAAAGAACGAACCCAATGTTGCTCATCTCATGTTCTACCTATAGCATACCTGATACGAATTTATCAGATTTAGATAAAGGACTTAATGTCCTATCTAGTACGACGGGTAACAAAGTAAAAACTATTGCAAGATGCCTGGCCAGTGTGGCTCAGTGGAGTTAGTGCCATCCCATGGACTGAGGTTCCAACTCGATTCCCGGTCAGGCCACATAACCAGGTTGCGGGCTCGATCCCCAATGAGGGGTCAATTGTCTGCAGACAATCGATGTTTCTCTTTGAAATGGATGTGTCTATCTCTCTCTCTCCTTTCCTTCTCTCTAAAGTCAATAAAAATATATTTTAAAAATATTAATTGCAAGATAGCTGTCAATCAATACTTTGGTGATTTAAGTAAATCTATTAAAAAATAATTTATATATCGACACATGAAAATTCAGGCTAGAAGTGATTCTCACTTCAAAAACAAATTTAAAAAATACACACATTCAAACACAAATTTAAAAAATACACACATTCAAACATATCAACTTAAAAAGTTTTATAAACATTCTGTATAACAACAGATGTGATAGATGATTCTTATTTTAAAAACTAATGGTAAAATAACTGAAATGTCTCTTCAGTTGTAATCAACCATAATCAATGAAATGATAGCTCTGCAATGTTTTTAAAACGCTAATAAATTAAATTACTCCAAGTGCAGAAGCTCAATAGTGTCTCTAAGAGAAATCTGTCCCTTTGCTTTGCATGGCCTCCTTGTTTAAACTTGTTATTAAAGACTTAAGTTTCTTCAAGTTATTAAAATCAACAGCTAAAATAAAAGGAAGTCACAAAAGCATTTAGACATAAGACTAATAAGAGTTGCAAGGTGAGAAAAAGACAAGAAACAGAAGGAGGGAGAAACCAAGTCAACTACTCTGACCCTCAGTTTAGACAGACAACTCAGACACGAATACACACCTCAACATATTAAGCCTAGAACGTAATTTATAAACAAATTTCACTCTTGGTGTTTATTCTGGTCTAAAATACTAACACTCCATTAACAATACTGCTAGTTCCTTTCCTTTCATAGGCCCATAGTAAAAACAACATCAGTATCTTTTTGGTCAGATTTTGTTTTCTAATATTCTTTCCATATTTTCTACCAAATCCAAACTAAGCATAAATTTTAGCCACACGTCCACAATTTGTTGTGGTTTGTGTCATAAAGTCGACAAAGAAACATATCCTTAAATATATATTTGGCCAACCACAACTAAAGAGGAACTGTAGGGACTGTGAGGTAGATGAGGGTGAGGAGTCAAACTCATTGAATTTTTGCTGAAAAATAGATGTAAAGTTGTTTTTGTTTAATAAAAATGTGTTGAGAGTACTGCACAATTTACTACCCAAAGTCTCAGTGTTCTTTCAGAATGATTTAATGTACACAAAGTACAGTAGTCGAACTTCACTCAAATCCTGTCCACTTTTGGATTCTAGTCCAGACATTTTATATCCTGGATTAACTTTGTAAAGTTTTATGAGGAAAAGAGCAAAGAATTAATTTAAAGGTCAGAAATTTGTGTTTTTGAAAAAGATATGGACTTAAGAACTTCAGGAGAAAGGCAGAAAACAAATTTCACACACATTCAAGAAATGTTTACTCCACTTTTCACTTCTTTTTTTCTCTCTTCTACCTCAATGCCAGCTCATCTGAAGGGAATGCAAGCTTTAGTGGGCCAGCACTCTGCAGCAAAGAGCATCGGCTAGCTCGTGGAGGCACGTGTGAGAAGGTGAGACAAACAGGTGAATGAGAAACACAACAATAAACCACACGAACAGAAATGATGCCAGGTTTGTTTACCCCAAAGTTTCATGCCGTGTACAAATGGCTGAATAATTCGTAAATTAATATACTTCCCATCATAACAGGAACTATTACTAACTAAACAAGTAGACTGAAATAGCATTATAAAAATGTTCTTTTAGGGCAAAACGTCCACTTTTACTGCTATGAGAGTCCAGGCATTATAATCTTACTTTTATTGTGCGCTCCAACTTGGACTCAAGGCCCTGGTGCAGTCTGGAGCTGATACAGGAGCAGGAAATCTGAATGCGGCCTTGTTTGCTGCCATGGAAATATTTTCTCAAGTGAATTCAAGTACTTGAAAGTTAATTAACAGAAGTAAGTCTTCAAAGATGCAAAACAGATACTTTTTAGTCATAAATCTAAAAATCCTAAAAATTGCTAATCATGAATCTAAAATTCTAGGTTTGAGATCTACCAACACCTCTTCATAGGTGTTGGCAGGCCCATGATTAAATCTAAGATGTGTTTTCTAGTAGCAATCTAAAATCCCAAAGCTTGAGATTTTATGTAGTTATTTCTAATAGACTCCTAAAAAATGCCATAAAAATATAGTTAAGTTTTAGCACTTCTATTATTTTATATCTGCCTTTATGTATGTATAATGTGCTCATGTAAGAAAAATTCAGTATTATTTTACTGGTATATGTTTTAACAGCACAGAACTTTTAGAAATTACAAGAAAGTGTTCTGGATCTGTAAGTTTTCTGACTGTTAAGCCTTAATAGAAAATAATCAGTCTATGGAAAGCCAAACTCTCCCTCCCCTCCGTATTCCAGCTTAATTTATCTGTATAAATTAAATGGACTTTACCATTAAAAAGAGGAATAAAACATAGTTTTTCTGTAAGTTTAAAATTTTTTTCTTACATAATTAAAACTAAAAACTTTATAAAATGTTTACTCTTCACATTTTAACAGAACTTCTGCTACTCTGCTTTCCACATATCAAAGTTACAGCATACCAACTACATATAGTCTACACATTCTATTCCAAAGTGAGACTTGACTTATTTAAAACAAATGAACTTAAATAACTAGTAATCACTGATCCCACAAAAGTAAAGGTGGACACACAGATTTTAAAAATACTAATCACAATTTCACAGGTTGAGAACCACTGTTCTGCTGAGTCCACAGTGTAGGGTCCCATCTCAGACCTTTACAAATAACAGTTGATACAGAAATAAAAAATGAACAGGCTGCTCCCTCCAGGGCAACCCAAACGAACTTCTCTTCGGAGTCAGTTTTAAATGCAGCTTCTGCCACCGTCTGTGATTAGCTATTAGCTGTCCAGCACTGGGTCCATGCTTCCACCTAAGAATGTCTGCTAGGAACTGAGACGGAAGACAGAAACCCTCTGGGTCGGCACACAGCACTCGACCGCAGAGGAAAGAGGAGAACAGTTCTTCAGCGACTCCAGTTAACCTGCAGGACATTCCTAAAGAAGGCTCCAGCCGGAAGCAGTCATTTTTGTTACTCTTTTCTTGCTGCGTGTGTCCTTTAAATCAGCTTTCCTGAGCGCATCAGAACGCGTACTTGTTTACCTGGTCTTTTTTCCTTGAAGGTTTGGTAAACATAACACAGAATCTTACAATGCCGAAGCCCACTTATAAGTACTAAAGCAGTAAAACAAAGGCGACAACCCGTCAGAAGCAGTTTTCTTTACACGGATTTTAAGAAATTCCCAGGGCAACCAGAACTCCTCCACACCCGGCTATGACCGCAGCGCTGGGAGCGCCACCGCCACCGAACGGGCTGCTGGCCGTGAGCGAGGAAGGACACATGATGCAGCGGCCCGAGTAATAAATAAACAGGGCACCCAACCCGGCTCTGCCCGCGAAAGCTCACTTGGTGGAAAGATCGAGCCGAGAGAGGAAAACGAGAAGGGATTTCGGCAGACCAGGAAGAAACCACCCTGTTCTCCTAACGAGCACCAGCTGACGGCGCGGGCTCCCGCAGCTGTCACACAGGCCGGGCTGCCGCGGCGGGCCCGGGCCGGAGGGCGGAAGGCGGCTTACTTACTGAGGCTCCCGATGGGGCGCGGACCGGGGCCTGGAGTCCGGCTCGGTCCCGGGCGCCGGCGGCTTAGTCCCGCGGCCGCCCGCGCACCGCCTCCTCCTTCCGGGCCAATCCCCGCGGAGGCCGCCGCCGCGCCCCGCCCCGCCCCGCCCCGCCCCGCGCAGCCTGTCGGGGCCGCGTTCCCACCGCGCGGCGCCCCTTCCCAGCCACACCCCTGGCCCCCACCCGGCCGCGCCGGGCAGCTCCCACCCAGTGATTACTCTAATTAGAAGTTTTAGTCTCAGCAGTTAAACAATGTACGAACCAGTCTCAACACAGCCTGCAATTCAAATGGCTTTGAGAACAAAGGCAATCAAAGCTGTAGCAATTTTTCCTCTAATTTATAGAATGTGAGGACTTTCTCTCACTGCACATTGTACTTACATTTTTTTAAAAAAAGTTTAACCTCTAAGGTACCTGCCATTTCACAAGAAAATTAGCATTTCTGTGCAAAAACGCCAGACCATGATGGCTACAACTAACCAAGAAAAAACCACTGTCTCAAAAAAGATGAATATTAAACTTGAAAGTTTGGTTCCTCCTGCAGAACAAATGTTCCTGGATCACCTGGTGGAAATGAGCAAGATGCAGAGATGTGGGAGAGCTGTCTTTTTACAGTTAATAGATTCTGTGAGTAAAAGGGAAACAAAATGCTCAGGAAAATACCCATTACTATCTTTCTAGTAAACAATCTGTAGAATTCTTAATTAGCACCGGTGGAGGTTGCTCTCCTTCATGCTAATAGCAGTCGAATGGCTGGCTACTTGTTGGTCCAAAGGGGAAAAAACCAAATGCCAGAATTCAGTTTCCTGGGTGCAAGGGAAGCTTTAATGCCTAATAACTGGCATCTTCACCGGAAACGACCAGAACATTCCAACAGCACACCAAAGGCCAGTCTTGTTTCCAATCTCACAGCAATCCCAGTAGAAAAACGTCACCAAATTCAAACAACAAAATAAACTGCAACTATCAACTAGAATAACAATTTCAAGGATTATGAGGAAATTTATTGGGGAAAAGTGAGAGGAACCTTCATAAAGGGAAGTGATCAGGCCTGTCTTCCCTAGAAAACTATGAGAGTTCATTCACAGTTCTGAGTGTTAAATTCTTCATTCAAGTTTTAAATGTGGAGTAAAATGATCAGGATGAGAAAAATTACAATTGCAAATATGTGCTTAGAAAGAGCCAAAGAAACACCAAAAACAAAAAAGCCTTTTTACACTTTATGTTTTGGTACTTATTTGATCTTTAAAGCAATCTGCATCCATTTTAGAAGAATTACTGAACAACTTAGAAGTTTATGGGAAAGATTTTAGAAAAAAAAAACATGGGCAATGAACTATGAAATGGAGTAGAAAAGTAGTAAAAACAACCACTACAAAAATGTTACATAAAATAGGTTATATGACTCATATATCTTCCCCCTTTCACTATATATTTTTTAGAAACAGATTTTAATTTTTTCAAAATGTCAGGAAAGTAGAGTTTTCTGTCCCATATTTACCAAGATATGCTCTAAAATTTCTCCATTTTTAAACTAAAAAAAATCTTAACTGTTCACATTATGGAAAACTAACTCAATACCTTATTTTATTACAAAATGCTATTTTTGTTGAGCAGCTACGTTTGCCTCTCTAAATATTAAATGACAGATATCTGGACACAATTTAGTTTCATTGTAGTAACCGTGTTAATTTTTTAAACATGAAAAATTAACTAATTTCAAGTTAAAACAAGTAGAAAGACGCAATTAAAAAATTAAATGCAAACATTTTCAAATGCTTATGTGTCCTTCCTTGCTTAACTTGAATGCCCTGAAAATAAGATGGCATTCTTTTTAAAATGCTTAAACTGAAAAACCAGGCTCCTGGAAAATAAAAATAATAGAAAAGACTCCCAAACACTTGTTCTTGAAAGATGAAATAAACACAATGAGCAAGTGAGAACATACACAGAAAGCTCCTTCAGAGAAAATATAATATTCCCCAAAAACATCCTTCCAAAATTCCCCACTGAATTCTGGGGGAAAAGTCTTTAAAGTCTTGGCTAAATCAATCTCTATGCACAACACAGGATACTTCCGTTAACATTTATAAGCTTTATACGTGCTTTCAAAAATATAAGAATGTTAAAATCATGCTGTAATTCTTTTTAAAAAGAGTTTTTTTCAGTTTGAAAAATTCATATCTACCTTCAGATAACATTATAATAAATATTCATTTAAACATAATGTTCTGCAACGAGAGACAGATAAAAATAATGAAATTTTACAAAATATACCAAAATGTTCTTGTAAAAGTAAACAGCTAACAGCGTGAACACCCATGCGGTTATCACTCTCACTGCTAACACAAACTTATTTTAGCATTTACTTTTAAAAGTAAAAAGCCATTAAGCTGTTAGATCTGAAATTTTGCTTTAAATTGAAAGGTGGAGACAGAGGTAAGATAAAAAACCACATACTGTGCTGAGAGTATCTCCACTTAGAGATTCTCACCAACATAGCAGCTATCGTTTCTCATTGATCCCAATACTATTTGTTAATGCTATTTTTATAATGACCATTTAATTCCCCCTTTTGGAAGTCAAATCAGTAGCCCTAGTCCATAAAGTGATTATTATTTTTTTCACAGAGCTGTATCTGGGAAACATTTCCTGGCTTCTAAGCAGAGCACAGTCCTCTGCTGGCCAGCAAGGCTGGAGCCCCCTGCGCATCACCCTGAGCGCCTCTCTCTTCTCAAAGCAGGGACCTTGACACCTTCCAAGGCTTTTCAAAGGCAACTTCCCAAGCGGCACTATCAATTCCGCAGTGCCCGCTGGGCGATGCGACGCTTAACTCTACACACCTTGCTCCCCACTCTCAACTAACGTCACCTAAGTTTAATGGATGGGAGGACTACGCTGACTCATGTCTCTGGAGCATGTTCTTCTCTGAAAGTACGGCCCAAATTAGGAGCAGGATAACTAACAAAATGAAAGTACCTAGCTCTTAGGGTAGCTGTGGCTGTGATGCAGCGATCTTTGAGGCGAGCACTTCTCTCCGGTTCCGAAGCCGAGGCCCTGGGTGGGTGCTGGGGATCGCTCGACATCACAAACAGATGTTCTTCACACTAAGGACCAAGCCACCAGCATCCACCAGGAAGGCACAGTAAGTCCCCGCAGGAAAGACTGGAGAGGAAAGAGATTTAGGGTATCTCCTGTTTGTCCAAGCCGGGAGTAACCTAATACAAGAAAGTTTTAACCAAGCAAGTCCTGTCTGCCTTGGGGGCCCCAGGGCCGCAATGTGTCCTCCGCACCCTTCGCCGACTGCCAGCCTCCAGGCCTTGGCTAACGTCCGCCTCTGCACCAGTGCCCAGGACAGCTCAGCGTCTGCCCACCTGGCAGCAGGACCAGGGGCTGGAGGGAGCTGGGGAGGTGGGCGGGGACGCAGGGCGGGGAAGTGGAGCACCCACCCAAGGGGCGGTGTCAGGCCCTGCCCCGCCCCTGCCCTGCAGTTGTCCTGGCAGCTGAGGCCCCCTACTCGCACAGTGCGCTGCACCGCCTGGGACTCGGGTCTTGCTTGGTGGGAACACAAGTCCTTGCCTCCGAACACAAACAGCAAGTACTACCTCGGTAGGGGTGCCTTCCGCTGGCGACTCACCTAGAACCCAGGTCTAATGCTGCCTGACTACTCACCTAGTTAGTGACCTTGGCACAAGCTCTGTAACTTCCATTTTCTCACGGGGAAAAACTCGACCCAGCTCTCAAAGGTGTCCGGAAATACCACTGGCGCTCCTTCTGTCTAAAGACCCTCTTTCTGTCCAAACACCCACCTTGTTCCTGGATGAGAATTTACAGTGGCCTGCCCTACTTAACGGTTAACCATGGAGACAAATAGCGTGGGGTTAGGAATGCAACCAGTGACCCTACCCAACTAACCACCAAATGTAAACCGGTTGTCAAAGAAGCTCTCCATTCCCTTTCCCGCCTGATTTCCAGCGTCCCCCTTCTGTGTAGGCCCTCACCAGGCCTGCCTTGTTCAAAGCCCTGGATTATAAACCCACGCTGCCACCACTCCATCAGGCCAGGTGAGTTTCCTTAAAGCACAACTCTGATCCTCTCTGTCCTCTGACTTAATGATTGACATGTATGCCCCAATGTGTGTGGTCAAATATGCTCATTTCCAATCCCAATCCTCTCCTCAACCCTTCAACAAACATTTCCTGCAAACGGATATGAATTGCTAATACCAGTCCCTCTGCCTGTAATGCACGTCCCACCATTTTTCAAGGGCTACCTTTTTCAAGAACCCTTCTAGAAACCATTTTGCTTTCTGGGTTTTATCCTCATTCACTCCCATGTAAGCTGTTCTATTCTACCATATAACAGAATTATTAACATGCCACTGTGCATATGCTCAAATTTCTGCACTCCCTGCAGGCCTGGGATTACTTTTTAAAAATTTTCCTACCTCCAAGTACCCAGCACAGCCCATTTTGAATTAACATACTTGTAGCAAGAACCAAATTTCAATCTTATGCCCATTTGCACTGATTTTTAGCAACTACATGATGAAAATTTGTTAAAATAGGGTCAACTTGAAAAGAGAAATTCAGACAGTTTTAAAAAAAGCCTTACACCATTAATTTCACAGGCAAAGAAAGCCATTACAGGTAAATGTCATATCTATTTCAGGGACATTTTCTACTAGGAAGCTGTTGACAGCTTAACCACTGTAGCTCTGCTTTATGCAAATGCAGGTGGTGCTTTTCTCCTAGAGAACTTCACACACCTGTCTGTCATCTCAGTGGATGTTGCCATGCAGAACAGGGGCACACACTACCTGAAATCTTAAATGAGGTGACTGGGGAAAGGGGTCACAGAAAAGTCAAGCCACTTAGCACACAGGAACATGTACACAGCGGTTAAAACTATGTAAAAATTATACAGATATGAGCACCAAAAAGGATGTTTAGAATGTTAAAAATAGACTGTCATTTTTATTTGAGGTTCCTCTGTGAAGTTTAATAAAAAGTTATAGCACAAAAAAATTCACAAGACAAAACACAATTAATTTAAACACTCTTAAGTCAATAAACTATAACTGGATCATGCTTTTGATTAGAGAAATGCCAATTTCTCCCAAACAAACACTATAAATTATTTGTACATCACTTAAAATTTCTCTTTACATTCAGTACCTGACATTAGATACAACAAAATAGAAACCTCATATAAGCTAAAACTACAAATGACTTTTCCTACGGCGTAAAAGCTTATATGTGTGCACATGTACCTATATGTGTATTTTTCCTGACAGTAGTTATAACAAACTGTGAGAAGCTATAAAAACCCACTTCTAATAGCACACCCTGTATTTGTCTACTATGTAACCCTATGAACTCACCAATCACTACTCTTTACATTATCCACATTACCTGGTGTGGTCAGCATGACAGTGGCCATGTCCTAATCCCTAGGACCTGTGAGTATGTGAGGTGATATGATACAGGGGAGTTAAGGTTGTTAGTCAGCTGACCTGAAGATTGGGGAGATGACCCTGGATTATCCACATGAGCCCAAGACAATCACAAGGTCTTTTATAAGGGAAGAAGGCAAGCAGGGCAGAGACTCAGCTGCTTGAGAAGGACTCAGCCTGACTCTGCTGGCTCTGAAGATGGAGGAAGGGGCCATGGGCCAAGGAATGCAGGGACCTCTGAAAGCTGGAGAAGGCAAGGAACAGGATTCTCCCCTAGAGCCTCCAGGAAGGAACAAAAGGCCTGCCCACACCTTGACTTTAGCCCAGCGAGACTGTTTGGACATCTGATCTCCAGACACTGTGAGATAATAAATATGTTGTGTAAAGTTACTGGATTTGTGGTAATCTGTCATAGCAGCAATAGGAAACCAATACATCTGGGTTCCAAGTTCCTCTTATAATCAATCTCAATGCTTCTTAATGTTTGGCTCAGCCTATGAGGAAAATAAAAACATCCTTTAAAAGCTCTCAGCTATACCTGAACTCTGATCAATTTCCTTCTAAGAGGGAAAGATTTCTTCCAGGTCCCTCCACTCACCTCCCCCTAAGTATACAGCTTTATAGGGGATTTCAGGTTCAATTCTAGTGGCTCAGTCTGTCACTGAAAGAGTGGGGGCGGTGAGAAGAAAGCTGGACGGAGGTCTAAAGCCCTTTTGGGTCTGGTTCCTAACTGCTTGGTTGCTTTTATTGTGCCACAAAGGCCAGGGCAGATCATGTCAATGAAACAAAGGACAAGCATGAAACAAAATGCCATGGGCAACCACGTCTTGATCAAATCTAAGAGCGATTCAAGTTAATAAGTAACATAACCCCACCACCTTTTCATGGCTTTAATTATTACAGCTAGTAAAAAATATTCAGGCCATCCCTGTTTAGTGATGTTTTATTTACCCCTAAAGGCTAAAGTCTTCATTAAATGCAGAAGAGTTGTGTTCAATTCAACACATATGGTGAGATCACAGCCGGGTTTATTGTAGGTTTTCCATGCCCCCTACCCCCCCCCCCACACACACACCACACCCCCAAGGACTCCGCATACACAGCACTGCAATTATAATCTAGATGTATCAGATTTTACATTCTGCATACTTGATTTAAAAGACAATCTTATTTCTGAATAGTTTCCCTTATTTTCTATTTTTCTAGCACAAATCAGTTTTTTCATGAGGCTCCTACACTATTCAGAGAGCATGTTACCCTTCGGGTAACCCAAGGGGCTGCTAACAAGGTCTGCCTTTGCCCCCAAGTCTTTCATCTACATAAATCTGGCCAAGTTCCTGAATGGCACAAGGCCTTTTGATTTGGGAAGCCTCACAAAATGTCTAAGTAGTAAAGGGAATGGGTAAGAGAGGTTGGAGCAACCCACATGTCCACATGATAAACGCTATTACTTTTTTCATGGTGTATTGACTTTTTCATGCAACTGCCTGATTATGATGTTTTCCAAAGTTCACACTGTTTTATTTTCCAACGAGAAACAATTAACCAGCCTTATCTTTCCAGGTAAACTCTTTACTTAGGAATGACGTGCAGTTCTTCACCATGTCACACGGTAGAAAAACATTTTTTTCCAATCATTTCTGTGTTGTTTATATCATTGGTTCTCATTCCTGTCTGTGGAACTCAACCAAGATGTGAAGAGCTGGGACCACTGCAAGAGGGGAATGCTGAAGTGGGGTGACTCTGGTGCACGCGGCCCCTGCCTCCATGAACATACAACCTGGAGGAAGCAAGGAAGCGTGCCCCTCTTGGAGCACCTTGTTAGAAATAAGTGAAGGAGAGGAGCAGAAAGAAGACTGATCTCCTTGCTATCCCTGGAATCTCAGGGACGGAGACAGGTCTGGGACAGAACTGGAAGACGTGGAGCCTCAGGCAGTGGGAAGCAGCCCAAGATGAAACACACCGGGATTCAGGCTGCCACATTTTTCCTTTAGAAAAAGGTGGTTATCGTGTGGCTTTGCAATGGTCAAAGGCTAAAAGCTACACTTGGCTTTGCATGTGGTCATCTGTTTCATTAGCAAAATTGCAACACCATGATCTACAGCCCTCCTTGGTCTCTGGTTCTCAGAAAACCATTCCTGGTAGTAATACAATTCTGAAACGGAAAAATAAAATGCAGAATAAAGAGGCTGGGCATTAAATTTTACAAAGGACAGAAAAATAATGGCTGTTTGTCTAGGTATGGGCAGTTGTTGCTATTGATGTAGTTGCAAGCCTCTGGTGAAGCTGTGACCTCAAGGTCACCTGCCCCATGCCCCTCTCCCCCCCATGAGACTGAGGACCTCTGGGACTGAGGACAAACCAGGTGGTGACCTCCTGCTGCTCTGTATGATGCAGGGCTAACATGGCCTGTGCTTGCCTCTTCTAGTTCCTCTTACATGCTTCTAACGCTATTATATTCCCAAAATTAAATTAAAATACCATCTTTAACATGCTTTAGTTCTGTGTGCAAAAATATCAATCATGTAGTAACTAAAAAACTTAACATCCCCCCAACTGCTTTTATAATCTCTGAAGTATCTTATTTAGTCTGCCATCACAGATCCTTGTTCTTGGCAGTAAACAACACAAGAGGCTATTTTAAAAAGGATGTCTTACAATTAATAACATGGAAAATGAATGACTGAATAAACAAACACGATGCCATCGCAGGCAAACAAAACAGCAAACTTGTACATTGTTTCTGTTGGTATAGCTTGCCTGAAAGCTTAAGAGAGAAGCATTACTTAAGTAAAATGCTGTGTTTTACTGGTAGAATGGGACGTACTCAAAATTGTGAGCCAGTTTTTAACGAAGCCACAATTAATTAACACAGAAGACAGCCATGTAAAAATATATAAACGTATCATCTGTTTCTTTTATAGCAGTGTATTTACTATTGACTTATTATTTGTAAAAACATTATTCTTAAACCAGCCAATGCAATTTAAGTCATTTGATTTTTGTGCTGAGAAAACAGAGTAATTTGCAATCACTGCCTTTCGATGAAGGAACAAAAGGAAAGATGGATGTCTGGTTCCCTCTTTGCAGGAGAGATGGAAGCCGAGAGGTCCTGAGAGACCTGTCTGGAGGCACCAAGGTAGGGAAGCCCAGTGCCAGCTCATCCCTCAAGCCCTAAACATTGCTGCTTCCACGTGGAACACACTCAGTTTTTAAAACTTTTCTTGTCGGTCTTATTTTTTATCCTCATGATATTAATTTTATTTGGATCTGTCTGGCAGCCTTGTGAAACCTGCCTGCTTGATATATTCACATCTCCAATAGCGGTACTAAGCTACACAGACTCCAAGACTGCTCCTTCAAACCTCACCCTGGGGAGAGGGGCAGGCGAGGGGGCGACACTGATAAGCACCTGACAGATGAGGCTAATCAAGACAATATTCAGGACACCATCTAGTATTTCCTCACGAACAGAGCTTGTTGCTGGTGAAAAGATCTACAACTTCTTAGAATCATAATGCAGGACTAATCAAAAGTACAGGGAAAGAATTTTCCCTTAACAATTAAAACCATTCCCATGAGGAGATCCTTTCTCTTGGAGGGGAATATGGAGGTAGAGAACCCATGATTTGTTTGCATTAAAAAAAAATATTAATCGCCCTGGCCAGTTTGGCTCAGCGGTTAGAGCGTTGGCCTGCGGTCCAGAGAGACCCGGGTTCGGTTCCCGCTAAGGGCATGTACCTCGGTTGCAGTTTGTCTCCGGCCCTGGTTGGTCGTGCAGGTGGCAGCCACTTGACGTGTCCCTTTCATATCGATGTTTCTCTCTCTCTCCCCCTCCCACTCTATCTAAACAAAAAAAAAAATGAAAAAAAAAAGTCCTCGGGTGAGGATAAAATATATATATTAATCATTTTGTAACAAAAGGGAGTTATTTATAGCTGCTTTGTCTTCATTTGCGAGGTTTAACCACCAGAATATCTAAATAACCAGGTAGCAGACTGGTTATTTGTTTGCTGTGGTTACCAAGGGTTATAGCAAATGGGTTATGTCATTAGGCTTTCCATCATTTTACTCAGTTGTTGTTGTTTTTTAGGCGGGGGGGGGGGGGGTGTATGTGTTTAGATTCAGATTTAAAATTTGCACAAGTTGCCTAGAAACCAAAGCTCAGAATTCACTGCATACTGCATGTTAAATCGCAGCTGCTGGAAACAGTATGTTTCTCAAGTACACTCTGAGCTGGGTTAATTCCTATCTACCCCATCATTCAAGGTTGATGGTATCTAGCATTCCAGGAATCTGCTTTAGTTACACCATCACTTTTGGTATAACTGGAGAGAAATCAGCGGTTTTTTGTTTTTTTTTTTCCCACCCTAATTGAATGCACTTGATTCATCAGGAAACTTATATCTCTTTCCCTGTGTCAAGACAGTATGTATTAACTTTAGGGTTTGGTGATACAGGCCTAAGAACTTGCTTTGCACGAAGCATGGATGAAAGGATGGACAGAGGGAAGGTTTCCTATACTAAAACCATTTCCTCCACTGAGCAACTTTTATCTCAAGAGCTCAATGTATTTCCTATGTGTCTGAGGTGTCACCATTCCCCACCTTGTCACATTTTGTAAATGGGGGACGCAGTCAGAAAGCTGGTCAGGATCACTGTCAATCAGAAAGTGAACACAGATCGACCCTTAGGAATTTATTAGCTTGTTCTGCCAGGTAATGGGTCACACTGTTTAGATAAATCACTTGTAATGCTGCCGTCGTTCTCAGGACTAAGCGCTTCCCCTTCTCCGCCAGTGTCTGGAGGCCTGCAGAGAGCAGCTGGAGAGGAATAAACAGGCTGCGGCTTCCTTTACAGTTTAGCAGACTGAACATTTACTACTCCTAAAACGCCCTTTCCGCAGTCCTTCAGCAATCTCCTAGACTGCCCAGAACAAATGTTATGCCTTATTTACTCCACAAAGTGAGGGGTGGAAGAGAAACGTAAATATTCCAGGAGAAAATGCAAGTTACACTTCAAGGAAAACACGTGAATTCATTGAGATTTGATGTCCAAAACACTATGCTTTTTATACCATAATCTCAAGTAACAAAACCCTGCACATCCTTTATAACCAAATGTGGCAATACTTTGGACAATGGCTTTTAGTTGGCAAGGACAGAAATATTTTCATAGTTATTTGTCCGGCATATCATTTTCTAGCAATGAATGCTAATCGGCTTTCTGGTTAAAATAAACAAAGGATGACTTCAGAAAGAATTCTTAAGATAAAATGGTTAGAGGCTGATAAAGAAAAATCTTTTAGAAAGTCACAATAAAGACTAAAAGATGGATTAAAAAAAAAATTACTATTCCGGAAACTTCTTAAAACTGTTATTCATAACCAAACTACCAACAATGCTCTGAGGTCTTCTTGGTAAAAAGCTTCACAAGCCTCTACAGCAGTGGTTCTCAACCTTCCTAATGCTGTGACCCTTTAATACAGTTCCTCATGTTGTATGTGGGCGTGTCTGCATGTGCATGGACCCGCTTGGAGACGGAGAGAGGAGTGGTATCTCAGTTCCTAAGACCATTGGGAATACGTGTTTTCTGATGGTCTTAGGCGACCCCTGTGAAAGGGTCGTTCGACTCCCAAAGGGGTCATGACCCACAGGTTGAGAACCACTGCTCTACAGGCTCTCTAGTTTTTGTGCCCACTCTTAGGCTAAAGACACCTTGTATGTACATCTGCAATGTTACAACAAAACATCAGCCTATCTGCTTCGAACCAAACTGATAGATGCTACCACTTTTTGCAAATGGCACATTCAAAATGTATATCCTGCCAAATTGCAGTGAGATTCTGATCCCATAACCGTTCAATGGGCCAGAGATGACACCCAGGGCACTGACTGCTAGCGAGCTTGTGGCCAGGCTGCAGGAGATCACAGGGCTCTAAAACCCACAGGCCCCCAGGCTGACTTCAAGCCCAGTGTCTGGAGGTCAGACATGGAGCTCACGGCAATAGCTCTCCTCCATTTCTCTTTTGGAACACACTACAGGGTTCTCCCCAAGTTAAAAAAACAACAACTCCCCACTGTTCTGACATCTACTAAAAATAATGCAATGCCACACTTTTGTTTTTTAAAATGAAGTAAATAACATTTTATTTTATAGCTGATATTTTTTAAAGATAATTAGGGAATAAAGGAAGCTTTAAAAAAAAGAGAGATTGAATACCTTTTTAAGGAATAAAAGACCTTCCCCCACCCACCCTCCATTATGACTCTTATCATTTTAAGGATTAGCTAGCTACTCTTAGAAATGTATTTAAAATTTAGGATTTTTTTCCATAGGCAAAGATGCAAGTAGGACCTACCAGATAAATCCCATCTTGAAGCATTACAATGTCAAAAAAGAAAATAAAAATATTTTACTTTTGTACTTTTAAGTAACTCATTTTTTTAAATGTCTTTCTGAGAAATCAGTGGTAAGATCTTGAAAAAGCAAGCAAGGTCACTGGAAGATTCCAACTGCCCTCAAGCTTAAACTTAGAGAAAATTTGCTCAGAGCATCACATGTACACTGTCATAAAGGAAGTCTTAAAAACATGTCAATAACTAGATAGCAAAGCCGGGGGAGGGGGGTGGATTTAAACACAGATATTTGTATAAAACGAAGTGCTTCCAGTGTCACAGGGGTCTGCTGTCACTACTCTGATGTCCATTTTCTGAAGGCACATGGTAGGAGGGGGTCTGGGACAATAAATGAGGCAGGGAATGGGGAGCACCTGCTTTAATTGACAGGCAAGTTATATACCATGCAGCAATTTCTTAAAAAAAAATTCTCTGAATCTGGTGTCAAAGGGATTCATTTAAGAAACAGCAAACCATGACTACAGACGAAATCCCTTAGAGATTTACTTCTGCTTCAATCTCCAACTGGTCAACTGGAGTCAAATTGTTAGCTCTGGTTACTGACTGCTCCTACACAATGCATAACAGGGGCAGAGCTTTTCAATGTGCCAACGATCACTGACGAGTTTCAGGAGAAAATCAGGGTGTGATTATTGTTAAAAATGGTTTTCTCACCCTGGCCAGTTTGGCTCAGCGGTTGGAGCATTGGCCTGCGGACCAGAGAGTCCCGGGTTCGGGCACATACCAAAAAAAAAAAAGGTTTTCTCCCAAATTATTAAATGAAATGCTAGATATGTAGGATGTTTTCCCCCTTCTCTTCCAAGTTCACAACAAAGCCAGAATTTTATCAATCAGTGCAATCCAGACATGAGAGACTCACAGCAAGGGCTGCTTGTCGAGCTCCTCTCTAGGGGTCCACATCACATCATCAAAACAGTATCTTGCGTGTCTCTGTGTGGCTCATATCATGTCAGCTTCTCAGTTGATCAGAACCGAAAGCATGACCGTTCCAACCTTTCTCCATTAAAAACATGAAGATACTTACATCTTCCAAACAAATGCCTCTAACTCACATAAAAAACTGATAAGCCAAATGAGGCCTCACAGGCCAGTGTGTGTTTTAAGGGGAAAATTACCAATATCCAAGTAGAGTTTTAAGACTAGCTCATCTTTACTTTTAAACTGTTTCAACTTCATCCCTCATCCCATTCCTGTCCCATTTGTAATTCTCAGATGACAAGAACTGTGGTCTTTAATTCTCTGTCTCTCGAATCTGTGTCACAGAACTCAATTTGCATTTACTAGTTTTGTCCTTTGGCATCCTGACGCTATGCTGTAAAATTGACCAATTCTTCAAGAACGGAGAAAATGGGAGAAAAAGCACATTTCAATGGGTGTCTGGATCTATTTTCCTTTGTCAAGGATCCCCTTTATAAAGACACCTTTCCAAGCTATTATCCAAAATATCGTAAGAATCAAGTTGAAATAACCTCTGCCTACAGCTTGGTTTTGAGCCAAAAATAAGAATATGATTGTTTCAAATATAACTAAAAAATCCCTGGCCTTCAAATACGAATCCCAGGGACAAAGTGCCATGAATGTCAGAACTCGGAATCAAACCTCGAGTAGACGACGGAGGCACAGCCTCAGCTTGTCACTTAGAAAGCAATTCTCTCCTTCTCAATGGCTTCCCTGCACTGATACATCTGACAACAAAACAAAAACAACACATCCGACATTTTTAAATTTCCATTTGGTTAAGCAAATAATGTAATTTGATATTTTAAATTTCTGTTTATAGTATACCAAATTGAATTGCTCACACATGGAATTCTGGGCACTTCTGGCTGCACATTATGATTTTTACCATTTCTGTATGTAGACTCATTATGTATTTCATACTCCAATCCGATTTCTGAAATGTCACAAAGCAAATACAAAAACAGTATCGTGATTCACTAAATCTTGCCAAGGACTGACTCAATGTAAACCTAGTATTTCTAGGTGTCAAAAATTTCCCACATGATCCTTTTGGTGAAAGGTACACTAAGTAGGTTTAAACTTATTGTTAATTATAGTTTCATATAATTAACCTAATATTTCATTTTCAAGAAGAGGAAAACTCTGAGTCATGGAACTGTACCTCAGTGAATCTCTCAACATGAAGACTCGCTGACCGAAGCAGAAAGGCCCACGCACATGTAGCCACGATTCCTACTGCCTGCCACGGCACCTACAGAAGAAAGCTATGCTAGAAGAACACGAGGGAGCGGAAAGAGAAGGGAACTGGATGAGAAGGTTCTGTGGGAGGGAAGGAGCCACGAGGCAGGGGTTTGGGGGATAAGAAATGAGAATGGAGAGAGACTCCGGGCACTTGGAGGTAATGAGGCAGCTGAACAGACAGGTCAGGGGACAGACCAGCACCACAAAGGGGAACCAAGGCATCAAAAGGCGAGGTGAAAGGAGGACGCACTGGACAAGCACCTCGGGGCCACCTGTGGCCGTGATGAGGAACTGCCTCGGAGACTGACAGCACCCAGCAGTGGGGCTCTTCTGAGCTGTCAGTGCTGGCTGGAGCTGCCAGCTCCTCCCCAAACCACGGCGGGTGTGCCTTCCAACGGCATTTTTTCCAGTTGAAATCTCCTTGGAAGTTACTCAGGTACCCTAAAAACAGCCATTCTAAAAGCAACCCCCAAGTTCTAGCCCTTGGCACAACATTAGGAAACAAGCTCACACGCACCCCTGGTCAGCAGAAACCTGGGAATCCTCAGGGCAGCACACCCTAGGCACCGGTGGTGGGCAGTTTTATCACAGATGAAAGGCACAGAGTAGGCACAGCTACAAAGCATCGGCTCTGACTAATTCAGTCATGTATTCATGGATCTGTCTCAATGAATGTGCATTTATTTCTGAAGAATGCCCATTATGTACTAGTTATAACTAGCCAGCCTCGGGTACTTTTAAAATGTCCCTAAAATGAAGTCCCTGAGTGCAGAGGGTGTGCTGGGAGAACATCAGCTTTCAATGCCCCCCCCCCCCCCCAAAAGGCACAGGAAAACATCTCTGACTTCACCCTGTGGCTTCTGCATCTGTGAAAACACCTTTGAATGACAGAACTTGTTTAACTGAGAACATACCCGAGAGGTGCAAATTAAAACTTGTGCTGCAGGGCCCACCCTGTGTCCCTGGGGATACAGTCTTCTCTGGTTCTGAAGGAACAGGCCTTCTGAATGGCCCTGTGAGGACTGACTGACCCTCGGGCCCTCTAGGGGTCTGCCTGGCCCCTGAACCCCAGGAGGGTCAGGAGGTGTACCTGTGCTCTGGCAGGGGTGACCTGGAAAGGAAGGCACACTCCAAATGGCCAGCCTCAGCCAGGCAGGGCCATTTTCTTGTACACACATCACAAATCGTGTTTCCAGGCCTATTTGGAGTCACACTGGAGGGGTCTGGGCGCCGTGCTTTAGTTTGATATCCTGGGCCATGTGTCTTCAGATCAGGCCCCTTCTCATGTTATGGTTAATTCAACAAGATGAGAGAAACCACAAAGTATAAAAAGCTACGGGGGACCAAGAACTTATTCATGTCCCTTAAGCACTGGAAAAAGACGTCTTTAGAAAAAACGCATGCAATCAGAAGGAGTGGGGGCTGTAGAACATCAAAGCCCTCAGCTGTGGTACCCGGTCCACAAACAGGAAAATCCTCCAGAGATCTGGGGCAAGTTGAAAGATGGAACAGAGCATGCTCACGTGTCTGGATTGAGATACATTTCCAAAGGGAACCTAAAATGACGCGATCTAGCAACCGTTTAGGAAGTGTATGTCTTCACTCTCCCGCCCTCCGGGAGTCGGGCTAGAACAGCATCGGAGGTGCACAGGTAAACATTAACAACTGTTTGGTTCCTCATGGGACTGACACCCAACAGCCCCCTTTCAGGTTCAAGGGAGTGCAGTTCTGATCTCCTGCTCCACCAGCTGGCCACGGTCTGGCCATTAGCAGGGAGCTGTGCTCCTGCCTCTGACGGATGGCAAGGTTTCAATCAGGTATCAGTTTCTATAAGAAGCTGCTCTGAGGGACTTCCTTCCTTCTCACACTAAAATGGGGACCTACCAGACACCGTGTCTGGCACTCTGGGAGCACAGCAGTGCACCAGCTGGAACGTGCTCAGCTCCTCAATGTGGGCAGAGAAGGGTGCCCACTTCCACCTCGCAATGTCTCTTTAAACTAAGAGCAGATACATGAAGAGCAAAAGCAGAGACACACTGACATCATCTCGTTTAAGTAAATGCAGAGGAACCTATTACCAAAATAATTAATGCTTGTCACCCAAATGTGCATCATGAAATGCACTGTGTGTGCAGGGTGTGCGCCTTCCCGGCCTAGGACTACCTGGGCACTGCAGACACCACCCTCTCCACCAGCCTGGGCCCACGCCTCACAAGTGGTTTTCACTGATGTAGAGAGCAAGATGGTCAGAAAAGCCAGCCAGGCCGACAATAAAATAAAAGTACCAAAAATGAGGCAAAGCATCAGAATGATGCCCTTTTCATGATCTGATGATGCTACTCTGAAGTCAGGACCACTTGCATTTTAATAAAAACAAGAAAACAGGAGCTGGCTGTGTAGCTGCATATTCCTGAGAAAGAAATTGGGAGTATCGATTTCAGCATTACTCTTAAAGTAGAACCACCACCATCCCACAGTTCATTGCTGAATAGAGGCTCACCACCGTCCGTGACATCCGCACTGTGGCTCCAAGCGCCGGGCACAAGGCAGGAGGTGAGGTGGGAGCAGCCCTCTGCTCCTGACATAGATGTCAGCCTGGAAACATGGCTCTGCCCCTTCACACTGGTGGCTGCACACACAGGCGAAGGCGAAAGGAGCACAGGCAGACCTCATTTCACCGACCTCACAGATGTTTTAACAAATTGAAGGCATGACCCTCCACCAACGAAGAGACTGACTCACTTTACTGCAGTCCCGTGGAACCAAACCCCCAGTGTCTCTGAGGTGTGCCTGTAATCCACAGGCCCTCATCGTCCAAACCTACATGGACTCCTCAGATCAGATCACAGTCTGCATGTACAGGTTCACCCAGTACGCAGGGGATGGGTTTCCAACGGATTTAGTTAAGGTACAAGAGTCCGGGGAAAGTCAGAACTATAGCTGCAGTTCAATGCTGAAATCCAGTATTCACCGTCAATCAAGTTACTTTTTCTGAAAGGCAAAGAACAGATGTTTCCAAAATGGCAGAATTTCAAAATCACTGAATTCAATTAACTTAAAAAAAATTAAAAGCCTGAATAAACCACCCTTGAAGTCACAACATAGAAGTCACAAATATAAAACACACTCCCTTTTTTTAAAATTGATTTTAGAGAGAGGAAAGGAGAGATGGGAGGAGGGGGGGGGGGGAGAGAAACACGGACGTGAGAAAACATTGATCTGTTGCTTTCAGTACAGGCTGAATGGGGATTGAACCCACAACCTGGGTATGTGCCTTGACTGGGAATTGAACCCACCACCTCCAGATGCACAGACAATGCTCCAACTAAGCCACAAAGGCCAGGGTTCCCTTTCTTTTCAATAATTTTCTCTAAGTTTTAAAGGACAAACACCAAAATATTAAGAGTAAGTAGCTCTCTGAATGACTAGATTACTAGTTAGGTTTCAGTTTTCTTCTTTATACCATTCTATGTTTTCTAAATTTTTTTCTAGCAGACAATGTCACTTTTATTTTTATTAAAAAAATTTTTTTCTTTATTGATTTTAGAGCAACAGAAAGGAAGGGGAAGAGAGAGATGAAAAAATTGATGAGAAAGAACACTGCCTGCCTGCCTCTTGCATGCCCCCACTGGGGATTTGACCAACGTGGGCATGTGCCCTGACCCGGAATTGAACCGGTGACCTCTTGGTGCATGGGTCCATGTTCAACCACTGAGCCACACTGGCCAAGTGACAATATCACTTTTATAATAAGAAAAAAACGTTAATTTTCTTGGCTCAAGTTGGTTTGTTTGAAATTACAAGGGGGCAAAATACAGTCATCCCTCGCCACTTCACACTTCAAACTTAATGGCTTGAAAAAACCCCGATACAGTGAAAAGTCGAGGCACGAAGTGGCGAGGGACAACTGTATAAATAAAGAATCCTACTTGGCGGAAATTCATTTATCATGGTAGAGTCTGGAACTGATTAATCACGCTAAACAAGGGCCAACCGTGTGCTGTGCTGAACTGAAATACAAATACACGAAAGGTGGCACCCCAGAAAATGAATGCGAGT
This sequence comes from Molossus molossus, assembly GCF_014108415.1. Classification (NCBI taxonomy): domain Eukaryota; kingdom Metazoa; phylum Chordata; class Mammalia; order Chiroptera; family Molossidae; genus Molossus; species Molossus molossus. Next base: position 85,417,821 of record NW_023425349.1, read on the forward strand.
CCTCTGTGCAGAAACTGGGAGCACATGGGCTGTAGCAGCCAGCTCGCACTCAGCCTAGAGTTCAACCATCTGCCCCACACTAACTGGAGTCCCCAGGGAACCCACCGTCAGCCTTCAGGCACCTACAGCCAGTGCCACCTGCATGTCACTCAGATTTCACCAGGAGAGTCTCAGAGGCATATGCCAAGGCCTAGTGGACACTCAGGTTTTCATATTAACAGCGGATCTGGTCATTACAAATGAAACCAAACGAAGTGCCTTCCAGCCTCCGGAACCTTCCTCTGGAGCTTCCACCATCTGGCTGCCTTTTCTCCTCCTCACTGTGTCCCTGACAAAGTGCTGGGAGAGGTGCTCAGAACACTGAAAGTCTACAATATCAGTACCACACTGGAAGAGGAGGAGCACACTCATTATTGGAAAATCTAAACTTCAGTCAGTGCTAAAAGTGAGGAGCTGACAGAGCGCCAGGTCTCTCACACGCCAGCGTGGCCTGCGTGATGAATGGACGGCAGGTGTCTGAGAGCCCAGGAGGTTGGGAAAGGCACTGACATGGGCGGGCTCCAAGTCACTTCACCCTGCTGAGAAAACAGGTTTTGGAAGGGCCACTCTGGTGTGGGACGGGCACGGCTCCTCGTCAGGAACGTGCAGACAGAAGGGCGAAGACCCGGGAAATTGAGACCGGTGAGATGACTAAGGTCTGCCTCTATTTAACACCCATAAGGAATTCGGTAACATCAGCAAAAGACCGACCGTGTGTTTCTTCATTCCCATTTTTGCCCTTTACCTCGCAGCCAAGTCTCTTCTCAGAAATATGGACAGCCTCTTGACACCGTTTTCCCCGGGGACGGTGCATGGTGACTGAAGGATTCTGCACTGGGGAAGGTGGGAATTACAGTCCTAGGAATACCACCCCACAGAGTCCATTAAAGAATCAATGCACAGAAAATGAGCACAGATCAATGACAGGCAGCTCCCACTCCCACCACCCACCACTACCTGGAGCGCTGCTCCCTGCACCCTCTGAGAGTGGCTCCATCACCCCAACACTTCCTTCCACATTCACAAGAATTTAGTATTTCAGCAAGATGGCTCAATAAAGCCTGTTGTAACCTGGAGCCAATGGCTCTCATGGTATCAGAAACAATCGCTCACTTTTAAAACTATCTTGAAATGGAATATAACACATAACACACACAACACAGTTCCCACCTATAACACAGAGATGAATTAGAAGAAAAGTGGGTCAGCATGCATTGGGATGGATTTCCGTACTGACAAGTCTGAGTACCCTCCAAGACAATGAGGGGCAGGAATCCCTGCGAACACAGCTAACAAACTGAAGCAGGTGTGCCTTGTAGTTAGCTATCCCCACTGATAACGAGGTTTTCTGAAACAACAAACAACAACTCTAGGGAAAATTCAACAAAGCACATCTTCCCAGATTTACCTGGCAAGTAGCACTGCCAGAAAGTTCAGTACATATTAAAACCGTGCATATAAAAGTTATGTTCTACGCTCAAGTATTGGACACAGCTTTCCCACCTATGGATTCTCTGGCAGGCATTCGGGCAGGAGGTACGATCCTCGCCATGCCTGGAAGTGCTGTGCGCTGCAGGCATGACATTCCTGGACTCAGCCCACTGAAGGCCTGGGGCACCCCCAATCACTGTGATGCCACATCACCCCGTGACAGTGATTCTGCCCCATGAGATCCAGTGCTTTATACCAAACTGCCCCTCAGGACAAAATGCCAATGGAGGCCAGGATAATTTATACAAATTGTGTTCAGTTGATGTTGTCTATTCAGATACCAGACCATTAGAAAATCTTCTCCTCCACTATCCCCTCCCACAGACTCTGTCACTTGGGGGCCCCTTGTCCTTCCCTTTGGGTAGGTCATGTGCCCTCTGAAGAATATTATTTTTACCTGGTCACTGTTCACCGAACTTTGGACAAGGACAGATTCAAAGGATAAACTGGCCTTCAATGAGTGTTCTGAGATACCTGCTTCTGCTCATCCCAAGGGGTCATGAACCTCACCCATGATGAAGGGCCATTTTAATAGAATGCTTGGATATGACTGGTTATAGGACTTATTTATTTATTTTTATTTTTTTATCCTCACCCGAGGACATTTTTCCATTTTTTGTTCAGATAGAGTGGGAGGGAGGGAGAGAGAGAGAAACATCGACATGAAAGGGACACATCGAGTGGCTGCCACCCACACGACCAGCCAAGTCTGGGGATAAACTGCAACCGAGGTACATGCCCTTAGCGGAAACTGAACCCAGGTCTCTCTGGACCGCAGGCTGACGCTCTAACCGCTGAGCTAAACTGGCCAGGGCTACATGACTTATTTAGAGAAATAAGTTTATTGGATAAACACATTGCCAAAATGCAACATACCTTCAAATCCTAGAATAAACAAAAATAATGAGCAACTTCTGTCACTTGGTCCTACAAGTGCATGGTGATCCCTGCTATGCAAAGTGATGGGACGCATCCTTCCTGCACAGCTTCACCAGGCCTTTGGAAAGAGCACTGGCTGCATTTTCATAAAGAAGCCCTAAAAGCAAACTAATTCCATATATAGAAACTTTACCATTTAACTATTTAAAGCATCATAAAACATGGTTCTATAGATATGTGTGCTACTCCGTATTAAAACAGTGTGCATAATCAGAAATACAAACTTACCACCTTGGGTTTGAATAACAAGGAAACTAAAAAAAAAAAGGGGTCCAGCCGGTGTGGCTCAGTGGATTGAGCGTCGTCCCATGGACTGAGAGGTCCCGGTTCGATTCCCAGTCAGGGCACATGCCTGGGTTGTGGGCTCGATCCCCAGTAGGGGGCACACAGGAGGCACCCAATTGATGTTTCTATCTCTCTCTTTCTTCCTCTCTCTCTAAAAAATCAATCAAACCATTTTAAAATATAAAATAAAAAGTTCCAAAAAACTAAAATTTCTTCTCAAAGTAAACTAATGTTTAGACAATAACACCTCTCTCTCAAACACAGCCTCCACCTTTACATCAAGTTTACATGAAAAAACAGCGTTGGTAAACCAGTGTTAAACTCACTGGTCCATGGGTTGATGCTCTAACCACTGAGCAAACTGGCCAGGGAAAACTGTGAGTCTTTATAGCAGCACTATTCATGATAGCCCCAAACTGGAAACCACCCAAATGCCCATCAACAGGTGAACAGATAGACAAAATGTCAAAATGTGGTATACATCCACACCGTGGAATACTATTCAGGAGTAAAAAAGAACAAACTATTGATGCATGGTATAACATGGACGAACCTCAAAAACATTATGCTAAGTGTAAGAAGGCAAACACATAGCCATACATCATGTGATTCCACCGATATGAAATGTCCTGAAAAGGCAAATCTATAGAAACAGAAAGTGGACTGCTAGTTGCCTAGGGCTGGGAGGAGAGGAAACGGAAGTGACTGCTATTGTGCACCAGGGATTTTAGTGGGATGATGCAAATGTTCTGAACTGGACTGGTGATGACCACACAACCTGAAAAACTTACTCAAAACCATGGAATTATACACACTAATTTAAGGTATGTGAATTACACCTCCAAGCTGTTAAAAATACACACACATACACATACACATACACACACACACACACACACACACACAGCTGAAGCCCTAGGCAGCTACAAAGTGTAACATCCGTGTTTTGGTCATCCCTCGTACTTCTTAACTCCAGAGTGGAAAAGATGACATCAGGCCATTAACATTATGAGAATGCAAAATTTTGCTATTCAATTTCCTCTTAAAGATAATAAAAAAGCGTGGGGGGAGGGAGGCGCTCAAGGGGAGCAAATAAATCTGCTCTTTCCTCATTGCGGAGTTCACACCGGGTCATGGCCCTATTAGCTGGTAACCACGAGGAGCTTACTTATTACTGCCTGCACCAGCAGGGCAGTGCGGGGCCTGGGAACGCAGAGTCCATGGCCCTGTGAACACAAGACCTTTGTGATGGCAAGCCCAGGCCAGGCACGAGTCTGAGCATAATGGACACTCCAAACAATCAGGAAATGAGAAACTCAGGAAATTCTTCTGTTCAGTTCATGTACTAAAATCTAATACAAGTCACTTACCTCCTAAACCTCAAGGTTAGGTTTTATTTGTTAAAATCAATATTAACTTCATACTTGTGCATAATGAAAAACCTCAGCCTGGTAAACAGGCACACCGCGCACTATGCCCTGAGAGGACCTTCTTGTCCCCCCCTCCACACCCCCGTCACACCAAGCACCTACTACTCGCTCACACTGCTTCCCTCAGCTGGGCAGGCCTCAGGGCCAGCTGCTCTGCAGACTCAGGACAGAGCCCTGTGGACGCAGACCAGGCTGTGGGCTGGCAGTGCTCACGGAAGGCTAAGGGGCCAGGCAGCAAGCATATGGAGTAGCCCTGCTGGGAAACAGGTCATGGAAGAAATAAGAGCAAAGACAAGCCAGGCTCAGCCTTCTGACTATCCTCGGTGTCAGTTTTCTAACACCAAGCCTGCCTGAGCCACCTACTCCCAGGAGGTCCCAGCTGGAGCCTCGGGCCATGTGCCACACCCAAAAGACAAGCACCTTAGGGTTATTTTATATGTTGCTGTACAAAGTTTCTGAATAGGAAAAAATTATAGTAAGTATGTAAGTAGTAAGAGGGCCAATCTGATAGAAACAGTATGGAATTATTTATAGTTGAAGCCAATAGGACAAAAGTTCATCTTATAAGAAATGCTGTGGAAAAGAATTCAATGGGCAGGAAAACAAGTGCTGTATTTATTCCCTCCTCTCCCACCACCACCCTTGAGTATTTCCTCTATTTTGAGAAGGCAGCAATAAAACTGTTCTCTCTACCAACTTTCTCCCTCCACTCAGAGACACGCTATCAGACAAGCTGGCCAGCAGCCCCACCAGCAGGGCGAGCCCCATGCCCAGGCTCTGAGGACAGAACCACACGCTTCACACCACTGCGGCGATGGCCTGGGAAACCCTCCCGTGGCTCCTCCTCATGGAGAGAGAGCACTGTCTGTGAGGAAACAGCCTCTGAGCCCCCACTTCCCTGACTCCGTGTGAGCCTGCAGCTGAACTGCTGGTCTGTCAACAGAGGTAAGAATGCTGTAGAATGCCAAGGACAAATGACATCGACCAGCGATGTTTACCCATGATTCATTCCCCCTGGTCCCATCCCACATTCTCTCATTCCTTCATCTCTATTTAAAATAAATTTCACTGGGGAAAAGGAGGGATCAGGTGGGTAAACGTGGCAACCTACATATGACATAAAAATTCTACATTAATAAAAATCATTCCCTATAAAATACTCAAATATGCTCATGATTTAGAGGGCATGTGGAGTTTCAGTCCTTACAATCAGGAAGCCAAAGTCAGTCCACTGGGTTTTGTCCAATGACCCTTTTAACTACTTGAAAATGATGTCTGATTAGCAAATAATGTTATGGCTTATCTATAAAAACTTCTTTCTAAAAAATATTGATCCTGATTTACAGAAGCAAGGACATTCTGAGAAGCCTTTTTAAATCATGCATAACACATTACTCATACTTGAGACAAACACCAGGGCCATTTCTTCTGCGTCTAAGTGGGTTTCTATTAGTAAGTCAGCGCCTGGGGAAACTCAGTATTCCGAGCCAGTTCCCCATAAGAATGATAATTACTGTAAACTCAGACCTCCATAGTTGCTGGAGGGAGAGGATCTCAGTCCTTGCTCTGAAAGCTCGCTGGAGTTCTACAGTGCTCAGGGCACCAGCAAGCACTGTATTTCTGCATGGCCAGATCTCTTCCAAATTGAGATCACTGTAATTAAGACCTGAACCAAAATCAATAAAATAGCTCTGATGACTTCAACTAAAACTCTCTTTGGAGGAGCCCAGTGGAAACTTTCAACAGAACCTGAGGTGGTGTTTGCCTGGGACGGAGCAGCCCACACAGCAGATTCCTGGTCAGCCTGAGAGACAGGTGCACCTCAAGGAGTGGTTGGGAACTGCCAGAGAGGTAATCAGGCTGCTTCCCTAGTCTTAATGGTGGGGACACTTCAGCAGGACACCGATGTCCTAAACATGTGCTCTTATGGCCACTCTTCCTGTGGCTACATCTCTTGGTCTACCCTATTGGTTTTCAGGGCCTCTTTGGTTCTCATACTACACCACAGATGACAAAAGACCTTAAACCCGGAAAATGGTATTGGAAAGCCCATCACCAATAATATTACTAACAATGTGAGCAATGACCCGGGGACAGCTTTCATTAAATGCTTTACAGAAATTATTTTACAGATGAGGAAACCAAGGCTTACACATGCTAGCTGTCCAAGCAAGGTACAAAAGCTAGTAAGCAGTGAAGATGGGATTTCAAGCCAACCACCTGGCTATAAATTCCATGTCCTGAAGGACTACAGAGGAGGAGAAATGTACTTTACAACTTCAATTTAATTCCAAAGAGCACAGATGACCCACAGGCTTCAGCTGAGGCCATCTCCAAAGTTCCACGGAGAGGGATGTTGATGGAAACCACATGTTTTGGTAAAAGGATGAAAAAAATAGTATCCATTCACAGGAGATTAACATTCTCTTGCTCAGAAAACTAGAGTTGATAAACTGCTGGGGAAGTGAACGGTCTTGACAAATGAACACTCTCTAACCAAGCTCTTGTTACAACTGCTACTTTATTTTAATTATTTGTGATACTAAGATTTACTATAATGAACTATCTCAAAAAATAAGAAAGTACTGCCCTGGCCAGGTGGCTCAGTTGGTTGAACGATGTCCCATACACCAAAAGACTGAGGGTTCGATTCCTGGCCAGGGCACACACCTGGGTTGTGGGATTGATCCCTGGTCGGGGATAGTGCTGGAGGCAACGGATCAATGCTTCTCTCTCACACTGATGTTTCTCTGTTTCTCCCTCTCTCTCTAACACACACACCCTTCCTCTCTCTAAAATAAAATAAATAAATAAATAAATAAATACACATATCCTCGGGTAAAGATTAAAAAAAATAATAATAAAGTATTTCCAAATATGCTGCTAACAGTTTTTCATCAGAAAATGTCCCAGCAAGAATACCACAGCGAGGCTTCTCTGCACTACTCATGCCAATGACGCTCCTCGTCCTCCGATGCTGGAAGACCATTCTGAAAAGCAGTACTCACAATAAGGACGGCCACATATATTTATAGTATGTCCCCCTCTCTTCTCTGAATAGTGCATGATCTCAAAACAGGTTTGATATCAAAATTTAAAACCTGAGGAATTAATACACGTCCAAAATAGACAACCATCACTTGTGATTATTTTACTCTCCCTCCCTCCTCCTGCTTAAGAATCTGAACACAAGAGCAAGAAGTCTGGTAGCAACAAGGCAGATTTACTCTCTTCTATTATCTTGCACTCCATCAGGATTACAGCAAAGTGATTATGAAGTCCAGCAAAACTAAACGAGAGCCTGGTTTGCTCCATCTTCACTTTCTCCAAGGAGCCTCCCGCCAGGATGGCTCATGATGACAGTGGCTTTGCATCGTGCACAGGGCAGCTCTCTGAGCATGAGTCAGAGTCAGACGCAAGCAGCGCCAGCTCTGGAAATAGCGCCTGCAACTGCCCTCCAAGATGGGAGCCAGCGGTTACACAGCAGCCCTGGGCCTTAACCTCCCCTGCTGGAGGTCAAAGGCCAATGAAACGGATACAGTGAGTGAGTGTGGGCTTGCACGAGTACCAGAGCTGCATGCACACGGGTACATCAGTAAGCCTCTGCTGAAGACAGGCCAGCTTCACTTCTCTTTCTGGTGCTCTATGGTTGGGCAACACTACTGCTGACCACGTCACTGACTCCACCTCTGATAAAGACTCAAGATATGCCAGGATTAGCACCGAGGGAGTATCACCCAGGCCTTCTCTCCAACGCCTTTCACTCTGCTGGGAGGAGAGGGCGCCTCTGCAAGTCTGAAGTGGCTCACTACCTACTTTTTTTTACCTGCTCATTTCGGGCACTGTCCTTCTGTATCTGCGGGTTGTGTTGCAGAAGAAACACAAGCAGCTTTTTTCCTAAACAAAACACTGTATCCCTGTCAACAGCACAGAGAGCTCTGGAAAACCAGTCCTACATAATCCAAGTTCAGCATTACTTTCACCCATACTGCTTTGGGATGGAGGAGGGATAACGTGGCCTGCAAGCAAACAGCTAAGTCAGAGAGACTGTAGAAAAACCTCATTTAATTCTATACATTTGTAGTACATGAAGGTATGAGTAACAGACAGATGAAAACTTATCTGCACAGACTGAAGAGCACCTTTACTGCATTCCAAAATAAAATGCCTAATTATCTGGTCACACTTATGTTTGACTTTAAAAACACAATAGCAATTTCATGTCACAGTTGCTTGGTCTAGGAGAAGCATCATGAACACTTCAAGTAACCTATGCCTTGTAAAATTCACTAATTTAACATGAAAAGTAAGATTTCACATCAAGCCTGCAGACACTCAGCTGTCTCACCAAGGAGTCTTTGCCTGCTTTCTGGAATGACAGCCCTCAAATTCTAACCACACCAGAATAGGGGGTCCTCCGTAAGCCAGGAAAAGGCTCTCTGAGCGGACTTCTGAGCCACCAGGGAGGACCTCGCAGGGGCACCGAGTCTCCCAACATGTCTTTCCCTGCTTCCCTCAGTGTCTGTGACCCATAAAAAAACAAAGACCAGCTTGATACACTTCTCCTCACCGGGAACCTAAAGCTGCTCCTCCTCCACACCTTACTTTGGGAGGCCACCCAGGCAAAAAGCTGAAAAGAGCAAAGAAGAGACACACCCATGTCTATTCCCAGGCCAGCCTTCTGGCCTGCGATGTAAACCCTCTGAGGGCTGCCCTGGCCGGGTGCCTCAGTTGGTTGCAGGTTCTATTATCCTTCAGGGCACATACCCAGGTTGCGGGTTTGATCCCGGGTCGGGGTGCATACAGGAGGCAACCGATCAGTTTCTCTTTCATATAGATCTCTCTCCCCCACTTCCTCTCTTTCCAGAAATCAATAAAAACATATCCTCGGGTGAGGATGAAAACAAAACACCTCTCAGGGCCTCCGTGCTCTCACATGTAAGAGTTGCAATTAGAAAAGTGGTAAGGCCTTCTCCAAGTCTCACAACTCCAGCACTGCACAGGCTCCCCAAAAAAGCGCTCAAGTGCAACCTGAGTCGTTCAACTTCCCTCATGACAGTCCCTGTTCCCTCTGTGGCCAGGCGCACTCAGGTAGTCAGGACGTCGAGTAGCTTCAGGGCACTCTGGCCACCTGCATGCTCCTCCTTGACCGATCTATGATTTTTCCAGTTGTTTTACACAGTTTCTTGGTCATGATTTTATCTTCTGAAGTTACCTTAACTTTTAGTTCTTCCTGATGTCTCAAGGGGCAGCACAGAACCAAGAGATGTCCACAGATGTAAAACTGTTTGTTCTCTTTAACATTTAGAAACTCAAGAGGACCAAAATGTTTTCAGAGAAAAAAACCATTTCACTGACAATTACCTGTACTAGAATACACTTTTTGTCATGAAATAAATTAAAACACTGCAACTCTGCCTAGCAAAACTAACTGGGGTGGCTGGACCTTCCCACAGATGAGAAGTACACGTAGAGGACGCTGGAGGAGGAGGTGTGCCCAACGCTAAGGGCCTTTCACTAGCTGTGCACCTGCATTTGCTCCCCTAGCCGCAAAGGAACTTCAAATCAAAGAGTCTGAGCAAAAGAAATAAAAGCAATGACTTAATTAAGTATAAAAATAATCATAGACTGGTCTAAAATGGAGCTCTGCTAGAAAACAAATCTTATCAGCTGCCTGAGGAGCACTCTGGATGCTTCCACTCTGGAGCAGGAACAGTGCCCATTCACTCCACTGCTGTGGACACACTGGAGAGGTGCAAACGGACAAGGCCATAGCACTGAGCAGTGCAACTGGTCCTCTTGCATATGAAGCAAGAGACAGAACCTACAGGCTTGTAAAAGTACTACTGCTATATTTGTTGCAAACCAAAGAACAGTTACCAAGGCCAATTTATTTTGTCTGTAAATAAGTATTTTCCTGTCTCACTGTCATAGAGAAGGAAATGCAAATGAATGGTGCTGCTATCCACATCATGGGTGCTCTAAAATGTATTAAATAGTTAGCAAGGGACAACTATCTTCACTCCCACAAGGCTCCAGTGAGGTAAGTATCCACCCCTTTGACAGGGTGGCACCTGGTGGTGCAGTCAACATGGGGCCACATTGGAAGCCAGGCCTGAGCCACTCAAGGCCTGTGCCCTGCAACTGGGGAGCAGAGTGGGTCACCTCCCCAGGATGAGCACACCTCTGCAGAAAACAACTGGATTATGGCAGACGAAATTCCAGAGAGGATAAGAATGGATCGCTCTACAAAGATCAAAAGAAAGCCACACCCAACAAGGCTATGAGGACACAAAGGACCCCTGAGTCACAGGAAGCCAGGAGTCTGAACAAAAGCATGTTGTTGTAACTCTGGTGCATGAGGACTCTGGGCTCAGTGACTCATTTGGGAATCTTGGGTGAGACATTTAGATTTTTCACTTACTGCGCCACTGCCTTCTGACCTGTGAAATGGAGGACAAAAGCATATTAGGGTATCTGGACACTTTCAGATCCTGGCAAGAAATAAAACCATTATGTATAAAAGGCATGATTCAACAACCACAAGAATGTCTAAACTAAAGTCTGACAATACCAAGTGCTGACCATGAGGCAGAGAAACCGGGAACCTTAGGCATTGCTGGTGGGAATGTAAAATGGTACAGCCACTTTGCAAAACAGCTTAGCAGTTTCTTAAAAAGTTAAATATACACCAACAATATGGTCAGGCCATGCCAGTTCTAGGTATCTACCCAAGAGAAATATGGCTACACAAAGATAGCTAAGTCATTATTCATAATAGCCAAAAACTAACCCCCCTCCAAATCTAAACATCTGTCAACTAATAAATGAACAAAATGTACATCCTCACACATAATAACTTAATGATAAAAAGCAACAAATTACTGATACATGCAACACTGCTGAACCTCAAACAATTATAATAAATTAAAACAGCCAGCTCCGCCCTGGCCGGGTGGCTCAGTTGATTGGAGCGCTGTCCCATACACCACAAAGGTTCAGGTTAAATTCCCTGTCAGGGCACATACCTAGGTTCCAGGTTTGATCCCTGGTCAAGGCGTGTATGGGATGCAACCGATCCATGTTTCTTAGATTGAAGTTTCTCTGTCTCTCCCTTCTTCTCTAAAATAAATTTTTAAGAAATCATATCCTCAAATGGGGATTTAAAAAAAAAACAAAAAAAAAGCCAGGTCCAAAAGCTAAGGTTCTGCATGATTCCATTTATATGAAATTCCCAGAAAAGGCAAAACAATAAAGACGGAAAGCAGACTAGCAGACTCTGGGACGAGGGACAGGGACATCCAGGACAGCAAATGGACGTGAGGGAGCTTTCTGTGATGAACATGTTCTAAGGCTGGACTGTGGTCCTGGTTCACAACAGTGTTAAGTTTCTTAAAACTCAATCAACTGCATGTAGGTGGATTTTATGGCATGTAAAATGCGTATGTCATGCAACCCAATAAAGTTGCTGAGAGAATCAGAACCACTATTTGCAGCGCCCTCTCTACCTTTACTGTTATGAATAACTTAAAAGTGGATGAATCTTCAACACTGAAAACCACGGCTTGTGTATGTGACAGTTGAAGAAAAAAGTCAGAAATCAGACTGTGTATGAGCATAGTCAAGAGGTATGTTCTGTTTCCTTCTGCATTTTTCCTGGTTTCCCTTTAACATCTCATGCCCTTCGTGGATAGCATGACTTTCTTTTCTTGGACACCAAATGAAAATTACCACTCAAAATTAAAAGCATGAGCTTTATGACTTTCAGTTATAAATGAGGTCACATAAAATGACTACCGTTGCCTTTTCTAAGAAAATGCCAGAAAACTAGAAACATATATTCTGAGACCATTTTTTTTTCTCATTTTACATGGTTTCCCTGGTATTAATTATCGTAAATCAGTTTGCTTTCCTGGCTTCATATATATAAAATCTGAATCTTCACAGATGCAAGAGTTACGTGTTAATGTTCTGAAAAAACAGCATTTCTTGACTTATAGAAAGATACATAAAATGTTCAATGATTCGTATATATACTTAATACCATTTGTATGGCCTGCATGACAAGTCCATTTGTCCTCATCAGAAAAATACAAGGGGTATGTACCTACTTTAAAAAATACCTTTTTAAAAGAGATGTCATGCTGTATCTGTGGTGCTGAAAATGTGGAGTGTTTTCTGAACGACAGAAACCCTAAAGAGCTCTGGAATTTGAAGTCACTACCCTTAATCCTGTAATATTCTCATTTTTCATTTTGCCTTGAAACCAAGTTTGGAGTGAAAAAACAACAACAAAACAAAACAAAAACACACCAAAACTTAATGTGAATAAAACGGGGGGGGGGGGGGGAGATAGTGTGAAATAGATCAAAACCTCTATGTCCCCAAGTTCAGACGGAGCCTAAACACGTGCTGCATCACCGACTGCACATTCGCCAGTCAGAGAGAAATGCTAAGCTCACAGTGTCACTACATTCTCATCAAGTCAATCTGAATTTTAGAAACAGAAATCATGGCGTCTTCAGTTCTACAAAGTAACAAAAGTTAGATGAACTGAAACAAACGTGTCCTACTATCAGCCTGGACAAGGCCTTAGTTCTGCCAGTGAGAGACTTCCTTTCCTTATAGACATACAAACTGCTCTGTAGACATACCTAGTGCACCTCTGACATAGGTTTGATTCAATTCTGTTTTCTACTCTGCACAGGTTTTTACTTCTCAACTAGAAACTCTTTGAGGACCGTTTTCCATTCATCTTTGTATGTTGTGAATATACAAGGAAACTAGTAGATTGTTTAAATAAATACAGAATTTAATAAGTAATGTGTTATATACAGAATTATAAGCAGTATTACATTTCTAGCCTTGGGTTTCCAAATCATCATGATTCGTAAGTGTCAGCAGAATTTCTTATGATGGGTTCCAGCTTTACTTACAAAACATGACTGAATTTATTTTTAAAAATCAGATTCAAATAAAGACACTAACACTATATGTATATCAATCAAACCCCTATCTGTGCTTACAAACCAGGTAAAAGCATTAAAATGGGCTCAGTTGATTCAATTACCCAGTTCCCCACCATGACTTCCAGCCTGCATACTTAAAGGGTTGCTTTATCAAAACAAGGCCCAGGCATAGAAACTCTAGTCCAGGGTAGCCTCAGGTGACATGCATCATATACACATGTCCATAGTCTGTGCTGCACTGGTTTGGATTTATTCATCACATGTGCTTTGTGAATAATCGGTGATGTGTTGTGTGTTTTATCTTCATGGCCAGAAATGACATCTCCTGTTTCTCTGGTATTTTCCAGAGGCTTCTTACATGGGGCTATGTGTATAACAAACCCAAGAAAACACACTGGCTGATTAGACTGACTTGGGTTTCCAGTTCTCCTCATTATCTGAAAAATAAGAGTCTTTTAACATTTTTCTGTGTATTGTTCTGTGCACATATAAGCTATGATCATATAAACTGGGTTTGTGTGGGAAACTAACATATATGATGGGCAAGAGTGTGAGAAGCATGAAGTGGAGACAGACAGACAGACTTCCCTGAACAGATATTCAACAAGCCCCACCGCTCTCAGGACAGTGGTTCTCTGTGGGCGGGTGCAGACAGCCTGTTCACCACACGAATCAGAGTGAGCTCATTCATTGCCAAGATACAGACAACAACTTCAGTGTCCACTTTGGATTTCTCACAAACATAAAGACAACTCAAGTCCAGTGGCCCATACATTTCAAAGTTCCTAACAACAAGAAAATAAAATACATTTAAAACACGTTATAAGTTATTATTATTCTCATTTAACAAATGAGGAAAATAAAGCTCAAAAGCTAAGTGACAACTAGAGAAACTGACCCACAATGAGACCCACTAAAGAAAAACATTTTAGAATCTGAAGGAAAAAAATCTAGACATCCAGGAGAAAAAAACAGGTCACTGTGAAGGAAAGAAATAAGACCAGCATCAGACTTTATGCAAGATAATAAATAGATCAACATATTTAAGATACTTAAATATGAGGCAAGGCCTTGGCCGGTTTGGCTCAGTGGTTAGAGTGTCAGCCTGCGGTCCAGAGAGACCTGGGTTCGGTTCCTGCTAAGGGCACGTACCTCGGTTGCAATTTGTCCCCGGCCCTGGTTGGGTTGTGAGGGTGGCAACCACGTCGATGTTTCTCTCTCTCCCTCCCTCCCACTCTATCTGAACAAAATATCAAAAAATGTCCTCGGGTAAGGACTATAAAAAAAATAAAAAAATATATGAGGCAAGGATTTTATGTCTAGTTGAACTGACCTCCACCTATAAGGAGCACAAACTAACACAACTACAAGGCTCAGGAAATAAAGCTGCCCCATGCTCCTCTAAGAATCTACTCCAGAACTAGCTTTGAAACACTACAATGACTGAATATCAATAAAGGGCAGATGATGAGCATCAAATATAGATTTACTTGAAGAATTAAAACTGAGTGATTTTATAAAAGACATAGTACAGCAAATAATGTCTACATGCTCTGACATCATAAATATAGGACAGCTACCATAAAGTGAGGTGGGGGGAGAATAGGAAGAATATATAAGAAATATAATAAACTTGTTGACTGTGTTAAAAGTGTTTATCTGGGAGTAAAAAGACAGCCTTTCAAGTTACATGGTAGAAGTTCAAGAGGTTGAGGGCCAGAAAAGGTTAATATCTAATTTCACTATTTCTCACAGCAAGGAACCAATACAGAGGAGGAAAAAAGTGAAAAAGTGGGGGGGGGAAAAGTGGACAAGAGAGGCAAAAATGTGTTATGTTAAAATAACCATTAGAACAAAAATACAAGCCTTCCTAAAAAAAAAAACAAAAAAATGGACAAAAGGAAAATGTAGCATCAAACTATATGAAAGAATCAAGGACAAACATTAATTTTATATTGAATGTAACGGGGCTTAACTGGCCTATTAAGTAAAAGGTCTTGCAGACAAAAGCAAGAGTCAAGTGCAAACTCAGGCAGCACACAGTAGGTGGCAGGGTTGGGCCCAGAGTCAAGGCTCCCTGGCTCCCAGAACTCTCTACAGAAGCAATGAAAAGAGGACCCCGGACAAAGCCAGGAAAGCTCTACACAATGTGCTTTAATAAAAACCTGTCAACAGAAAAAAAAAAAAAAAATGAAATAAAAACCTGAACATTAAAATTTCTTAGATGCAATAGCCAGGTGTGACTTTATAAGATAAACGCCATTTTGGGGATTCCTTCGTCTAACTCCTTCAACAAATATTTATCACAGGACTGCATGTGATCAGGTCTTTTTCCAAGGACTGGCGATCCGAGGCCTGAGTGTCATTTTTCCTGTGTGCAGAAACCCAGAAATATCAATGAAATACATGTTGCTGGACTTAAAGGTACATGGTAGTGTCAACCTCCTAAAACAGGAGATTAATGGAAACAATGACAGGCCCTAAACTATACCGACACCAGTAGGTGCTAGTAAAATAATGCATCTTATTAGTGCCATATGATACCAAGCATAAAACCACAGCTCATTAAAATGCCTAAGATGAGAATGATTGCCAAGTAAAGCATTCTGTCACAAGGACATAACTAATGCTTCCTATAAAAGTAACTAAAAAGTCACAAAATTTTTCTCTGCCTGCCTCCCTTTTCCATCCACACTCATGCTTTGTATTAAAATGCCTTTCATCTTCCATGGCATGGAAGAGTTGATGGCTGCTGGCATCAAATCTGCTAACATCAACAATAGTGTAATTACCTGCACACTTTCAAGTGCTTTCAAAATACATGCCGGTTGGGATTTTCCTAATTTAGAAATGTGTGCTTTATGCTGGTGGTCCAAAACTGTCAATAGCCCGGGTGAAAAAGAATTTTTTACATCTTGCCTAAAGCATTCTTTTCCACAGCCATTATTTGATGTGTTTGTGCCTCACCTACTTTCATAAAGCGTTTGACTCAGTCTACACCCTCATACCGCACTGCCAGTTTGTGACACGACTTTAATGTACACTTACACGAGCTGATACACGGAAAGCACTTAGCAGCACAGTGCCTGACACGTCACAGGAGTCAGCTATGATTATATGAATAGCTCTTTTTAAAATATGTAAGTGTGTGAGGGTAAGTGGATGACTATTTTTTCATTTTTCCGTTATGCTAGTTGAATATGGGAAGAAATTTTAGTACACTCAGATTTCTCAGAATATTTTAACTGCAGATTCTTTAAAAAATAAATAAATCTACAGAACAGATGAAAATTTAATGGTATAAAATTATACAGATCATACTTCCTTCCTGAGGCTACTAAAAACACATTTTATCAGCAATTCATCCTTGGTCCAGATTTTTTAAAAGGGTGGAAAAGAAAAAGAAGCCAAATCTTGTGAAACAGGATCTAACTTGAGACCTGGGCACAGGGTCTAATAAATTATGTATCTGCTGGGGATTTACAAGGAAAAAACAGAGTCCCACCATAAGACAAAGTTACAAATATTTCAATAAAGTAACACATTGCATATTAACAGTGCTAATAATTAATCCTTTTGTTTGGTTTCTTTTTAATTACTTTTAATAAATTACTCTGCCCCCCCCCCCCCAATCACTCAAGTAAGTTGTCATCTGAAGGCACAATCAGTACAACATAGGACACAATGGCACTCTCAGACAGGGCAGGGCTCGCGGGGAGGGTGGCTGGTGCCTGAAGTGCTGTGACTCAGTAGAATCCATAGAGCTTTTCTATGGAGATCAAGGATCAATGAAGCTATTGTAACAGATTACAGCTATATAAATGTAGGCTCGTTACAAATTCTCTCCAAGCAAGAGCACTTTCAAAAAGACGAAAGGGTGCCAATGCCTGGGAGATGCTGCGTGAGTTGGCAAAGAGTGGCTGCCATGCCCACCATTCTGCTAACCGAGGGGCAGTTCCTGCAGGGTGAAGGGACCTGTGGTTCAGCACTCCCTAATTCATCTCATGCCATCATGCCAAAATTTGCAGCCTCATGGCTCAGGAGTCAAGCCTAACACAGTTGCTGTCTGCTATTACCGGTTCAAGAAAAAGCCAGATAACTTTTATTAAATATGTTTTCCAGAAATCATAAAGCAAATATAAAACACACCTTTGCCACAAAAGGCAAATAGCAGTAAAGCACTTTGTTAAATAGTTTAAAATTTGCAACTACCTTTATCATGTTAAGTATTTCAATATTAGAACTGTAATAAAAACATTCTCTTAGAATGCATAAAAAAATTTTAAAGCAATAAATGTGGTAAAATGCATAAACCAAGTTGGGTTTTCAATGCAATTTTAAAAATCATCTATGAATTATTATTCACACTAACATTATCATTGATTACAGTTCAGAATCAAGTATGTGAAAAAAACAAGTGAAATAAAAGTTGAGTGACAAAGCTCCAGAATTTAGGAAGGATATTTTCACAAAGAAAATAGTTCCAGCATTTTTTTTTTCTCTCAAAGACGCAGAAAATAAAATTTATCATTTGGCTCCAACTGAAATGGCCAGTAAATACTCTAAAGACCACTTTTTCACAACCCTTTTTCTAGAAGTTTATGTTTCACTCTATACATCAAGAAAAATTTCACTGAATTTTAAGCAATTTTCGGCTCAAGGGTATTGTTTTTCAGATTCTGGCAGAAAAGAATAATTAAGGTGACCTTAAAGGGTGCTTTCACTAGAAACTCTTTTCCCCTTACCATTATGACTAATGGTAACAGAGGCCAGACAACCTCGCCCTCACCAAGACCACTCACTTCCAAACACATGCACATAAAGGACACTTGTTAATAATAGCGGATGACCTTAATATTGTTCAATTTTCAATGTTTTAGCAGTATATCAATATTTCTGACATGATCACATATTCTTACTGATAACCAGAAATTCGAATTTTAAAATTTATTCCCCACATATTATCAGAGATGCATAAAGTAAGAAGGACGCTTCTTTTGAATCTGAAAATTGGAATTTTCTTTCTCCAGGGGAAATAAATATATGCCATTCATGTATTTTCCTCAAATGTACAATTTCATAAAATATTATTCTAGTCAAAACTTCATATTATTTAACATGAATATATTTATTAAAAAATTATTCCTCAATCTTTGAATGTGATGGGTAATTTTATTATCTTTGACTCAGTTAAAGATACATACAGAAAAAAGTGGAGTTTTCTTCCAAAACCACAAACCATTTATTAAAATCTATTAACTTTATTTTTGAAAGTACACATTATTCGATTCACTGCTGCAATCCCCATTATTCAACCGGCCCTTGCAGAACAGGCTGATCAATTCATCGTAATTGTTCTTTGTGTAGGAAATTGTTCATGTTCCCCTTGCCTTTCTGTTGCACAAATTGTTCAAACTAAATAAAAGGAACTCAAAATAATGAAAAAGGAAGAATATCAGAACATAAGGAGAAAGTACCCAAAGACCAAAAGCAAAACAGGTGTGTTTTGTCATTTAAAATGAAGAAAACAAAGAACAGCATAAAGGAATCTAGTTATACCAGTGGAAAAACGCTAGAATATGAGAATGAAATAAAATGGAAATAAACATCAAAGACAGAGACAAGTAAAGGAATGATGTATCTTCAGAAAGATAAGCTGTGGACACCTGTGAGACAGCACAGAGGCAGGAGAGCGTGGGGGAGGGAGGGCATGGTGACAACACAGAACAGCAGAGGCAAATCCTGAGAGCATTTTAAATCACTTCTCTGGGTGGTACCTCTCACTCACCCAGTTTACTTTACTTCATTATTCGTTATTCTAACCCACAGCTGAGCACAGGATAAGTTTGTTTTGCTTCCCCTCCTGAGTTCACTGAAAAACTCAACTAGTACTATTTCAAGTTACATCAGACTGTGCCTACCACTTGGCACCTTTCTTTAAGGGGGAATACCAATAATCTCCTGTAAGGTTACACTCTTCATGTGTAATTTGTCGCCCTGTGCCAGTCCGGGACCCTGGCCTTGCACCATGGCTGTTGTCCTTCCTCAAGCAGGTCAGAAGACTGCTTTCTGTAAGTCAGTAAATGTTGGAGGGAAAACGTTATGACCCTAGCAAAGTTGAATACAGACTAGTTAACCAAGTTCACTCAGCTAGGCTGTATCTTGTGTGAGACCTGAAGATGCAGAGACTAGGGGATGGAGGAAGGGGCAGCTTGGGGGAGACACAGGGCAAAGAAACAAAGCAGGCAAATAAACAAACTGCTAGATTTAAAATGTATACCTACCAGAAATGACTCAAACCCAGGCTGTTATCTTACAGTAATACACAATGAGTACCACAGAAAAGATCATAGTTTTCGTTCAGTTAGAAAAACACAGTGGATGCATGAAAAAGGAAAAAAATGACTAATCTACTTCACTTGTGGCATGGCAGACATTTAAAAAAAACTTAAATTCAACGGTAAGATGAATACCTAGATTCCTACTAATAACAGGTTCAAATCCCAGCAAAAGGTTAACACATGACCTCGGTTTATACTTGTTACACACAGAATTCCAACTGTGTTTTGGAATAGACACTGGGACAATCAGGACGCACCTCGGCAGGATAGCTTCTGTGCCTTTAGGAACCTGGTCTAATGCTCTTGCTTGGTGACTGCACTCCCTTTCATCTTGCCCTTGAAAATACTGCATGCTTTGCCTCAAGTTCCAAACCCTCTCCTGGGCATGGCAGAGGCGAACAGTGGGCAAGGGGCTCAGCTGCCATACAGAGTCAAGAGGAAAGACTGGAGATGCCCATAATTATTTTCTGACACAACTCTGGAAGTTCCCATCTTCTTGCCTCCTCCGCCTTCAAAGCTAGTCAGCTATAAGCTTCATTCCTTGAAAGGAAGTTCCATGTTGGCCTCAACCTACCTCATTTTCATATTCTCTGTAAAATTGCTACCCACATTTTCTAGGAAGAAAAGGAAAGCGTGTGCCTTCTTCCATAAGCTCCAACAAACATCCTCAGGTACTATTCTGGGAGGAGGAAACTTCCTCAGTCTTCCCCCCCACCCCCACTGTCCTACTCATTCTCAGAAGGCAGTATAGATCATAGGTGCTACAGATATGATTCCCTCAAGTTCAGATTTTGGTAGTGATGGTACCTAGTAATCCACAAAGATAATGGCTATAAACCTTCTTTTATGCATGATATATTGTGCGCTTGGGTAATCTTATTTTTGGTCTAACGAAATAATAGCTAGAAAACATATTTTCTTAAATACTAAGCAAGCCATAATTCTTTTTCCTCCTTTGGACATTTTATAATCTCATTAATCAACTCACAAACATTTTTGAAAACACCTAGACCGTGAAAGTTAAACAAACACAACCTACCACAACATGCTGAACTATGGTCAGAAAACTTAAGTCTGTTCAAAATGACAACTTTTGCAATGAGTGTTTAAATAAAGTGACATATATTGCTCTTTTTTATTTAGAAAGGGAAAAGCTGAGCTATCACTTTTCACATAACTGATGTCTAGCTACAGATGACTTTACTCCTAGACCAGTTCCTTTTCCAATTCTCTTACAAGCCCTTGGTATCCTTACATGCACTCGGGAACTTTGGTATCACCTTCATTATGATGTGCTTTGTGCACATTCTCAGACGCTGCAATGCCCATACTAAGGCAACACATCACAGAAGTTGGCAGCAATGCTATCAGCAAGAATTTGGCTTCAGAATCAGGAGTGATTCATCATACATTCTAGCAGCAGAAAAACAACACACCGCTATTTTAATCCCTGATGCTATCAAGAATCAAAAAAACAGTACAAAGAATAATTTTTAAAAGTAACAAAAATCCTACCTACTGTAACATTATTCACTTTCGAGTTTTTAATAGAATTCACTTAGAAAACAACAGACTACTTACCTTATTTCATAATATGTATTATAACAAGTCAAGTTTTAACTTGACACAATTTCAGGAGAAAATAGGTAGCCCAAATTTCTGCAAAGTAACACTGAAATTCTAAATTCAGAAAAACAAATTCTCGTTTGCTTTACAAAAGTAATCCACTTTTTTCAGCTTCTCGTTCCATTTTTGAGATTACTCTAAAGCATAAATGAGGGCGTGTGCTACTGTGATCTGCTACATCCAAAAGAGAAACCCAGATCTGTGGGGTGATTTATTCAGAAGATTCCCCCTTTTTTAGGTTTACCTGATCACTGACAAAAAAATACTACTGGCCTATAGGATAATAGAAGCTACTTAGGTCCCACTGCTCTACTTAAGGATCCTGAAACAAATCTCCATGCCAGTAACTTTACTTCATGAGACTAGATGATGTTGATAATCATTAGGATTACTAGACAATATTTTTATATAACTATCCCGTTAAATTCATTCTACTGTAAATTTAAACTTTAAAAAATGTTCCTCTATTGTTGTTCTAAGTCGTCGGGGCA
This sequence comes from Molossus molossus, assembly GCF_014108415.1. NCBI lineage: Eukaryota > Metazoa > Chordata > Mammalia > Chiroptera > Molossidae > Molossus > Molossus molossus. Next base: position 85,439,432 of record NW_023425349.1, read on the forward strand.
GACGGGGAGATTTATTAAGAATCCCACCCAGTGCCCTCTTTCAGGGACCCCATTACCTTTTCAAACACTTCTTTGGTCCCCCTTCGTTTCCGTTTTCGGGGTCTCCGGTTCACTCGATTCCATTTCGAGACCTGAAGTTCAGAAACCACAGAGCACTTAAAACTGGACTACAGGTCCTGAGGGCCGCCCCTCAGCGTGAGAAATGCTCGACGGCCTCGCCACGCAACCCTCCCGGCCTCACCTGGGAAGCCACGAGCGCCGTCGGGGCTGCCGGGCCGCCTGCGCGTCGCGGGCCTAGGGGCGCGCAGCTGCGGCGCGCCGGGGCCATGACCTTCCCCTGGCCGCTCCCTCCCGTCTCGGGCCCGGGTTCCCGCCCCCGGGCCAGCGCCCCCCAACAGGGCCGGCTTACCCACCGTGGGCTCCGCGCAAGGGATGCGGCGCGGGACCCACCGCCCGCACTCACCTCTGCGCCCACTTGCCGCGCGAGCCCGCACTCCGCCCCGGCCTGGCGCTCCGTCTGCAGCGGCTGCGGGGGAAGGGGACAGTCAAGTTTACCCCGGGAGTCGCCCCAGCCTCCCTCCCTCGCGCCCCACCACCTCGGCGCGCTGACCCTGGACCTCGCCCGCCATAGGTGAGAGTGGGAGCGAGGGCACCGGAGCCCGCGCCCGGCCCGCCCGGCGGAGAGAAGCGGCGCTTGGGGCCCGCAACACCTAAGGCGCAGAGCGGGAGGCAAGCGACGCGGGGCCGGAGCGGCGGCGCGGGCGGCAGGCGGGCACTGGGTGGGGCGGGGCCTGCCTTAAAGGTATAGGCGCTGCGCCGCGTTCCCCGCAGGTCGCCCCCGCCCACGCCGGCGCGCCAGCAATTTTATTGTTCTCTGCTAACATCTCTCGTCCTCTCCTGGGTCTGGCCTGCGCCCGCGCTCCCGCGCCCTCCCACGCGCGGACCGCTGAGGGTGCGCACGCCTTACCTTTCCAGCCCCTACCCCCGCGGGCACTGGCAATCTGCAGAAGGGTTTGTTGGCCGCCTAGGGAGCAGAAGTGCTGCCCTGAGAAGCACCTTCACCCCCGTGGCCAGTCCGAACTCGCTCCTCCAGTCTGAAACCTAAGTGTCCGGATGGCCTTAGGGTAGGGAAAGTTCCCTAAGGGAGTTTTTTCCAGGAATGCATTATACGCTATTAAGTAAGCGTTTTTCAGTGCCCCACTCCGGACTCAGGGGCGGTGGCAGGTGACCTCCCTGGGGTAGAAGCGAAGACACTTAAAAGATGAACCCTAGCGCTCTCTGCGCGTCGCGGGAGCCAATGCGCCCTGATCAAACATAGCCCTCACCGCAATCGCCCTGCCCATGAATCCTCTAAGCGACGGGGAGAATATAAAAGGTGGACAATCTATCTTCATATCTAAGGGAAATTTTTACATTTCGTTTATAAAAATGTATAATGCCTCAAGTTTATTCTGCGGACCCCCAAAAGGCGTTCTTCACATCTGCATCAGAAATTGGCTGAAGTGGGCCGGGGCGCAAGCGCGTGGGGAGAGGAGCGTGGTCGCTCGCGTGTTTGCTGATCTTGACCACCCCTTTAACTTTATCGCATTTCTTTAAAGAAAATCTGCCTTGCCCTCTCTTTATTGCTACTCCATCCTCCTTTCAAGATCAAAAGCTTTAGATCAAAGCCAAGATCAAACTCACTACTTTAAATAGAAGCAACTTTGCCATGGACTATTTTACACAAAGAGGAGCTTCTTAATGGAGACATCACAGTGGAAAACTTAACTTTACCGCTTCACCCCATATTCACAACTGAAAATTATATTGATGCACTTCTGTTTCCTAAAATAAACAACACGTCTGGTCAAATGGGGAATTCTTGAGTTAGTGTTTGTGTTTCCAGGAATACAAAAGCCCAAAAACTATACAGTTATATAGACATATTAACCACTTTGTATCCATATTAGCTAAGTGCTATGAAATGCATGCTAAAGATATTTCAGTGTTATCAGATGTTCTTATATATAATGTATAACCATCATACTCAAATTTTCCAGTGTAAAAGAAATGCATAAAAATAGTGAATGCCTTACAACTCTCAAGTGCACATATACATGGGCAGGTAAAACTTACACGTTATTAAGTAGATTATGTAATTGCAGAGCTACTTAATTTTACATAGAACTAAAATTTTCAACTATTTAAGCTTCCATGCTACTATTAACAATTCCAGAATCTATGGAAATCTATCACAGGCTGACATGTACCCACTGGAGTTGTTTTCCTTGGGAATTCACCATCCCTAAGAACTCTGATAGGAACAGTTCACTATTGATGTACTGAGACAGTGCCCTGCCTAAATGGACCTTTTTAAATTGTCCTCTTTGTTGATATATCAACAATTTTTAAACATGTAGTCTTTGAAGAAACAAAACCAAAATAAATTCCAACAATCCAGTAGCAGAAATAAAGACAACTAATGCAAATGAACTGTCTTATACAACCTTCTATGAAAATCTCATTATAGCTGGGTAGTTATGACATGAAGGCTTTTCCCCCTTATAATTCTCATGTGGTTGTACTCCCAGTCGATCTCTCTCTCTCTCTCTCCACCCCCCTCCCCCCTCCCTCCCTCCCTCCCCCCACAGGCACGTGCTTTATCATTCCTTATTCTATAAATCCCATTGAGCCACTGGAAAGACCTTAAGAATTGAGACCTAGGAACCCCATCTTGCTGCCACTGATAGTCTCATTTTTTCCTAGCACCCAGCTCATGGAGTACCTCATGGTTTCTGGCATGAGCTGACCAAGGAAACATCCTACTGTCCCTCTGCTCTTCTAATACTTTGAGTGGGCAGGGAAAGGTGTGGTCCATTCTCTTTGCCTCCTAATTTGCTTCATTTGTACTCTTGCCTCCCCACCCTCACCCCCACAATACATTCAAAACAGAAAACATGAAGGATATTTACATAGTTCAAATGCTATCACTTTGCTCTACTGAGACTGTTTCCTTCTCTTCTTTGCCTTGCTGGCACCTACTTATTCTCTAGTTCTGGTCTTAAACAACACTTCTCCAGAAAGGTCCTTCCTCATTCCCCGATCCAAATGATGTCACCGCACTATTCTTTCTAATAGCATCTTGTTTCCTATAAAGTGCTTATCTTTTATAGCTGTTTACATTTTTATTTTTAATTATGAGACTTTACTTTCTTAGTAGTTAGAAAAATTTACATAGAAGGCACAGGGCTCCCATAGGTCCACATAACACAGATTCCTTTATTATTAACATCTTGCACACCTGTGGGTCATTTGTTACAACTGATGTACCAGATTTGATACATGATTATTAACTAAAGTCCAGAGTTTACATTAGGGTTCACTCCTTGTGTTGTAAAATTCTATTATAGCTGTTTTTAAATTAATTTATTGACTGTCTATTTTCCCAACTAGACTTTAAGGTCCAGGAAGAAAGAGATGCTTTCCCTTGTTCTTGATTTTTGCCCAATCACTAAAAACACTGCCTTACGCATAGCTGCTCAATAAATATGTTAAGTAACTAAATGTAAAGATAAAGGGAAATGGCTGAATAAAAGGCAAACGAAATTTCAAGGAGGGGAATGTCAGGATGAAGATCTTTCTAATTAATTCCTGCATGTTTCTCCACTAAAATACCTCAATTTGTGGAGTATAGACTCATGCATTATTTTTTTTAATCCTCATTCAAGGACATTTTTCCATTTTTGTTCAAATAGAGTAGGAGGGAGGGAGGGAGAGAGAGAAACATTGACGTGAAGGGACACATCGAGTGACTGCCTCCCGCACGACCCCAACCAGCGCCCAGGACAAGCCGAAACTGAGGTACATGCCCTTGACTGGACTCGAACCCGCAAGTCATTGGTCCGCAGGCAAACACTCTAACCGCTGAGCCAAACTGGCCAGGGCTCGTACATTTTTTAAAAAGAGAAACCATGGAACATCAGTTACATTGCCAGGATACTTCTAAAATGATCTCTTTTTTTTTTAAATAAAAAGAAATGAAAAAGTTCCTAATTCTCTCATATATTAACCACTAAAATCATATTTCAGAATGATGCTAGGCATAGAATTTAATCTAGAATGAACTATTAACCTATTGCATGACGCTGGAAAATATTAATTCTTGTTGATTGTGTGCAATATAACCTTAATACATTTCTCCTTTTGTCTACTTAAATCTCCCTTTCTTCATGGGTTGACCCCAATAAAGGTAGGGTTTGGAGAAACTGGAGGAGGATGGCTTTTTAAAATTGGAATTCTGTAGTCAGGAATGGATACTCTAATAACTGTCTCTGAGAATGTGGTGAAAGCACTTTAAAGTTATCTTTCAAAAACAGATGTTTTCTATTTGCATTATATCTTTAAAAATGCTTCGTCCAGTAGAGATGCAAGTTTTGAAAGGAAGTTGTTCTAAGAAACTCTTGTCAAAGCAGTTGACAATAGCTGAAGATAATTTCAGAGGCTGAAGGAAAATGTCACTGCTTGAAAATAAAGCATTTTTAACCTAGTGCCTGGAGATTACTTTTGGAGGGAAAACCTTTTTTCTGCTTTCTTCTGATTTTAGTAAAGAAGGAATGAGTCACTTCACTGGGAAATGATAGTGATACCAATTTCACAGCGTTTGTATGGATTTGTGCTTCTGTGTCATGATGAGGTGGAATAGGGGCATGAAAAGCAGCAGCTCACCTTCCCAGTCAACCAGAAGGCCGGAAGGGCAGACAAGGGGGCCTTTTAATTGGACCAAACCACCTCAGATGGCAAATGACACTCCCCTGGGCACAGCGGAGGGTACACTGTACTATAAGAACTCAAAAAAATAATATATATATATATATATATATATATATATATATATGTTTTTTTATCCTCACCCGAGGACATTTTTTCATTTTTTTTGTTCAGATAGAGTGGGAGGGAGGGAGAGAGAGAGAGACATGGACGTGAAAGGGACACATCGAGTGGCTGCCACCCGCACAACCCAACCAGGGCCGGGGACAAACTGCAACCGAGGTACGTGCCCCTAGTGGGAACCAAACCTGGCTCTCTCTGAACCGCAGGCCAACACTCTAACTGCTGAGCCAAACTGGCCAGGGCCAAAAAATATTTTAACACCAAACAAGGTAGAGAGGTCCCAAAGCTCTGGCTGGCTTTAGAGGGCTCTATAGCCAACATATATTTGGGGTGAACTAAAAAGTAAGAGGCTACCCATGTCTGGAAAGAAAATCAAGGTTAGTTTAAGTTGCAAATAATAACAAGGATTGGGCAAAGTTATTAATATGACTTTCAATTTTTTTTTTAATCCTCACCCAAGGATATTTTTCTATTTATCTTCAGATAGAGTGGGAGGAAGGGAGGGAGAGAGAAACATTAATGTGAGAGAGCGATTGGCTGCCTCCCGCACAACCCCGACCAGGGCCAGGGAGGAACCGCAACTGAGGTACGACGTGCCCTTGACTGGAATCAAACCCGAGACTCACTGGCCCGCAGGCTGACACTCTAACCGCTGAGCCAAACCGGCCAGGGCTATGTCTTTAAATTTTGCTCTATCATTTTTCAAATGAAACATTCCTTTGATATTTTTTAGTTGATTTTAGAAAAATTATACATAATTTATATCATTGCCCATGTTGCCTCTGTGTTAGAATGGACACCGGGTTCCTTTCTGAAGAGGATTTTGGCCCTGCCAAATGGACCTCTGGGTGGAAGTCCTTATAAAGCAGTTTTCTATAAAGGAAGTCCATCCCATGTTTGCTCTGCAGTGACCTGGCTAACAGAACCTCTTCCTCTCAGTAACCACGACCCTGAAGTCCCTGTTGCTGAAAACCTTTTACAGAGCTTGCCCGGTAGCATGGTTCTTCCATTTCTTGACATTCCCCCTCCCCCAGAACCTGATGAAGCCTTATCGTTAGCTGTTGGCTCCCTAGGGAAAAACACACCTGGGTTGCACACAGCGCCCCCACTCCCCCACATCAGTTGTCAGGAGGTTCACAGGATTTCCTGGTGCCCAGGCTCCTGCTAGGGATCCTCTTCCATCAGGGGCATACCATACAGCTGGTGCTGCCCTGCTTCCTGCTAGCGCCCCGCGAAATTCCTTTCAGCGCATTACAGGCTGGGAAGAAGGCATCGGCCTTTACTGAGGTGCATTGAAGAAACAGGCCCATAAAACCCATCTCATTGTTTATCATAGAATGGTTTTAGAGGGTTGTTTATTACATTAAATGGTAGTTTTCTGTGAGGATCCACAGCAAAAACTTCTCCCTGGTGTCAGCATTAGGAATAGCTAGACTCGGGCAGCTGGTTAGTTTCACCCCTTTCCCCTCTTCCAGAAAGCTCTGTGGCCCCACCTGAAGCCAGGCACAAGAACCTCAGGGGTGCATACTGTATGCTAATTTAATTCCTGGCCCCAACTTATTTTCTCACCGTTATTGCACGTTGCTTCATTTTTCTTGTTTTAATTTATTTTTTATCATGCTATATTTTGCTCTGGAAGCTGCCTTAGGAATGTTTTGGACAAGGAGGAGTATGAATATATAAAATACTCTGGGTTTATTTTTTTCTTTAATTTTCTTTTTCTTTGTGGGTGGGTAGGGGGTCTGGAAAATTTTCTGGTTCTAATATCTCTCCATTAACAATGCTGAGAGGTGAAGTATAGAAGGTAAGGACATATGATCATACCCTACTTGTAATATTCAAGGAAAAGGATTGTTAAAAATAAAACAAACAAACAAACCCAAATATAATACTATATACACATCACACAGGACTGATATAAAAACGTTAACTACCCAAGTATTTTATCTCTTTGGATAGCAAACCAGAAGAAAGGAGCTTAAGTTGCAGGAAGAGAAATGTAAATCGGACACATGGATGAGCTACTCACTAACACACACAGAGTGTCTTCTGCAAAGCAGAGCACCAGCCTTTGTAAATGCAAAGGTGAACAAGCCACGCCCCTGTCCCCGGGAGCCCTGAGACCAGGTGGTGGTGCAGTGCAGCACAGGAGCATGCCAGCCTGTCTGGGTTTGAATCCAGGCCCTGCCACATAACGGCTGTGTGGCCTTGCTAAGCCTCCTTCTCACCGAGTTGTGAAGATCAAATGCCATGTGATGTGCTCACAAGAGGAGAAACTGGTTATTTATCAAGTTCTAGACTACTGGAACTAAGAAGCGAACAACGTTACTACAAATGGAGCAAAGTGACCTAATGACAAAAAAAAAAAAAAGTGCTGAAGTGCTACATATATTTGAGACCATGGAACCTCAGAACTGGTGGAAAGAACAAAACGGAACAGTTTGCAAAGCGCTTCCCATGCAGACTGTTCTCCTTGTGTCTCGCACAGTCCCATCCTCAGGGTGCAGACAGGGAGTCTCAGGGAACTTTCATACCTTGAGGACTTTGCATTGTGTGGCCCTTAGATCTCCTGTCTGGAAATGTAGTGCTCTTTCTACTCCAGCACGAGAGCTGAGGGACCATCTAGCACGACCATCTCGCTTTAAAATATTTGCTGCTTATGTAAATCAGATCAACCTCATATCAAAACATGGCCCATAAAATAGAATCCCATATCACAAAGTCTATTGAAACAGCCATTTTAGAAAAAAAACTGTCAGTATATCTCCCTCAACACCTGCATGACTGCAGTTCTTTACAGGAGCTTAGCATTCATGGACACTATAACCTTAAAGAGTGTCACAGGTCAAATGTAAAATTCTTAGGAGTGGCTTTGGATCAACAGTTCCCATTCCTGACTGCTTATTAAAATCAGCAGGGTTACAGATCCCAGTGCCCAGGTGGCACTCCAGACCACTTAGATTCTCACCTGTCAGAGTGGGACCCAAGTATCAGGCCTTTTTTTTTTTTTTTTTTTAAATATTAATTTTCTCTCATTCTTCTTTAAAATATTTTTTTGTTGGTTTTTTAGAGAGAGAGAAAGGGAGAGAGAGATAGAAACACTAATGAGAGAAAAGCATCAATTGGCTGCCTCCTGCACGCCCCCTACTGGGGATCAAGCCTGCAACCCAGGCATGTGCCCTGACCAGGAATCAAACCAGGACCTCTCTCAGTCCATGGGCTGATGCTCACTCCATAGAGCCACACCGGCCAGGTGGCATCAGTCCTTTTTTAAGGCCCTCCTCCCCCACCTCAACCCCACCCCTAGTGATTCCAATGCACAGCTAGTGTTGAGAACCACTGGTTTAGATCATTTTAATAATGACCCATTTCTAACAGGTTATCATGAAGAAATTCCAGATGTTTGGGAAACATAAAACTTTCAAGGTCAGTGCCACAGAAGATAGCTACCTCTCATGTGCTATTAGAGTAAGTCCCTTTGGGCAGACAGCAGACGCAGCACTGGGTGGGCTGGGCTATCAGGCAGACCCAGGATAGCATTTCTCATAGCTTACAATTAGGAATAAACGTCTGGGTGAGATCAGTTAAGCACATACACGAACTAACTAAGAAGTGGGAGATCTCAACACTACCCAGGAGGCAAGAATGAATAGATATCTGACTTTTTAGTGTTTTGCAGGTTCATGGTTAATATGATTCTGGATCCTGAGTGAGAAAAGCATAGATCCTTGTTTTCAGGGAACCTGAATTTAGAGCTGACCTAGAAGGCTGTATACATGAGGTGGTGTTACCCACTTATCCCCTGCAGACAATGTTCTCATTCTGTCGATGGCTGCTACCTATTCCCTGGGAACATTTCACATTTGGAAGACTGATGGCTAAGATTAGAGGACAGTGTGTACCAATGCAAAAGATCCCACTATGTGTGCAAAAGCTACTGTGCCATGCAGGACGCAGTCAGGTTGAACTTCCTCTGAGTCTTGGGCACCATGCTATAACCACATGGGCTTCCTTGTTTAGAAAAGACACAGTACATTGATGCTATAGGAAAAGGACTCTGGAAATGCCTTACAAAAGATATTAGTTGCTGATCAATTAAAATCACAAACATATACATTGACATTTCACAAGGGTGAAAAGCAAACACTCATGTCTAATTCCCTTCAGTTATTCCCTAAGATGGAGTGGGTGTGGAATCCTAAGTCTGTGTTCATGGGGAGCCTGTGCTCCATGGTGCCTTTAAAGGAGGCTGGGCATCGGGCATCTGAGGCTGCTGGCATGTCCATTCTTCTTTTTCTAGCTTGTCTATTTTTAAAACCTTGGGCACTCAGACTGGGTTGCCTGTCATCTGGCCTCCCAGAGGTACCCAGTGAAGACACAATTTGCAACCAAGAGGAATGAGCTTAAATCATTCTACTTCTATTCAGAAGATCTCACACAATAACAAAAGTAAAATCCATCCCAGTTGGGGATGGGGTGGCTGTCCTAAATGAAATTAGTATATGAGAAAGCTATTTTCCAGAATGTTTGTTCACCAGACATTTAGATCCATAGAAGAGGTGTTCCAGGAAAACACTGGGAAGGGCCAGAATTGATTGGCTGCTAATCTCTTTACCTTTTGGAGGACGTTTTCTCCAGCAGTGGATTAAATCCGTGTTTAATGCTGCCCAGGCCCAGCTGTGTCCATATTAGGAAAGCCCAGCTCGCATCTCCCTCTCTCCCCGTGGAAAAAGGATCTGTCCTCCCTCCCTTTGCTTCCACCCCCGCGTGTGTAGGTGGGAGAGTAGGAGCCGGGAATGTGAACTTGATCCAGCATTGATCAGCCAAGCAGCAAACGCGTATTGTTCTTTAGATACCAAACATAACTTCTTTCTACTAGGGATAAACCCAGGCATTCTGCACACAACACAGCTTTTGTGCTCAGTAGTGTGAGAGATGAAAAAGAAGCACGGAGATTAGAGCTTTATTAGACTCAACCTAAACACCTCCTAAATATGTACAATTTAAGAATCTACCCAGTTAATTGATATTCATATTAACATTAGGTATGTTAGACTCTTAAAACCTAACAATCTCCTGGTCTTTTCTATAATTATAGATTTCAATGTATAGTGTAAATACTATGGTCTGTTTTAGGTTTGCCTGCTATTCAAGCATTTCTTATTTCACCGCCATACTCTCTGAGGTTCAAGGGCATTGGAAATCTGCTAACTACAAGCAAATATGCTGTTATTGTTTCTGAGTGCTGTCCTAACAAGGTGGCTGACCTGTTTCTGTACAATGCCATGTGTGATGAGAACTCAGATCTAGGCAGCCTCCATCCTTGTCACTAAGAAGCTGTGTGACCTTGGACATGTCACACGACCTCTCTGAACCTCTGAAATGGCAATAATGCTATCTGTGAGGATGAAATGAGATGGCACATGACACCAGAGGCACACGTAAACTTGTAAATGCTCATTCCCTTCTGAAACAAAAGGCTTTCTGGTATTTTGAACCTAAGTAAAGGTCTCAACTTACTGAGTTGTGACATCATAATAAAAAAACCCACCTGCCCTGGCCAGTTTTGCTCAGCAGTTAGAGCGTCAGCCTGCGGTCCAGAGAGACCCGGGTTCGGTTCCCGCTAAAGGCATGTACCTCGATTATAGTTTGTCCCCGGCCATGGTTGGTTGTGCAAGTGGCAGCCACTCAATGTGTCCCTTTCACGTCGATGTTTCTCTCTCTCCCTCCCAGTCTATCTGAACAAAAAAATGGAAAAAAATGTCCTCAGGTGAGGATAAAAAAAAAATAAAAATAAATAAATAAAAAGCCCCACCTGACCTCCACACAGATGCGATGCCACTGGATGGAACCTGCGGAGGCATGTCATGTCTGAGCCATGCAAACAAGTGCCCTGACCCTACCCAAAGGACTGGTGGACATAAGGAAGCAACTTCTCTTTCTATCTGCCTTATTCTAGAAGACATCATTCTCTTCTGGTCCCATGCACTCAAAATAAGCTCACTGTTGTTATAAGAAGATCATAAAATGAAAATGGACATTTCTACATTATTCTTTGAAGGTATCAGCATGAACAGGTGCTAGAGGCAAAAACATTTAAAATCCTACCAAGTCGCGCCATGCAGTTAAAACCAATAATTAATAATTAATACTGGGCTTGTAGGTTAGACAGATATGCTTTTTAGTTTCCTCATCTATAAAATGGGTATAATGTCTGGCCAGAGTGGCTCAGCGGTTGAGTGTTGACCCCTGCACCAAGAGGTCGCCGGTTCAATTCCCGGTCAGGACACATGCCCAGGTTATGGGCCCAATCCCCAGTGGGGGGCATGCAGGAGGCGGCCAATTGATGTTCTCGCTCATCAATGTTTCTATCTCTCTCTCCCTCTCACTTCCTCTCTCTAAAATCGGTAAAGGAAAATAAAATAAAATAGGCATAATAATAATGTCTATCTTATAGAACTGTGACTAGGAATAAATATTATGTTTAATGAACTTAGTATAGACCCTACTCAATCAAACGACAGCCTTTCTTTCATTCTGGATGTTCTAATATGTAAAATAGTATACCCAATATATTTGGGGGGAAAGAGGGGAGGGTAGAATTAATTAAATTAAATAAATTGTCTATTAACAATTTAATAGAAAGTTATACAACCTATATATTCTGGAACCGATCCATTTGCAGCTTAATTCACTGAAGCACTTATGCCAAACCCAGGCAGGCATCCCTCAATTACAAAATCAACGTCAGTGACAAAAAAAAAAAACACAGTCTGAGGAAAGACCCACTGAGAACTCAGGAGAAGCCCACATTGTAATAAATATGACCAAGAAGAATCATTTTTTTCTTCTAATTTTTGTTTCCTTTATTGTAGAGAGAGAGGAAGGGAAGAGAAGAGAGATAGAAACATCAATGAGAGAGAACATCGACTGGCCACCTCTTGCATGCCGCCACCCTGGGAATTTGGCCCACACCCAGGCATGTGCCCTGACCAGGAATGGAACTGGCGACCTCTTGGTGCATGGGTCGACGCTCAACCACTGAGCCACACTGGCCAGGCGACCAAGAAGAGTCTTAAAGAGAACGTATCTTTGCTTGGTTGCACAGAAAACTGAAAAGTGACGGCTCCCACAGGTGAGGAAGAGGAAGAGCAGAGAGAGAAGAGGAGACAGGGAACACTTGGAAAAGAGCCTGAAGACACGGAGGCGGCTTCTCCCCAGGGAAACCCGCATGGGGACGAGGGCACTCTCTCTAGTCCAATCCCATTATCACTTGTTGCCCTGGAGTCTTAGTCCCCAATACTGACTCTGGCCTCCCTTCCAAGCATTTTCAGACCAATAAAGTTACTGAAGTTAAAGCAGAACTGAATTGAGAAGCTTTTTGGCATAAATAATGTCATACTGGAAAGTCAGGGCTAATAACAACCAGGATGCTCTTAAGGAAAACCATCTGATCTATGCAGCCCTCAATGCGGTCTGAAATTTCCTTCGACCTACAAAGGAAAATATTTTTAGCATGTAGCACACTTTGTAACAGACATATAAATGTACTGAAAATATAATTTTAGGAAAGCATCTGGCTCTGATCATTTCTTGTTATGCCTCGACCCCGAACAGGTTCCAGGTTCTCAGTGAGGAACAGGGCACCATTCTGCTGCGGGCTACCCTGCGACCCCCGCAGTGACTGCTCGTAAACATTTCATTACTGGCTCTGCTTGTTTTTATTTTTTAAAGCGGCAAATGCTCTAATGATTCGAATATAAAAACAGCATAAAAAACTAGGTGCTCTTTCTGGAGCATTTGGTCCCAATGTTTTCCCTTCCTTGAAAAGGCCACCTAGGGCTCACTGCACGCCCCACCCCCGTCATCCAGACAACAGGCATAAACGACATAAACGAGAATTTACTTATTTTTATGTCTCAACTGTATCCTAGAAATAATAGTTGCCACTGTCCATGGAAAAAGTCACCTGCAGTTCTGACTGATTTGCAGAAATTTAAAGACATTAAAACCCTAGAAAAAAAGTTTCATCTTCTGCTAGTCAAACAGGTTAATCATCTGTGAATAGCTGATCTGAATTACAAGCAAATGCCTATTCTTCAATGACCAACCAGTGGTAAGGGCTTTTGCAGACTGATTATTACTTACAATTTCTTCCATATCTTTCAAATAGAAATTCTGCAGTGGGAGAGGGAGGAAGTGTGCAAGGAGGGTTTCCTTGTAGTGTGCATTTGTAAAACAGCACTTGGGACGAAACACAGAGAAACTCTCCCAATACTACTCCAAACTGAGGGCAAGTGTTTAGTCTCAGGGCAAGCCATCGAGTTCCCGGGGAGGAAAGGAAGACACAGGAAAGTCAGCCCCGACTTCCTTCTCTCAGAGGCTACCAGGCACACCTGGAGCTCAGGCCACAGTGAGCAACTCTGGCCTTCCCCCAGGCCAGCTCCCCTTACCCCCGAAGAAGCAGGGAGGACTCAGAGAAGGCAAGTGGCTTGCCTGTGGTCACAGGGCTTAGTGGTCACAGGCTTGCAGAACAACGCCACTCCAGCGTGCTCTGGGAAAACGGTGAAGTGGCTACAGCATGGTTGACTCTGCTCCACCACCCACCTCCACTCTTGCTCATTAACCTCAAAATAATGCAGCCTTGCATTTATGCATCAAACTGTCTGGACCCCACTTAGAATGTGAAGGTTGTCACAGCTATGCAGGATAGAAAGCAGAAAACGCTGAGCTCCTATAGGCCCGAGCCAGAGGATGGACATGGAAAGATGGGGTGTTCTGCTGAACGAGCTGGACACACTAGTACCCAGAGCCAATAAATTGTGGACAACTGTCATACAGATACGTGTGTGACGTGGATTTTTAAACACACATTTGGACTTGGGCAGTTTGGCAACCACTGGTTTACCCTGACCTGTGATAACGTGCTGGCTGGCTGCCTCCTGACTGCGCTTCCAACACTGTCCTGCTCTAGGTCAGCAGGGGGATAAAATGAGGGCAAAAGCCAGGGACCCTAGTTAGGGTTTACTTTTGAAAGCAAATAAGAGGATACGGGAAATACCCCTTAAATGTTTTAGAAGATACAGACCCTTTTTTGTTCGACCAATTTCTTTTTTCCTTTGTTGTTTTGATGACCTGGTATTTATTGTCCAATTTATTTCCATCTTAAAAGACAAATAGCTGTATCTTTCCAAAGGCAAAGGCCTACACTCATCTCTACACACACTCACATCAAAGTATACAGCAGCCTCGCCCGGCCAGTGTGGCTCAGTGGACTAAGCGTCGTCCCATGGACTGAGAGGTTCCAGTTCAATTCCTGGTCAGGGCACGTGCCCAGTTGCAGGTTTGATCCCCAGTAGGGGGCGTGCAGGAGGCAGCCTGTCAATGTTTCTCTCTCACATCAATGTTTCTGTTCCTTCCTCTCTCTCTAAAAAAATCAGTAATAATAAAAAACAACTTCAGCAGCCTTTTCAATGCAATAAAGCCAGTATTTCCTATGCAAAACATGCCGTCAGACATCCAGGATCACTATTTAAAAACATCTAAATGAAAGAGGGATGTGTGTACCTATGACACATATTCGTGAAAAGTCCTGGAAGTGAGGTTCACGTTATTGTGCACACAAAGCACATTTCTGTCCACTAAAGAAGAGTTTCAGGAAAAAGTGCAGTCATTAATTAGATTAAAAGTCATCACTGCTCAGGGCTCTCTGCTGTATTATTTATTATCTCTTCATAGTTCTTGTATAAGTAAGCTAAGACAAGGATGATACTAAGGTGATTTGGATTAAAAGCACCCTGCTAAAAATATACAAAATGCCTTAGTCACAGGTAAGGCCCATATGTCCAAACATGGCCCACCAGACTCTGCGCCGTGAGGACAGTCACACTGGTGTCCTTGCAGTGAGCTCGCCGACCTGTGACCGAGTGAGTGCAGCCAGGTCCCCAGCCTGCAAGCACGCTGTCCTCTAATGCACTCCGTCTCAGGCTCTGCCGGGCATGGCAAATACAGGAGGTCGGCCTCTGCGCTTCATCCCAGTCCCAACTCAAGGCCGAGGCCCTTGTGTGCGCCTTTAACAGAGGTTGATTTGTAGACACCCCCACACTACCCCACACAGTGCTGGGCATACTGGTTGAACCTATAAACTAAGCCACAAAGCCAAATCTTTGGATTTTTTAGGTAGAATGTAAAAGTAAAGAATTCTAAGAGTTTAGATTGTATTCAGAAATGAAGGAAACTTCTTTTGACAGCGTATATTCCAGAATATGACATAATTTTAGATTGTGTCTATTGATCCAAGTATGCTTACGGAGATCCTCATGCAGCAGGCATGGGCTGAGTCCAGGATCAGTAGTTGTAAACAGCTTCTTGGATGATTCTGATAAACAGGTCTCAGCACAACTGGGCGAGGTGGCCCTGAGGCCTCTGACCCAGCCTGCAAATCTATGCTTCTAGAAAGTACTCAGCCTGACTCTTTATTAAACCCATGTGTGCATAGGCCACTACCAACTATCTCCATCAACTGCTCTGAGCCAAACAGACTTTTAAAAACGAGTGGTTCCAGCTTCCTTTTCCTTCTGTTCCAAAACGAAGAACAACATGTGTATCCTTAGTCCACCAAGCAAATACTGGACTTCTCTCCACAGTTACAAAGAACATCTTAGAGAGGAAACACTTTCATCCTCATTATGCTACTGTGCGTGAGGTTCAGGTTCTTTCTGGAAATCAGGTTTCGGGAGGGAGAGAAGAGAGGGAAGACACAGAGCTTTCATTTGGCACCAAAGAAATGTCTCCTGTTTCATTGTGGTGCCAGACACCGTGGAAAGGCCAGTACATTTGGACAGTGTCAAACAAGATGCCCGTATAACACACAATGCCCAGCACAGACCTTCAGTACCAACTTCTCTTCAGGAGGATGGAGCCTGTCTCTTGTGACTGCCAAGCAGGGTATCACACTGAGGGGTCTGTGGGAAGGGCAGGTGCTTGGATAAACAGTAAGCGACTCTAGTGACTCCTTGACATTGCAGGCCTTGCCCCAGTGAGGCCAGAGAACCTAGTGTTGTACCCCTAAGGCTCCCTGACAAAGGGTTTAGTCACTTAGAAAATGAGTCTAACCACAGGCGAAAATAAAGCAAAATTAATAGAACCCCAAAAGCATAGCACATTATGGCAACTACTTTTACTGATATAAAAGAACTAAGGATCTCATAGCACATATAATTTGAAAAATATAATTTCCTGGGAATTTTCAAAATAACTAGTCTCAGTTTTCTTGAATGACCATTAAATGCAGAATTCTTATAGGCACTGCTGAGACTGAATATCCTACTGGGCCTTAGAATTCTGTTGACAATATTACATAATCTGTGCTACAAGACGCCCACAAGTTTTTCCTCTAATAAACCACCTGGCCTTCTCAGTGCCAAGAGCTCCAATGTCAGAGAGTCTCTTACATCACACCAGTTCCCTCAGTGTGTGCATTTCCCCGACAAGACTGAGAAATTCCGCATCATTTGCTCGTGTGGCCTTTGCAGACTTGCAGGTGTTGGCTGGGAGAGAAGCGGCATTTTCCAAGATGCACAGTAGCCTGCTGTTCTGAACTGGGGGACAGGAGCAGGCCTGGGAGCTTGAGCTGACCCCTGCCTGTTTCCGGGACACTGATGGACTGTTACGCAGTCCATCTCTAGCCTTCTCGCGGCCACGCCTGCTCATGATTTTGCCATTTAATGGCTGCTGAGCACTTTCCCCAAGAGAGTAGAAAGAAGGAGACACGTAAGGGCCGTGAGGGTCACAGGCGTCAGTGTGCCACCTATTAGTCCCTCAGGAAACAGGCCGCCTGGGAGTTAAATGAAGAACCAAAGCGAGGCTGGGAATTCATTCGCACTGTTGTGAGTGTCTGCAGTGGCCGAGCCCGCCCATCCATGGCTGTGTCATCGGTGCTGTCACGGCGGAGTGACGAGCGGCTAAGGAATGGCCAGCTCTATCTTTAGCCTTTGACAAAATGCAGGCAAGTCCAATGATGCCTATGCAGGGGGGGGGTTTAAGGCATTTTTCACCAGGTTTTAATAGCTTCAGAGCAGCGCCACAGGCCAAATTTGTCACTGAGACTCTTCTAGCTGCCACGTTTAAAAACTGAGAGACAGCAGCTAAAACTAATTTTAATAATACATTTTATTGGGTATATGTACATTGGGTTATAATGTATCCAAAATATTATCATGTAATATTTAAAAAATGATTAATGAGATATATTACCTTCATGGTTTTGTACTGTCTTCTAAATCTCAGGTGTTCTCACAGGCCATCGCAACTTGGATGCGGAATTTTAATCAGAAGTGCTTGGTTTGCATTTTAATTTCAAGAAATTTACAGCTGGAAAAGTGGATTCATTCACATACCTAAGTTACTTCAAACAATAACTGGATTATTAGATTTTAATTTAAATTGAGATGAAATGAAATTAAAAATTCAACTCTCCAGGTGCACTAGCTATTTTTCAAGTGCTTAATAACCACATGTGGCTTGGTGGCTGCCGTACAGAACAGTAGGTCCGAGCATCTACCATACACATCACAGCAGGTAAGACAAGGATGAGGGATGGGATGGATGAGACATACACAAATAACAATATAAAACAGGATATGATACTTGCTAAATACAGAGAAAGAAAAGCATTCATTCCAAGGAGAGAAAAGAGCACCCACAAAGGAAATTTGGTTGCAAAGCTCACAAATGTTTATTGACTGGTGATTATGGTTGGACATATGCTTAGGAGTGGTAACAAATAGAGCTTAAAAAGGTAGCTTGGGCCCTGGCCGGTTTGGCTCAGTGGTTGGAGTGTTGGCCTGCGGTCCGGGGAGACTCGGGTTCGGTTCCCACTAAGGGCATGTGCCTTAGTTGCAGTTTGTCCCCGGCCCTGGTTGGGTCGTGCGGATGGTGACCACTTGATGTGTCCCTTTCACGTCAATGTTTCTCTCTCTCTCTTCCTCTCTCTCCCTCCCACTCTATCTGAACAAAAAACAAAAAAACGAAAAAATGTCCTCGAGTGAGGACAAAAAAAAAAAAAAGTAGCTTGGGGCATTTCTGCTGCCAGCCTGAAATAGCTGGCCCAAGAGCTTGTTCGAAATGCACTGCTAATGAGGGAAAGGTTTCTGGTGAGGATGGAACTGAGCTGTGTTTCGGGAAGATTCACTTATGTTGATGTGGGCGATGATGGAAGGGGGGACAGTTTGGTGGCAAAAAGACCAATTACCCACTGCACTAGTCAAAGCAAAACAGAAAAAAATGAGGGAGGCACAAGGGAAGAAAATTAGAGAATTAATAAATATGTACATAAGATTATCGGGGCTTGGCAATGTGGGCAGGGAAGCAAAGAAAGGGAGGAGCCAGAGCGCTCTGTAGCAGTGAAAATCAAGTATAGAAGAAAGGCTAGATGGGAAAAGTTATTTCTAATATATTCACATATAAAAGTTTTAAGAGAAGATTGGAATATATGTATACATGGGCTGGAGTGGTGGAGACCTTTGGGAAGAGAGAAAAGAAATCAAAATCTATTTATAGAACCGTCAAATTAGCAGAATGGGCAACTTTCTGAGGGTCTGAGTAAATTAAATTATGGTACCATTTATTAGAAAGCTTTGCAACTGTTAAAAATTATTGCTCTTGAATTGTATCAAGGGATATGGCAAACTACTTGTGTTTTGCTTTCATTTACTTTTTGAGAAAAGCTCTAACTCTGAAATCTTAGGTGGATCCTGAAAAGCTCCGGTTTCACCTGGAGCCCTTAGGAGCACGTAGCAGGGTGGTGAGGCACAGGGACCCAGCACCCAGCACCCACGACTGACCTTAGGAAACCACACAGCGGACCCCCTCGGAGCACGTCCACCTCCTAATGATCTTTACGTTCTTTTAACGTATGCTTTCTTGGGTAACTATTTACTAGAGAATGTTAAATGTAAGATTCCTCTTTTTTTTTTTTTTTAATACAAAGTAAAGTGATCTATAATTTCCCAGTTCTAAAATTGGCAAGGTACTAATGATAGGGTTTATTCTTCAGCTAGTTACCACTTTGGGGAATCAGGCAAATACAATGATCATCACAATCTAGAGCACAAGGGAATAAAATTAAAAAAAATTTTTTTTTGTAAAATAACATGACAACACAAGTATAGGAAATTGATATTTTTCTGTGATATTTTAAAAGTCTAATAGTTGCCTTTTTTTTTTTTTAATCCTCACCCGAGGACATTTTTCCCATTTATCTTTAGACAGATTAGGAGGGATGGAGGGAGGGGGAAAGAGAGAGATAGAGAGACATATCGACTGGTTGCCTCCCACGTGACCCCGACCAGGGCTGGGGACAAACGGCAACTGAGTGCCCTTGGCTGGAATCAAACCCGGGTCTCATTGGTCCGCAGGCCGATGCTCTAACTGCTGAGCCAAACCGGCCAGGGCAAATAGTTGCCTTAAAAAAAAAAAAATTTCCAGGAGGTACAAACGAATTTCCAGGAGGTACACATCTATTAAGGAACAAACGAAACTGTGGATCTTTTTTTTTTTTTTAATTCCCACCCCCCAACTCTTCTCCCCTTTGGCAACCATCAGCTTGTTCTCTGGATCTATGAATCTGTTTCTGTTTTGTTTGTTTATTCATGTGTTTTGTTTTTGGTTTTTGATTCTTCATATAAGTGAAATCATATGGTATTTGTCTTTCTTTCTGACTTATTTTATAGCACAATACTTTCTATGTCCACCCATGTTGTTGAAAATGGTAAGATTTCATTCTGTTTTATGGCTGAGCCATATTCCACTGTATACACGCACCACTTCCTTATGCACTCATCTGCAGATGGGCACCTGGGCTGCTTCCAGATCTTAGCTATGGTAAATAATGCTGCAATGAACATAGGGGTACATACATCTTTTACAACTAGTGTTTATGTTTTCTTTGGATAATATCCAAAAGTGAAATTGCTATATCATATGGCAGCTTTATTTTTAATTTTTTGAGGAAACTTCATACTGCTTTCCATAGTATGCTTTCCATGGGCTGCACCAATGTACAATCCCACCAACAGTGCATGATGGCTCTCTTTTCTCCACATCCTCAGCAGCACTTGTTATTTGTTGATTTACTGATGGTAGCCATTCTGACAGGTGTGAGGTGATCATTTATTGTGGTTTTAATTTGCATTCCCCTGATGATTAGGGACGTTGCACGTCTTTTCGTTTGTTTGTTGGCCATCTGTATGTCCCCTTAGAAGAAGTGTCTATTAAGGTCCTCTGTCCATTTCTCCTTTTTTAAAAAAATTTTTTTCTTTTTATTGATTTTTGAAGAGAGAGGAAGGGAGAGGGAGAGAAAGATAGAAACATCAATGAGAGAGAACATCGACTGGCCGCCTCCTGCATGCCCCTCACTGGGGATCGGGCCCACAACCTGGGCATGTGCCCTAACTGGGAATCGAACTGGTGACCTCTTGGTGCATGGTCGACGTTCAACCACTGGGCCACACTGGCCGGGCCCATTTTTCAATTGGATTGTGTGTGTGTGTTAAATTGTATTAGTTCCTCATATATTTTGGATATTAACCCCTTATTGGATGTATCGTTGGTGATCTCCTCCCCTTCTGTAGGTTATCTTTTTGTTTTGTTGATGGTTTCCTTTGCTGTGCAAAAACTCTTTACTTTGATGTAGTCCCATTTGTTTATTTTTTCTTTTATTGCCCTTGCCCAAAGATACATACCCAAACAGTTATTGCTAAGAGTAACGTTAAAGAATTTACTGCCTGTCTTTTTTTCTAGAAGCTTTGTGGTTTCAGGTCTTACATTTAAATCACTTTACATTTAAACTGAGTTAAATGAGTTTATTTTCATATATGGTGAAAGAATATGGTCCAAAACTGGACAAATACATGTCCAGTTTTCCCAATACCACTTGCTTAAGGTGTATTTTTAAATGAAGACTTTAAGTTTGGATAATAAAATTCCAATTTTGTTTTTAAAAGAATATGCACCTATATGCACCAAGCACAGAAAATAAGTGGAAGGAAGGGCACCCAACTGCTACCAGGCATGGCACTGAAGGTGCAAGGGCTCTGACATTTGATATTTTGCTATTGCTTGAACTTGCTACAGAGAACGTATTATTTTTATTTTTTGAAAGGACGACAAAGAGCCCTGGCTGGTTTGGCTCAGCAGTTAGAGCGTCGGCTCGCGGACCGGAGAGGCCCAGGTTCGGTTCCCGTCAAGGGCACATACCTCAGTTGCAGTTGGTCCTTGGCCCCAGTTGGGGTCGTGTGGGTGGCAGCCACTCGATGTGTCTCTCTTGCACCCATGTTTCTGTCTCTCTTCTTCCCTCTCTCCCTCCTGCTCTATCTGAAGATAAATGCAAAATAGTCCTCAGGTGAGGATTAAAAAAAAAAAAAATGAGAGACAAAGAATAAGATAAACTACACATTCATACAAGGAAAGGACTGAAAGGAGTAATTTTTAAAATTATCTCTGGGTCATTTTTATTTTATTACAAACTTTTTTTATATTCCAAAATATATATGTAATACTTCTATAATCAGAAAAAAAGTCATATATGGAAATAACCTGTAATACGACTGATGGTAGAATCTATTTTAAATCTGTTTGTAAAGCCAAAGGTTATGGGGTTGGGTGCTCCTTAAGGAGGTATGGATCCAATTTCTCTTACTTCTTTGGGGCTATGCTTACTTTTATTGCCAGTGAAGCTATTTCCACATTTAAAAAAATGATTTCCATTCAACGTGGCCAAAGAGGAGGATCGAGGCCAAACACAAGGCAAGCTTTCCTGACAGAAGACAAAAAGCCTCTGTAACCAGCAGAATGAAAACCTCACCAGTGGAACGTGACTCTTTTGTCATGAGTCACTTCAGTGGCTGGGGGACAGACATTTTTAATGAGAACAAAGGGCAGGAGAGTGATTTCAGTGCTCTGGTTGTCGTTCCAGGCCAAGACACTCGTAACTTTATATCACAATGATGGAGACAAAGAACAAGGTGTCCCATTCACTGCCAAGCGCCTGCCACCAAAGGGCCCGGCCTTCGCAGAGCCTGTCACTGAAGTGGAAAGGAGAAGGAAATCTCAAGGAGCGCGAGCAGGTAAATCATCAACAACCATATAAATAATGGCAGAAAATGGGCAAAGAGATGAAAAGACGCTGTCTGATCATTCACCAGCCAATGGAAAGACGTGCACTAAATCAGGGCCTTCTCTGCTGGACGCTGTTGTTTTTACCGAACAGTTAAGCACCCAAGGAAATACCAGTTGGGTCTTAAAGACAA
Organism: Molossus molossus; assembly: GCF_014108415.1. NCBI lineage: Eukaryota > Metazoa > Chordata > Mammalia > Chiroptera > Molossidae > Molossus > Molossus molossus. The sequence continues at coordinate 85,461,610 of NW_023425349.1, forward strand.
TTTATAGCAGGGCTGGCCTCTTTGCACCTGGCTGTGTTTTGACAGCAGGTTTCGTCAGTTTACAGCAGAGATTCTTGTCTACACAATAAGCTGTCACTAATGCAACTAGACCTTTGGAAAAAACCTACGGTTCAGAGGCTAATCTCTCCCCTCCATGCACCTCCCCTCCCCCCCCCCCTTTTAATGAAAAGCAAAAGCCTCCTGCTGGTGGCAAACCCTCAGCCTCTTCAGGGAGAATCAGGAGCCTCCTGAATGAGAGGGTCAGTACAGCCCAGCGGGGTGCGCCTGCCTCTGGGCGCGGACTAAGGACTCTTTCTGTTCTCTCCCCTGGAGGCTACCTGCTGAACACTCCAGAACTAGGAACTCTGGAAAAGCTCCCCACTTTTCCTAGCTTCTAGACCACGCTAATAATGTTGGGGAACCTTGCAACAGCCTGGCCTAGGAACACAGGCATTCAGCAGCCTCAGAGGATGCCCCCACCATCGCCCCACTAGGATCAGACAGGCCTCAACCTGTTCCCCTGAGATGTTCATACTCAGTGAGCAGCCTGGTTTGGAAGGTACCATCTTAGCAAGTACAGGAGCTCATTATAATGTGCATGAGTCGAAAGCACTTGCCTCCCAGGACCAGGTGCTGCTTGCCCACCCCTACTTTTGCCTTTTTAGGACTCAGAATCGTATTCCTTTTTGCTTGTTTGTTTCAGAAGGACTGGGCCAAACAAACAACTTTTAGCAGGTGACCCCAAAGCACAGCCACTATCCTAGGAATGTGTTTGCAGTAGCGGGTGGCCGACGTTTTCTCGCGTGGTGGACCAGGACAAAGTTGTGAGGAGAGGGTTGGAAAGGTAATGGAAAACAGCCTCGCCTAGTCCTTAATTTCATGGTTCACAGACATTCATTGACATTCAGACACTCCCAAAGGGAAGCTCATATAACCAGCCATGAAACCAGAAACGAGCAGGCTAATGGGGCTAACGGGTCCAGGGCGGGTTCTCTCCGCTGGGGGATTCACTCCCAGACGCGGGGCTGCAGCCACGCCAGGAGGCCCTGATGGACAGCTCCAGGCCTGCAGGGCTCTCTGACCAGACCCATTCAGGACGCCACCCTGGGACTTCCCAGGGCCCAGGCTCTGGCGACAGCAGCACCTGGCCTGGTGATGGGCAGGGCTGCCTTTTAGGCTCCGGGAAGCACAGGCCCCAGGGAGGTGGAGGGAAGAAGAGGCTCCAGGCCAGGCGACTCTCAGGGAGCTGGGCTGGCTGGAAGCCATCTCTCCCTCAGAGTTGCCCAGGGACTGAAATGGTGGGAGAGGGTAAAATTTTCCGTAGGGACACGTCCCGGTGTCTAAGACAGAGAAATGAATCTTGAAGGCCATCCAGATGAGAAGCCAGCCTGAGGAAAGGATGCAGAGATCGAGGAGGAAGTCAAGGGGCAGCTGAACCAGGAAATGATGGAGAAACCATGGGTGGGACTGGTCAGGGAAGCTGCAGGCGGCCAGCTCACTGTCTGGCTAGGTTCAAAGGAAAGAGCTGGAGCAAACCCAAGGCGGCACTGACCTGTGGCCTGCGACACTACCCAGAACACACACCCCACTCTGCAAGAGATCCTTCACACACAGTTCGGGGCCAGCAGCACGTCCGCTGTGACACGGGTCACCACAGCAGGCCGAGGAGGGGTGGGAGACCATCCTTTTCCTGACCTAGGGATCTTCCACTCAGGAGGGTTACTTTTACATTTCTAAATCTATAAACACATTGCTGTCAGGACTGATGCAGGGTGGCGAGCCTCACCCCCCCTCTGCCTCCCTGACCGTGGTGCGGGCTCACCTGTGGTAGGCCGGAACTCTCGAGCCAGTCTCGGAAGATGCTTTCAACAGACAAATCAAGCCTTTAAAAAGAACAAACAACAGAAAGAAAGGGATTAAGAGTTACAGAGTGCTGATGACAGAGGTCTTTCCAAATATTCAGGCACATCACAGCACAGATACTCCAGAGCAGCACCTGTGCTCTGGGGGAAGAGCCCCGCTGCCCCAGCCTGAAGTGTGGAAGGGGCCCAGGGACACTCAGTCCAGCTTGTTCTCAGTCAGCAGGATGAAACCCAAACAGGAGGCAGCCAGGACAGGTGCCTTTCCTGCTCTGAGAGGAACGTTTGGGCTGGGAGCCAATTCAGGGAGGACTGGGCATGTCCATAAGACACATCAGGCATGACCACTTCCTAAGAGGGGGACAAAATGAAACCTGAGCATCACAGTATTTAGTCATCCAAGTGAAATTTGAACTGTATAGTGACAATGAGCTACGACAACAAAAACGGCGCAGTCACTGTGGGAGTGCGGCAGGGCTCAGGTGCACCCGGGGCCTCCACGGCCTCTGCCTTCAAGCAGACCCATGTTTTGCGTTCCCTGAAATGTTATGATTGGTCCAGAGTCCACTGCAGTCCATGTGGTTTCATGCCCCACTGATTTGCATTCTCCTTAAATGCACTAAGTATCCGGTATATTTACCATTGATGGACTTGAGGTTGTGTCTCCCTGAAGTTTAAAGCAATTCCTCCCCTGCTTCTAGGAAACTCCTGCTCCGGCCCAGCTTCTCCGCTCTTGGCCTTCCTGGAGCACCCCTCAGGCTGTGCCACGTCCACCATGCTGCCTGTCCTCTGCCACAGCACCCATCATGACTTGTGACACGGATTTATTTGATTACTTGACTTCTAAGGGTCTCCTTGCCGGACTGAAGCTCTCTGAGATCAGGATCCACGCCTGTTAACTCACTTCCTAAACCTAGCCTGGAAACCAGTCTTGGCATAAAAGAGGATCTCTAGAGATGTTTTTTATTGGAATGAATGAGAACACATTTCACTATTGACGCAATAAAAATCATTCCTTTTAAAGACAGTAGTCACCTTTCCCAGTAAGATACTCCCAAGTTGTTAAGATGTGTATCTTTTAACTTTTCTATATTGTACACTACATTTATAGTAGTATACTAATACCCCCCCGCCTTAGGCACTGTAAAAGAAGTCGTGGAAAGATAGGTGCTGTCTGCGTGTGTTAAGATGCTGAAGGCCCAGTGCTCCCCTCACCTCGTGGGCTGGGCTGCCGGAGGGCCGTGGGAAAGGGAGGGAGGGTGGGGGGCAGGCCTGGGTGGGTTGGGGGTGGGCTGAGGAAGAAGGTGGCTGGCTGGTCTGTCCCTTCCTCTTCTTCCCCAGGGTGAAGCATGTCACTGGTCCGTTTTGTCTTCCTTGGCCAGGGCAAAAGCAAAGGCAGTTGAAAGAGGCAACTGTGGCTTTTTTCTATACAGAAAACTACACAGAGGGAAGGAGACAATGCAGAGGAAGTGCTCTGGATTAATTTTCAAAATGATGCCCGCCTGTGGGACAACAGGCCAAGGAAGAGGAGAGGATATGAGTGAATCTGGGGAAGACGGCGACTTCCAGAGGCTGCTGGTCCAGGTTCCCAGTCTCAGTGGGGCTGCTGGACATGCCTCTGCAGGAAAGCCAGGTGCCGCCATCCCTGGGCCTTTCCCCACTTCTTTGTTCCCTCCCTCCCTCCCTCCCTCCCGCTCTATCTGAGATAAATAGAAAAATATCCTTGGATGAGGATTTTAAAAAAAGAAAGAAAGAGGAGGGTGGCTGGCCGAGTCCTGTTGGAGAGGTGGAAGATGGAGTCAGACGGTGGGCCCCACTGCTCTCTGCAGGGTGAATTCCATAGCATGTATACGTCCACGTGTAATTCACGCTACAATCCACTGCCTGGACAACTGGCCAGGCCAACTGTGGGGGCTATTTCATAGGAAAATATTAAGGCAGATTTTGCTTTGCCATGTGTCTGCACACTCGGATACTATTATATAGTGGCACTAAAAACAAAACAAGCTCGCTCTGTCCACTGCCAGCAAAAGGTATGAAAGAAGTAGCTACTGCTCCGGTCAAGATGGTGGTGTAGGTAAGCATGGTACTCAGAACCTCCAACAACCACATCAGAATTACAACTAAATTACAGAACAATCATCATTGAGAACCACCTGAACTCTAGCTGAACAGAAGTCCTATAACTAAGGATACATAGAAGCAACCACAAAATTAATAGGAGGGATGGAGACACAGAATGGGCTGGTCCCTTGCCCACATGTGGTGGTGAAAAATTGGGAGGGATATCTTGGTTGCAAAGGTCCCCCCTGAGAAGCCAGGGTTCCCAGCTCCACATCAGACCCTTCAGCCCAGGGTTCTGGTGCCGAGAAGTCCCCATATAACTTCTGACTATAAAACCCAGCAGGGACTGTGGCTGAGTGAGATGGAGGGCTTCTAGAGTCCCAGGTATTCCTCTTAAAGGGCCTGCGCATGGACTTACTCACTGACGGACTCACTTGCACTGAGCTCCACGCTGGGGCACCAAGGACATATGAGGAGGAAATGAATTGTTTGGCATCAAGGTGAGAGCTGGGGTGCAGCTTTCTCTCAGACAGAAGTGCTGGCAGAGAGCATTGTTCCTTTGCTGAGCCCTCCCCCAAGAGAGCCTGCAGACAGGCACCATATCTGAGTATCCATCCACCTAGCTATCACTGTTTGCCCTGCCCCAGAGATTCCCCGAAACCCTGCCCCACCCAACTTGCAGGCTCACCCAACCCCTTCTAGTGGCGTTTCCATACAAATGGCCTATCTTGGTTCATGTTGCTGACTTTCCTAAAGTCTTTCAATAAGCAGCATCTGGCTTCTGTCTACCCCATACTTGTTGCTAAGTAGCCCAGGCCCAGTACTAGTAGCAGCCAGCCTTGATTCACAATTTGGCCTCTCCAAGGTACCTCCAAGCCCAGCAAAAGTAGCAGCAATTTTCAGATAATTGTGTAGCTTATGCTGGATGGTCCAAGGTAGGGCACAAGCAGGAGCTTACCTTGGCCTGCACCTCCCAGGAGGCCCCAGAGAGAGTACACCCAGTGCACAGCTTCAGACCATGCCGGAGCACTACCCAATCACCTCCACAAGTGATACACTCAAGGGGTAAACTCAGCAGGTACCTGATCCCCAATGAAGTGAGTTCTACTAAATGGGGTCAGTCCCTGCACAGCAGATCCTCCATTGTAGTTGCAGCCAGTCCTCAAAGCCAAATGGCCTAGGGAAAATCCCTCCCATTGACATACCAACAGCAATCAAGGCTCAACTACAATAGGAGGGTGCACACAGGCCACACAGGGGCACACCTGGAGCACCCATGTAGAGTGACTGGAAAGGCTGCGCCCCTGGGCCCTAAAGGACACCTACTACATCAGGCCACTCTACCAAGACTGGCGGCTGTAGCAGCTCTATCTAATACATAGAAACAAACACAGGGAGGCAGCCAAAATGAGGAGACAAAGAAACAAGTCCCAAATAAAAGAACAAAATTCCAGAAAGAGAACTAAACAAAATGGAGACAAGCAATCTATCAGATGCAGAGTTCAAAATATTGGTTAAAAGAACACTCAATGAACTTAGGGACAAAGTAGATTAACTTAGTGAGAACTTTAACAAAAACATAGGAAACTTAAAAACGGAGACAGAAAACATAAAATGGAACCAGTCAGAAATGAAGAATGTTATTACAGGAAATCAACAATGGAGTAGATGAAGCAGAGGATCAATCAGCAATTTGGAAGATAAGGGAGCAGGAAACAATCAGAACAGCAACAAGAAAAAAGAATCCCAAAAAAAGAGAGGACAGTTTAAGGAGCCTCTGGGACAACTTCAAGCATACTAACATTTGTTTTATATCCCTTCCACTCTCTAAGTATGCCCTTGGATGAGGATTAATAATAATAATAATAATAATAATAATAATGACAATTATGATGAAAATCTGTCCTAACCTGGTGAAGGAAATAGACATACAAGTCCAGCAAGTGAACACAGAAAGTTCCAAGCAAGATGAACCCAAAGAGGTCCACACCAAGACACATCATAATTAAAATGCCATTATGTACAAGGGAGCTCCCATAAGACTATCAGTTGATTTCTCAACAGAAACTTTGTACGCCAGAAGGAGTTACATGAAATATCCAAAGACATGAAAAGCAAAGGACCTACAACCAAGATTACTCTACCCAGCAAAGCTATTATTCAGAATTGGAGAGATAAAGAGCTTCCCAGACAAGAAAGCACTAAAGGTGTTCATCACCACCAAACCAGTAGTACAAGAAATGTTAAAGGGTGTTCTTTAAGAAGAAGAAGAACAGAAAAGATAAAAAATGTGAATAACAAAATACATATCTATCAACAATTACTTTAAGTGCAAATGAATTTAATGCTCCAACGAAAAGATATATGGTGGCTGAATGGATGACAAAACAAGGCCCTTGTATACATGTAGATAAGAGACTCACTACAGATCAACAGACACACACAGACTGAAAGTGATGGAAAATATATTTCATGAAAATGGAAACAAACAAAAAAACTGGAGTAACAATACTTATACCAGATAAAACAGACTTTAAAACAAAGGCTATAACAAGAGACAAAGAAGGGCCTAGCAATTCCACTTCTGAGTATCCAAAGAAACTCAAAATACTAAATTGCAAAGACATATATATCCATATGTTTATTGCAGCATTATTTACCATAGCTAAGATATGGAAGTAATCAAAGTGTCTATTAACCTGTTAACTGAGTGGGACGTATTTACATGTCCTAGTGAAAGAGTTCGCGCCCGTTATATGCTGTGTAATTAAAAAGGGAATTCCCTGGTTAACAGGTTAGTAAATGACTGGCTAAAGAAATGGTGCATGTATACAATGAAATATGATTCAGCCACTGAAAAAATGAAATCTTGCCATCTGCAACATGGATGGACCTACAGAATATTGTGCTGAGTGAAATATGTCAGAGAAAAACAAATGTCAGATGATTTCACTTATATGTGGAATCAAAATATGACCAAGCAGAACAGAGAGAGATTCATAGATACAGAGAACATTTTGACAGTTGCCAGATGGAGTAGGGTTTGGGGGATGGGTGCAAAAGGCGAAGGGATTTAGAAGTACAAATCAGTAGTTACAGAATAGTCATGGGTATGTAAAGTACAGCATAGGGAATATAGTCAATAGTACTGTAATAATTATGTATTGTGTCAGATGGGTTCTAGATTTATTGGGGTGATCACTTCATAAGTTATATAAATATAGCCTAATTTCTGGGTTATACATCTGAAACTAATATAATATTGTATGTCAACTGTAATTTAAAAATAAAAAATATTTTTACAAATAGTAGCTATTGCTTACTGCACACCTACTATGTACCATATACTATAAAAAATCTTGTTTAAGCTTTACAATATCTGTGCAAGACCATATCACTGTCAGGTGTCATGAGGCATCACTCTGTGATTTACAGTGCAGATGAGCTTGCTCCAAACAGCGCTGACGCTCCGTCTGGCTCACATCTCTCTGGTTGGAGGTGGCTCGCCCCTGCCGCAGTCGCCCTGTTCGCCTGCCCTTAGATTAGAATTACAGAGAGATGGGGAAACTCTTGGGAGAGGCAAAGCCACGAGGGCAGGAAAGTTCCTCATTCAGCTGCACCTAGCAACAAAAGCCACTCCCCCCGGAGGGAAGAGAACATGTGTTTTCAGATCACTTTCCTTTGGAAAGGTTCGAAGTCTCTCTTTTTTTTTTTTAATCCTCACCCGAGGACATTTTTTCATTTTTTGTTCAGATAGAGTGGGAGGGAGAGAGAGGAAGAGAGAGAGAGAGAGAGAAACATCAACATGAAAGGGACACATCGAGTGGTTGCCACCTGCACAACCCAACCAGGGCTGAGGACAAACTGCAACCAAAGTACATGCCCTTAGCGGAAACTGAACCCGGTCTCTCTGTACCGCAGGCTGACGCTCTGACCACTGAGCCAAATCGGCCAGGGCTCGAAGCATCTTATAACCATTATTACTTCATCCCTTGTATTATCCTTGTGACATAGGTGTCAATTGTCTGGCTTTTAGCAGATGGAGCAACTGCAGCATGAGAAGACTGGCCAACCTCACCTAGACAGAGGGCTGAAGACAAGCCAGTTTCTGGACCCCAGAACCAGTGAGGCATCACACGGCACCCAGGCCTGTCTGTGGATTGCTGCCACGGGAGAAGGTCTTAAACTCGGAGAAGATGAAAGCATTCACTTCAGCTGCTAAAAAAATTTTTAGGTACTGTAAGTGGCTTTACCTCGCAAGGAAATTATGAGAGACTGTGTGAAAATGCCCAATATTCAGGGAAGAAATGGACTCTATGTTTGGGGGGAGGGGAACAAAACATGTACATAGTTTTTGCTTTCAGATCCCAACTACTGACATGACAGTACAGGCGGACTTTCAGGTCTGGAGGTGGACATGCAGCAGTGGTAAAGCTGAAGGTTGACTTTTCAAAACAAGACACTTAGAGTCCACCCCAGGGGGGGCTGTTTCCCCCCTGAGATCATGTGGCTTGAATCATCACAACAGACAAGCAGAAGCATTTCCACTTCACTGGGACCCAGGACTTACAGGAAATTACTCTTCTGCATGTCTGATCGCTATGGAAATTGATTTTCTGCAGATAGCTGAAAGTACACAGCCGCCTGGGCTGCATGCCCTCCAGATCTGCGCCCGAGAGCGGACTTCCGCCTCCTGACTGAAGCTCCGGGGTCTCCGGAGCAGCAGGTGGGTCCACCCTCTGGCTGGAGAGTTCCCTTTGCGGAACCCCTGTGCCCTGCATTTCAGAGGTCTTATCTGCAGTCTCTGGCAACTATAATGTGGTCACATGTAGCTACTGCAGCAGGGGAGAGAAGATGCTAGATGCCCTGGCATGATGATGCTGGTTTGAAGCCACAAAGTGAGGGACACTTCTCTTCATGATGTTAAAGTACATAGAAACAGGTCCGGGCTCGCAAGAAAACAGGATTGCCCACTGCTCGTTCAGTTGATTTCTGAGGGTGGAGTACTGGCCACATCTGTTACTTGTGCCTATCAACTTGTCGATCAGGAGAAATGTCCTTATCACTCTTTACTCCCATCTTCAGCCTCTTGAGATTCTAATGGTCATGTTCTATCCAGCCTCTGAGGAAAAGCACACAGCCCAGCAACTTCCATGAAAAGACAGATGGAAAGACCTTGGGAGTGGGGGTACGAGACCCAGGCACACTTCAAGAGCGTCAGTGCTGGGTCTGGAACGGAAAATACTCTTGTTCTAGAATGCAAGTAGTGTATGTCTCAGCTTTACACGTGGCTGCTTACGTTCTTGATCAAAACAAGCCATTTGTGCTTGGTAGACAGTGCAGGTTGCTGACTCGTATTTATAAAACAAGAGCTCCGTAGCTCCTTGGAGATGAAAGCACTGAACTGAAACAACACGTCAACGTGCACACACAAACACAAAACTGATGAGCAAAGAAGAACTGGTTGCTGTCGATACTGCTGGAACATGGGGCGGCCGGGTACATTGGGAAGGTACCCCCCAGGGTGCTCTTTCGCCAGGGCAGGTCAAGGGCCCAGGGTTTGTCTGCATTTCCTTCTAAGCACTTCTAGCCTTTCTTTCCCTTAGGCTGTTAAACATCAGCGTTTACACAGAAACCTCTCACTGACAATGTCTCACTGACGACTGCTCATCTCCCTTTCAGACACTGTCCCTTCCGCTCCCTCTCTGCCACACCAACTCCCCAGGCAAAACAGGGCCCCCCTATTTCCAGCACAATTTCAGGCTGACTGAGTGGCCAAGAAGGAAAGGTCAGCTTCATGCTGGACTCCTCCATTCACAGTTCGCCACCCATCACCCCAGTCTTACCTCTGGAGTCTCTCAGACGGCTTGTGACTCTCCAGCCCGGTTGCCACGGCCACCACCTGCCCTGGTTCCAGCTCGGCCTCCAGCACACTGTCGCGCTGGTTTCTAACTGGTCTCCTGTCTCCTAGTTCTCCCATCCCCATCTATCTCCCCTGCTGCCCCCAGCCCAGACGAACTTTCCAATCTGCTGATGGCACTCCCCTACTGGAAACCCTGAGTGGTACTTCTCTGCCTGACGGCTGGAGGTCAGGACTGAGGAGACCGGTCTCTGTGCACCCAGGACGGTGAGGCTCCCCACAGCACTTCCTATGCTGAGTCACAATGGTCTGCTCCACGTGTGTCTTCAGCAGTCAACCCGGAGCTCCACGGGGCTAGGAACGGGATTTATTCCTTTCTGCTCCTCAGTGTCCAGCCTAAAGCCTGGACTGAAAACGATGCAAAAGCAGAATGACAGAAGATGCCAGCCCCTGAAACACTGGCGGGTCTAATCTGAACAACCTTGCCTTGCTCAGAATGGCTCACGTGCCTAACAGATGGGCCTGAGGATCATTTTGCAACAAGGCCAAAGATTAGGGGCTCTGGGGATAGGTGTGGGGCCTTTGGAGAACTAGATAAAATTGGTACAATATGCTGCATAGGTAAAAGGGTAAACAGTCTGAGCAGGAGGAAGATGTCTATGTTTTAGAAAGTATTCCAGAACACTTGCTTAAATAGGTTCACTGTAGGCCTGAAACTGCCTTGGTTTTAAGGAGAATTTTTAAAAGAAGCTTAAACATGTTGGCTAAAACATGATCCTGACTGGGAGATGTGTCCCCTCAGAGGGCAGAAGGTTGGTGCCGTTGGCTACTATTACACAGAGACGATGCTCTTAACTTCTACAGTCACAACAAAAGCCTCCTTGTGGGCCCGAGGGGTGTCACCTCAATAAATATTCACAATGACAAAATCCAGGTCCCCCACAACAAGAGGGCTCAGGGCCATCCAAGTGAACTCCATAACCTTATTAGGAAGAGGATAAAAAGAAACAAGACTTCCCAAACTAAGAATGCACTTTGTTGCTTCCATGAAAATGACTCTATCTGTGCTCAAAGAAGTTCTGAAAGAACGCAGTCACTACTCAGAAGCAGACTTTGGTAACAGGAGGTAATACTCCACTTCTGTTAGTTTTCTTCGTCTTCTTTCTCCCTGCATTAGTTTCTAAGGGAAGCACTCCAGCCTATCAGAGGACCTGTGAAGTTATGCCGGGGCCGGGGTAAAAAAAAGGCAAAGCAATCCTGCAGGTAAACAATTGTTCTTGACCTTAGGAATAACAACCACATCTGTTGTGATTTTTGCATGAAGAAAACCTATATTTCTGTTTAAAAAGAAAAGATGGTAAATCTGAAACATTTCAGAGCTTCCAAAACAAGCCACACTTCCTTCGAACAGCCTCCTAGAAAAGCTAATTATGTTGGCCAGTGACTACGGCCCCATGCAACCTCCCTGAATAAGACTTCCTTCAGCATCAAAGGCGTGAACAGAAAGAGGTAAGTTAAGGAATGTAACAAATAATATGGCTCTGTTAATTCCGTATGATGCACTCATTTGCTTTATGTGCATGTGTTCCCATCTGATTTTAAAAAGCCTAACAATCGCCCGGCCAGTGAGGCTCAGTGGTGGAGCATAGATCCAGGCACCAAGAGGTCGCCGGTTCGATTCCTGGTCAGGGCACATGCCCAGGCTGTGGGCCAGATCCCCGGTGAGGGGCATGCAGGAGGCGGCCAATCGATGTTCTCTCTCATTGATATTTTCATCTCTCTCTCCCTCTCCCTTCTCTTTCTAAAATCAATAGAGAAAAAAAAAAGTTTGAAAAAGCCTAACAATTACATTTCTAACTGTTGAAGAGAGAACTGGAGGTAGAAGGTAGAAGATGAAAACTCTCCATGTCCTGGTGGCCCTGGACCCTCCCCTGAAGTTCGTGTCATCTTCCGGTAGAGCAAGTCCTGGCCCCTCCCCCTAAGACCCAAACCAGGCTGCCTGTCAGACAGGCTCGTCGACGTGGAGGTGTGTGGCCTGGCATGAATCTAAGTTCATGTCTGTGGGAAGGAATTCATTTCCACATTTGAAAATAGGTCCCAAGCACAAAACATGACTAAAACTGTGGGTCAGAAAGGAGAGTAATGTTGGCTCTTTTTGAAATTTTTCAAGTTGTCCCCCTGCCCCCGTTTGAATACCAATTTTGTTATTAGAAATATGTTTTGGGGTGTTTGTTTTTAGTGCTTAAATGAAGCACTAAAGGAAATTAGAAGAAAAGGGTTGGAATAAATCTAATCCAAACTGTGAGGTGGGTCTTAAACTCCTCCACGAATCCCTGCAGGTGGTCAGCCAGACTAAAACTGGACACCCCCAAGGGAGAGGGTCTCCTTTCCAGAGCAAGCTTGCAGCGCAGAGCGCGGGGGAGCCGTACAGGACTCACTGCAATCTGGGCCAGCTCCCTTGCTGACTGAGGGACCTTAGAGCTATTTAACCTCCGGGAGCCCCAGTTTCCTGGTGTGGATAAGAGCAGAGGCTCCAGAGCCTGGTGCCTGCCACGTGGAGCGGTGACAGCCCCGGCTGCTCGCTCAGCCCCTCGGCACCTCACTCCTCCTTTTTGTTGTTGTTAATCCTCAATGGAGGATATTTTTTCCACACATTTTTAGAGAGAGTGGAAGGGAGGAAGAGGGGAGAGGGAGACAGAGAGGGAAAAAGAAACATTGATGTGAGAGACAAATCGATAGGCTGCCTCCTGCATGCGCCCTGACGAGGGCCGGGGATCGAACCTGCAACCCAGGTAGTACATGCCCTTGACCGGGAATAGAACTTGCGACCCTTCAGTGTATGGGTGGATGCTTTAACCACTGAGGCACACTGGCCAGGGCTCTCAGTCCTCTTACTGGCAAAACTGGGATAAAAATACAATACACCAGAGAGTGCTGTCTGGAAGATTAACTGAGAACCTGCATATAGTAAAAGAAGTGTTGGCTTATAATAATCATGATGATGATGATGATGATGATGATGAAGAAAAAGAAAGAGGAGGAGGGAGCAGAGGTGTGCTACAATGAGGACCCACTGGAGCCTAAATATGTGCTTGATACGCAGAAGCTGATTATTGCTCTAACCATGCCAATCATTGATTGAGCACCTACTTTTCATGTTACCCCCTTTAATCTTCTGCGAAAGCCTGCCAGAAAGGGTAGAAAATGGGGATTGGGAGCGACAAAGTGACCTGCTGTGAATGTTATACATGGGAAGGGGCAGAGCTGGGGTTAGAAACTGGAAGAGCCTGACTTCAAACCCTGGGCTCTTACTACTACACCACAGTTCACCTTCGGTTACACAGTGTTTCCTTCTATCAAACCATATTAACTGCATCCACCCCAACTTTGAGAACTTTCCTCTCTTCCATTGTTTTCCATAGCAGCTGAGGCCGCACAGTGTTCTTGGCTTGCCTCACACACCATTTTGGGGACTCCTGACTCAGGGGCTCCCAGCTGGGACCTCTGGCTCCCAATATCCAGGTGGGCCCATTTCTAAGTTTGGCGGACCCCCCTGGGGCTCCTGCAGGTTGGGCCAGGTCTCTGCCTCTATTAAGAGAGGAAGACTGAACTTTCTCGGTCTAATAAGCAAACCGTGGCAGGGGCATTTTTAACATTAAAAGCAAAACTAGGCTCGCCCTGGCCAGTTTGGCTCAGCAGTTAGAGCATCAGCCCACGGAACAAAGAGTCACGGGTTCGATTTCAGCCAAGGAAACATACCTAGGTTGTAGTTCAGTCCCTGGCCCTGGTCGGGGTCTGCAGGAGGCAACCAGTCAATGTGTCTCTTTCACACCGATGTTTCTCTCCCCCCACCCCCTGCCTCCCTCCTTCCCACTCTATCTGAAGATAAATGGAAGAAAAATATCCTCGGGTGAGCATTAAAAAAAAAATAAGTAAAACTTAGGCTCTTAATTCCTAAATTGGTCCTCACCTTTTTTCTTCTGGGATGTTCTCCAACAGCATTTGAAGGAAATCCTGGAATAAGAAAAAAGCGAACCATTAAAGATGTCCACGATGAATCAGGGCCAGGCGCTCTGCCAGAGCCTGAGCGCTCCCAGCTGCTGCCGCTCACCTGCTCCGAAGCTGGGCCCGTGCTCTATTATTAGACCAAATACCCAATTTATTAATGACCAGGGCTTCGATCCAATCAGGTAAAGAGATTTGTTTTGTAAAGACCACAAACAAATTGAAAAATGTAATGTTTATTATTTTGACCTACACCAGCAGTTTATCTCATTTCGTGTTTCAACTACTTTTGAAAGGCTGGCCGCTGGCCGCAGCATAAAGCACTGTCCCTCTCTACCGAGCTCTCCCCAGACGCTGAGAGGCTGGCGATTAAACTGCAACTAACTTTCTCATGTTGCTCTATGGAAAGATAAGAACAAAACTCCAGAAGATTAACACCCCAGTGGAGGGACACCGTCACTGCGCAGAAGCTCCAGGCTCCCTGCCCGCCTTCCGCCTCTCCCGGCCACGGGGCAGGTGCCCCACCCCATGACATTTAGGGTGTTTCAATAATAGATTTTTTGACCATAAGGACATGACTTACAACACAGCCATTGTTTCCTTTACTATGGAAAATGTCAAACATTCAAAAGTAGACAAAAGAGTATAATTAACCTTCATGTACCCATCAACCCACAGCCATTCTGCCCCATCCACTTATCTGCCGCCTGTATTATTTAGGAGTGAATCCCAAATATTACATAATTTCATCAATCCATATTTCAGTAAATAGCTCTAAAAGATCAGGACTCTTTTAAAACATAACCACAATACCATAAGGCCTAAAAAAAAAATCATATAGGAACGTTCAAATCACTTTTTATACTTAATTGATTATTATGACAACCTTTTCAGTTCATCTAATTCTGGAATCTTGATTTGGCCTCAACTAGGACTATCAGATAAAATATAGGATACCCAGTTAAATCGGGGGCATATTTACACCAAAAAAAGTATTTGTTGTTTATCTGAAATCCAAATTTCACTGGGTGTTGTGCATTTTTATTTGCTAAATTGGTGTAAACCTTCTGTCATGTAAAGATTCTGTAAGATACATTTTTGTGTGTTTGTTTATCCTCACCAGAGGACATTTTTTCATTTATCTTCAGATAGAGTGGGAGAAAGGGGGGAGGGGAGAGAGAGAGAGAAACATCGATGTGAGAGAGCATATCAACTGGCTGCCACCCACACGACCCCAACCGGGGCCGGGGACAAACTGCAACTGAGATATGTGCCCTCAGTGGGAACCGAACCCGGGACTCTCTGGTCCACAGGCGGACGCTCTAACCGCTGAGCCACACGGGCCAGGACTTGGTAAGATACACTTTGGAAAAATATATAACATGAAACAAACAATAACAACATTTAACTTTCTTCGGATCTATGCTTGAAGATTTTCTTTTAATAAACTGAAACTCTTTTAAAGCAGATCCTTGCAAAAGGGCACACGTGTGTCAGCTCAGATGACCGACGATGTCCCTTCAGATGGAAGCCGAAGCCCCCACCCCAGGCCGCAGATCCCAGGCAGTGCAGGGCTCTGGTGAGACCCCTTTACCTCAGGGTGCGAGGTGGAAGCAGCAGCGCAAACCCGCAGATTGCAAACAGATGGGATCGGAGAGGAGTGGGAATCTGCAAACAATTTGTATGACAAGGTGTTCTTTTTCTATCATCGCACTAGGCACAGCCGTCTCTGCACTGAGAAGGCAGCAGACCTTTCCATGAGCTTATGGGTGCTTAGGTCCATTTCTACAGAGGCGAAGTCTCCTGATTAAGGGCAGCATGAAAAATTTACTTCCTGCAACCTCTGTTCTCCTTCTAAGACTTTACTTGTCTATTGCTGCTTTGCTCAAAATACATGATACCAAGAATACCAACTAATGTTAAAAGCATGGATCACGCAGTTAAAAGGGAAGGGACAACCCTCACATCTGAAGGCCTTCCTTGCCTGCCGTGGACACAGTATATGGAGGAAAATGCCAAAGGAAATGACAATATTTAGAATGTGAAGAATTATTTTTGCTTGAGGTTCTTAAAGTTATTATTTCTTATTTTAATAAAATAATTATTTTGTAAAAATGTTGAATTAGAAATTAATGTATCACAATTGATTTATTAATAGATTGATTACTTTGTGGATATTTCAAATGTAGCAAGTATTCCTGCTTCTTAAAAATCCAAGCACTGTAAGTATAATTTCTTACAAATTTCACTTCATTATCTCCTTAGAGCCCATATCAATTTATCCCATATTTGTCCAGTAATTTATGCTCCATTATGTGAGTGTGTGTGTGGGGGGGGCTTACATTAACTCAATGGCAAGGGGGGAATTTAATTGCATGAGAAGCAGGAAATGCAGAGTTAATCTTAATTCTGCCCTTTTGCATTTTCCAGTTACAATTGGATCTTTCTTTACAGGACTGCAGAGCAGTGTTCCAGAACTTTTAGTAAATACAGAAAAAGTACAGGAGACCCGCAAGAAACCCTGCTTCATTTTTAAGAAAGATACCTATCCCACCTCCTAGCAGGTGGCCATTGGCCTCTTTCTGCCTCAAAGCTGAGTCTGCAGGGCACATAGCAGCTAGCTGGAGGCTGCCAACCAATGCTGGAGAGGACAGGGCAGGGGATCACACTGGGTCACAAAAGCCCAACACCATGAACATATCTAAGACGTGGTGCCCCTATTCCCACAGGCTATGTGAGTGTCATCCACAGTGCAGGGATTTCTCTTCCGTCTTGGGACCCATCTGTAAGGCTGGTGGCTCACACGAAAGGGGAGTCACATGACCAGAAAATGGACAGCTGGAAGAGAAATCAAAACCACCAACTACCTCCCCTCTTTGTTCCTGAACCCCACCCCCCTATAAAACTTTCCTGGGCTGCCATAACAGCGGGACTTCCCTGGCCCCCTCCACGTGGACCAGCGAACCTCACCCGGGAAGCTTCAGTAAAACTTTTACCTGCTTTTGCGGCTCCATTTCTTTCTTCCTCCACGAGATACTTTGCCAAAACCCGGGATCAAGGAGTTTGAGCCCGCCTGGGCCGCTCCTCTCCCTCCCTCGGAGGAAGACCAGGGACCACCGACCTTCCACCCAGCGTACGGTGTGGTAAGTCCCCCTGCCTCTGGCCGCTCCTCAGTTCCCTCGGCCTCCGGGGCTCCCTGTCCCTAATCGCGGCTGCATCAGAGACCTCTTATCCACTCCCAGTGCGTGGGGTTCCGGGGAGACATCCCGGCCGCCCCCCACTCTATCCCTCCGTCCGGTGACCAGAGATTGAGTTGGGGGACGCCAGTTCTCATCTCTGTTCACTCCAGGACTGGGGCCGACCACGGGCAATCAGGACTCTCCACCGGATCCAAAAACACCTCTAGGGTGTCTCATTTTAAATCTCTCAAAAATAGATCCCTCCCTAAAGAAGAAGAAACTGTTCTTCTCCACTGTGGCCTGGCCACAATACCCATTGGACAACCAGACCAGATGGCCTCCTGAAGGGACTTTCGCTTTTACCATACTCACCGACTTGGGAAACTTTTGCCAAAGAAATGGGAAATGGTCGGAAATCCTGTATATTCAGGCTTTTTGGTATTTGCGATCCCGTCCTAACCTCTGTGCCTCCTGTTCCACGGCACAGGTCCTCCTAGCTAAAGACACCCCCTCCAGACCCTCCGCTCCTGACCTCTCCTCATTTGCTGACCCCCAGAGGAACTGTCCCTGCCTCCCATCTGGCCTGACCCCACTCCTAACTCTCCTCCACCTCACCCTGACCCGTCCGCCTCTAACCCTCCTCCGCCCTCCATCTCGACTCCCACTCTCCCCTCCCCTGTCAGCGCCCACACGCGGTCACATCATGACCCACGGGAAGGAGCCGACCTCCTCTGCCCTCTTCGTGAGGTAGCGGGAGCAGAGGGACTTGTGTGGGTCCATGTCCCCTTCTCTCTCTCCCATCTATCCAGGCCGGCCAACGGGCCCATCGCTTGAGCTCCTCAGCCTCATGGACAACTGATGTGGCCTCATGGACGACTGATGTGGCCCAGACTCGAGGATCCCAATCAGCCCTGCCGAGCCCAGGGTAAAGCTGCAGGAAGCGGGTAAGTCCATCTCATTCCTGGTGGACACGGGGGCTACCTTCTCTGTTCTGCCATCTCACTCCGGGCCTCTAGTCCCTTCTCAGGTCTCGTATGGGAATTGATGGGACACCCTCCTTTCCCCTCTGCACACAGCCTCTGTCATGCAGTCTAGACGGGCACCCCTTTTCACACTCCTTCCTAGTTATGCCCTCTTGCCCTGTGCCCCTCCTGGGCCGAGACATATTACAAGGTCTTGGGGCTACTATCCAAATGACATCACACCGAACGGTTTCCTCTCATCTTCTCTTACCCCTCCTCACCGAAGACTCTCCCACTACCACCGACCACCTTCCTTCTCTCGAACCCTCTATCTCCCCAGACGTTGTCAACCCTCGAGTCTGGGACACCTCTACCCCGATAATAGCCACCCACCACACTCTCATTCAAATTCGACTGAAGGACCCTTCACAATACCCATCGAGGCCCCAGTTCCCCATTTCGGCGACTCACTGCCGGGGCTTAAACCTATAATTACCCTTCTCTTAAGTCAGGGTCTACTGATCCCCACCGATTCACCTAGCAACACCCCTATCCTTCCTGTTCAAAAACCCTCAGGGGCATACCGCCTTGTCCAGGACCTACGTTTAATAAGCGAGGCAATCGTCCCCCTCCGTCCGGTAGTCCCCAACCCTTACTCCTCACTTACACACATCCCTCCAGTACCACCCACTTTACTGTCCTCGACCTTAAAGACGCTTTCTTTACTGTTCCTCTTCACCCTGACTCTTACTTCCTATTTTCCTTTACCTGGACCGACCGGGACACCAACATAGTTCAGCAACCCACCTGGACTGTCTTGCCACAGGGGTTTCGAGACAGCCCACACCTATTTGGACAGGCTCTGGTGCGGGATCTCGCTTCCTGTCCACTCGAGCCCAGTACCCTTCTTCAGTACATAAATGACCTCCTCCTCTGCAGCCCTTCGCTGTCCGCCTCGAGCCAGCACACTGCTACTCTCCTTAACTCCCTCGGCTCCAGGGGACACCGTGTCTCCTCCGCTAAAGCCCAACTTCACACCAAGTCTGTCCCTTACCTAGGTGTTTCTCTAACCCCTACCACCAGAGGCCTCACTCTAGACCAGACCCAAGCCCTCCGCAACCTCCAGCCACTTAAAACTGCAGAACAGATCTCCTTCCTTGGTTTGATCGGTTTCTTTAGATAATGGATACCTAATTTTCCCTCCTAGCCAAGCCCCTCTACGTAGCAGCCAGAGAGGTCCCTGCAGGACCTCTCACTTCACCCAGCACTGTAAAAAGGGCCTTCTCCACCCTCTGGGACACTTTAATCTCTTCCCCTCCCCTCGCTCTGCCTGATCCCAGACTCCCTTTTCACAGACGAGAAACACGGGAATGCGGTGGGAGTCCTGGCCCAACCGATAGGGCCCACCTACCGCCCAGGGGACAGTGTCCTCCTACGGGAACTCCAACCGGCTCCTTACAACCCAGGTGGACGGGACCTCATACAGTAATATTAACCACCCCCACAGCAGTCAAGCTCCTGGGGCAGGCGCCCTGGTACCATGTTTCCCGCCTCACACTGGCTCCACACCAAGATCACTGGCAGTCTGAGCCCTTGGGCCCCACCCGGAACCTGGGCCCTATGGCTCCTCCTCCTCCTGACCCTCCCTCAGGGAAACGTCACCACAAGTAACTGGATCAATGCCTATGTCTGGCGGTTCTATATCCAAGAAAGCTGGACACAATATTGGGTAACTTCCGCTCATGTCACAGCCACGGGGACTGCCAGCCCGGCGGCCTTCGGGCAGCGGTAACTGTCACAGCCCCACATTCTAAAATGAAAAGTATACCTGATGCGGGTAGTTCCGCTGTCTGCTTCGTCTACAATCAGACTCAAGACTACTGCCGATGGTGGCCTGAGACATGTGGAGGTCCCTAACGCTCATGTAAAAGAAATTATTTCCAGCCAAGTGATTTTAAACTCATTATCAAGGTGCCCTGGGATGAGAGCTGGGTAAAGAGGGTAGAGGGAAAAGTCTATAGATGGCACTCAGATGCTTACCCATCAGGCACCCTGAAAAAATTTCGGACCTATACCTGCGTCGTCTCAGAAGCCACAGAACAACTGGGCCCGGTGTCCAGCATCATCCTCTGTAATGAGGCTGCTCTGGACAGCCACCTACAGCCCTGGCTGGATGTGCACTCTAATCCGTTCTCCTGGTTGGCCCTGATCCGCCAAGGGACTGAAATCCTAAACCACTCCGGACTGGGCATGGGAGGTGGCGCCATAGGCCACAGCATAACCACCGCTTCCCAGCTGGAAGAAAAACTCCATATAGCTGTGGAGGCGTCAGCAACATCCCTAGCCTTCCTCCAGCGCCAGATCACCTCCCTCGCTCAGGTTACACTCCAAAATCAATAGGCACTAGACCTAATGACAGCAGACAAGGGAGGGACCTGTCTCTTCCTCCAAGAACAATGTGCTACTACATCAATGAGACTGGTCTAGTAGAAGAAAGTATCAACGTCCTGGATCGTCTGCAAGACGAGCTCCGCAGGAGGCAGACAGAGGATAACCCTTACTCAGGATGGTGGCAATCACCATCTTTTACATGGACTGCACCCATCCTAGGCCCTCTCATAATTATCCGTATATTACTGATGTTTGCTCCTCTTTTCCTCAGATTTTTGCAGAGCCAGAGCCATATGAGTTTTCTCGAGTGGCTGTGAACCAGATGTTGCTTCACCCCTACATGCGACTCCCAACTCAGCCGCTGGCCACCGACCTCCCCGACCCACGATGCCCCTATCCAGCAGGAAGCAGCCAGACAGAAAGTGGCGCCCTTATCTAACACAAAAGGTCGGAATGTAAGGCCTGCGGGCTCGGGGAGTCATGTGACCCAGGAGCCACACAAACGGGGAGTCACATGACCGGGAAATGGAGGGCCCGAAGAGAAATGGAAACCACCAATCAAGTATTTCCCCTTTGTTCCTCAACCCTACCCCCCTGCCCCTCCTGGGCAGCCGTAACAGTGCAACTTCTCTGGCCCCCTCCACGTGGACCAGTGACCCTCGCCCGGGAACGCTTCAATAAAACTTTTGCCCGCTTTTGCAGCTCCGTTTCTCTTTCTTCCTCAGCGAGATACCTTACACCATCCAATCCAAGAAGACACTTGGTTTCATCCGGGCAGTCACTGTGCCATCCGTCAGTGGAATCAGCCCAGCCGGCCCTCCTTACTACTTTCATAGACCTAATCTTTAACCCCATGATGCTGGTTCTCCTGTTCATTTTTGTTTTGTTTTGATTTTTGTAAGCTGGCATATACCCCTGCAGTGGACTCATCATGGAAGCTCTTCCCCACTCTCCATCACAGAATGACATGAAAGAAAGATGCCTCCTATGATTCTTCCTTCCCTCACTATCTCCTTTCAATTGTTTGATCCATCTTCACTCTTCCCTTCAGCATATTGGCACTTTCATAAGAGTGACTTACAAATCTTCAATAACTGGACAAGGAGGGTTTTCCTTCCAGGCTGATTCCAGGATCACTGACAGGATTTAAAACACTACAGTGATCTAGGGTCATGGACAAACTTGGCTAGCAACAAATGCACCTCTACCGTGTGCCTGGAAAGAAATTTTACATCAACAAAATCCTACTGTTTTTCAGTGTGCCAGGACAACATTTTATCTGGATTCCCCACAGCTGTTACAAGCCCAAACCCCATTCAAAGAATACGTTCTTTGGGAATTTTTGTTTTCATCTTCTACTCTCCTAATAGTCTATATGCTAACCAGGTCAGTCCCAGACAGCTAATTTTGACTAACATCTAACAACACTAAAT
Source organism: Molossus molossus (assembly GCF_014108415.1). Classification (NCBI taxonomy): domain Eukaryota; kingdom Metazoa; phylum Chordata; class Mammalia; order Chiroptera; family Molossidae; genus Molossus; species Molossus molossus. Next base: position 85,483,363 of record NW_023425349.1, read on the forward strand.
TAAGCATTATGATTAAAATGAAAACTACACCGGTTTTGGCAGATGGCTAATTTGGTAATCATTTTTTAGTCCTGGTGAAAGTATTCAATAAAAAGCAGGTGTATGTAGATTCTATGGGATAAATTGGCATTGGCTAGACAGTTACACAGGATTATCAATTTCTGTCAGATGCTTTATGAATAAATACCATGGTCACAGGGAGAGAAGGCAGTAGAGGCAAAGCAAACAATCAAGTGTCGGCAGGGTGAGAACTGACAAGAAATGAAATGGGCGGAAGAAGTCATGGTCAAGCTCAAGAAAGCAGTTTTATTTTATTTTATTTATTTATTTTTAAAATAGGTTTTTATTGATTTTTTTAGGGAGAGAGAGAAACATCAACATGAGACACATTGAACGGCTGCCTCCTGCACGCCCCCTACTGGGGACCAAGCCCCCAACCCGGGCGTGTGCCCTGACCAGGAATTGAACAGAGACCTCTCAGTCCATGGGACAATGCTCAATCCCCTGAGCCACACCAGCTGGGCAAGAAAGCAGTTTTAATTGGGGCTGGAAAGATGATAATACTAAAATGCTGGACAGGTGGGACATTTAGAATGGAAAGAACTGAGAAGTAAATTGGCAAAAGAAGAAATCGAGAGGCTTTTGAGTAAAGAAACTGGACAATAGCCTTCTTCATCAATATTATTAATATTATAAATAAAATTAATTAGCAATATAAACAAAAACACGATTCACTTAAAAAAATCAGCAAAAACTTCACCAACAGCATTCAAACCAGGAGAGAAGGCAGTAGAGGCAAAGCAAACAATCAAGTGTCGGCAGGGTGAGAACTGACAAGAAACGAAATGGGCAGAAGAAGTCATGGTCAAGCTCATCCTTGTGGCATACACTCCAAAGAGACAACTAAGGAAAGAAATATGAGATCCCAACACAGCTTCCAACCCTCCTCCTGTACCACCTCCAACCTTATGTTTAGCAGCAGTGGGATGGACAAATTGTCTGACCTCTGTAAATTCTCACATATACCTACACATTTGGGAAGAAACAGGACTATCTTTATCTTCACTCTTTTTGACTGGGAGCGACTGGAAATGTTTGCTGGGGAAAGACACCTGGGAAATAAACAACTGAGGATGACACTGATGAACTAACGGTATAGGTTCTGACTCCAAGCTGAATTAGTGGAACAATGTTAATTGAGGGAGTAGCTGCAGTAGGAAAAAGGTGCATCCAAATTAGGTAAAGAGAATCTTGGCTAGGGGCATTTAACAACATTTCAAGAGCTAGAGGAGCCAAATTCTTGCAACAAAGGCTGAATACAGCTCTATGGAGCTCTTCTCCTTTGCCCACTCCATGCATAATATCCAAGCTTCAAACTGTGTAGCTTAGAAGGGAAGAAAAACATGTCTAAGAAGAGCTGGCAGAGAAATCAAGGGTAATATTCTAATATATATGCTAATAAATAAAAGGTCAAAACAGTGCTACTAAGGCGGAGAATGAGCAAGAAGAAAAGTATGGCAGAAATAAAAAGAGAGACAGAAATAAAAAGCATAGCAAAGACAAAGAGTCCAATCTTGAAGGAAACATAATCCAAGGAATAGAAGAAAATTCTTCATGAATGCATTACACTACAAAATAAATTAACACAAGATCATAATAAGAACATACATTCAGTAAAGTTGAAAGCTCAAAGACCAGATCACAAAACAACAAAATGAGATAAAAAGAGAAATTTCAAAGCAAAGGAAATAAATTAAGGGCCAAAATAATGCCAGTGTAGTAGCATTAATAAAATAAAAACACCAAGGGAAAAAAAAAAAGACATTAAAGAAGAAAATCTTTAATAATAATGTTATAATAACAATAATAATAAAAATAATAATGTTGCTTGAGATAAACACATGCCATGAAGAACAAAAAGACAAAAGCAATTGGAAAATAACAAGGATGGAGGACAAAGGTGATATAACAAAAGGATAACTGGTCACCAGCAAGAAAACAAAAAAGAGAATGTGTTCAAAGATATAGGTCCATCAATTTCACTGAAAGAAGGAAAAATATAAGCTATTACTAAAAATATACACTGTTTTCCTGAGGAAAAAATTGATACATATTCACAGACACTTAGCCATTTTCTGATTAAATATTTTTATCTGTGCTTAGATGTCAAAAATAAAGAAAGAATTCTTCCCTCATCTGAGTGGTATAAAGACTGACTTCAAAAGTTTCAAGAGCAGTATTTAATTCCAGAAGGCAGTTGAGCAATTTCCACAAAGTTCTGAGGAAATGAAAATGCAACCCAACAATATTATACCCCTGGAGTTTGTAATTCAAATGTAAAGGCAACAAGCAAACAGTCTCAAGCACATAAGAACTCAGACTTCACAGAACCAGTGAGTTTGCAAGTTGAACATCAATTTGATAACAAAATTCAGTCAAGAAAAAGTTGAATCAAAATAAAGCATTCATGAATATAGAAGTGTGGTAAAATAATTTGTAGTGACTACTGAAATCCTTTAAATAGAGAGCTAAGACTATACAATTGTGAAAATTACAGTTACAACACATACTATAATTAATATGAACCTTAACTATGCAAAGATACTAATTAAGAAAATTTAGAATTGGGGAAAAGTATTAAAAGTACATAATTACTCATTTCCTTATCTTTTACAAAAGTGAAAAAAACTGACGCTTTCTAAAAATGAAATATATAACTAAAGAGAAAAAAATAATTACAATCTCTAAAGATTGTTTGTAATTGTGTTTCTTAACCATAGCAGAATTTTTTAGGAAACAAGCTGTCTTGCATTTATATGTAGAGTTTAGGAAAGTCCCTTATATTCACTTTCTTTTCTTAAATTTAAATAAAATAAAATTTAAAACATGTATTAGAAAGCACATATAATATAATCCTAATTTATAAAATAATTTCTAAATGTATCTTTGTAGCAATACATGTGTGTACACACACACATATATACATACATATATACTATATACACATAGAGACACAGATACATGTAATATAAATAAATAATCCTACTTTGCAGAAATTCGTTTATCACGGTCGAGTCTGGAACTGATTAACCGCAATAAATGAGGGCCAACTGTACACATATGATATATAATATATAAAAAGAGAGAAAGTACACAGTGAAATTTTTGAAATTACATTCACCTAATATTAATTTTAGGTATTTATGGGTGGTGAGATTTTGAATGATATTTTACATTCTTCTTTGTTCTTTTCTATATTGCTTGAATTTTTAAAAACGAGTATGTGTCAGTTGGAAAAAAAGTAATTTCCAAATTTACTGTGATACTGGCATAGGGACAGAAATACAAAAAACTGGAATAAAACTGAGAGTCCAAAAATAAACTCTTACATTTATGGTCAATTGATTTTCAACAAGGGCACAAAGACAAATCAGGGAGGGAAGGAATAGTCTTTTCAACAAATGATCATGAGACAACTGGAGATTCACATGCAGAAGAATGAAGCTGGACCATCTACCTCACACTGTATGCAAAAATTAACTCAAAATGATTAAGAGTGAAAACTATACAACTCTTAGAATAAAATACAGAGTTAAATCTTCATAATCTTCAGTTAGGCAATGAAGAAAATATTTGCAAATTGTAATCTGAAAAAGGACTTGAATCTAGAATATATAAAGTACTCTTAAACTGAACAATAAAAGACAACTAATATAAAAAATCAGCAAAGGATCTAAATAAACATTTCTCCAAAGAACATATACAATGGCCAGTAAACACTTAAAAAATGCTGAACATCATTAGCTCTCAAACAAACACAATTTAAAACAATGAGATACCACTTCACATCACTAGGATGGCTATTATAAAAAACAACAACAACCCAGAAAACAGCAAGTGTTGGTAAGGATGTGGAAACATTGGAACCCTGTGCATTGCTGGTAAGAATGTAAAATGGTGTAACCAATGTGGAAGAAAGTAAGGCAGTGTCTCAAAAACCGGAATTACCATATAATCTGGCAATTCCATTTCTGGGTCTAGACTCAAAAAAATTGAAAGCAGGACTCAAAAAAATATTTGTATACTAATGTTCAAAGCAGCATTATTCACAAGAGCCAAAAGGTGTAAATAACTCAAGCATCCATGAACATATAAATGGATAAACAAAATGTAGTCTATGTATACAATGGATTCTTGAGTCTTAAAAGGAAAAACATTCTGACACATGCTGCAAGATGGATGAACCTTGAAAACATTAGCTAAGTGAAACAATCCAGACACAACAGGACAAACAATGTATGATTCCACTTATATGAGGTCCCTAGAGTCGTCAAACTCACAGAGACAGAAAGTAGAATGGTGGCTGCCAGGGACTGTGGGAAGGGAAGAGTACAGAGTTATTGTTTACGGGATACAGATTTCAGTTTGGGAAGATTGGAACATTCCGGGTGCATGGTGGTAACGGCTGCACAACAGTATGAATGTGCTTAATGCACTGAACTATACACTTAAAAATGGTTAAAATGGTAAGTTTTATATATCTATTACCATAATTTAAAAAGTAAAAATTAGCCCGGCCGGTGTGGCCCAGTGGTTGAGCGTCCACCCTGCACCAAGATGTTTGCCAGTTTGATTCCCAGTCAGGGCACATGCCCACGTTGTGGGCCAGGTCCCCAGTGAGGGCATGCAGGAGGTGGTCCATCAATGTTCTCTCTCATCTGTCTCCCTTCCTCTCTCTCTAAAAATCAATAAAGAAAAAACATTAACAAAAAAAAAAGTAAAAATTAGCCCTGGCCGGTTTGGCACAGCGGTTGGAGCATCAGCCTGCAGAACAGAGAGTCCCAGGTTCGGTTCCCGCTAGGGGCACGTACCAAATACATAAAATAAAATAAGTAAAAATTAAAATAAAAAGAAGAATGAAGTACTGATACATGATACAACATGAACATTATGCTGAATTAAAGAAGCCAGTCACAAAAGCTACCTACATGGGTGGGCAAAGGTAGGTTTACACTTGGAATACAAATAAATAATATAATAATTAATAAATAATAATACAAGAATACACTCTGCATTTCAAATACCAAATCTGTAAACCTACTTCTGCCCATCCCTGTATTTTATGCTTCCATGTGCATGGAATGTCCAGCATAGACAAATCTCTAGAGACAGAAGGCAGGTTAGTGGTTGCCAGGGTCTGATGGGGGTGGAAATGGAGAGTGACAGCTAAAAGACATGGGGTTTCTCTTTTTTTAAATTGTTGACACTGTTATAGATGTCCCCTATCCCGGCCCCCTTTGCCCACCTCTACTCAGTTCCTGTCTCACCCCAGGCCTTGGCAATATCATCATCTGTGTCTATGGGCTATGCATATACATATATATGATCTTTGCTTAATCTCTTTCAGTCACCCCAAACCCCATTCCCTCTGAGATCCGTCATTCTGTTACATGTATCTTTGCCTCTGATCCTATTTTGTTCACTAGTTTATTTTGTTCATTAGATCCCACATATAAGTGGGATCATGTGATATTTGTCTTTCTCTGACTGGCTTATTTCTCTTAGCATAATAGTCTCCAGGTCCATTCATGTTGTCACAAAGGGTGAGAGTTTCTTCTTTTTCACAGCAACATAGTATTCCACTGTGTATATGCACCACAGCTTTTTTAAACCACTTATCTACTGATGGACACTTGGGCTGTTTCCAGATCTTGGCTATTATAAATAACGTTGCTATGAACATAGGGGTGCATATATTCTTTCAGAATTCTGTTTTTGGATTCTTAGCATATATTTCCAGAAATGAGACCAGTAGGTCAAATGGCAGTTCCATTTTTAATATTTTGAAGAAACTCCATACTGTTTTCCGTAGTGGCTGCATCAGTCTGCATTCCTACCAGCAGTGTACTAGGGTTCCCTTTTCTCCACATCCTTGCCAGCAATTGTTGGTTGTTTTTTTTATTGATGGTAGACATTCTGGCAGGTGTGAAGTGACACTTCATGGTAGTTTTAATTTGCATCTCTCTGATGATTAGTTACATTGAGCATTTTTTCATATGCCTATTGGCCATCTGTATGTCCTCTTTGGAGAAGTGTCTATTCAGGTCCTTTGCCCATTTTTTAATTGGATTGTTTGTCTTCCTGGTGTTGAGTTGTATGAGTTCTTTATATACTTTGTATATTAACCTCTTATCAGATGGATCATTGGCAAATATGTTATCCCATACAGTGGGTCGCCGTTTCATTGTGTTGACGGTTAATTTTGCTATGCAGAAGCCTTTTAGTTTGATGTAATCCTATGTTTATTTTTTCCTTTGTTTCCCTTGCCCTAGGAGATGTATTGGCAAAAATACTGCTACCAAATATGTCTGAAATTTTACTGCCCATGTTTTCTTCTAGGATTTTTATTGTTTCATGACCTACATTTAAGTCTTTTATCCATTTTGAGTTTATTCTTGTGTATGGTGTAAATTGGTGGTCTAGTTTTATTTTTTTGCATGTACCTATCCAATTTTTCCAACACCATTTATTGAAGAGACTGTCTTTACTTCACTGAATGCTCTTTTCTCCATTGTCAAATATTAATTGACTATAAAGGTGTGGGCTGATTTCTGGTTCTCTGTTCTATTCAATTGATCTATATGCCTGTTCTTGTGCCAGTACCAGGTTGTTATGATTACAATGGCTTTGTAGTATAGCTTGATATCTGGTACTGTGATTCCCTCCAGGTGGCTGAGGCCAGTCAGAGTCTTTTTTGGTTCCATATAAAATTTTGGAATATTTGTTCTAGACCTGTGAAATATGCCACTGGTATTTTAATAGGAATTGCATTGAATCTATAGATTGCCGGGTATATGTTCATTTTAATAATGTTAATTTTTCCAGTCTATGTACACTGTCTATGCTTCTACTTGTCTGTATCTTCCTCTATTTCTTTTTCCAATGTCCTATAGTTTTACAAGTACAATATCCTATAGTACTCAATGTCTTACAGTTTTTATACCATAACATACTCTCTAGAAATATTTATTTTTTTATTGAGCTGCTATTTTTATTATACTTGGTGCCTTTTGAAATTATTTATTTGTTCACTTACTATCTGTTTGTTCTCTAGAATGTAAGTTCCAGAGGGCAAGAATCATTGCATTGGGAAAATCGTTTTACCATTGCATTCCTGGCAATGGGGCATAGTTCCTGGTACATTCCTTGGTTTATTCCTAGGTACCTGATATTCTTTGTTGCAAGGGTAAAAGGGATTGTTTCCTTAGTATGTCTTCTGAGAGTTCACCATGGGTAGGTCTTCCAATACTATGTTGAGTAAGAGTGGTGAAAGTGAATTTCCCTGTCTTGTTCCTGATTTCCTGATCTTAAGGGAAACACTTTTAGTTTTAGCCCATTGAATGTGATGTTGGCTGTAGGTTTTCCACGTATGACCTTTATTATATTGAGGTATGATCCTTTTATTCCCACTGAGTTTTTATCATAAATGGATGCTGGATTTTGTAGAATGCTTTTTCTGCATGTATTGATATGGTCATATGATTTTTATCTTTCATTTTAATTATGTCATGTATCACATTTACTGATTTGTGAATATTGTACCAATCTTGCATCCCTGTAATAAATCCTATTTTAATGTATTGCTGGATCCTATTTGCAATTTTGTTAAGGATTTTAGCATCTACGTTCATCAGGGTTATTGGCCTATAATTTTATTTGTAGTGTCTTTATCTGGTTTTGGAATTAAAATAATGCTGGTCTCATAAAAAGAGCTTGGAAGTCTTCCCTCCTCTTGAATTTTTTGGAATACTTTGAGGAGGATAGGTGTTAGTTCTTCTTTGAATGTTTAGTAAAATTCACCTGTGAAGCCTTTTGATCCAGGACTTTTGTTTGCTAGGAGTTTTTGTTTTGTTTTTTATTACTGCTTCAATTTCTTTAGTTGTTATTCTGTCTATACAGGTTTTCTGATTCTCCTTGATTGAGTTTTGGAAAATTATATGTTTCCAGGAATTTGTTCATTTCACCCAGGTTGTCCAATTTGTTGGCATATAGTTGTTCATAGTACTTTCTTACAATCCTTTGTATTGCTGTGGTGTCAGTTGTTACTTTACCTCTTTTGTTTTTTATTTGGGTCCTCTCTCTGTTTCTTGGTGAATCTGACTAAAGGTTTACCAATCTTGTTTATCTTTTTCAAAGAATGAGCTTTGGTTTCATTGATCTTTTGTATTTTTTTAGTCTCTATGTCAAGACCAAACTGAAAACAACATAAAAAAAATAAAAAAAAACAACCAAAAAAACAAAACAACTACAACAAGAAAAAAGAATAAGAAAAGAAAAAAGAGACAAAAATAAAAAATAAAAGCTAAGAGTAAAAAAAGAATTGGAGCTCGGCTGGTGTGGCTCAGTGGTTGAGCATCAACTCATGCACCAAGAAGTTGCTGGTTCAATTCCCAGTCAGGGCACATGCCCAGGTTGTGGGCCCGATTCCCAGTGGGGATCAATAAAGGAAAAAAAAAAAGAATTGGAGAAGAAAAAGGAAATGAGAAATGAAAAGAAAGAGGAAAGATAAAAATAAATAATAATAATTAGAATGTAATAATAAAATAAAATATACAATAGAAAAGAAAAACAGAAAAATGAATAAAAAGAAAAAGAGAAAAAAATAGAATAAGAAAAGGAAAGAGAGATATAAGAGATATGAATGGAAAAAGAGAAGAAAGACTAAAAAGTGAAATAGAAAAAAATAAAGAGAAGACTGAATACAGTAGAGTTCACCTCAGCAGATTTAGTTCCCTGCTGTGATTACTCTTTGCATCTGCCATTGGTGGAACTCACTGGGTCCTGCTCCGATGTTGTCCAAAGCTCGCCTCTTAGTGTACAGTTCCTGGGCCACCTGAGAGGTCGTCTGGTGCAAGCCAATGTCAGTTACTGTCCCTGCCTGGCCCTCAGCAAGCAGACTGAAGTAGGCAGGGTGGAGCCCCAAGTAGTCCAGTGGGCAGGGCCTCTGTCGCCCAGAGGCTTGGTCGGCCTCAGGTCTCACACCTTGAATGTCGCCGCTCTGAGATGCTCTCCCTTCCCCCACAGAATTACACTCAGTGGAGGGATTCAGCACCTGGCCAAGGTGATTTGAACAGACTCCTGTTGGGGGTGGTGTCCATAACCTGGGGGGAGGGGGCAAGGGGTACTTCCTCTCCTTCCCAGAGCTGCACAGGCTGAACTCGTTGGGGAGCTTGGATCTGCCCCCCTGTAATGCCGCTGCAGGGCCCAGCACACACCCAACTGTTTCCTGGACAGAAGCCCCCTGGGACACAGTCTCAATAACAGCTTGTCTGGTTCCCTGCTACAGACATGGACTTTATTTTAAAGGTGATGGAAATATTCTGAAATTATATAGTGGTAATGATGGCACAACCTTGTGTATATTTGGAAAAAAACCACTGGTTTATACACTTTAAAAAGGTAAATTTTATGGTATGTGATTAAAAAAATAAAGCTCTTATTTGAAAGAGACAGAAGAAAACTGAATGATTTGGTGGAGAGAGCACTTAGTGTCCCATGGGAAGCTGAACTCAGAACCTCAGGAGCCACAGTAAATGCAATGCACGCATTTACCTCTGCAGGACCTCGGGGAGAAGTGCTTTTCAGCAGTAGGAATCGGCTAATCTGTCAACCGAGCATATGAGACTTCTGAGCCAGTTTTCAAGTTGCCTTTCCAAATACATGTTTAGGAAAAGTCCCTGTTCCCTAACCAAATGGATAAAATGAATGTAGGGATGGGGAACAGCCACCACACTCAGGCTCTTCTCTCCATGTGTCAGAGTACACCCGCACATCCTTTACATCTGACACTGCGGACAATATGACCCCAAACTGCATATGAGCACAGATGTCAAACATCGAGGATACTCATGAGTCCCATCTGAGCCGAGGCTGCATCCGCTGCTCTCTGTCAGCCACGAGCACTGCCTCGGGAGCTGCTCCCTGTGTCAACTGTCTTACTGCCATGTGCAGCTTGGTCCCACGCCCGAATACGGTGACAGTCCTTCTCTGATGGCTCTGAGGCCAGGCTGTCTGAATATTTCAGTGTATCTTGTTAATCTATCGGTTTATCAAATATATATGGTGTACAAACTGTGTGCCGATCACGTGTTAAGTGTTGCTCAAATAAAGTGCGTGGTGTGGCCTTGATGAGCTTATACGTGGAATGGAGGAGATAAGAAAAAAACAACTGACCTTAAATGAAAATATAATTATAAGTAATGGCAATGACAATGGAGGCAATGAAAACGGCGAAGGGTAGAGAATAAAGGGTGGGTGCAGATCTGATTAGTGGGGTGACTCTGAGGGTGCAGCATTCAGGCTGAGACAAAGGATAAAGAGGAGCCAACCTTGCAAAGATCACTCCAGGGAGAGGAGCAGCAGGATTGTTTTGTTGTTTTTGTTTTTAAGGTCATTTAAGATGCAACAATCCACATCACTGTGCCCAGGGCAGCTTTGGGTCACTGACTGTCCCCAAACTGCAGGGAGATCACCTGCCCTAGGACAACGCTTTCCTGTGTCCACTTCATTAAATTCCCATTCTTCCTGGTGTATGAAGTCATAAATCTTTCCCTCACTTTTTAATACTCACATCATCCAGTCCCCACATGCCGCACCCCACGCCCCAACTCTGTATCACAGACTCAGGAGGACTCATAAATTACCTGGGATAGAATCAACTGCCCATGAAATGTGTGCACAAATTTTCTTAAAAATGAAAAGTAGGTGTCATCTCCAAGTCTTCTGGCAAGGAACCGGAGAAGGAAATAGCCCTAGAAGAAAGAAAGAAGTAGAAGAGAAAAATATGCCAACTATGGATTCCTCAGAAGAATGCTTACACAGTCCACTCGAACTGACCCACCAGCACTTGATGTACATCTAGAATGTTCCATATAATATGGTCCAGGCTGCCTTCTATATTTTTACCAGTAAAGATGGGCGTAGAAATTAAGATTCGACGACTTTGTTTTCCACTCATCTGGGTATTCCCATTCTCGTTTTCCCTTGGTTTATGTGAAACCTGGACACCCGTCATGGACCAGGAGGCAGAGGGGCCCAGCTCCTCTCTTCCTCAGCGATGGGGAAAGGTCTTTACAACTTAAAATGCTTCCTTCTTATTCCTGTCTTCTAGTTGGACCCTGACAGCCATTTTAAGATCCTGCTTTTCAAGGCCAACGTGAAGCACAGAGATGGGAGATACAGGACTGGAACTATTTCAGGTTCCTTTCATTCATACTTCATATTTTTGGGTATAAAGTGTTTTAATTATTAGACAATCAGATATCTACCCAGTCGAATATCATTACAATGTTGATGATTTTTTTTTGGTTTGTTTGCTCCATGTTACTAATCTTCACTATTTATGTGTGTAAACTAAAAAATGCCACAGCATAGTGACTGGCTTCTGCCACCTAGATGTGCTTACCTTTAAATAATGAACCTGCATGAAGCCCTTCTCTGGACTGAGTCCATGTTTGATGACAGATGATCCTGAGTCAGTCACAAGGCCAGTTTTCTCTTTACTGGGCCTAAAATGATGCAGTAAAAAAAATTTTAAAGTATAGCACATTCTTAACTAATTAGACCATAATAAAGTCTCAGTCTTATTTTCAGAGTTGCTCAACAGTATCTTAATTCTATTCAATAGTACCAGGTATAATTAAACAGTTTACATTATAAATTCGTATACTGAACAAGGAGGAATTTATATTTGGGTTGGCAACCTGAAATTGGCTATTGGCAATATTTTACATCATCTGATCCAAGATTAAAGCTTGCCAGATGCATTATGCACTACTTAAGAACCTACATCCTTTCTGTTGGTGGGAATGATGGGCTTGGAAGCGCAATGGAAAATGTAGCTTTATTTGGAAGAAAAAAGAACTTCCATCTTTTAAAAAAATTGTTGAAAACCCCAATGTTGTCCACTTCTCTTGATTTGCATTTAGTAATGAAGTCTCCTTGAAGCAATATTTGTTTAATGAATGAGCAAGAGAGAAGCAAACTCATGGACACAGAAAACAAACTGCCGGTTGCCAGAGGGGAGGAGGATCAGGAAACTGGGTGGAAAGGTGGAGGGATTAAGGAGTACAAATCGGCAGTTACAAATAGTTATGGGGACGTAGACTCCAGCTTAGGGAATATGGTCAACAATATTCTAATAACTTTTCATGATGTCAGGTGGGTACAAGACCTACTGGGGGAATCACTTTGTAAGTTACACAAATGTCTAACCACTATACTGTATAGCTGAAACTAATACAAGACTGAATGTCAACTGTAATTGAAAAATAAAAAAATTAGAAAAAATATTTGTGCTCTGAAGCCATTTTAAAGCACAAATAACGAAAACAAAAGTGATCTAAGCCCATGTTTTTGGAACAGATAGGGACATTCATAACCACATACTTAACCTCCTCATTTCACAAACGAGGGAAGCGGAGGCACATAGGAATTACGTCCACGTTCGAGGTCTCGTGGCTTGTCTGGATTCCTGGTGACATTAGGACTGAAACCAATCTCTCAGAGTGTTTTAACTCTTTTTTTCTTAATTCCTTTAATGAAATATAACTGTGTTATAGTGAAGCTTTACCAACTAGCTAAAATTAAAATATGTGACAAGGTGCTTGTAGCTTTCAGCTGTCCTACAACAGTCACTTGTTGGACAGGCCTGAAGAGTACGAGTCGGGTGGGTGAGTGGGGTGCACGAGTCGATGAGAGGACTGCGCGGCAGAACAGCCGGTGGGTCCTTTTCAAAGGTCGTGTCGTGTCAGTACAGGGACACAGCTCTGGACTCTGAGGGGCCTGGTGTTGAATTTCAACCCTACTTCTTATACCTGTTACTTACTAGCAAGTTCATTAAATTCTCTAATCCTCAATTTATTCACTTTCAAAGTGGAAATAATCCTACCGTCTCCCCAGATTTTATGGGGAATAATTGAAATAATATATGCAAAATCCCTGGTAAGGGCCATGGATACATAAGTTACCCAATAAACTTAATAAATTATAAAGATGTCAGCAATGAAAATTGCTAAATTCAAGGTTGGCCATCCGAGGTTGGAGGCGACGGATCTGACCTAGCCGTTCTCTCACTTAATCCCGCATGTCCGCATCACAACGTGGAAGGACGTCAGACCCAAGCGGACGTGCCTGAGGACGACCCAGCTTGCCAAATCCATCACTTTGCAGTGTGCTCTAGCTGCCAAGCACAGGACCTCCGACCAGGTCTCTGCCAAGCCCTTCAGTACACTACCCCAGCAGACACAAGGCCTGGAGCCAGCAGACACCTGAAGAGAAGATGAAAACCAGCCACCAGAGCTAACTGCATAGTTTCCATTTTTCTACTTGATCCCTGATTTATCTACATGACTATACTTGCAGGAATAACTAGTCCCTTTCATCTTCATTTAAGACTCTAGTGAAAAGCATCAGCTTTAGTCCTGTTCTCAAGTTTGTCCTGGGCTTGATTGTTAAAGAAAACCACACTGGCTTTGATAGGAAAAGCCCACCAGCCACAGCCTAGCAGGGAGGAAGGCTTCTCAGAGCCTGAATTCAAACCAGTTTTCCCAGCCCCAAGAGACAGAGTAGCTGTAAGTTTCTTAAGCCCTTGAGCTCTGAATTAGACCAGTAGAAGGCCTGGAGCACAGACGACAGACATAAATCTCTCTGCAGAAGGCTGGCTTCCAGGCTCAAGTTCCTAATGACGCTTTTAGTTGGTGCTTTTTTCCCTTTGCCTAAAAATGTCCTTCCAGAAAGCATCCCTCTCTTATTCTCTTCTCCCACCCTCTCCAAATGACGACGTGTTCAGGAAAATTCTTTTATGCTGACAGCATCTAAGGCAAACGCACAAGTCCCCAAGAGATTCCTTTTAAAGTAGCCCTGGTGCTGGAGGGAGCGGTGCCCAGGCAAGCTTTGCAAGAAGCCAGAGGCTGGTTTTATGAGGAAAAGATGCTCCACCACGAGTGGGAAAGGGCCGACTTCCCATAACACCACTGATCCCAGGTCTGCACAGAGAGACAGGGCTCAGAGAGAAAGCAGGACACAAATGACTAATGAGCCCCCACCATATGTAAGAACAGAGGACTCTCCCAGGTGAGTGAAGGAAGTCACACCCACAAACAGTACGACAGTCCCCCCCTTGCCCATGGTCTGCTTTCTTAAGTTTCATTTACCTGTGGTCAACTGAGGACCAAAAATATTAAATTAAAAATTGCATAAATAAACAACTTGTAAGTTTTAAATTGCATGCCCTTCTGAGTAGCTTGATGCCATCTCACACCTTCCACTCTGCCACGCCTGGGACACAAATCCTTCCTTTGTCCGGCCTCTCCATATTGTCATCTGCTCCCTGCCCATTAGTCAGGCAGTCACCTTCTCCACGATCAGATGACTGTCCTGGTATCACAGTGCTTGTGTTCAAGTCACCCTTATTTTATTTCATAATGGCCCCAAAGCACAGGAGCAGTGTTGCTGGCAATTCGGATCTGCCAGAGAGAAGCCAGAAAGTGCTTCCTTTACGTGTATGTATAGAAAACAGGAGCATCTGTAGGGCTCGGTCCTGTCCCTGCTTTTAGGCATCTACTGGGGGTCTTGGAATGTATATCTCATGGGTAATGGGATGGGGAGAAACTACTGGACATGCAAATGCACAATTCCATTTAGATGGGAGTCAAAGGATAGACAAACAGAGCTCTGGGGATAGAGAGCAGAAGAATAGTTACTTTGGGGCAGGACGACTGAGAGTGAGGAAAAGAGGAAGATTTCTGGGATGTTGGAAATGTTCCAAATGGTGATCAGAGTGGTGCTTTCATGAGGCGAAATAGTAAAATCTATTCAGCCATCTAGAAATATCTGTGTACTTCAGTGTATGGCTGTTGTAGTTTAATTAAAAGGCTAAGATAAAGAGATGCACAAGAAACAGTATATATTTTGTGAGAACAAAAGAGAGTCAGTCTAGAAAAGGGGCTTTGCTGTTCATGTGTCATGAACACATGACCAGGATTAACTAAGACCTCTAGACCTAATGACCAATGAAATCTGTTTAAAAAATAACACTGAGAGAGGCAAGAGGAACTGTGGTAAATAAAATTGGTTCAGTCTACTCCTGGTTTCATCCACCTTCTTCCTTGCCACATACACAATCAATTCTGAAAAGTTAAATGCTCACTTTCCAAGTGTCCTTGGAGCTACATATGGTCATAAGATATGGTCCAGGCCAATGAGACAAAAGCAGAAATCTGCTATGATTGGAAGTGGGGTGCTGGGATAGCTTTTGTTTTCTTTACAAAAGGGGAAAAGAACTGCACCTCTTCTAACCCGTCATGGTAGGTGGAGCTGCAGCAGCCACTTTGCAGCCATGAAGCAGCAAATCACTATGCAATAGAGACCAGGATGAATGAAAGAAGACAAGTGGTCTTTGATGACATCATTCAGCTGTTGGCCGCCCAAGACTGCCTGCCTTCACACTTCTTACTGTGTGAGAAAAATAACCCCCATTTGTTTAAATCAATATTGCTTACTATTCTATTAATTGTAGTTAAAGTCATTCCTAATAGATGGAGAATCAAACCATATTAATCAGTACCATTTCCTGTAATTCCCCTGTGCCAGGTACTCTGCCAAGCTCTTCTTATGCATCATGTCCTTCTACCCTCACAAAAACTTGATGAGACAGGTGCTGTGACTACGCCAATTTAGAAGCGGAGGAAAATGAGGCCTGGACACAACCACAAACTAATTAGTGGCAGAACTTGGACTAGAACCAGGGTCCATGGAACACTGAAGTGTTTGCTGCATTCTGTTGTCTTGTCAAGATCCAGGTCCCTATCTCGTTTGAGCCAAATACTAAGTAGAGAACCTCAGACAAGCAGCTTACCCTCCCTGAAGCCCAGTTTCCTCACCTGCAAAGAGTGTGATGAGGCTCAGGCAGTACGAAAGCACTTTGTAAACGTGAACGTGTTAGCATTTCTTAGACATTGTATGCCAGCATTTATTTCCTTGGCTGGAATACATGGAATGCGAGAGATCAAGTTACGAAGGTCGTTTGGACTGAAATGCCCTTGGTTTCTGTTGTACCTGGCACCAAATACAACAAGTGAGATTAGCAGGACCTCCCCCTGCCCAGCTCCTTCCTTTCCCCTGCACTCCCAGGAGCAATGTGGCCACTTAAAGAGCGGTGACAGTGACACTCGATACTCAGTGATTCGACTGGGAATCAAACCTCGGGAAGAAATGACTGATTCTGCAGGACT
Organism: Molossus molossus; assembly: GCF_014108415.1. Classification (NCBI taxonomy): domain Eukaryota; kingdom Metazoa; phylum Chordata; class Mammalia; order Chiroptera; family Molossidae; genus Molossus; species Molossus molossus. The sequence goes on from NW_023425349.1 coordinate 85,499,655, forward strand.
GTCACCAAAGGGGGGATTTGGGAAAATGCCTCTGAAAGGTGCGTGGGCGTGTCAGCTTAGGTCTGCACACCTGCTGCTGTGCCACGGCTCAGGCAGCTGCCTGCCGGGGCTCACACTCCTTGGTACAAGCTATCTTCACCCATCAACTCACTGCTGTAGTGCTGGAGCCAGGGTGAGGCGTCCAGAAATGAGACAGAAAGGGTTTAGTCAGCACTTCAACATCCCTGTCTGCAGGTCAGCCGCAGCTGCCCCAAAAGGCCTGACTGCTGGGGAGCAGTGCCTCACTCACCCACAATAACGGAGGAAGTTAAAAACTACCTTTGTGCGGACACTGGCCTCAGGGTACATCTGAGCCCCAAATGTGCAAGCGAGACCTACAGGCGAAGCAGTGTTACATGCTGGTGAAGAGTCTGGCATGAATCGTGACTCTAAAGTGCCACATACACTTGAGTGAGTCACATAACCCCCTGAAGCCTGGTTCCCATTTGTAACGTAATGGCATCTACGCGTCTCGGCCAGAGTTCCCACTGGCACTCAGGACACAGTATAAATGTTCTGTCATCGTCACAGTGGGACAGAGATTGGGGTCCAGGGGGTGCTAGCTTTCCTCTCACAGGCAAAGAAATTAGAAAAGCATCACCCTATAGCTATGTGTATATGATGTTATCATTGGGGGAGCTGGGAAGGGGTACACAGGAACTCTGTCTACTATTTTGGTAACTTCTTGAGTCTAAAATTATTCCAAAATAAAGTATGTGTGTGTGTGTTTATTTTTATTAATTAATTTTTGTTACAGATGTTTCTCCTTTTTCTCCCCATTGACTCTCTCCTCCCTATCCCCTCCCACCCTGTCCCCAGCTTTGTTTTCTATGTCCATCGGTTATGCGTACATGCATAGAAGTTCTGTGGTGTATCTCTTCCCTTCCCCCACCACCCCCTCTTCTGAGGGTTGTCAGTCTGTACCCTACTTCCACGTCTCTGGGTCTACCGTATTCCTCAGGCTGTTATTTATGTTCATTATATTCCACAAATAAGTGAGATCATGTGGTATTTGACTTTTTCTGCTTGGCTTGTTTCACTTAGGATAATACTTTCCAGGACCCTCCATGTCGTCTCAAAGGATAAGAGATCTTTCTTTCTTACAGTTGCATAGTACTCCATTGTGTATATATATATATGTACCACAGCTTTTTTATCCATTCGTCTACTGATGAACATTTGGGTTGTTTCCAGATCTTAGCTATTGTAAATGGTGCTGCTATAAACATGGGGGTACATATATTCTTTCTGATTGGTGTTTCATGCTTCTTAGGGTATATTCCTAGAGGTGGTAGGTATGGACATTTTAATGATGTTAATTCTTCCAATCCATGAACAAGGTATATGCTTCCAGTTTTTTATATCTTCCTCTATTTCTTTTTTCAATGACCAGTAGTTTTCTGTGAAGAGATCCTTTACTTCTTTGGTTAAGTTTATTCCTAAGTATCTGAATTTTTTCGCTACAATGGTAAATGGGATTTATTTAGTTTCTTTTTCTGTGAATTCATTGTTGGTGTATAAGAATGCCGTCAATTTCTTGACGTTAATTTTGTATCCTGCTACTTTGCCAAATGCATTTATTAAGTCTCGTAGATTTTTGATGGAGTCTTTAGGGTTTTCTATGTATAACATTGTGTCATCTGCAAATAATGACAGTTTCACTTCCTCTTTTCCAATTTGAATCCCTTTTATTTTTTCTTCATGTCTGATTGCTGTGGCCAAGACTTCTAGTACTATGTTAAATAAGAGTGGCGAAAGTGGGCATCCCTGACTTGTACCCATTCTTAAGGAAAATGTTTTTAGTTTTTGCCCATTGAGTATGATGTTGGCTGTAGATTTTTCATATATAGCCTTTATTATGTTGAGATACGATCCCTCTATTCCCATATTGCTAAGCGTTTTTATCAGAAATGGGTACTGGATTTTGTCGAATGCTTTTTCAGCATGTATTGATATGATCATATAGTTTTTATCTTTCATTTTGTTTATGTGGTGTGTCACATTTATTGATTTGTGAATATTGTACCATCCTTGCATCCCTGGGATGAATCCCACTTGGTCATGATAGATAATTTTTTTGATGTGTTGCTGGATGTGATTTACTAATATTTTGTTAAGGATTTTGGCATTTGTATTCATCAGGGATATTGGCCTGTAGTTTCCTTTCTTTGTAGTGTCTTTATCCGGTTTTGGAATTAGGATTATGCTGGCCTCATAAAATGAGATTGGAAGTCTCCTGTCTTCTTGGATTTTCTGGAATAGTTTGAGAAGAATGGGTATTAGATCTTCTTTGAATGGTAAAACTCCTCCATGAAGCCATCTGGGCCTGGGCTTTTGTTTGCTGGGAGTTTCTTAATTACGTCTTCAATTTCCTTTGTTGTTATTGGTCTGTTCAATTTTTCTTCTAAAATAAAGTATGTGTGTGTTAAAAAAAAAAATGGCACATCAATGCAGCCTTTCACCTTCCATTTGCGAACCCCAACTTTGAATGTACACCCTCAGGGGTTGGTCTTGAAGCCTGCTCTGCGCCATGTCACCATCAGAAAATAGAAAGAAAAAACAAATTTTTGGGGTTGCTTAAAGTTCCAGTAAGCTAGGTCTGGGCATATTCCTTACATAACACACCCCAGAACCTATACCATTCAGTGAAGCAATTATTAAAACTCTTGGTAAAAAATGGAGGCAGAATAATGGAAAGTACAGGCATTTTATATCCTCCGTTTGCTTTTTGCAACTATTTTTCTATCTAAAAAGTATGCATCACGAACACTTGCCATCACCTTGCTTTGGACAGTGCGAATGAAGCTGTACCGTGTCAGCGGCTGTACCGTGTCAGCGGCTGGCGTCTGACAGGTTTGGCTGTGTGCTTTTCACAGTGGGGTTAGCAGCTGTCCAGCATAAAGGCCCTTCCCCATCAGGGACCACTATCCTGTAGCAGACACAGCAGGATATGACTGAGGTGTTGAAAAGGCAATTGCTAGAATGATTTAAGACAGAAGGCATCTCTCCAAGGAGGCAGAGGATAGTAAGGAAGGTATATTCTGTCCCCTGACGGTGGAAGGAGCCATTGGTCAGTGCCTGTGGGGGGAGAAGTCGGCTGCTGAAGAGCAGTGACAAGGAATGACCGCAGTTAGCAGAACTGTGGAAAACATGAACCAACTCCACCCATTTTGATAATCAGGGTAGAAAAATAAAAGATGAAACATAGAAAGGCAGGAAGTAATGAGCAGTGATACAAAACCAAAATAATCTTCAGGTTTTGAATGGCCATAAATCAGAAATTCCTCTCTAAGAAACAAAATCACAAAGGAAAAACAAGGAACAGATTAATATGATGGTCTGAGCAGTCCATCACCACATTCAACATAGCAAGAGATAATATGGACACATTTTCCAAGGAGACAAAGAAGAAAATGGGGGTGGGGGATGGCAAGGGGGCAAACACCCCAGTATGACCGTGCAGGAGGTTCCTGATCAGGTGAATTTTTATTTTATTTTTTAAATCCTCACCTGAGGACATTTTTCCATTTTTTGTTCAGATAGAGTGGGAGGGAGAGAGGGGAAGAGAGAGAGAGAGAAACATCGACGTGAAAGGGACACATCGAGTGGCTGCCACCTGCATGACCAACCAGGGCCGGGGACAAACTGCAACCGAGGTACGTGCCCTTAGCGGGAACCGAACCTGGGTCTCTCCGGACTGCAGGCCGACGCTCTAACCACTGAGCCCAACTGGCCAGGGCCTCATCAGGCAGATTTCAAAGGACATGTTCCGACGGTGAAGGGGATGCCGGGGAAAGAAGACATCGAGGCCAAGCACAGCAGCAGGAGGCTGCAGGACTGCTGCCGGGAAGGCACAGACTCCCAGTGAACTGAGGCTGATGGAGACGGCCCGGGGCAACAAGAGGGCTTCTGAAGTAATCTCTGCAGCTCAAGGAGGACGGGCGTCAGAGGGGACAGAGCAACAGAACTACTGGACTCCCGCTTTGCTTCACGTCTATGCGGAGGAGAGGACGGTCGGCATGCACATGGTACAGCAGGCAGTTATATGAGAGCTGCCGTGTGTGCGGAGCGTGGGCCGTGATGCCCGGCACAGGTGGGAGGGCTCCCTCGTCCCTGAAAGGAGTCCTGACCCAGGCTCAGGGAGGGACAGGCCACAGCACGTGAAGCTGCCACCTGCGACCACAGACCTCTGGGGGGATCACATCACGGAGACAATGGGAAAGGGGCTCACGGAGACAAGCAAACGCTATTTTGATGTGTAAAGGAAAAGGGGATAAGAGGAAGGGAGGCAAAATTCGTGACTTTGTCATGGAACAGATAGTTTGTGAGCACTTAGAAGAGAATATGATTAACTACAGGAGTCAGCATGGGCTCTCGGGGCCACTTCCAGAAATTCTCTGTGGGCAGCAGGATCCTCTCTACGAGGCAAACGGGCAGAACGGATGCGGGGTGAGCACGTGGTGCTGTTCCGTGGCTTTAGAGGGTAAAGAACACTACCCCAAGGCTGTTGATTAATTATTGCTATAGCCAGGAGGGAGTCCTTAGGGAAGTGTCCAAGGAATGAGGACTTACTGGCTTAAAAGATCTGCATAAGAGTCTAGGCTGGGAGTCTAGCTGGTTGATTGACAACCAGGATCCCTCTTCAAGCACAAAAACCGCAGGCTGGAATGAGGATCCAAAATTAACAAAACATTAAAAAAAATAATAATAACAAAACAATAGTTAAGGACAGAAAGTTATTTAAATTAAGCATTTACCTGTGAAAAAGATTTAGTATATTAAACTACCTGTAAACTCAACACCAGCTAGAGGTGACTGAGGTGGCTTCCAGAACAATAAACACGATGGTCAGTGGGATGACAGCAGCAATGAGGTGACTGGTCAGACAGAGTGGAGCGCTGGAGTCCAGACAGCTGTGATGGGAAGGAAGATGACACTAGAACCCACCTCACAGGGCCATTCTGAGGATGAAACCAGATAATATCTCCGGAGTGCTTAGAACAGTGTCTGGCACGGGGAGCACTCAGTGAGTGTTACTAAGGAGAAAAAGCTATGGAGTTGGAATGGTAACACTGCCGTAAGAAGGTATATGATGCTGGGTCTAAAAAGGAATACGGTATACGAATGAATAAACAACACGTGGTATATATGAGATATGTATCACATATATGCAATGGAATACTACTCAGCCATAAAGAAGATGAAACACTGCCATTTGTGACAACATGGATGGACCTCGAGGGCATTATGCAAGTGCCTTCAACTTCATCAGGGCCTATCCTTTCGCTCCTGGACTACACAGGTAAAGGCAGAGCCCCACTGCCTCCTGCACAGGTGTGACTTCACACAGAATGCTGTCCCATTTGGAGAAGGCCATTCAACTGAGAGAACAACAAAGGACCACACCCAAGAAGGCAAACACTCTGCAGTACAGACAATGACTTTATCAGAACCGATGACCTGGTGACCAGAAAAGGAAAGGTTATGGTCTTCAGATATGTGGACTGTTTGGGTGAGCACAAGGCGAGTCCTTGCAGCTCTGAAGGTCAGGACCCAGAGGCCTGGGTGAACCTCATCCGCAGGCAGGCTCCCGCTGGTCGAAGGAAGACATGCCGGGATGGGTTTTTCCCACAGGGAGGCTGCCCCTGGCTGGAGCTTCGACCTGGGTCCTGGGGATATTCAGGCAGAGCTGGGTGCTGTTGGTCAGGGATATGGAAAGTTAAGCAAAATCACTTGTTAAATCCTTTCTGACCCTAGTACTCTGTGGTTTTGGAAGGTGAAATCGCCTGGAATACGGGTAAGCTGCAGCATTTAGAAAAAAACATTTCTCATCCACTGCAGGGAGTCAACAGGTCTGCTGCGGAGCCTTGGCCTCATAAATCAGCATCAAGGGTGATTTCGATTAAAAACAAAACAAAACTCAAAACCCTAAATGAATTAGAGGAACCTTAACTGAATTTTATTCAACCACATATATTTGGGGATGGAGTCAGCGTAGGAGCATAGGAGCCAAGCAATACAAGGCTCTCATTATACCTTTCCAGGCTGTGCTCTGGGGAGAGAGCGGCGGACAGGGAGGTGCACGTTCAATGTGCCCAAACTGGTATCCTCGTTAGCCAGCTGAAAGGGGGCCCCTCATCTATGCAGGGCTGAGATGGTCAGCATTAAGCACAGGCTGTCAGTCTGAACACACATTCAGAACACGGCAATATAGAAAACCTGAAAATTACAGGAAGCAAAAGTAGGAGGATAAAAATGGAAAAATTGTTTTGTACTACATCAAAGCCCCATGACTTCATTCCAGAAAGAGGCCAATGAGACAGACGCCAGCTTCGTTTTCAAGGAGACTAGCAGCATGTTAGCAGCACGCATGTCGCCGTGTGCCACGGTAACAGGAGGGAGCATCTCATCTTAGGACTCAGAGGGGAGCGGATGGGCCATGGGCACTGAAGGAGGGGGCGGGGCTGCAGGGCTGCCTGGGTTTGGAGCCCAACATTCGCTGCAGGGAGTCAACAGGACGGAAGCTGGGACAGCAGCGGCTCTCTTCTCGGTCTGGTGGGCACCATGGACTGTTCGGTCTTCTAATGAACACGCTGCGCACTAACGGGAAGTGTGCGACCATTTGCAGCCTTGTTTGTGAAAGCAAAAAACTGGAAATTACCAGAGTGTCCAATGGTTAACAAATAGTTAGACATTAGACAGTTAGTCGCGAAACGTTCACAGGCTGGGGCCTTCTGCAGCCGTTGAAGAAAAAGAACTACATGTGTCGGGAACAGAACAATACTCAGGATCGTATTAATAGGAGAAAGATGGATGTTAACGTGTTAACAGATATTCTTCTTTCATGTCTTTGCAGCAGATCCAGACAAATACTTGTAACAGTTTCTGTCGGCCATTCTGGTCAAAACCACTGGCCCAAACACAGACTTTGTAGAACAAAGTCAATTTAGGATTATGTGAGAAACCGCTCACTGCATGAGAGTGTTTCTGAATTGGAAATGAATGCTAATTAGCTAAGAAAGTAATGTACATAGTGTTAGGATTGGCTGAGTGCAGGCGACATCCTTAGAGGATGGGCAGAATGAGAGGGAACTGTTACAGATGGGTTTAACCATTTGAATTACTTTCAGGAAAATATTTTGTAGGCAACGTGCTGTCTTGAATCAGTGCCACACAGGGCAGCGATAACAGAAGCATGCATATATACTTACAACATGTTTACTTTCAGAAAGATTCACAAGCAAATGCTAGCAGCGATATTCTTAGGTAAGATCTATAGTGGTGGGGATGCAAAAACACCTTTCTAAGTTGTTAGAATTTTCCTGTTAAATACTTTTTTGAAAATTATGGTTAACGACAGTGATTATACACTGATTTATATCTTATTTATGGTTTTCTATATTTAAAAAAAATCCTACTAAAATGTTATCACAAAATTTAAATACCATGTACAGTAAAAGTATGTAATTAGGGGCCTCGTGAGAAGTCTGTTCCTCCCTCAGAAATACCTGAGTGATGAGTAACCAGGGAATGGTCTAGAAAAATGAACAGGGAGGGTTATTTGAGTTCAACTGTTGAGGACATGTCTGTCATCTTTGCTAGATGAAAGCGGCGAGAGCCGAGGGCGTCCCTCGGACAGGAAACAGGAACTGAGTGGGCAGCGCAGGGGGTGGAGCGGGCCTTTGGAACAGGAAAGGGCAGAGTCTGTTTCTGGCTGTCTGCGAGCCCCGAAGTTTTCCAGAAAATTCTGGCACAGGGTAGCACCCTCCTGTCACAAAAGGGAGAAACGGTCTACACAGCTAGCATGTGCGGTTCAAATAAAGAAAACCGGACAGGGGAGTGGGGGGCCAGGCCTGAGGCGTGGAGGGCGGAGGGCAGGAACGCCAGAGACACGTAGACACGGCAGACTGCACGGGCCCTGCTGGTGCTGGAGCTCAGGGAAGGCTCTTCACGGCCGTGAAGGCAGAACTCTTCCTCTTCAGGGCTGTGGTCAGTTCGCACAGAAGGCAGGGAAGCTGCAGAGACCGGAGGCGGAGGGGCCACCAGGCAGCCCTTCTGCAGATCAGACCAGAAGCAAGGAGCTATGAGGATCCTCTGTCTTAGAAACACTGCCGATCTAACTCTCACCTCAAGCTGGTAGTTTGAGCATCTTTGTTTAACGTTCAGATTTGGGGGTCGGGGGTGTTTTTGCTTTTAACCCCATCTTTTCCCGCTGTAACCAAGCACTCTTATCCTTTTTAGCACTCGAGCCAACTGTACGTGTGTCGGGAGGGAAGGTGAGCACTCCAGGCTCTGGGTGGTGAAGAGACAGGAACGGGTCCCTTTTCTGTCGCCAGGGGAGGGTGGCAGCAGTAAAAGACACGGCTGGCTGGGTGAGGAAACCAGGACGAGCTAGGAGACCGGGGCTGGCTCTGGGGGCTGCGTCCGTGTGTCCTGTCACTCCATGGACAAACATCTACCGGGTGCAAGGGTAGATGACAACATCTAACACTTGCTCAGTATTTAGCGTAGGTCGAACAATAGGGAATGGAGAATATTCAGTCATTTTAGATGTACCAAAATGGCAATTTCCTATGATTCAACCTAACACAAGTGTCTGAATGATCTGTACATACCCATCACAGGTGTGCTGACCCTCACCTATGAGGTAGAAACAACTGTGCTAGTTTACAGAGATGGCACCAGCTCTGTGAGGCTGTGTACGTCTCTCAAGGCCACTTAGCATGTAGTGGAGTCAGGACTGGCCTCCAGTCCGGGCCGCTGGGCTCCTGGGCTTCCTCATAACCCCACGCTTCTCTGGGGTTGAGATGAAGACTGACCGCTCTGGAGACAGTTCAGGCCTGCATCCTCCGATGACATTTCTCGAAGATGAGGCTGGATCAACCAGGCCTTGGCCAAGAAGAACTGATTCCTGCGTTTCAGTCTGTTCAAAGCCACAACAAATCTCACAAAGCCACATGTCCATGCAGCTCCTTTGGTGGGCCAATCCCGACCTTCAGTCAGGGACAGCTGTCCACCGCAGTATCAAAGCCTCTTTGAGGCTGCGTCAATGTCAGTCAGTTCCGAAGCCCAAAGGAGAAGCCCAGGTGGAGCCTCAGGCCAACCAACAGGAGGCTCTGGGCTCCCCTAAACTCAGGCCTGGGTTCCCGAAACCACCACCAAGTTCCACCGGCCTCTTGACTCTGTCTCTCTGATCATGTGTCATCCCGAAGTCTGGGTAATCTTCCCAGAGCTCCATTTGTATGAAGTCATTCTGGAGCTGAAAACAGCTTCCACTGCCTGGTCGGCCACACGCAGGCTCTTGCACGTGGCATCTGGAACTGTCACTCAGCCTCCTTCCCTGTCCACTCCAGTCTCACAGGTCCTTACGGCTGTCCTCTCGTTCCACGCCCACTGCTCCCCGGTCCCCTTCCCTCCACCTCGGCACCAGCTCAGTGCTCTCCCTCCTTCCCGTCCCGGCCCAGCCCCACACCCCCACCGGCCCTTTCTAACAAGCCTACCAACGTCCAACACTCGGTTCTTAGAACTCTGTGGAGCCTCGGATTTGTCCGTCTGTGTCTTCTGGCCAGTATTTCGACTCTCCAGAAACACAAAACCCCTCGGGGAGAGAAGCACGTTGTGTACAGCACTCGTCTCTCCCACGCCTGTCAAGGGCCCACTCGGTGCCGTGCACTGTGGCCCACGGCGGCGGGGAGGACAGTCCGGAGACACAAAAGGCTGATGAGTCAGCAGAGAGATGTATCAGGTCAGACCATATAAAGCTGCTGTTTTTGTAGAGTAAAAATGGTTGAATATTTGCAATTTAATAATGTTTCAGTCTAAAGATAATTACCAAATAATACAGTCAGATCACGACGGAGAAGCAAGCAGAACATCCGGGGGCACGGAGGGGGGTCAGCAGCTTATCTGCCAGGGCGGGGCCTGCGATTTCTGGGAGGCAGTGATACCTGTACTGAGTCCTAATAATTGAAGTTGTGCAACAGGGAGGAACATTCTAAAGAAAGGCACCGTGGAAAACGGCAAGGAGGTAAGAAAGACCAGGTGAACAGTAGGTGTTATGGGCTGAATTATATTTCTCCAATTTCTTTACGTTGCAGTCCTAACCCCCCAATACCTCAAAATGTCACTGCATTTACAGACGGAGCCTTTAAAGAGGCAGTGAATTTAACACACAGGCAGTATTTTGGGCAGTAATTCAATGTGGCTGGTGCCTTATGTAAGAGATCAGCACACACTGTCACCAGGGGTGTTGCATAGAGAACACAGCAAGAAGGCGGCCGTGTGCAAGCCAGGGAGAGAGGCTTCGGGAGAAACCAAACCTGCTGACACCTTGGTCTTGGACTCTAGCCTCTGGAACTCTAGGACAGTACCTGTCTGTTGTTTAAGCCACACACCAGTCTGTGGCATTTTGTTTGGCCTCCCTGGCAACCCAATACAGTAGGGTTTTATGAATATCTGGGTGGCTAGCGTGGGGAGCAAAGAATGGCAAGAGAAGAAACTGGAAAAAACAGGTAGGGGTGACGGTGGGGGCCTTGACCGCTATATCAAGGAATGTGGAGTTCTTCCCGGGGATGAGAGGACACTTTGGGAGGGTCTCAAGCATGGAGGTGGCAGAATCACACGGTGTTTTAGGTAGAGCCCCCGGTGGAAGCACAGAGGGGGGGTCTGATGAGACGGGAGGTGGGAGCAATCTGCAGGCCGCGGGACTGGCTGCATGCAAGCCCTCGTGCTCCAAGCAGAGGCAGCAGGTGGGGTGGGGACTGAGACATTCTTATGAGGTGAGTTCACAGTGACGGCTGAGGCCCTCCCGGGAGAGGAGAGAAGGAGGAGCGGGACGCCCAGGTCTCTGCCCATGAACTCAACACTAGGGGAGGTGAGCAGTGGGGTGGGAAGAGGGGATTACTGATGTGAGATGCCTGCGGGGCAGCCAGGAAGGGATGAAGTCAAATGGGCAGCTAAGCATTCTCATCTGCTCGGTGAGAGAGCTGGCTGGGCGGGTGACCGGGGCCTCCAGCACAGGCTGGGGGGGGGGGGGTGCTCGTATCCCATGGGACTTCCGTCACCTCTGTGCACAGCAGCTCTTGGCGTGTTCTCTGCCTCTTTGTCAGATGTGGTCCTCAGGGAGCCAGAGTACCTGGGAACGTACATCCCCCCAGACAACGATGACAGGGGCAGGCGGGGGCACACTCTGGGCCCCTTGCCCGAGGGAGCTGACCCTGAGGCTGACCCTGAGTGCCTCCAGAGCAGTCCTGGCGACCTGACTTGGAATCATGACACCGGTCTGGCTCCCTCCCCTTCTCACTTCCACGTCCCCTTCCACCCCCGGGAACACTTCCGGGTGATCTCTTTCTTGTGAATCTTATCTGATGGTCTTCTTCTGGGGAACCCCACCTAAGTCCGGGGGTGCGAATGAGACCACTCCAGGAGGACACACAGCCAAGAGGAGAGCCTCAGGAGAGGCAGGCAGGCAGGCAGCACAGCAGCCGGGAAAGGAGATGGGGAGGATGGCAGAGGGGCACAAGGAGAACCAGGGAGGGGTGCCTGAAAGCCAGGTGGCAGAAATCCCCAGACAGCCACAGCCATCAGTGGTACCACACAAAGGAGGGGGGGGGGAGAGAGAGAGAGAGAGAGAGAGAAACATCAACGTGGGAGAGAAACATGAATCCGTTATCTCCTGTACACACTCCAACCAGGGATCAAACCCACAGCCTAGGTATGTGCCCTGACCAGGAATCGAACCCGTAACCTTTCTGGTATAGGAGATGGTGCTCTAACTAAGCCAACAGCCAGGCTACCCATGGACCAGTGACACACTCAGGGCTCCTCCCTGTTGCTATGGGATGTCCTTGGACCACAAGGAGGGCAGGAGATGCCCGCCCTACCCTACCACTGTGTGGACCATGGAGAACGCACTGCTCCAGACTTCGGGCTTGTCAGAGCCTCCTCAACGTGATCTATCTTAATGTTTTTCTCTGTACAAGCTTGACTCTAACAAAGAATCCAGAAAAAAAAAGGGCTGCTAATAAATCACAACAAAAAACAACAGAGATGTCTTCTGACCCTGCCACTGTAGCTCCTCCATCCAGCAGCCTGTCAGTCTCCACGTGAAAGCACTCAGAGAAGATGCCGGAATCTAGCGGTGCCCCAGGGACCAAGGGCACCAGAGCCTTTCGGAAGCCCCGCATCTTCCCTGCAGGAGTCGGGGCTGCTCCCTGGCCCAGGAGGAAGCTCAGGTGGGGCGGGGGGCACAACAGGAGAAAGTGAAGAGGTGGCCGCGGGGGCGCACCCCCCTCAGCAGGACAGCGATAAGGTCAGGCCGTGCCTGGCACACCGCCCTGCCCAGAGCTGGTGGAGAGGCCAGGGGGAGTCTGCCGGGAGCCACTGGGGTGTCGTCTGTGGGAAAGGCATCTTTAATAATTAACACACGAGAAAAGGCCCAGAGTCAGCAGTGTGACCCTGCATTCTGAAGTCTGAGCCAATCTCTGCCGCAACAGCCTGCAGCACACTGCGCCTGGCCAGGAAAGGAGGACAGGAAACTCCTGCACCCGAGGACTTTCAGCCTCACCAGCGGACACATTTGAGCCACGATTCAACACTGGGGACAGGGATGGCCACGCGGACAACAGTCCCTGTACATTCCTGATTAGGTCAGAGCCAAACTAAATTTTAGTGTTTCTCTTCTCACTCGGTTAATACTCCAGTATGTGTAACCAACACTACGCTGTTTCCTTTTTTCCTGGTATCTACTGAAAAAAAAAAAAAAAAATCAGGCCTGGCCGGTTTGGCTCAGTGGTTAGAGCATTGGCCTGCGGTCCAGAGAGACCCGGGTTCGGTTCCCCCTAAGGGCACGTACCTCGGTTGCAGTTTGTCCCTGGCCCTGGTTGGGTCGTGCGGGTGGCAACCACTTGATGTGTCCCTTTCACATCAATGTTTCTCTCTCTCTCTCCCTCCCACTCTATCTGAATAGAAAATGGAAAAATGTCCTCGGGTGAGGATAAAAAAAAAAATCACACATGCTCTCATGTGCAAAAAGACAAAGCTACTTGGTCTAAGGATACTTTTCTTTATCCTGACCTTCATGTCCTTCCTCAGTTGAAGATACATGGAATGTTTTCTTTTTAATACAAGTAACTGTGATGGCAGAAGGTGGTCAGGGAAAGAGGGCAGTTTCAGGCCCACTCTGCTCTTTATCAGCTGTGGGACACTGGGCACCTCAGGAGGTCCTGGTCCCTCGGAGCCCGAGTCACCGAAAATGTTCACTAGGCAGTGGAGAGGCGGAAGGGAGTCAAGGCGAGTGTGGCATACAGAAGCCAGGAGGAGACAGTGTGGGGAGGGGGGGCCGGCCAGGGGGCAGAGTCTGGCAGTGTGGAGGAATGCATCAAGACGCGAACGGGACCTCTAAGTGGTTCTTGGTCCATCATTTCAAGACCATATGGTATCTTAAGAAAAAAAAAAAGCATCTTTGATCACTCTGCTGTTTTAAGAGCCTCCTTTACCTAGATCTTATTTGCATATGAAAACAAAACAAAGTCTGAGAACACATTTGTACCACTCTGCTGCCTCCTTTCATTGTCAGTGCCCTCTGGGTCCTCTGTGCCCTCGGAAGGGAGAATCCGAGGGGATGGCAGTACACGAACCCAGACCATATCATTCGGGGCAGGTTCAGAAACGTTTCCTCTTCATTGTAAGTGCCTCTGATCACAGGACTTCCCGTAATGATGTGCAACGCGTCTTTCAAATGCAGTCATTTCAGGGGTAGCCTACATTTAGGCAAATATCATTTCTGAATGCTAAGACAAAGAAAAACAAATGGCCAACTAAGCCTTCTACACGGTGTATTCTTTCTCCCGGCTCCACACGTGAAGGCAAGGCTCTCGGCCACCAGAAGGTGGGTTGACCACAGCTGCAAAGTACAGAGATGAGGCTCTTCTCACCTGTGTACTGACTTCCAGGGGTGCAGGCTGACTGCTTACGAGCTGGAAACAGGTCAGCGACTGACATTAATAGTGACGTGCAGCCCCTCCCCTCCCCAGGACTGTAACCATGCAAGACTGAGGCATCAGAGGGACTTAGACACTGGGAGGAGGAAGAAACTGAGTCTCGAGAGGCGACAGGGATGGCAGTTATCACACAGTCACACAGGAGCGCGGGCCTGTGTCAGCCACCCTAAAGCAAACCTCCACGTGCCTGCCCTCTGAGCATAGCTTCCCTCACAAAGTCCATACTCACTGTCTCCACTTCCTGATCGCCCTCCATCCTCCTACCAACTCCAACCTGGCTAACATTCTCCACCTCTTCTGAATAAAGGCACACATGTCAAGGTCACAACATCTTCACACAGTCCACTCCAAGGTCACCTCTCTCCCTCCCTCTCACGCCCTCACCAGCACCGCCCCCCCATTTCTTTCCTGGCTTCTGGTGCCTGCCTCCCTCTACACGAATTCCCCTAGCCCCTCTGCGGCTCCTCATCTTCCTCCCACCCTCTTCTCTCCCTTTCCCCTCTCGGTGCTTTCAGTGTGCTCAGAGTTTAAAGTATCTCTAAGCCAAATGTTCTCTCTCTTCAGTGAGCTCCGGACTTGCAGACCTGAGTTCTTAATCTTGAACAGCTATTTGGGCATCTCAACCCGAACTCATGCAAAACTGGAACTTGAGTTTTCCCTCTACGGCCCGCCCCTCTCAGAGTCTGTGCTGCCTCACCAAACAGTATCACCATCTACCCTGCTGCTCAAGTCAAAAGCCTAGAAATCATCTGGGCACCCGCATCTTCCTCCACATTTGGCCGACCGAAGATCGGCCCGTTCCACGGCCACAACGTGTGTCCCACAGGCTGCTTCCTGCGTCGGTCACAGCCACCACCAGACACCTTCTACGGACAACTGCAGCACCGAGCCTGCTCCTTGCCCTCCGTGCGTGGCCGGCACCCCCCACAGCAGCCAGAGCAGCACGTAAACCCACAAGACGGAGGGCGAGCCCTCCCTGCTCAAGGCCCGGGCGGCTTCCACTGCACTTGGAGCAAAGCTCTCGGGCCTGGCTCCTGAACACTTTCCGACACACATGTGCCCTCCCTGCCCTTCGGGCCACACTGCCTTCCTTTCTTTCCCTCTGCACCAGCACGCCACGCCCTTCCCTACCGCAGGGCCTTCAGGCGTCTCCCAGAGACATTTCCCAGCCCCTCCCTCACTTCTCAGCACCTGTAACCAGCTGTGCAGTGGCAGGGGCCCCGGGAAGTGGAAGCTCCCTGAGAGCAGAGCCCCTGTCCACGTGGGGGTAGCTGCCCAGCAGCCGAGGGAACAGACTGAATAGAGGCGCTGGGTGGGGCTGCAGGGCTCCGGCTCCGGCTCCGGCTCCGGCTCCGGACTTGGATGAGTCAGTGTGGAGCCCGGAGCCTGTGAGCAGCCAGCCATGCTGCCTGGCTGCGGGACCGTGCCCCTCTCCAGGGTCAGGCTGGCTGGGCAGCTCCCTCACACCGGGGCCTGGATGAGCAGTCACTGTGGGGGGCAGTTTGTTTAAAAACAGTGAGGCTGCTGCCCAGGAGGTGGACTGGCCTTGGGGGTTGCCAGCTAAAGTGGGGGGCGATTCCTGGATGGCCACCTTCCCACCTGTCTGATTGCGATTCCGAACACTTGGCTCTAGCCCTGCAGGGGCAGGATGAAAGCTTCTGTTGCCATAGCAACCACAGTGCTCCTGGGGCCTAGGCTGGAGGTTTCAGATAAACAACTATTCAGAGAAGTGAAGAAAACCAGCAAAGCAGAGAGGGACAAAAATGGCAAAAAGGCAAGAAGTAATCCTACAAGTGCTGTGAGACACAGTCTACAAACAAAACTCAGGAGCCGGGGGCAGAGCCGGCCCACAGGAGTGGCCTCTGCTGGGAAGCATGGGAACAAAAGGCCCATTGACAAACATCTGTTACTACTAAACACTTAGGAATCAATATTTTCCTAAAGGTTTTTTTTTTTTTCCTTTTGGCTTTAAAGGTTACTGCCTGCCGGGCTACCAAACCCAACCTTCTCCACTTCCCCAGCCACCACCAGAAGAGACTGTTAGAACTTCAAAGGAAGAACCTGGTCCTGGACATGGCCTGGTGCTAGTTTTTTTCCTGAGTGGAGACACGTCAGAAGGCACATCCAAACCCACACCCCAGAAGACTTAAAACGTAACAATCGCATCCTTGGGAGGAGGAGTGACCTGGTCCAACTTGATTAAAAAGGAAACCCAGCAGACTTGATGCAGGGCCTGAATGTGTGCTGAAGGGAAGGAGGAGCGGGAGGAAGAGGGGAGAAGGCGGAGGGATCCCAGGGTGTTACCTCAACACCTGCAGCGGCTCCGGGGAGTTCCGCAGCTCGTCCTGGAGGCGACGCCAGCGCAGGCAGGCCCGCAGCTCCTGCTGTTCCCGGGCCTCGTGGGGGGCCAGCTGCTTAAGCCACAGACACACAAATACAGGTGTACAAGGCAGTCAGTGCTGTCCTCGTGCAGATCAGGGCCACCTGACCAGGCAGCTGGCTGACTTCAGGGAGGACAGGAACACGGCCGCCCTGCTGCACCCATTGGAAGTCAGAGGCTGAAGGGGCCTCTTAGGCCCACAGAGGACGAACCAGCTGTTCACTCTTCCTGCCTGTTTGGGAGGTGCTGCCTGGCCCAGGAACCCCACCCCACCCTGAAGAGAGCAGGCTTCCCTAAGGGCCATTTCCACTCTGATTCCATCCAGCCCTTTCCTGCTCCGTGTTTCTGCACAGGGTGGGGAATGTCCCTCCATCATTTACCTCCTGTTCCCCAGCCCTCAGTTTTGTTTAGGGCTGTTTACTGTGGAGCCTGCTAATGAAACCCAGATGATTCTGTTTGCATATAGCCAGAAACAGTGCACTGCCTGGGCTCACTGGGGGCGGGGCGTGGGGGGGCAGGGCGCTGCACCTGCCCTGCTGGTCAGATCCGCCTCTGCCACTTGGCCCCCGTCTTGAGGTGCTCATCAGGTCCCATGGCTATAATCTCCTTAAGGGAGGGCAGCCAAACCTCCCTAGGGAGGGAATGTCCGTACATAGATACATTTTCGGAAATTAAAGGTCTCTAATGGTTCATTCAACAGATATTTACAGAGTCTCTGCTAGGCCCTGGGGATATCATGGGCACAGCCCCTATCCCATGCAGTCTGGTGGGGGGTCGGGTGAGGGTGATACAAGAAGCTAACATCAGAGCAGGGTGATGAGAGAGGTGAAGGAAGAAGCCGAATGCCCCCTGGCCAAACAGGGCCATTGGGGGGAAGGTCGGAAGGGTCTGAAAGCTCTCCTGAAAAGGTGGTTGGACCCAAGCTGGTCTCCAGGAAAACCAGGAGTCGGGGGGTTTCTGGAAGAAGGAAAGTATGTGCAAGGCTCTGGGGGCCTGGAAAGACCTGCTCGCTTGGAGAACGACAGGGATGTGGTCAGGTGAGGAGCGGGCTGCCACCGGAGAGGGACGGCGGTGCCGAGAAGTCAGCAGAGGCCAACGATCAACAGACTTGTATGTCCTGTTGTTATGGACTGAGTTCTGTCCCCTCCCCCAAATTCATAAGTTGAAGCTCTAACCCCAAATGTGACTGTATTGGAAATGGGGCTTCTAAAGAGGTAATTAAGGATGATAACATCATAGAGGTGGGGCCCTGATTCAATCGGACTGGTGTCCTTGTAAGAAGAGGAAGAGACACCAGCGTTCTCTCTCTCCACATGTACACAGAGGACACAGTGAGAAGGTGGCTGTCACCAAGCTAGGGCAGAGAGAAATGAAGCCTCTCTGCACCTTGACCTTGGACTCCCAGCCTCCAGAACCGTAAGACAACGGATGTCTGTTCAAGCCTCCCAGTCTTTTGTTATGGTGGCTGGGCTGCTTAAGACACCTGGGAAAGAGTTCAGACTTTATCCAGGTTGATGACAAGTTGTACGATTCAATCTTGCAACGAACTCACTTCACTTCTCCCTACAGAATGCCACTGGAGCAGAATGCTGATTTCTATCTCCTGTTCGGAGATTTCGCACTCCCCAACTCTGCCGTGCTCGCGTGTGCTCGGTGCTGCACAGTGACCCATGCAGTCTCTCTCCCCCCTCACTGGGGAGTCCAGCTGCTGCCCAGGAGAGTCTGTGAGGTGGCCCGCCCTTCCCTGCCCAAGGAGCACCCCTCTCCTGGCTTGGAAAGTCTGTTGGGGGCACTTGTCCGGGAGCAGCAGTGGTTCGGTCTCATTAACCTTCAAGGAAGGGGTCAGAGTGATGGACATGCTCTGGAGATAGTTCCACACGTTGTGCTGATTCTAGAATGGCCCCCAGCCTCAGGGGTGTTTTCACCTATGGACAGTTACTGCACCACCGTAAAGGGTGATGAGCTGGGCTGCCCTACACCAGGTTAGGGAAGGAGGAGGGACAGAGCTCATGTCAGAAGCCACCTCCTGCGGTAAGACGTCCTGGATCTTCTCAGACCTGGCCTCTCCCCCTCTGAACTTGCACAGTGTTCGGTGTTTACCTCTCCTTTGTAATTTATGCTCTTCCCCCTTCCCCTGTGTGATTTTCGTATCTCCTCAGTTAGACTCTGACCTCTTTCAGAGCAGGGTTCTTACTCATCCTGTTCAGGACAGACCAGGGCAGGTGTGCAGCTGTGAGATGTGGCCAGGCCAGCTCGGTGCCTGTGTGGACGCAGATGGCCACACTCAGGGCAGTTAGAGGCAGGACCCCTGCAGAGACCCAGGAGCAACCCCTGGTAGTCCATGCCAAACAGGGCCATTGGGGGGCCAGGGGAGGGGAGGGGAGAGGTGCTCTCAGGAGATGCAGGAGACAGGACAGGAACGTCATCAGATGCCTGAAATGCATTCATGATTACCGAGAATGGCACAGATCTGATTGCCTCGGGATGGAGCACCCCGGGAAGGGATGGCTGTAGAAGCACATTCTCATGAAACCCATCTAACCCTGCTGAATGCTCACTGTGGGTCAGGCATGGTGCTAGGCTCCGTTACACACTATGCTGTTTGCCCCAACGAGGCTCAGGGAGGCTGGTGAACAGCAGACTCTGAACCCAGCCACTCTCCCCTACTCTGCCATGTGACCCCTCTGCAGGGGACACAGACGTGCGCGCTGCTGGCTCTACAGGGGTGGACGGCTGAGCAAGACACAGCTCTACTCGACTAAGGTCACAGCCCAGATGTGAGGCTAGAAGGAAGAAGAAGAAAGTGGGGAAAAGGGGCGAATTGGTACCAGATACTGAGGGGGCTCAGTGTCTCGAAGAGCAGTGTTGAACTGTGGGTAAAATGATCGGTCTGGGCCATCAGTGACCCTGAGCTAGTCGGTGAAAAGTAAATAGGATTTCAACATGCAGAAGGAATCTGAACAAAACCGCAAAGGTATGCACAAACTTGGGGACTTAGAAAATGTTAAACAGTCGAGTGTGTGAGGAGTGACAATGGTAGGGAAACCAGGGACCAAATGTTAGGAACTAGAGAATAAGCAGCAAGTAGCTTTGCTGCCATAAACTCCTAAGAACTGGTGGCCAATTCTTGTTGTTGTTTTTTTAATCCTCACCTAAGGATACTTTTCCATGTATCTTCAGATAGAGTGGAAGGGAGGGAGAGAGAGAGAGAGAGAGAGACATCAATGTGAAAGACACACATTGACTGGCTGCCCCGGTCGCCAAGGACCAAACCACAACCAAGGTACATGCCCTTGACTGGACTCAAACTTGCTGCTCTTTGGTGTGCAGGCCAACGCTCTAACCGTTGAGTTGAACCAGCCAGGCCTGGGGTGCGGTCGCCCATTCTTTAAAGTAGATGTTGTACTGGGAATGCGTTGACCAGGTCTGGCCTCTGGGTATGTGGTTCATATAATATTCTTTAAATTAGTGAATTTGACCGAAAAATCCAAATGTATAACTTTCTTTTAAAAAAATAGAAGTCTAGGCTATGTGAAGCCCTCCCTTAGACAAGAGAAGGGTTCGAGCTGAGGACCAACGGCCGACGCACCACATGCTCACCATCCCTAATCTGCACCTCTGTCTGCTGCACTCTGTACTGGCCAGCAGACCACCGGGACTGTGACTTCTGATCTAACTTTTAACCTCATCATTTAACAAAACACAGTGCGTGTCACCACAGCCACGACCACAAAGGGCAGCTTGAGTAGCCATGGCATGCTTTTGTCTGCAAGTCTGTGCTCCAATGTCCTCTTACCAGAGGCCTTCTCCTGGAGCCACCCTGTCTACTGCACTTCCTTCCCAGTCCTCATCACCACCTGGCGCGTTACAGGTGTGTGTGTCAGTCTCTCTCCTGTGGCTCGTGTGAACCCCACAGGGCACGGGGGCTTCCCCTCCCATGTGCACAGGTCTCTCCCAGCTGCCCAGTGCATAGTAAGCACTCGGTACTTATCTGTTGAATGAACGAATGACTATGGATAGATCTGACTCCAGGGAGTGAAATGTTTAGGGTCACTTTAAACCTACCTGCTGTGCTTTGGCCCAGAATACATCTTCCAAGTGAGTGGCAAACCCTTCACTGAGCCACTCCTCTGTCCAGTCCCGGGCCCCGATGGCGAGGCCAAACCAGGCGTGAGCAATTTCGTGGCAGAGACGGGTCCCACAGAGATGGCTCCCTCCAGTCAACGTGCTCTGAGAGAGGAAGACGATGTGTGGGCTGTGGAGAAGGGTGGAGAAAACAGTCCTGTTAGAGCCTGTCGGCGGCTGCCCTGGGGCCGGCTTCCCAGCCGGGCTGCTGTTATCCTGTGCATGCTAGATCCTGACCGCCCGGCTCAGATGCTTTCAGAAACACACCAAGTGACGGTTTACATTTCTGGCAGCGGTTCAGGCTGCCGTCTTTGCCAAACGGTTGTCTCCGTCATCAGACGCTATTACCTGTAATCAGTAACCTGCACCCCAGTTTTACACTGAAGAAATTACAAGGCAATGGAAGCATTTACCCCGAAATCTGGACTGTAAAAGAAGAGCAGGTGTGAGAATGCAAAGCCCATGCTGTCAAGAGATGATCAAAGAAGACACTTGAGCCAAAAATCCCAGAGCTTACAAACAAATTGGGAAACCATGCAGAAGGACAGGAAAAGCCGAGAAGAATGAAACCAAAAATGTTCCATTTCAGACTGGGGCTGGTTACACAGTTAACAAATTAGCAGGTGCCTCGGATGGGTGACTTTTCCAAGACACTCAGATAAAAGTTGGGTCTCCGGAAGGCAGAGATTGGCAATGGGATCATCTCCTATCTGTAGATGCTTACATATTCATATGACATAAGAAAATTATGCAGAGAAAGAGAGACAGACAGAGGGAGGAGGGAGTTAACCCACCCAGGTGTGCAAACAGCCCCAGGGCTGGCACCAGCCACGGAGATTTATCTAATCTCATTTTCCATACTTTGTTTTGAAACCCAGAATACCATGATTAGAACTGAATTGCACAGATGAAATGGGAGGGAGGGGGGAGGCTGCGGGGAGGAGAGGCAAACAGAATACCTCCTGTGCTTCCACCCTCGGCGTTTCTCATTACCCAGGACTTGTTTACGGTCACACTAATGAAGAATTTGCTCTTTAAAAATCTCTCTCCTCTGTCCATTGAACAAAAACAGTTGTGAAACCTCCCAAATTAAGAAACTGTACACACTGGTTTCTCCCTTCAAAAGCCATCTGTGAGCCGTCACGCCGGCTCAGCACAAGCCAGGACTGCTGCAGACCCGTCCTCCGCCCCCACGGCCACAGGGGGGAAGGCCCCACCTGTGTTCTCTTGTACAACATCACCCATTCAGCTCAGAGCGCCCAACTGAAATCACGGAGTCAGGTGCCAGAACAGCCAGCTTTCATGTGAGATAATAACAGGCAGACACGCAAATGGAAAAGCATCTGCCAGGCTCTCGGTGGGATCCACCAGAACCTGCAGATTATAAGAGTGCATTGGGGCAGGGAGGGAGGGAAGGAGGGAGGAAGAAAGAGAGGGAGGGACAGAGAAAGGGAGGGAGGGAGAAAGAGGGAAGGAAGGGAGGGAGGAAGGGTGGAGAGGAGGAAGGAAGGAAGAGCGGGAGGGAGAGAGAAAGGAGGGAGGGAGGAAGGAGAGGGGGAAGGGAAGGAGGGAACCAAGAGGCACAGGAGCTGAAAATGCCCTCTGACTGAGAAAGTGCCCCATGGAGAAGACAGGCTGCAGCCTGGCATTGTCAGTAAGTGACCCCTGGCTCTGGCCTGTGCAGTGCTGCAAAGAAAAGCCACAGAAATGCACCAAGTAAATAACATTCCAGACATACTGTTGGCAGCAATTTACCCTTTTGGCTAAAACAAAACACAAGTAACATCAGGCCTTACACGCAGGCTGAAAGACAAGCCTGCATCAGCAAGGTCTGCGGGCCAGAGAACCAGAGGTGCCCGGGTACAGAGACTCTCGGGCTGACCCCTCTGCCCCACCCAGGAAGGTTCCACAAGCTGATGACTGTTCCTGAAGAAAAGCCTGCCCCCGTCACTGTTTTGTCCCCGTGGGGAAGCCTCTCCAAGGCCCACTTATGCAAACAGCTCTGTGATGGCCCAGAAGGAGTGTAGGAAGGAGGAAGGCAGCTGTCTGTGTGTCTCGGGTGGGGGAGACTGCGCTTCCCTGCCCTTCAGTGTCCCCCCCCCCCACTCCCCCCGCAGTCCTTCCTCACCAAACCCCTTCCCTGCCTGCACACAGCCCTGGCCATGGCATTGCTGGAATCCCACCTAAATACCACTTCCCATCTTTAACCCTTTCTTCCTGGCCGGGACAAATGTATTTCCACTGTCCTCTGAGAAAGACCGAAGCTTAAATATCCTCCTGGACAGGACGGGAGGGTGCTTCGCCGGACATAAGTGACCCACCCAGTAGCAGTGGAGGAAAGCCCTTTCCAGTTCAGACCCAGACCCCAAGTCCTCCCGCAGCGGCGGAGTTCGCCCTCGAAGGCTGGGCTTTACCTGTAGGGTGCTCTGGCCTTAGTTCCTTATGAATAAAATGGCTTCTTTCTTAAAACTAAATTAAAACATGCAGTGAGGTTTGGGTGACCTTCCTCAAGGCTTGGTAACAAAATTCTCACATAAAAGGACCAACAGAATATTCTTTTTTTTCCCCCCAATAGAATATTCTTTCAAGGAGAATGTCCTCCTCTCCTTATGACCCTAAATATCAGAATTTCTCAAGTTACGTCGAATTCTTACACTGCTTTTTTGAACAGTGAGTAAAGAAAAGTACAATGCTCTTAAGTTCACTTCACGGAGTAATATTAAATATTCCTTTACTAAGAGATCATCTACTTCATGCCCACCTTCAAAACAGAATGAATGGTTCAGGATTTTCCACGCCTACCTCAACCTTGATTTATACGTTTCACCCCTGGGCTCCCCACACGTCCCGCGTTCTCAGAGGCCTATTCATGGTCCCAATCAGCCCGCAGTTCATCAGTCTTCGCTCTGACAGGGCCCATTTGAAAATGGGTTTCCTTTTTCTTCCCCCCTGAAAGGGCCTATGTCAACTGCCTCTGAAAATGCCAAATTGTCAATTCATCATCATTACAGAGGACACGGAAGGTAATCACTAGCATGATATCTTCATCCTAAAAATGGTTCTTGCTCTCCCTCTTTCTTTCTTTTTTCTAATTACAGAGTTTATCATTTTTTCCCCAAATAAGAGATGGGCAGGAAAACAGTGCCTCAGCTCTCAGGAAGCACCAGCCGGCGAGCGTGCCTTCCCTCGGGCTGAGCCGGAGGAGGGCCGGGGGCAGGGCTGGCGCCCCGCACAGGGCACGTGTGCCTGCCCGGCGGCCTCCCTGCCCCTCGGAGATCAAAAATCTCTCTTCTGGTCTGAAAACAGTTTCTTAAGACTGTTCCTAAAAGCTACCTTCCCACCCAGATGAGATCTCTAACGTGAAGATACTTTTACCAGAAAAGGCACGAGAGCCTTCGTTACTCCCAGAAACTGCTCCCACCCTCCGGGAGGAATTCCCGTTGGGGCGGAAATGGAGAATTTCATCAGATCTTAAGCAGGGGCTGGTTGTGATTTATTCCTGCTTTGTCCAGGAAGACGTGACCCCCGTGGGCCATCTCGCCGCTCAGACTCCAAGCTGCTGCCTCAGCGGCTCAGAGGGGCTCAGAGGTGGCTTCGGATGGGACCAGGCAGGAGGACAGGAAATGGCTTTTGGTTTAGGACAAGAAGAGCCCTAGGCCACCCCTCCATTATAATGGAGCATTGAGCAGGAAATAGACTTATATTCATCAAACTTAAACTTCTTGAGGGTTTAGAGTTTTTCTCAGTTTCAATGAGATGTGGGGCCCCATTGCTCACTATAGAAAGGAAGGGAGGACCAAGAAGGAAGGAAACTGAGACTCCTTTCCCTCCAAAGGCAAACTGGATAGTTCCAAGGATCTCATAACCATGTGAAAGCAACTTGTGTGCCTTGCATGCTTAATTACTTGCTAATTTAATTTGGACAACTGAATAGCAGACTCCCAGTAGCCTAGGGCAGTCTGAAAGAGAGGACAAGGTCCTTACCCCTCCCTTAGGTTCAGAACAGGGTTTCTCTGTCCTTCGTAAGTGTGATGTGATACATACCAGCACTACCAAATGCTCCGCGCCCCTTCATCTCTGCAACGAGATCCCTTCGTCCCTCTCTCCCAGATGGAGTCTAACGGAGGGCACGCCTTCATTAGTCCCAAAGGCAAAGGGGTAGCCTGGATGACCTGGCAGGGTCCCTGTGCCCTTCTGGCTCTCACACTGCTCTGTGGGTACTAGTCACCTTCGTTTGCCCCACCTGGCATCTGCTGCGGCCACAGAGTTGGTCTTTAAACTGTAGCCTCGGGAGATGAGGGGAAGGTTCTTTTGTGGAAACCAGTTCTAAGAAGGTGAGGAAAGCTTACGACATCTGATCAACATGGGGATTTAGGTTTAGAGAAGAAGATCACATTAATCAGTGTAGATTCTTCTTTAAAAATCCTGAATAGCAAATAGGCAGCAAAATGTCTACTCATCTACCTGAATGAGTTTTTGGTTTAGCGCAAGGAGTGACCGAGGAAGCCCGGGTCTACATCCAGAGACTCCAACAAAATCCTCTCCTCCTTCTAAAGACCCATATTGTCTGAGACTCTGTGCTAGGCCCTGGAGTTTACAGTCATCATCTCATTTAATCTACCCATGACCTCAGGAGATACATCTCATTATCCCCATCTTACAGATGATGAAAGTGAGGCACAGAGAGTTTAGTAGCTAGCTCAAGCTCTCACGGCTGCAAGCAACAGAGCCTGTATTTTAACTCACGCGATGCTGACCCTGAAGCCTTATTTGGCCCACTCTGCCAGGATCACTGGGTTTAGACCTGTGGATTTGAGGCTCCCACCCCTCTATGCCAGTGGAAGCCCAGTGATGCATGGTCATTGTTCCCCCAGGAGCTCTATCTTCAGAGTCTGCCCAAGGGAAGCCACCAGCCATACCCTGGGAGCTCTGCTCCTTAAGTTCACACCACAGCCAGAGCTGGCTCGAGGTCACCAGGCCTTTTGGTCAGCGAAGCTTTGGCCTCTTCCTGGTGATGGCGGGTCTGGTTCGGTTCTAGAAAGAGACCACCTTTGGCAGGGCGATGGGCACTTCTACAGCACCAGGCAATCTGTCCACAGCCCTCAGCCCTGCATGCTAAACGGAGGTGGTGTTGGCGCTACATTACTAGGAGCTGGCTGCACCTAGCTGGTTACCCTGCCTGAGGACGGTGGTGGGTTGGTGTCCAGTGGTTATGCTCATCTAAAAAAGCTAGATAAAGCTGCAAGTGAATATCTCAGTTTTTAAAGCCAACGAATCAGAGACAAAAACAGTGTCTGATTGGATTTTTAACTTGACAGAGACTCCTTTCCCTCTGAATCTTAAGGTGCCTGTTCAGTCTAAGCAGTCTTTGGATTCTCAGAACAGAACAAGAAATAACGTATTTGTTTGTTTTGTTAATCCTCACACAAGGGTATTTTTTCCATTGCTTTTTAGAGAGAGTGGAAGGCAGGGAGGGAGAGGGGAGAGAGGGAGGGAGGGAGGAAGGGACGGAGGGAGGGAGGGAGGGAGGAAGGGAGGGAGGGAGGGAGGGAGGGAGGGAGGGAGGGAGGGAGAGAGAAACACTGATGTGAGAGAGACACATCAATTGGTTAACTCCCACACATGCCCCAA
Source organism: Molossus molossus (assembly GCF_014108415.1). Taxonomy (NCBI): domain Eukaryota; kingdom Metazoa; phylum Chordata; class Mammalia; order Chiroptera; family Molossidae; genus Molossus; species Molossus molossus. The sequence goes on from NW_023425349.1 coordinate 85,525,830, forward strand.
CCAGGGCCAGGGGTTGAACCTGCAACCCAGGTACATGCTCTTGATCAGGAATCAAACCTCAGACCCTTTGGTTCACAGGCTGATGCTCCAACCACTGAGCCACACCAGACAGGGCAAGAAATAATGTGTTGTTGTCGTTTTAAGTTACAGGATACTCTGGGGTTCTGGACACCAGGGACACACCCATGCTCAAACTCTATGAACAATATTTATTGTAGTTGAACATGTCTCCTGAATCATCCCTACATTACTCATGAACGAGAGCTGTGCACTTTCTGCAGGATCTGGAAAACGCTTCTGGTAAGTAATTACCAATTAAAACATGTTGGCAGCCTCCTTTGAAGCACATGAATGACAAAATGTGATTCTCTCTGTTCCCTCGACCCCCACTGCCATCTTTCCCAACCAGGGTGATGATGTTTGCTCCCATAAAAAGAGCTAATAAAATTATCCTCCACTGTGATACAGGAAAATTTTTTATTTAATAAAATAATGCATTTTGCTTCACTCCCAGAACAGCAATAAATGGCGCCACAGCGAACCACAATAGCTCATCCAGTTGGTTTCTGCTGTGCACGCTGGTCTGTCATTTGTGGCCACGTGGGAGCTTAGGAAGCTGCTTCGTGAAGGGACACGTCTGGGCAGTTGGCACCACCCTCATGAGAAGAGGGGTTAGGAGTCTCCTTTGAAATACAGTGCACATACTATTTGGACCCATAGATCATCTTCCAGTGTTCTCCGTCTAGAGAAAAAAAAACTGTGGGAATTTCCCAAATGTAATGGGTGATGGGGACATCGGTTGCTTCCACAACTGGGAGCAAGCATCCACGTCCAGTCTGGCGCTCTGGGAATATTTCCCCATCCAACTAAATCTGCATTTCGGATCCACAACCTATACTTTTTCAGTGTATATCCCACACAATACACAGTGAGCACAGCTGTGAGTACGTAAAACACAGCTAATGAAGCTATTGTGATAACCAAGACCTGTGTGTTTTTCCATACAAATAACTGTAAACCGACTTCTGCCCATCCCTGTACTTGCTAAACCTAGCAATCCTACCTGGGGGTGGGGAGGTTGTTAAAACAGATCGCTGGGCCCCACCCCCAGACAGCCTGGTTCCAAGACCTGCGTGGGACCTAAGAGTCTGCATTTCTATGAAGTGCCCAGGTCCAGAGAGCCAATGAGCTCCACTGTGGTAGCTGCATAGCACTAACTTAAAAAAAACTCCACTACCAAAAGTTATAAGTGGGAAGATTTTGCCCACAAATCCAGATTTTCAAATGATATTGAAAACCTGAAAGATCTGGCCGTACTAGGCCCTCGGTCCCACGTGGCGACTGCAGCTGAGTCGCTGCTGGCCCTTCTGGGTGGGGCCCAGCTCCCAGCTCTCCACCACGCCCTCCTGTCTCCCTGCCCCTGCTGAGTCCGCTTGTCATCTATAATCTCAGGTGTGCTTTCTCCCCCCTTTCCTATAGCAGGACTATGAGAAAGGTGAAACCCCGCCTCCATCACAAGTAAGAAGAAAAACCAAGTATTTGTCAGAGGATGCTCTGCACATGTGCTCATTTATATTTGCTGCCAGACACCTCACAGGCATTTGGATTTCATCTCTTGTGTAGTTTTCCTTATGAAAAATTCTACTATCAGCCTTGTTTATGGCTATAAAATGGTTGAGCAAACCATTTCTAACTGGAGGGCAAAGACACAAATTTCAGCCTAGTTCAAGTCAGTCACGACAAATTCCATATTCCTAAGAGTGGAATTAATTAAGTTTATTGTATTTTTGAAATCCAAACACAGTTTCAATTATTACTTGCCACTAATGGCTTATAATGAAGGCAGAGCTTGTTAGCTAAGCAAACAACTGGAAAGTCTGTTTAAAGTGTAAACAGAAGGAAAATTCATGAATTAAATGAATGAATTCACTGATTGTTCTCCCTGGGCTGTAAAGAAGCATTCAGCTGCCACAATATATATCACCACCTTTGTTAAAAGGGTTAGCCTGCTCTAGTTTTCTTTATCCGCTCAGAGATCTTCTTAGTGGCCGCTCACAAAGTAAATGTCTCTGGATTTCGGAAAGTGCTCATCTGCGTCGATAAGTGCCATTAAGGATAAGGGATCACCTGGCTACTGAGGGTTAAAGCTCCGAGCTGTTAAGAACAATAGCCACATTTCCTAGTCGTGAACTGTGACTCCAAGCACAGACCTATGGCAGGCCTATGGAGCGAAAGGGACAAGACTGCCCATACTTCCCAGGGTGGTCTTACAAAGTGTGGGACAGATGGTCATTCTCAGAGGTATTCAACGTAAGAGCATTTCCCTTTAAAAGGTCGTAAACCTCACCAGAAACAAAAATAAACAAATAAAAGGTTTTGCCCTCCAAAATCACCTGGTTTTAACAACCTTTCCTTTAAAATCATGAACCCTGCATTTCTTCTCTCCAAATGGAGTGCATCAGGTTTATTGGCTATCTATAGTTAAACCCCATTTCTCCCGGATGGTTCCCTTGATCGTCGTTCTCAGATATGTGCACCATGGTGCCAGTGTGGGGGAGAATCCCAGGAATTCCTCTCCTAAGTAATTCTTAGCCCCACGTCCCCACTCCTGGGTGGTTGCCATCTTCTGACTCAAAAGGCGCTTGATCTGTGTGGAATGTATTCAGCTGCAAGTAACAGAAGAGACAGCAGACCCTGGCACGTATGAGGAGGGTTTTTTCTTTCTTTGAACAAGGCCCCTGGAGAAAGGTGGTTGTGGGGTTGGCTCAGTGACTCAGCAATGCGGTCAGTGCCCCAGGTCTTTGTCTTCCCACTCTGCCCTTGTTAGCATGTTCACTCTTGTCCTTTTGCTTGCCTCCTCATGGTCACAAATTGGCCACCCCAGTTCCAGGCATCACTTTCATGTTCTACATAGAAAATAAGGGGTGTGTGTGTGTGTGTGTGTGTGTGTGTGCGCGCGCTGTGCCAGAAACTCTCTCTTTTATCAGGAGAGCAGAACTTTCCCTAAGAAGCCCAGAGCAGGTTTGCACCTGGTCACCCCCAGCTATTACTCCTTTAGCATGGCAAAGAGGGTCCTTGGCTCCTTCTGATTCTCTGGGGGAAGAGGGCAGGAAGAAGGTTTGCTGATGGCACTCCAGCCGAGTCCTCTTCCTCATGAATGTTACAGTCCGGCCCCAGGTCATCTTTTAGAATGCAAACACTTTGGGATAATACACTAAAATAGTTCACACTGAAGTGTTAGCAATGGATGACATGATCTTTTTCTAGACAGAAGGCATCGGAACGCAGGGTCTGAGGAGTGGGCAAGTAGGGGGAGGTCAAAGACACAGTCTATCTCCTTCCCAGCTTCAACTGATGCTGGCTGGCATTTGGACTTTTATTTTACCTTCTTACACTGCATGGAACACCAAGAACCTGGTAAAGCTACAGGCAGGACTATGTATCCCGGCGCTTTTCAGGGTCTCGGGCTTTGGACCCCTGGCTCCACTGCTTAGCAGCTACCCACTACAGCAGTTTCTTTTTGCAGCTGAAACAAATTACCACACACTTAGTAGCTTAAAACAACACAAATTTATCATCTTACAGTCCTGCAGGTTAGAAGTCTGACATGGGTCTCACTGGGTGAAAATCTATGCTGTTAGAAGCCAGGTCCTTGTGTCAGGTAGGAGGTGGCTGGAAGGGGGTACGAGGCCCTCCTGGGTGTTGGTCATGTTCTGTTCCTTGATCGGGGTGCTGGTTAGGGTGATGGGCACAGTTCGTGGACATGTGACAAGCTACACATTAACGACACACATGCACTTTCCCGCATGTGCTTGACTTCACAGAAAAGCTGAAAGTAGACACAAACGAATAGGGTGGGAGGTGTCCATTTCTGCTTGGAGAAATCAAGGCAAAGATTAAACCAGAGCCGCATCCATAGGGGCAGAAACGAGACCGGAGACTGGGCAGCCTGCCCCACAGCCCTTCAAGTTGAATATAGCCGAGGCCAGTTCCCAACACTAATTATACATACATTTTTTAAATCCCTTGAGGGAAATTTTTGTTTTCATTTGCTTTTGCCATAGAGTCGCGTTTCTTTTGCAAGTGAAAGGTACCTTGTACCCTTCAGACACACCTGTAAAAACAGAACTGATACTGTCACAGATCCATGTCTGCTTCATTTTCTTTCAGACACAGTGGAAAACATGCCCTAATAATAAACCCCTTTTCCATCCTGGGCAGCTGGAAAATTACGCTGTGACTGAAATGACGCCATCCGGCCGGGGCGCGAGCGGCAGCTGTTCTGAGAAGTCTGGGTGAGGCAGTGACAGCATGAATGTGAACGCGCTCGGCCACGGTCCCACCCTTCTTATTAGCAAATGGCTTTTTTATTGCCGTGACATTTAGAAAATGAAACTGAGGCCGCCACAGCGTCTGAGGCCACTGATCACCCAGCATCCTTATCTCTGAAGCGAACCACACTGGCCAAGACAGGACAAGGATGACAGTGGGAAGAGCTGGTCCTGAATAACTAGTTCCGGGGCAGGAGAGCAGGGCGAGGGCCTGGGCCGTGGGCCCGGGGAATGGCTCAGGCTCAGCCTTCTCTCTCCCTCCCAACTCACTGTTTCTAAAATGACCACAAGGCGAAGTAGTCATAATAACAGCATAAGTAGCAGTAGCAATGGTAATAATAGGAGTCATTATAGAACTATGATAATATCCTTTGATGTAGACTGTTGATGTTCTGTAACAAAATACTCTAGGCAAAATCCAGCACACTCATTAGGCAAATAGAACATCAGGACAAGGCCCTGACTCTCCTCCAACTTTCCAATTTTTAGGATGAACCGTATGAAATTGTCCATATTCGACCATTTTCAACCTCCAAAAATGGGCACTTTCATATGGCTCGTGGACTTTCCCTCCCCCACCCAAGATGCTTCTCAGTAAAAGGGACAGGAGCAACCACAGCTCTAGGGAAATTGCCCTATCTCTGGAGCAACAGAGCAGTAGAAATGCCGCTGCTCCCGCTGTGGAAAGGTGTAGATGGCAGGTTCTGGGCAAATGGTCTCCGAGAGGGCTGGGCCCTGGGTCAGAAGCCCCTCTGTGCTCTGCCTGCTCAATGTGAAGCCACATCTCTCAGAGTAGAAGCAGATCCTCAAGTCAAAAGCATAGCAGGAGTGGTCAGAGCAGGGAGACAGAGGAGCATCGCTCCCCAGCCTGGGAGCTGCGTGGGCCTGCTGCTGGCACGCCACGGGCCACCCCAGCCCAGGCCTGCACCTGCGCGCCCGAGGCCCGAGGCTGGACAGCACTGCAGACAGGCGGGAATGCCCACCAGCCACCGCAGATGCCGGACCTTCCCTCCCGGGTGGAGTCAACCCCAGTGGGTCCAGGCACTGAGTGACCCAGGCTCCAGTGGGACACGGCATGCTGTCTCCGAGCGGTCCCCACAAGGTGGGCACGTGTACCACACTTGTTTAGGCAGCTGCCAGGAAGGCTTGGGGGGGAGAGCAGGACTCAGGTGAGGAGGAAGGAGGAGAACGTAGGGGGCTCTGTCAAGAGGAAGATAATTCATCCATGACGGGTGGGGGGATCAAATCTAGGGCAGGGACCTGCTCGTTCCAAGGCTGGCCCAGATTCTGGCTCACAGCAGTTCTGTGAGCTAGCCCTGAAGTTGGGGGTGTAAGACTGCTTCTGGAATCCCTGCACACTCAATCCAAAGGGACCCGACAGACCCACCACTCCTCATACTCCACGTGGGAAAACAAAGACCCAGAAGCCAGTGCCCAGGGCCACGCGGTGGGAGCTGCCTGTGTGCCATGTCCGCAGGACACTTCCTCCAAGCTGGTTTACAAAAACCCCCGGCCCAGCAGTGCCAGCCCGAAACTGGGGACTAGAGCTCGATGGCCCCTAAGGACAGAGATCGGCGTGCGCCACCCTCCGTCAACACATTCACAAGATGCTTCTGAGACCAAGGTTACAGCAGAACAGCAGCTGACAACGGAGATGTTTACTCTGGTCGGACCTGGCCTTTTCCTCTGCTGACAAAGGGCTACCCTGAAGGAAAGAGTCAACCACATTGGCCTGCTGTTGTTCGCTGGTTTCATGTGGGAGGAAAGGAACAGAAACAAGAAACAGAAAGCATTTCATACTATTTTTTAGGTATAAAACGTGTCCTATGTCTCATAGTTGTAGAGCTACAGTGGTTCACTTCATTGTTTTCTAATTTTCTCTCTTGTTTTTTCATTCTTTTTTTTAAGGCTGTGAAAATTCACTTTGGGCTGGAACACATCTGTGGAGAGCGAGCCTGGCACAAAGGAAGACAGGTTACGCGGCAGCATCAGTGTAGGTAACCTTAACTACAGTGTTTGCTTTTGCAAACACTATAATGTATGAAATAAAATATTAATAGCCATTACCTCAGTTCTGAGAACAGACCTGAGTCACAGTTTCGTGTGTGTGTTTCCACGCTTGCCCCTCGCTGTGAAAACTGCTCACGTTACTAGGTGACGGTGGCCTCGGAGCGGCAAGACCCAGCCCAGCGTGTTTTTATTCCATAATGTCATGGGCACTGTTGCTTATTTTGGCGACCAAGTCCAGCTCTCCTGAATTTATCGCCTATTACACATTTTAAGACTAATCACCTAAACACGTACTAGAAGGGTTGGCGAAATTATTTTTAGCTTAGAAAGGAAAATATTAGAATACTAGAGTAAGACTAACGTCTCTTGTTATCAGTGACCAGACTCAGCTGAACTCTGACATTCGAAAGCAGCAAGAGGCAAACTGTATACGGAGGCGTTTCCGATGCCTCGTGTTTGTGTACCGCACGTGCACGGCAGACTTCGAGGTGTGCACACAGCTTCCCGGGGGCTCGGGCAGGTCTGCTCCCCCTTTCCTCTCTCTGCTTGTCCATTGTCTTCTTAACAAGCTGAAGTTCTCAGAGGCTTAAAACCAACTGTTTGATGGTTTTGTGTATGATGACTCTACAGCTGAGGGGAATAACAAATGGAGGTCGAGTGCCCACCCAGCCCCTGGCACACGGTGAACGCGCCACAAATGCCAGTCCCTCCCTCTTGCACTCTCTTAGATGGCTAAGTGCTCTCAAGTCCAGGTTTAGAATCGATTCTTCAAATCCCTCATAAGAGTGTCAAGGGAGCACCCTGCTCTTGCTGTCGGGGGCCCAGCAGGGATGAGAGCTAACTTCCTCTCCGGACAAGATCCTGGCACAGCGAGCTGGGCCGAACGAGCTCTCCCAGCCACAGCTCGGTTGCAGGGCTCCTGGGCTCCATGGCTTCATTAGGTGGCCCGCCGCACTGCGGTGTGTTTTTTAAATCTGTGCAATAAAATTTGGTGTGGTTGGAGAGGCAGGGGCGGATGGGAACCCACCCACAGGCAAATGACGTCAAAAAGCTAGAGGGAAACATTGGGCTTCTCTGTTCTCCAGAAGCTTCTGCTATGTTAAGCAACCTGAGAAGGAAGCTGACTTTCCAATAAAAAACAGCCGCGTTGGCAGCTGTCTGAGACAGGCTGGGGTCTGAGACTTCCCTTCTCAGGAAAAGTGGGAAAATAATTTCCATAAGTTAGAAGGGAAGAAACACGGAGTTCAAAGAGGCCTAAAGCTGCAAAGGCACTTGATGGTTATTGGGTGTAATCTCCACTTTCAAACAGCAAATAAGGAAACTGAGGCTCAGAGCAGGCTGAGGACTGGGCCTCCACCCCGGGTTTCCAGGGCATCCCACTCTCTATCCCATACTGTGGTCACAAGGCAGCTGCCCTTGTCATCGGCTCAGAGAAGGAACCTCACGTTCCCGTTTGCAGAGGAGTTGCTTCCATGGAGGTTCGTGGATGGCTGAGGGGAGAACTGTCCTATCCCACTGACACGCCTAGACCAGAGAGCGTGCTTGGGAAGCTCTGGGGAGGCTGTGTGTGTGTGTGTGTGTGTGTGTGTGTGTGCACGTGCACACAACCAGGCAGGCTGTTCCCACTGATATGTTTGCCCACAGTAAATATCCTAACGTGTGAGGTTGAGCACCCTTGGTCATGGGCCCTGCACCCTGTACCCTAGGACTCTAGAGCCACACTGGTCTCAACTCTTCAGTTTTCTCCTCTGCTGAAAGGGCCCCGAGGTGAGAGCTAAGGGGCAACTGAGGCACACGGCAGGGCTGTCCGCACAGTGCTCACGCGCCTGCAGGTTCAGCTCTTCCCTGTGTCTTTAGGAAACTACTTCTGCCTGATTTTAAAAGTCTGTTATGTCGGAAACTGCTTTCCTTAGTCAATTACCTCTCCCATCGGTGACCTCTCCAAAAAGAACTCCTTCAATTAACAAAGTGATACCCTTATAATTTTATAACATAAAATTATTACCCTTAAATTTTTTTTTTCTTCATTGATTTTAGAGAGAGGAAGGGAGAGGGACAGAGAGATAGAAACACTGATGAGAGAACATCGACTGGCCGCCTCCTGCACGCCCCCCACTGGGGATCGGGCCCACAACCTGGGCATGTGCCCTGACCGGGAATCAAACCAGCGACCTCTTGGTGCCTGGGTCGATGCTCAACCACTGAGCCACCCCGGCTGAGCCACACCAGCTAAAATTATTACCCTTTATTTTGGTAATTTGTACCTTTATATTTTAAAGACCATTCACATGCATCTTATTTTTCTCTTTTTAATTGAACTGCAACAGCTTTGTGAGGGTTGTGGATCTTTTCCTTTCAGGTGAGAAAACAGAGGCTCAGAGAGGGGAAAAGCCGGGCCTGGAGCAGCCAGCTCTTCATCCCACCACTCGGAGCCTCTCGTGGTGGAGCCAGCTCTGGTTCCAGGTCCAAGTGATTTCAATCAGGGAACCTAAGTTCTTGGTCCAAGATTGGGTTGGACAAATAGGACGCAGAAGGCAGACACTGATGCTGAACCATTCATTCATGCAGCAAATATTTACTGAGAACCTGCTAAGTGCCAGGCCCTGCGCTCCGTGCTTGAGATACATTAATGAACGAACAGAGACAGGGACCAGGGTTGTCATGGAGATCACAGTCTAGAAGGGGGAGATAGTCAATAGGCAAAATCTTTACTTCTGTATTAAGTCATACCTTTCTTTCCCTCTCTTGGTTCCTGTGTTTGGATCTGCAACCCCCCTGCTTTATGTCCTGCTTACTCCTGGCGTCTGCAGCCCCTCCCCTCAGAAGCCCCACTCCTCACGCCCTGAAGAAATGACAGGAGTGATGGATGGCTCTGCACAGCGTCTGACTACTTTCCTCTGCATGTTGGCAGTTGTTAGTGATGGGTGTTATTATCTGATCATTGATAGATTTCATCATTTGTAGCTTTCTATCATGGCTTTTACTGGAAGGGGTGTGTGTGTGTGTGTTTGTGTGTGCACATGCAAGTGTGTGTGTGTGTGTGTGTGTGTGTGTGTGTCCTAAGGTATATTTTAAGATAGGTTTGAACAGGGTTGGGGTAAAGGTGTGAAATATCTTTCCAATAAGGGCTCAGTGATACATACAGGGAAGGTATGTATGAATGACAAGGCTGTCCCTCTAAATACAACTACAGAAAAGAAATGACAAAACAACAGGTATTTTTACTGTTTAGATTAAACGAGAATTTTAAACCACATTGTTGTCTTTATTTCTTGTCTGTATGCAAATCTCAGCTTCTAGCTCCGCAGGCTGACTCCTCTGTCTTACTTGTCTGTTACTGGGGACTCAAGACGGTTATTTAATGCGATCGCTACACAATACTGCCTTTATAATGTTTCAAACCACCTTTCTTAAACAATATGTAAGTGGAGTATAAAGAAGCCAAGGTTTGAAATTTACTAAGAGATCACTGATTGCTTTTGAGCTTGTTATTGAGATGAATTAAATGCATTCTTTAATCAGGGAAAAAAAGCACAAGAGGAAGAAATCACATAAAAGCATAAGCAGCAACTCAAAAATTATTGTCCTGGTTTATTTTATGTTGCAGCTACATAAGCCCTCCCTTTTTGTGTGTCCATCAATAAGATATCTGTTGTGCTTTTGTACAAAGAACAAAGATGCTTTTATCAATTCTCAAAAGTCTGTAGGACAAACCATTCATGCTGTCAAACCCTTTAAAACCTTTTCAACAAATAATGAAATCCATCAGTGACAAATGTCAACATACTAATTTGTTAAATGCAAAACAAAAGCAACATTCAGACAAGGCGCTTCATTTCATGTTATATCAGCACTCCAATTTGTACCAAGTTTATGGCAACCCACGGATCATGCAATATTAAACAGGACTGCATTATAATGACTAAAACTGGGACAATAAACTCCCCTTAGCGAGAATGCGAATGGCGCAGCTAAATGCGTGCTGTGATTCTAGTACATTCAACTCCTTCCAACTACTAGAAATTTTCTGACGACATCTATTTCTAATAAAAAGGGGTAGTATAATCCCGATGGATGCATTTCAGGTTGATAAAAAAAGAAACCTGAAAAACAAAATTGAAGTTCTAGAGAAGACCTTAGAACTCACTTAGTCCCATAAAGCCAAATGCAGCAAAACGAAATTCTTAAGGTATGAAATCCACAACGAGAGGATTTCCTAATTTTTATTGTTAATCATGATAAAAAGGATATTTAACCATGACTGACACATTCCACATTATGGCAGACATTTTTTTAAAAGCCTGAAAAAAACAAGAGTGGGTGATGCTGAGGCACAGGGCTGTCCCTGTCTGCACTGCGAGAGGGTAGTTTCCCTGTTATTTTTTAAAAAATATGATTTTATTGATTTTAGAGAGAGAGAGGGAGAGAGAGAAAAACATCAATGTGAGAGAGAAACATGCATCCGCTGGCTCCTATACACCCCCTACTGCTCATGAGCCCTGACCAGAAATTGAACTTGAGACCTTTGGGTGCATGGGTTCATGCCCAACCAACTGAGCCACACTGGCCAGGGCTCCTTGTTTTGTTTTGTTTTTTTAACAGCTTCAAATGAGGCCCAGTGCCCTGGAAGACTGGCAGCCAGACACACTTGAGTTCCTGGCTCACCCTCTCTGGGCCTGAGTTTCTGATCTCTAAAATGAACATCACAACCACTTTTCAGAGAAGCTGCAAGGATTTCCAGTGCCGTGTATGTTTCTGATACATGAATCTTTTGGCTAGACTTCCCTCAGATCACTTGATTCCACCTGTTACTTCTGGAAAGATTAACTGAGTTGGGCCTGTGGGCGGCTCAACTGAAAAAGCACCAAAGAGCACCATTTTGGACAAAAAGAAGGAAAAACGGAGTAGTTAGGTGTGTAGTCAGATGGCATCAAATGGCAATCACAAGTGTTGCGGGGGTCGTTTAAAACTTGTACCTCGCTTGGATCTCCATGTTTCGTCCTTTGCTCAGTCACTACACAGAGGGCGAGAGTGCCTGCTGAGGGCAATTCACCACCACTGCCCGCGTGGTGCCTGCTGGCCTGCTGGCCTCTTTAAAACAAGGAACCGGAAATACGAAAGATTATCACAAAAAGACAAAAATGAGTTTCCAGCCTGGCCGCTTTGGCTCAGCAGTTAGAGTCAGCCTGCAGACCAAAGAGTCACGGGTTCAATTCTGGTCAAGGGCACGTACCTGGGCTGTGGTTTGGTCCCCGGCTCCTGCGGGAGGCAACCAGTCGATGTGTCTCTCTCACACTGATGTTTCTTTCTCCCACTCCCTCCCTCCCACTCTATCTGAAGATAAATGGAAAAAATATCCTCGGGTGAGGATTAAAAAAAAAAGAGTTTCCAATTTAAAAAAATCTGGCTGGCACACTCATGTGCGCGCACGTGCGCACACACACACTCACACAAGCATATTTCTATCTAAGAAAATAACAGAAAACGGGGGCCAGAAAATGTGCCTAAATTGTGGCTAAAGAGGTAGGTAAACTGATTATCTTCAGTAAATTCACAGTTGGGCAATTGCCACCTGCCTGTCTCAAACGCCACTCTTGTCATTTTTTGGTGGGGGGATAAAAATGCACTCCTATGCTTCTAGTCCTAAATGGGGGAGTGCTACTGGGGAGACATTAAACAGCTGCTGTGTTTCACCTTCACAGAAACCTGTGTTTTAACAGCTGACCCCACTCACCCTACCGCCACTATGGATACATTTGCTGAGATGAAGCTCAGCACACAAAGCAAGATCCTGCCAACTTCATTATTCTCCTTTCTCATCTTCCAAACACTATTCATACTGAACCATATTAACCTTTCGTCATCCCTTTATATATATGTGTGAAAGAAATATTAAATGACACATTCACTGGGAAACTAAAACATCTTTTTTCCATGCTTAAACACTCAGGCAATTAGTACACACAAGTCAATTCTAAATTCTTGATAGTCAAAGTGTGGTCTGGGAACAGGACCATGGGCATCTCCTGGGAGCTTATTAGAAATAAAGAATCTTGGCTTCATCTCAGAACTGCCAAATTAGAATCTGCATAATAAGATCCCCAGTTGATTCATATGCACGTTAGAGTTTTAGAAGCACTTTCCTAAGTGGAAAGTATATGCATTTTAAGTGAAAGTGGTTGAAGAAGCTAGATTTTGTTTAGTTGTTTTTCCTCTTATGGACAGCAAAACGTGTGTGGGACACTGAGCAACAGGGTAGTCCTTGGACTCAAAAATTAATCCCATATTCTGGAGATAAACTCCACAATTACCAACTATCAGATGAACACCAACCATATGTGGAATACTGTGTCAACTGGAGAGGGTTTAAGGATGAATAAATGCAGGGCCAGTCCTCTCATTTAAAACATGTATTATTTCCTCAATATAATAGAAGCCATATGTAATCATACCATACTCAATAGTGAAAAGCTGAAAACTTTTCCTCTAAGATCAGGAACAAGACAAGGATTTCCACTCTCATCACTTTTATTCAACATGGTATTGGAAGTCCTAGCCAAAGCAATTAGGCAAGAAAAAGAGATAAAAGACATGTAAATTGAAAAGGAAGAAATAAAATTGTCAGTATTTGTAGATGACATACTATTATATATAGAAAACCCTGGAGGCTCCACCAAAAAACTATTACAAAGTGTTAACACTCAAAACAGTATGGCACTGGCATAAAAACTGACACATAGATCAATGGAACAGAATGGAGAGCTCAGAAATGAAACCATGTGTATATGGTTGATTAATTTCTGACAAAAGAGCAAAGAATATATAATGAAGAAAAGACAATTTCTTCAATAAGTGGTGTTGGGAAAACTGGACACTCACATGGAAAAGAGTGATGCTGGACTGCTATTTCACATTATACATAAAAATTAACTCAAAATGGATTAAAGACCTGAAACCATAAAATTCCTATAAGAAAACATAGGCAGTAAGCTCCTTGACATCAATCTTAAAGATGAATGTTTTAGATTTGACATCAAAAGCAGAGGCAACAAAAGCAGAAATAAACAAGTAGGACTACATAAAACTAACGAGCTTCTGCACAGCAAAGGAACCTCAACAAAATGAAAAGAAAACCTACCAAATGGGAGGAGATATTTGCAAATCATATATCTGATAAGGAGTTTATAACTCAATAGCAAGAAAAAAAAGTAATTAAAAATAGGCAGAGGATCTGAACAGACATTTTTCCAAAGAAGATATACAGATGGACAACAGGTAAATGAAAGGTGCTCAAGATCACCAATTATCAGGGAAATGCAAATCAAAACCACAATCACCTCACACTGGTTAGAATGGTTATTATCAAAAAGAGAAACAATGTGTTGGCTAGGATGTGAAAGGAACCCTTGTGCACTATTGGGGGAAATGCAAATTTATGCAACCACTATGAAAAACAGTTTGAAGGTTCCTTAAAATATTAAGTATAGAACTACCATATGATCCAGCAATTTTACCTCTGGGTATTTATCTGAAGATAACGCCAAAAGATATCTGTACCCTCATGTTCACTGCAGCATTATTTACAATATCCAAGACATGGAAAACACCCAAGTGTTCATTGAAAGATAAATGGATAAAGAAAATGTGGTATATATCCACAATAGGATATTATTTAGCCATAAAATGAAGGAAATCCTGCCATTTGTGACAACATGGATGGACCTTCAGAGCATTATGCTAAGTGAAATAGGTCAAAGAAAGACAAATACTGTATAATATCTCTTATATGTGGAATAAAAAAACACCTCACAGATACAGAGAACAGATTGGTTGTTGTTAGGGGTAGGGAGTGTGGGGGGTAGGCAAAATAGAGGAAGGTGGTCAGAAGGTACAAACTTCCAGTTATAAGTAAGTCCTGGGGATGTGATGGACAGCCTAGTGGTTACAGCTAACAATGCAGCATTGTATGTTTGAAAGTTGCTATGAGAGTAGATCTTATAAGTTCTTATCATAAGAAAATAATGTGTAACTATGTGTGTTGATAGATGTTAACTAGACTTGTGGTGAATTAGAAATAGAAACCCAAATGGTAACCACCTTCTGACACGAGAGAGTACTGAAAAGGTCAGTTTTGCCAATATCTGAGAGAAAGTGTGCTAATGCAAGCATGGAATTATTGCAGAAAAATAACTTGAGCAAGGTCTAAGAAATGGGACACCTGGAAAGTGTCCCACTTGACTGGTGATTCAGATGTATCCTCACTGTGACGCTTCATGATTTTGTTTAAAGTCAGTTCTCAGAATCTCGGATATGTCCAGAACTCAGGCCTAAGTAGAAAACACACACTGAAGCCACATATAGATGACATTTTGATTATCTACCCTCCCCACTCTCCTCGATTACAGGAAAACCTAAAAGTTGACAAAAACACAGCTATGCAGAGAAAAATGTTTTAAAGAATTATTCAGCCCTGGGCAGCATGGCTCAGTGGTTAGAGTGTTGGTCCATGCACCAAAGGGTCGTGGGTTTGATTCCTAGTCAGGGGCAGGTACCTGGTTTGCAGTTTTCGATCCCTAGCCCCAGGGCACGTGCAGGAGGCAACTAATTGATGTGTCTCTCTCATGTTAATGATTCTCTGTTTCTCTCTCTCTCTCTCTTTCTCTTTCTCTCTCTCTCCCTCTTCCCCTCTCTTGTCCCTTCCACTGTTTCTAAAAAAAAGTCAATAGAAAAAATATCCTCGGATAAGGATTAATAAAAAAAAAAAAAGAATTATTCATATTGACTACTGTTTCAGAAATGATAGTTTGTATCTCAAGTACCATAAAACCCTCTCCTAATGCAGTGTGGGCAGGGGCAGTGAGAAATGGGGAAACAGATGATGATAACGCAAGAGAGAGGGAAGCACAGGGAAGAGCCAAACAGCTCAGAAACGTGAGACAAAGCAGCTCTGACTCATCTCCATGTGGGGTGAAGAACCACCAGCTCTCTGTAAGATATCACCAGGACCTGGGGCTAATACTAGTTAGGTCTTTTTGTTTGTTTGTTTTGTTATTCCTCACCCAAGGGTATTTTTCCATTTATCATCAGATAGAGTGGGAGGGAGGAAGAGAGAGAGAGACAGAGAGAAACATCGAGGCGAGAGAGACACATCGACTTGTTGCCTCCTGCATGATCTGACCAGGACCAGGGATGAACTGCAAATCAGGTACATGCCATTGATCAGAATCGAATCCGAGACTCTTTGGTGAGCAGGTCGAAGCTCTACTGCTGAACCAACCGGCCAGGGCTGTTTAGGTCTTTGAAAGTGTAGTTTGAAGAATGATTACCTTACAGGCGACTACTGTGGTCATCACAGTTTGGTGGCATTTAAAGTTTACAGATGAGAATATTCATAAATCACAGGATTCAATTATTAGGAGGGTCTTTTGCCACCACCTTTTACCCAATAGTTTCATTTTACAAAGGTGAAAACTAAGGCCTGTAAAGGGGAAGGAACTTGCTCAAGTCCCAGAGCAAGCCTGTTATTGGCGACCACTAGTTAGTGGTCTCGTTTATGCCCTGACTCCTGGTGCGCTTCATCTTATAACCGGGGTTCCTAAGCTGGGTTCTCCTGCTCCTTCAAGTCCTCTAAGTACATGGGGATCCATGAACTATGCTCAGTATTTTTAAAAGTTCAATTGAATCTATGTATTTGCTGGAAAAATGAGGCAACACAAATTAAAGCAGCAAGCTTCTACTTTTGGTTAAATTGACTGTAACTCGGTGTGTTAATTCTAGTTCGGACACAACCAACTTAAGTTCACAATTTTGTAATGCTTATTGAAAAGGTTGCCTGTACTTTGTTTTTAATTTTTTTGTTATTTTAATAATTAATAAGGTAACATGTACAGAGTAAAATATTGTGTAAAAAATTAGCACTTGAAGCGAAAAATCCTCTTCTCATCAGTCTTCCATGTCGAGTATTTCTTCTCCACAGTATCTACTACTAAAAGCTTACTATGACTCTTTCCAGAAAATATTTTCAGCTGTACAGGACAAATGTGTGATGGACACTGCATCTTGTTTCTTAAGTTGATACTGTATCTTGAAACTTCTCCCACATGTAGTTCTACCTCATTCACCTTACAGGCTGCTGGGAATTCCAAGGAATGGTGTGGCAGGATGCATTTATCCTGGCCCCTGCTAATGGGCACACCTTCGGTGGTTTCTGGAATTTTGTTTTTACCAAGAATGCTGAAGTGAACATTCTTGCCGTTTACCCACCAATACTTTGGTAAAGTTCCTAGTGGTAGAAGAGCTGATTCAAGGAGAATACACTTTTGAAACTTTGGTAAACACTGCCAAATCGTCCTCAAAGAAGTTACACCAATGTCTCCTCCCACCTCTCTCTAAAGTAAGAATGCAGGTTCCTTTGCCCACTTTTCTTTTGGGTTATATTATATCTTCATTTTGTGGGGAGAGAGTTTTAAAAAATATTTGTTAGAACACTTTATAAAATAAGGAATTCAGCCCCTTGGTGTCATGTGTTGCAAATATTCCCCCTTTCCCATGTAAACATGTTTATCACTATTTCTCTTTATGATCTCTGGTTTTTTTTTTATCTGACTGGAGAAGGTTTCCCACAGTTTATTTTTGATTCAGTAGATTTGTTTCCCACATTTTATTTTATTTTTTTTATCCTCACCTGAGGATACTTTTCATTTATCTTCAGGTAGAGAGAGAAGGACAGACAGGGAGAGAGAGAGAAACATTGACATGAGAGAGACACATTGACTGGCTACCTCCTGCACGACCCTGACCAGGGCCGGGGACATACTGCAACTGAGGTGTGCACCTTAGGCTGGAATCAAACCTGGGAGTCATTGGTCCGAGGGCCGATGCTCTATCGCTCAGCCAAACTGGCCAGGGTATGTTTCCCACATTTTAAATAAATTTATTATTTGTTTACTACTGTGGTTTGATTTTTTTTTTTTTTTTTTTTTTTTTTTTTTTTACATTCAATGTTTGATCTGGATTTTTGTGAAAGAAATATGGTTTGCCTCTAAGTTTCCAAATTACTTACCAACTGGTTTGGTAACATTTATTGATCAATCCATCTTTTCCTCACTAATTTGAAATGCTACCTCTATGATTAACAAAATCCTAAATGTACTTGAATCTATTTCTGAGTTCTATTTTGTCACATTTCAAATGCTTAGTTCCTTTCTAGCAACAAACTGTTCTGATTAACGTATCTTTGTAACATGTTTTATTTTTTTTCTTTATTGAGTTTTAGAGAGAGAGGAAGGGAGAGGGAGAAAGAGATAGAAACATCGATGAGAGATAACACTGATTGGCCACCTCCTGCATGCCCCCCACTGCAGATTTGGCCCACAACCTGGGCATGTGCCATGACCGGGAATTGAACTGGTGACCTCTTGGTGCATGGGTCGATGCTCACCCACTGAGCTACACCAGTTGGGCTCTTTGTAACATGTTTTAATGTTTGATAGAACTAGAACACTTTATTAATCTTCTAAATATTTTTCCCATTTATTCTTATACATTTATTTATTTATTTTTTTAGATTACCTTTAGTATGCTTTTTTTTCTTACTTTTCTAAAAAATATATTTTTATATATTCATGATCTGGAAAGTTTATTGAGGCCAATTTTATACCTTATCGTACTTTACACTCAATTTTTATTCTTTTTTATTTAACAAAACTTTTTACTTGAGAATAGATTTAGATTTGTAGAAAATTTGCGAAGATAGTATACACCACATCTAACACTAGTATGGTACATCTTGGCAAATATACCATATTAATAATACACTGAACCAATATTAATATATTATTATTAAAATCCATAGTTTATTCATATTTTCTTAGTTTTGACCTAATGTCCCTTTTCTGTCCCAGAATCTCATCTAGTCTTCATGTCTTCTTAACCTTCTCTTTGTTGTGACAGTTCCTCAGACTTTCCTTGTTTTTGATGAACTTGACAATTTTGAGGAGTACTGGTCAGTTATTTTACAGAATTTCCTTCAATTTGGTTTGTGTGATATCTTTTCTCATACTTAGGAATTACAGGTTTTGGGGAGGAAGAACACAGTTATAAACTGCCATTCTGATCACATCAAAGGACATGCTATCAACATGACTTACCACTACTGATGCTGACTGGATCATGGGGCTGAAGTGGGAGTAGCATTTGTCAGGTTTCTCCACTAGAAAGTTACTCTTCTTTCCCCTTGTCCATAGAGTATCCCATAGAAGGAAGTTCCCATGCAAAGCCCACACTTGAAGGTTAAGATGTTATGATCAACCTGCTTACGAGGGGGATCTTTACACACAGTATCTGGAATTCTGCACAGGAGATTTATCTATTTCCCCCATTTATTTATTTATTCAATCATGTACTTATATCAGTATAGACTTATTAGTATTTTATATTTTGGGTTATAATCTAATACTGCATTATTTATTTATTTATTGCTCAAATTATTTCAGGTTTGGCTATTGGGAACTCTTTCATTCCTTTGACGTATCTACATCATTGCCAGGGGGTTTTGTTGATTTTAGTACTCCTTACTTTCTGGTATTCCTGGATTCTGAGGCTTATCTTGTATATTCCCTGCCCCAGGCCTGGTATCAGCCATTTCCTTTTATTGGAAAATATTATTAGAAACCATGATCTGGATGCCGGGTATGATCTTTGCTGCTTGACAGAATAAAAAAAATTTATGTGTGACTACTAACCCATGTATATGCATATATCTGTACATATTTTCATATGCAGACATCTGTTTCTATATTATCATTTTAAGTCCCTTTCCTTCACCCACTCAACCTGTATCCTATTGATGTTTTATTTTATTTTATTATTTCTTAAATTAACTTTATTGGGGTGACACTGGTTAATAAAAATATTTATATAAGTTTCAGGTGTACAACTTTATAATATGACATCTGTATACTCTCTTGTGTGCTCACCACCCAAAGTCTAGTCTCCTTCCATCATTATATATTTGACCCCTTTTACCCTCTTTGCCTACCCCTACACCTCCCTTCCTCTCTGGTAACTATCATTCTATTATCTGTATCTATGCATTTTTTGTTTGTTTGTTGCTTTTGGTTTTATATACCACATGAGTACAATCGTGCAGTTCTTGTCCTTTTACAGCTGACTCATTTCATTTAGCATAATAGTTTCAAGATCCAACCATGTTGTTGAAAATGGCAATACTTAGTCTTTTTTATGGTTCAGTAGTATTCCATTGTATAAATGTACCTCATCTTTATCGAATCATAAGTTGAAGGACACTTAGGTTGTTTCTATATTTTGAATACCATAAATAATGCTGAAATGAACATAGGGGTACACATATCTTTATGAATAAGTGTTTTGAAATTTTTTGGATAGATACTCAGAAAAGGAATTGCTGGGTTATATGGTAGCTCTATACTTAATTTTTTGAGGAACCACCATAATGTTTTCCCTGGTGGCTACAACAATTTACATTCTCATGAATAGTAAATGAGGGTTCCCTTTTCTCCATATTCTCACCAACTTGCTTGTTTGTTTACTTTTTGATAATAGCCATTCTGAGAGGTGTGAGGTGATATCTCACTGTAGTTTTTTTTTTTTTATCCTCACCCGAGGACATTTTTCCATTTTTTGTTCAGATAGAGCAGGAGGGAGAGAGAGGAAGAGAGAGAGAGAGAGAAACATCGATGTGAAGGGACCCTCACGACCAACCAGGGCCAAGGACAATCTGCAACCGAGGTACGTGCCTTTAGCGGGAACCGAACCCGGGTCTCTGTGGACCGCAGGCCGACGCTCCAACCGCTGAGCCAAACCGGCCAGGGCTCTCACTGTAGTTTTAATTGGTATTTCCTTTATGATTAGCGATGCTGAGCACCCTTTCAAGTGTCTGTTGGCCATCTGTGTGTCCTCTTGCAGAAATGTCTATTGAAGTCCTCTGCACATTAATTAATCAGATTGGGTTTTTTGTTGATGTTGTATGAGTTCTTTATTAATTTTGGATATTAGCACCTTACCAGAGGTATCATTTGCAAATATCTTCTCCCATTCATTTGGTTGCGTTTTGATTTGTTGATAGTTTTTTGTTTTTGTTTTTTTAATGTGCAGAAGCTTTTAAATTTGACATAGTCCCATTTATTTATTTTTGCTTTTACTTCTCTTGCCTTGAGGTCAAATTCATAAAAACCTCTCTGAGACCAAGGTCCATAAGTTTAGTGCCTGTTTTCTTATGTGTATTGTATTGTTTGGTGTCTTTAATTCATTTTGTGTTCATTTTTGCTTGTCTGTGGTGTCAGATAGCAGTCTAGTTTCATTCTTATGCATATGGCTTTCCAGCTTTCCCAACATCATTTATTGAAGAGACTTTCCTTTCTCCATTGTATGTTTTTGGCTCCTTTGTTGGAAAATTGGTAGTCCATACATTTATGTGGGTTTATTTCTGGGCTCTCAATTCTTTTCATTGGTCTGTGTGTCTGTTTTTCTGCCAATACTACACTGTTTTGATGACTGTAGCTTTGTAGTGTAGTTTAAAGCCAAGGAGTGTAATTCATTGACTGTTCTTTTTTCTCAGGATTGTTTTGGCTACTTGAAATCTTTTGTGATTTTATACAAATTTGAAGACTTTTTGGTTCTATTTCTTTGAAAAATGTCATTGGGAATTTATAAGGATTGCATTAAATCTGTATATGCTTTTAAGTAATATGTCCATTTTAACAATGTTAATTCTTCCAATCCATGAACATGAAGTATCTTTCCATTTCTTTGTCTTCTTCAATTTCTTTCAACAATGTCATGTAGTTTTCAGTGTACAGATCCTTCACCTCTTAAGCTTATTCCTAGGTATTTTATCCTTTTTGTTGCAATTGCACATGGGATTGTTTTCTTCATCTCTCTATCTGATGTTTTCTGTTAGTGCACAGGAACACAATGGGATTTTGTGTATTAATTTTGTATCCTGCAACTTTACTGTATTTATTGTTTCTAACAGGTTTTTTTTGTGGAATCTGTAGGGTTTTCACTATATAATATCATGCCATCTGCAAATAGAGGCAATTTCACTTCTTAATTCCCAATTTGGATGCCTTTTATTTCTTTTTCTTGTCTAATTGCCCTAGCAAGGACTTCCAGTACTATGTGGAATAACAGTAATGAGAGTGGGCATCCTTGTCTTATTCCTGATTTTACAGGAATAGCTTTCCATTTTAACTATTGAGTATAATATTAGCTGAGATTATTAGTGCTTTCCTTCTATATCCATTCTGTTGAATGGTTTATCATAAATGGATGTTGTATCTTGTTAAATGCTTTTTATGCATCTACTGATATAATCATATGATTTTTATCTTTTCTTTTGTTTATGTGGTCTATCACATTGATTTATAAATGTTGAATTATCTTTGCATACCTGGAATGAACCCCACTTGATCATGATGTATGATCCTCTTAATACATTGTTGTATTTGATTTGCTAGTATTGTGTTTAGGATTTTTGCATTTATGTTCATCAATATTATTGGCCTGAAATTTTCTTTTTTTGTGTGTTGTCCTTGCCTGGTTTGGTATCAGAGTAATGTTGGCCTTGTAAAATGAATTAGTCTTTCAATTTTTTGGAGGATGTTGAGAAGGATTATTACCAAATCTTCTTTGAATGTTTGGTAGAATTCACCAGTGAAACCATCTGGTCCTGGACTTTTGACTTTTGGGAGGTTTTTTAATTACTGTTTTAATTTCTTTTATAGTGATCAGTCTATTTAGGTTTTCTAGTTCTTCATGCTTCAGTCTAGAAAGATTGTATATCTAGAAAGATTGTATATTTCTAAGAATTTGTTCACTTCTTCTAGGTTATTGAATCTAGTGGTGGATAGTCTTTCATAGTATTGTGGTATAATTCTTTGTATTTCTGTAATATCAGTTGTAACTTCTCTTTTAATTAATTTTTTTTTTTTTTAAATCCTCACCTGAGGACTTTTCCATTTTTTGTTCAGATAGAGAGGGAGGGAGAGGAAGAGAGAGAGAGAGAGAAACATCAACGTGAAAGGGGCACATCGAGTGGCTGCCTCCTGCACAACCCAACTAGGTCCAGGGATGAATGGCAACTGGGGTACGTGCCTTTAGCAGGTACCGAACCCGGGTCTCTCTGGACTGCAGGCTGACGCTCTAACCACTGAGCAAAACTGACCAGGGCGGGAACTTTCTTTTTACTATGCTTTTTGGCGCATCTCAGCTTCCTTTACCAGGCTCTGCTGGGGAATATGGGGCAGAAGAGGCAATTTTACAATCTTGTGACTCTGCTCCCCTTCTAGTAATGGCTTTCAGCACCTGCTGTGTTGTTTTAAGCTTCCCAGCTACCTCTACCCAGCTCCATTGCAATGGGGAGGAGGAAGGAAGATGCTAGGTTCCAGATTATAGTATGAGGGCTGCAGCTGGACTTCTCTGCTCCTGTTCTCACTGGAGGCTGGAGCTGCAGTAGGTGGCAAGCTGAGTTCGCTGCCACAGCACCTATCCTCCCCATTGCCCTGCCTTCTCTACTCATTCCAATATGCCCACCTTCAGATGTCCCAATTCATGGAACTTCTAGGCATGTTTATGTGTTGAGCAGGAGATCCTTTGTTGAGTCATAGTTGTCCAACTTGTTGTAAGTTTAAGGGAAGAAACAATGAAGTCTTCATGCCATGCTGCTATTACTTTCACATTGAATTTACAGATTATTTAGGACTTATTTTTATAACAGCTTAATGTAAAATAAATTATAATTAGAAATGTTTTTATATATCTTTCTATCATTTTCCTTCTCTTAAGCTCCCCAAGTAAGTTTGCATTTTATTCATTAAGCTTATTCCAAGAAATACGTTTTCTGTGCTTTTTCTAAGTGAGAGATCTTTCACTATAACTTTTTAATGTTTGTAAAGTAGAAAATTAATGACTTTAAAAAAATTGATTTTAGTGAGAGGAAAGGGGAGAGACAGAAAGACACAGAGAGCCCTGGCCGGTTTGGCTCAGCAGTTGGAGCGTCAGCCTGCGGTCCAGAGAGACACAGGTTTGGTTCCCACTAAGGGCACGTATCTCAGTTGCAGTTTGTCCCCCGCTCTGGTTGGTTTGTGTGGGTGACAACCACTCGATGTGTCCCTTTCATATCAATGTTTCTCTCTCTCTCTCTCTCCCCCACTCTGACTGAACAAAAAATAAAAAAATTTCCTTGGGTAGGATAAAAAAAAACAAAGACACTAAGAAAGAGAAACATCAAGCAGTTGCCTCCTGCATGTGCCCCAACTGGGAAATCAAACCCACAACTTGGGTATGTGCCCGGACTGGAACCCAATCCACCACCTTTTGGTGTACCAGACAACACTCCAACCAACCGGTCACACTGGTCAGGATGAAAATGAATGATTTTTAAGCAAATTTATTTTGTAATCATCTATTTTGTCAAAATTGCCTATTGTTTCTATTTTCTGTTGAGTCATTTGTCTTGAGTTTTCTGTGTATCTTCTGCAAATAATAATTTTGCTTCCTCCTTTCAATCATTATATCTCTTATCTCTTTGTCTTGCCAATTTGTATTGTCTAAAGCAGAGATGGGCAAACTTTCTCTATAAAAGTCCAGGTAATACTGTATTGTGGGCTTTATCACATACAGCCTCTGCAACAACCATTTAATTCTGCAACTGTAGTACAGAAGCAGCCATAGACAATATGTAAATGATGGGCAATACTGTGTTTCAATAAAACTTTATTTACAAAACCAGAAAGTTAGTCTACAGGTGGCAGTTTACTGACCCTGGTCTAAAATGCAAATTATGTTACATAATGATGGTGATGGTGGGTACTTTGTCCTGTTCACTTTAAATAGAATGTTCTTGTCTTTCATTATTAAGCATACTGCTAGTTTTGATTACAAATATACATATACGCACAAAGCTTCAATAATGTTAAAGAAATATCCACCTTATCCTATTTTCTCTAAAAGTATTTATTAGGAATATTGTTTATTTTAACCACCTTTTTAAAAAAAACTACTGAGCTTTGACATCTTTGATCTATATATATAGCAAGTTATGTTAATATATTCCTTAA
This sequence comes from Molossus molossus, assembly GCF_014108415.1. Lineage (NCBI taxonomy): Eukaryota > Metazoa > Chordata > Mammalia > Chiroptera > Molossidae > Molossus > Molossus molossus. Next base: position 85,550,272 of record NW_023425349.1, read on the forward strand.
GAGGAAACCATTCTTATACTTTTGGTATAAAACTCACCCAGTTTTGGTTCATAATGCTTTTGATATGTTCTATATTACTGAATTATTTTTTTAAATAATCTGTGTATGATTTTTATACTGATATTCAGAAATGAGAGTAGTTTTTAGTATATTATTCTAATTTGTCATGTTATGATATTAGTATTTTGCTGGCTTCATAAATGTAATTTGAAAGCCTTCTTTCTTTTTTTTGTGGTATGTGCCCCTAGTGGGAACCGAACGCGGGACTCTCTGGTCCACAGGCCGACACTCAACCGCTGAGCCAAACTGGCTAGGGCTCAAAGCCTTCTTTCTATAGAAATATTTTTATGGGTAGGACTTACCTATTTATTGTAATTTTAAGCAAATTCACCTATGAAATCATAGACATTTTTCTAGGGAAAACTCTTTATTTCTTCCATGCATATCATTTATTTAGGTTGTCTAGTAAAAGTTCTTCTGGTATCAATTTTTGATGATTCATATGTTCTTAGAAAATCATTTATTTTGCCCAGATTGTCAAAATCATTTGCTGAAAAGTTCACAAAGTACTATTTGTGATTCTTTTCATTTCCTCTACATCTGTTGTTATTTGTCACTTTTATTTCTAATCTTCTGTATTAGTGAGTTCTTCTCCCCACTCTTTTAATTAAGCTAGCCAATGTTATCTCTGTTTTATTGGTTTGGCCAAAAAATTCAACTTTTGTACACATTTATCAATTCTGGTTTTTGTTTTCATGCGTTCGCATTAATTCATGTCTACTTTGACCTTTATTTCTTCTGTATTCTTTAGGTTGATTTTATTGTTATTTTCTAACCTCTTGAGAAGTGATATTCAGCTATAAATTTTTCATGAAGGACAATTTTAGTGACACCCCACAGATTGAGCTATATGGTGTTTTCATTTTTTTTCTAGATATTCTGCAGTTTAGATTTAATTTCTTCTTTGACACAAAGGTTCAGAGAAGGTTTTGGGTGGGGAGGTATTACTCCTCCTCTATTTTATTTCCTAATTTTATTATTTTATTGCACTGAGGTCAGAGATGGTTTTATTTCTACTTTTGAGGAACTCATTGACATTTTTAGTAAGTCCTCAGATATGATTATTTCCATAAATGTTCCATGAACTGTGAGTATTTTTTAAAGCAGACACACGTTACATTTTCTTTCTAAGATCACTGCAAAGTTGTTTCTGCATTATTGGTTTCTTAGGAGCAGGAGACCTATGTTATTCATGTTTGTATCTGTAATACCTGGTACCATGATTGGTACACAGTTTTTGTTCAGTAAGGGACTGTGGAATGAATGAATGAATGAATGAATGCTGCCTGTACCAATGGGTTTATTTTTCTGGGGTTAATTGGCTCTAGACAGTTTCTCCTCATACTACCATAAGACTGATGGACTACTAAACCATTTATTCATAGGGATCTACAGTAAAAAGAGTTAAAATAAAAATGTTAAAACGGGCTTTGATATGTTGGTTGTTAAAAAGGTGGCTGTATAATCTTTTTTCTTTTTTTTAATCCTCACCCGAGGACATTACTCCACTTTTTTGTTCAGATAGAGTGGGAGGGAGGGAGGGAGGTAGGAAGGGAGGGAGGGAGAGAGAGAGAGAGAGAGAAACATCGACGTGAAAGGGACACATCGAGTGGTTGCCACCGGCACGACCAACCAGGGCCGAGGACAAACTGCAACCGAGGTACGTGCCCTTAGTGGGAACTGAACCCGGGTCTCTCTGGATTGCAGGCTGATGCTCTAACTGCTGAGCCAAACTGGCCAGGGCTATAATCTTTTTTCTTAAATGTCTTCTCATCTGCTCATTTTATACTCATATTTTAAGGTTCAAGTCCTGATTCACCCATGAAATCAGGCTATCTGATTTCACTGAGTCTCTGCTTTCTCTACTCTTGTGACCTTCATTGACCAGACTCATTTGGGATGTGATCTCAAGAGTCTTACACTGTTATCCAGATCTCATGTGTCTCTTGTCTTTCTGGCAAAACTACGTAAGCTTATTAAGTATCTTACATTCCTTTCTATCCTACAATGTACTCAGGAGAGTGTTAAAAAATTCATGCTGTATCACATGAGAATAGTTCAGATTAACTAGTATCTTGGTTAACATTCTACCACATCATGGTTTTGTGACCTTAGCTATGTAATTTCAGTTTCCTATAAGGGCACACTAAAGACCTTTCAAAGCTTAAGAAATGCAACAGTTTTGTCATATATCTGATTCTACAAAGGAGAGAGAGAAGCGACCACATTAAGAGAGTAGCATAAAACATATGTCCAGTTGGTCAAGCAACAACAGTACCATGGTTCTACACAGAAGTCGGCAACTGCCCTGCTCCATGGGTTCTTTCTCTTGCATCCTTCAAATGTGGCCATCTTCAACTCACGCTCCTCCTTCTTGCTCTACTCAAAGAACAGTAACGGTCACTAACGTGTCTCTCAAATCTGCTCCCTCTGGGCCTGCCTCTCCAGAGAAGCTATACATAGCTAACTCTGTTAGACATTGTACACACAGATACACAATGGACCTTTGAGTGTTGTGCTGGTTGCTCACATTCAGTTCACTTAAGCTCAACCTGGACTTCCCTGCACCTCACCCTGAAAACATTCCTTTTCCTGATGTTTCTATTTGTGTTAGTGGCCTCGGCATTCTCCTCAGAGCCATCTTTGGTCCCATCCTCTCCCTCAACTCCCACATTCAACCTGTTGTCAGGCCATCAAAAATCTACCTAGCCACCACCTGGAATCCATTCTTCCTCTACTATTCCCATTGTTACCACCCTGCTGGTAACACCATCCCCTTGTTAGAAACACTCTAATTGCTTCATAACGAACTGGTTTCTATATGATTCAATCTCCCTATACAACACTGCCAGATTAATCTTTCTACAGTGCAGTTCGACACTACAAGATTGTTTAACTGCCTATCATGTCTCTATGTTGTGTTAATTAACGAATCGATCAACCAACAAATCAATCACAAGTCTATGTCTTTTCCAAAACACTACGATAAAGGGCTTAGAGAGAGTCATTAGGAATAGCAGACTTGCCTTCAGAACGGCTCTGAAGTAAAACTGGATTAATTTTCTACCTCTGTAACAGACTACCTATGTGCAAATTAGTTAACCATTTGCAGATTCTTCAATTGAAAAAAAAAAGGCCAATATTAATAACGGTTAACATTTAATGAATACTGATTATACCCCAGGTACTATGCTAAGTGATTTATATATATTAAATAACTTTAATCCTCAATCATCCCTATGGGGTAGATAGTGATTTGATCCTCATTTTTCAGATGAGGATACTAAGGCCCACTGAGTGTATATACCTTGCCCAATGTGCCACTAATAGTAAATGGTGGAGTTGAGTCTTGAACTCAGGTCTCTAACACCAGAGATATTTGGTGAAGTTTTTTTTTTTTTAATTGAATTAGATTTTACATATAATAGAATGAACAGATCTTAGACAGTTTGATGGGTTTCAACTACTGAATACACACAAGTAACCATTATCCAAATCAAGACACAGAGCATGCCCATTACCTGGAAAGTTCCTTCATGCCTTGTTCCAGTCAGTCCCACCTCCATCCAAAAACAACTACTGAGTTCCAGCACATAGATTAACTTTGCCTGTTTTTGAATTTCATAGAAATGAAATCATATGATATAGACTCTTTGTTGTTTTTTGTTTTTGGTTGTTAATCCTCACTTGAGCATATTTTTCCATTGATTTTTAGAGAGTGGGAGGGAGTAGGAAAGGGAGAGCAACATCTGTGATTGATTGCCTCCTGCATGACCCCAACCAGGGCCAGAGATCAAACCTGCAACCCAGGTATGTGCCCTTGACCAGAATTGAACCCATGACCCTTTGATTCACAGGCCAACACTCTAACTGCTGAGCCAAAGCAGTCAGGGCTGATATGTATTCTTTTGTACCTGGTTTCTCTTGCTCAACATAATGTTTTTGACAATCATGTTATTGTGTCATTATAAATAGTGTGCATTTTTATTATTGGGTAGTACTTCATTGTACTAATTTACCACAATGTATTTATTCATTTACCTATTAATAGGCATTTGGGTTTCTTCCTCTTTGGGACTACTAAGAATTAGGCTGCTATAAATACTTCTGTACAAGTCTTTTTGTGGATATATTTTCATTTCTTTTGGTTCAATTCTTCAGTGTGGGGTTGCTAGGTCATATGGTGGTGTGTTTTTAACTTTATAAAAAACTACCAAAAGGTCTTCTTAAGTGGCTGTACCATTTTATACTTCCACCAGCAATGGATGAGAGTTCCAAATGCTTGCTGACATTTGATAAAATAAAATAATATCTTATTTTAGCCAATCTTACCAACTCATTAGCCATTCTTATGGGTATAAATGGCAACTCAAAGTGGTTTGAATTTAATTTCCCTGACAATCAGTGACTGATTTTTATGCCTTTTCATGTGCTAGTTTGTAAATCTTTTTGTATATATGTATGTGAAGTGACTACTTAAGACTTTTACCATATTTTATATCAGGTTGTCTTGTTTATATATTCTTAATATAAGTCCTTTGTAATGTGAGTATTTTTGTCTTAATCTATGGCTAATATATTTGTTTTCAAAAATACATACTCAGAACTTTAAAATTTATTAATTTTATCATTTATGGCTAATGCTTTATGTCGTAAGAAATCTGTAGTACTCTAAAGTCATGAAAATATATTATATTTCCTTTCATGAAGTGAGGTAGAGATTAAGGTTCATTTATTTTCATAGTGATATCTAGTTTTTTGTTTGTTTGTTTTTTAAGCTCCATGCTCCTCCCTGATTTCCCTTGGCATTTTTGTGAAAAACCATTTGACCATATATGTACAGTCAGTTTTCAGATTCTATATTCTGCTCCACTGATCAATTTGTCATTCTATGGAAATACCACCCTGTGTTTAGCTCCTATTGTTTCTAAGAAGTGGTCTGCCATCATCTCTACTATTGTTCCCCTGAATGCAATGCGTCCTTCTTTTTTTTTTTTTTATTGAGTTTTAGAGAAAGGAAGAGAGAGAGAGAGAGAGAGAGAGAGAGAGAGAGAGAGGGAGACATTGATGAGAGAGAACATTGGCCACTTCCTGAGGATTGGGCCCACAACCTGGGCATGTGTCCTGACTAGGAATCTAACTGGCGACCTCTTGGTGCAGGGTTGACGCTCAACAACTGAGCCACACTGGCTGGGCGTAATGTGTCCTAATTCATTTGAGTTTTAGATTTTCTATTTATCTTTGATATTTAGCATTTGACATGACACACTTACATGTAATTTTGTTTGTAGTTTGTTATCCTGCTTTAGGTTTGGTGAGCATCCTAGATCTATGGGTCAATTTCTTTAATAAATTTAAAAAAATTCTTGGCCATTATTTCTTTGAATCATTTGTTTATGCATTCTCTCTACCTTCTCTTCCTGTGACTCCAACTGCGTATGTGTCAGATCACTTGATAATGCTCTATAATTCCAAGATATTCTGTTCAGTGTTTTCATTCATTTTTCCCTATATGATTCATTTTATTTTATTTCAGATAAATTCTACTGACTTGTTTTCAAGTCCACAGATCCTTTCTCCTTTGTGTTTAGTCAGTTCTTTATTCCATTATATCAATGTGTCGTTTATAATATTTTTCATTTTTAGACTTTTCATTTAGTTCTCTTATAGTTTCCTTTTCTGTTTTTCTGACATTCCCCATCTATTCATATACACTGGCTACCTTTTTTTATTAGCTCCTTTAACATACTTATCATAGTTATTTTAAAGTCCTTGTTTGCTCATCCCAACATTTGGGTTTTCTATGGTCTGATGCCAATGACTGATATTTTTTCCTTGACTTTGGGTCCTGTTTCTTCCCATTTATTTCCCCTCCCTCCCTCCCTTCCTTCCTCCCTCCCTCCCTCCCTCCCTTCCTTCACTCTTTCCTTCCTTCCTTCTTTTTCCTTCTCATTTTAAAAAATTATATACTCAACTGAGGATAAAAGAAAAAACTTAAGTAGACAATATGTATCCCAGGAAAAAGTATGTCCCATCCTTCATAAAGTCAAGTCAATATAACCTGTAGTCTAACTACGGCTTGGTTTTGTTGCAGTATTAGTTTGATTCAGTTTACCACTAGCTTCAAAAAGTTTTGAGGGTGGGATATTTAGTATTCTTTCAGTAGAGACAATTCTGAGAAGAATTAGATGTGGGCATTATCATACAAATATTTTAAAGCAGCTGTCATAAAAAATGCTTCTCTACTCAATTAAAAATTATCTTGAAACAAATAAACAATAGAAAATCTGCGCAAAGAAAGGGAAGTTATAAAAAGGAACTATTGGAAATTATTGAGCTGAAAAATGCAATAACTGGAATAAAAACACTCACTGGATGGAATTGGCAGTAAAATGGAGATAACGGAGGATAGACTTCAGTGAACTTGAAGGCAGATCAATAAAATTTACTCAGTTTGAACACAGCAAAATAAATAGATAAAAAATAAACATCTCTGGGAAAATAACAAAAGATATAATATTTATATCATCAAAGTCTCAGGAGGAGAAAGAATATGAAACTAAAAAAGTACTCAAAGAAATAATGACCGAAAACTCCCCAAGTTTGGCAAAAGACATAAATCTATAGTTTCAAGAAGTTTAATGAATCCCAAAAGGAATAAATCCAAAGAAATCCATACCAAGAGACATCACAATTAAACTTCTTCATATCAAAGAGAAAGACAAATATTGAAAATAAGAGAAAAATGACACATTATCTATAAAGAAATAGCAATTTGAATGACAGTGGTTTTCTTATCTGAAACAAACCATAAAGATTAAAAAGAAGTGGCATAATATTTTCAAGTGTTAAAAGAAATGTTAACCCAGAATCCTATATATCATGAAACTAGACTTCAGAAATAAAGGGGAAACAAAGACAATCTCAGGTTAAGAAAAATTAAGATAATTTTTTGCTAGCATATATACTCTTAAAGGATGGCTAAAGTAAACTCTTGCAACAAAAAGAAAATAATAGAAGAAGGTTGGGGCATTCAGAAAGAAAATAAGAATAAAATGGGTAAAAAAAAAAAGGAAATATAATGAAATATCATTCATCTCATGGGTTTCTTTAATCATATTTTATGATTGGAGCAGAAGTTTTAATACTGTCTGATTTAGTATTCAGTATATATAGTGAAAATACTTAAAATATATTTCAAACTGGAGAAGGGTAAAGAGATCTTAAATGTAAGTTTTCTGTGCTTCAGATAAAGGAGTAAAATGTCAACAACAGTAGGCTATGATTAAGTTACATATGTAGTTGGTATCACTTAGAGAAATCGCTAAGGAAACTATAAAAATGATATACTGTAAATGTCAACGTATTTAAAATATTATAGTTAATCAAAATTTAAGGCAAGAAAAATGAAACAGAGAAACAACAGAGTAACAAGCATAAAACAAATAATAAAATGGAAGATTAAAGCCCTGACATATCAATAATTACATTAGATGTAAATGGTCTAAATATACCAATTACAAAACAAAAACCCAACTCAACTGCAGAAAAAACTGTCTACAAAAACTCACTTCAAACACAGCAATGTAAGTAGATTGAAAATAAAAGAGTAGAAAAAGGGGTGGAATAAAAAAGCAGGAATAACTATATTACTCCCTCCTCCCTCCCCCTTCCTCCCTTCCACTCTATCTAAAATTCAATGGAAAAATGTCCTCAGGTGAGGATTAACAACAACAAAAAAAGTAAAAGTCCATGAAGCAAAATCTGATAAAGCCGAAAGATTAAATAGTAAAATCCTGAACTGCAGGTGGTTATTTCAACACCCTGCTTTTAGCAATTGATAGAACTACTATACAGAAAATCAGTAAGCATCTGGAAGAACTTACCACCACCATAAACCAAGAATATCTAATCTGACATTTATGCAATACTCTACCCAACAACAGCAGAAGACATATACTTTTCAGGCACCCATGGAACATTCACCACAACGGACCCTGGGTTGCAAAAAAAAATTTAAAAATGTGAAAGAACAAAAATCATACAGAGTATATTCTCTAACCATAATGGAATAAAACTAGAATTCAATAAGAGAAAATCTCTAAACATGTAGAAATTATATAATACATTTCTAAATAACCCATGGGTCAAAGAGGAAGTCTCAAAGGATTAAAAAACACACGAACTAAGTGAAAATGAAAATATGAAAGTGTGGGATGTAGCTAAAGAACTAGCTGAGAAGCAAATTTATAGCACTAACTGCTTATATTAGTAAAGAGGAAAGATCTCAAATAAATAGTTTAAGTTCCTATTTCCAGAAACCAGAAAAAGAAGAGCAAAATGAAATCACAGCAAGCTTTAGAAAATACTAAAGATCAAAGAAACTAAAAACTGTCAAAACTCGACATTAAAAATTAGACAATCCAATTAGAAAATAGGCAAGAGATATGCACTGAGATTTCAATGAAGAGAATATACAGTTGACAAATAAGCACATGAAAAGATATTCAACACTGTTAGCCTCTGGATAAATGTAAATTAAACACAATGCAATAGTACTATACATATCTATCAAGTTGGCTAAAATAAAAAATAGTGATAATTCTAAATGCTGGTGAGGACATGAAAAAACTGGGTTACTCATATATTCCTGGTGGGAATGAAAATGGTACAGCCTCTCTGGGAAATAATTTAGCAGTTCCTTTTAAAAGTAAAAATGGACTTACCATATGACCCAACAATGGTACTACCTTGTACATTTATCCAGAGAAAAGAAAACTTATTATCATATAGAAACTTCTATATGAATGTTCACAGCAGCTTTATCTATAAAAAACTACCCAAATGTCCTTCAGTGGTGAATGGTTAAACAAACTGTGGTACATCTATATCATGGAATTCTACTCAGCCATAAAGAGCAACAAACTATTGATACATACAACAATTTGGATGAAAGTATGCTGAATGAAAAAAGCTTATTTGAAAATGATACATATTGTGTAACACAATTTATATAATGTTTATGAAATAACATAATTATAGAAAAAGAGAACAGATTAGTGGTTGCTAGAGATTAGGGAGGAGGAAGAGATAGGTATAGCTGTAAAAGGGTAGGGTGAGGGAGCCTTATGGTGAGGATACAGTTAAGCATCTTGATTGTGGTGGTGATTACACGTGGTGGTAGAAGTCACATACATGATAAAATTGCATGGTTATATACACACATGCACAGAAATATGAATGCATGTATAATTGGTGAAATCTGAATAAACTCTGTGGATTGCACCAATGTCAATTTCCTGGTTTTAAAATCATACTATGGTTTGCAAGATGCTAACATTGGGGGAGGGTGGGTTATGGGTATAGGAGATCTCTGTAAATTCCTATGACTCTAAAATTATTTTTAAATATACATATATACACACACATTCATGGTCTCAATTTATTCTATGATGGATTAATATTATGTGAACATTATGGCCAAAAATGTTTAAAATCTAATTTTATGAAGAAGGGAATAAAATTCTAATTGGTTAACACTGTCACCTTAGCTGTTATGAAAAGATTTTTCTGCTCACTTTCATTTTTAATCTTCCCTTCTCATTAAATTAGTTATGTGCTACTGTAATTAAAATAATCCCCCTTTTAAGAATGTAATATTAGAAAAAAGGTGAGTTTAGTGAACAGACATATTTTCAATAGTCAGTCAAAGCAAACAACAGCTTTATAATTAGAAAATTTGCAGAATGACCATTCTATTCCCAATAAAAACCCACTGCTCACTGCCAAACAAGTGAAACATCATATTTACAATGGATTTCTCTATCGGCTTAATTTACTTAAACATGCACAGCCCTACCTTTTCTCTGAAGTTCAAGAACAGAGCCCAGCTTGCCTTCACTACTTCAAATAGTTGTGTAGAGGTCCAAGTGAGTGTGTTTGTCACTGGGCAAGAAACATAGACTGAAAAACCTCACCAATTGGTCATCTAACGTAACTTCCGTCAGAAACTCATAGAAGTGCAATAGCAATCAGACACGGTGCCTGTCCTCCTGACACTCTCAGTCTAGTGGCGACAGCTTGGTATGTTTAGCATGTTAGAGTTTACATAATTTTATTTGATCTTTGGTACAACCAATGAAGTAAGTAGTATAAGCCTCAATCAGCGGCAACAGAGGTAAGTCTTAGAAAGATCAAATGCACTGCCCAAATAAAAAGCCAGGATTTAACTCAGGGCCAGTGGCTGTTCCTCATGGAATCCCATGTTGTGTGAATTTAACTTATATGAATTAAACCATACTCATTCATAATAAAAAAGAGACTAATAATTTAAATAGTACAATAAGACAACACACATGTATATTTCATCATTGACTATATACATTAATCTAATATTACATAGTCGTATTACATGACAGATTTATATCACCGAATCCACATATATATTTTGTGGGTGCTTCAAGGGATTTTAAAGATAATAGCAACTAATGGAATTTTAGACATGGACATAATTTAAAATGTTGCCAAACAGAGAAAGACAAGTATCATATGATCTCACGTATTTATGGAATATAATGAACAAAACAGTCTGAGGAATGGGGTAGTCCCAGAGATGTGGAAGTAGGGTACAGACTGACATTCCCCAGCAGAGGGGGAGGTGGGGGAGAAATAAACCACAGAACTTATATGCATGTGTGCATGAACAACGAACATGGACAACACAGCTGGGGACAGGGCGGGGAGGGGGGGGGGAAATCAGTGGGGAAAAAGGAGAAACATCTGTAACAAAAATAAATAAATTAATTAATAAAAAAATGTTGCATAAACTCTGTGGAAAACTGACTATCCCACAATTCAACAACACTAAGGAAAAAAAACAATCTCACTATGGAAAATCAGTATAAGTCCCCTTCCTAAGAAGATCTTGTGTATCATCTTCTTTGCACTTTTCTTAATTCTAAAAGTAATACACTTGTTAAAGAAATTTTGACAAGAAAAATGCAAAGTTAGTCCACTTCAATTCTGGATTTTTTTTTTTTTAATCCTCACCAGAGGATATTTGTTAATTTTTTAGATAGAGAAGAAGCGAGAAGGAGAGGAAGAGGGAGAGAGAGAGGGAGGAAGAGAGAGAGAGAGAGAGAAACATACATCAATTAGTTGCCTTCTATAGGCCCCACACTGGGGATTGAACCTGAAACCTAAGTATGTGATCTAACCAGCAATTGAGCCCTCAATCTTTTTGGTGTATGGGATGATTCTCCAACCAACTAAGCCACTCAGCTGGGGCACAAGTTTGCTTTCTTAAACATGTAACATGAACCAGTAAGATAATCTACTTCAAGAAAATGAATAAATGCTTAGGCTTATAGACCACACGAATAAAATGGATTTGTAGCCCTTTCTGTAGGGATCAATTACATAGGTATCTTTTTTAAAGTATTACAATTGGATTTTTACCAATTCAGTTTATGGACATCTCAGGAGTGTTTACACATCCAGTAAAGCACATCTGGACCTTGGCTGTATTTTACTTGTTACTTTAAAAAGTGCCAAGGAAATCCCATTGCTCGCCACCTGTCAGATGTACATTGCTTCTGCCTCTGGGTGAGCTTGTTCATCAGACAATTCTCTATTGGTCTGACCCTTGTGTTCCATCCAGACCTCTCACTTTTCCACAATGCTTTGCAGTTTTAATTTTCACCAACACTTTTGCTTTCAACTGTACTAACCTCAGGTTGTGCTGACACTGACCCTGGCCGCTGAGCCAATAGCGTGCACGTGGATTTTATGACAGGTCAGTTGTTTGTTACTGAGCAGAGAATGTGTTTCCAATTTTCTGGCACTGCCCTGATTTTATACAATGAGATCCTTTTCAAGAAAGGTAACTCTTTCATTGAATATACAGCCAAACTTATTTAATTTTTATGCTTTTGTAAGACTTTTCATAGAAAAACCTTTTGCAAATCAGAAAAAAAATGTTCAGGCCAAATATTCCGATGTTCAGTAGCAAAATATGATTACTGTACATGTATTTTACCCACTCGAGCTCTTAACAGAAATAGCTAGAGGACTATTGACAAATTTTAGCTTGTGACAGAGACCTCTGCTCAGCAAAATCCACCTTCTTCTCTCTTGTAGCGGGACTCCCAGTGTTAGGCTGTATCTCCCAGCTTCCTCTGGAGTTAGGAAACTCGACTGAGTTTTAACCAATAGAATGTGAGCAGGAAAAATGTTAGCCCAGCTCATAAAAACTTCCTATGTGTACTCCTCCAAGCTTTCTCCCCTTCAATCGCCTGGATGTCAGCAGATAACTAATACAAGATATTTTTCCATTTTAAGTAGAAAATAATAATTGCAGCAAATATTAATATAGTATCTACTTCGTGCTAGTTCCTGCTTTAAGATATACATGCATTAATTTTATCTTAATAACCCTGTGAGATACATACTAAATTTATATTGTCCCCACTTCTCAGATGAGGAAACTGAAGTACAGGGAAGTTAAGCGACTTCCCCAAGATCACACAGCTAACAACTGGCAGGGCTGCGGTTAGAGTCCCAGCTCCAGGTTTGTGCTCGGTGCTATGCTGCCTCCATTATACTCGAATTATTTTCAGATTGGCAGCATGTGTTTCATATTTTGTGATAACTCTAACTTAGCCTAAATATGTGTTCATAGAAAGTCCTCACTGGCCAACAGAATCTCATCTTCATCTTTCCCAGCAGTTAAGAGGGGGTTCCACAAAGAATTCCTTGCAAACTCATTCTTCAGCTGGTAGAACAGCTATCTTAGGTTTAAATTTCAAAGCCTCACTGAAGCGTCATTGTGCTTAATTATTCATTCATTAACAATTTTACCTGCTAATAGACAGAAGAAGACATAAACAGCATCATTAAAAATATCTCAAGGGTTCCTCCTCTCCCCATCTCTCTCCTGACCAGGTTTGTGGCCTGCCTGGTGCTGATGAGAACAGAGGACCATCAGGGGGATGCAGGCAGTGCTTTGCATTTCAAAGCAGATGAGCAAGCTCTAGGGATATTTCTCCTGAAATTCCAAAGTGGAGGCACTGCAGGAAGTGACCCCGTCTTGGGGTGTAGTCCTGAGGAATGAAGTGGTGGCCAGAAGTCTGCCATAGATCCCAGCTTTCAGAACCTCTTCCTGGGACAGAGGCCCTGTTGATACGCATCATTCTCACCTTCTCCACATGGCCCTCCGTGTGTCAGATAATATTTCTCTGATTGCTAACTCAAAACTCAACTCACGTTTCATATTTTAAATAAATGTTTTCTGCTATCAATTCAAGCTGCTTCACAGAAGTATGCCAGAAGTATACTTATGTTAGTATATGCTAGATATACTTATGCTAGATAAACATTTTTTAGAAATAACTCTCTTATTTCTATAACTTCATTATGCTCATATGCAATGATCCATACTCATAAACAGTATTTCACACCATTTTTGAACTGGAATTGGAGTAATTAAAAAGCACGTGGGTGAAAAATATGGCCCGAGTTGAAAAATTAACCAATACAACTCTCTACTTTAACAACTCAAAGGGTAGCTGGAAAGGCTACTGGCTTTACTACCAGAGGAAATAAGTAGGACAATAAAGGCTAAATATTGAGACTACTAATCAAAACCTTAATGCATATTTAATAAAACTTCGAATTACTGGCAGCCTATTTTCCTCTCCTGGGCCTGGGAAATATTTATGGATGAAATTTTCAGATAAGAATTCATCCTTGACCTTCTTTCCTACACAGGTAAAAGGCACAAATTCAAGTTTGGCAGGGATATCACAATAACATAGTTGCCCTGTTTAAAAAAAAAGAAAGAAAGAAAAATACTTATTAAAAGGTCAATTCAGCAGAGCAAGTCTGCCTTATGTATCTTGCAATTCGTTAGAGCTCAAAATCTTCTGAATGCCTTTTGGACCCTTCAAAAGCATGTGGAGGTTTCTGTCTCTGGTTTTTAAGTCTTGGCATGTGTTATCGGAGACGTAAGAGCTTTCCCACGGCTCCTTCGTTCATCATACTGAGTTTCTAGAAGGTTGGACCAAGCCATATTTTTTCTGGCCTTTAACAACAACAACAAAAGCTAGAAAGAGAAAGAGAGGGGAAAAAAAGACTTCAAAAAGGAAGAAAGACAGGAAAAAAAAAAAAAAAGAAAAAAACAGAGTCCACATGTCTTAGGACACAGTGAATTCTTTGAAATTGAATGGAAGCAGCAATATCGTCCAATCATCTAAGGGTGCCATGGCTTGATGAGTCAACATTTGAAAAGTGTTTGAAAGTTCTTAGATGAAAAACCACAGATCTGCATAAAGTATTATTATTAAAAAAAATAACTCAATTTTCCTGTGGTTATTTTTAAAAACATTTTGTTGTTGTTGTTGTTGCTGTTTGTAACCAATTTAAAATTAAAATAAAAACCACCAAATGTAATCTTGTAATGTTCTTGTAGAAGAACATTAAATCGTCAGTACTTTCTGGGATTGAAAACAGGGAGAAGGTGGCTAAGCAAGGCTTTTGAGAATGCTCAAGGTGCTGCCTGGATGGTCATATTAAAGCGCTGTCTAATAATATACTTAAAATGTTTACAATCATATTTAATAAACTCTAACAAGAACATTTCTACCTTTTTTTCTACTGAGTTTTAAAAGGAACCCGTAGCCCTAGCTGGTTTGGCTCAGTGGTTAGAGCATCGGCCTGCGGTCCAGAGAGACCTGGGTTCGGTTCCTGCTAAGGGCACGTACCTCGGTTGCAGTTTGTCCCCGGCCCTGGTTGGTCGTGCAGGTGGCAGCCACTCAATGTGTCCCTTTCACATCGATGTTTCTCTCCCCCCCCCCCCCCCCACTCAATCTGAACAAAAAAATGAAAAAATGTCCTCGGGTGAGGATAAAAAATAAAAATAAAATAAGAGGAACTCGTATTTCTCCACAATCACAAAATAAAACATAATTCTCTCATAACCTTTACATGCTCCTTCTTTTAAAGAGAAGATGGATTCTACCTCCAGACTTCCAGGCTGCAGGCAAGAAGGAAAGTACTCAGTCAACTACGAACAGTCCACTCACTCTCCATCGAGTAGGACATCTCTCTCTTACTGAGCGCAGTGGCTATGACTGGACTGAACCATGTTGGGAATATCCCTTTACTACCTAAAACTTTCTAGAGCATACTGAAGAAACAGAGAATAAGATCTTACTGCTTCAAAGAAGCTACTCCAAACTATACTAAGCCTTTTTTCAACCTTTATTAAGTTAATATATTAACTATGTAAGTATAATCAGTAGAATAAAAAAACCATTTTTTCCTCTATGGTCCACAAATAACTGCTCAGCTTCTCCAAGCTGATGAATTCTTATGAACAAACCAGATATGAAGGGTAAGAAAAGTGAAACCAAGAACAGCGATGTCCCCCCTTCTTTGTTCCTTCTTCTAACTTGGCCAAAGTCTGGAGCTCTTTCTCAGAGTTATCTCCTAATTGCCCAGGCAATTGTAATTTATTAAGTTATACTCTGGCTCCAAAGATGTCAGTCAGGTGCGCCCCGATGTGACGAGAGGAAGACCACACCACACAGATGTTAATTCCAAAGAGTTCCAGAATCAGAACTTTAAGATCCTATTTTTGGTCAAAAGGTATAATGCCTTCTTTCATATTCTTTCAAATTAGAAAAATAAAAGTAGAGGTTTGGGGAAAGCATTCAAGTATTTTAGCAGGGAGTTTTCTCCTAAGTTTCCTTTGGCTACCAAGCCAAAGCATTTTGACAGATAATTGGACTAGAAACAGTGCCCCTGGAAACCATCAGTCGGCATTCCCACCCATTAATTAGGTGATTCATTTTCATCTTTTCTCCTCCCCATTCTCTGCCCCCCGCCCCCATTTCCCTTTCCAACCCTTTCCTTGTTGGCTTTTTTTTTTTTTGGATCAACTACACTTCTGCTCTCCTCCTCAATCTATTTATTTGTGTTAAAACTCACTGCCCCTGGATGTATTTCCTGTTCTTATTGCCTCTCCTGGCCTCTGGGTTCCTCTCTGACAAATCCGCCTGTCTTGCTACTTAACCTCCCTGGAGAGACCTTAACCATCTTGCAATGAGAAACCCCTGGCCTGACTGCTTCAATTTCCAGTGATTTTTATTCCCCTTAACATTCTGTGGCACCAATGGCTGGTACCACACAATTAGCACTTTATTGCTGTTAGATAATCTTTCCTGTCTTTTCTTTCCAACTGAGTAGGCAGATACTCAAGGACAGGGATTAGTAGTAAGTCTACGTCTGGAAAAACATACCGTATAAATTTAACAGATAAGTACTGATTGGGTAGGATGGTGGACACATACCATGAAAATAAGTTATAGCCATGTTTGGGAATAATAGGATTTGAAATTAAATGAGTTTTAGATATTTAATTTATTTTACTCATGAATATAGGAAACACATGGGAATAATAGGCTAAATAGCAGAATACAGATCTTTTGCCTCAAAGAGCCATTTCTATTGCTTTGTCAGTTAGTGAGCCAATATTATATGGAAGTGATGTTTCAAAATTCCTCCTGGAGGTTCTGAGTATATGAACTCAGGAGCCCTGGTTTTGAGCCCATTTCTGCCATGAGTGATTCGAATAACCACGACTAGGTCAATCTGGGCTTCAGTTTCCTTCAGTTTCCAAAATACCAAGGCAGGGGTTGGACAGAAGAACAAAACAGAAACAAGGGTAAAGATTTAGCACCCTCATTTAGATCTTTCTGAGGAAGTGTGAGTGTTTACCCTGCTATCCCCCTGTTTTAGACATATGCCCCACTTGGAGGATCACTTATTCAGATACCCAGGGAAATAAGACCTAGAGAAGAAAAGAAAAAGATGAAATGGAAATTCTACGTGCTACTTTTATTGTCAGAACCATTTATTTCCTATGGATATTATGTTGGACTATAAAAAAACTAGTAGGTAAAATCTTCAACCCTTCATATTTCTTATTATTCTATGAGATTAAAAAAAGGGGGGAGCTAACTGATCTTCAGTACCAGCAAACATCAGATAAGCAAAATACTTTTAAATCTGGAATGATCGGGGTTGATAAGGGATTGCAGAAATTCAAGTGTACTGGAATGCCAACTTGACACTCCAGTGTTAGTAGAAACAGTACATGCCAGAGCTACTTTCGTAAATCAAGCGATCTCTGTGGTAAAGGAAAAGGGATCAAAATACCAAGACGAGCATGCCTTTGGCTTGAGGTATGTGTCACGTTTACCGTGGTTGAGAAGATTGAAATCAGCCAGCATTAAGGAAGGTGCATATGTGCCCCACTCAAATGTCAGGAAGTTTGAAAATTATGCCATCAACCCAGAGAGGCTCCTGGGCAGATGATAAATAAAGGACACATTTGAAACAGAAAGGCTGAGAAGTAGCCAAGGCCTGGAGACAAAGTGATCACTTGAGCCGTGGCATTACCTGTGCCGATGGTGAAGACAGCAAAGCTAAAGATAGCAAGATGAATCAAGGTCATGTGAAAGGACTGCAGTGAGGGAGGAGAAAGGTTGCTGACACAGACTCAAAACTATGGTGTCAGGGTGGGGCATCGGAATGCACTCCAGGGTACAAACCTTTTTCAAGAATGGAATTAGGAGTCACACCCATGTTTCAGAAGAGTTGGGGCGGAAGGCCAAGGGGGATGGAGGAAAAGAGGAACGGCCAACCATGGGCATTGAGAAAGGGCACCAAACTGCTGGAGCAGTGGGCTCTGGCCTCACCCAATCTGGGCACAGAGAGGTGGGTGATGGGTGGACTATGCTTCAGAAGGCCAGCCAGCCACAGACTGACCTCAAGTAGGGCAGTGATCCTTTGAGGTCAAAGGCGGGTCTGTAAAAACCCAAATCATGGTGACTTTTTAGTTTTTCTGGCTCTTACTTAGAAACCACATAACCACTAACATTCTACTTCTTTCCCCACTGAGCTGACCCCACATCCAACTAATATATTCCCTCCCCACAAAAGTCACAGCATATATCCAGTCATTACCCTGTGCCAAGCACCAGTGGTGATTCTTGTTTAAGGCAGGGCTGAGGTTGCAGCTAAACTGTGGCGTCAGCAAGCTTGGTTTACTGGAGTGTGTCAAGAGCCCTGCCTCCATGGCCACATCTGGGGTCCAATCCCAGCCCTCCCATTACCAATTCTGGGACCCATTTTAATGTCTTCAAACTTTCCTATCTATAAAATGATAAATATCTATTTTGCAAGGTTGTTTTGTAGACTGAATGGGATTTGAATGTGTGTAAAGCACTTAGCTTGTGCTTGGTATTCTGGAAATGGAAGTGATTATTATTAATCCTCTGTACTCTTCTTCTTAAAAAAAAAATCATTTTTTGACTGTTTCCTCTTTCTTTTAAAAAAGTACATGGCCTCAATCCCTTCTCCTGCCCAAGTGCCCAGTGCCATTATCAGGCCCGATGTTTCCTGTTAGGAGAGAAGTCAATTTCATAATGTCACGGTATCAAAAGGGAGACACAATATTACAGACTCTAATGGGGCTGGGCAATGATTACATAAAAGATTAATTAGTGGAGAAATATTCACAGCAGACAGATAAGCAGTCAATCATTCATTCTGCTTCTAGGTAAGCTGAGCCTTATCTGGCTTTGATTCTACATCCCTACATGCTTCCTTTCACACTAATCCAATCTAATCTGAAGGTAAATGATATAAATTAAAAAAAAATTACCCACCTCATTCTACGTGGCTACCCCATCACACAGCAAATGATTGCCAAGAGACACTAGTAAACTTTTCCAGTACATATTTTGTCCAGACATGAGCCGAATGGAAACTCAATGAAACAGATAAGAGTTGATGACTCAAATCTCCAAACAAAGTTTCGATTAAATAAAGGCTCAAAGGTTAATCACTGGGCATAATTTGCCCGAGCTAGAAATAAGGCATTTACTAACAATCAATGGCTCCTCAGGACCAAGACCTGGAACTTCAAAAACAGAAAATTAAACTGGCACAAAGTCTATTGCCACAGCCACACGGGCACATTCCAAAAACATACAGCTGGGTGCAAACACTGAGCTGCCCGCTGTGCACCGAGCAATCAAACACTACAAGCAACACTGAATGCGTGTTTTAAGAGCACATATGTATGAAGTAAAATAACAAAGATATGTAGGAAAATGAAAAATTGTAGCAGGTGCTGGAGGGAGGGGCGGGGAGAGGAATGACATTGGGGAAGGTAACGCAGGAAGTCCACATTGCATTTGTGATGTTTTAAGTCTCATTTGGATGATGGTTCCCCAGACACTTATTATGTAAGTCTCTAAATCTTCTTATATTTCTGAAATACTTCATACTAAAAAAAGTAAAAACTAAAAATAATTCTAAAAACTGTTGACCTGAGAGAGAAATAGTCTGTTTGACAATATTAGTGAGCAGTAATAATAAATAGGATCCAAGAAACCCTTCTATTTCACTGGTCTGAGTGGAAAGAAGCTAGGGGAGGGTTAAATTTGAGGGAGTGGAGCTGGAGGGGAGAAGGTACACCTGAAGCAACTCCTTGGCAGAGGCAGGGGGACTTATTAGCAAGGGCAACCTGGGTCAGAGCAGAGCATCAGTCTCTGGCTCATTCCTGCTCTCAAGACTTCCTAGCAGGCCAAACAGGACGAGACAAGTGAAGCAAGAAGCCCTATACCTTTCAGGATCTTCGCCTACATCGGAAGTCAGCTAAAGTATAGGAGTCCTCAGGGCCAACTTCAAGGGCGTGTGATGAGTATTACACAGGGGCCCCTGCGCCCTGTCCGTGACTTAATGTTCTACTGTCACTGTCTTGTTCTATTTGAACTTATGTTTTGTAAGTGAAAACTGACAAGACAATGGAGCAAGTTCATGAGCAGAGGGGCTGCACGCATGCGTGTGTCTGCCAGCATTTCTTGCCACCCCACCCACAGAGAGCAGTTGCAGTTCCCACAAAGAATGCCCACAATGAGGCAGAGTTCAGTGAGACTCAAAGTGAGGACAAGGTAGCTGTGTGCTGTCTAAGTCTGTGTGATGGGATTGCTGACAGCCTTGAGCAGCTCTGCTTTCCATTTGAATGTGAATTTTCTTCAAATGAAGAAGTCAAAAGCGTCCTAAGAAACACTAACAACCGAGGAGCTCTATAATATCATTTCTTATTCCTGTTACTTCCTTGTATTAGCCAGCCACTTATGATGAAAATGATGACTTAGAAGCCATGGGAAAGAAAAGGCAACCCACAGTTCCTTTTCTTTTTCCTTTTTTTATTCATCAGTACGTCAAGGGTAGAGAGTGCTGTCACAATGTGTGTGTGTGTGTCAAGAAGTGCAATAAAAACAGTGAGTGAGCTTTGTGCAGCTTCAACTCTTTTCTGGTAAGAAAAAATGTGTGTACAAGCTAATTGTTTAATTAATTTGCACTTAAAATTGGCTTTGCATCATATAAATATGATTGATATTCATACCAATAATTTAATTTAAATATTTTCTTTACTTAAAACAACATTAAATGGCAAATAAAACACATCATAAGTGGAGAGAGAGGCTGAGGAACAAAAGAGAAAAACTAGTGTGTCTTTTCCCCTGCCTTTGAATAAGGTGCCCTGCATTTTCATTTTGCTCTGAGCTCAGCCAACTATGTAAACAGTCCAGGGAATACTTAACTACCCAGTTCTCCCCCAAAGGAAGTCTGGCTTCTAATTGTCTGAAATGAGTGTTCACTTCATTGGTAGTATTTGCATTTATGGGCATCTCCTGGCCAGTGTTTTGGAAAGTGTAAAATTTGAATTTATGCTTTGAAAGAAAGAAAAGTTGATTAAGTCTGGGCCGTTTTGAAGAGCAGGAGGGACTCTACTTAGAATATATACTTCCTTTCCTGATGTTATTTGGCAATGTTTCTCACGTTCTTGTCTGACACCACTTTCCCCCAAACATCATGAAGTAGAAATGGTTACACTTTTTGGTTAAGGTACCTTGAATGCCTTTGTAAGACTGTGTTGTACGTGTGTGTGTGCTGTACACTCAGCACAGGGGAGCTCAGAACAGAACCACAGCCTCTGAAGCCTGGTTCTAGATTGTACCTGACTTCTGAGGGCTCCTCCTTGGATTCCCCGGTAGTAACAGGGGTCCCTGGTTTTATCTTTATTTATCCTTACTTAAGGCATTTCACAAACATTCCTCAAATGACTCGAAAGCCTAAGAGACATGTAATATGTAACTGGAATGACTGAAAAGTCAATGTTTTGATATGGATTTTCTCCAAGGTCAGAGAGCAGGGTCCTAGAGATCAAGGGACTCACAGGGATTCTTACTCCCGGTGACTCCCCTCCCCCTCTGGGTTATTGCGGTACACCTGGGACAGCTGGTCTGGAAGGAAGATAAAGGGCTAGCTAGGCCTCTGAACTGCTTTCCCGGGAAATGAGTGACACAGGCCTCCCGTTCTTGTTGTCATAGTAATCAATGTTAATGGATCTTGGGAATTACTGATTTTGGTCAACTGCTATACCCAGCACTGAATAATTTGTTTTTTGGAGCTTTGCAGTTTTCCTTAATAAATAATCAACAAGCCCTGGCTGGTTTGGCTCAGCAGTTGGAGCACTGGCCCTCAAACCAAAGGGTCACGGGTCCGATTCCTGGTCAAGGGCATGTACCTGGCTTGCAGTTTTTAATCCCTGGCCCCATTGGGGTTGTGTGGGAGGCAACCAATCGATGTGTCTTTCTCACATCGATATTTCTCTCTCTCTCCCTCCCTTCCACTCTATCTAAAAAAAAAATACTAATAATAAATGGAAAAATATCCTTGGGTGAGGATTAACAACAACAGCAAAATCAACAAATCCATAAATCGGTGGTATAGGCACACTTCCAGAGTGCTCTGATTGTGAGAATGGAAAACAGCCAGGAGAGCAAGGGTTGAGAAAGCAGGAAAGATTTAATAAACATGTTACTGTCCAGCCTCTCATTTTCCTGGCCAGTCTGATGTTATAGCTTTATTTGATACTTTGACATGGTTGAAATGTAAGGCAACTGGCTTAAATTACCCACCTACAGGGAAGGCAGAGCACGAGAAAAAGCCAGGTGCATTCACCAGGAGAGTGTTCTTGATGTTCTGAGTCAGAGCAGATCCTCCCAGAGATGGGGGGACCTGGTGAGGATGCTGGGGGCTGCTGACCTCGTGTCACTCCTAACTTCACACTGAGGTATTTGGAAGGGAGCATTCAGCTGTCCTAGCTTTCAAAAGGCCACGTGCCTCCCAGGCAGGAAAAAAATCAGACAGAGTAGAAAATCAGACAGAAAAATAAACCTATTTTCAGAATATGAGGTGAATTTTACCACTCTTTTAAGGTATATTCAAAAAATCTAGGCTAAGAAAGAAAGTAGGGAGGATGCCTTGGACTAAATATTTTCTTTTCCTTTACCAATGGCATGGAACAGGCAGACTTATGTGTGGACTGCTAAACTGACCTTGAAGTAACCTCTGAAAGCAAATACCCCAGTGAAACTGTTAGGAAAACCAAAATGACTAGACATTCCAGACCACTGCCACGTAGGCCGGGCTGTGCTCATGACAGCCAGCCACCTGCAAATAGCAAGTGTTTTCCAGCAGAAAGGGATGGATGCAAATATCTTCTCTGATTTTACATTAGAAATAAAATTTTACATTGGATAAAATTTTGTAAGTAATGGAGATCTAAAATAGCTCAAAATTTTAGAGAAAGGCTTTATAAGCTTGAGAGGTAGTCATAGGAAGACTTTGCTGTTTCAAATCTGAATGGTTGGAATTTAATACCTAAATCTAATCAAAATGGCAGGCTGCAGACTGAAAAGTGTATAATATAATATGAGCTAATGTGTTATTAGCTCATGTTCACTACAATGAGATTAGCTCCCAACAGCATTATAATCAGATCTTGGTATTTTGCTGGGTTAGATCTATGTTAAAGGACATGGAGCAGGAACAGGAAATAAACTTGATGTATTTCAAACCAAATTGTTGACCTCAGTAAAGTTTTTAAAAAACCCTCACATTTTATAAACTGATTGTGAATCATCAAACCCTTTGAAACCTCTTAAGTAAGCAGTCTAAAAAAAATCCATTTTGAATAGTGGTTACATTGGTGATGCTTACATTTTTAACAAACAATGAGCTTTATTTGTAAAAACCAAAAATTTGGCTTTAAAAAGCTATATATTTGATGTGTTTCGCACCAAAAATCAGCATATTCAAGTGAATGGTTTTTTAAAAATCCTCAAATTCTATAAACTGAAGTCATCAATCTCTTCTAAGGACTTTTCTTAAAATAACAATCTATAATATTCTTTTTCAAAAGGGGCTTCACTGATGCTTGTGATATTTTTAATCAACCCACACGCTTTATTTGTAAAATTTGAGACTTGGTTCACAAATGCCATGAGGCCCCGGAAGAATCGTCACAGAGGGGCCCTGCATCTCCTTTGTGCATGCAAGTTAATAAGATTAAAGCTTGAAGAATTGAATAAAACCCTGAGCTGGTTGAGATGGATGTATCACATTTCAGGGTTCCCATTTCATAACCGGCATGTCCCACATTTCATAAAATAAAACATGCTGGTGAGCTTATTTAAATGGTTCTTCAGAAATACATTGATTTCAGATACTTTAAAAGGTTGCATGTCCGTTTCCTCTCTTGAGCCATATGGTTTTAACCTTGCTCCTGCTGCTCAATCAGCAACTCTCTGCTTTGTATGGTCCAGTTACATGGACAAGAAAGTATACATTTTTGTGCTAAGAGAACTTTGTATATGAATTAATAGTTTTCTAACTTTCACGGTGATGCAATTTGCGTTGGCCTTATTCATCTGTAAATATAGCAAATTTAAGCTAAAATGCCAAAGACCTGTTATCTTCCTCCAGATCATGTAATGGAACTGGGGGACTGCTGCTTTCTGCTATCAAGGTGGCTATTATCAAGTATAATTTGTGGTTGGAAATGTTTGGCATTCCTGTCTAGCAGTAGCCCAGAATGTTTAGAATAGATTTTTACATAGGAGTTCAAACATCTGTCTGTTTTAGGTCAGATTTCTGTGAGAACTTATGCATATAGTCTCTAAACATATGCAGCTGTCCCCGATTAAATGGGGAATGGTTTCTTGTATTACGATGACAACAAAGGGTCAAGTTTAAAATTAAAGATATAAGAATAAGACTAAGAATGGTAAGCAAAATATATTTCCATTCTATAAAATGCCAGATAATGTTACCAATTAAGAGTTGGGCTTGAAGGCTGTTTAAGGACTATTGTACAAAAGACTCATTAATTAGCAGTTTATAACACCAATTTGCCTATGGACTAATAAGCAGCATAACAATTTCATTATAGAGTCCTTTCATTTGCAATTCCTCTGTTACAGGAATCCAGTTTGTTTGAAGTGAAAAGTGCTTATTAAATGAAGCTGTATATAAAACTGCAAAGAAACATAATGTCACATTTTGGAAAGGAAGTTAAAAAAGAATTAAAACAAGCTGTGATGATCTTAACAAAGACACACAAAACCTGTTACTAGGAAGAGTTCTTTGGTCAAATTTCCTGTTTTTTTCCTAAATCCTGGTTTGTTTTAAACATGCCGTCAGTGCACAGTTTATTGCTGCTGATTAACGTTTGTACATGTAAAGTCCAGAACTGTTCTCCAGGACTTATTTAAAGATACTCTAAACAATGTGGATTTTTCTCTTCTCCAGATTGTGGTCTTGACCATAATTAAGAGGTAAGTCATGGATCAAAACAGCTGAAAATTAATATTGAAACTAGAAAGTAACTCAAGTAAGGGTTACTGAAAGAGTTATAAAATAAAAGTTTCATGAAATATCTCTTTAATCCTAAGAAATTTTATAACAAAATTTTAGAATCAACTTAGACTGCACATCAAGTCAAAGCCACACAAGTGTCGATGATGGTTCTCTGTTTTGTTTTATTCACTTAAAAATAACCTCCTCTGCAAAGACATATCTGACTCTAATGGCAATCAATTATACATTTTAAATAACTGAATCATACTATTGTGTATGAAACGTAGGGAAATAAAAATTCCACCCTTGGGGAAAAAAGCATAAAACATTAACATTTTTCTAAGTATTTTATAAATTACACAGCTTTATTAAACACATACCATTAGAAGTCTCTTCTATACTGACAACACTTTTCTTAATGGTCTTTACATGTTTAAATAAATGGCTCCTGAAAATGTGCATTTATATTATATAAATAAAACCCTAATTAATATAAACATACTCAGATATAAACTTTTTAGAAATGTCAGCTTAAAACTTTCCAGTCTAAATAAATCCTCTTATGAATGATCCAGCAAAGCAATTTCAATGCATTTTTCCCCCTAAAAAGCTCACAGAGATTTACAGGCACAATCCAAAAGAAAAACCAAAGCAACTTTGAAGGAGACTGAATGTTTCATTCACATAATAAACAACTCTAAGCATATCCAATAGATGGATAGTTTTTGAAACAAACTAAGGTCATGTGATTTTCTTTTCTTTTTAGCACTTTCTATTATCTCATAATATCTTGTTCACGTATTTGTTCTCCTGTTTATTATTATCTCCACTACCTGAATTGTAAGCTTTCTGAGAGTCAAGACCACATCCATCTTGTTCTTTGCTAACACTTAGAATGGTGTCAGCCAAATCGTAAAAGCAAAGAGCGGCTCATTGAAGAATTCAAGAATGGCCTGACGAATAAGCTAAAAAGACTCAGTTATTTCCATGTATCTCACTTTGTCCAATTTATCCCTGTGTCATAGTCTCCGGCTGTTTTCCCCCACTCTCCTTAGTACCCCCAAGATTCCACTGAATACATACATGGCCACCTGTAATAAAGACTACATTTTCCAGCCTCCTTTGCAGCTATGTGTCACCAGATGGGAACTAATAAGTTAAAACTAATACAAAATAATATCGAATATAGACTTCAATTGAAAAATAAAAATGTTAAAGAAGATGAAAAAAAATCACTCTATATCAGCTACTAGGAAAGCTAACTGAAGGACAGCTGGTGTGAGCCCTTTGCCTTCTCTTCTTCCTTCTTCCCTCCTTCCTGCTGCCTAAAATGTGCATGCATGGCTGAAGCTTGAACAGTCATTGTAGACTATGAGTTGACCTTGAGAACAAAAATTGTATGTTAGCAAGAGAGAAGAAGCTGGGTTCCTGCCCTGTAGAGTCCCACTCTACCCTTTTTATGAAGAAAGAAGCATCTCTCTTACTTAAGCCATCATTATTATTATTTTTATTATTTTAGTTTTCTGTTGCATACAGCAAAATCAAATTTTAGTGATTTGATTTTGAAAATAATTGAAAAGCAAGCACAGGTAGATTTTGTGTGTGCTTTTCTAAATATATTCTTTGATAAATACATTGAG
The DNA here is from genome assembly GCF_014108415.1 of Molossus molossus. Classification (NCBI taxonomy): domain Eukaryota; kingdom Metazoa; phylum Chordata; class Mammalia; order Chiroptera; family Molossidae; genus Molossus; species Molossus molossus. The sequence goes on from NW_023425349.1 coordinate 85,576,752, forward strand.
AACTCTTCCCAATGACTAGGCAAGTATTTGTGAGCACATATTTTGTCTTCAGAATTAAGCCTGATATTATTACAGAATATAAAGAAATTAGAGTCTGGGTTCCTATCCTTAAGAAGTTAATGATTTAGCCAATGAAAAAGAAAACACATGAACTGCCACCTCTCCTTCCCAACACACCCACCCAGAGGAAATTACAAGGAAAGAACACACAAAAGCAAAGAACTAAGAGTGAAATTGTGCAGTGAGATGGCAATTGTGGAAGGAATTCAGAAACCAAAGGGCCAGTGAGGACTGGGGTTCTCAGGGAAGGTTCCAGGTGAGCCTCACAGGAGAAGCAGAACCTGCAGAGGCAGTGGAAGCTGGCTAGGTGTCCCACGGCTAGAGACCAACAGCAGGGAAACCACTGTTTCAGTAATGAGTACAGTATGTTCAAGGAGACTGGAAGGAGGTCAGCCAGATGTGTGGCCTCGGGAAACAGAGCCCTCCCTTTTCTCAAAATGTGGCCTCTCAGCCTTGAAAAGAGTCCTCATAAAGGATGGCTTACCTAACCATTGGCAGCACGTTTAGGAGATAAATCTCTGCTCAAGATTCTACATGCCTCGCATCTAACATGTGCATGATATAGCTCATGGCGCCAGAGCCTACCCTGTAGTATGTCCTAGACCCAAGGCCCCTGCTTTTCTTTAGGTATTCTGCTCAGACCTCAGCCCAGTAGTGACTTCTGGAGAAATATGCTTCCTACTATGCAACAAGCACATCTGAAGTCTTGTTCCCATCATCTGATGAGGTGTTTTAAATTAAAATGTTAGGCAGAGGTAGTGTGCTCTGCCCTTTACACTGTGAAATAACAATAAAGCCATAAACTGACCAGTCATTGCTTCCAAAGAAGAGGCCAGGGAATTGGATTACTCACAAACTAACCACAATCACAGGATGAAGCAGAAACTTTCCAAGTTCCCTTTCAGCTGTTCTTCATATACAAAGCCACTGTTTAGTTTTTAAAAATCAACCAACCAATACCTTTGAGTAAAAGAAGAGCACTGTCTAATCTGATGAAAGGCTTGGACACAGCCTTTGAATGCAGAACACATTTCGGAAGAGCAATCTCTGTTATAACCTCTGCGGGGCCCCGGTGAAGTCAGTTAAATAGAAGGATCCCTATGGAATCAAGGCCCAGTCATGTTTACTATTGAGTAATAAAACACTAAGGAGAGAGCCCAAAATATAACAAATTACATAAAGTGTTTTTATATCTAGAGGTTAGGAGGTGTGAATAATCTCTCTGGGGTCTGGTCTAAGGCAAATTAAATCAAACTTGACCACTTTTCCAAAATTGGGCCTAAAATGGCTTCTGGGCATTGTCCTTGGCAGCCTGGTGGAGCAGGAAAACAAGGGACAAGGTGGGAGGAGGCTTGAGTGCTGGCTGGGCTCTGCTGCCTTGTACCTTGTTGTTGACCTTGGTTTCTTTATCTGTAAATAAAGGGAGCTCGGCTGGAGATGCTCTATCCCTGACACCCACTCTGGCTCCAACAATGACTCTATGCCGATAACAGACGAGTGCACAGGAAAGAAGGAAACACGATTTTCTCTCTTCATCTTCTTCTCTGCTCATCACCATTTCTCCATATGCCCCAAATCACATTAATTCACCAATTAATAAGCAGCCATCTTCGGTTGCACTCTCCTCTGAAGTTTGGTGAATTTCTGCTTATTTGGTGACAACGACAGCTGCTGCCCTCCTCAAACCACATCCTTCCCCTTCATCATGAGACCTTCTCGCTAGCCACAGTTTGCCTTGGCCAGAGCTCCCTGTGCGTCAGCTTCCACCAGAAACTGCCACCCATATGCAGAGTTCTGGTTCATCAGCCTCTCTGAAGTGGGTCCAGCTGGCCAGAGTAGCCTTCCAGGTGGTCAAGACCAAAGAATTGCATAGCACTGCAGGCATATTAAAGCTGAAAGGGACCACAGAATGCATCCAGTTCAACTGCCTCCAATTGATCGATGAGGACACTAAGGCCCAGAGAGGTTTATTTATCTAAAGTAGCCTAGCCGAGCCAGACCCTAAGTCTACTGACTCAAAAGCCGGTTATGATTTTGAAATGATTGACTGAAATAGAAGCTACTACTTATGGTATGCTCTGTGCCAGGCACTGTGCCAAGTGGCTTTTTAAAAAATACGTTTTTATTGATTTTTTCAGAGGGTGGGAGAGAGAGATAGAAACATCGATGTGAGAGAAAAACATAGGTCGGCTGCCTCCTGCACGATCCCCACCGGGGATCGAGCCCGAAACCCAGGCATGTGCCCTGACAGGGAATTGAACCGGGACCTCTCCGTGCATGGGATGGCCCTCAATCCACTGAGCCACACTGGCCAGGTCCAAGTGGCTTCTTAAAGGTTAACATATAAAAACTTGAATTCAGGATCTTTTCCCCAAATCTGCTGCTCCTTCTGTCTTCCCACCTTCATCAATGGCACCCCCACCCATTTAGCTGCTTATGCCAGGAACTTGGGAGTCATCCTGACACCTCCCACTTCCTCACGACTCCCTTACATAAAACTCTCAAGATCTGTCACATCTCCAGAATGTATCTGACACCACTTTTGTCACCATCATTATCTCCACCTTAGTCCAAGCCACCTTTGCCTCTTGCCTGGATGATGGCCACACCTCTGATGGCCATCTCACTGCCACCACTCCAGCTTCTGGCGATCCACTCTCCAACCAGACCCCAGAGCAATTCTGTAAAAACATAGACCAGATCAGGTCATGCCCACCCCAATTCCCACCCTGTCACTGCTTAAACCCATGGTCTTCCTAATATACTTAGGATGAAACTCGGATTTGTATAAGACCCTGCTCAGTCTGAGCTCTGATGACGTATTCAATCTTCTGACAGCTCCCTAAGTCTATCAAAACTACTTTCAGCCCTGGCCAGTGTGGCTCAGAGGTTAGAGTGTTGGCCTGAGAACAGAAGGGTCTCGGGTTCAATTCCCAGTCAAGGGCACAAACCTGGGTTGCAGGTGTGATCCCCAGCCTTGGTCAGGGTCATGTTGGAGGCAACCAATCGATGTCTCTCTCACATCGATGTTTCCCTCTCTCTCTCTTCCTCTGTCCCTTCAACTCTATCTGAAAATCAATGGAAAACTATTCTTGGGTGAGGATCAACAACAAAAAACTTCTTTCAGTTCCTCCAAAGTTCCGGTTCCTTCCAAGCACAGGCTGTCCTTCTGCAATGAAATGCTCTCTTTCTACTCCTAGCCCGGCTCACCTCAGATCTCATCTTAAACATGATTTCCTTCAATGGACCTTCACTGAGAACCCACTGGGAGCCACTTCTGCATAGCATTTACCAGTTTGTGGTATTATGTTTTGAGAGTGCTTATAAGTTCCATAAGGACAGGAACCATACTTATTTGTTCATCACTGTAGTCACAGAACTTAGTGGCAGGCACATCGTAGGTCCTAAATAAATATTTTTTGAATTAATTTATGTATGTTGTTAACACCAAATGACATCAGAAGAGAGGAAAAATATAAGACATAATGAGCTTGATGTTTAGTTGATTCATTTAGAACAAATGGAGTCCCCGATAGGCTGAAAAATGACCCCCTGAAAGATATCCTTGTCCTAATTCCTGAAAATTCTGAATGTTATATGACAAAAAGGCAGGGAGGGAGAGTGGCTTTACAGAGGTGGTTAAAAATCTAAAGATAAGGAAATTATCCTGAATTATCCAGATGAGCCCTAAATGTAATTACAAGTATCCTTAAAAGAGAGAAACAGAAAGAGATTCACACAGAAGAAATGGGGATGTGAAAACAGAGCAGAGAGGAAGTTGAAGATGCTGGCCCTGAACACTGGAGTGCTGCAGCCACAAGTCAAGGAATGCCAGCAGCCACCAGAAGCTGGAAGACAAAACAGATGCTCCCCTAGAGCCTCGGGAGGGAGCCTGGCCCGCCAACACCTTGGTTTCAGCCCAGCCATGCTCATTTCGGACCTCTGGCCTCCAGAACTTGGAGAATCAATTTCCATTGTTTTGAGCCACCAAGTCTGTGGTAGTTTTGCAGCAGACACAGGAAACTAACACAGAGCCCACACATTATGCAGCTCCAACACAGCGGTTTACATCTGGGAAGGTTCTGCTCCGTCCCTGTGCCCCCATCTGCTCGGCGCCGTAACTGTCCACACAGACAAACGCGGTGCCTCCATTCTCAGCATCCTCTCTACTACACATTCCCTACATCAAGAACTAGCAATGGGGAATGAGAAAACTACAAGGAAAAACAGAAGAAACAAATGACCACTAGGGGTAAAAATGCTTCAAAGATCAGGGCTGATGTGAAAACCAAAGCAAGCGATGTCTTGATATTGCTTCCAAAGTGTTTTTGGATTGACGGAGACCTTCTGTTTTCACTTTTACAACACTGTAAATAATTTATAATAGACAAAATGCTTTAGAACAGCTAAAGAATCATATTCCATGAAATTAAAGGCTTCATACTTTCAAGTGCATCTTCCAGCCTACCTTTGGTCACGGTTCTGCATCATATATTAAAGGTCTGGGCTTGGCAGACCGGTAACGCACTCTGCTTTAAGACAGTCTATAATTTTATTAGACAAGATGCCTAAAAATATAAATTTTCAATGACTCATTTTAACATCACAAGAAGTCAAATAATATTTATGAGGTGAGACACACTGTGAAGAAATACATTTTAATACACTCTCAATATCCCCACCCAAAGGACAGGGATAACAGCTCTCTTGCCAGAGCAGCCATCTTGCTATTATTCTATTCAGAGCTTCCAGATGGGAAAAGGATATTAAGTCGGGGAAAATTAATCCTGCCAAAGGAAATCGGAAATTTCCAAAGCTGTTGTCAATATGGCTCTGCAGTTTAAGAAGAACATACATGAGGTGAATTCACAGCAGTTAAAATCTGGCTGAAGAAACGACTATCCTGAGCACTGTGTGAGAGAGCAAAAAGAGAACTCTAGATGCTGAGAGGAAGAGAGGAAATACTGTTGAGGGAATTAGATGAGGTGACTCAAGGCTGCTAGGTCCTGACCTAGGGAAAGGCAGGAGGTGAGAATATTTCAAGAGAAGAAAAACCTCCTAAGCTAGCAGTTCTCAACCTGTGGGTCGTGACCCCTTTGCGGGTCGAATGACCCTTTCACAGGGGTCACCTAAGACATAACAGTAGCAAAATTACAGTTATGAAGTAGCAGCGAAAAGAATTTTGTGGTTGGGGGGTCACCACAACATGAGGAACTTTTTTTTTTTTTTATCCTCACCTGTGGACATTTTTTCATTTTTGTTCAGGTAGAGCGGGAGGGAGAGAGAGGAAGAGAGAGAGAGAGAAACATCGATGTGAAAGGGACACATCGAGTGGCTGCCACCTGCACGACCCAACCAGGGCCGGGGACAAACTGCAACTGAGGTACATGCCCTTAGCGGGAACCAAACCCGGGTCTCTCTGTACCACAGGCCGATGCTCTAACCTCTGAGCCAAACTGGCCAGGGCCATGAGGAACTGTTTTAAAGGGTTGCGGCAATAGGAAGGTTGTGAACCATTGTCCTAAGCAAAGACGTTTCTCAGAGATCCTGAGCATATCTGGAAAGCAGCTAGAAATATTAAAAAGCACTTCGCTCATCATAATATTTTGAGATCATTTAGGCTCAACTGCCGAATTTGATATAGCACTGCCAGCAAGTGCTATATCACTTTCCCAAGGACGAGAGCTGTAAGTGGCAAGCTGGGACTCAGACTCAAGTCTGCTCTACCCTCCTCAGGCACTGTGTGTACTCAGTCTTTCCACATTTTAAAAAAATTATTTATTTATTTACTTATTTTTAGAGGAAGAAGGAAGAGGGAGAGAGACAGAGAAACATCAATGTGAGAGTGAGACACTGATCGGCTGCCTCCTGCACACTCCCTACCAGGATCATCCTGCAACCTGGGCATGTGCCCTGATGGGGAATAGAGCTGGCAACCTCTAGGTGCCCAGGGCAATGCCCAACCACTGAGCCACACTGGTCAGGGCGCCACATTTATTTTAGATAGTAGAGATGTGTCTACTAGCTTAAATAATGGCAAATTATCTTTGATTTCTTAGGGGGAAATTAATTTTTATGCACTGTCAATCTACTCTATAATGAGCTATTTCAAGCTGATTACTTTTTACCAACTCTTTTCAACATGATATTCAAACAGACCCCTTCCTATACCCTTTCCCTCCCCTTTAGTATTCTTGGTGGTAGATAGCTACTTGGTCAATTTGTTTTCTTTGAGACTACCCAGTTTTTACACCTGAGTCCTCGCCACCCACCCCGCAGACAATGGCCAGTGTCGAAGCTGTCCCTTTGCTGAGTGCAGGCGCTGGCTGGGTGTGCACGTGTGTGGCCTGAGCCAAGTGTAGCAGATGTGATGCATGCCCAGCCACTGTGCTCAGGGGCACTCATCTCTCTGCTGCTGTGCCCTCATCCCAGAGCTGGGGCCCTGAGGGGTCAGCCTCCCAAGCTACAGCTTCTTGGCCTGTGGCAGAAGGAATTCGGGATGTGAGCTACTCTCAGGTGTGAACTCAGAGCACATTCCCTTTGCCGGGTTCTATCCCAGGGCTTCCACGGGGCGATTCACGCACAGCTGAAGTCGGGAGCGCCTCTCCTCCACCATACATTGAGCCAGAATCCAAGAAGTGGTCACCTAAGCCTTTCCATAACGTAGTTTTTATAATAATAATTTGCAAATATATTTACTTTATCTCTAGGGCATTATTTATCAAACCTAATGGGCATTTGATCCACATGCCAACCACCAGTTGTAGGCCAACTACCAATAAAGTTTCCTCACAAAGGATTAATTAAAACATGATATTACAAAAATTATTTTAAACAATAAGTCCATAATAGAAGAAAAATGACATGGTTCATAGTATTTAGATAATGTATATATGACATTTTATCTGCAGTGCCATTTCATCTGTGAATTGTTAAGGCAGAGATTGTCAGCAAGAGTCACATGAGTATGGTGGCAGATACATCAGACGTTCAGATTCAGTACCGTCCTAGACCTGACGGGTGATGTCTCACCAAGGACCTCTTCTGGCGCTTAAAGTGCCCACTCATTCAATAAGCATAAACTGATAAGCACATTAGAGTCAAGAGCTAGTAGCTTGGGCTGAATGTTCCTTCAGGGAAGAGAGCAATGAATAGATGCTGAATCTACTTTTTGGTGGCATCTGGTAAGCATACTGCAGCATTTGGACGTGGTTTTATTTTATTTATTTATTTAAAAAAATTTTTTTCTTTATTGATTTTAGAGAGAGAGGAAGGGAGAAGGAGAGAGCGATAGAAACATCGATGAGAGAGAACATCGATCGGCCGCCTCCTGCATGCCCCCCACTGGGGATCAGGCCCACAACCTGGGCATGTGCCCTGACCGGGAATCGAACTGGCGACCTCTTGGTGCCCAACCACTGAGCCATACTAGCCGGGCTGGATGTGGCTTTAAAACAACCTATAATATACTGTCAGTCCGTTCTCTTACAGATGAATAAAGACCCATTGATTCAGAAAATATTTATTGAGTAACTGCAGACACCTATAGGCTCTAGGGACACAGCAGGAAACAAGACAGGGTCTCGGTCCGCATACACCCACAAGACAACTGGATTTCTTCTACTTCACATGAAATATCCTAATGTTCAGCCCCAAAAAGCATATCACTTGAGAAATCCACCTGAATAACAGAATTGGCCTTTACAAACACTAATCAGAGTCATGAAGGTATTTTAACTTGTGCCAGTTCCAAAAGCTTTCAAGAGGCACCTTCACCATATGCCACTCGCCACCCATTTTCTTCCTTTCCTGAGAAATGGTCACACGTCACTATTTCAACTACAACCAGGATCAAGAGTACAGTACGGTGTAGCTCAGTGGTTGAGCATCGACCCATGCACCAAGAGATGCTGGTTCCGTTCCTGGTCAGGGCACATGCCCAGTTTGTGGGCCCAATACCCAGTGGGGGGCATGCAGGAGGCGGCCAATCAATGTTGTCTCTCATCAATGTTTCTCTCTCTCTCCTCTCCCTTCCTCTCTTTCTCAAATCAATAAAGATAAAAAATAAAAATAAATAAAGACTACAGTGTCAACCACCAACTCTTCTCTGAGGATAAAATAATGTCATTACTCATGTTCTAGTGCAACTTTTATTTATACAGCAATGTCCCTTCTCCCTTCTTATCTGTCACTACTGATCCCAATTCACCTTTTTCATCCTCTTTCATGGCTCAGAATTTATAACCATTAACCGAACCAAACTGAACATTCTTCTCTTATGATGTGGGCTTTCACTGAACAAAATGTCATCAAGCAATCCTTTCTCATATAAATACTGCACATATGCCAAGAGTTGATTCATAATCTGCAGAGCACTGGTTTTGCCCAAACATGAAGTAAAAGGTCAGTGAGCATGTACATATGCTGGTAACCGCTTTTCCGTACTTGCACCATGGACTTGATGCAATAACCATTTGATGAAATAATTTTGCCAAATATCCTATTCTCCTTTCTCTGAATATTGTCTCAGTCATTTTGACTTTTCTGATTTCACTGAAGAATTCATCGATCTCATTTTGAAAAGCACAAGCTTGGATTTGTTCTGGAAAACACTTACTAGGTTTACCTCTGCTGTATTTAAAAGCAACAGAAAACATGCAATGACTTCATGTCGCTATTGGGTCAAAGGACAGTGCGCAGTGAGGAGAGGCTGAAGGGACGGCAGGTTCAGGAAAATCGAATTGCGGACCTTTGTCATCCTTCTTCCTTGTCCGGCTGCCTATGTTGAATCATCCAGGACACTCGAGGATCATTTGTCTCATTAGCTACGGATACACATTCTGTCTTTGCACTCGTCCTGTTCACTCTTTATAGTTCTCACATTATTATGAGTGCTAATATTTACCTGACTCTTTCCACTCTCCTTCTGTCCTTCATCATTGCGCCACTGAGCCACTGTTTTGAATTGACATAGAATAACCGTAATATGTGGAAATTTGTGCGATCAATCATGGCAGACGATGTAAAAAGATGTCAGCGGAGGTGAACTTCACGTCGCTGACAGTATTACCCAAAGCAACATGACCGACAGTCCTTCTAGCACATGCACACTCTTTAAGAAGATCAGGATCACTAAGAACAGGATTCCTGTGAAAAGAATACTGAATATTATTTCTAATTAGTAAAATGTGTGTCAATAAAATGACTTCATTGATTTATCCTTCAAAACTGCCAAAGCACCTGCAGACCACCTGGTAGGTGGGGTGAGGAGTAGGGGCAGGGAATGCACACAGGCCTAACTGGTTTCAGCGATCAGCCTGACTGTGGCCTGTGTAACACTCAGCCAAAAATTGTCCTAAATTTCAGACTCCACTGCCAACTTAAACTGAGCCTTATGAAGAAGTATTTATCTTCACCTCCCCACCCCTTACCCTAAGCTCAACTTCCAGCCAGCCCTCTCACCACCCCTGGTATGTGCAAACGTCTCCTCAACATCTCAAGTCAGCAAGCTTGGGATAAAAATCTCTGCTCCGTGTCTAATATGGAAGTAAGGTCAAATTCAACTGCCATTCGTATACCTATAAAAATAGCTCTCAAACTTGGCAACTCATTAGAATCACCTGGGGAACTTTAAAATATTAAAAAGTACCATTGCCTAAACTCCTCCCAGATCAATTAAATCAGAATCTCTGGGATGGAGCAATTTTTTATTTTTTAGCTTCCTAGTGGTTCTAATGTGTACACAGGACAAGAATCATTACCATAAGGTGACACTGCCCTAAGGCATCTCCCAGCCCCTCAGTTATTATGCCCACTGATTATACCCACCTGCTGGGATCATCATCTCTCATCAGAGCTCCTGTGCCAAGCTCCCTTCTGGACTCTCTGGATCATCACAGTTCTCAAAACAGTGTTCCTCATCTCTCCCTCTGGCTATGTTATTCCCCCTCTCTAGGACAGTGGCTATCATTTGACTGCACGTTGGAATCCCTGGGGCCTTTAAGGTATCAGAGTCTGGGCCACACCCTACACCAATTCAATCATCACCTCTGGGAACGGATGCAGGAACAAGTGTTGCTGAAAAGCAGCCGAGATTGAGAAACAACACTCTAGGAACAGCAGCATCTTTCTGTGACCACCCCAGATTGTTAATTTAGCTACCACTCTTGAGCTTGGTTCTGAGCTTCCTGAAAGCCATTCTTAACAAGGAAGTTTTTTTTACTCAAGAGCTTACAGGCACTGGCAAAGATGGAATTGAAAAACCAATCTTTAATTCACACTGATTTAAGTGCTATAAAGGAAACATGGAATATCTTCGCGGGATACAGAAGAGGAAGCAGTTAATGTCCTGTGAGGTTGGGGAAGGCTACTCAGAAGAAACTGTATTTGAACAGGGTCTTGAGGGTCATCAGATCCAAAGAATAAAGGGCAAAAAATGTTTTCTTAGAAACATGTTTATCTTTTAAAATATTCTTATTATTAACAAACACTGACACAGAACATTTCTAACAGGTGTTTTTGATCAGTTAGGACAGTGTTTCCCAACCTTCTTTTCATCAATACATTTAATTATCACAGCCATAGATACATTTTCATCTTGCCTGTAAGGTTTTTGTATGTATATTTTGATTTTTTAACAGACTTTATTTTTAGGGCAATTTTAGGTTTACAGAAAAATTAAACAGAAGGTACAGAGATTTCCCATATATTTCCTACCCCTACACATGCATACACCCCCATCATCAACATCCCCCACCACAGCGGTACATTTGCTACAACTGATGAACTTACATTGACACATCACTAGCTTCCAAAGTCCATAGTTTACATCAGAGTTCACTCTTGATGTTGGACTTTCTATGGGTCTGGACAAATGTATAATGACATGCATCCATTATTATAGTACCATACAGAATAGTTACACTGCCCTAAAAATCCTCTGTGCTCCACCCGTTCATCCTTCTCCATCTCCTACCCCTGGCAACCACTGTTCTTTTTACTCTCTCCGCAGCCTGGCCTTTTACAGAATGTCATGTAGTTGGACTCATACAGTACATAGACTGGCTTCTTCCCCTTAGTAATGTGCACTTAAGGTTCCTCCATGTTTTTTCATGGCTTCATAGATAATTTCTTTTTTGTGATGAATAACATTCCATTATATGGATGCGCCACCATCTATTTCTCCATTCACCTACTAAAGGACATCTTGGTTCCTTCCAAATTTTGGCAGTTATGACTAAAGGTTTTATAAACATCTATTTGCAGGTTTTTGTGTAGGCATAAAAACTTCTTTGAGTAAAGAAGAAAAAGCATGGTTTCTGGATTTATGGTGAGAGTATGTTTAGTTTGTAAGAAACAGTCAAGCTGTCTTCCAAAGTGGCTGCGCCATTTGCCTTCCCGCCAGCCCCGGATGAGTGCCTGCTGCTCCACGCCCACCAGCATGTGCTGCTGTCACGGTTCTGGAGCTGGGCCTCTCCACAGGTGTATAGTGGCACCTCAGTGTTGTTTTAATTTGTATTTCCCTGAAGACGCAAAATGTGGAGCATCTTTTCACCCTCCGCCCAATGTTAATGTCATGATACACACGGAAATCTGCTGTAAATTCTCTGGATTAAACATCAGGCTGCTTGTGACTGGAAGAAACAGGCCTGGCTGCCCCCATCCCTCCTGGCTGCTTGAGATCTGAGGGCATCAATATCTCAGCATACCTGTAACACATTTGCAGAACATGCCAAGGCACATCTGTGGGGATGCTCCAAGTTAGGACACCTTTGGCTACCAGAAACAAAAGACCAATTCCAACTGCCCTAAACAGTGAATGTCTTATTCTCTCATAGAGAAGTGCAGGGGCTGAGCACCTCCAGGCACTGAACACTAGATTCTGCTCTGCTTCTCTACCTTTGTTTTGGCTGTGCCTTATTTTGCGCTTTCTGGCAAGATGCTGCCACACTGCTAGGCATCACATTCAGAGGTGAAAAGGTCAGGAGAAGAGAAGTGTCCTTCCTTATGTGTCTTTTTGTCTCAGAGAAGAATCTTTTCTCAGAAGCCTACAGAGTTACCCTCTCATATTCCCTTGGCCAGAATTTTGTCAAATGCCCTTCCTTCACCAGATTCTTGGCAAGAAGAAATGGGATACCATGATCAGCTTAGGAACCAGAATTAATTCATGGAAATGTAGTCAGGATTCAACTTCTCTGAGACACATAGGCGAGGTAAACAACCAAACAATCAAGGCTCTTCCAGCAAGCAAGTAACGGGACCAGGTTTGGGGCAGGGAAGGCAACCCATAGGATCAGCCTCCATTTATATACTATTAGAAACAGGCTGTAGGCAAAGTGGTTCAAGGGCACACACTCTGGAGTCAGGCAGTGGGCTCAAATCCCACTGAACCATAGACTAACTGGGTGTACGGAATTAAGTTTTGCTCTTTCTGAAAAAAGAATAGTAAGAGTTCCTAACTCAGAGGGTTGCTGGGAGGATTAAATGTATAGTGCTTAGAAGAGACTCTGGCAAATACTGAACTTAATAAAGGTTAGCGGTCATCTTCAGTATCTGTCATAGGTTATAAACAGCTGACTAATGGGCAAAGACTAGATCTGTTGGAGAGCAGTTATCTCTCATTAGTACTGAGCACAATGCCATGCTCAATTAGCCATTCAACATGTTCAATTGTATTTTTTGCATATTAATAACTTAATTAAAAGGTCTATTTCTTCTTATTGCCAACAAAAAGATGTTACTGATTAAAGGGTAATATTTACAATTGCACTTCCAAAAAATCTATTGCTCCCTGGAAAATATATTAAGATAAATAAAATACAATTATTATTATTTACAACGAATATTTATTGAGCCTATGTTCTAGAGACTGTTATAAATGTCTTACATGCATTATCTCACTCAATCCTAAAACAATCTTTGGAGTCAGGCTCATCCGTAAAATACTCTAAAAGCTAACCTCAAACAAAATACAGGTTTGTCTTTAACATGTAAATGCTTCCACAATATAATGTTAAATGAAAATCTGAGCTAATGAATTTCCAGTTCCAAGACACGTTTTCTCCATTCCTGTCTCCTCTCCCCCTGGTTTAACATGGCTGAAATCAGGATGCATTTTACTCCAGTTTGTTTACTACAACAATGTGCGTGTGTCCATTGTTATTCACAGGGTGACGCACTCACAGATGGGAGGAAGCTGAGCGGTAACAGGCTTCAGGGAGTCTGCTCCACGTTTTACTCATTAACCCTCATTAACCAAATGGATGCTGATTAGATGCTCTCTTTCACAGAGGGCATTAAAACGGGAACTGAATAACTAATTGCATTATTACATCTCCCCTGGAGGTGGTAGCCAAATAATTCCTACTTTAAATTGTAGAAATTCTGTGAAGCAGTTAGAGGCTGAATGTTAAGGACTGTGGGATATGTCCCCAATTCTGCAGGTAACTTACAGTCAAGATTTATCACTTTGCTTCAGTCCAGGGACCAAGTAAAGAACTAGAAATTCAAGGACACCATTTATATCCTGGATCTATCATGTATTTGCTGGGTGCTATGGGCAGTTACTGAAAGGCCCTGGGCTCTTATTCTTCATCTGTTAAAGGATATCAACTGTCCCTACAGAATGTCTAAGAACATTAAGAGGAACTAATGAGATTGTTTCGGTCCTAACATAACTCAAATTTTCTCCCACTCATATCTATTTCCTCTCTTACCGCACACGAAGGCCCCAACCTCCCACCCCACTAATGATTCAACCCATTAAGGAAATCAGCTACTTGCCTGGCAGCTAACATAGTTCTGCTCCATTACTTCTTGAATGAATTTCATTTTCTTCAGTCCTCTATAAGAATCTATTCCATTTCAAAAAGGTAGGTGTGAACAAGAAATCAATAGCATAAAGAACCACAAAGGTATCACCTGGCTCACAGCAAGTCTGACTCTCCCCAGACCTTCTCCACCCAGCCCAGCGTGGAATTCCCTAACTCTGCCATCACCAAATCTACAGCCCTCCTTGCACCCACTTCCAAGTGCGCCTCCCCTTTTCCTGTGCCCGTCAAACACCACTTTCCTCTTATTCTAGGTCCCCATCGCTCTCGCCGCAGCAATGCCTACAGCTGCTGCAGCGATCACCTGCCCTCCCAATCCCTCTTTTCTCATCAATTTTTTTCTCAGATCACACTCATCAGTACACAGGTGTGCTCTTGTACAGTCTTTCCTTAACACATCCTCACTTGACATCACATTCTTCTTCAGCAACTTTCCAATCTCTTGGAAGATCTTTCTCACTTGATGTCTTAACTTTGTTGCCCACGTTCTCTCCTAAACTCACCCCAGTTAAGCTTTCCTTCCCACCATTCTATGTCCATTGCTTTTTTCAAGGTGAGCAGTTACCTCCACTAGATCAAATCCCATAGTCAATTCTCAGACCACATATAGTCCACGCCTCGGTGGCTGACACACTGGATCACAACAGCTCAGCTGTCACACCTCTTATCTTCTCTTTGAACCTCCTTCCAATGTGCCCTCAGTGCTATGACTTTAAATACCACCTGGATCCTAAAGACCCCCCTCCAAATTTATATCTCTAGCCACGAGCTTCCATTTGAATTCCAGCAACATTTCCACTTAAACATTTCAAATTCAACAAATTTAAAACCAATCTTGATTTTCTCCCACAATCTTATTCTTCCCTTGCTGTTCCTAGCTCAATAAAATGGCATCAATATCTCAGTAAAATGTCAACGTCAGGCCCCTAACCTTGTGGTTCTTGACTCCTCTTTCTCTTACATCTTACATACGATCCACTCCAAGATGTCATCAGCTCTATCTTCAAAATAGCCCATAATTTGAACTTCTTACCTGATTAACTGCTACCACCCTAGTCTAAGTGACTATTTATCTCTCGCATGGATTTCTATATTAGCTTTCTAATTTGTATGCCTACTTCTGCTCTTATCTGTCCCTACACCCAACCCAAAATATCATCCAGAATGATCTTTTCAAGGTATAAATAAAATCATGTTACTCACTACACAAACCCTTCAAGTGGCTCCCCCTTCCCTTATCACTCAGAATAAAAGACCTACACAAATGGATCCTCAGCAACGTTTCCAACTACACCTCTATCACTCTTTCCCTTGTTCATTCAACACCTGTGGCCTTGCCTTCTTGTAGTTCTTCCAACTTGCTAGGTACAGTCACACCTCAGGGGCTCTGCCTCACCTGGCCTTCTCCCTTGCTTCATTCAGGTCTGTGCTCGAATATCACGTTATCAGCAAGTCCCACCTGAACTCCCCATAGACAACTCTCAGCTCCCTCATCCTGCTTTATTCAACACAGCACTTCCATGACCTTATTACATGTTCATTTGTTTGTTTATTATTTCTCTCCCAACAAAACTGAAGCTTCGTGATGGAATGGACTTTGTTCTGAAGACCTACAACAGTATTTGGCAGTAACTGTTCAATAAATATTTGTAAATGAAAAGATGAATGAATTATTAAATTATTAGGTTTCTTCACTTTTTCTTGAAATGGACACTTTTCTTTTCCATAGGGCACTCACTGACCGGCGCAGGAACGTACGCCCTGGTCAGCAGGCCTCACGCCGACCTACTTGAACTCTGCTCCCACAGGCAGCAGGCTGGTCGCCTGGCCTCCCGTGCCGTCCCGTCTGCCCCTGAGACCAGGAGTTCTTCCACAGCACAGAGTTTGGATGTATCTGGCATCCCCAGCACTAACAGTTTCTGGGGGCAATAAGGTTCTTCATTATGTGTTTTTGGGTTTAAATAATATGCCAGTTATAACTGGGCAACTCTATGAGGAAAAATAAATAACCCAGATATAGTCAGATGAAGCAAAAGTGTATCTAGATTTATCTAGTCATTATTTTTCATAGCACAGATCTTACCAATATTGAGAAAGCATTAATTAAAAAAAAAAAAATAACACTGAAACATATAGAAAGGTGTGAAGATATACTGGAGGGAAACAAAAAGCCAAAAGCAAATACTATAGTTTGGAGTATGAGAGAAGAAAACTATAAAACAATATAATATTTTCCTTTCTGAAGAGTTAGTGTTCAACAACCATAACCATCCCAGTAATATCAGACAAGACAGAAACAGTTCTGGTTAAACTGAATGAGATGTGTCTGTCATTCCCACAACAAACTTGGCTTCAGAGGCTCCAAGGCATTCTCTTACCCAGTAGGCTGAAGGAGAGGAACAGTGATGATGACAAACCAGCCATTCACCCAGTGGCGGAACCTCCTCTGGATGCCAGACACTGCCAGGTACTGAGGACATAAGTTGGAAAAAGACTGTGAGCTTCTTGAGAACTGAGGCTAGGAGGAGACAGTGACGCAGACCATCACAGAAGAATATGAAAAGTACAGTATTAAAAACTTATGGAAGCCCAGCCAGTGTAGCTCAGTGGATGAGCGTCGACCCATGAACCAAGAGGTCGTTGGTTCGATTCCTGGTCAGGGCACATGCCCAGGTTGTGGGCCCGATCCCCAGTTGGGGGCGTGCAGGAGGTGGCCAGTCAATGTTCTCTCTCATTGATGTTTCTATCTTTCTCTCCCTCTCCCTTCCTCTCTTTCTAAAATCAATAAAGGAAAAAACAAACAAACCTATGGAATGTGCAATGGAAAAAGAGGTAGCTGTAATGAACTTACTCTAGGGCAGCAGTTCTCAAGCTGTGGGTGGCAACCCCTTTGAGGGTCGAACAACGCTTTCACAGGGGTCGCCTAAGGCCATCGGAAAACACATATTTTCAATGGTCTTAGGAACCGAGACACCGCTCCTCTATCCATCTCCAGGCGGGTCTGCCCACGTGCATGGATAATAGTGCCATGCAGCTACGCCCACATACAACATGAAGAACTGTATTAAAGGGTTGCGGCATTAAGAAGGTTGAGAACCACTGCTCTGGGGGATCAAAGATGGACCACCAAGGATGAAATTCCTGAAGCGGGTTTTCTAGGAGGAGTAGAAGCCTGCAGGCAGCAGGGGAGTAGGGTAGGGAAACAGGGAGGGCAAGCGAAGCCAAAGGGACAAGGTGTGAAAACGTGCAGAGGCACCAAACAACCTTGGATTGCAGGGGTATCTGGACACAGGAGATCGTGTTTCTGTCGAGTGCTGTGTTGAGACTCTGGCAGAGAGGGGCAGGGAAGGGCCTGTGTGTTATGCTCAGGTGGTAACCAGCCAATTCTAGTTACTTTTCAGTCAGGCTGGATAGTTAAGTTTTCATTTTAGGAGGAGGATTCTGACAGTAGTGCAGAGAATGGATTTGAGGGGAGCAGGGCCAGAAGCAAGGGCACCCAGGATGAGGTTTTTGTCAAAGTCCAGCTGAGATGTCAGGGGCTCTCACTGGGAAGCACCTGCAGAGGGGAGAGGAGAGGGCTGACTTCAGAGATACTTGGGAGGAAAAACAGGCAGTGTTTGATGACTGATTGATGGAGCAAATGAGAGGTCAGCAAGAGTTCAGACTGACGTGGAGGCTGGAGTCTTCAGTCATTGAATGGATAATAGTGCCACTAACAGAGAGAAGGGAAGAGGGGAAGGAGAAAGGTGACAGCTATTAGAGAGATGCCGTGTCTCTGTCTGCTCACCTTGGGGCCCCGAGTGTGGCAGTGGGGCCTCCGTTATGCTCAGGCTATTCTCTGGAGCCCCCAGAGCCAGGCTGAGGAGAGAGTAGGGGGTACCTGGCCTCTGGCCTCTCTGGAGAGGCCTGTGTCACAGGGCAGGGGCATTGCTTCCCTGGCACTGCGTCGCCACACTTGTTGCACCACACACAGGCTACATTCAATAAAGCAGAGGCAACACGGTCAACCCCACCTGCTGACAGAAACAAAAACCACAGGGCTTGGCAGCCCACAATCTTCTAACAATCCAGTAAGTTTACTGACACATAAATAAGTTTATGGGGGGACAAGCATCAAATTTTTGAATACTTCAACATTTTCCCCCTCCTATGTTTGTTTCTTCTTAAATATTATTATGTGCATAGATAAACATTCTAGTTATAGTATGAAAATATTCTTGAATTTTATTCAGTGATAGTGCATAAAATGGATTAGTCAGTTTTCATCTCAAAACTACCACTGCCACAATCACGTTCAATACGTTCTCATTAGTCTCATTATAATGCAGACTCCAAGCAAAAATGAGGAGTACCATGAAGTCCTTTGGGGAAAATTCTTGGTCCATACAGAGTTCCCAAATGCCATTTAAAAAAATATAGGTCCAAAGGAGTTCTGGTTTCCAGTAAGAGAGAATAAGACTACCTAACTCTTTCTTTCCCAATGCATGCAAATCCAAAACATTAGAATGCTTAGAACTATTTGAAGACTGAAAAGTGAATAGCAGGGGGGTTGTAATGAAGACCAGAATTCAAAACTCTATTGAATTAATGCAGAAGTTCCATTGTTTCTCCAGTATCCCCTTAGACTGCATTCAAAGCATCCTGAAATCCAGTGACAGGCACCAAGGTCAGAGAGAGCTCAGGAGAGATCCTCTAATTCAAAGGGGAAAAGGATGAGGAGAAAGAACCCCTAAAGCTCAAAGAGACAGAGAGTAAAAGAAAGCCTCCACTCCCCCTTTTCTTTTCTCTCTCTGCTTGCACCCCGGCCCCAGGCAATCCTGGGTGGCTATGGTGAAGACGGGTGGTGGAGACAGCGGGGTGGAAAGCACCTAAAACAGAGGGAGAGAACCTTCCTTTACATTTGGAGAAGCTGTGGTCCCAAAAGGCTGGGAAAAATAGCCATTGTTTTTTTTCTTTCTATGCTCATGCTCCTGCGGCTTAGCCCTGGACAAGGGCATAGCCATGGGCACTGTGTGATGGGGTTGGGGAGCAACCAAACTGCAGTTTTCTGGTCAGAAGACCAAAAAAAAGGAGGCCCAGGTAACGAAAAAGTACTAGGGAGAAGGCAAAGGCGCAGGACCTGGTAACACTGTTTATAAACTTACTGCCAAGCCTTGCATGTGGGGGATCTGGTCATAAACAGCATACCAAAGATTTTGAGAACTGTGCTAAGGGAAAGACCAGATCCCAGGCTGCCCAGTGGGTGGTATACATGAGGGACAGATCCAAACAGCACTGCAAAGACAACAGAGCAAAACACTGTAACCATAACCTACTTGTCAGAGCCGCTAGCCTAAACTCAACTGTATTGATCACTTGCTTAAAAAAAAAAAGAAATCAACATTATCCATAGATTTAAACAAGGCCCAGAATCAAATAATGTCCAGGATATAATCCAAAGTTACTTGGTATCTGAAGAATCAAGAATATCTCAACCACATGGGAAAAGATATTCAGATTACAAGAAGGAAATGACAGAGATGTCATCAGAAATGATGGAAGAGCAAGAGAAATGGTAAATCTTTGTGTAAATATAATAGACTAATATTTTATTGAATCCTTTAGAATCGGTTTAACAATTGAAAGTAAACATACTATTGTCTGAGAAGATTTAGTCTTTGTAGATGTAACATAAAAGATAACTGCAATGTGAGAGAGAAGAGTAAAGGAAGGGACTCTTGGATAGACAACTCCATCCAATAACAGCAGAACAAACTCAAAGTGCATATGGGACATTCATTAAGATACAACATATCTGCCTGGCCGGCATGGCTCAGTGAATGGAGGGTTGTCCCATGAACTGAGAGGTTCCGGTTTAATTCCCAGTCAGGGCACATGCCTGGGTTGCAGGCTCAATCCTCAGTGGGGGGGGGGGGGGGGGTGTGCAGGAGGCAGCCAATTCATATTTCTCTCTCACATTGATGTTTCTATCTCTCTCTCTAAAGAAAAAGATAAAACATATCCCGGGTCGTAAAACCTTAAAAATAAAATAAAAGAATTGGAATCACAAATGATGTGGTCTCTCACAATAGCAGAACTAATTGATTTCCAAATCAATAACAGAAAATTAATAGGAGCATCTTCAAACAATTGGAAATCAAACACACTTCTAAACAACCCATTGGAAATTAGAAAATAATGAAGTGAAAGAAAATGAAAACATAATATAATAGATGTGTGGACTACAGCTAAAATAGTGCTTAAAGGAAATTTATGCCATTAAATGCTTACATGAGAAGAGAAGGTTCTCAAATCAATAAGCTAAACCTCTACCTTAAGCTAGTAAAAGAAGAGCAAAATAAATTCAAAGCAAGCAGAGGAAGAAAATAATAAAAACAAGAATAGATAACTATTACACTGTAAACAGACAAAACAAACAACAACAGAGAAAAATCGAAGAAACCGAAAGTTGGTTTTGGAAAGATCAATAAAAGTGATAAGTCTCTAGCTTCATGACAAGAAAACAAGTAAATTACCAGTATTAGGAATGAAATTATCACTATAGACTCTGTAGATACTTAAAAGATAGTAAGAAAATACTATAAACAACTCTACGCACATAAATTCAACAACTTAGATAAAAGAACCCAACTGCATGAAAACTATAAACTATCAAAACTCTGCCAAGATTAAATGGATAACCTGAATAGTACTACAACTTTAATAAAATTGAAATTCTCCATGGCCAGATTGTTTCACTGGTGATTTCTACCAAACATTTAAAGACTAAATAACACTAATTCTACAAAATCTCTTCCAGAAAACAAAAGAGGGGGGAACACTTCCCAACTTATTTTATGAAGCCAGAGTTACCTTGATATCAAAAGCAGTCAAACATAGTATAAGAAAAGAAAGCTGTAGGCCAATATCCCTCAAGTATATAGATGCAAAAATACTCAACCAAGCAAATTAAATCTAGCAATATTTAAAAAGAGTAATACACTACAACCAAGCATGGTTTACCCTAGAAATGCAAAGTGTGTTCAATATTTGAAAATTAATCAATCCTCCACATTGACAATCTAAAGAAGAAAACCCCACATAACCATTCCAATTAACACAGAAAAAGTGACAGGTTCCAGGGAAGATGGTGGAATACGCAGACATTGCACTCACCTCCTCCCATCACCTCATCAAAATTACAACTAAAATATAGAACAATCAACCTGGATAACCATCTGAAGACTACCTGAATATAAGTCCTATAATATCTAAGAATAAAAATAGCCACATTGAGACTGGTAGAAGGGGCAGAAATATGAAACAGGCTGGGGGCACACCCATGTGTGACAATTAAAATTCCAGAGGGATATCTCAGCTGTAGAGGTCCCCCTAAGAAGCCCACATGGGCTCTCCAGCCCAGAACACCAGCACTGGGAAGAAAAGCCCACACAACATCTGCCTATGAAAATGAACAAAATTTCGTCTGTCCCAGTGAGAATGAAGGCATTTGAAAACTCAGGTGAACCCAGATGTTCTCTGAAAGGGCCAACACACAAACTCTTGTTCGCAGACTCATCTTGGGCTGTAGCAGAGAAAGATGGCTTGGGGGATGCCAGAGACATATAAGGAGAAACTGACCTGTGTGGCTTCAGGGTTAGGCTGGAGGGACGGCTGCCACTGACCCTGGGTTGAGCCCTTCTCCCGTATGACTGACAGGTGCCATCATTCTTGTGTTGAGCTCTACCCTGACATGGCCAAATCTGAATCTATTATCCTGGTGAATTCCACTAGCTCCACCCTGAGGACTCCCTGAGGCCCTGCCTTACACAACTCACGCCTGAGGTTCTCTTGGAGCCAAGCAGCCTGGGCTCACATTATAGTGTTTCCTAAAACACTCCTAAGGAAATCCAGTCAAGCTCAGGGTTGCCAGAGACATACAGGGAGGAATCAAGTTGTGCAGCTTCAGGGTGAGGGTTGGAGGGAATACTGCAGTTATCCCTGGTTGAGCACTCCTCCCGAAAATCCTATGAGTGCCTTCTTTCCAGTGTTGAACTCTCCCCTACAAGGCCAAATCTGAATTTGTATTAGCCTGGGGAACTCTACTAGCTCCACCCTGAGGACTCCCTGAGACCCCACCCAAACTCAAAGGTCCACAGGCTCCAGGCAGATGGCAGCTGACTTCAGTGTAACCTGAGACTTTTGTGGGTGGCCTCTGGCCCAGGACTGGTGCCAAATCTGAATTTGTATTAACCTGGTGAATACCAGTTGTCCCACTTGGGTTACTCCCTGAGACCCTGGCTCATGGAACTCTTGTACCATCAGAGGCCTTTTCAGTGGCTGAGCCTTACAAGCAGCCTGCAGGCAACAGAAAGTCTTGGGTGCCTTGGTTCTTATGCTAACCTGCCCCTGGCCCAATACTCAGTTCCTAGCATGGGCCCTTTCACACTCATCCAGGCCCAGAACAGACTGCTATCAAACATAGATTGCTTTGTAGCTCCTAACAGGTAGCCCTGAGCTGGTGAAAGGCAGTGTCTTACGTAGACCTGCACTGGAGTCCCTCTCAAAATGCCCCAGGACCAACACACCTGGTGGCCAACTTCAGACCACAACAGAGCACCACCTGATTAGCTCCACAAGTGGCACACCCAAAGGGTGATCTCAGCAAGCATGAGATTCTGCTGGGGTGAATCTTACTCTGTGGGTCCAGCCCCAGCACAGTAGCTTGTACGTACTCTATGGTCGTGGCCAATTGTTACAGTCACTCAGCCTGAGAGTCAATCCACCCACTGACATGCCAATAGCAATTAAGACTCAACTACAATAAGTGAGCATACACAACCCATATAAGGGACTCACTCCTAGAGCACCCGGCTCTGGTGATCAGGGAGACTGTACTACTGGGCCTGACAGAACACCTACCACATAAGGGAGCCATACCAAGATTGGAAGATATAGCAGATCTACCTAATACATAGAAGTCAAAATGGGAAAACAAAGAAATATATCCCCCCAAAACAGAAATCTCTAGGGAAAAAAAAAAAAAACCTAAATGTAATGGAGGAAAGCAATCTACCAGAAAGAGAGTTTGAAACACTTTATAAGAATGCTCAAGGAACTAAAGAAAAAGACAGATGACTCGGTGAGAAATTCAACAAAGAAATGGTATGCATAAAAAGGACATAGACATCATAATAAAGAACCAGCCAGAAATGAAGAATACAATAACTGAAAGGAAGAAGACACTAGAAGAAACCAACAGCAGACTCAATGAAGCAGAGCACAGAATCAGCAATTTGGAAGACAAAGTAGCAGAAAACACCCATTCAGAACACCAACAAGAAAAATGAATCCAAAAACACGAGAACAGTTTAAGGTGTCTATCGGACAACATCAAGCATAACAACATTCACATCACAGGAATACCAGAAAGAAAGAAGAGAGAAGAAGGGATTGAGAACCAATTAAAAAAATAAAATGAAATGACTGAAAATTTCCCTAATCTGGCAAAGGAAAAACACATACAAGTTCAGGAAGCCCAGAGAGTCCCAAACAAGATGAACCCAGACAGACCCACACCGAGACACAGCATAATTAAAATAGCAAAGACAGAATCTTAAGAGCAAAAGAAGAAAGACAGGACTTCTGGTCAAGATGGTGGTGTGGATAAATGCAAAATTCACCTCCTTCCACAACCACATCAAAATTACAACCAAACTACAGAACAACCATCATTCAGAACTGCCTGAAATTGAGCTGATAGAAATCCTACAACTACAAAATTTAAAAAGAGGCCATATCAAGACTGGCAGGAGTGGTGGTGGCATGGAAGGGCTGGTCCCACACCTGCCTGTGGCAGATAAAAATCAGAAGGGATACCTTGGTTGTGAAGGTCCTTCCTGAGGAGTGAGGGGTCCCCAAACCAGGCCCCCCAAGTTAGGGTTCCAGTGCCAGAAAGAGAAGTCCCTATAACTTCTGGCTGTAAAAACTGGCAGCAATTGAGGCTGAGGGAGGATGAGGCTGCTGGAGCTCCAGGCAGCTCCTCTTAAAAGGCCCGAATGGACTTACTTGGACTCGCTCCTTCTGGGCTCCACTGCAGGGGAGGCAGCTTGATAGGGACTAGAGACGTATGGGGAAGAACTGCATTGTTCGGCATCAGGGCAAGAGCTGGAGGCTCAGTTTTCTTCCAGACAGATGTGCTGGCAGAGGCCATTGTTCCTTTGGTGAGCCCTTCCCCCATGGAGCCGGCAGATGGGGGCCATATCTGGGACTCCAGCAACCTGACTCACACAGTTTGCCCCACCCTGGTGATTCCCTGAGGTCCTGCCCAACCAAACTTTCAGGCCCACCCAAGCTGTTTCCAGTGGCTTTACCATAGGAATGACCTGTCTGGGCTCATGCTTCAGATTTTCCTAAAATCTTTCTAACAAGCAACATCTGGCCTCAGCAAGCCCCATACCTCTCCCTAAGTGGCCCCAGGCCCAGCATTAGCAGCAGCCGGCTTTGATTCACAGCTTGGTCTCTCCTAGGTACCTCCAAGAAGCAACCATCTACAGATCACTTTGTAGCTTATGCCTGGTGGCCCCGGGTAGAACACAGGCAGTGGCTGACCTTGGCCTGTGCCTCCCTGGAGGCTCCAGAGCGAGCATACCCAGTGGACAGCTTCAGACCATGTTGAAGCACCACCAACCAACCACCCAACAACCTCCACAAGTGACACAATCGAGGGGTGGACTCAGTGGGTACCAGAGCACTGCTGAAGTAATTCTTGCTCTGTGTTTTGGGTCCCTGCACAGCTGATCTCCCAAGGTGGTCTCGGGTCAGTGGTCATTGGGCATAGCCAGTCCTTACAGTTGATCAGCCTGAGTAAATCCATCCCATTCATGCGCCAGCAGCAATCAAGACTCAGTTACAACAGAAGGGTATATAGTCCACATGGGGAGGGGGGGTGTGTGAACCTCGAGTGCCCAGCGAGGGTGATCAGGGAGGCTGGGCCATTGGACTCTACAGGACACCTACTACAAAGGCCACCCTACCAAGTCTAGGAGATATAGAAACTGTACTTAATACATAGAAACAAACACAGGGAGGCAGCCAAAATGAGGAGACAAAGAAGCATGTTCCAAATGAAAGAAGAGAACAAAACTGCAGGAAAAGAACTAAATAAAATGGAGATAAGCAAGCTAACATATTTAAAGTTCAAAACACTGGTTATAAGGATGCTCAAGGAACTTAGTGAGGACCTCAAGAGCATAATAAAAAACAGTCAGAAATGAAGGATACACTAACTAAAGAATAATTTACAGGGTATCAACAATAGAGTAGGTAAAGCCAAGAATCAGACCATTGATTTGAAATATAAGGAAGCAAAAAATACCCAATCAGAAGAGTAAAAAGAAAAAAGAATCCAAAAAAATGAGGATAGTGTAAGGAGCCTCTGTGTTCAAGCCTACCAACATTCACATCATGGGGGTGCCAGAAGAAGATAGAGAGGAAGAAATTGAAAACCTATTTGAAAAAATAATGACAGAAAACTTCCCTAACATGGTGAAAGAAATAAACATGTAAGTCCAGAAAGCACAGAGAGTTCCAAACAAGATAAACCCAAAGAGGCCTACCCAAGACACATCATAATTAAAATGCAAAAGATTAAAGACAAAGAGAGAATCCTAAAAGCAGCAAGAGAAAAGCAGTTAGTTACCAACAAAGGAAGCTCCCATAAGACTGTCAGCTGATTTCTCAAAAGAAATTTTGCAGGTCAGAATGGAGTGGCAAGAAATATTCAAAGTGATGAAAAGCAAAAACTTACAACCAATACTACTCTATCCATTAAGGCTATAATTTAAAATCAAAAGAGAGATAAAGAGCTTTCCAGACATGAAAAAGCTAAAAGAGTTTGTCACCAACAAACCAGTAGTACAAAATATGTTTTAAAAATTTATTGAAGAGGAGGGGGAAGGGGAGGGGTTGGGGAAGAAGAAGAGAAGAGAAACATAGTTGTAAAGAATAAAATGGCAATAAGTATGTACCTATTAATAATCACTTTAAATATAAATGACTTAAATGATCCAATCAAAAGACAGGGTTGTTGAATGGATAAGTAAACAAGACCCATATATATGCTATCTACAAGAGACCTATCTCAGAACAAAAGACACACACAGACTGAAAGTAAAGGGATAGAAAAAGATATTTCATGCAAATAAAAAAAGAAAAGGCTAGGGTAGCACTAGTTATATTAGACAAAATAAACTTTAAAACAAAGGCTAAAGTAAAAGACAAGAGAGATTACATAATGATATAAGAATCAATCCAACAAAGAACATACCTCTTGCAAACATTTATACACAAAACATAGGAGTACATAAATATGTATATAAAATAGATTTTGGTAAACATAAAGGGAGAGATCAACAGTCAAAAAGTCATACTAGGGGATTTTTAACACTCCAATGACATAAATGGATAGATATTCCGATCAGAAACTCAACAAGGAACATTGGTGTTAAATGACACACTAGACCAGACACGTTTAGTTGATATTTTCAGAGCATTTCACCTCAGAGCAGCAGAATATACACATTTTTCAAGTGCACATGGAGCATTTTCTATGACAGACTACATTTCAGGACACAAAACAAGTCTTAATAAATTTAAGAAAACTGAAACCATATCAAGCATTTTCTGTGACCACAATGGTTATGAAACTTGAAATTAATTACTAGAAAAAAACCTGAAAAACACATAACACATGGAAGCTATATAACGTTACTAAACAGTAAGATCAAGAAAGAAATTAAAACATACCTTGAGACAAGTAAAAATGAAAGCATAAACATAAACAACAAATCTATGGGACACAGTGAAAGCAGTCATAAGAGGGAAATTCATAACAATACAGGCTTACCTCAAGAAACAAGAAAAACCTCAAATAAACAATATAATCTTACACCTAAGGGAACTAGAAAAAGAAAAAACAAAGCACAGAGTAGGAGGAAGAATATAATAAAGATCAGAGCAAAAATACAATAGAGTCTGAAAAAATAATACAAAAGATCAATGAAACAAAGAGCTGGTTCCTTGAAAAGATAAACAAGATTGATGAACCTTTAACCAGACTCATCAAGAAAAAGAAAGAGGACCCCAAAGGGGCGGCAGGCAGGACCTGAGGGAGTGTGAGTGTGTGAGAGAGTGAGCAAGTGTGTGAGAGAGTGTGAGTGGACTTGAAGGTGGACGACCAAACCCCAGCAGTGCAGAGCTAAGGAGCAGAAAGTTCCTGGGCTGTGGACTGGAGCAGCCAGCTACTGCAGTAAGCAGCCCTTCAGGGTGCTTCTCCTTGCGCTGCAGGGAGGTCCCACCATTTTGGAAGATCCCAGGTCTTCCCTGGGAAGAGGCAGTGGGAGCAGCAAGGGCCCAGCAACCTGAGCTCACCAGCGCACCTAGAACCATCAGACCAGTGGACACTCTGTGTCAACACAGACCGGTGCACAGTAGTGGAGCTCCCAAGGTGCTGGTCGCAGAAGCCGCAGACAGCCCGGAGCCCAGCACCATCCCCTATAGTAGCAGCCTGATCAGAGTGGAGATATACCCCCAGAAACATAGGCCAGGGAGCAGACATCCATCCCCAGGCAACAGAAGCACAGACCAGCAGCTGAGACCCATACCCAAAAACTACAGCAAAAGCTGAACAGAAGTTGAGCCCCATGGGACAGCAGCACTCCACAGCCACCAGCTGTGGGACCTGGGGCTCCACAGAGGCCTGTGGGGTCCAGCAGCTCACAAGAGCAGTGGGAAGCCAGAGCCCAAGAGAGACTGGTGCGATCCAGCTGCCCACCCGCGGGAACTGCAGGGTTCAGGGGCACTAGAGAGGCTTGTGAAACCCAGCAAGGACTGTGCAATCTAGTTACCCGTGGAACCTGCAGGGTGCTGAAGCACCAGACAGACCTGTATGACCCAGCAGGGACTGTGCCATCCAATTCCCGCAGGACCTGCAGGGTGCTGAAGCACCAGAGGGGCCTGTGCGACCCAGCAGCCCATAACATAGGCATAGAGCCAGGTCCTCAAAGGGACTGTGCCATCCAGTTACCCACGGGACATGCAGGGCACGGGGGCACCAGAAAGGCTTGTGCAACCCAGCTGTGCACAAGATAGGCATAGAGGATGTAAAAATGAAGGCGGAGTTAAAAGAAGCTACACAGACGATCTCCCAGGACCAAACTGGATTTACAACTAAAATAAAGACAAATCCTTGGAAAAAAGAAACAGAAAAGCAGCAGGACAGGACCATATAACCAGGGACACTGGTAGAATGTGCACAGGCGCAAAAGGGTGGCGGGCTGGGAGCCCAGGGACAGCAACAGTCTTACCAGTGAGCAACACCCATGGGGAATAAACACCAAGACCGCTCCACAGCGCAGAGAGCTGACACAGAGCAGGGACAATGCCCTAAAAAAGAAAGCCACAGCCACTCTCCTGGGGGCTACGGCGGAGGGAGGGCAGACTGGGCTGGACTTCTGTGGGGACACCCGGGATTAGGAGGGCACTCAGAGTTCTTGCTGAGTTGTGGCCACAACAGACCGTGGCCAGTGTGCTCCTTCCCAGAGTTGTGGGGAAAAGCAGCAGCCCCCACCCCTCAGAGACCGAGCCTTTCCCAGGTGAGGCAAAAATATGCAAATTGAGACTCATTAACAACCAGCATCCATCCCACCCTCTGGAAATCCTCTTATGTAGAATACCAGGGCTACATTCCAAGGCACTGAGTAACTGAGACTACTAGCCATCAAGAAAAAGCTAGAGGATAACTGAAGCTTTCCTGATCTTGCAAATCTACCCAGGAAAGTAAGACTTGACAGTGGTGTTTAACGTGGGCCCACCCAGGCTCATCCAAACCCAATAGAGGGCGCCACAAACAGCAGAACACCAACACACACAGGAAAAATTTGGCAGGCTCCAAAACCCACTGAGATAGCCAAAATGGTGAAACAAAGAAACAAATCCCAAATGAAAGAACAAAAGAACTCTGTTGAAGATGAGATAAATAAAATGCAGCTAAGCAAATTATCAGAGGTAGAGTTCGAGTAAAGATACAGGAACATTGAAAACCAACCAAGTGGAAATGAAGAATGACATAGCAGAAATACAGAACACATTGGAAGGAATAACCAGCAGAGTAGAGGAAGCTGAGGATTGGATCAGTGAATTAGAGGACAGGGTAGAAAAAAAATCAACCAATCAGAAAACCAAAAGGAAAAAACAATTAAAAAACAGGAAGACAGCTTAAGAGAACTGTGGGACAACTGGACACATAATAACATTCGCATCATAAGAGTCCCTTAAGAGGAAGAAAATAGGCAAGGGTTAAAGACTATATTTAAAGAAATAGTGACAGAAAACTTTCCTAAGTTGGTGAAGGAAGAAGGCATTCAAGTTCAAGAAGCACTGAGAGCCCCAAGTAAGAACCCAAACAGGCCCACTCCAAGACACATAGCAATTAAAATGCCAGATATTAAAGACAAAGAGAGAATCCTAAAGACAGCAAGAGATAAGCAACAGGTTACCTACAAAGGAAACCCCATCAGGCTCTCAGCTGACGTCTCAACAGAAACACTACAGGCCAGAAGGGAGTGGCATGAAGTAATCAATGTCATGAAAAACAAGGATCTGAATCCAAGACTACTCTATCCAGCAAGGCTATCATTCAAAATAGAAAGACAAATAAAGAGCTTTCCACACACAAAAAAGGCTAAGGGAATACATTAACACCAAACCAGCACTGCAAGAAGTTAAAAGGATGGCTGTAATTAGTAGAAAAAATATGAAGAAAAATAAAACCACACTAAACAAAAATGGCAATAAATAAGTACATATCAGTAATCATCTTAAATGTGAATGGTTTGAATGCTCCGAAAAAAGACACAGAGTAGCTGACTGGATAAGAAAGCATGACTCACATATATGTTGTTTACAAGAGACTCACCTCACAACAAAAGACTCACATAGGTTGAAAGTGAAGAGATGGAAAAAAATCTTTCAAGCAAATGAAAAGGAAAAAAAGCTGGGGTAGCAATACTCATATCTGATAAAGTAGATTTCAAAGTGAAGGCCATAACTAGAGACAAAAAAGGCCACTACATAACATTGAAAGGATCTATGCAACAGGAAGATATAACCTTGGTAAACATATATGCACCCAATTTAGGAGCACCAACATATATTAAAAATCTTTTGGAGGACTTCAAAAAAAAAAATCAACAGCAATATAATCATAGCAGGGGACTTCAATACCCCGCTGACATCACTGGATAGGTCTTCTAGACAAAAAATTAACAAGGAAACACAGACTATTAATGAAGCGCTAGATCAAATGGATTTAATAGATATTTACAGAGAATTACACCCCAAAACTGCAGACTTCACATTCTTCTCAAGGGCACATAGGACATTCTCAAAAATAGACCACATGTTAGGGCACAAACTAAGTCTCTACAAGTTCAAGAAGATTGAAATCATATCAAGCATCTTCTCAGATCACAATGGCATGAAACTAGAAATCAATTGCAACAAGAACATGCAAAGACATTTGAAAACATGGAGGCTAAATAGCATGTTATTGAACAATGAATGAGTTACTATTGAGATCTAGGAAGAAATTAAAAACTTCCTGGAAACCAATGAAAATGAACACACAACAACACAAAATCTATGTGATGCAGCAAAAGCAGTTCTGAGAGGGAAGTTTATAGCACTACAGGCCTACCTCAAGATGCAAAAAAAAAAATCTAATTGACTGTCTAACCTCACAACTTAAAGTACTAGAAAGCAAACATAAAGAAAACTCCAGAGCAAGTAGAAGGAAGGAAATGGTAAAGATCAGAGCAGAAGTAAATGACATGAAGACCAAAAACACAATTCAAAGGATCAATGAAACAAAGAGCTGGTTCTTTGAAAAGATAAACAAGATTGATGGAGCCTTAGCTAGACTCACCAAGAAACAAAGAGAAAGAACCCAAATACACAAAATCAGAAATGAAAGAGGAGAAATAATAACTGACACCACAGAAATACAAAAGATCGTTAACAACTACTATAAACAATGATATGGCAACAAATTCGACAATCTAAGCGAAATGAACAAATTTCTAGAAACACACAGTCTCCCAAAACTGGACCGGGAGGAGATAGAAAACTTGAACAGACCACAAAAGAAGTTGAAGATGTAATCAAGAGTCGCCCAGCAAACAAAAGGCCAGGACTGGAAGGCTTTACCAAACATTCAAAGAAGAACTATTTTCCTCAAACTATTTCAAAAAATTCAAGAAGAAGGAAGACTTCCAAACTCATTTTATGAGGCCAGCATAATTCTAATTCCCAAACCAGAAAAAGACATTACAAAGAAAGAAAACTACAGGTCAATATCCGTGATGAATATAGATGCCAAAATTCTGAACAAAATGCTACCAAATCAAATCCAGCAATACATGAAAATAATTATTCACCATGACCAAGTGGGATTCATCCCAGAGATGCAAGGATGGTACAATATTCACAAATCAATAAATGTGATACACTACATAAATAAAATAAAAGATAAAAATCATATGATCATATCAATATACGCTGAAAAAGCATTTGACAAAATCCAGCACCCATTTCTGATAAAAATGCTCAGCAATCTGGGAATAGAGAGATCATATCTCGACATAATAAAGGCCATATATGAAAAACCTACTGCCAACATCATACTCAATGGGCAAAAATTAAAAGCATTTCCCTTAAGAACAGGACCAAGACAAGAATGCCCACTTACGCCAGTCTTATTTAACATAGCACTAGAAGTCTTAGCCACAGCAATCAGACATGAAGAAAAAATAAAAGGGATCCAAACTGGAAAGGAGGAAGTGAAACTGTCATTATTTGCAGATGACAGGATACCATATGTAGAAAATCCCATAGACTTCATCAAAAATTTACTAGACTTAATAAATAAATTTGCCAAAGTAGCACGATACAAAATTAACGTCAAGCAATCAATGGTATTCTTATACACCAATGATGAACTCACAAAAAAAAAAAAAAAAACTGAAACACAATCCCATTTACCATCAGGGCAAAAAAATTAAGATACCTAGGAATAAACTTAACCAAAGAAATAAAGGACCTATTCACAGAAAACTACAGGTCATTGAAAAAGGAAATAGAGGAAGATATAAAAAAGTGGAAGTACATACCTTGTTCATGGATTGGAAGAATTAACATCATTAAAACGTCCATACTACCCAAAGCAATCTATAGATTCAATGCAATCCCCATCAAAATACCAATGACATACTTCACAGAACTAGAACAAATACTTCAAAAGTTCATATGGAACCAAAAAAGACCTTGAATGGCCACAGCAATCTTGAAAAAGAAGAACAAAGTTGGAGGAATCACATTACCAGATTTCAGGTTATACTACAAAGCCACTGTAATCAATACAGCCTGGTACTGGCACAAGACAGGGAGATAGATCCATGGAACAGAATAGAGAATCCAGAAATGGACCCAAGGAAATATGCTCAATTAATATTTGACAAAGTGGTAAGAGCATACAGTGGAGTAAAGACAGCCTCTTTAATAAATGGTGTTGGGAAAATTAGACAGCTACAAGCAGAAAAATGAAACTAGACCATCAACTTACACCATACACAAGAATAAACTCAAAATGGATAAAAGACTTAAATGTGAATCCATAAAAATCCTAGAAGAAACTGTAGGCAACAAAATTTCAGATATCATACGCAGTAGAATTTTCACTGATACATCACCTAAGGCAACAGAAACAAAGGAGAAAATGAACACATGAGACTACATCAAACTCAAAAGCTTCTGCACAGCAAAAGATACAATCGTCAAAATGGAAAGGCAACTCACTGTATAGGAGAGTATAATTGCCAATGATATATTATTAATTTCTAATATATATAAAGTGATCATACAACTCAACAAAAGGAAGACAAAGAACCCAATTAAAAATGGGCAGAGGAACTAAATAGACACCTCTCCAAACAGGACATACAAATGGCCAAGAGACATATGAAGAAATGCTCAACATCACTAATCATCAGAGAGATGCAAATTAAAACAACAATGAGGTATCACCTCACACCTGTCGAAATGGCCGCCATCAACAAATCATCAAACAACAAGTGTTGGCGAGGGTGTGGAGAAAAGGGGACTCTAGTACACTGCTGGTGGGACTAGTACACAGGGCTGGGGACAAACTGCAACCGAGGTACGCGCCACTGGTGCAGCCACTATGGAAAACAATATGGTGTTACCTCAAAAAATTAAAAATTGAAGTGTAATTTGACCAAGTGATCCCACTTATAGGAATATACCCTAAGAAGCCTGAAGCACCATTCAGAAAGAATATATGTACCCCATGTTTGTAGCAGCACTATTTATAATAGCTAAGATCTGGAAACAGCCCAAGTGTCCATCAGTAGACGAATGGATTAAAAAGCAGTGGTACATATACACAATGGAGTACTATGCAGCTGTGAGAAAGAAAGATCTCTTATCCTTTGAGATGACACGGAGGGACTTGGAAAGTATTATCCTAAGCGAAACAAGCCAAACAGAGAAAGACAAGTATCATATGATCTCACTTATTTGTGGAATATAATGAACATAAAAGTCTGAGGAATGGGGTACTCCCAGAGACATAGAAGTGGGGTACCAACTGACAATCCCCAGAAGAGGGGGTCGTGGGCGAGAGATCAACCACAGACCTTGCATGTATGCAAAAACAATGGACATGGACAACAAAGCTGGGGACATGGCAGGGAGGGATGGAGGGGGGGGGGGGAATCAGTGAGGGAAAAAGGAGAAACATCTGTAAATTAATTAATTAAAAATAAATAAAAATAAAAGTAATCAAAAAAAGAAAGAGGACCTAAATAAATAAGATCAGAAGTAAAAGTTAAGTAACAGTTGACACCAAAGTAATACAAGGGATTATAAGAAAATATTACAAACAACAAATGGAATAATCTGGAAGAAATGGATAAATTCCTGGAAACATACAATCTTTCAAAAAGTTAATTAAGAAGAAACAGGAAAACTATACAGATTGATTAAAGCTAATGAAGTCAAAGCAGTAATAAATAAATTCCCAATAAACAAAAGTCCTGGACCACATGGCTTCACAGGTGAATTTTACCAAACATTCAAAGAATTAACACCTATTTTTCTGAAACAATTCAAAAATATTCAGTAGGCAAGAAGACTCTCAAGCTCATTTTACATGGCCAGCATTATTCTAATTCCAAAACTACAAAAAAGAAAGGATATTACAAGAAAGAAAACAATAGGACAATATCCCTGATAAATATAGACACAAATATCTTTTTTTTTTTTTTTATCCTCACCCGAGGACATTTTTCCATTTTTTGTTCAGGTAAAGTGGGAGGGAGAGAGAGGAAGAGAGAGAGAGAGAGAAGCATCGATGTGAAAGGGACACATCGAGTGGCTGCCACCCACACAACCGACCAGGGCTGGGGACAAACTGCAACCGAGGTACGCGCCCTTAGCGGGAACCGAACCCGGGTCTCTCAGGACCGCAGGCCGACACTCTAACCGCTGAGCCAAACCGGCCAGGGCTAGACACAAATATCTTCAACAAAATTTTAGCAAACTGAATTCACCAATATATTAAAAAGATCATACATCATAATCAAGTACATTTTATTCTGGAGATACAAAGTTGGAACAATATCCACAAATCAATTACCATGATACACCACATAAACAAAATGAAGGATTAAAAATTATATAATGATATCACTAGATGGAGAAAAAGCATTTGACAAAGTCTAGAATTCAATTATTTAAAAAAAAAGAAAACTCAGGTAAGTGGGAATAGAGGAAACATACCTCAGCATAATGAAGACCACATATGACAGTGACAAACCCATAGCTATCATCATAGTCAACAAGGAAAAACTATAAGAGACAGTAACAAGATTGGGTTGTCAACTTTCACCACTTTTATTCAACATAGTATTGGAAATCCTAGCTACAGCAATCATAAAATAAACAGAAATAAAAGGCATCCAAATTGGAAAGGAAGATGTCATTATATGCAGATGACATGATATATAAAGAGAACTATAAAGATTCCACCAAAAAAAAACACAAAACAAAACAAAACAAAACCCTTGATAAATGAATTCAGTCAAGTAGCAG
Source organism: Molossus molossus (assembly GCF_014108415.1). Lineage (NCBI taxonomy): Eukaryota > Metazoa > Chordata > Mammalia > Chiroptera > Molossidae > Molossus > Molossus molossus. The sequence continues at coordinate 85,611,848 of NW_023425349.1, forward strand.
GATAAAAAGTTAATGTTCATAAATCAGTTTTATTTTTATACACCAATAATGAACTATCAGAAAGAGAAACTACGAAAACAATCCCATTTACAACTGCATCAGAAAAATAAAATACATATAAATAAATTTAACCAAGGAGGTAAAAGACCTGTACTCGGAAAATTATACTACCCAAAGCAACCTATAGATTAAATGCAATCCCTATCAAAATAACAATGACTTTTTTTTTTTTAATCCTCACCTGAGGACATTTTTCCATTTTTTATTCAGATAGGGTGGGAGGGAGAGGAAGAGAGAGAGGGAGAGAGAAACATCGACGTGAAAGGAACACATGGAGTGGTTACCATGCGCACAACCAACCAGGACCAGGGACAAACTGCAACCAAGGTATGCGCCCTTAGCGGGAACCGAACCCAGGTATCTCTGGACCGCAGGCCGATGCTCTAACTGCTGAGCCAAACCGGCCAGGGCAACAATGAAATTTTTAACAGAACCAGAATAATTGTAAAATTTATATGAAACCACAAAAGACCCCAAATAGACATAGCAATCTTGAGAAAAAAGAACAAAGTCAGATGTATCTTGCTACCTAATATCAAACTGTACTACAAGGTCATAGGAATCAAAACAGCATGGTACAGGCAAAAAACAGACACACAGATCAATGAAACAGAAAAAAAAGCCCAGAAATAAACCCACACCTATATAATCAATTATTTTATGACAAAGGAGTCAAGAATATACAAAGGAGTAAAGACAGTCTATTCAATAAATGATGCTGAAAAAATTGGAGAGATGCACCCTGGCCGGTTTGGCTCAGCAGTTAGAGCATTGGTTTGCGGTCTGGAGAGACCGGGGTTTGGTTCCCGCTAAGGGCATGTACCTCAGTTGTAGTTTGTCCCCGGCCCTGGTTGGGTTGTGTGGGTGGCAACCACTCAATGTGTCCCTTTCGCATGGATGTTTCTCTCTCTCTCCCTCCCACTCTATCTGAACAAAATATCAAAAAATGTCCTCGGGTGAGGATAAAAAAAAAAATTGGAGAGATGCATGCAAAGAAATGAAACTAGGTCATCTTCTAAGACCATATAGAAGAACAAACTCAAAATGGATTAAAAACTTAAAAGTAAGACTTAAAACCATAAAAATCCTAGCAGAAAACATAGACACTAACTCTCTGACATTTCTCTTAGTAATATTTTTCTGATCTATCTACTCAGGTAAGGAAAACAAAAGCAAAAATAAACAAATGGGACTACATCAAACTAGTAAGTTTTTTGCACAGCAAAGGAAACTATCCACAAAATGGAAAGATAAGCTACTGAATGGAAGAAAATATTCATCAATGATACATCCTGTAAGGAGTTATTATCCAAAATTTATAAAAACTCACATAGCTCAATGCCAAAAAACAAACAATCCAGTTAAAAAATGGACAGAGGACCTGAATAGACACTTCTCCAAAGAGGAAACACAGATGGCCAATAAGCATATTAAAAGATGCTCAATGTCACTAATTACCAGAGACATGCAAATTAAAACCACAATGAGGTATTACCTCATACCTGTCAGAATTGCTATCATAAATAAATCAACAAACAAGTGTTAACAAGATGTGACCCTCTAGCACTGTTGGTGAAATTGCAAAATGCTACACGCTTTGTGGAAAAGAGTATGAAAGGTCTTTCAAAAAATTAAAAATAGAACTACCTTATGACTAGCAATTCCTTTCTGGGTATATATCCAAAAAAAAAAAAAAAAATCCAAACACTAATTTGAAAAGATGTATGCATCCCTATGTTCACTGCAGTGTTATTTACAATAGTCAAGACATGGAAGCAACACGTGACTATCAATAGATGAGTGTATACAGAAGATGGGGTATATACATACAACAGAATATTACTTGGCTCTGAAAAAGAATAAATCTTACCATTTGTGGTAACATGGATGGATCTAGAGGGTATGCTAAGTGCTATAAGTCGGACAGGGAAAGACAAATATCATATGAATTCATTTACATGTGGAATCTAAAGAAAATATACAAACAAACTCATAAATACAAAGAACAACCTGAGGATTGCCAGATGAGAGGTGGGTTGGGGGTCTGGGTGAAAAAGGTGAAGGTATTAAGAAATACAAATTGGTTATAAAATAGTCACAGGGATATAAAGTACAACATAGAGAATATAGTCAATAACATTGTAATAACTATGTAGGGTGCCATAGTGTCAAGTGGGTAGAATTATTGGGAATCACTTCATAAATTATACAATTGTCTAACCAGTATGCTGACTTTGTTTTTTTTTTTTTTCACCTGAAACTAATGCAAAATAAAACTGAATGTCAAATGTAACTGAAAAGTATAAAATTAAAAAATTAAAAATTACAGAAAAAGCATGACAAAGTTCCACATCCATTCATGGAAAAGACATTCACAAAAACCTAGAGCTAACATCATACTTAATGATGAAAGACTGAATGCTTTTTCTTTAAGATCAGGTACAAGGTAAGGATACCTGTTCTTACTACTCCTAGTCAACATCATACTGGAAGTCCTAAGAGAGCAATAAGACAAGAAAAAGAAAAAAAAGTCATGGCAATTAGAAAAGAAGAAATAAAACTGTCCCTATTTTTTGATTCCTAGACTAATAAATGAGAAATAGGATGAAAACATAGAAGGTCAAACTACAAAAATGTATAATATATCTATACATTCGCTATAAAAACTGGAACCCAAAATTAAAAAACAAAACAAAACCAGTTATAGTACTCCAAAAAAGTAAAATACTTAAGTCTTGATTTAATAAAGCATGTTTAGGGGATATATGCTGTAAACTACAAGTCACTGATGAAAGAAATCAAGCCCTGGCCTGTTTGGCTCAGTGGTTAGAGTGTCGGCCGGCAGTCCAGAGAGACCTGGGTTCAGTTCCCGCTCAGGTTGCAGTGTGTCCCTGGCCCTGATTGGGTTGTGTGGGTGGCAACCACTCAATGTGTCCCTTTCACATCGATGTTTCTCTCTCTCTCTTCCTCGCTCTCCTTCCCACTCTATCTGAACAAAAAAATGGAAAAAATGAAAAATGTTCTTGGGTGAGGATAAAAAAAAAAAAGATTTGTAGAAAGAAATCAAAGAATACCTAAATAAATGGAGAAACATACCATGTTCATGGATTGAAAGACTCAAAGTAAGGACTCACAATAAAAATGTCAACTCTTCCAAATTCATCTCTAGATCCAAACCCAGGCACGTGTGTGTGTGTGTGTGTGTGTGTGTGTGTGTGTACACACACTTATATATATATAAGTTAACTCTAAAATTTATATGGATAGGTAAAAGAACTAGACTAGCGAAAACAATTTTAAAAGGAAGAATAAAGTTGGAAGAATCATATTACTGAATCTTTATAATAATTCTTAAAATTGGGTAGTCAAGGCAGGTGTGTTACTGGAGAAGGGAGGCACACATATGTCAATGAAGATACTAGGAAATCCAGAAACAGACCCACACAAATATGGTCACTAAGTTTTTACAAAGATGCAAAGGCAAGTCAAAGGAGAAAGGGTAGTATTTCAACAAATTATGTTAAAGATGTTAAAATATCATTTGACATTCAGGGTCAATAAAATGAACCTTGACCTAAACCTCATATCTTATTTAAAAAAATAGCTAAAATTGATCATAGATCTATGTATAAAGAATGAAAATATAACTTTAAAAAAAAGAAAATTTCCATGAGTGGGAGTTGGTAATTTCTAGACATGACACCAAAAACACAATCTATTTTTAAAAAGCTCGATAACTTAGTCTCCATCAAAGTTAAATAATTCATTCTGTGAAAAATACTGTTGAATAATGAAAAAACAAGCTACAGACTGAGAGAAAATATTTGCAAACATATCTGACAAAGAACTTTTATTCATAATAAATAATGAACTCTTAAAACTCAACAGTAAGAAAACAAACAACCCAATTGATAATAGACAAAATATCTGAACAGATACTGCACCAAAGAAAATAAGCATATAAAAAAAATGTTCCACATCATCAACTATAGGAAAATATAATGAGAAACCATTATATGCCTGACAGAAAGACTAACATTTTTTTAAATTAACAGTACCATGCATCGACTAGGATGTGCAGCAAGGGGGACTCTTGTTTACTGCTAATGGGAATGTAATATTGTAAAGCCACCTTGCAAAAACAGTTAGGTAGTTTCTTCTAAAGTTAAATATGTATTCTATCATATGATTCAACAATCCCTGTCATAGATATTTACCCTAGAGAAATAAAAACTTATGTTCACACACACAAAAAAAACTGTACAGGAATGTTTACAGAAATTCTATGCATGCCTTAAGTTATATGGGAATTACATTTTCCTTGGAAACAATGTATGTGCACACACACACAACTAGCAGCAAAAAAAAAAAAAAAAAAATCAACCAAATGTGCCCTGGCTGGGTGGTTCAGTTGATTGGAGCCTCGTCCCACACACCAAAAGTTTTCTGGGTTGATTCTGGTCAGGGGACATATGTAGGCTGTGGGTTTGATCCCCGGTCAAGGAACATACAGGAGGCAACCAATGGATACTCCTCTCTCACATCGATGCCCCGCCCCCAATCAATCAAATAGATCTATGATATTTTTTATCCTTAGGTGAGGATAAAATAAAATCAACCAAATATACAGAATCTCAAGGCTCTTGTAGATAAACACACCTAGCTCTGCATTTCTACCCTGTCCCACTACCTCTCTGACCTCAAGATCCCCTGCTCTTGGATTGACTGATTTGGTGGAAGAGGGAGACAGAACAAAAACAAAAACAAAGAATGGGAGAAGAATCCAGAAAAACCCACTGAAAAATCAATCAGCTGATCAAAGAGCCTTTGAACTCAGCCTGGAAGAGACACTGGTAATATCCATAAAGAAAGAATTCTCTTGGTCCTCTATTCCCTCCATTAACCTACCCTTTGGAATTTTACATAGATATTATTTCAACAGAAGCAAAAAGAAAAAAATTCAAGCACTTGCCTATATACTCTGTAAAGTCTTTGCTCTTCTTGTCTGGCTTAAAGAAAAAAAAATAGAGCAAAAATTTAATATAAACAAGAGTCAGTGCCTTCTTAGAGAGGCCTTGCACCTCTTACTTAAGTCAATGGGTAGCAGAGACCACGAGAGCAAGTTAGACTTCCTTTCAAGGAGAATAAAAGAGGCTTATTTGATGGAGAAAAATTTTCCATGCCCTCTTCCATCCATCATCAGATTCTCCCCAGTGCCCTGGTTGTTTCTAATATGTACAGATTGAAGGAAAATACTGGTCAAGGTTAGGAAATCACAAACCCTTGCAAAACCCTAACTACATCAACCCTAAGTAAAGAGTTAAAGTATACATTGTTGGGGAAAATAATCACTAATGTCCGTCCTGGGATGAACCTCCACTAAACTGCTAAACTGTTTTCCAAAGTTGTTGTACCATTTTGCATTCTCACCAGCAATGCATGAGCATTTCAGCTGCTCCACATCCTTGTCAACACTTGATACTCTCAATCAGTCTTTTTAATTTTATCCATACTAATGTGCAGAAGTCAACTGAGGCTCAATATGCATTCCCCTAATGACCAATGTTGTCAAGTACCCTTTCAAGAGTTTGTTGGAAATCTGTATATCTACTTTGGTAAAGTCTCTGTTAAAAAAATCTTCTGTCAATTATTTATTGGGATGTCTTTTATAATTGAGTTGTAAGAGTAACTTATTTATTAGGATAAAAGTCCTTTGTTAAATATACATATTGTGAATATTTTCCACCAGTCTGCTGGCTTGCCTTTTCAATTTTCTTCATTATGTCTTCCAAATAACAGAAAGTGTAAACTTTATAGTTTTATATTACCTTTTGCTTTAGGTTTATGATTCACTTTGAGTAAATTTTTGTGTATTGCATGAGGTAAGGGTCAACATTCATTTTTTTTTTAATCCTCATCTGAAGCTATTTTTCCATTTATCCTCAGATAGAGTGGGAGAAAGAGAGAGAGAGACAGAGAAAAACATTGACGTGAGAGGGACATATTGATTGGTTGCCTCCCATACAACCCCGACCAGGGCCAGGGATGAATTGCAACCAAGGTACATGCCCTTGACCAGAATTGAACCTACAACTCATTGGTCTGCGGACCAACGCTCTAACTGCTGAGCCAAATAAGCCAGGGCAGTCAACAGTCATTTTTAATATGGCTATCTAGCCCTGGCCAGTTTGGCTCAATGGTTGGAGCGTTGGCCCTCGGACTGAAACAGGTTTGAATCCTGCTCAAGAGCATATACCTGGGTTGCAAAGCAGATTAGATCCCCAGCCCCAGTCAGGGTTGTGTAGGAGGCAATCACTCAATGTGTTTCTCTCACATGATGTCTCTCTCTCTCTCTCTCTCTCTCTCTCTCTCTCTCTCTCTTTCTCTCCCTCCCTCCCTTCCACTCTCTGGTAAAAAAAAAAAAAAAAAAAAAATCAGTGGGAAAGTAGCCTCAGGTGAGGATTAACAACAACAAAAAATATAGCTATCTAAAACTATTTGTTAAAAATACTGTTCTTTTCCCCAATTAACTAACCTGGCATCTCTGTTGAAAATGACCATGTATGAATGAGTCTATTTCTAGACTTCCTATCTTCCAATATCATGCCTTATCCTTTCTCAGAAACTTACAATGACTCTTCACTGTCCATCAGATCATTCTGACATCAAAGTAATTAAACCCAACTACTTTTTGGTTCAGGTATGCCTACCTCAACTTCCACCCCCATTCCTGAATACACCATTATCACTGCTACCCAGTCATCCCACTCACGCCATGCTTCCTGTTATCCTCAGATGCTCTTCCTACCATCCTTAAAACATTTCCTACGCTTCCGCATCCATGAAACATTCCCTGACAACTGAATGTGAAAGGTCTCTTTTCTCACTACCTATAGTTCTTATTATACGTAGAGTACACGCCAATACCATGCCTTTTCCTCTTTAAATGTGTTTCAGTTTTCATTCAACAAAGAGTTACTGGCAAGTTATGGAGGTAGACACCAGGGATAGAGAAATGAAAATAAAGAGTCATTACCCAGATACTTACAGACCACTGAGGGGAAAAAAATCAAGTAAACAGACAAAAATAATTCAATATATATATTCTCTTATATCACATTAGAACTCTTTCATGATGTACATCTTGTATCCCTCAAATAAACATTTTAGTATGTAGTTCTGAAAGGACTCTTTTAAAACAAAATCACAGTACCATTATAATGTCTTAAGTATAATAATTCCTTAATATCATTACCTATCCAGTCAGTGTTCAAATTTCCTTGAGTGTCTCATAAATGTTTGTTTATAGTTGTTTTGTCTAAATTGAAATCAAAATAGGATCCACATACTGGAATTAATTGGCATGTCTCTAAATTACGTAGTTTCCCCTCCACCCCCATCCCTCTTTCCTTGCAATCTATTTGTTGAAAAAAACTACGTTGTTTGTCTTACAGAATTTAAGATTGCCTGGATTTTGATCATTGTATTCCTGCAGTGTGATTTAATTTGTGTCTCTGTCCCCTGTATTTCCTATATATTGGTGATCAAATCCAGAGGCTCGATCAGATTCAGGATGATTTCAGCTGGGCAGAATATTTCTGAGGTATGTTCACAACCACTGAGGTATATTATGAACCCCCATTAGGAGGCACAATCATTGCCTCGATCCATTAATTAACTAGGGGTTCCAAAACAGTAATACTCATTCGATCATTACTTCTTAATATATTAGCTGAAATTATTCTATAAAGAGAAACTCTCTGATTTGCTGAGATGCAGCATATGCAGGAAAGACAGAATAAATGCTTGATTCTTTGTTTTCAAAATAATGAGTTAATTCTCTGGCATCCTTACAAGGCAACCAAATATGTGAGTTTATTTTTAATGTTATGAATGTATGGACTTGAATATATTTGCTATGTTTTAAATCAGTGCAGTCATTATCCTATTGATGCTCAAATTTTCCATGGGAATCTCTTCAACTTGTTTTCAGAGTCCTTTGGCTGTGGCTTTAGAGAGCTTCTCTGTTCTCTGCTGTGACAAGAAAACTCCAGGCACGAGTTATACTTTTGCTGCCCTAAATTTGGAAACAATCATTTCTATAAGGGGTTCTAGTTCCTTTTAGTGAGAAATTGTATTTAGAAACCACAAACTGTGTACTAGGAATCCTCATTGCTAATTGCTAGTGGGTTGGACACTGTCCCCAACCTTTCAGTAGACACATCTTTTCCTCAAGATGAACTACATGATGAGTTCATACTAATGCTTTTATTCAAATACATGCCTATAGCTTTTACTTAACCTCATCAATTTTACATCTGGGTTTGCTTTCTCCCATGCCTTAAATCTCAGTTCTCAAAGATGTCAACATAATTCTCATTTGCTTTACCCTACAACAGCCTCAAAATACCAATTCTATCACTACCACTCATGACAGAGCAGAGTAATGCCACTAGGAATATATAATCAAATAACTGTACTTTAAAGTCACTTGGAATAGTTACGGGGCACTTTGTGTGGTTATACCACCAACCGAAAGGGATAAGTTGTTTCATTTTGCTTTTGATTTTTAGGGATTGCTTAAAAAATAACTAGTTTTATAATTATGTACAATATTTACTTGGTTCCAAAGTCAAATCTACAAAACAAGGTGTAGTCAGGAGAAGCTCAGTTCCTTTCCCTGTCCCTGCCACCATGTTCTCTTCCTTTTAACTATTTTTTTTATATGTATCATTTATATTCCCATTGTTTTTGTCAGCTACCAATGGAATTAATATTTAATATACTATACACACTTTCTCCACCTTGCTTTCTTCACTTAGCAATATATCCTACAGACTACCACATGGTTTTGGAGACAGTTCGTGTTCTCTTTTACAGCTACATAGTGCTCCATTGCGTAGACATGCTATAGTTTTTAAAAAGGGGCCCAAACTGATGGGCAGTAGGGTGTTTCCAGCCTTTCACTGTGTCAATAAATAACCATGTACATGAATATTTTTATATTTTTGCCAGTGTACCATTAGGATGATTTCCTAGAAGTTGGAGAGTTGAATCAAAGGCCTATCTAATTTAGTGGATATTGCCAGTTTCCCTCCATGGAGGTTAAACCACTCTGTATTTCTACCAGCAAACCAGAGTATGTTGTCAAACGCTTGCATCTTGCCAACCTAATAGGTAACAAATAACATCTCAGTGCAATTTTAATTTGCATTTCTGCTGTGATGAAGAAAGCTGAGCATCTCTTTATAGGTTTAAGAGATATTTACATTTTTTTCCTGTGAACTGTTTGTTTATATCTGTAGTTCACTTTTCTATATGGTCGTTGTGGGGTTTTTCTACTCTGTTTTTAGAAGCTTATTATTTATTTGTGTGTGGAATAAACGGCAGATATTTTTTTCCAAATGAGTCATTTGCTTTGCTTTGCCTTTTTTTTTTTAAAGCAGAAGTATTTTGTTTTCATGTGGTCTAATTTATCAATCCTTTGTTTTATTGGTTCTGGATTTTGAAACCAGAAATTTTCTCCACTTTCAGGTTAAAAAGGGAATTTATTCATGTTTTCTTCTAGGACTCAACACATCTTGAAGTCCACTGTTTCCCCTTCACCCTCTCAGAGAACTAACAGAAGCATTCTTATGTCATTAGTTCACAGGTTGGAAGTAACTCATTCCCCATGTTGAAAGTCAAAACCTGACGTAGTTCATGCTGTCATGCTCCTTATGCTGCTCTTTCCCACACATGAACCCATGTATTGTTCAGGCAAAGCACTGAAACATGCATGTGACTTCACTGTGTTCCCCCTACAGAGTTCCCCTGTGCCACCTATGGCTACAGAGTCAGATAATATCCAAACCGCCGAGTGCTCCAAATGCCAAGAGAGCTTGAGTCAAGGCATTGTGTTCCCTCTCCATTTAGGAAAAGAGCAGCAGAGGAAATCTAGGTGCAAAGGCATAATGGATTCTCCGCGGGGCCAGCCAGCATCTGCCCAGTGGCCAGCGTGAGTACGGGACACTCAAACAAATGCTCTGGTGTTTCTATGGAAGAGAGGATAACATTGGTAGGTGGAGCAGCTGCAGCCAGCTGCTCGGGGGAATTCTGCCCAGTGCCCTGGCATCACAGGCATGGCCTCTTTTGTGAAGTGCATCCAATTTAGGAATGGAGGAACAGTTTTTTACTTCTCATTCCAGAGATATATCATGTTTCCCATGTAATCATTTCTTTACCAATATAGGCTTTTGCAGAAATGACTTCCACAACTGTAGTCCGGTATGTGGTTATACAATGGCCTCACTTCTTTGGATCTCAAAATAAGGCCAAGAAAAGGTCTGAGTTCTTAATGCTGAAAAATATAAATTAATGATTTTCATATATTTAATAATAATCCAAAAGGAAATAATAACCGGGCATATATATATATATGTGGCCTATTTGCTTTCTTAACAAGCAATCCAGGTATTTCTAAGGCAGATTTCCTTATTTTACCCTGAGTTCTGATACACTCTGATATCCATGACTATTTTGTTGACAGTTCTATCCCTGGCATCGGCACAATGCCTGGCACACGATGTGTACATCATACATATTTGTTGAGTTAAGAAATAAATAGCCACATGTGAAAGGATGAAGTTCTCATACCATACAAAAAAAAAAGAGCTCAAATAGATTAGAGAACTAAATGCAAGAGCTAAAACTATAACACTTTTATAAGAAAACATAATTGTAAATCTTCATGACCTTGGATAATGCAATGGATTTTCAGATATGACGGCAAAAGCACAGCAACCAAAGGAAAAATAGAGAACGTGGACATCATCAAAAATAAAAATGTTGCCCTGACCAGTTTGGTTCAGCGGTTAGAACATCGACCCGTGGACCAGAGAAACCTGGGTTCGGTTCCCACTAAGAGCACGTACCTCAGTTGCAGTTTGTCCCTGGCCCCGGCTGGGGTGGTGTGAGTGGCAGCCAGTCGATGTATCTCTCTCACATCAATGTTTCTCTCTCTCTCTTCCTCCCTCTCTCCCTCCCGCCCTATCTGAAGATAAATGTAAAAACTTCCTCGGGTGAGGATAAAAAGTAAATAAATAAATAAAATAAAATAAAAATGTTTGTGTTTCAAAGGATACTATCAAGAAAGTGAGAAGACAACCCACAGAACAGGAGAAATAAACATCTATCATAGCATCTGCCTTCATAAATCCTATAAAACAGTCCCTGAACCAACTCCAGAACCACTGCCCATTCATCCCTCCTTTTCTTGCTTCTTGCTTTCTGTCTCTCGTCTTTTCTTTTCCATTTCTTCTCATCTTCTTTTTCTTTTTGTTTCTTCTGTTTCTCCTTATTTTTTCTTATCTGTGTCTAGGGAATGTAATTTATATTTTTATTTTTATAAGTGGGATTCTGATTTTTCTGTTTGTTTGTTTTTGCCCTTTTTTTTTTTTTTAAAATGTCACCAGGGAATTTGTTTGGGTTAAAGAGCCTGGGTACCACAGAGTCTTACTATACCACAGGTCACCTGCTTCTGTATACTTATCCAAGGCTTATGAACAGACACACACAAAGTAGGCCTTTGATCCTGAAAACCTAGGGATCCCACTGGGATGAGGATAAATATTTATCTCTATTTGCTTTTTTCTGTTGGGGCCTAGTTTCTGGCTTACTCAATGTCCTATTTGGCCAAAGACCAGCCAGGTCAGGAAAAGATCACTCCACAGTTCTAGCCTTGAAAACATGTGGGAAGAGCCTCCAAACAGTTCCCATATGAATTTTAAAGGGTCATCTGAGTACACTATGAGTGCAAAGAAGTATGTACAAAGAAAGATATTCTCTGCTCTCACGCTAAGTTAGAGATGAAAATCAAATACAGAATATTCTCTTAAGAATTTTTTCCATACCCTTACCTAAAGACAAGAAACATTCTAGAATGTTCTAGGAGGGTTCAAATAGCTATCTGGTGGCTGTAGCAGAGAAAGAAGTAAAGGGTTTGAAGTCACACAGATCTGTTTTCAAGTCCTAGTTTTGCTACCTATGAGCCAAGCCTCACTTTCCATATTTGTAAAACCAAGGTCATTCAAACCTACTTTACAGAGCTGTTGAAAGGCTTTATAGAGATGTCACGTATGTGAAGCACCACCCATGGTTCCTAGGACACAGTAGCAGGTCAATTTTGGTAGAAATACTAGATATGTCCCACAATCTCTCTACTAATGGCTCTGAGGTTCCAGAGTGGCAGGTCACCATGCTCCTTGATCTTAGACTGAAGTCACAGAAAAGAAGGCAGCTTGTTTTATAGCTCTAAAGTGGAGATCTGTCTCTGAAAAAGGGGCACATACCCATCTCTCCCACAAATGAAATTCATTATTCAATGGAAAGCAAGGTCTACCAAAAGCCACTGCATACTGTGTGTGTAGGGAAGGGACAAGCAGATGCCCTAAGCCAGTGTCTGCAAGGATGAAAAATGGCTTCTACAAACAGCCTGGGCAGGCAGATATCTGTAGTTCTCACTGTTGCCATCACCACCATCACTAGCCATCACCACTGTTACTTGTCCCACTTCCATTGCTGGTACTGCCATGATGACCCCTGTGGCCATCAACACCTGCACTAGTGACATCATCAGCACGAGGACCACATCCAATACTACCATTCCCCCTTCTCCCTTCACAACCACTGCTACCATCACTCTCGTTACATGGCATCAATCAGGACCCTGGCTGCTAGAGAAAGAAAGGCTAAAGGTCAATCTGATGAGCATGAAGCCTTGAGGAAGGTTCTATTTGGAGAAGCCGTGACTCATCTGTGTAAACTGTGTCACACCCGGCTCTCAGCACGTACAAAAATGACCCCACCTAAAAAACTTGCTGCAACAAATGCCACAGAATTGCAGACAGACTCCTGGAGATCCAACTCCCTCCTCCCCCTCCCCATGCACATGGGACACAGAGCAAGGGCCCCCAGCTGGGTCTCTAACATGGCTTTGTACCTGGGCTGCTCACTGTACTCCCAAATACAGGGTCCAGAAGGTTAGGTCTGAGTGGGAGAAGTGAGTAGTCATGGCCTCATAAATGGAGGGGGCTGGTCATACTTCCATCTGCCAGGAAGAGGCTGCTGTGCACTCATCAGCCAGGAGTTTTGTTACAATGAACTTGAAGCCCACTACAAAACAGCTTTGCCAGTAGTCCTGTGGGAGGCTCATGTCTTGGGAGAACAAGGGTACATTTACTAGTGCTCTGCCTGTCGCCCTGAGGAAACTGAAACAACATCCTTTTAAAATATCTTCCACAGAGATGTTGCTGTATTTTCCTTTGAAGACATAAAAAGTATCTAATAACCTTGTTCACTACGATCACAAGTTTTTGCTAAAAAAAAAAAAAGCTATTTTTATTCCCTTGCTTCCTTGTAACTTAACAGTTACAAACAGCTAAACTGAATTTTTAATCATCTTTTAAAAAAGACTTTTTAAAAAGTAAAGGTTATTCCTAGGCTGACACTGAATATGCCAGCTCTGTAGCTAGAAGCAAATTTTTATAGCTGGTTATAAACCCCTGAAATATGAGTTTATATTGGAAAAGCTGAAGCAACCTTAACTCTAAGCACGCCGATGGGCGCCAATTTAATTACAGTCCCAGAAGCGAATAAAACAGTCTCTCTTCTACAGTATCATCACAAAGAACCCATTAACTCTCCAATTACTAAATGAGGAAACAACATTCTCTAGAACCCAAGCCAAGGAAGAAAGAACAGTGCACTTTCCAACTTAAAACCTTGAAACTGGGCTTCAAAGTTACAGGCTGAAAGGGAGGTGCTCCCCTGCACAGCAATGTTTACTTCACTTATTTAAAATAACTGAGTGTCTTTGCCAAGGCTCACATAAGACTATTTGTTTAACAAATAAAGATGTGTGTTTCCTGGAGTGTTTCTAATTGGGATCTGAGATCCCACCTCCTAAGAAATCCTGGGCTTGGATACCTCCCACAAGATGCCTTTGACAATGTGGGGATCCCAGATTGAGGGGAGTGGAAGGAAGGTCTGGTGTTCATAAGGGAGCCTGCACATGGCAAAAACTCTGGAACAAATGGTTTGTCTCCCACCAACGCATCCATCACGCTTTCAACAGGAATGAAAACTCGGGAAGGTCAAACCAATATCCAGTAGGATTTGTAAATTGAGCTATTCAGTAGGCAAGCAAACTTTAAAAATAGTAGCTTGGGGGAGGCCAATTTCCTTCATCCCCTGTTCTCTCACTCCCTTCTCCCCAGCCGGCCCTGCTCCCCCTGCTGTCTTTGCGGCAGCAGTTAAACTGCCCTGTTTTCAAAGCCACGCTAACATCTTGGGAAACGCCAGGGCAAAATCAAAAATTCTTTGGCTGGGCGTGTAATATAAAACTTGGAGTTGTTCCTGTTAAATAAAAACAGCCATGTTGATTTTGGTGCCATTGAAAACACAGGAAAAGGCTGTTGCCAAATGAAAAAGGGGGGAAAGCTTACCAAATGGGAAGCAGTTGTAGTTTCAAGACTTGGGAAGGGTATTACAAAAACTAGAGAGCAAAACTGAAAGAGGAAAACAAAATGTAAAGGATGGTTGTTTTCGCTCTGTAATTATTTTCCTCCATCAGGGTAACGAAATGCATCCATAACTTCGAGATGCACATTAAGGTCTCTGGGGTTTCATTCCCTTGCTTTGTACATAAGCAGCCGTTTTCTTTTTCTTTTTTTTTTTTTTGCTCAGGCCACGAGCCCCTGGTTGCACCCTTCTGCAAATGTTCTCAATAACACTCTCTGAGAATAGGTTCTACAGAGTAACTGAGTTATGAGGTAAACAAAAACCTCTATTTTCAAGATCCTATTTTGAGCTGAATTTTGAAGACATTTTATTTTTAATTTTTAGAGAGAGAGGAAGGGAGAGAGAGAGAGAAACATCCATGTGAGAGAGAAATATGAATCAGTTGCCTCCTGCACGCGCCCTACTGGGGATCGAGCCCACAACCTGGGCATGTGCCCTGGCGGGGTATTGAACCAGAACCTCTCAGTCCATGGGAGGACACACAATCCACTGAGCCACACCGGCCAGGCTTGAGCTGAATTTTGACAAATGGTTGGAAGAACATAGTAACAGAGGCAGACATTGTTTATTTCCTGGTTCCACCTGAAAGTTAAGGACTATTCTCAGAGGTGTTTCCAAGCATCTCTGAGTTCTTAAACACAGTAGACATCAAGCTATACTTGTAAGAATGGATATAATCACAGGTGATGCACAGGAGACCAGCTTTGACTGATTTTGATACTGTTGGGCAACAAATGAGAAAAGGGGAGAAGGAAAAGAAAGCTAAAAGAGAAGAGTCTCTTGAAATCCTCTTTTTAGGGAATTGACAAGATTCCGGGACATTGATTTTTTTTGGTTGTTATTCTTAAAAATGTGTTATGAGAGAATATTTTTTTTACTTTTAATTTTGAGGATAACAGTAATGGTTTATTATTATATTACATAGATCATTATTGTTATAATGATTCTTGTCTTACTCTTCCCTGCTTAAACTGGTGTCCATACTGGGGAAATCGCACTAGATATCTTTGGCAAAAAGTAAAATTATTTTCATCACCATTGCTGTTCCCACATGCATCTCTCCAGCCCTTTATGAATAGGAACTGAATGTCATCGACAAGCTTGGTACTGTGCAGTATGCTGGTTGTGACACAATTCAACATCAGGTGAGTATTTTCCATTGATGGTGTTTTCTCATTCCAAAGGCATGGCTGTCACAAACTGAAATCTCAATGGTGCCCCAGATTCTCAGTGAGAGCGATGAGCACATAATAACCCTGGCCTTGAATCAAAATACAAGTTAGATTTCCCTAGTTCTGAAGTTTTTGTGAAATTCTGGTGAATCTTCCAAATTTGAATAAACAGATACGACCTAAAAACTGACTGTCACTGACCTAAAAACACTGTTGCTCATTTTATACCTCCCTCCACTGAGTCTGCCATGGAAACGCAGGGGAGGGCTAGGGGAGTGTGGAGGACAACTTCGGGGAGGGCACTGGACACCTAAGACTCCCTGGGCAGCTAGCTCACCAGTTAAGAGACCTCATCTCATTAGATCTTTCACAGAATCAAGCTAAGAGGGGTTAACAGCCTCTTGAAGGGCTGAAGGAGAATTTAATGAGAATCAAAGAACTTGGAAAAGTGGTTAAATAAAGTAAATTTCCAGGAACACAAGCAGACCAGGCTGAAGTAAAGAATGACTAAGCACGTATTAATAAAGTAGTAAAAGGGAGCTGTAATGATCTTTAAGTGGAAAGCCAGTCAGCTGCCCAGCACAGTTGTCAGAGTTAAATATAAGATTCCAGGATCAGTGAATGAAATCATGGCACCAAGGAGAAGCGGTTCAGACTGCAGGCTCCAGTCCCAGACAGGGCTTGAGTTTCAGCTAGGTCACATGGCAGACGGGCAAGACACAGAACAATTCGCTTCTCACTTTCCTCACCCACAAAATGTCAGTGACAATAACCTCCACCCTGCACAGGTTGTAAGGCTCAGTGGAACATCACGTGGAATGTCCTCAGCACAGAGCTGGGCCTGGGGTTGAGAGTGTCTCAGACGAATCCTTAATTCACCATGGAGACACCTTTGCAGCTTTCTGTGCCAGGATTTGGCCGTTTCAACTTCTGAGCGATGAAGAAAACTAGACAGTGAGCCAGAAGAAAGCAACTGAGATGATTAAAGAAAAGGAAAATAGAAACTATAAGGAGGAACACAAAACTATTGGGATTATCTAACCTAGAAAAGCAAAAGCTGGAAGGTTTGCTAACAAAGCAAATAAGCAATAAACACCCCCATTATTCAGCATGGGGTGACCAGCTATTCCATTGCTAGAGTTAAGCCACGAGGGAAGGTGTTTTGTTGCAGGAAGAGTAGCAAAGTTAGCTATGAAAAGGGACTTCTTATCAGTTTCCCTTGGCCTCAGAGACCAGACAAGCACAAGTCTATTTCCCATCAAGTCAGGTATCCATCTGAAAGCACAAGGAAAATGACCCTACAGTTGCTGCCTCAGCTTCTAATAAGATCATCACACCCTTGAAGGGGTCCAAGGGTCCTGCAAAGTCGGGGAGGTGGCACCGATGACCAGCAGCACCCCTCACTGTGCTCCCTGAGCCTCTGAGCCCTTCTATGACTGTTCTCTTTGTCTGTTCCCTCTAAGTGATGACTGTCCTAACAAACCAGTGTGGGATCACTGTATTTTGTGTCTGTCTATAGGAAACAACTACCAGGGAGGTCAACAGGCTGAATGCTCATGTGTGTGTGTTTGCATACACACAGCATAGGAGCCTTAGCTTATATTAATTTTATATCCACTAAAATGATTGTCCTTTAGAGATTAAAAAAATAATAATTTGCCATGCTGGTAAAGAACATTTTTTTTCATCGCTTGCCTCCCATTGATGTCACCGAAGAAAACAGATTATTCCGGCCAATATGAAACCATAATGGGGTAGTAGTCTAGGCTCTGTCTACTATTTAAAATTGAGTTTTATGTGATATGCTCTCGAGTCATGGGAGGGGTGGCATGTGGACATTCAACTGAGTTTTAAAAACTTTTTCAACTCTGGCCAGTTTCTCAGTGGTTAGAGCATCAGCCCTAGGACTGAAGGGTCTCGGGTTCGATTCCCGTTGACTGGTACGTACCTATGTTGCAGGTTCGCTCCCTGATCCCAGTTGAAGTGTCTTTCACATTGATTTTTTTTTCTCTCTCTCTCCCTTCCTCCCTCCCACTCTATCTAAAAATCAGGGGGAACATTTTCTAAAGTATATGATTATCTAATCACTATGCTGTACATCTGAAACTAATACAAAATAATACTGAATATAAACTATAATCGAAAAATAAATTTTTAAAAAATCATTTAAAAAATTAAATCAATAAAAATCAATGGGAAAATATCCTCGGGTGACGATTAAAAACCAAAAGCAAACAATAAAAAGAAAACTGTGTCAACAACTCTGCCATAATTCAACCAATTCCTTGAGGGGCCTGGAAATTCTGACACATTTGGTTGTTTCCATAACCCACTACTTCCCACTTCCCTTTTTGGCATTTCATTCCCCATTTTCTGTATTCAGGTCATGCTTGGCTTTCTGCCCAAGTCTGAAGATTAAAACCATTAAAAATCTCTGTCTTCCCAACATCCTCCTACAAAAAAAGGAGACAGCATTAGCCTTCCCCTTCATTTTTTTCTCAGTGTAGTTAAAGCATATTTTACCTTTTTTGCCTTCCAATTTTCTGACTGGAAACCTACAGAGCTGATTTTGTGAGACAGTGGTGGCCTATGGCCTGGGCTCAGCACAGACCTGCCTGCCACCTCCGAGTCCCTGGAGCAAGTGTCCTGCTCCGAGAAGCCCAGCTGTGGGTCCCACACCAGCCTGGACCATTCGCTCAGCAGCAGGGCGCAGCCCAAATAAACAAAACCAACAGTGTAAATTGTATAAATATAGTTTTCTTTACCAGAAAAATAAATGGCATTTCTTAATGCTATTAAAAAATTTCATATATGTGGGTTCTTTTTTAAAAAGAAGTTTTCTTTAAACTTCCAGAGTTATGAGAGTAGGATGACCGACACTTTAGAGCTGTTAAAATGAACGGACTCTGAAGACACCATTTCAAAACTGCTGAAAGGGGGATCTCTACAGCTCCCACTCGGCTTATTAAACAAGGACTTAACCCTACATAGGCAAGAGCTTCACAATGACATGTTAGGCTTGGGGTGAGAGATTAATTCTTATTTCCATCCCTGCTTTACTATATGTAGTTACCTCTAAGTCTTAGCAAACCACACAACAGTGCTTTTGACATTTCCCCGAAGAGAAATGTCAGTGGGACGATGTGCCGACCTGTCCTTATAGCACTCGTGGGGGATGAACAAGGGGTGGCACATCCCTACCCCACAGCACCAGGGCGCAGGCGCAGAGCCTCTGCACAGTGCTGACTGAAATGCACCCACGGCTCAATGCTCTGTTTACAACTGTAAAATACCGAGAACTCAAAGGTGCATACTTTGCAAAAAAATAAACTTATAACATCCATAGAATTGAATACTGTGCAACTAAATAATAAGATGAGAAAACTCTCTAAAGCCTAATAACAGAAAAGAAATCCAGGCTGTAACATTACATGATTAAAGCACAGTGTAAGCAGGTGTGTGCTCTGCTCTCTCTTGTTGAAGAAAAGGAGGGGGCGATGATGGTCTGTAGAGTCATATTGACTATTATTACTTCCACATGAAGAAACACAGGAGATGATACAAAAAGCTAATAAAGTGCCTAAGGAATGAGGGCAATGGGGTGGATGGGAACAGAGGTGGTGAACAAATACAGAAAACAATTCCACTAAAGAAACTTACTATACAAATGCTTTTTAAGGTTGATTCTTTCGCAAAAGTGTCTTAAACCATTTCTATTCTGGCCTAAAGGATTATCTCAACTAACTCAAGCAGGTATTATTTCCAAAACGCTATGAGTGCGTCTGGGAGCCAGGCTGGTATTCGAAGGAGAGCAGCTTGGGAGGTCACCCCGCCCTGCCACTCTCTGGCCTTCTTGGGCCTGGCCTTCCTTCTGACTTGGAGCCTCTCTGGCTCCATTTGGAAGTGACAGGTGTGGTGACACGGGGTTCTTTCGGACATTTCCGCCATGCAGTCACACAGTCCTTTTAAGCACAGGTCAGATAATGACTCTGATACCACTGAGAACAGACCAGAGACAGCTCCTTCTGAAAGGACAGGACTCAATTTCTGAATCAAAAGTGACAGGAAAAGAGATCAGGGACACAGAGCTTTCTCCAACTGGTGGACCCATAGCCCCGGGGGAACTCAGTTCATTTGTTATTAGATGTGGAAAAGAAACTAAAAAGTGCATTGGATCTAAACCAAATATGCCCAGTGGTTGTATCCTGCTACCTTCCTCAATTCTTTTATTTTGGGGGTGAGAAAAGTTAACATGTGAACTACTGAAGTTTAAGCTATATCCTTGAAGAGAGACTGAACAAGGATGTAGGTATTACTCTAAAATGCTCCTTCAGTGAATTGAGAAATTCCATTTGTATAATTTGAATGACCTAGACTCAACTCCTGTAATAAATCACTCGTGTTTACACACTCCCATATCCATTTTTATTCTCTCCCTGGAGCTTCTGTTTTAGAGAATCATGGACATTCTGGGTCGGCAGGGACCTTAAAGTTTGTGACTCACACTAATGAGCAACGAATCTGAGGGAATTTTGGACCCACAGAGCTACCAAACTTCTGAAAGCCTACTGAAACAAGGGAGGGCTATTTGCCAAGGGCCTGCTCGGTCCCAGGCACCCTACCCGTGACGCTAGCTAAGGCACACAAGCATCCCAGAGGTGAGTGAGTAGCAAGATCCCAGGGATTTCACAAATGAATAATTGGGCAGGGGCTCACTGCAGTCAATGCACAGCTGGACTGGCACCGGTCTTTCTGCCTCCACAGTCTGTTCTCTTCCATCACCTCCAGTGGCATCCTGAGGGGCAGAAGGGTGAACCCAGGCCCTGAGGAAGCATGCAGTAACAGCATGGTGGTGCAAAAGGCTAACCACAAGAGAAATCAATGAAATATGAGGATATCAAGTGCACTTGGTAGCCTGGAGCTGGCCCTTGCTTAGCTCACAACTCCTGCGTGGTCTACAGGTTTCTACTGGTCAGCTCACATGAACAAACAGTTCTTAGGACCCACTTGTCCTATGCATCGGAGGCCTCAACCCCGATCCTGGCTGTCAGCACCTGCTGACTCTCACCCCCCAGGATGAACTACTCAGCTGAGCAGAAAGCAGGGAGGGCCTGCCTAGTGGACAGAAATCATGGGAGGGGCGGGCAGGCCTCTCAAGCAGTAGGGACCCAGGTCTCAGACTAACTGGGCAGAGCTGTGACGGGGCTGGTGCAGAGAAAAGCTGCTGGGTGAGCCCGTGACAGGGGCCACGCAGGGCAAGGAGCTTGTTCGTGAAGATTAAATGAGAAAAGATACATGTGAGGATATTCTGCAAGCTACGGAGAGTTCAAATTAGGTAGCTTTGTCATTAAAACATTTGAAGGCTCCAGAGTTGCTCAAAGACTCTGACTGCTTCCTCTTACCCTAAGGTCCAATGCTGCTTTTGTCTGTGAAAGCAGAAAACAAGTAGCCTTGTCAGTGCGTCAGGATCCTGGGTTGTAAACGACAGAAACCCAACACAACCAGCCTGGACCAGAGAGAGCCCTAATTGAAGGCTCCCAGATGAAGGACAGGGCCGGGCACACGAGTGCACGCCATTTCTCACGGGAATTTCTGCTTCTCTTTCCTCCTGTGAGATCAGGTTCCTCCCGGTGACTGGAAACATAGTCCAGTCCCTCTCATACCACACACCTCTCAGCCTCTGGTCCTCCCCATTCCTTCTGGGAAATCCCGGGGGAGGACTCATGCCAAAGTTAAGTAACGATTCCAATGCAGAGGTGCCGCAGGGCAGGGGAATGAAGAGTGAGAGGTCTGTGTCCCTGCAGGGGACAGTGGGCGGCACTGCCATGGCCTGGGAAGGTGCTTCCCTCAGACCCTGAGTCAGATCTCAGGGAAGCTACCGAGAGGACCAGGCGCAGATGTCTCCTCCAGCCACCCCTGTGAGCCTACACAATGATGGAACACAGCGCCGGTAGTGGCAACATCAGGGAGGAAAACATCTAGACCTGTGCCGATTTCCTCCAGACTTCGGAGGAAGTGCTGCAGAATGATAAGATGCACATTTTGTCTTGAGAATAAGCTCCCTCTCTCATTTTTCCCTTTAGAAAGATGGTACAGATTTCCATCAACAACTTGGGGCCTTAGACATGGGAGCCAAGGAAGAGGCATTCCTTGGGTAATGAGCCATCATCCGTAGCCTCAAATAACTTGAAACTATCCAAACATCGGTAGGTACAAGGTTGAATCCAATGCAGTCCTTTCATCTATTCATTCTCCTCACCCCAACTTCTGGACACCAGCTTATATGGCCTTGGAAGGCAGGGGAGAGACTCAAAGTTTAAAAAGATTAATTCGAACAGATACAATGATGACCTGGACCACATAGGACAGGTCTGAATCATTCCTGAATAGGTCTTTCCTGACAGCAGCACTTAAGCTGAGGAAGTTCCTCCACCCAGCCTGGCCCCACCCAGGGAGCTGGTCACCAGAACAGGCACAGGGCTGCGGTGGAGGGCACCAGAGGCTGGCCGACTTTCTACGTGGATTTCCTGTGTGGTCTGGAGACTGGGGTCTGAGCCCCCTACCAGGCAGTGTGCCCTGCGGAGCTCTGGGGCCTATAATCTCCTGATTGCTTGCAGTTCTGCAAGGAGATATCAAAGCCAGGAAGAAATGGTTTGAAGCCAGAGGGGGTGAGAGAGCTGAGAAGGCTGATTGGGGATGGAGGCAGTCTAAGGGGGGCGTGGAGGAGGGCCTAGGGACTGAGAGGGATAGGTCCAATAAGGGGAGAAAGAGTTACATGAAAACAGTGTTTGTAGTTGGGCCCCTCTCGGTTAAGTCCTCCACAGATGCATTAACCCTCCATCTACAAGAACAAAATCCAGGGCCCTGGTGCCTGCCTATTGAGCACATAACGCTTAGGGGCTAACTTCTTCCAGGTGGGTGTGCCCAAAAGCACACAAAGGTGCTTGACAGGTCCTTTAAAACTGACTGTCAAGGTCAAAACACCACCACCTGCAGGTATAACTGAAATATTTTCATCCATCCACCCTCTCTGGAGACCCTGTTATTGTTTGTTTTAAGCCAAAGCCCAGTTTGAGCAGCAGACAAATCTGACAATTGTTCAAACATATGTATGTACAACTTATTAGCTTGTAAATGGAGATGTCAAGAGGCTAAATCAAGGGGTGGGGGGAACAAGTTAGCTGCTAACTCTGGGGGGCAGGGGCTGCGGGCTGAGTGGAAAAGGGCCTGGCTGGAGGAGAGGCCTTCATCCACTGAACACACTCCCCGTACAGTATTCGGAAGTGCTATTTTGCACTGATGGTATAGAGAGCAGAGGCAATTATTAGGAAAGGAAGGGGCCCTTACCCTGAGTTCTGCCTAATACACATTTAAAGAGGGGTAAGAGAGGCCTCTCTGAACCTTCTGCTTCAGGGCCTAAAATGTAAACGCCTACTGTTGCCCAGGTGCCCAAGGAGTACAAGAAAATTGCAGGCTGATGGTCTAGCTAGCTCAAACATGAAAAAAAATATACGTATATGTAAATTGCTGAACAAAAATGAATCTCCCCCACCCCCCACCCCACTTGTTCAAAATAAAAACTCTAACCCAATTAAGTCAAAGAACGCCAGGGCTCTAAGGCACTCAGCAAGCTATTCGAAAGCCCCTTACTTTTCAGAGAAAGAAACTAGGCTAAATGAGGCCCAGTGATGGCCCAGGATCCAGGCCTGCCCCTGGGCAAAGCCACTCAGGAACATGCCTTCCTTACAGTAGCAGACAAGCGGGGCGTCACCACGGAGCTCCCCACCATCCTCTTTCCTGTCTGACATTTCACCTGCGGAGACACTGTGGGGTGTGGAGTATGTGAAAGCTTCCCAGGATTCCCGCAGTCCCCACTGAACCCCACTGCTCTCTAACACCTGCAGCAGAAATCTGGGCAGATGTGTTAACATTCCAGATGCCAAGACCCTCCCCCAACCCACTGGATCAGTCTCCATAGGGCCTGGTGGTTGCAGGGACCCCAGGGCATGAGCCAAACCACTGGGTGCAGGCAGAAATGACAGAACTTTCTTTTATAACTAGTTTACCTCATCCTTTTGAATTTCTATTTTTGTGTGTATTTTATAGCGTACGTAATATATTAACACTGTACTAAGTGTATACAACTTATAAATAAATATCAGTGTTTGAAGGGGGTGACGTAAGAAAGAGATGTGTGATCAGAAAAGTGTGGAACCTCCTGCACTCAACTGGGAGCCCAGCTGCCCCAGTGAGGAGAGGCAGGGCCCTCGCCCAGCGCCGACACCCGCAGGTCCTCAGCGCCACTGGCCAAAGGAAAGCTCCTCCCCCAGCCAGCCATACAACAGATTCATTTCCCAAAGTGTGCTTTGTGGAGGTGGTTTCTGGGGACCAAAAATGGTCCTATGAAATGCACACTGTAAAGGGGGATCCTTGGGCATAACATCTGGGGGGATACCACATATTCTGGTCCTGTCTTTGAGAGGCACATATACACCAGGATATTAAATCAGGATAATAAGGATATTAAAGGCTTTCTTAGAAGCCCTCCAATAAAGACTGCCTTTTAACTTTAATTCATTCATTTCCTAAACTAATTAACCCATAGTTCCTTTTCCCACATTATTAACATTCCACAAAACTAGTCTTCCTTGGAACCTACTATAAACACACACACACACACACACACACACACACACACACACACGAAACCATACTGATTTAGGCTAAAGGTCTCATATTTCCTTGTAGCCACAGAATCGTCAGCATTCATCACACCTGTCAGTTGATAGGTGTCTATTGAATGAATTCTTGGCTTTGCCCATCCCTCCCTTTCCAACTAGCAGCTTTCAATAGGATATTCAGAAATTGCTCATGCACGATACAAGCCAGAAACTGGAGCTGACTCATTCTCAACATCGGTTCTTGGGGTCTCCTCTGAGAGGAGACCAACTCAAACACTAGGACTTGCCAACCACAGAAGAAGCAAGCTGTCTTCTGAGGAAAAAGGCCCACCAGTGGGTCCCAAGCAGCACCCCTCCTTGCCCATCCCAAGTCTTGGCTGGGGAGCCCACACACCCCTCACGCTCTCCTGAAACGAAATTCTAAGATTTCCATTTCGTGGTAAGAAGAGCTGGGGGTTATTTTCAGTAAGCTAACTGAAAAGGTGAAGGGCACATTTGGCATTCTGTCCTCCTGGAACAAAGTCTAGACTTTCTGAGCCGTCACCTCTATAAATAGCATGGTTAGTTAACCAAGAAATGTAACATGTTCTACTCTGAGCTCCACTCAGATTAAATCAGGGTAAACTTCAGCACTGGACCCACAAACTAATCCATTTTTAAAAGTAATCCATTTCAAAGGAGTGTTTGCTCACATCTTTGGCCTTTTATTATTATTTTATTATTATTATGATTTTTTTATTATTTTATTATTTCTCTCTCTAGAAAGAGAGAAAGGGAGAGAGAGATAGAAACATCTATGTGAGAGAGAAACATTGATTGGCTGCCTCCTGCACGTTCCTCTACTGGGGATCGAGCCTACAACCCAGGCACGTGCCCTGACCGGGAATCAAACAGTCCATGAGACAACGCTCAATCCACTGAGCCACACCGGCCGGGTGTATCTTTGGCCTTTTAAAGTGAGATCGTCTTCCACTTCCGTTCCAGGGGCGGGGTAGAGTGGCAGCAGTCATGTCTGACGCACACTGTGTACACAGCCTCTGGGGCTCGGATGTCGGCAGGTTCCAGCTGCATGTGGGCTGTAACAATACCACAGAGGTGATGTTCCCTCCAGCAGAGCTAGGCGCACCTTGTGCCTTGCGTGAGCACTGTTTCTGGAGTTGGTGTTCTCTCCCAAAAGGAGTCTGGCCTTAAAAGAAATACATACACAGCTCCGTGCCCACAGACAAACAGAACACATCAGGGAGCCAGTGCCTTTGCTCCTTCAGACCATTTGTAGTGGTCTGTGCAGTGAGAACCAGCAAGACTGGGACTATTCCAACACGGCAACCTGACACATGGAATCCCATTGTTCTCCCTCACCCAGGGAATGTGTGCTCTATTCAGCAGTGGTGTTTCCATAGAGAGGTAAGTGGAAGGGAGAAAATAAGACTTTGCTTTGCAATGGAAAATGGAAAGGTAGTAGCGACTGGCCATCTCAGGCTCAAGGGCTGGAAGAGATTAGGGGCCCATGATGACATCAACAGAGAGAGAGATTACAAATGTAGGTAGAGGGATGATTGTTTCAGGAAGGCCTTTCAAAGGCCTGACAGCTGCTCTTGAAGGATGGCCCCAGCAGTGTTCTCTGAAGGCTGGACTGTCAGTCTGTACGTGTGCAGAACAGTTCAAAGAAAACACAACACTTAAGCACAATCTTTCAGAGGTGAGGAATCATGGCATAATGATGATAAAATGCTACTTCTGGATCTGACAAGCAGCACAGCTGTGTGATGGCAAGAAGAAGATTCTGGCTGAGCCAAAAGCTATGAGTTCACCCTGCCTGTTGCTCCAGCAGAAGAGAGAGCGAGCCTGGCCCCAACACACTCCTGTGATTCTGTGGCTGCCTCAAATGAGCCCACAGTGCCCTCTGATCTTCAAGTCCACCCTGTGACACCATGACTGCCATGGCCAGCCCCTGAAGCAAACATGCCCACCTCAGAGAGGGTGACCGACAAGTCTTGCTGAAGTCTGAGTCCCAGCTCTGTGAGCCATCCAGAATGAGACCCTTTGCCTTCTCTCTCTGACTTCCCAGCTCTAAGTGACTTGGGGACTTCATCCATCCTCCTGCACCTGCACCGTAGAGAATGGAGCATAGCCCTGGCCGGTGGCTCAGTTGGTTGGAGTGTCGTCCCATACACCAAAAGGTTGTGGGTTTGATTCCTGGTCAGGACACATACCTGGGTGGTGGATTTGATCATACAGAAGGTAACCAATCGATCTCTCTCTCACCCCACTCCCATCCCTTTCTCTCTAAAAATCAATAAAAACATATCCTTGGGTGAGGATTAGTTTTTTTTAAAAGAATGGAGCATACCCACACCTTCTCACTACCTGCCCCACTCAGCACAAATAGGTACTGTCAAAGCCTACCCAATAATTGCAGCCAAGGGCTGTCAAGACCATCAGTTTATAAATACCAGTTTACCAGTTTCTAGTTCAAGAAAGACAAACAAAAGATCCAGAACACATTAGAAGGGGAAAGTCCTTCTCTATTTAAGATAGGAGGGAAACAAAGTCAAATAACATTCTCCAGAAGAAAAACAGAAATAGAAAACAAAATGAAGAAATGAACACAAAGAAAGCAACAGAGGGGATGTGTGAGGGGCGAGGCCAGCTCGCAGGCCAGGCCCACCATGCCACTCACCAGGAGCTGTTTGCTCATCGCTACAGCAACAGCAGAGGTGCCAGTAAACAAAGCCTTAGCATTTTACAGACAAAAAGGATAGTATGAGCTGCTTGCTGTCATTCACACCTACCTGTTTGAAAAAACAGAAAAGCTATACTGGAAAACGGGGTGGGGGAAATGCCCTTCAAAATTTTTTTAAAACAATCCATATAGAAAGAAACTTGAGAATTTATTAGTCTGGAAAACAAACAACAACAATCACAAAGAAACAAAATGCACACAGACCCCCAAAGACGCAGCACGTCAGATAGTGGAGGAGCCGCCAGCCTTGGGGAACAGAAAAGAAAGGTGCTCTGATTTACAGGGCACCTTAGATTCCCAAAGGAAAGAATCAGTACTGCTGCACCCTGCCTTGAAACCAGGGGGTCACATCCCCCTAAATTAAAAGGATTGTTTAAAAGTATGGTGTTTGATTTGGGGCATCAAAAAATTCACGTAGAAGCTAACAAAGAACAAGCAAAGAAAAATTCCCAAAGCTGTGAAACCTTGCTATTTAAGATAATGACAGAAATTTATGACTGCTTCCTTCCCGGCAGAGAGAAGCACAATTAGAAGGCTGGAAACAAGAGGCCCTTTGTCCCAGCACGTTATGTTTTGCTGATTCTATTACACATTGGCTGGGAGATAAGAATAAACAGGACAACACCCTGTCTAACCCCGGGAGGAG
Source organism: Molossus molossus (assembly GCF_014108415.1). NCBI lineage: Eukaryota > Metazoa > Chordata > Mammalia > Chiroptera > Molossidae > Molossus > Molossus molossus. Next base: position 85,639,709 of record NW_023425349.1, read on the forward strand.
GGGAGCAGGGAAAGTTGGTTACATTCATTCTTGGGCATGTATGTGCACACCATTTATTTGCAAAATGAGGTGCTTAAGAAAACCGTGCATGTAATAGTCAGGAACTACTATAAGCATACAGAAGCCTTTATTGCGCAATCAAATCTTTTAAGAATAAGCTATGTGTAAAATAGGGAGCTTTATAGTTTTTCTCTATTTGAAGTGCATTGAAGATATTTAAGTAATTTCTAAATGTTCTTTATTTATCAATCCTATTTTTGTTCAGTCTTCTAAAAACTTAAAAATGAGGAGAGGCAAACATATTAACACATATAAGCCTGTACAATAGAGGCTTGCAAGGAATCAATCAGCAGCCTCTGGGGAAAGGCCATGTGTTTATCCGAGACTTATCCCTTCTCCACAAAGGGAGAGTGGCCAGTCCAGGCACCAGGTGCTCCGATGTCCAAGCAATGGAGAACTTTGCTTAAGGACAACAGCTGCTAAGCTAAGTCAGCTTTAAACTGGCCTGTCACGAGATGGTATGGCACTGCTGGTCCCAGAAAACTGAGAGAAGATTTGACCTCTCTCCCTATAATACCTGGCTGCCTGGGGCCATTAATCCCTACTCTACCTCTACCCTTTCTTAGTTGCTCTCCCTCACTCTTCCTCATACCCATGGGTGGGTGGCTCAGGTGGCCAAGCCCTGAGGGACCATGGAATCTCCCCGCTCCAAAACTGAGTTTAAGAAGGGGGTGAAAGAAAGCCATCTAAAAGCTCACTGCCCTCCAGCTACACTGGGCTTCTTTCTCCTCCAGCCCATTATGGTGGTTCTCACCTTGGGGCCTTTGGACTTGCACTTCCTCAGCCTCGGGTGCTTCCCCACCACCGTCACAATGCTGGCTCCTTCCCATTCTCCAGGCTCACTGCCAACATCACTCTTTAAAGAAGTCTTTGCCTTGCCACCCAAACAAAGCTCCCTATCCCCAGTCGCTCTATCACTTAGTTGGTTCTATTTTCTTCATAGCACACATCTCGGTTTTGTTTTTATGTCTACGATTGCCTCCTTTGACTGGAATGGAAGTTCCACGCAGACAGAGAGACCTCGTCGATTTCATTCCCCATTGTAGACTCAGCATCTCCAGTCCTACCTGGCCCACATCATGTGCTTGACAGAACTTTACTGCAAGAACGAATAAGTAAACCATGAAGAGATGAACAGGACAACCTACGGAACCAGTGGGGACAGTCAAAGCAGCATGTGTGACCTGTCCTGAAGCACAGTGCTGTCTGCGGTGGGGCCAGGGCTGAGACTCCTGCGAACGGCCGAGCTGTGAGGCAGGGCCACAGAAGGCGCAGCTTTTTATTCAAAGCTCCGCACACAGAAGCACTCCGAAATGACTTGAGGAGATCTTAAACTGAAATAGAAAAAAGGGGGGAAAGAATGTGTTTGGACATCAGCAAGGTCGTTCTGCCAACCTAACCATGCCAGTGATGTATAACTGTGAACTGCTGAAAGGTAAATGACAGAGCAACGCATTCGTTATAAACACACTCACAGGGAAGGCTGTTAATTTTTTTTTTATCCTCACTCGAGGACATTATTCCATTTTTTTGTTCAGATAGAGTGGGAGGGAGAGGGAGGAAGAGAGAGAGAGAGAAACATCGACGCAAAAGGGACACATCGAGTGGCTGCCACCTGCACGACCAACCAGGGCCGGGGACAAACTGCAACCGAGGCACATGCCCTTAGCGGGAACCGAACCCGGGTCTCTGGACCACAGGCCGACGCTCCAACCACTGAGCCAAACCGGCCAGGGCAAGGCTGTTAATTTTTAAGCAACTGTCATAGATCTGGTTCCAGAATATTTTTCCACTAACATTGTTATTATTCTAACAAAGAGTATAAGCACAATGATGAGCTCCTTTCATGCATTTCTCAATACCTAGGACATTAGGCTTTCTGGTCAACTAGTCCCAAGCTGAGACGCCTGAGAACAGACCAGGATGCGATGGAAACGGCAGAACACTAATTACACCAACACGAAGAGAGCTGGTTGTCCTGTAAATTGGAAAGCCATTTAAAATGCATTCAGACCTTTGTGTAGACATCATATTACACAATCCAAGAAACGTACACTTCACAGCTCCTTGTACAGCAGAATCAGCCACTGTGGGAGGCGAAAATAAAACTAAACACAAAGCGCCATGGCCGGTTTGGCTCAGCGGTTAGAGCGTCGGCCTGCGGTCCGGAGAGACCCGGGTTCGGTTCCCGCTAAGGGCACGTGCTTCGGTTGCAGTTTGTCCCCGGCCCTGGTTGGTCGTGCGGGTGGCAGCCACTCGATGTGTCCCTTTCACGTCGATGTTTCTCTCTCTCTCTCTCTCCCTCCCACTCTATCTGTACAAAAATTGGAAAAATGTCCTTGGGTGAGGATAAAAACAAAACAAAACAAAACTAAACACAAAGCCCACACTGACTAAATGAGAAAAGTGTGGGAATGGAACTTTCGATATTGTTTTAAAGACAAACTGATGATATTTCTCAAAATCAGAATAGAATGAAAGCATCTGTTCCCTGGAACAGGGATTCAAAAAAGGGTTGGAGGGAGCGTTAATAGGTCACAGGTCCTATTGCATCACTAGGTGACAAAAATCTTTATGGGTAGTATTGATGAGTGTTCCAGTTACTGTTGTGTTTGAAAAGCATTCCGAATTCTAAAATGAGGTTTGTGTATTATTTACCTTCTTTTAAACTGATTTGTCATTTGTACACATTCACGTTATACAAATGTGCTTTTTCCCATTTCACCGAGTATCAGAATCTGCCTCAAAAACAGATCCAGAGAGAGTTTTAAGATGATTCATAAAATCCATGATATGTAATATTTAAAACAGAGTGCAATCATTATAGCCATCTACCACAAGTTTTTAAAAAACTGTTTAGAATGGTTATTAATAATTTATCCATTTTAGTTCATATGGGAATGTTCAATGCCATTTACCAAAAAAGAACGCTGAAACTGTATAAACTGGGTTTCATTCTGATTAAGACCTAATCACAAAAGAAGTCCAGAGGTATGGAATTTATAATCTTGCATATATGTTTATAAAATGTGGACTCAGGAAAGAACCATTTAATTTACCAAGAACTTCTTTGATCTCTGGTGCACAGGAACAAACAGGGCAATGACACGTTTCAGTGTGGAGGTCTTTTCAGATGGTTCCGACTAGCCTTGGGATTTCTCCATTCCTATTTTGGGCACAGAGTTGACCTAGAAGACTGTCATTTATGCTTCACAGAGCCCCGAACCAAGCTGTGACCACAAAGAAGGCAGCGGGCCCTGGGAGCCAATGGAGTCATGAACCCCACTCAGCCACATGTGGCTCAAGGTGTTGGGATCCCAGAGAGTCAGGCCAAACAAGTGGAATCAATTTAGGTCAGAGTCAGGAAAAACAGAGTGTTCCCCCAACTCTCCCAACTGGCAGTGGAAGATACCACAATCCCCACTCCACAGCTCAAATATGGGGAACAGTAACCGAGCCCAGGAAAATATCAAGGCCAGGGCAGACTATTTCCACAGTCTAAAAAGGAAGAAAAAAATGGTCCTTGACAACCCACCACAAATTTGAAATGTACGGTTCTCCTGTTCTAAAGCATGAAAGCAGTCTTGTTGCCACTAAGTTATTATCACCATCACGTTTTTTTACATTTGTGCCCAGTACCATTTAGCCTTAGGGTACTTAGGCTTATTGCTTTAAAAATACAGAGTTAACCATGTTTAAATCACTTTAAATATCTCAAAAAACAGCAAACACACAGCCTACCTGTTTGGGCACGCAAACTTGAAAAGAAAAGCTTTATAGCACGGCCCGTAGGTCGACGAGTTCTGGCTGAGGCAGACTGACGTCAGGAAGGAGCTACAGAAAACAAGGTCCTCTATGAAAACCCTCTGCCTCGGCTTCCCTCAGGTCAGAGCTTGGAACCGTTAGCAAACATGCCCTGAGAAACTGCACTCTCATAAAGTGCTAAAAACTCCCAAATAAATACGGTCCCTCAAAACTGTGTACAAATGAGAAACATTTAATGAACGATCCTTTCTTTGCCAATAATTCTGCTTAAATTAAGTCCAGCAGACTCTTCAAAGGGACCAAAGAAGCCCCCTTGTTAAGATGAATTCTATATATAGACATCCAAGACAATTATATGATGCATGTAACCAAATATATATAATTATCCTAGTTTCTACATTCCCATTATCTTCATAAATATAGGATAAAAATCAGTATAAATGACTTTCTCAGACCTCCTCGAGGATTAAGACTAGCCAGCCAGCTTTTAAAAAGTATATGTATGTAGTAAAGATCAAAAGCAAATGTTCTGGACAGTTCTTTTCTACTCATGGGTTTTACTAAGAATGTGTGCAGTTTTCAGGGAAAACACCACAAATGACAGCTGTTCAAAAGCATGGAAATTAATTGGCATCAGGAATTTCCTTGACTAATAGGGAAAAACTTAAAGTCACATGTTTTGATGAGCTTATTTTTCCCATCCTTAGTCAAGCATATTCGCTGTTAATGATTAAGATTTTCAAATAGAAATATAACCAAGTAAAATCCTGAGAGCAAAACGCTGAGTGAAACCCTGCTACCTATTACTGAATGAACAATGGAATTAATGAATGAATTTTAGATGTAAATAATATATAGGGAAAGGTTCAACTTACAGGTCTTGGTTTTCTATGGAAACTAAACTGAGACAGCAATAAGAACAATGCATTTGTTGTATTAAAAATTAGTAGTGCCCTGGCCATTTGGCTCAGCAGTTAGAGCATCAGCCCACGGACCAATGAGTTGTGGGTTTGATTCTGGCCAACGGCACGTATCTCGGTTTTGGTTCATCCCTGGCCCTGGCTGGGGTCGTGTGGAAGGCAAACAGTCGATGTGTCCCTCTCACGTCAATGTTTCTCTCTCTCCCTTTCTCTCCACCCCACTCCATCTGAAGATAAATAGAAAAATATCCTCGGGTGAGGATTAAAAAAAAAAATTAGTAGCAAGACAAGTACCTCCCGCCCCTACCTCATCCCCAGGAAGCCATCTGCTTTGAGCTGTTTTTCTAGCAGTGGTGATGGATTTACACGGATCCATCCACAGTCTCTCTGACACAGGGGCTCTCAAGGCATTGCCCTTGTGACCGATGGTGAGAACGGATGAGACAGCTTGTTAGGACTGGTGAGCAGCCTACGGCCCTGGACCCAGGTTGTGTCACCCTGCCCAGAGCTCTGATCTTGGGATCATCAGCATTATACTGTCACCACCTAAGCTAACAAGCTGCTGATTAGCCCAATCCATCCTACATCACTCTGAGGCACAATGTCTTTTTAATCCCAGCAACAATGTCACTTTATTTTTAAGGCAGCTGAATCAAGCCCCAGACACCCAAAGGCTCACGCATGGCTGAGTCTATGCGCAAACAGCCCCTCAAGGCAGCAATGAGATGTCCAAGCACAAGCAACCGTGGCCCTTCCATCCTAATCAATGACAGCTCTGACAGAGCTGAGAGAGAGTGAGAAGTAGTCACACATTTCCCCGAGCGTATTCTCTCCAAGTGCACCAGTGGAACAAGTACCTGGCCATCCCCAGACTTGGAAAGTTGGCAGGAACGATGAGTACATCCAGCCTGGAGAATGGGTGTGTTCCCAGGACAGAGTGTGCTGCAGAGAGGCAAGGAGACACCAGCTGCAGAAGCATCTCTTGGCAGGCCCCTCTGAGGCACCCTGGGGCAAAGACCCGATGAGGAATGATCTCCTGGGTGGCGGCAGAAGCATTCTGGAAGCGGCAGGGGTATTCCACGTGGCCACAAATGCTAGCACACCTGGGAACAACACAAAATACACAGATGCACTTTACGGTAAATCAGGTTTGTTCTTCTTGTAGTGAAGGTGAGGAGCACTCACCGACATGGACAGCTTCTAGGAGAGAGCAGGTCATACAAGGTTCACAAGCAAAACAGTTATTTGAGTTCTTCACTTATCTGTATCTATGCAGCAGTGAGAAACTACAGGTCGAAATACTTCTTGATGTGCTGAATTGATTGAGTAGTTTCAAGCTAAACTAAGTGAAAGTAGTAAAATCTTGTTTTAAAATAAATGGGGAAAAAAGCCCCAAGACTCAACAAAACAACTTACCCACGAAAACAAAAAACAATTTCTGCTCTTAGAATTGTGCTTTCAAATATCACTATGGAAAAAATCCTCTCCAAATCAGGGATAATTCATAACTAAGAAAGGACAGGATGGTGCAACCAAATTAAAGATCCCATTCTAGAATTTACTAGAATAAAAGATGTGGACTCAGGTAGAGAACAATGAACCAAATGACCGTACACGTTCCAACTTTTCAAAAGAACACAATCCATACTACTGAAAAGTAGTCTAGGTGTTCTTTACAAAGGCCATTAAAAAGTGTGCTGTTAAGAAATACAGAGGCACTTTCTTAAAATATATATTTTTATTTATTGATTTTTAGAGAGAGAGAAAGGGAGGGAACGAGGGGGGTGGAGAGAGAAAGACACATCCATCGATTTTGCTCCACTTATTTATGCATTCATTGGTTGATTGTATGTGCCCTGACTGGGGATTGAATCCCAAATCTTGGTGTATTGGATGATACTCTAACCAACTGAGCTACCCAGCCAGGGCCCACAGAGGCACTTTTGTACAAGATTTCCTCCAATCCCCTTTCAATACAAATTTAACTGAGCCAGCCTTTCAAGGAAATAGATCCAAGCCCAGCCCGTACCATCTGACCACTGCCAGTTATTCTACCGAAGGTGGAGCTGGAAAAGAATTCCTAGAACCTGACTCATAGGCCTCAAGAGAACATCTCCGTCCAAAGAACTGGCATCAGAGGGAACTCTATTTTTTCACCTGTTAACAGGTCCTTTATTCAAACATAATGGAACATTCCTCTACTTTTAATTTATAAATTATATTTCTAGCTATGGGGCTTATTAGATTCACAGTAAATACTGAAAAAAAAATTTATAACACTGGTATGTTCCCCATGGGAGGACTGCAACAATAACGCCTCTCCACGTGTCTGGCGTGCTCCACCCATGCAGGATCAGCACCACCCAAGGAGATCCGCACTCTGGAGAGAAGCCTCGCCCTCCCGGTGTGGTACACAGAACACAGCTCCCAGCACCAATGGCGTTTGGCCACAGCTGAGGGAAAAATAATGGGGGAAGACTCAGAAAAACTTCTCCCAGGACAAGGTGACAGGAAGAATATAATTGTTGAGCTAGCCGAAGTCCCTGAATTGATAACCTTGCTTTATGGAGAAAATGAGTAACAGGTGCCTGTTGGTAAACACTGAACCGAAAAGCCTGCAATGTCCACCTAATGACTAGTACTGTGCTGGAGCATCAATTTAATCACGGTTCTCACAAAGCGAAAAACCACCAGTTATTAAATTAACCACCACAGTACCTTCTCCTAACGCACTTATGAGGGTATGTTAACATGCTATGGTGAGCAGTGGGCAGGGGGCGGGATCAGGAGGAGGGTGTCAATGGGGAAAAAGGAGAAACACCTGTAACAAAAATAAATTAATTAAAACAAAAAAGAAATGAAAACAAAATGCTATGGTAATTTAAGCTTGTACTCTATTGAAAAGCTTGCAGAGCCCTGGCTGGTTTGGCTCGCTGGTTAGAGTGTCGGCCTGTGGAATGAAGGGTCTCGGGTTTGATTCTGGTCAAGGGCATGTACCTGGGTTGCAGCTCTGATCCCCTGCTCCGGTTGGGGTGATGCGGGAAGCGGCCAAGTGATGTGTCTCTCTCACATTAATGTTTCTCTCTCTCTCTTTTTCTCCCCCTTCCTCTCTACAAATCAATGGAAAAATATCCTTGGGTGAGGATTAAAAAAACACACAATAAACAAACAAACAAAAAGTAGAGCACATAATAGAGAAATTGGAGGCGAAGAGACATCTTCAGGACAAAGTCAAAGCCCAATCTTGCAAGGAGGGTTTCCATTGGTCTATCTGGAAACACATCGTGAGGCAAGACTATTTTTTTGCAGCCACGAACCCCAAAAGTTAGAGAATAGTTTGAGGTAGCCAAATATATACCCCCCCCCCCTAAAAAAAGCCAATTTGTTCAAGAGAAAAGGTGAGTTAAACTCTCTCTGGATATTAATGGCACTATCCAAGGTAATACGGTTATTCCAGTTGGATGAATTAGCACCATTTTCATAATCAAAGCCTCAGAGAAAATGCAGGACTTTAAGACAATCAAGCTATGGGTAAGTTTGACAGTTAAGGCCTCAGTACAAATGGACTTGGCATCAGGGAGGCCACACGTGGGTTTTGACATGGGGATCAGGACACCTGGGCTTCCGTGGCTGTTCAGATGTGTCCTGAGGCAAGGGACTCAGTCTCTGTGCCTCCTGGAAGAGGCTGCTGGGGAAGGGGAGGGGCTGTGGAAAGGGGTGTGAGGGAGCTTACTGGGGTGATGGAATGTTCTCTATCTGGGTTAGCATGTATACAAGTGTCAAAAGCTAATCAAGCCAAACACTTCAAGGTCTGTTCATTCTGCTGTATGCTAATTATACTTTCATTAAAAACAAACAAAAAACGGAGAACGGTTTCTAAGGTTTCTTCTGGCACTCCTCTTCACACAACAGCCACGTTCCTGGAGCTGAAGGGAACGCTGACTTTTATAAAGTCCTGCCTAGTCTTCCACAGAACCAGCATTAACTCAAAGGTGCTCTCTCTCCTTCAGACTAACCTTCAGTTACAAATCACTGTATATGTGCCTGCTCCAATATACTCTCAATATCACCAACAAAGCAAGCATCTGTAAATAGCTGTTCCTTGTGCCCAGACTTATAACCCAAGTGAACATTTTAATAGTTAAGATTAATAATACTTGATTTTTAATTACTAATAATGTGTAATGCTAATGATAAGAATAATAAATACCAATAACTTCTACCACAACTGCTACGTACGCTTATTGAACATTTACTATGTGCCAAGCACTGCTCTGAATACTTTATATACATTTTCCCAGTTAATCCACACAACATTCCTAAGGAATAAGAACTACTCATCTCAGCCTGAGTCATCTTAAGCTCCTCTCTCCTGACTTTCCTCCATAAACTTCATTTTGCTTCTTAAGTAAATCTGGATCCTGGAGTTTTCTCACAGCTGAGCTCAGTTGTTCTGTGATTCTCCAGGTTCCTGTTCCCACTTGTCAATATTGCCTATTAATATTGCCAAGAGTGGAAGAAGGGTGAAATACACATTAGGCTGGTGAATGATGGAAGCCAGACCATCGGAGTCCCTCTTAGACAATGCTGAGCTGACCTGATTTCACAAGAGGTCTCTCCAAGGAGCGAGAGTGGCCGTGTCTTACTCAGAATCACAAGACTGGAAACTGCCTCTGGAGATTCTCCAGCCATCCTCCTGTTTCAGAAAGGGCCGTACTGAAACCACCGGGCACAAAAGCTTCTCTGTCCTGGGTTCAAAAGAAATTAGTGGAAAGTGTCCCGGGGGAATGGATATCCGTTTTCCACAACCCTTCCTTGGTTCAACGTGACGACTCAGGAACTATCTCCTGCGCCCTTTCTCTTCGCCGGCACTCCACAAGCAGCTGCCCTGTATACACATATGCATAAGTCTCCAACCCTACCTTTGAGGGGTTTACAGTCTTGTTAAGAGAAAAAAAAAAGTTTTAATTCTGCTTAATGACACTTAACTGTTTACATAATTTATCATTATTATTATTTTTGTTAATATTCATTGAATGATATTTTTTCTATTGATTTTTAGAAACAACAGAAGGGAGAGAGAGATGGAGAGAGAGAGAAACATGGATGTGAGAGAGATACATCAATTGGATGCCTCCCGCATGCGGCTGGACCAGTGCCAGGGATTGAACCTACAACCAGATATGACGCACATGCCCTTGACCGGGAATCGAACCCAAGACCCTTTGGTGCTGGGGCCCACCCTCTAACCACTGAGCCCACCAGCCAGGGAAAATGTTTATTAACATGTTTTAGCCAGTTTAACATGCCTCCTAAAAACCACAACCGTTCAAATTACTACCACCAGCCCCAATGCACTGCTGACAATGATGTCAATATACACAATGACATGGTTGTGTCTGAAAGCTGAATGTGTTTTCTTCAAACATTCAGTATATTGAAAAGCAAAATGAGATGCATGCAGTATGAGACAGAAAGCCAAATACTCTGGGGGAGCAAGGGCTGGACAAATAACCAGGCCAGGAAGATACGGAAAGGTCTCACAGCGAAGGGTGCTCTGGAAATTGGAATTTTCCTCTATGATTTGTATCTACCATTCCTTCTTTTCTATACATATAAATAAAGGGGTAGAAACAGTGCCTCATCCTCCAAGGTCCACCTTTTCATTGACTTTACCTCCTTTACCAAGTCTGCCCTTCCTTAGGGTTGGCACCCTTGGTGCCTCTCCCATGCTTTCCACGCTGTTTCCCACACTTCTAACCATTTTTGCTGAACTCCCCTGGACTTGATCCAAGTGTCCAGCTTAACCTGTACGGCCCCAAAGTGAACACAATGCTTTAACAAGGGCCTCGAGAGCGTAAACAAAGTACAAAGATTCCCCTGTGGATGGAGAAGGTTATACCGCAGCCAAATACAATGAATAAACATCCCCCGTTTATCTCAGTGCCGTATGACTAACGTATTCACTGAGATGCTGGCCCAGAGAGGCCCGCTGCGTGTGGAACCAGAGCTGCAAGGGCTGCTCTTCCTGTAGCTGGGCCCACATGAACAGTGATCAAAAGTCCACTGACCGAAACTTTGGCCAAATTTCTGCGGCCCAGATGAACACGTTACACAAATGAAAGCCTAGGGTATTTGAGGCCCCTGTACAGGTTACATTGACGTGAACTGAACTAGTGGTCTTAGGAAGGTTTAAAATAGAAAGGGGGGTTGGGAAAAACAAGGGAACCAGATGTGAACATAACCAAAAACACCACTGCAGTTGGCACTTCAGAGCACCTTTGTTGGCAAACAGTATGGAGCCAGAGATTTACTGGATAAAAACACAAAGCCACCCTCTGATGACTAAAGACAGCACACATGAAGCACGCAGCCAGGGAAGGATTAAGCAAATGTAAGCTATTATTTTATCAGCAGTACATTTCTGATGGACAAGCACAGTGATAAATGAAGGGAAAACTTAGTCATAGCATGTCTGACATGGAAGGGAGTGTGGGAAGGACTCCAACCCCAGGCTTCCCGTCTCCACACGAGGACAAGCTGCCCTGCAGTGGCACCCTTCACCTCTCCACCTGATCCGACCGGCTGGGTCACTCTGGACTTTCTCTTTTCAGATCTGCTCGCCCACAGATGGTGCACTTTTGGCTGTTGGGCAGCTGTGTGCATCTGTGCTGTGGAGGCCAGCGGTGGTCCAGCTGGGTGGGGAGGTTCATCTCATTTGGAAATGGAGTATTAGAAAGCCCATTAGCACTGTACACCTGAGCATTCCCTCCATCTAGCTTCTGTCGATAATAAAACCTTTCTTCTGTTCTCCTTCTGTCTGCTTCTCAATTGGTTTTGAACTCAGGAGGACAAGAGAGGAGTTGCATTCACCCCTTACCCTAAACCCCAACATGGATTCAGATGTCCTATCTCCCCACAATCCCCACTTCATTTGGCCATGTCCTCCTCCTTCACAATTATGGGTGCAAGAAAAGTGAAGGGCCTCCCAGCTGCTTCTGGGCAGCAGAGAGAACACACAGGAAGTGGTTGCAGCCCACCCCCCTGCCTCGAATCTCTGTGAATATGGCGAAGAGGACAAAAGAATAAATTTCTCTCTTCGCCTCCTAAGCCCTCCTAAGGCACACCATTTTCAACTGCATACCTTCTCTAACAGTAAAGCAGCCCCAAGGCCACAGGTAAAGAGCAGAGTGCTCCTTCACCAAGAAGACTTTGAGAAATCCCCTCCTCCCCCGCCCTCCCCAGCAAACTCTTTGTTCTACAGAGGACAGGATGGCGTTGCCCAAAGAAACATACCTGGTCAATGGGCATGGCACCTCCAGGCTGAAGGTACTGCTCTGGGTTCTGTCTTCTGTCACAACAGGACACATCCCAATCAATAACAGTGCCTCGGCCATGGCACTGACTCTCCAGGTGAGAAGGTGGATTAGACACCAGGCGAGGCATGGATGTTATGTACAATTTTTTAGAGTCCCAGGTAAGATTCTGAATCACCTCTCCAGGGGGTTGAGCCCAGATGTGAATCCAGGTGTTGTAACTCAGGAGGGACATGAACATGAACATGTTGCTGTTTGAAGTCCCAGTATCATTAGTTTTTTTTTTTATTCTTCACCTGAGGATACTTTTTTGTTTAATATCAGATAGAGTGGGAGGGAGGGAGAGAGAGAGAGAGACAGAGAGAAACATCAATGTGATAAAGCCACATTGACTAGTTGCCTCCCGCACGACCCAACCAGGCAGGGCCTGGGACGAACCGCAAATGAAGTACGCGCCCTTGACTGGAATCAAACCCACGACTCATTGGTCAGTGGGCTGACTCTCTAACCGCTGAGCCAAACCAGCCAGGGTCTAGTATCATTATTTTATCTATAAAATGGAGATAATTAAGCTTATCTATCCTACAGGCTTACTCTCAGAACTAACTGAGAGGACATTTAGATCAAGACTTTCCCTGACTTCAAACATCCAATGGCTTCTCATTAGTTTAGCATAGGCTAGAATATGCTGCAATAACACATGTCCCTAGTATTCTAGTGACTTAACACAAAAATGTTTATTTCTTGCTCATACCAAGTCCACTGTGGATCCAAGTGACTCTCAGGGCACCTGTCTTCCCTACTCAGAAATATGGCTACTCAGAGTCGCAAAATGAGGCCTACTGTGTGACTTCCCTAACAGGGAAAGAGAGCACTAGAGGGTCTCACACGCAATTAAATATTTCCGCGTGAAAGTAGCATATCTCCCTTGTCTATACTTCTCTTCTTTCCTCGAGAGTGCAAAGGTAAAATCCAAAAAGCAATCTAGGATACTCTATGCTCCGGGAAGATAGTCCAAAATAGATAACTTACTGAACAAGAAGTGGAAATTACCTTCCTTCCTCCAAAAAACCAAAATGCAGGCAATACACATGCCTGTCATAAGAGAGGGCTCAAAGGCTTTCTCTTCTAACGACACCAACGACTCCAGTCTCTGCAGTCAGAGCAAAAGCAATATGGCAAAACAAAACCAACACAAAAGGAGTTTCTACTCCAAGCATATCGTAGCTGGTGGTCAGGGTGAACTAACTACCTGTCCTAGGACTCTGGGCACTCTCCACCAGAAGGTACTGACGTAGTGACGACCTGTGCACAGGAAAACGGTTACACGGAGCTGGATGTCAAAGTGCTGAAATGCAGCATGACGTCACGCTGCCCGATCAGCACACTCCTGTGATTAGTGCGCTCCCCTTCTCCCCTCTGGCTCTCAAAGCTAGAAACAGTTGAACATCTGGGAAGGCTGCAAGTGAATGTCTAATGGCCTATACTAATTTTTTAAATTTTAAAACTGATTTTCTCTGATCGACTATGAAAAAGAAGGAATTGCCACTGAAGTTAACAGAGCCCTGACCCAGCAGGAGTCTCATAACCCAGTGGCCCTGTGACAGCTTCTTTGTGTCCTATGCTCTAAGTAGGCAGACCCCCCCCCCCACCACCACCACCACTGAGGGAAGGCTGCCCCACAAATGCACTGCTAACAGCAGTCACTGGAACCAAAACAGCAGGGTGGGCTACAAAGGAACCCATCAGAAAAGCAACTTTTTTTTTTTAAGTTGTGTTTTTGACCAAATAAGCACCGAAATCCAAAGTTAAAAGGTGTAGAAAGAAGTACTGAATCTGAAGATTCTATTGACTTAACCAAATATACAAAATATTTCACCTGACTTCACGGAGGACTTCATATATACTTATTTTCTGTTCTTGTTCTTTCCACATAAACAATATGCCCACATTTCTGCCTCTCCGCTCTCTTTCCCTCCCAGTAGGGCTTTTCCTGCTTTCATTAATCATAATTTGGTTTAGTTTCTCAGCACAGATGACTCACATTCCCAGTGCATGGAATAAATGCATCATTCTGCTCCCTCAAATGTTTGTTTTTCAGCAAGTTCCCGAATACAAACCTAAAGTCAGCCTCGGAAGGTGAGAAGGACCTCTTTGCCGCCTGGTCACTGGGCGAGCAGGTCTCTGGCTTCACTTCTGTCCAGGGTCCCACTGCAATCGTGAAAGTGGAGGCTGGCATTGGCATGGTTACGTAGTAGTGCCAGCTTGAGCACCCTAGAAACAGGAAGAGAAAAATCACAATGAGGCCAACGTATGGTTCTAGACCTTAGTCATATTTTTTCTTTAGACATTTGAAGAGCTTATGTCCCAAGATTGGTATGAGCCAATTCTTGGAGGTGGGTCATGTCAACTGAAGGGGCATTTTTCTAGGCTCAGGGGAAGCATAACAGAACTGATAGTTTCAAGACAGCCAGGGAGGTTTGGCTCTGTTCCAGGGATCACTTTGAAGCCCTTCAAGTGAAGCTATAAATAAAGGGTGGTGGCTGAGGTGGTCACTAATCGCTTCAAACACATAAAAGTATATGTTATATGCTGCTATAGAGGCAAAAAAATATATCTTATTCACCTTTATTGCCTAACACAGTACTTGGTATTAAAAAAAAAAAAAAAAAAAAAGCTCAGTTGAATGAATGGATAGATGAATAAATGAACAAATGAATTATTACTTCTATTCTGCTAAACTATTTTATCTAAATTCAATCAAGTCCATCTAAAATGGATATCGTAGAATACAATGAGACTAGAGAAGGAGATGCCTGAGTTTTAGTCCCAACTCTGAAAATAATTAACTGTGAAAGTTTAGGCCTATATCTCTCATCCTTTTTATCTGTTAATATACTGAACTGGTCCCCTACTCCTCGTTGAGCAGATGAAAAACAAGCCTCGAAAGGTTCCATAAAGCATAGGACTGCCAGCTGGTTTGTGACAAGGCTGGAATTACAGCTGGGGCTCCCCACGCCTGCACGGGTGTGCCCACCAGTTAGTCCACACCTTAGAGAAGGCTTTCACCAAAGGAATAAATGATTGATACCTTGTAACACTATGCTTCCTTATTTCTGAGATGGGAAAATGATTTTGATGTTTCTGAAATATGAATGTGTCATATAATCTGATTTTATATAGTGATTTTGTTGTTGTTATTTGAGCATCTGCTATAAATGGGTGCTATGTCTTAAGAGGAATTAGTACCACCTCATTTTATAGAACACGGTTCTCCACTCCTCATGCTCCACTAGGGTAACACAACCTAGCCTCTCTTTTAGCCCCTCACTAACTCCTTTGCAGGAGCTATTCTTCTCTTTCCTGTTTTAAGTTTTAGAGGGTTAAACACTCATAGAGTGGCCTACAACTGTCCAACTTGGTCAGTGAGTGGATAATATGTCATATTCAGGGTCAAAATGTTAACATGCCCATATTGGTCAGCAGAGCTAGTATGACGTTTTTTGAAATCCTTTACCAGTAGAAACCAATAGTAAAGGTTACATTTTTATCTCCATATGCTTGGCTTCTTTGTCTCCCAACTAATTCTGAACTCAGGAATGTAGAGGGGTCATTATTACTACCTCTGAAGTTCCCAGTTTAGATCCCCCAAAATACACTAGAACTCCTCTGATTTTAAACACACACACACACACACACACACACACACACACACACAAATTTAAGTACAAAACAAAGGCTTAAACTTAAGGAATAAAATAAATATGATATCAACTTTGAATAGGGAATCCTTAGAATGCCTGGAAACCCATCACAGAAATATCCATTCTCTCAAAATTGTTGTAACTTTCATTCTGCTTCCGGAATCAGAATGGCACTCTTGAAATCACTCTTTCCACAACTGACTAAGAAGCTTAAGGAATGCTCTTCTTTTTCTTTTTAAAATAGTTTTATTTATTATTCTATTGATTTTAAGATAGAGGAAAGAGGATAGAAAGACAGAGAGAAATATCAATGAGAGAGAGAAACATTGATTGGTTGCCTCCCATCCGGGGATCGAATCTGCAACCTGGGTATGTACCCTGATCTGGAATTGAACTCATGAGCCTTGGATGTATGGGGGTGACACTACAACCAACTGAGCCACACTGGCCAGGGAAAGGCATGGTCCTCTTTAAAGTTAGGGACTCCTGAGCAAGCTGGCAGGTAGGTAAACACGGTACTCGCTTTCTCCCACAACCACATCATAATTAAAACTAAACCCCAGAACAACCATCATTCAGAACTGCCTGGAATCTGACTGGCTAGAAGTTCTACAACTAGGAAATTAAAGAAGAGGCCACGTCAAGACTGGTAGAAGGGGCAGACGCAAAAGGGGCTGGTTTCATACCCACACGTGGAAGATAAAATCAGGAGGGATATCTTAGCTGTGGAGGTCCCCCCTGAGGAGCAGGGTGTCCCAGTCCCACACCAGGCCTCCTAGTGCAGGATTCCAGTGCCAGGAAGAGAAGTCCCCATAACTTCTGGCTATAAAAACCAGTGTGAATTGAGGCTGAGGGAGGCTGAGGCTTCTGGAGTCCCAGGAATTCCTCTTAAATGGCCTGTGCACAGACTTACTCAAACTCACTCTTTCTGAGCTCCAGTGCTGGGGCAGCAGCTTGAAGGGCACCAGAGGCAGACAGGGAAGTACTGAATTATCCTGTGTCCCAGGCAAGAGCTTATGGGTGGGGTTGGGGGGACAGTGTTCTCCCAGACGGAAGTGCTGGCAGAAGCCATTGTTCCTTTGATGAGCCCTCCCCTCAGGGTCAGCAGGCAGAGTCTCCATCAACAGGGTTCACATGGTTTGCCCTGCCAGGGTAATTCCCTAAGGCCCTGTCCCGCCCAACTTGCAAGCCCACCCAAGCTGTTTCCCCTGGCTTTTCCATAGGAATGGCCTGTCTTGGCTCATGCTTCATATTTTCCTAAAGATCTCTCAAACAAACAGCATCTGGCCTTAGTATGCCCTGTACCTCTTGCTAAGTGACCCCAGGCCTGGCATTAGCAGTAGCCAGCCTCTCTTTGCAGCTTGGCCTCACCCGAGTACCTTCAAGCTCAGCACAAGTAGCAGCCATTTGCAGATCGCTTTGCAGCTCATGCTTGGTGGCCCCAGGCAGAACACAGGAGGTGACTGACCATGGTCTACGCCTCCCGGGAGGCCACAGAGCCAGTGCACCCAGTCAATAGCTTCAGACCATGTCAAAGCATCACCATCCAACCACCTCCACCAAGAACACACACAAAAGGCGGACTCAGTGGGCACCAGAACCCTGCTGAAATAAGTCCTGCTCTGTAGGGTGGGCCCCTGCACAGTTGACCATCCATGGTTGGTGGTCTCAGCCAGTCCCTGTAGCCGATTGGCTGGGGTAAATCCCTCCCACTGATGTGCCAACAGCAATCACGGCTCAACTCCAAGAGGAGTGTTACATAGCCCACACAGGGTCGTACTTTGAGTGTCCAACTCAGGAGATTGGGGCGGCTGTGTCACTGGACTCTATAGGACAGCTACTACATTAGGCCATGCTACCAAACCTGGGAGACTTAGCAGGTTTACCAAATACATAGAAACAACAGGGAGGATGCCAAAATGAGGAGACAAAGAAATATGTCCCAAAAGAAAGAACAGAACAAAACTCCAGAAAAAGAAGTAAACAAAATGAAGGCAAGAAAAAGAAGTAAACAAAATGAAGTCAAGAAAAAGAAGTAAACAAAATGAAGACAAGCAATCTACTAGATGCAGAGTTCAAAACACTGGCTACAAGGATGCTCAATGAACTTAGTGAGAATTGCAGCAGCATAAGAAAGGACTGCTAGAAACAAAGGATACACTAACTGAAAAAAATAATAATTTACAGGAATCAACAGTAGAGCAGCTGAGGCCAAGAATCAAATCAGTAATTTGAAAAATAAGGAAGCAAAAATACCCAATCAAAACAATGAAAAGAAAAAAGACCAAAGAATTAATATAGTAAAAGGAGCCTCTGGGACAACTTCAAGTGTACCAACATTCCCATCATGGAGGTGCAGGAAAGAGAAGAGAGAGTAAGAAATTGGAAAGCTATTTGAAAAAAATAATGATAGAAAACTTCCCTAACTTGGTGAAGGAAATAAACATACAAGTCCAGGAAGTAGAACAAGTTCAAACAAGATGAATCCAAAGAGGCCCACACCAAGAAACATCACAATTAAAATGCAAAAGATTAAAAACAGAGAATCTGAAAAGCAGAAAGAAAAAAGCAGTTAGCTACCTACAAGGGTGCTCCCATAAGACTGTCAGCTGATTTCTTAAAAGAAACTTTAAAGGTCAGAAGGGACTGGCAAGAAATATTCAAAGTGATGAAAAGCAAGGACCGACAACCGAGTTTACTCTGTCCAGCTATCATTTAGAATAGAAGGGCAGATAAAGAGTTTACCAGACAGAAACAGCAAAAGGAGTTCATCACAACCAAACCAGTATTACATGAAATATTAAAGGAACTTCTTTAGAAAGAAGAAAAATAAATAAACATAAATAATAAAATGGCAATAAATATCTATTAACAATTAAATACAAAAACACAAATGAACAAGCAGAACAGAAACAGACTCATAGGTACAGAGAACATTTTGATAGTTGCCAAATGGGAGAGGGGTTGGGAAAATGGGTAAAAAAGATGAAAAGATTAAGAAGTACAAATTGGTAGTTACAGAACAGTCACAGGTGTGAGATTTACTGAAATGATCACTTACTAAGTTATGTAATGGCTAATTACTGGGATGTATACTTGAAACTAACATAGTAATGTATGTCAATTGTAATTTTTAAAAAATGATTTTAAAATGAAAGAAAAAAGACAAGACAGGTATTGGCAAGAATGTGGAGAAATGGGAATGTTTGTGCACTGTTGAGAGGAATGTAAATCAGTGCAGTCATTATGAAAGACAGTGTGGAGATTTCTCAAAAAATTTTTAAAAAGCTTTTGCACAGCACAAGAAACCAACATCGAAATGAAAAGGGAACCACTGTATGGGAGAACATATTTGCCAATAATACACTGGCTAAGGGGTTCATTTCCAAAATATATAAAGTACTCATACAACTCAACAAAAGAAAGACAAACAATCAAATAAAAAATGGGCAGAGGACCTGAGTGGACACTTCCCTACACAGGACATACAAATGGCCAAGAGACATATGAAAAAATGCTCAACATTACTAATCATCAGAGAGATGCAAATTAAAATGACATGAGGTATCATGTCACACTTGCCAGAATAGCTGCCATCAACAAATCATCAAATAACAAGTGCTGGCAAGGATGTAGAGAAAAGGGTACCCTAGTACACTTCTGGTGGGAATGCAGACTGGTGCCGCCACTATGGAAATCAATAAGGCATTTCCTCAAAAAATTAAAAATAGAACTGCCATTTGACCCAGTGATCCCACTGTTAGGAATATATCCTAAGAAGCCTGAAACACCAATCAGGAAGAATATATGCACTTCTACGTTCATAGCAGTGCTGCTTATAATAGCTAAGATCTGGAAACAGCCCAAGTGTCCATCAGTAGGTAAGTGGTTAAAAAAGTTGTGGTACATTTACACAGTGGAATACTATACAGCTGTAAAAAAGATGGATCTCTTACCCTTTGAGACAACACGGAGGCACCTGGAGAGTATTATGCTAAGTGAAATAAGCCAGTCAGAGAAAGACAAGAATTACATGATCTCACTTATTTGTGGAATATAATGAACAAAATTAGCTGATGAACTAAACAGATCCAGAATCATGGAAGTAGGAAACAGACTGACAAATCTCAGAGGGAAGGGGTATAAAGGGTGTGGGGGGGGTGGGAAGAGAAACCAAAGAATTTATATGCACATATGCATAACCAGTGGACACAGACAACAGTGTGGTGAAGGCAGGAGGGACAGGAGCAGGAAGTCAATGGGAGGAAAAAAGGAGGGACATCTTTAATATTTTCAACAATAAAGATAAATTAAAAAAAAAATAGGACTACCACATGATTCAGCAATTCCACTTATGGGTATTTATCCAAAGGAAATGAAATCACCATCTCAAAGAGATATATGCAATCTCATCTTCATTGCAGCATTATTTTCAATGACCAAGACATGGAAATAACCAAACTGTCCACAGAGTAATGACTAGATAAAGAAAATATGATATATATATATATAATGGAATTTATTCAGACATAAAAAGGAAATCCTGCCATTTGTGGCAACATGGATGGACCTTGAGAGCATTACGTTAAATGAAATACGTCAGAAAGAGAAAGACAAATACTGTATGAGATCTCACTTATATGTAGAATCTAAAAAACACAAACTCATAGAAGCAGAGAGTAGGTTGGTGACCGACAGGAACGAGGGTTTGGGAAAAGGTTGAGGGGAAATGAGTGAAGGTGTTCAAAGGATGGAAACTTCTAATTATAAGATAAATAAGTTCTGGGGATGTAATGTACTATGAGGCGACTCTTAACAATACTGTATTGTGTATAATTAACAATACCGTATTGTGTATTTTAAAGTTGCTAGGAGAGGTCTTCAGAATTCTCACCACACACAATAAAACTATGTGAGGTGACGGATGTGTTAATAACCTTATTGGGGTAACCATTTTACAATAGTACATGTATCAAATCATCACATTGTGTACCTTAAACTTACAATGTTAGATGTCATTATAGCTCAGTAAATTGGGGGCAGGGGGATGAAATACTATGTGCAATAGGCTTTCTCCCTCCATTCTGCATTGAATTTTTTACCTGATTTTTTTTTTTTTTTTTTGCTGCCCCTCTGGTCCTTGTACCATCTATCTAGCACATGGAGAAGATAAGACTTTTGGAAACAGCAGGAACTGAAACTGCTTTCAGTAGAGAATACTGCTAATGGAATAGGCGGTATCTATTAGATGCCAGCACAAGGTCCTAGAGAAACCTCACCGAGTGCCCAACAACATCATGTCCCAGCACCTTTATCAGAAATCCGTACACTCAAGGGGATGTGGGGAAGGTAGTGGAGGCCATAAATGGAGAGGAATGAGATTAGCAGTTTTTCTAAAAAAAGTCAGAAACCTTGAGTGACCTGGAGTTTGAGAGTAAGATAGCGAAGTGTTAACAGAATCTGAGTCCAATCCAGCAAAAATATTTTAACACTGTCATTGCTCCCTCCCAGTCTTCTCTGAAGTTAAACAGTGGAGAAAATGGATTTGTTTGGGGAGGAGAGGTATTGAAAACATCACCCAAACCTATATTTTAAATGCTCAAGATGACTTTCTCCTATACAGCCCTCAAGATTCTTAAGTTTTTGATTCTTAAAATTACTCTACTTAGTAGAGCTCAATGGGAATAAACTGTTTCATACTTCAAGCTTTTAAAGCATAAAACTTTTTCAGGATACCAAGTGAGTCAAATAGGGGCAGAGTAATAGCCGGGGCCACATCAGAACCGGCCAGGTACCCACTTCACAAAGACCCTGGCTGGACTCCTTGTAGAAGTTTCTCAAAGGTGTCCAGCCCTGGGCTTCTTGCCCAGCCCTGGGTGAACGCTGATGCCACCTCTGCGACAACCAACTGCTTCCAGTGCTCTGGGAGGCTTTCAATATCACTACTATCAGGGCAAGAATGGTGTCCTCACGTGGTAGAAAATCGCTCTAGGTTGTCTGTTCATGGACTATTCCACTGAGCCGTCTCGCAAGAAGACTGCCCACTGCCATAGGGAGCTAGCTGCGCAGGGGATACCTGATCTCATCTTCAAACCAGATTGCAGAAAAGTCAAATGACAAGGTGGAAATCCTGCCCCAGAAAGCAGAGCATTCATTACGAAGACAAAGAGAAATAATTTCTGGATTATCTGTTGTTTGGGATAAGCCGACCTTGCAGAGAAAATTGATGAAGAGCATATTTCTTTTGAGTGTATCTAAAGATTTTGCTCCAGCTCTGGAATCTGACTACTTGGGTTCAAATGTCTGCTCCACACTTACCAGTTTGGACACATTGCTTAACCTCTCGATGCATCAGTTTCCTCATCTGTAACAAGGGAATGATCACAGTGTCTACCTCATAGGATTATGTGAGGATTAGGTTAGATAATATATACAGAAATCACTAAGGCATAGTAATTGGCACATAGTAAGTGATGAAGAAATTTGAACTGCTGTCATCTTTACAGCTGCCTCCCCCTGTTGCTTGGGCTGACTTTCTGGAGACAGAGCCGAAAAATGTTGGAGGTATGGCTGCCACATGTGCACCGAAGCCTGTGGCCTGATGAGGCCCACATATGGGGTTTAAGGTTGAATGGCATTAAAACGAAGTGCACACAAAGCGATCCATTTAAAGGAGAATGACAGCCCAAAAGGGGGCATGCTGCATGACTTCATATAGAATGGGCCATTTGGAGACTATTTAAATGGTGTTTACTTTAAATGAGCCATCCTTGATGAAATAGACAGTGAATGCCTTCATTTTCCTTTTTGATTCAATCCACTTGCCCTAGACTCCCTTGCTACCCCAGCTGCAAAACAAAGAGAACACACTGTACTTGAATTAACCCAGAGTTTTTCCTCTGCACAGGCCAGAAGCCCAGCACACCACTGGATAATTTCAGGGCCAGGCCTGGAATCATTAGCAAGATGAACAGGGAGTGGAGGGGTGGGGACACTAGGAAGGGCCCAGAGGAAGTGGCACTCCCACACTGCAGGCCCGAGTAGCCACCCAGCTAGCCTCCCTTCTGAGCATCCTCAGAAAGTTCCCAAACACCTCTATGCCACCTTCTCAAACTGGAAGTTCTTTAGGGGGTGAAATTCTTAGACTTCGATTGTCTCACTAGTAAGACAGACATATCATTTCGGATATTGTTCTTATAATCACACTAGCAGCTGCTACAAGATCCAAACAGACATTTTCATCTGTGAAATAAGACTGAAATTTTCCTTAAAGATGACTGTTTTTGTTTTTTTTGTAGGAATGATAAGTATTTGAAATGGGTCATTTTTCAAATCGTAGGAGGCAGTTTAAAATTTAGTTTTGAAAATACTAGAGAGTGTTAAAATAATTACAATAATTAATTTCTTCATTTACTACTTAAACCACTGTCTTACAAATAGTTTCGAAGACTCTGTCTTCTAAGGGGAAAGAGGAAAGAAGTAAAAAGGAAGAAAATGGTGGAGTAGTCAGTTCATGGTTGAGAGAGAATTTTTTATGCAATATCTATGAAAACTTCCCTAATTATTTGTGAAAATAATTTTAATAAAAAGAAAAAATTTAAGAAAAACATCAAGATACTGTAGTCATTTTTACATAGCAAACATGTCCACTAATAGTAAATTAAATACAAAATGTATGTAAAGTCATTGTCCTCTTCTTGGGGAGTCTTGGATAAACCTTCAGCACACAGCAGACACAGCCACACAACTGTGCTCCACGGAGGCCAAGGCAGATGATTTATCTTTGCAAAGTCAGGCACCTCATCAAATTGCTTATATTTAAAGAGTCATTATTTTCACTGAAAAATAAAACAGGCACTTAAATTTTTCCTATTAAAAGCGGATGAAAGAAGGTGAAGGGATTAGCCAAAGAACATACATGCATAACCCATAGACACAGAGGACAGTGTGGTGATGGCCAGAGGGAAGGGGGTTCGGGGGCTGGGTGGAGCTGGGCAAAGGGCAGGGGGAACGGAACATCTGTAATAGTGTCAACAATAAAAATAAAATAAAATAAAAAGTTTCCACTGTAGGTTAGACAAACAGCATGAAGCATTCAGAAACACCAAATTGATAGATGCTTTTACTTACATATCAAATTTCTCTACTCAATAGTCCCAGATGCTTTCCTACCTCAAGACTGTTTCTTTCTCTAGCTGATATTCTTAGTTTCAGAACTTCCTACCCAAACTATTCCATATATCAAGCTATTTCATTATTTTGGAACATCTTTGTATCACAAATTAAAGGTGTTTAGCAATACGTATAGGAATACGTGTATATATAAGTGCATATAGACACACTATGTATAATGTATATTCATATAAACTTTGTGTATTTATTATAATACATATAATAGGCACATACAAAGGAAGGACAGCTCCCAGTTTCAGTAGCTCTTCCTTTCTTGGCTTCCTTCTCCAGTGCTTGGGTCTTTCTTTCAGCAAACCCCAGCTCTTTTTCTTTCACTACTATTTAGATGCCAGGACTACACATTCTGGTTTTATGAGCTAGTGCCACCCTCCTGAATACCTGTGGCGTGACTGTCTGTAGTTAGTTCTTCTCCACTGTTGCTCAAGGGCAGGAGCTGGCACCAGAATAAAGGAGGCAATAAGAACGCCCTGGGCTGGTCTGCACCAGCACTGCCTAACCAGGGCCATGTGCCAGGTCATACCACTGCTTCTCGAACACTGATGCCACTGGCAAGGCTCTGGGTTTCCTTCCCTACAACATGGTACCGCCTAAGGTGCAGGAGACCCATGAGAGAATGACCTTCAAGATCATTCTTGTGAACCATGTAAAAGAGCGCCACCTACTGAACCAAGGACACAAGCACCGCTTAGGTTTTGAGGTTTTCCCTGGTGGCTAATGAATACCTAAAGGAATACATGGGCCCTGGCCGGTTTGGCTCAGCGGTTAGAGCGTCGGCCTGCAGTCCAGAGAGACCCGGGTTCAGTTTTCACTAAGGGTACCTACCTTGGTTGCAGTTTGTCCCCAGCCCTGGTTGGTCGTGCGGGTGGCAGCCACTCGAGGTGTCCCTTTCATGTCGATGTTTCTCTCTCTCTCTCCTCCCTACTCTATCTGAACAAAATATCAACAAATGTCCTCGGGTGAGGATAGATGATAGAAAGATAGATAGATAGATAGAAAGATAGATAGATAGATAAAGGAATACATGGCATTAGGATTGTTCTTCCAAGTCTCACCCTCCATTCTGACCTACGACAGACAACCTAGTTACCCTGAAACAAGTACAAAGTGGATCATCAAACTACACCAAATCATACTGATCCAGATGGTCACAGGTACACTTGAGTACTTGACCCACATGAGAAAATTCATGAATATCAAGCCCAAGACAAAAATCCACAGCAAGAATTGGTATACACATGCCTGCCGGAATCATCAATATCCAAAAGAAATCATGACGACTTCCCCGTATGCCAACTATGGTAAGTATAGTACTAGAAAGGGAAGAAAGAACTAGTCAAAAGCAAGTCACAAACAAATGAATGACCCGCACAGACTTAGAAAGTGCTAGGCATTATTTGAGCCCTTGTGAGAGCTGTGACAGCAGAACACAGTCCCCAATCACCAGTAGCTTTCTGAAGAGAAGAGATGAATGTATTCACTCTGTACTCCTACCCCTTGCAACACATGTATGTGTGCTAGCCCAGAATAAAGTTTCCACAGTGCCAGAAACAAGAAGCTTTCTCTACTTTGCATTCTCTGTGGTGAAAACACTTAATCATAACCATTCCTAAATGTCTTTAATCTACCATTTCCTTATACATAATTCCTGTTGCATGCTGTGGGAGCAGTCTAAATGGTATTGCTCATTTTGAGCCATCAAGAGGGAAAAAAAGTTGGCTTTCAATTGCACACAGGAGGGTCTGGACCCTGAAATCTTGGCTTTCCCCTGGAATTTCCCACACAAAGCCAAGAGAGAAAATGTCAGAGAGCTGGTCTGTTGGGCAGGCCAGAGAGTAGCATTTTGCCCAGGATGAAGTAATGTCTACAGTCTCTTACTTTTGAATAGAAAAAATGAAATCAGATCCTATATGAGGGCACATATAGTTTTTAACACCTTCCACTTGTTCATAAGCTTTTTCTCATACATTTGGAAAGAGTTTAAATTAGTCAGTCTTGTTCATTTACTTGAGGCTTCCCATGAAAAATGTTAAGTGGAGAATTTTATTTTTTTAGGACATAGAAATATGCCACATTAGACTCTGCAAAAATAAAATAAAAACTAAACCAAAAAATTACCAAACAGGAAAATCAGAATGTACCACACCCATTTTTTTCTTTTAAAATCAATTGAGCCTAGAGAAAAGGCATGAACTCTAATCAGAAGCAAAGCCGGAAAAAGGGCCCTGGAATCACTGCCATCGCTCACTGCCCGTGGTGGTTCAACCGCGTCTTCCATGAACGTATCACTTCTCTCTGATTACACAGAACAGTTATTCCACAAGTATTAAGCACCTACTGTAGACAAAGCACTGGCTCTCTGTGCTTAATACATTGGCTACATTTCGGCAGGGAACACAGGCCAACAATAACACACAGGCTAATATTTCTGTCTGCCCAAATGACATTATGCCGAGGAAGTTAAATAATAAAGGAGCCAAACAAGTCCATCTACATCTACGGCCTTGACTTCGCCCTCCTGAAGAAAGGATAGTGGCTTCTCAGCTAATAAAATTCTTGTGGTAGTCATCAGGCTCCAGTCTAAATCATTGGCCTTCTTATTACACACAGCCGGGAGGAGTGATCTCCCTCATGTAGCAAGGACTCAGAGGTCCGCCTTCTGGTTTCCATGCCTGGTCCACGGGCGGCTGTCGCCTCTGTCCCCGTTATCTGCCTCATTCCATTATGCTGCTCCCAGGTGCTCCGCTGCTTTCAGGAAGTCAGCCGATGCCTGGCAAGTGCTAATCAGGCTGATGTGGTGCTGTGATGGAAACTGTGAGTTGAGGGTTAGGTTGGCCACTCATATTTTCAAGGATAGCTCATCATTTTAAAGGGCACTGTGCACAAGAGAGGAGGTCCTCTGAGACCAATCTGCCAATCTAGATAACATGACTTAGGAAGGAAGTAGTATCATCTTGTATTTATGTACCATTTCTTCCTTTTTTAAAAAATCCCCACCGAGGATATTTTCCCACTTATCTTCAGAGAGAGTGGGAGGGAGGGAGAAAGAGAAAGAAACATCAATGTGAGAGCGACACATTGACTGGTTGCTTCCCATCCTACCCCAAACAGGGCCAGGGATTGAACTGCTACTGAGGTGCGTGCCCTTGACCAGAATCGAACTGCGACTCCTTGGTCCGTGGGCCGACGCTCTAACTGCTGAGCCGAACTGGCCAGAGCCACGTACCATTTTTTCTAAGGAGTGCAGAGACATCACCCCTCCCTCAGAACAGCCATTTTGGAACTGGCAGAGAGCTTTGTGAGCCCTTCCCTGCTTGTCCTCTGATGAACCCTGTGTGGGCTGCAGGAGGAACCGCAGGATGAGGCCTGGTTCCTTCTCCGGCCAAGCCTCCCTCAGTGTGTTGGTAAAGTCTGCTCTGAGATAGCATACAAGGTGGAAGTGGTATGAACATTAGCAAATCCCAGTTAGCACTTTATTTGAACTCTGTGCTGAACTGGTAATTCTGAAAAAAGGGCCACAGATATATTCCTGGGGGCATAAAAAATTTCCACAAACATTTTAAAGTCAATTCTTGCTTTAATTTTTGTTATATCTTCAAACAGACAACGACAGACAGACAGATACTGATGGGGCAGTCAGTAAATATTTTAGGCTTTTCCGCCACACATTCCGTTGCAGCTGTTCGGCTTTGCCACTGCAGC
The DNA here is from genome assembly GCF_014108415.1 of Molossus molossus. NCBI lineage: Eukaryota > Metazoa > Chordata > Mammalia > Chiroptera > Molossidae > Molossus > Molossus molossus. The sequence continues at coordinate 85,667,366 of NW_023425349.1, forward strand.
ACCCAAGTAGCCACAGACAAGGGCCATGTTCCCTCCAACGTTATTTCCGGAAATAGGCACTGGCTGGATTTGGCCAGTCGACTGGATTCTCCAGAGATGACCGGGTGCTGCTGAGCAATCTCAGAGCTCTGTGTGCACCGGGACTAGACCGCACAGGGACAGGTAGCGCCGCGGTCATTACTGATGCAATGAGAGATGGACACAGGGACAATGCTTTTGCGGAGCAGAGGCTACATGACATCACAGTGTGCTGTGTGAGCAAAAGCTTCCCGCAAGAGGGGAACATTGGGGGGTGGGGGAGCGAGGATCTCAGAAGAGCCTTCTGGGGCTGAGCAGAGAATTCATGGGGGGAAGGGCAGTCATCTTTCAACCAAACACCAATCTCTGCATCAAACTTAAGCTGTTCATTTGAATTTTACTGATTTAATAATTTGATCTGTGCTTAATTTATCATTTTATTCTGGCATTATACATGTGTAAGAGTTATAAGCATACAGAGTTTATATTTAGTCTTAACATTTATAGTTTTTAAAATATCATTCTAATACAAATAATTTATCAACCCTGGTAAACCATGAGATTTTTTTCCCTCTTAAATAGAAAAATAATGCTCAAGTTTGAGAAACACTGCCAAACACAAGCCTTTACGATGGAACTGCAGGGCCAAACCATGAATGAGAAAATATATAGGCTTGGTGAGGTGGGGGCTGGGGGGAGCCACAAGGTACTGTGGGAGGTGTGGTTACCACAAGTCCACCTCTACAGGCAGAAATGAGGCTGGAGGTGTCCAGGTATCAGGACCAGCTCAACACTGTAGTGATTCAGACTCAATCAGTTTCAGCATGTGGGGGAACCAGAGAGGGAGGGTAGAGATAAAGCCTGTGTGAATCCAGCAGAACTCCACTAGACAATTGCCAACAACACACCAAAGCCTGGATAAATAAGCTGTGAGTGCCCGGTTGGTGTGGCTCAGTTGTTGAGCACTGACCCATGCACCAAGAGGTTGCTGGTTCGATTCCCAGTCAGGGCATGTGCCCAGGTTGGGGGCCCAATCCCCAGTGTGGGGCATGCAGGAGGAGGCTAGTCGATGTTCTTTCTCATCGATATTTCTATCTCTCCCTCTCCCTTCCTCTCTCTCTAAAATCAATAAAGAAAAAAAAAAAAGAAGCTGTGTACACCAGTCACCTCTCATCTGTTGAACAGACAGCAGGTTTCAGACCAGACACGTGTGGACAGTGAATGGAGCGAAGGGAAATTCATAGACTGTATGCTGTCTATTGGTACACACCAGCGAGGAAAGCCATGAGCACTATGGGAAAAAATACTGCAAAGTAAAGGTGAAAGAAAACATCATTCTAAGGACTCAGAAGAAGAAGCCTCAGAAGTCAATTCACTGTAGAAACCAAAAACCAGTCTAGGAAACTGGTATTCCCATTATGATACAAGAAGATATAACTTCTATGAAAAAAAACAGTAAAAAAAAAGTGTGAGACGACAGCAGGCTGAAATAGTATAAGAGCATGAGTTCAAGAGATAACAAAGAGACAGATGAAAAAGATAAGGAAAGATTTTAAGAAAGCTTAAATAACAATTTAAATCTATAGTGGAATTACTAAAGAACAAAATGCTTCTATGGAAAATCGGTATAGAGTATGAATAAAAAACTAAAGGGCAAGCTACACAGACTGGGAGAATATATTTGCAATACATGTATCTGATAAAAGGCTTATACCTGGAATATACAAAGTATTCTTACAACCTAATAATAAAATAACCCAAAACCCCACATTAAATAAATGGGCAAATGACTCCAAGAGATGGTTTTCAAAGGAAGATTCAAGAATGTACACCACGAATGAAAAATTGCTCACCATCATTAGTCATCAGAGAAAAGCAAATTAAAACCAGAACAAGAGAGGATTAGACACCCAACTGGAAGGCTAAAATGAAAAGGACTGACAACACCAGTGTTTGCAAATACATGCAGCATGGGGACTCTCGTATATTGCTAGGGACTACAAAATGATACAATCACTTTGGAAATAGTTTGGCAGATACTTACAAAGTTAAACAGACACTGTGTGATCCAGCAATTCCACTCTTAGGTATTTACCCAAGAGAAATGAAAACCTATATCCTCAAAAAGACTTGTACACAAATGTTCGCAGCGTTATTTATCATAATGGCTAAAAACAATTCAAATGTTCATCAACAGGTGAGAGGATAAACAAACCAGTTTATTCATATAATGGACTACTATTTACTGATTAAAAATAATAATAAATTATTAACACTCACAATAATATGGATGAATTTCAAAAATGTTATACTGAGCAAAAGAAGCCAGACACAAAAGAGTACACGTGGAATGACTCCATTTATATGACTCTTTAGCGGAGGCAAAAGTCATCTGTAAATATGGAAGTTGGATCAGCGGTTCATAGGAGTGAGGTTAGGGAGGAGTGACTTCAAGAGCTCGGCAGGGGCAAAGGGGAGCCCTAGGGTAATGGAAATGTTCTACATCTTCATAGGGGTGCTGATTAATTGAATCGGTGTATCTGTCAAATTTCATTGAACAAGACTTACACTGCGTGCATTTTATTACGTGTAAATTAGATTTTAATAAAGTTGATTAAAAACAAAGGTACCCACAACTAGCTTCTTTCTAGAAAGCTGTGGATTATATATATTAAAAAAAATTCTAGGAGCCTCTAGGCAGGAAAATCCAATTTTCAAAAAAATGTTTTAAAAATTGCTATCAGATTTCTCCTCAGAAATGTTAAGGAACAGTAATGAAAATGTTTATGGTTGTTTAAGAGTAAAAAGAACTCCTAAGAATTTTATACCTAGCCAAAGATTGTTCATAAGTGAATACAACTAAAAGCCAACCTAAATATGGGGGCGTTCATAAAATATACTACACATCCACCTTTCTAGAAAAAAAAAAATTAAATCATTTCCCAGGTAACTGAGAGATGATTCAAACTTAAAATCTCAAGAATAAAGACAGTTTTTAAATACTGATTGCAAATATGATTTGAAACTAGATGAAGATGTAAAATAATTGTAACTCTTAGAAGACAACATATAATACAAAACCAAAACACAGAGATAATATGAGTCCTAAACCCCAATTGTATTAATCAAAACCGGGGAATGTGGGTGAGGGAAGATGACAGAAGTAAATGCCCACTGAATTCCTTATTTGATACAGAGTGAAGTCAAGAGCTGTTGGTTCCATTTATGGAATACTCTATAGTCATAAAAATAATGAGAAAGCTCTTTATGCTCAGATATGAAATTATCTGTAAGACAGATTTATTCTAAAGGGTAAGGTACAATGCAAAAATATGTACAGCATACTAAATCTGTGCAACAAAAGAGGAAAAAATATATTATTCAAAGGAAATTGGTGACTTTGGTTACCTCAGGGGAAGGGTTACTGGGAATTAGGAGTAAAAAGGAGACTTTAATGCAATTTTTTGTCTTTTGTTCATTTGTAAATAAACCATATAAATGGGACCTATTTTTAAAACTAAAATTTTAAATGTATTATTTGTCTTGTTTTTACTTTGAGAGCCAAGTAATGAAGACTCTAGTATGTGTGTAAATCTAGTTTATGATAAAGGAGATATCACAAGTCAGAAAAGATTCAATAAGTGATCTTGGAGCAACTTATTTCCTATTTGAAAAAAATCTTGACCAGAATAAACTACAAACAGATTAAAAATTTTCATTTCAAACAATAAAAAATTTTAAAGTAAATAAAAATATTAAAATAAGCCCTGGCCGGTTTGGCTCAGCGGTTAGAGCGTCGACCTGCGGTCCTGAGAGACCCGGGTTCGGTTCCCGCTAAGGGCGCGTACCTCGGTTGCAGTTTGTCCCCGGCCCTGGTTGGTCGTGCGGGTGGCAGCCACTTGATGTGTTCCTTTCACATCGATGTTTCTCTCTCTCTCTCTGTTCCTCTCTCTCTCCCTCCCACTCTACCTGAACAAAAAAAATGGGAAAATGTCCTCGGGTGAGGATAAAAAATAAATTAATTAATTAAAATAAAACAGACAAATTTCAGATCAAATAAATAAAGACCTTCAAAGAGTAATCTGACAGATTTGGCTAAATTAAAATTAAATTCTCCAATCAATCGGAAACATTATATAAAATTAAAAGGCATACTAAAAACTGGTTAAAATATTTTTCATAACTATGATGCGATTCATATCTTTATTTTTTAAAGAGTCAATCAAATGAAAAGACAAAACAAACTTTTGAAAACCTCACTGAAGCCTCAGTATAAGAATGGGCCTAGGAAATTAACAGATAGAAAATGAAAACAGTTAAGAAACACTTGAGGCCATGTAAAACCTCACTGATAATTGAACCCAAGTCAAAGACAGACCTTTTCTTGCCTATCAAATGGATGAAATTCCTGGGAAACGGGGACCCTATATGTACTTATGGGTATGAAAAAAATGTGTTATTAGTACAACTAAATTGGTACAACCTTTCTGGGAAACAACTTGGAACATGTACCAACAGCCTTACACATGCTGACAACTTTTGACTCAGTAATTCTAATTTTATGCTAAATGTCTCCTCAGGAATTTAATGCAACTTTTTTTATAATAGGAAAAAAACCTGGAAACAATAAAAATGTCTAATAATACAAAAATGTTAAAATGATATATTCATACAATAAAATATTATGCAGACATTAAAATCATAGTTTTGAAAAATACTTAATGACCTGGAAAATATTCAAGACACACCATAAGTTAAAAAAAAAAAAAACCCGTGCCCTGGCCAGCGGTTAGAGTGTTGGCCTTTGGTCCAGAGAGACCTGGGTTCAGTTCCTGCTAAGGGCATGTACCTCAGTTGCAGTTTGTCCCCAGCCCTGGTTGGGTCGTGAGGATGGCAACCACTCGATGTGTCCTTTTCGCATTGATGTTTCTCTCTCTCTCTCTCTTCCTCTCTCTCCGTCCTACTCTATCTGAACAAAAAACAAAAATATGTCCTCGGGTGAGGATAAAAAAACAACAACATCAAAAAAAACCCATTATGTGCTATGACAACAATTTTGAAATGACAATACGTCCACACGTACAGATTTTAAATACTGAAGGGAAATGCAACAAAATGTCAGCAACCATTTTCTCTAAAATTATTTAATTTTATTACCTTTAATTTTCTGTAAAATTTAAAGTTTCTATAAGTATGTGAGAGGAGACACCATATTTTAGATGAAGAAATATAATACAAAAATTTTACCTGGCATCACATGCTCAGGCTCGCAACTGAAAGAGTTAATTATTGCAATAATCACGTGATTCTCAGACAGAACCTTGACGCAGCATTGGCTTGCCTTCCTCCTTTCTCCCACACCTTTGCACAGAACTCCGTGGGCAAACCGCGTTTGAGACAGGCTGACTAGGACAGCTCTCGTGGGCTGGCCCACAGTAGCACTATCACTCGGCTTAAAGAACACCCTGTGCAGGCCCCACGACCCAACCACAGACAACTCTGCTGTAACGGTGTTTCCATGACACACTTGCCTGCCCAGAAAGTCTTCAACCAAGACCACCCACTTATGGCCACAAACCACCAGGTCAAAGCAACCGCTGAAATCATCTAGGAATTGATAAGTCTGGCATGGAGAGTCCCACATGCCATGCCCAGGCTCCCAAAAGCCCTCTCGTCCTCCCCGCTGTTTTCTCTGGCAGGATGTTTTCTAGTATGTTCAGTCCAACCCAGCTAATAAAGGAGCTCTTTAAAGCTGCGAAAAACACTGTGTATTGGGTTCCTATGTCCAGCATGTGTGCGATACATAAAGAAGCAGGAACACATGTACAGTACCTTCCCGAAGCTGTGTTGGCTTGGCAGAATTTTCCCCACTCATTAAAACAACAAAAGATGCAGATGCTCGGACTGTGGCCTGCCATGTTGACATGGCAACGGGTGGCTCCTGGCATGGAAAAAGGGCCCTGTTGTTTATAGGAGATCCCATAGTATAAACACATGGCCTGCAAAAGAAAGACAAAGAAACAAAGGGAGAGAATCTTTAAAATAAGTTGTCACTTTTCTCATCACCGTGGCAGAGAAGGTTAAGTTGAACTTGCAAAGAAAAAATATTTGAGGCTTTGTAGTTGACTGGTTTCAAAGCATTTTGAACTGAAACTGCCAAGGGCTGCCTAAGTGGTAATTTCTCCCAAACGAATTACTTAAATATGTAAAGAGAGTTGTTTTTTAAGGGAAAAATATTTTTTGGTTACAATTTTAAACACTAGTCTGCCAAGTTAAAATTTATATTATCCTTGCCCCTCCCCTTAAGCTAACCTTACTCCTTTAAAAGAAAAAAGCTTTAGAGACATTCTTACAAAACTTGGAAAATATTCTGGAACGGAAAATATGTTTGGAGATCACTGAGACATTAATGCTTGGAAAAACAAGCTGGTGGTCTCAAATCCAGTGCTGGCGGGCAGATACCCCAATCTGGAAACCACCATCTCAAATAGCACCCTTGTGGGAATCCTTGTGTGAAAGCCAAGAACAGAGGTTGGCATGTAAACAGGACTATAGGTCACAACAACCAGGCTGTGACAGGAAGGCCAAGTGTAGTTGTTACCAAAGCAAGTGTAGGAAACCAACGGCATGACATTAGTGCTCATTCTGTTACAGTTAAAATATACAAACCCACACATACCAAGAAATATCTCTTCCATGATTAAGTCACAGTTGACAGAGATGGAAAAGATCAATGAGATCAAAGGAATACATTCTTTTGACACCACAGTGTAGACCATCACGAAAGTTTTAGGAAAAGGCTTCCACTTTTTGCTTTACTATGATTAATAATTATTGTGTTCCTAAAATGTGCAAGAACACACAGAATGATAGTCCCACTCTATCAGTCAGGGTCCAGACAAGAAAAGAGAAAATAGCCTCAGTTTTAACAAACAGAGATAATTTAATAGAGGGAATTAGTTATACAGGTGCTAGAAGAGCTGAGAAGCCAAACAGACAGTGAGGCAACCCAGAGATTAAGCACAGCAGTAAGTAGCTGTGACTCCTTGAGCTGGAGAAGCTGGTGTTACTGGGCCATCCAGCAGAAGCCAGAGTCACAGTGTGGACTGCTAAAGTGTACTGGGACCAGAGGAGGCTTGGCCACTGTTGGAGATACCAAAGGAAGCAGGGAGGGGAGAAGCAATATTTTGTTTCTTGACAACTCCTGTTCTCAAATTTTTCTACTAGTGCCTTCACCCCACCCCCCACCCCAATACACACACACACACACACACACACACACACACTGGTCAAACCTACAGGAAATGGAAGACAAGGGAGCCTAGTGTAATGAGATGCTTGGTCATTCAGAGATCACAGTAAGAGCAGAAAATGGACCTTAGGGCAGACAGGCAGGTGCAGTCTACCTTCCTAGAAGTGTACATGGTAACTCACAGGTTTGACAATGGGGCAGGGAAAGATCAGAAATTCAGAAGACTTTAGTCCTGCCTGGGTTTCCAACTCATTAAATGACTTATCTTCCATTTCCTGGTAGGTTTTTTTTAGGGCCTTCCGGTAGAAATCGGAAGACCTACTAGACAAATTCAAAAATAGCTGTAAGCACTTCCTGGTAGGTTTGACGTGTGTGTGCGCCCTTAGGTATACAATCCCCAGATGACCATGGAAATGACTCTGACCTCTCGGAGTCACATATAAAATGAGGATGGGACAAAGGTTGGTGACCTCGATTGTCTGTTTGGGTCCATAAATCTATGATTCTGTATTCCAAGTTTACAGATCCAGGGACACAATTTCACAGAAGACCCAGAATCTCCCATCAGTTTCAACAAGCCTTAGTTAACTGTCCAGCCTCAGGCTGTTTGAGAACCTAATGAGGTGCCTCCTTCCAGGTAGGGCTGGTGGGGGGAGATTTGTGGGGAGAGGTATGCTATAGCAGCTCAAGGAGCTCAGCCAGGCTGGGTCAAGCATGCCTGGTTCTGATAATTCTACCTATTAAGTGTTTTGTCTTTTCCCCAAAGCCCATCTTAGAGAAGGGTCCGAAAAAAGAAAAGCAAGTATTTTTAGTAGAAACAAAGTGTATTCCCAGTGGCCAAATGGTAGGCATAACTCTTCTTCCTCTGACAGTGGCAGACCTTGAGATCAAGGCTTTCTTTCTCACTGACGCAGAATGGACCCAGTTTTTCTCGGTTCAAGAGCTCTAGGAAGCCGGTTCTAAGTAGACTTGTGGAGTTAAACTTATTTGTGATGCCCACGGGGAAATAGCAGGTCCTTGCCTAGGGATCTCCTAAGACTTTCTCTGCCTCACACAAAGGGGGGTGGGGGCTGTCCCGTATTATGGTCTTAAGTTCTAGGGTGCTCAGACTAGTCTAAAAGTGTCTGTGCTCTCTTGCTGTTGTGCTCAGCACCTCATTTCCCCAGGATGACTCTGGTGTTACAGGTCTTCCCTTCTCTGCACAGAAAACAAATCCTCCCTCAAATAAGGGCTTGTCAAGAGGTTTGCTCTCCTTCTCCCTAGAAGGTTGGGTTGGAGGCCATGCTAGCATATTACTATGCATTCCACCTGTTCCCTGAGGTACATGATCCCCAAGTCTTCCTCCATTAGTCTTCACACCTCTTCTCAGAAGAAACAATTAGATTTGAGATGAGATAATATCTGAGAAACACTGCAGAGGAAGAATCAGGAGGACTTAGTGATTTGCTGAAGGAAAGGGAGAAGGAAAGAAAGGCCTCTGAGGTAGCCAGCTTCCAAGTTGGTCCCCAGTGACCCCTGCCTCCTTATACTCACATGCCGTACAAGGGTTAGTCTGCGTGACCAATAGGAGATGGCAGATAACACTTCTGAGGTTAGATTACTTAAAAATCTGTGGCTTCTGTTTTAGGGGTACTTTTCCCTCTCTCTTTCTTTCTCATCACTTACTCTGGGGAAAATCCAGCTGCCATGCCATGAGAAACGCTAGGAGCCTATGGAGCTCCCACACGGTAGAAACTGAGACCTCCAGCCCACAGTCAGTGAGGACCTGCAGGCTGTCAACAGTCATGCCTGTGAGTTTGGAAGAGGATCGTCCAGCTCCAGTCAAACCCTGAGATGCCTGCACCCCAGCAGAATGCAACCTTGTAAGAGATCCTGGGCCAACCTAGGATGCCCCTGGATTCCTCAGAAACTATGAAATAGTAAATACTTATTCTTTTCATCTGTTAAGTTTTGGAGTAATTTGTTATCCCGAAATAGATAACAGAATTATCTTAGGTTTCTGGCTCAAGTGATAAAATGAATCATGAAGTTATTAAACAAGAAAGGAAACTCAGGAACATAAGCAACGTCACAGGAAGGGTCAGTAAGAAGAGTTCCTACCTGTGTAATTTGCATTTAAAAGGCTTTACACACCATATGGCAGAGGACATTTGTATGGACACAGAGATGGTAACTTCTGAACCCCAAGCAGGATAGTGTCCAACAATGGGACTGAGTGTCTGAAATCAGACTGATCTCAGAAAATTTAAGAATGATAACTTTATGAAGTCGTGTTTTTTGTTGCAGGCAGAGTTGACTCTGAGTGTCATACTCAAAGGGGGTTGGATTTGGGGAAGAGAGTCCTTCCATTGACTGGATCTTAAAAAGCATGTTATCACCATCCTTTCTATCCTAATTCTCTATTACTTCCCCTCTAAAACAATCTACTTATAGATATTTTGCTCTAGAGTTTCTCCTGTCTCCCCTGTCATCTCTTGAAGGCTCTTTCTGCCATATTGTGCCTGGGCACCGAACTCTCCCACCAAGAGCCTTGGCCAGGCCCCCAGGAAGCTCCACCTCCAACCTCCCCACTGTCCTCCCCACTGTCTTTTCCTACCTCCTCCTTACATGGCTGGGGCAACCTTTCTGCTAAAGACCATGTGTTTTCTTTCTAGCTTCCCACTTGGTCTCCAGACCTGTAACTCTTAAACTGTAGATCAAGTCACCTATCTAAAAGCCACACCCATAAATATACTCATCTCTAATATAAAACTCACTTTGTTATTGGAATGTTTTCATTAATCAGAAAACAATCACAGGAGCGGCCTTAGGCAAACTTTCTTGAAAATACCATTCTTGGTGCCCAGCCTACTCTTTTCCTGCCCTTTCCTCCTTCTCAGGTGTACCTTCACCCCTCCCTTCCCAACACACCAAAACCTCTTCTCAGGTGTACCTTCACTCCTCCCTTCTCAACACACCAAAACCTCTTCTCAGGTGTACCTTCACTCCTCCCTTCCCAACACACCAAAACCTCCTTCTCAGGTGTACCTTCACCCCTCCCTTCCCAACACACCAAAACCTCTTCTCAGGTGTACCTTCACCCCTCCCTTCTCAACACACCAAAACCTCTTCTCAGGTGTACCTTCACTCTTCCCTTCCCAACACACCAAAACCTCTTCTCAGGTGTACCTTCACTCCTCCCTTCTCAACACACCAAAACCTCTTCTCAGGTGTACCTTCACCCCTCCCTTCCCAACACACCAAAACCTCTTCTCAGGTGTACCTTCACCCCTCCCTTCCCAACACACCAAAACCTCTTCTCAGGTGTACCTTCACCCCTCCCTTCCCAACACACCAAAACCTCTTCTCAGGTGTACCTTCACTCCTCCCTTCTCAACACACCAAAACCTCTTCTCAGGTGTACCTTCACTCCTCCCTTCCCAACACACCAAAACCTCTTCTCAGGTGTACCTTCACTCCTCCCTTCCCAACACACCAAAACCTCCTTCTCAGGTGTACCTTCACTCCTCCCTTCCCAACACACCAAAACCTCTTCTCAGGTGTACCTTCACCCCTCCCTTCCCAACACACCAAAACCTCTTCTCAGGTGTACCTTCACTCCTCCCTTCTCAACACACCAAAACCTCTTCTCAGGTGTACCTTCACTCCTCCCTTCCCAACACACCAAAACCAAGGGCCAGTGGCGTTGTAACCAATGGCATTCTGAGCTTTTATCCTTATGCACATCACAGTGCAAATATCAAACAATTTAAAGTTAAGTAACTAAGAGAAACAAGCTGTGAAATGGAATCAGCGGCGAACACCTTGGAAACCATAGAGCCCTGCGCTCAACTCTGGATCAACAAACAGGTGGGCTGGACCACCTGGAGTTGTTCATCAGGGTGACAGCACAAAGAGCACCCAAAACATACAGAGGAGGCAACCAGTCACTCCAATGAGAGGGGGGAAGACAGGACTTTGGGAAACAACATAAATTTTAATGATTTTTACCATCACTTGAATCACCTTTCCTAGTGATTCCCATGATCATCACACTAAAAGAAAAAAGAAAAAGGACACCCCAGCAAAAACCAAAAGCTATAGATCGGAAGTCCCCTACATCTGGCATTCTGAATAAAGAGCCAAGTAAAGTCACAGAGGTCCAGAAGGTCAATGTACAGAGGCCAGAAGAGAGATCCGAAACTCAAAACCAGTCAGAGGAGACCATCTGACATCAGTCCGAACAGGAACGACACGCACATCCAGACTTCACATATTACAGATGGTGGGACAGTTTTTGGTATCTGCACTCAAACGAACAGCATCCAAAAGTTAATGTCTTGTAAACAGTTTACAAAACTATCAAGGGTCTGATTCATTTTAAATAAAAACTCAAAGTGTATTTCTGAGTCAATGAATACTAAGTTATTTACATGTGCCTGACTCAGGACTTATCTTTTAACAGTGATACCAAATTCACTCACTAAAAACCGATAGAAGCATAAAATTTGAGGGTTAAAATTCTTTTTTTTTTTTGTCCTCACCTGAGGACATTTTTCCATTTTTTGTTCAGATAGAGTGGGAGTAAGAGAGAGAGAGAGAGAGAGAGAGAGAGAGAAACATTGACGTGAAAGGGACACATCGAGTGGCTGCCTCCCACATGACCCAACCAGGGCCGGGGACAAACTGCAACTGAGGTACTGCAACCGAGGTTCGTGCCCTTAGGAGGAACCAAACCGGGGTCTCTCTGGACCGCAGGCCAACACTCTTAACCGCTGAGCCAAACTGGCCAGGGCAAGAGTTAAAATTCTTTAGGAGCTTTTCTCGGGTCTCAGGCACACAGCCAAAGACTACCAAACTTCGTAACCACTATAATTACAACAGAAAATTCCTGGACAGTCACTTGCACAAATAGACACTTCATGTCAGTGACCCTTTAAATGAATCAAAAGAAATGGGCTTTGAATTAAACTGTTGAAGAAAAAAAGGAAGTTAAGTAATTCTATTTTAACAGGAATGAAAGTTTTAACCTCTGAATAAAGCTCTGACAGCAAGTGGAGAGTGGGTGAAACCATCCCCTCTACGTGGTGACTCAGGAGTAAGATGGCCCCCATCAGGCATACATTAAATGAGAACTGCATGGAGAGCTGGTTTCCTGCCCTCCATGCCCCAGGAGGGAAAGAAAATCTATGTGTATTTATAAACATGCTCTACAGTTATCTGGATGTGTGATCACTGAACTAAATGCAGCTGTGTTTATCCAACATGCACAGCCCTGCACCTCGGCCATGTTGCTAAAACATGCCAGTCGGATGCTTATAACTTCATTATTTCCAGAATGGATAATTCCTTCCAGCACACAAAGAAAAACTCCCACACCAGGGCTCATGTCACACTCTGCATGGGAGACTCCGTGGGGAGCCCAGTTAACCACATAGGAGCTGTGGGTATGGGAGGAGGACATTGAAAAGAAAAAAGAAAACAGGGTAATACAGGACTTGAGAGGCAGGCCCATGACTTGCTGTCATTAAAGAACTAAAGTGAGGAAGAAGCTATCAGAATAACAATTACCTCAGCGTGTTACATTTGTGTGTTCACAGAGTAGTCAAATAAGGACAAGACATACTATGATGCTGTGATCTGAATGTTTCCCCCAGATTCTTATGTTGAAATCCCAATGCCCAATGTGATGGTATTAGGAGGTGGGGCCTTTGGCAGGTGCGTAGGTCATGAGGGCAGAGCCCTCACTGGTGGGATTAGTGCCTGTATAAAATCCTCTCCCATCCTGGGAGGACACAGCCAGAAGTCCAGTCTGCAAGCCAGAAGTGCGTCTTCACCAGGACCCGACCATGCTGGCACCCAGAGCTCACACTTCCAGCCTCCAGAACTGTGGCAATAAATCAGCCACCCAGTTTGTGGTCTTTTGTCATAGTAGCCTGAGCAGAATGACCTCTGTCTGCCATCTATGAAAAACACTTGTAGGGGATTGATTCGAACCATGCATTTCCTTTCTCTTCAGTTGACTATTATAGGCATTTGTCTTTTTGCAGTTGGGGTGAAAAGGGGACTATTTTTAGTTTAAAAAATGTTTCAAGTTCCATTACTTTCCATAAAATCACGCATTTTCAGAACTTAGAGACTTAGTTATCACCATTCAGCAACTGGGGAGCAGGCTGCTCCCCGAGAAGCCGGTAGGAAGTGACGAGTCTGCCATTGCCTGGATGTGGCTTGATGGGGTGTTTTCCCACAGTGAAGCACTAGTCTGGGCACTGGAGGCTAGTGGGACAAAAATATGACAGCACAGTGGGTCACATTCTTTTACAGGCTTCCCAGAGTTGCAAAGTCCTCAGGTCTCCACCAATTCCTCTCCATCTGTTCTCCTTCCTGCACCTGACCTTTTTTATGACTCCCTGTTCTCATTAAAGCCAAGTTACAGTCTACACTGCAGGTGAGCAACCCTCTTGAATTCTTGTGCCACAAAAAGCAAGAGCCAGACTACCAAAGCAGGGAGTGTCAACTATGACTCCCTCTCTCCCCTACACACACACACACACACACACACACACACACACACACGCACCTTCCTTACCATTCTACCTCATGGCACAATTACCAAAACCAGGATTCATCAATCATACTGAAAATATGGCAGGTCAAAGAAAAATGCTGCTTTGACTTAGATTTTCTGTATAGTCAAAATGGACTGGACTGAATAAAAGTGGCTTTGAGTCACAAATTCACTTTCCACCAGAAGTGTTTTGGGTGCAAAATAGGGAAGCTTCTTATAAAAACAAAGACAGCATTTCTTATCTGGAAGTCTCCTGTGAATATAGAATTTTACTTGTGGAAAACATCTGGAGATTCTCAGATGGAATCTTCTCGTTTTATACATGAGAATACTGAGCTCCAGAGAAGTAAAATGACTTAGCTAAAGTCACACAGCCAGTTGGCAGCACAGATGTGAGGAATACTCAGTTCTCTTTGCTCTCACCTTCTGGTTCTTTTCAACACATTATGCATTTGGTTATAGTTTGTTGTGTGTTGTTATTTTCTGTTGATGTTGGTTATTCTTTTTGTTGTCATTTTTGGTTACTTGTTTGAGACAGTCTTATCATCTTTTCTCCCATGACTCGAATGGAATTCTGGGAAACAGAGGTGGTTCTAGAATGTGCAGCAAGGGGGGAAAGAGGCTACAGAACCCTTCCAAACATTTTCAAGTTAGGAATTCTTGATTCCTCCTTTGCAGTTAGTTATACAGTGATATTATAGAATCAATGTGTGTTTCCAGTTCAGTTCTTATGAATTTTGTATTGGTTTCTGAGAACAAATAAGAAAAAATACTAATTAAAAAAAAATTCCTTACAGATTTTAGAATCTCTTCTGAAAGATCTTTTGCTCATTTTTTCATTTTAAACTTTCTTTTATAGTGAGATATAAAAAAATGAAACTATTGGGGGGGGGGGCATGTTTTAACATCTGGTTTTGATGTCAAATTGAAAATATTCCAAAGGTCTACATCTTTCTTGGTCTAACAGCTGAGCAAAAAATACAATAGAAAAAATCACTCTCCTTTGTATTTTGCCAACTTTATCCTAGTCTTGTCTAAAACAAAAAAACAGCATAGTGGTTTAGAAAATTTAAAATTTTAATGTTACTTTAAATTACAATGTATTTTCCTAATCAGTTTCTTTATCTTTAACAATGATCCAAGTAATTGTAGTTTTAAAAATAAATTTGCTATATTTAACTGATTTTCCCCTCCTCTCTACTCATGTCCAGTGATGTCATCCGCTTACACCCAGATGTCCTAGGCCACTTGGCTGGCTCCACAACTATAGTAATGATGCTTAGGGAAAGGGAACGGGCTAGCAGAGAGAATGCCAAAGGTTCTAACTAACATTTCATTCAGTGGAGTGGAAACAATGTAAGAAAATGCAGAAAGTACATAAACTTTGAATAAAGATTTCCTTTGTTTTTTGTTTTTCTCCCAATCCTCAACTGAGGCTATTTTTCTATTTATCTTCAGATAGAGTGGGAGGGAAGAGGAGAGAGAGAGAGAAACATTGAAGTGAGAGAGGCACATTGACTGGCCACCTCCTGCAGGACCCTGACCAGGGATGGGGATCGAGCCACAACTGAGGTGCATGCCCTTGACCGGAATCCAATGTGCCACTCTTTACTCCTCCGGCCAATGCTCTGCTGAGCCAAACCGGCCAGGGCAAGACTTCCATTTTTGAAAGTTGTTTTCTTAGGTATGTTAAGAACCTAGAATCAAAAAGATAATAAGTCCCCTTCTTTGTAACTTAGCAAGAACACCTTTATACATTCTTGACCCTGTCCCTGTTTTCAGAAAGTTCTTCAGAATATTTTTAAAGGGTACAGACACACACCACACAAAGTAAACATTGTTTCCAAGAACCGAGTTGTGTACGATCATTATAATTGTGTTTGCTTCAACATTCATTTTTTAATAACACCTAAGATCCAGTATCTGAAAGGTGGGGGCAAGAAAGTGCATTTCTGTTCAAGAGCTGCCACAACTCTACAATGGCTAAACCAAGGCAGGAAAATGTCGCTTTTGTACTTCAGATATTTTATGTTAGAACTAGAATAATAATAAGAAAGAATACATTAGTGACAATTATTGGAAGGAATACACTTTTTTAGCGTCAAGTGTATTTTCAGTTTTCCAGAGCTTGCTGCCACTTGGTAAAAATGGGAGGACAGCCCTTACAAAAGGGGGATTTCAGGGCAGAAAGATTATGATTTCTTTCCAAATCTGAAGTTTATGTTTTTAATAATCTTTTTATTTTGGAACAGTTTTAGATTTCTTTAAGTGCAACAATATGCAGAGTTCCCATATACCCCATGCCCAGTTTTCCCTATTATTAACATTGTATATTTGTATGTTACATTTGTCACAATTGACAAACCAATATTAAAGCATTATTTATTAGCTAAAGTCCAAATTTTATTCAGATTTCTTTAGCTTTTTTCTAATGTCCTTTTTCTGTTCTAGAATACATTACCTTTAATCATCCTATCTCATTAGGTGGTGGGTTTCTTAAGACTTTAAGTTGACCTTGAGAGTTTTGAGGAGTACTGGTAAGGTATTTTGTTGAATGTTCCTCAACTGGGGCTTACCTGATGTTTTTCTCTTGGTTAGACTGGGGTTATGGCTTTTGGGGAGGAAGATCACAAAGATGCCATTCTTATCACATCATACCAAGAGTACATACTATCAACATGACCTATCACTGTTGATGTTAACCTTGATCTCCTCACTGAGGTCCTGTTTGTCAGTTTCTCCCATGTAAAACTGCACACACACACCCCTTTCCATACTGTCCTCTTGGGAAGGAAGTCACTATGTGTAGGCCACACTTAAGGAGAGAGGAGTTATGCTCACCTCAAGGACAGAGAATCTACATAACCTGGACTTGCTCTGCACCATGGACTTATCCATTCTCCTCCATTTGCTTATTTAGTCAATTACACACACACACACACACACACACACACACACACACACACACACACATCAGTATGGACACAGATATTTATTTTATACTTTGCGTTATCATCCAAAACTATTTGTTGTTCAGCTTTGGCCATTAGGAGTTCTTTCACATGGCTCCCTGGACCGTGGACATACACCCACGGTTGTGGGTTACAGCTGTTGTTTAGCATTTCCTTATTTTCTAGCACTAGAAGATGCTCTAGGCTCGCCTTGTATATTTCCTGCCTCAGTCCCAACTACTTCTCCAAGAAGCCCAGGTTCCTTTATTAGAGAATGGTATTAGAAACCAAGATCTGGGCTCTAGGGAGTGCTCATGCTTCTAAACCTTTCAGCTGACAAGCAAGGGAATATATGTGTGGAGGCCAATCCTTAGAAACATCACATCTATACTTATTTCTATGTGTAACCATTCATATATATATTAAGCTAAATGTGAGTTCGTAGTGGTGTCTCTAGTTCTAATCCATTTCCACATGCATTTTTCTAGCCTCTTCCCCTTGCTCATCTATAACCTTGCGCTTCAACAGTGAGAAAGCTGGCTCCCACCATTCCATTCATTTCCCTAATTGTTCAATTCCAGAAGACATGTATAGTGATACCAAAATTGTTAACCTGTGTGCCCACGGGAAACAACTTTATCAACTGCAGTACTATGTACAGTTCTTATTGCCTTAACTTTATAGACGCCACATTTCCAAAGTTATTTAGGTCAGCATCTTTTCCTCTACTCTGTTCAGTGAGGTTTCACACATTTTAACATAATCAGATTGTTTTGTCACATTTTGTATTCCATCCTGGGTCCCTCTGACCTCCTAAATGATTATCCAATTATACAGAATAAAACAACATGAGTTTTATTCTGGACAAAGGGTGTGGTGAGGATAGGAAGGGGAGAAGCTACTGATAGAACTTGAAGAGGAAGGAACCAATTTAGAAGTTACTTAAGTTTCTGTTTAATATCTGCTTAAAATAGAAATTTATTGAAAGTTAACATAATTCAGTTTTTTTTTTTTAATGTAATGAAATCTTTGCATACAGTAAGGGATGTGGTAAAGATCAAATGTAAGAAACATAGTTCTTTCTCACAATTAGATGAGAATTTTTCTAGGAGCTTCCAGTAACTTTATTCAATTTTCCTACTTGTAAAATAACAATAGCAAGTTTCTCATCCAGGACTAAGAATTTATGGTAGGTATACTAATAGCATTCTGCATTCAAGGATAAAAATGTAACAAATATTTAAGTTTTAATTGGAGGAAACAAACTCTACCCAGTTATATTTTTCACATAATTGTGAAATTTTATATTTTCACACAATTATATCCATAAAGCATTATAATCCTTATAATAACTATTCACTCATATCATTAAGGAATTATTTCTGTCTAGCAATTTGGGATCCTTGGGAATTTTAAAGTCTGTATAGTATCTAAACAGTTACCAGTATAGACCTAGATTTATTCATAAGCATGTGGGACAGTTTACAAAGATCTGGTGGCTATTCATGGAAGATAATCTTAAACAAAATACCTCTCCCCCTCAAAAAGGAAGAGAAAAAACATCTTTTGAGGATTAAAAGAAAAATATTTATTATCCTTGTACAACTGCATAAATGTCATTTATTAACATATAACAACAAACTTCCAAGGATACAGTTTAAACTCCTGCTGTGATCATGCATGTTCTTAAATTATCAGAATTTATCAAGAATAAATTCACCAAGTCAGCCTTTGCAGGAGCAAATTGTGCCCAAGGACCTCTTTAATTTATGGAAACCACATTTATCAATTCCTACTCAACACTTTACATGTAATGCAATTCACAAGTCTACTCTTTCTTTGTAGTAAGCACTGAGAAGACAGACACGTTTGAGGCCATTAATGAATATGTATTCCAAATACTGTCAATAGTTTCTTCTTTCCCATTATTCAAATCAAAAATTAAATATCTGTGAATATAAAAACTACAATTTCCTAGTTAAGTATTCAAAGAGAGTATAGTTAAATCTTACTGATACCCCATCTTTAATAATTTCAAACAACTTTGAAGTTGCAATAAGAACACCTGTTTCCTTCCCTCGTGGTCTCCCAAGAATATCCACTAAGTTATTCTACAAATAAATCAGTATGCTTTTGTACTACTGATGCAAGTTTGTATCAACCCTGCAATTTCCCAAACGCTGCCTCAGACTCTCACAGAAATAAGACAGGAAGTGAACTCTTTCCAAGAGGAGCAGGAGACCAGAGCAGAGGTAAGATTAGAGGCAAGGAATGGCATAATTAGAGCTCAAAGTCAAAGTGATGCTTTAAAAAATCTAAAAGGGTTTTTGGGGGTGGGTTAGAGAGATGTAATAGTTTACTGAGACCACTGTCTCCACTGTGGGAGTCCAAGGCTAAAGAGCAGGCACTCAAAACAAGCTCCAGCCTAGTTCTGCAATAACTACCATACTGATTTGTAGTTCGTTAGCACAAAGAAATAGGCACAATAATGACGGCTCTAAAAATCTTTGATTTAAAAATTCTCAAATGTAAAAGCCCCGAACAACTGCTGGAGGAGGGGCAAGAAGAAAAGAACAAATGGCTCCCTAAAGACACCCCTGGAAATTGATGCCTCATCACTCCCTTCTCCCCACACTAAAAACCAGGAGTCTCCCTGGTATCAAAGACTAAGAATCATGGCCAAAGTAAGTGTGCCCTGTCAGCAGGACTGTCACACTCCCACAAACAGACCCTTTGAAGGCATTGGAGGTTCACATTACATGACAACTAACAAAGTCCAGGGAGGCACAGCTGCCAGGATACAGGTACAGTAAGAAAGTCACAAAGCAGAACTGACTTTATTTGGAAGCACTTCACACTGACCCAACTTGGCAGGCAGCAGTCTGCTCCCTTTGGGGAATGCGAGGGAACTCTGAGAAAGTATTTGCTCAGAGACACACCGCTCCCATCGACAGCACTGGAAGTGGCCAGCAGAGATCTTAAGGGAGAGCAAGGCTCGGGGTTTAATCATTAGGCTTGCCTTTCAAACTCCTAGCTCAGAAATACAGGGGCTTAATACAGTAATCTTTTCATCCTGACTTAAGAGAAGTAATCCTATTAAGAGTTGAGCATGCTTGGGAATTTACCTGCTTCACTGTGGGTCTAAGGGCTTGAGGCTCGATGGGTAATGCCACAGAATAAAGAGTGCATCTTTGCAGAGCTGATCCCGTTTAAGAACGTTCCTGCAAAGGTTCATCTCCCAGCGTGTGAGATCAACAAGACAGGGGCTGTGGGGTACGCGATACCTACCTGCCACTCTGGTCTGAGGTCCATGTAACTGATCGCCCCTGGGGTTTGGTTCTGTACCGTATCCTTATGGCGTGAGGAAAGTCAGTAGCTGTCTGAGCCCCTGTCTTCCTGATCTGTAAACTCCAAGTGTCAGTGTCAAACAGGAGTTCCCCACAGCCAGGAGCCTGGCTGCAGTGAGCATAATAGTCTAACTGCTCCCTCCAACGATCTGCAGGCAGAGTCACAAGTTCATGTACAATCTGATTCCTGAGCTCAGAAACAACCGTGAGCTTGGGAGACCTTGTAAATTTTTCAATACCTGGCACAGCAGCAACATCCACCTCCTCAACCTTTAACACAGATAAATCACAGCAGTCCAACACTAGCAAAAAATCCTCACTCCCATGATTCCCTGTGTCACAGCAGTACTTTGAACTAGAAATCCCAGAAGCCTGTTCCTGGTTGTCATGGTTACCATCTTTACCAGAAGTATCTTTTTCACCTTTACCATAGATTGCAAAATCATTGTATCCCATTTTAGATGAGAAGGTCCTTGTATTTGTCACAGGAACATGGCAGGGCTCCGGCATCCTAAATTTGCAGGCTTCATCTGACTCTGATTGGCAGGTTTCCTCAGTGGAACTACTCTTTTTCCTGTATCTGTTTCCAGATTCAAAGAAAAGCACTAAGGTGCCCTCAATGATTTGACTTTCAAAATCCACATCTAAATCCAGTACATAGTGCTTCACAAGTATGTGGCTGGTGTTGGCCATGAGAGGCAGGTCATCTCGAGAAGGGTCCAGCTTTATGTCCATGGTGTAGGTTGTTGAGAGCTTTGTTAAACTCTCAGGAGGGGCTCCCTATCTGCCTTAATCAGTCGGAATCATAAATGGCTGTCTGTCAAAAAAATACACAAAAAACCCGGATGTCACAAATTATGGTTCCACAACTTCCAGTGCCCTGGCAAAGAAGAAAAACACAATTAGACAAAATTCCAAGACCCTAAATGCTCCTGCAGCCGCTGCTCCTGCCAGTTGATTACCTTCTTAAATGATCCCCCAATGTGGCAGAAGTTCATGGCTAGAAGGCAGACTAATCTTTGTGACTGGCATCAAAGAAAGCTGCATTATGGGTTTCTAAAAATATTTCAATTACCAATGGAATGAAAGGGGCCTCCACAAAGCCAGAAGAATCCTGCTCCTAACTAGAACAGTCCTTGTTTTGGAAAAGAGCTAAAGTACAACTGAGCATCACTGTACCTCTTGTTTTAAAATATATTAAATGTATCATTTCTAATTTTGTGCATCAAAAGATAAGTGATTGTTTCTCTACTGTGATTCTAAGTAACAAATGTGAATGAAAGCTAAATGGCCTCATACATTTTATTCTTTGAGAGTAATAATTTAATACATACAATGCAACTCCAGGGATTAATGTACTTTTCACATTAGGACTGCTCTCATATCAGCACTTCCAGTAAATTACAGGAAAATGAGCCAATTTACCAGGAGTGCATTCTAAGTATTCCTCTGAGATTGTTCATGGAGATTTTTCAAATTTATAGTTAAATACTCAAGGTATATCATTACATCTTAATAGCTGAAAACCCATTAACATTCTGGATAATAGCCTTCTTGTGGCAAACAAAAAGGTCTTCTCATTTGAAAAAAAAAAAAGTAAGCAAATACCTATAAAAAAGGAAGGAGAGAAATTAAGATGTAGAAACAGATGTTGTAATAAAATGCCCAAGTTCTTCATAAAAGTTCTGAATCAAAATGTATTCTTATTTTATAATAGCAATCCAGCTAAAAGAAAAATTATTTGAAATTATTTCAGTCCCTGTTGTGTACCTAATTTCTTCCAGCATATGCTGTTTCTTTATTATTCTTTTACCAAAAATGGAAAAGAAATAAAAACTCTAGCAAAGTAGATATGTTTAAAATAAATGTTGTATTTATAAATATCAGGAGGTATTTTTTATCAACTACAAAAATTACTTGCTTGACTTTCCAAGTAAAACTGAGCCCTGCCTTGTCATTCTGTTTAACTCCTCCTCACTTCCCTTCTGACTTCAACTTCCCTTCTGTCTAGAATCTCATTTCAGCAATGAATTCCACTGAATTTTCATTTTCTACCTCTCTCCACAGGCTATTCCCTTATCAAAATCTCACCCAGCCTAAAAACAATCTGGCTCCCTGCAGCCTTGCACAATCTGTTTGTATGCTATCTTCCCCATCCTGGAGACCACACTCCTTTTGCATCCTTGTCCTCTAGCCAACAGCCTACTCAACACAGTGCTCTCTGAAGATGACCTGACACCACACCTCCTTGCTTTCTGGACTAAGCAATGTAGCATATCTGGAGTGCTCCACGTTTCCACTTCCCATATCCACCTGCCAAACCCTATTCTCTCTCCACACCCAGTTCAAGTGTAATCGTCTCCCAAAATCCTAACGTGCTCCCTACTATCCTTCTCCTGACCAAACTGTACATGTTAACATACATTTTGACTTTTAAGAGTAGCAGAAATTGAGAGAAATTGGGAATGCAAAGAAAGGTTTGAGATTACTTCATGGAGAAGCTGGTACTTCCCTTGGTTGTAGAAGTCAATAGGCAAAAGAACCAAGCTAGGATATTTTCTTTTCTGCATGAGAGTGATTGAACTAGTCATGCAAAGAATAATAACCTTAAATAGAGCTACTGGCTGTACCTATGTAATGAAAACAATGGATGTTAAAAATCCATCCTGCTGGTATGTGGGGCTGCTACCATTAAATAGTTTGTTGATTGGGTTCTTTAGAAAAAAATGTTTAATAGAAAATAATCCTGAATACACACACACACACACACGGAAAATATGAATCAACTGAGATAAGGGTTACCTTAGTGGCTGTCTAAACTATCATTTTTTTTAAAGTTATTTCTTTATTGATTTTAGAGAGAGGGGAAGGGAGAGGGAGAGAAAAACATTGATGAGAGAGAACATCGACTGCCACCTCCTACACGTCCCCCACTAGGGATCTGGCCCACAACCTGGGCATGTGCGCAGAACGGGAATCGAACCTGCAATGTCTTGGTGCATGGGTTGACGCTCAACCACTGAGCCACACAAGCCAGGCTAAACTATCATATTTAAAGAAGTACAGTTTAGCATTTGTAACAGTATCGATATAACCATTCATTGTTCAATGCTCAGATTCATTCCTTCATTTACTTTTGAAAATTAATATAACATAAGAATAAAATATATTCATAGAGCAGTTTTCACCACTTTTTTCCCTGATAGCAAAAAACAAGACTACCTCTGAGCTCTATCCATCCACTCCTGCTAACGTCATCTCCTTTGCCATCTTATCTGGCAATCCTTCGGTCCTCTTCAGTGGATTCTTGAGTACACTCCCCATAGATGCAATTTTAAATATTTTCATCTTTTACATTTTCAGTTCCATGTCTGCTGAATCATTCTCAGATAATATTATTTGGCCTCCTTACTTTACTGAGATGATTTTGAGTCTCCGAAGCTCCATACCTTAAAGATCTCCGGTTCTGCACAACTATCACCTTCTCCCTATTCAGAGAAAACAATAGCCCTTCTCACCAAAGCTAGTTCCCTTGAATCCCAACTTTTGGGGAGGGCCAAATAAATAACACTATTCTTGCCCATCCAAATTCTAAACATCCTGAGAAATAAGATGAGGATATGGCAGAGGGAGACCAAAATATCACCATTTTTACTGATGAAGGCTAAACTGAAGAATATGTTTTAGCATGGGAGCCAAAGGTACCTAAAAACGGAATCCCTAAATTCAACAGATTTACCCGCAGGGTCATGGGCAATGCCGGTTTAGGTCAAAGCTCCCAGAAGAGGAGGTACTCTCTCTTGGTAAGACGGGGCCTGAAGAAGTAAGGCAAACAGCCCTCTGTGGTCAGGACTGATACCCAAAGGCAAAATGAAGGAGTTGAGCTGAGCTGAGCAGAGTACACTCAGTTTCTTCTTCCCAAATTTACCAAAATAAGTCCTTGAGGGTAGAAGTGGTGAGGAATGTTATAGTAAGAAGAAAACAAGAAAGGAAATATCAGCCCTGGCCGGTTTGGCTCAACGGTTAGAGCGTCCGCCTGCGGTCCGGAGAGACCCGGGTTCGGTTCCCGCTAAGGGCACGTACTTCGGTTGCAGTTTGTCCCCGGCACTGGTTGGTCGTGCGGGTGGCAGCCACTCGATGTGTCCCTTCACGTCGATGTTTCTCTCTCTCTCTCTTCCTCTCTCTCCCTCACACTCTATCTGTACAAAAAATGGAAAAATATCCTCGGGTGAGGATAAAAAAAAAAAAAAAGAAAGGAAATATCAGATATGGAAAAGAAGAGTTCCCCCCAATATTACCCCTTCCCACTAATTTGGAATACTGTTTCGCTTCACATTTTTCTCTCACAAATATTTTGTCCCTTTCCATGTCTCCATCCTATTCCCAATGTTTCAACCACCCCGGGGCTGCTATCTTTGAAAACAAACATTGTGCCCAGGCCAGTGTTGCTCAGTGGTTACAGCATCCAGCTATGAGTTCGATTCCTTGTCAAGAGCACATACTTGGGTTGCAGGTTCGATCCCCAGCCCCAGTTGGGGCACATGCAGGAGGCAACCAATCGCTCTCTCTCTCTGTCTCTCTCTCCCTCCCTCCCTAACTTCCACTAAAATATATTTGAGTGAGGATTAACAAAACAAAAAAACAAATGACAAAAAAATGTTGCAATATCTATATATAAAAGTATTATATTGTACACTTTACACTAATACAATGTTACATGTCAATTATATTTCAATAAATCTGGAAAAAATAAAAACATAAGCTATATTTGGCCCTGTTGCCCTTTTTAATTAGTGTTTATTTCACTGAACTTTGGAAAAATTCCTTAGGGCTCACTTAGTCCAACTCTCTAGTTTTTTTGTTTTGTTTTTTTAATCCTCATCTGAGGATATTTTTCCACTGATTTTTAGATAGAGTGAGAGGGAGGCAGGGAGGGAGAGAGAGAAAGAGAAAAAAAGGACATCGATGTGAGAGAGAGACATCAATTGGCTGCCTCTTGCACGGGTTGGGGATCGAACCTGCAACCAAGGAATGTGCCCTTGACCAGGAATCAAACCTGTGACTCTTTGGTCCGCAGGCCAACAATCTAACCACCTAGCAACACCAGCCAGGGCCAACTCTAATTTTACAAATGAAGACAACAAGGCCCAGAGAAGTAAAGCAATTTGCACAAGGTCAACTATTTCTGATGCTTTTCTACTTACTCAGGCTTTTCCTTGAAATTCTCATCTCCAGCTCTCATGGCCACTTCCTTCATATCCTCCAAGACATAAATCAAATGTCACTTCCCAAGACCCTTCCATATCCCCCGTCTACCTTTTTCTAATCTTCTTTAAGTTGTACGGACTAGAATCACTGTGTATTGAAATGACTTTGGGGAAAAGAGCAGCACTTTTAAGCTGGCCCCAGAAGACTCAGAAGAAAGCCACCACCTTTGCACGGTTTTCAACATAAGTTATGTATAACATGCCAGTCTATTATAACTTGTTGCTTATTATACCTATTCTGGACTTGCCTTGTACACATTTCTTCTTTCTGCAAGCACCTAACTCTCACTGACATCAGTCAGGGCCGCAGCCCCGGTTTAGGGGAGCACTGAGCTGACAGTGGCTGCAAATGCCTGGATGTGGCCGCACTAGAGGCCCCTCTCATCGAACAGTAACTGTATTTCTGAGCAGGCCGTGGACTCCAGCACTGTTTGCTATTCTTGTGCTCCAGTTTAGAACGCCAGCCCGTCTCACTGAAGCATTTTTCCATTCTCTGTCATAAACCATAACATTTAAAATCCCCCCTTATCAAGCCCTATGGTTAGTTTCCAGTGGCTAACCACTGCTGCCTCTAAAATGTGGTGTCTATTTTAAATGCTTAAATGATTATCCCAGCAACACCATTAAAGGCTTCAAAAAGTTTAATGTACAGCAGTTTTTTTCTTAAGAAAGGAGGGGAAAAGGCAGAGGATCAAAAACTAAACAGAGCAATGGCACGGCGACATGTCCCTGTCGCTCTCAATCACCCAGACAGAAATGCACACATTCAATGTGTGGAATCGCCTCTGCACAGCCATTCTGGATCCCTCCACAGAAAAGAATTTCTTTCCTTATTTTTTATTGTTGAAAGTATTACAGTGTCCTCCTTTTTTCTCCACTGACCCCTCCTTCCCGTTCCCACCTCCCTCCTGCCTTCCCAAGCCTAGTGTCCATGTCGATTGGTTGTGCATATATGCACATAAGTTCTTTGGTGTATCTCTTCCTTCCCACCCCACCCCCCATTCCTCTGAGGTTTGTCAGTCTGTTCTTTACTTCCACGATTCGGGATCTCTTTTGGCCGACAGCTTATTTTGTTCATTATGTTCCATAAATAAGAGAGAGCATGTGGGTACTTGTCTTTCTCTGACTGGCTTATTTCACTCAGCATAATACTCTCCAGGTCCCTCCATGTTGTCTCAAAGGGTAAGAGATCTCTATTTCTTTAGCTGCATAGTATTCCACTTTTAGACTTTAGCACTTTTAAAATATTTACTATATTCTGAAATCTCCTTTTGCTAATAAGAAGTTTGTTATTAATCTGCATTTTTTATATGTATCTGTTTTTCTCCCTGGTAGTTTTATATTTTTTTATTATCTTTGGTGTTCTACAATTTCATTCAATATGTCTAAATGTGGACTGATTTTTATTTTACCTGCTCAAGATTCAGTGTGCTCCTTCAGTCTGAGGACTCAGAAATTCTTTCTATGCATAGGATAGTTTTTAACTTAGTATCATCCTTTGCCTTAAATGAAAGGGAGGTACCACTTCTGGTAACTGTGTAATTGCTTATATCAGACCAACCCTCCTATTGCTAGCACTTATAAACTCTAAACAACAACAAAAAAATCTGAAGGCACATGAGTGAATTAAAGCTGGTAGAAACTATAGGGAGCTGACACTTGGGAGTTTCCTGTCCTATAGTTTTCCATTTCAGGGTAGCCCCGAGTTGATGCTATGCCAAGCAGCTAAAATTGAGACTGAAACTTGCGGTCTTACTGGCTGAAGAATCAGAAAACAGAATCCAGGACTAACTCAGTAGCTGGAAAGTAAAGAAGGAAAACTCCAGAAAAGAGCCTCATATTTCTGCATAAAAACTGTCCAATTCTCTAGATATGAGATAGACCAAACAGTCCATTCACGGCCAAATGAACAAACCAAACTGGGATCTTTGCTGCTGCTCACTTCAAGGAGGCAAAGGTGGAAGTTTGCGTTCAGCCATGTTAACTGCCTGAGGAACTCAAGGAATCCAGAGTTTCTATAAACTATCAATTACAACATCTAAGATAAAATCCAAAATTATTAGACATTAAAAAACAAGAAATGCCCTGACCAGTTTGGCTCAGCGGTTAGAGCATTGGCCTGCAAACCAGAGAGTCCCGGGTTCGGTTCCCACTAAGGGCATGTACCTCAGTTGCAGTTTGTCCCCGGCCCCAGGTGGGGTCGTGTGGGTGGCAGCCACTCGATGTGTTTCTGTCACATCAATGTCTCTCTTTCTCCCTCTCTTCCTTCCTCTCTCCCTCCCACTCTATCTGAAGATAAATGCAAAAATATCCTCGGGTGAGGATAAAAAAAAAAATAAAATAAAATAAAATTCACTGTTTGATAGCAGATTGAAGATTATAGAAGAAAGAGTAAGTGAACTTGAAAATATTTATAGAGAATTTAAACAATCTGAAAAACGGAGAGAAAAAATGTTGAAAAGAACAGAGTCCAGATACTTTGGGGACAAAATCAAAAGGTTTAACAAATATAACAGAAATCTAAGAAGGACAGGTGAAAGAGAATGTCATGCAAAAAATGCTTTAAAAAATAATGAATGGTGAGAGCAACCAGGACTCAGAGTATGGTTTCCAAATACCACTTTGCAGTAAAAGGAACCAGGCCTCTTTGGAGAAAGGGCAGATTCTAGGGCTGGGGCAAGTAAAATGCAAGATGAGCCTGGAGCATCATATAGGCCACCAAAGTAAGAAAGTTAAAAAATAAATAAATAAAAGAAATTACAAAAAAAGAGTAGGGGCAGCTCTGGCTAGTGTGGCTGTTGGTTGGAGCACCATACTGTGCAGCAAAAGGTGGCGGGTTTGCTTCCATGTCAGGGCACTTATGGGAGGCAACCCATAGATGTTCCTCTCACATCATGATGTTTCTTTCTCTGTCTCTCCCCATTCCTCTCTCTCTCTATATAAATATATATATATAAATATATATATACATATATATAATAAAGAGTAGGGGCATCTCAAAAGGACACAGAAATGAACCTAAAAGAGCTTTTAATGACCAAAACTGGAACAATCCAAGCAAAAAAATAAATAATGACAGTATTGGATTAGAACCAAAAGAATAAAATAAGTATCATGACTCTATTCTGATATAAACAAATGACTGAATAAATAAATAAATAAAATAAATGAGGTTGGGGGGTTTATTTTCTTTTTCTTACAGAAGAATTCTAAATAATAGATATAGATACTACCTATTCCAAGAAGTAGAGCTGACTTTCCCTTCCCTTAAACATAAGCTGTACTTCATGTTGCTTCCAAAGACTAGAGAATGAAAAGGGGGAAATGTGAAGTTTACAGTAGAGAAACCTGGCAGACACAAACTTAACCACATAGTTAGGTTAATATCACCAGTGCTAAGTCATGTCGATACCATTATCCCCTGATATGATTCAATGAGAAGGGCACCTTACCACTACAGTATTCTCCCCAAAATCCATAACCTTAATCTAAGCACGAAAAAACACCAGACAAATCCACATTGAGGGACATTCTAAAAAATACCTGACCGTACTCTTCTAAAGTGTTAGGGCCATGAAAAGCATGTAAAATCTGAAAAACTGTTACAGGTTGGAGGAGACGCAGGAATATGGGAATAAAATATTTAGTGGTATCCTAGACTGGATTCTAAAACGGGGGGGAAAAAAAGGAAGAACACTAATGGAAAACCTGTGGTTAATGGCAATGCACCAATGTTACTTTTATAGATTAACAAATATACTATGATTGTGTAAGATGTTAATAATAGGGGAATCTCGGTGATAAGTATATGGGAAATCTATACCACATTTGCAACTTTTTTGGTAAATCTAAAAGCATCCAATGAAACCATTTATTTTTAAAATAGTTAAATTTTTCCAAATTTGATGAGAGATGTAAGTCTAAAGATTCAAGCAGGATAAATGCAAATGTAACCACATCTATACACATCATAGTCAAACTGCTAAAAAACAAAAATTAAGGAAAATCTTGAAAGCAGCCAGAACAAAATGACACCATATGCAGGATGACAATGACACAGGTGACAGGAAGCTTCTTCTCAGCATGCCACTTGACGCCTCATCAGTAACAATGGTGGTTCAGAAAACACTGGAATGAATTAGAGGAGCACACCTGCTCAAATATATTAGTCCCCAAACCTTACTTATTTTACTAATTTGTTAGGGAGTCCTTATTCTTCTACTTAGCAAAATGGCAGCCCATTTCTGGTTAAATTATCCAAAACTCTGAATGAGTAGAGGTTGAACAATTTCTACTTTATTCAAAACTGGCATTCCCTCTTATTTATTTGTTCATCTATTTTTTTTCTGTTTCAAAACAACTATATTCTAAAAGACTAACCTAATCCTCCCTCCAAAATATCTAGCTCTTTCCTTCTTTAGTAGAAATGCTCATAAATATTGAACAAACTGACACAGCATGGAAGTAGTTTTCTACTCAAAGGTTTGAGCAGCTATTAAACTCTCCAGTCCCTCATAAGTTTTCTTTTAGCTCCTCAGATTCATATCTCCCCAACTTGATAGTTGTTCACTGATGCCCTTAAACAGTTAAGAAACTTTTAAAGTTGAAGACATTTTTAAACAGCAGAAACAAGCCAATCATAATGTCACCATTATCTCTAGTACAATTTTAATCTTTGAGTTTAGGATGTGCCAATATGCCTTCAGTCATTTTATTTGGTTTCTAGCATTTTAACTTCCCCTTTATTCATTCCTTTTTATTTTTCTTTTACTTCAAGTAAAAATACAGTGTTAAAACATTAGCTATATGTTTTAACTGTACAAGTACCACAATATTCAGATTTTAAAACCCCTCTGGAACCATAACTCTAACAACCCACCCCCCACCCAATATAAATATACAATACAATAGGGTCTTTCATTGCAAAACTCATACCCAAGAGGCAATGTCATTTATCACTGAGTAAATAATGCAAGATAACATAATGAAAAGGGGATTTTGCTTTATTCCCTTAACTATAAATAAAAATATGTAGCACTTTGCAGGATTACCACATGTGGTATGATATTAACTTAAATACCAATCTTTAAGCCAAACTGTAAATAAGATAAACTGCTCTCTGGTCTCAAGTTTTAAACAGTCTCTCTTTTCTTTAAATTTACTGCTTCCATGAAGCATACACGAGTGACGGCATATAATTTGCGATTATGTAATGAAAGACCCAATTGTGATATGTATATTACACCCCCCAAAATAAAACCCCGACAACTGAAGTTACTGTTGCTGTGGGAATTATAAAAAGTGCTTGTGATGAAGATCAACCCATTGAAGCCAAGTCACAATCAGAGTCAAAGACCTTTTCCTGGATAAAGAAAGCAAATCACTGTCAGCTGTGGCTTGGTTTATGCATTATACCCAGTCAGGGGGTGGGAAAGCGAGGTCCTAACGTGAACACTAAAAACAAAAACTGATTTCATTCACATCAGTATCACATAGTCAGTCACACACTGAACTCTGCCTCAACACGATGTGACAGGATGGAACGCAGCTTCCCTGATGGCCGCTGTGTTTATTCCGGCTGTCCTGACCACATCTCAGCATCCAGATGCCATTCCTCTCTGGTGCCTAATGTGTTTATGCTCACACTACCAACAGGCATTGGGTTGCAAAGATCAGACTGGAAGTGATTTCACTCTGTATTCAAAAAGAAAAGAATGTATCCCTTTGATTGCTACTTGCTTGCAAAGTAAAGGTTGCTTCAGTGTTCTAGAGTGCCACTTAAACTAAATTACAGCAGTGATGGCAGAGGATTCCTGGGAGAACTCATTACCGTTACAGAGAAAGGACTTCACTTTTCTATTCCTTTTTCAAGAAGTCACACTTGCCTATGGAGGCTGACTAGTGAAGGCACAGAAACTACAACATCTGCTTCCTCCTTTGGAGATGTGTCTTAATAAACAAGGATTTGTTTCCTAGCAATATCAACAGTTAAGGATTTCCTATGAAATATCTAAATTTTAAAACTAGTAAGTAACCTCTCTGTGTCAAAACTGTTAAAGACATATCAAAGGAGCGCAACAAAGAACTAATCAATCATAGCCTAGCCTGTTGTGGGTACACCTCTTCTATTAAGTTTGACTTTGTCCTCATGCAATCCCTGTATCCTTCCCTTGGCCTTTGTCAGCTTGCTTAAGGCACAAGACTTTACGTATAATGACAGCTCTCCATTTTCCAGGAGCAAATAACTTGATTTGTCACGTTTTTTTGTTTTTGTTTTTGTTTTTTTCCTAAGTGCATTTATGAAAAACTTAAAACTAGTAAAAAGCTGTGAAAACATTTATTTAAAATAATCTATATAGAATAGTTGATACTTACGAGTGCTTACTATATAGCTGACACTCTCCGAATCTCTTGCAAATCTTTTTATTCTTCCTATCCCTTTTCACAAAGGAAGAAATGATGCTCAGAGAAACTAAGTGCCCAAGGTTACTAAAATCTGAACTCAAGTAACTGGACTCCAGAGTGTTCCTAACCTCTACACCCACTGACTCTTCTGCACAGCAATCCTACAGAGAAACCACAACATGCCATCTTGTATCAATATCATTTGGGAAATTAAACAGAGGCCCTCCCAGACAACAGCATAGGTGAGGGGAAACCTGAGGGCTAGGTTCAAGACTGTGAAGGAAGAATAATTAGGTCAGAGAAGAGACGGGTGGGCACAAACAACAGACACTGCATCTCTGCCCAGCGAAGACAGAGCTGAATGGAAAGGTGAAATGAATAACAGATTACTTTGACAGGTAGAACTTTGGAGGCGCATTTTAAATTTTATAATGTTTAGAGCACCTAAAACATCGTACTTGTATTCTTTTCATATTTTTGATTAGTAATGGTTGTGTTTCTAGGTTTATTTAAATAACTTTATCTTAAATCCATTCTGTACCGTGTGTGTGTGTATTTTTTTTAAAGCACAATTGGGAGTTAGGTAAACCCCCTCCCTCCCTTCCCCATTACTTTGTTCTTCAGTACTCATATTTACTGAGCACTGACTAGAGTAAGAACTTGAATTTCTTAGACTAGATCCATGGTCGCAATTTCAAGCCATTGCACCAGTGCTCTCGCTAGGGTTTCTGAAACCTTGCTCACTTAATTGTGACCACACCTACCCCATCGATGCTGGACCTCAGTAATGCCCAGCTTTGCATTTTCCCGTTTGAATCCACCGAGAATTGCAAATTCCCATCCTTTTCCCTTTCTAACTACCCTCAGTTTGCTACTGCCAGTAATTATCTGGGTTACTGCATCATTCCTCTTCGATCAGCCCCCATTCTCACCTCCCAGGTTCACTGCCATGACCTCTGTGCTTCACTCCTGCTACTGGCCACAGAACACTCGCTGCTACCTCCTTCTTCCTTCCCACGTCCACTTTCCCACTTCTCAGCTGATAGGAGCCTTTGAAGTTGCTAGGTTTTCCAATGGGGAAAAAAACAAAAACACAGTAACAACAAAATGTGCTTTCCCTTGTTTGAGCCAATAACTACCATTCTAGTCTTTGCCTTTGTTTTACTATCAAAATTTTCCAACCTACAGTTTATATCCCCTTCTATTTTATGATCACACATTTCTTATACCTTTAAGTCTGGCATCTAACCACACCACTATGCTAAAGGTTCACTTTTAAACATTCACAGTGACTTACTTCTTGCCAAATTTGGTTTGACAGCAGCCCTTATTTTCCGTGATTCTCTGTGGCATCTGACACTACTAACCACCTCCCATTACCTCTGATAATTCCTAGGACACTGGACTATCTACATCTTCTCTTACATCTCTGCTCCCAGAACACTGGGTGTACCTCAAGGCTCAGACCAGGGTCCTCATCACATTTTGGAGTCTTTCTTTTGCTCACATCTCACGTACTGAATTCACCATTTTATGGAAGAGCCTCAACTCCTTATCACCAGCTTTGATCTTTTAAGTCCCTGTCATCTATCTCCAAAGCAATGCATCCCAAACTACCTACCTGTGGTAAAGGGCTAGTTATCCTTTCCCCTATGTACAGATCAATACCTCTGTAAAATATAATAAAAAACAAATTATAAAAAAAGAAAACATACAAAACACAAGCCCTGATTTATTTTAGATTTAGCATAAACATAATCAGAACAAACTATAGCATAAGAAAAAATAATAATTACTATAAGAGTTTATAAATGATTACTCCCTATTTCTGTACTTGTCTCCTTGCAGACTGTGTACAGTTTGCAGGCAGGCAATGGCTGATGGAGTAGTCTTCAGGAAACACAGCTCTAGAGGCCTATAGGGCATCCACTGGTCTCCTACTGTCCCCTAATACACACCAACTTCCACATTTCTGTTAAGGCAGCATTACCTTCCACTGGGTCCAAAAGTTTGGCCTCATCTTGACTCCTCTTTTCTTTGTAACTCTACCCAATCAATTATCAACTTTTAAATACTATTCCTTCAAAATTTTTCTTTTACTCAACTCTTCTCCATATTGACTATAACAACCCTGGTCCAGAAACTAAGGCCACCTACTTGAACTATTATACAACCACCTTCTAAATGAGTCTCCCTGTGTGGTGAGCAGTCTTTAGAGCTATTTATGAATACAATCATGCACCACTTAATGACAGGAATACATTCTGAGATATGCTTTGTCAGGTGGTTTCTTCATCATGTGGACATCAGACTTACACAAACTTAGATGGTTAGCCTACTACACAGCTAGGCTATATGGCACCGCCAACCGCTTCTAGGCTTCAAACCTGTACAGCACATTACAACTAAATATTGTAGGCAACTGTAATATTGTAACACAATATTTTCTATATTTTCTAAATATAGAAAATAGAGTTAAAATATGGTACAAAAGATAAAAAATGGCACAACTATATGTACAGGGCTCTTACATGAATGGAAGCTTGTAGAACTGAAAGTTGCTCTGGGTGAGTGAATGGTGAGTGAAGGTGAAGGCCTAGGACATAACTGTACACTACTGCAGACTTCATAAATACTGTACATGTAGGCTACATTAAATTTATAAAACAACATAGGATTAAATCAAGCATAAGAGAAAATGGTGCCATCAAGAGATGGGTAAGCACAAGGTGAATGAGGCTGCTGCCTACAAAACAGGGCCTACTCTCACACCTGTCAGAACGGATGCCATCAACAAATCATCAAACAACAAGTGTTGGCGAGGGTGTGGAGAAAAGGGGACTCTAGTACACTGCTGGTGGGAATGCAGACTGGTGCAGCCACTATGGAAAACAATATGGTGTTACCTCAAAAAGTTAAAAATTGAACTGCCATTTGATCCAGTGATCCTACTTCTAGGAATACACCCTAAGAAGCCTGAAACACCAATCAGAAAGAATATATGAACCCTCATGTTCATAGCAGCACTATTTACAATAGCTAAGATCTAGAAACAGCCCAAGTGTCCATCAGTAGACAAATGAATAAAAAAGTTGTGGTACATATACACAATGGAGTACTATGCAGCTGTAAGAAAGAAAGATCTCTTATCCTTTGAGACAATATGGAGAGACCTGGAAAGTATTATCCTAAGCGAAACAAGCCAAGCAGAGAAAGACAAATATCACATGATCTCACTTATTTGTGGAATATAATGAACATAACAGTCTGAGGAACAGGGTAGACCCAGAGACATGGAAGTAGGGTATAGACTGACAACCCTCAGAGGAGGGGGGGTGGGGGGAGGGAAGAGATAAACCACAGAACTTATACGCATGTACGCATAACCAATGAACCCCTCTAAAATAACAATAAAAAGTATAATAACTACCTCAACCAGAAACATAGTTGTTTGCTATCGTGATCAAGCATTAGGTACCGTACATAATTATATGTGCTATACTGTTATACAACCAGCAGCATGGTAGGTTTGTTTACAGTAGCATCACCACAAACATGTGAGTAATACGCTGTGCTACATTAGGATGGCTACAGCGTCATTAGGTGATAGAAACTTTCAGCTCCCTTATAATCTTATGGGACCATAGTCGTATATGCGGTTCAGCATTGACCAAAATGTTATGCGGCATAAGGATTGATATGAGGCACAACTATCAAAGGTGGACCGCATATACAACAAGGTGGTCCCATAAAATAATGAAATTCCAGTTCTTCCTCTCTAGACCCTTCCCTTAAACACAGAAGGACTGCAACTTCTGGAACTCCTGTAATTGGTGACTCTGCATGAGTCGTTCTGGCCAATGAATTGTAAATGGAAGTTGGGTAGTCCCTTCCAGGCCTCTTCAGGCAAATGAAATATGAGAAGTAGGCTACTCTGTCAGCTTGGGTCTCTGAATGATTGTGATAAGCAGAGCCCCCAGTTGAGCTGTGATGACACGCAGCATGAGCATGAAACATACCTTTACTTTTTTAACTACAAAGATTTTAGAATTATTACTATTGCTAACTTAATTTACTACGACTTACACACTGTACCAAGCATCTCCTCCCTCAAAACCATACTACCAAGACTGATTCCTGAGGCACTAATTCAGTTATGCCCCTGATTTAAAAAAAAAAAGCCTCAAATGAAAGGAAAAAATATAAACTCCTTAGCATTCAAAGCTCTTACCAACCTGTATTTTCAAACTTATACTACAGAGCAACCTCCTATTACCTGACTTTGGCAGCCACATCTTCCCTCTCCTGCCCCAACGAAGGAACACTTCCCTTCTCTCCTCTCTAAAGTGAAGATCAGTTCTACACACTTCACTAAACTCTCTTCCACAGCCCTAATAACAGCTAACACTTACGAATACTTACTGCTAAGTTTTAGGCTAAGCACTTTCGGTGTATTAACTCATTTAGTCCTCAAAATAACTCTAAGAGGTGGGGACTATTATTAAACTCATTTACAGGCGAGGAAACTAAAACACAGGAATCAAAGAGCTTGTCCAAGGTTCCGCAGCTAATAAATGGAGCCAGATGACTCCAGCAGTGACTCCAGACTGTCCTGTTCACCAGTGCCCTGTTGTTTCTAGGAGGCTCCGGGCTCCCTTCACTGAGCATGCACTACCCTGTGCGGATCTTTCTGGCACATGATAACCTTGTGCCCTGCATGACTGGTCACTATTTATGTGTGCAGGCTTTATTTACTAAGATAGACCATAATCTCCTGGAGTGCAGGGAGCCACTTGACCATTCTTTATATCATTTAATAAGAAAATGCCCATAAAAAAATCACTTTTGTGATAAGCATAGGTCCACTGAAAAACGAATCTGTTAATCATGTTTTTTATTTTCTCTATTTTATGACACTTTGACATCAAGGGGCCTTGCTGATCCTGGAGACACAATCCCTGCCAGGGCTAATATGCAAACCAACCCATCCAGGGCTCATAGCCCCAAACACCTCCTTTAAATACAACGCTTACACACCAAGCTAATAGTCCCCTACACTAAATCACTCTAGGGCAAGATACCAGACAACTACAGACTACCCCTACAGCCCAGAATCCTCCAAAATTATCCAAACTAGACAATCCCAAGTCTGCTTACCCTGCCCTGCTTTGCTTTTGCCCAGAAACCACAATAAAGGCTTCTGCCCATGCTTTCCCTGCCCTCCTTCTGCCTCCAAACGCTGGTGCCTCCACGTGTGGCCGTGAGTAGCATACCCCCTCCTCTTGGGTACTGTAAATAATAACCCTTCTTTCAAAGGCAGTTTGTCTCCATGTCTGTAACCTGATCATACCTAATTAAAACAACTTTCAGATAAAAACAGAGTAGCATCCTATTTGGAGGTCCTTGGAAATGCAAACCACATACTTGAGACCAGGGAGGATTCCTATGGCTCTTTCTTGAT
Organism: Molossus molossus; assembly: GCF_014108415.1. Taxonomy (NCBI): domain Eukaryota; kingdom Metazoa; phylum Chordata; class Mammalia; order Chiroptera; family Molossidae; genus Molossus; species Molossus molossus. Next base: position 85,704,614 of record NW_023425349.1, read on the forward strand.
TTCGTCAATCTCCACTGGTGCTGGAAGGAAGGTCGTTCAGGGGAGAGAGAGGAGATACAGGAGCAGTCCATAGAACAGAATAGGTTTGGTGAGCTTCGTGCTCAGCATAAAGAAGACAGAGGCCCATCTCATCTTCCAGTTACAACTTAGCAGTGATTATCTTGGCACTGAATTGGTAACTATAGTTGTAAAGACTTTACGTCTTTAAAAGACTTCACATTTATTAATCCTTTTCTATTTTTCCCCATAAGGATTAGCAGTCAGATCCCTAACCCCAAAGGGATCTTAAAATAACTACAGGGGCAATAAGAAAAGGTGAAAGCTAGGGAAAGTGCAATCTGGGGCAAAACAAAATTCCAGGAGAAGAATACATGGGGGCAGTTCTGAGAGGAAAGAAAACCAGGATGAGCCCCTTGAACCAGCGATCTGGAAAAGAGTATGACGATCCCAACCTGGATTTGAGAAGCAGTCAGTGATGAAACACAAGAGGTTTTCTCTCTCTCTCTCCTGGACAAAGTGAACCACTATGAATAAATGCTTAACAGGCACTTGTTGAATGGATACCTTAATCATATGAAATTGAATACAGTTTTATGATACTCATGGGGATTTAGATATAGTCCTCTGTCATCCATTAATTTAAAATCTTTTTTCTTGTCCTCTTCTATATCTCCCTTGAGACAGACATACTGCTTTTCTTATGCAGCATAAGGTGGAGCGGTTCTGCAGAGTGCTCTGATATTCCAGTGTTCCTATGCTCATTCAGCCACATTACACTGAAAAAAAGGCCAGAGAATGCCTGTCCCACAAACACTCACATTTCAGAGGTTCAGGGAACAAGAAGTGGAACAGATCTAGGCTATGACAAGCCAGAAGAATCCCATTCACCCAAAACTTCCCTAGAATGTGTTGGTCCCAAACAAGCAATATGAATCTAGAATGCTTAGAGAGACCATGTAGACCCCAGTCTTTTCCCTTTGGGGAGCCAGTCAATTCAGAACTCCTCTGGACTATTCAGAAGACACTTGACCTTTACACACTAGTATTAACAATGAGCAACTGTATGTAACATCTGTTGGGTGCATGCTGTGAGACGGGCTAGGCACATTAATTACATTATTTACTCCTATTACCTAATGAAGTATATCTATCATCTCCATTTTACAGATGAGCAAATTGAGGCCCAGAAAGGTTAAGATACTTCCCTAAGTTTACAGTTATTTTATGGAAGAGCTGAAATTTAGATTCATATGGTATGGCTTTAGATTCCAAACGCTTAGCACTATACTCTATTGCCTGAAACATAGTCCAAGCCCAGATCAAAAATGCCTGCTTAAAGCACAGAGAAGTTCATTAGATCCAAATCCATAAGCTGAATGTCAGGCAACACTGAAACAGGTCAAGAAATATCCACATTATCACCATACAAACATGAATAGCCACCATCCCCAGAGTCTTCCCGACCACTCTTAACCACCACAAACTGCTGCTTGTTGCCAAAGTGATTTACACTATGTTACAGCTCCTGCATTTTAAGGAGCAACAAAATCTTACACATATATTATTTTAATCCTAATAAAATTTACATATAAAATTGTATAACACCAAACAACATTATACATGTTTATATTCTATTTGTTAAAGATAGAAGTGTGCATTAATGATGATGTGCTAATGTAATAATGTAACATTCCATATATCTCTGAACAGGCAAAATACTACCCAGAAACTGTTCTTACCATCAGACACTAGACTAGATATTCTAGTAACTGGAAGGTGGTAGAAAGGTATATAAAGATAATTAGAAAACAAATTCGTGTTTTAGGCCTCCTATTAAACCAGCAGGAATATTAGCCTTGTTTATAAATGCTTCTTTCACTCAAATTCCTCCCCCATCTCTCTAGAAGACGACTTCTATAGACAAGCTGTGCATGGGTGGAAGGGCTGTCACCACACCGCCTGAGTCTTCTCTTCAAAAACTGAACAACCTCACTTCTTTCTCCTGATTGTCACACGACACAGTTTCTAAAACCTTCACAATCCAGGTCACATTCAAGTTCACCCACTGTCCTCACTGTAGAATTTGAGTACAACAGTTGAAATAAGGTGTGACTACAGCAGATGCAAAAGGAAGTTATTATTCCAGGAAGTGCTTTGCACACCACTGGCCCAAGATAAATAAATATTGAATACTTTTGTGGCTATAATTCAATTAATATAGCCTTTAAAAATAAAAAGAACTGGCTTGATATTTAAAGACGAAGTCTTTATCTGACCACCCAGCTATTTTTGTTATGCTAGGATAAAAATTAACAAAATGTTTAAAACTCCATTAGAATTAATATAATTTATTATTGTCTATAAATATTCATATACTGGAAACAGGATCAGGATTAATATAGTTGAGTTGCAGGGTTCAATTGGGTTGCAGTGTTCAACAGGGTAAAAATAAAAAAATCTGAAAAAAATAAAAGACAAAAATATCAACTTTTTTACCCAGTCGGTGTGGCTCAATGGCTTAGCATCGACCCATGCACCAAGAAGTTGCTGGTTCGATACCCACTCAGGGCACATGGCCAGGCAAATCCCCAGTTGGGGGCATGCAGGAGGTGGCCAATCGATGTTCTCTCTCATTGATGTTTCTATCTCTCTCTCTCCCCTTCCTCTCTAAAATCAATAAAGAAAAAAAAAATTTTTAAACACCTTTATTAAAAAAAAAAAAATCAACTTTTTCAGTAAAATTCCCTCTTCTAGAAATGGTAAAAAACAAAAACACTATTTTTAAAAATTTTATCTTTATTGTGGAAAATATTACAGATGTCCCCTCTTGTTTCCCCCATAGACCCCCTCCTCCAGGCTCCTGCCCCTCCCTTCACCACACTTTTGTCTCTGTCCACTGGTTATACATACGTGCATATAAGTTCTTTGGTGTATCTCTTCCCGCCCCTCCCCCCTACACTATTTTTAATAGAAAGTATTTTTTGAAATTCAGTCCTTAAAGAAGCGATGTGAAAATAGTTTATTAATAATGAATGTTCTGCTATGAAGTGAAAGTTGTTGCTCCAGCTCTTAGGAGAACATTTTATTAGCACAAAGAGATGGTAGATACAGAGTCCTCAAATCCATGATAATAAGAGACTCAAAATCTAGTTCCCACTCAGCATGCATCCCCTCTACAACATGACTACACTCATCCAGTGGCCATTTCACACTATCTGACCCACAACCTTGGAATATGGGGATGACACTCTAACCAATTAGCTACCCAGCCATGGCTAGAGGGCCCACTTTTAATGTAATGACTGCAGTGCAGAGAGAGAGAGAGAGAGAGAGAGAGAGAGAGATGTTTCCTGCCCCATTTTCATTCATTAATCATTTTTTGGAAGCTAGATACAATTTTTATATAATTCCATGCAGGAAAAATATCATACATCATTTTAGATAAATCTACTCTTGCCCTGACAATGAACTTAGGATCCTAGCCTGTAGGCTTATTAACACAGTATTTTCTTTAGGCTCCTAGCACATGGTTTAGAGACTCTGTAAGGATAAAGGGTCAATTTATTCTTTTACTAAGTGAATTTTTAATATGTAGCTCCATAAGTGTAAAGGTAAGCTTCCTAAACATTACTCAGAAAATATTAATTATAGAACTACAAAATTTTTAAGTCTGATTGGTTTTGTCTTATAAAATTACACTGTCAAAGTGACCTTTTGGGGCATTTTTAACTTAGGGAGACTACAGTCGGCCCTCGTTTATCGCGGTTAATCAGTTCCAGACTCTACCGCAATAAATAAATTTCCGTGAAGTAGGATTCTTTATTTATAAATCGAATATTTTCCCAGTTAGAGCATAGAAAAACCTGTTTACAACCTTCTAAATATGTTTTTTAACATTATTAGAGCCCTCTAGACATAAAATAACACTCTTTAGTCACCATTACACTCATATTACCCAATATATTAGACAAAATAAGAGAAAATAAGACATGTTAGACATTACAAATAACATATTATTATTGTACATTTAATTACACACACACACACACACACACACAGTTCTTACACACAACCTCTAACCTATGAAAATAGTGCAACTTGTTCAAGGATGAAGCAATGAAGATGAGGGATGTACTGCACAGCAAAGAGCAAGGGTACTGCTCCTCTGAAGGCACAACCTCAGTAGGAGAGTCTTCAGGTGATGCAGTATCTTCAGCAGGTGCGTCGTCATCGTCTTCCGTTGAAGGAGCACTGGGAGTAGGCAGTGGGTGTCTGGGTGCATGGCTGAAGAACATCGTGATAGGCAGTTGCTGGCACTGTCTTTTCATATGTGTGAGGAGGCTTTTGTAGGTTCTATCGCTCCATCAAGTGCATTCCAGAACCACAATGCATGCATCATTTGTGGGTCCCATTCTCCAATCATGTCCTGTACTACCTTAAAAGTTCTCACGACTTACGAGAGACGCTCAAGTGTAAGGCCAACTTCCTCCTCCTTACCCCCAGGAACCTCTGGTTGCTCTTCCTCCTCCTCACTCGCAGACTCAGTCATCTCCACCAGATCCTCATCAGTGAAGGGATCCGAATGTGTCTCCAGCAGCTGATCCAAATGTCTGGATGATACTCGCCCTCCTCAAGGACCTTCTGGGACATGTTGTTCACGTAGTCCTCTGCTGCAGGCTGCTCAGCAGAGGCAGCTTCTCCGTGGAGAACAACACTCTCTAGATGATACCTCCTCTGGAACTTCTCAAACAAACCATTGCTTGCCATGAAATCCAGGAACGTTGCAGAAGAGGGTCCTGGTTGAGATTCATCCACTGTAAAGCGCTGACAGAGCTGCCTCACCTTCTCCCAGATGACCAGTGACTCCAACGGAATGTTTTTCTTGCGGCTGTCGCTGATCCAAACGGCTAGAGCAGACTCCGTTTTCACTATGAACTTATTACAACTTGTCACGACATGCTTTGCTTCCTTGTTGAAAGAGATAGTAGCCGTTGCATGCATGTTTTCTTCATCTTTACAGATGAAGCGAACAGTAGACTCATTCAGGTAGTAATGGCGGGCAGCCTCCACGATTTTCTTGCCATCTTTGATCATATCCAAGAGTTTCATCTTCTCCTGGATGGTAAGCATCTTCCTCTGGCGCTTAGTTCATCGTCAGACGGCTTAGAAGAAGCAGCACATTTAGGGGCCATCATGGGGCTTAGATAAAAGTTCTCAGAAATCGTAAAAACTTACAAGAGCAAAGATGCTTCCGATGCCTAGCGATGTAGAAGCGCGTATGAGAGAAACAAACTTGCATGAGGCTGAGCCAATCAGTGGCCAGGATAGGAAGAGGATAGGCTAGCCAATCAGTGAACAGCACGCTCTGATTGGCTTGGTTTCACCACACCCAATATTTGGAAAAAAGTTATTGCCTACACACAAGGAGTGGTCGAGTGGTTGCACCTGGCATTGAAAGATTTGCGGGGGTGCTCGAATACATAGGCCTACAGTCCATACATACAGCAATTTTAATTTTAATTGTAATACAGGGGTATATAATTGACAACCGAGCACACGCTGTATCATTTTCACCGTCTCGATCAATTTTTTAATGGATATATTTGAAAAAACTGCGATAGTGAAGCCACGAAAGTCGAAGTGCGAAGTGGCGAGGCACGACTATACACATGATTTCTCCAAGAATTTTATCCCAAGCATCTCTGTACAATTTCTCAGTAAATATTAAATATTCAGATAGCTTCATTACTAGCAATTAAGATCCATATCTGTAAATTTCTCAAAAAAACTCATGAAAACATCTGTATCTCAGAACTCCCCAAGAGTAAAATTATAATCAGATAAACCAGCACTGTTTTCAGAGATAAGCACAGTGTTTCTCAAATTGTGGAACACATACACTAGAATCAATTAGTCAGGGGCAGGCCAGTGGGAGTGCTGCTTGTTAAAAAAACAGATTCTTGCCCTGGCAGTTTTGTTCAGTGGTTAGCGCGTTGGCCTGGGGTCCAGAGAGACCCAGGTTTGGTTCCCGCTAAGGGCACATGCCTCGGTTGCAGTTTGTCCCCGGCCCTGGTTGGGTTGTGCAGGTGGCAACCACTCGATGTGTCCCTTTCACATCAATGTTTCTCTCTCTCTCTTCCTCCCACTCTATCTGAACAAAAAATGGAAAAATGTCCTTAGGTGAGGATAAAAAAAAATAGATTCTTGCCATGGATGGTTTAGCTCAGCAGTTTGAGCATCAGCCCTCAGACTGAAGAGTCCCAGGTTCGATTCCCATCAAGGTCACTTACCTGAAGCTGCAGGTTTAATACCCGGCCCTGCTTGGGGTGGTGTGAGAGGCAATCATTCAATGTGTCTCTCTCACGTCGATAGTTCTCTCTCTCCCTCCCTCCCTCACCCCCTTCCACTTTCTCTAAAAAAAAAGAAGTCAATGGAAAAATATCCTTGGATTAACAACAACAAAAATACTGATTCTTGGACACTGTCAGATCCACTAATTCAGGATCTCTGGGAATATGGGCCATTAATCCACATGTAAATAAGACATATGGGTAATTCTTGTATACCCTAATGCTTCTGAACCACTTAGCTACTTAAACCAACTCTTGCTATCACAAAGCCATAAAAATGGGATTCTCACAAGTCATTGCATATATAATTTAAAAAAATAATCAAGCAATAAATATTTAAAATGAAAAGGGAGGCAAGGTCAAAGCTCTCCTCCATTACAGCCTGGCAGAGTTTAGATTCCAGTGTAGCCACGGACAGGGGTATTCACCACCTATAAGTACAGAGTTACCCGTTACTTGTACCTACAGTGAAGATAGCAGGATCTTGTCTGTCCTTCAACTTGAAACACAGCATACTCTGAAAGAGGAATGCCATCCCTACATAAAGATTAAAGGATGTGCCGGCATGTGATGAAGTTTTCACTCATTCTTTCTCAACATTGTGACTTGGCCACCGTGATTAGACGAACTGGTTCTCAACCACTTTGAATTGCTGGGGCCACTGGTTTTCAAACTTGATGTGCACCCAGAATCACCTGAAGAACTTGTTGAAACAGACTACTGGGCCCCAAGAATTTGTATTTCTAACAAGTTCCAGGGGATACTGGAACTGCTGGTCCAGAGACCAGACTCTGAGAACCATAGGCTTAGTCTAACTGTGGCCTCCTCCCAACCAGCACTATTTACAATTCATTGTGGAGCTCAACGATGCTAAACAATGGCTCCATCTGGTGAATGCTCTAACCCCATGCTGTAGGGCTTCTTGTGTATCCTCTTGCTGCTCAGTATCTTCAAGAATTTCCCATCCTTCAAAACTTGGAGTATGGGTGATAAACTTGTCTTTTCTTGGCAACTCCCTTCCTATCCCTCCCCCAATTCCTGGCCTCTGTCTGGCCCTACAGCATCTACTTCTTATCCTGCATGGACAACCTTTCTGTCCCCTACAGGAAACTATATACTTAGGAAGGGCAAGAGGTCCCTCTGTTCCTGTCTTAGAGAACTACATTTCCTTTAGCAGGAAATCAGGACAGGTTCCCACCAGTTAGCAATGTACCTGGTGATTGTTACAGGGCTAGAGCCATACAGAGTATGGCTGAAGAGGCAAAATTAGTTCAAGGATAAAGTTAAATATTCTTATAAATATAGAAAACATTAAGCTCTCAATATTTATATTCTGATCCTTCATGGGAATAAATAAACAAATTTCTTCATTCAGATAGGTCCAGAATTTATACGCTACCAATCTCTCTAACTGGCTTTCAAATCCACCTCATCAAGGTTTAAATTATACTTCCAGCATCGGGTTCTAAGTAGTTAATTGAAAATGTACAGAGTTCATCCTTCCCGAGGAAAAAGATTTCAACAAATTCCTAGAAATTAAAAAGCATTTGGGAGCAAAACAAAAAAACGCATTTGATATAGCTTAAATATCTTTAGAAGATCTTTCAGAGTTCCATTATCTTTTAAATTTGAACATATAGCTCTGGCCAGTGTGGCTCAGTTGGTTGGAGCATCATCCATTGCACTGAAAGGGTGCAGGTTCGATTCCCAGTCAGGGCACATGCCCAGGTTTCAGGTTCAATCCCCAATCAGGGCACATGTGGGAAGCAACCGATTGATGTTTCACCCTCACATCGATGCTTTTCTCTCTCTCTCCCTCTCCCTCTCTCTCTCCCTAAAATCAATGAAAGCATGTCCTCAGTGAGGATTGTTAAATACATACATACATACATACATACATAAATTTGAATGTATAACTGACAATTTGGGGGTCCATGTTAACTAAAAAGTTTTAAAGGTAGGGTTAAAGAATTTATTTTTCTCTGACACTTTGCTATATTGCTTAAGAAAAAAGTAAAAACCTAGAAAATGAATATAGAACTACACCAATAGGAAGGGATGTTTTTAAAGTGTCACTCATAAGCCCTGGCCAGTTTGGCTCAGGGGTTAGAGCGTCGGCCTGTGGTCCAGAGAGATCCAGGTTCAGTTCCCGCTAAGGGCATATACCTCAGTTGCAGTTTGTTCCCGGCCTTGGCTGGGTCGTGCAGGTGGCAGCCACTCGATGTGTCCCTTTCACATTGATGTTTCTCTCTCTCTCTCTTCCTCTCCCTCCCTCCCACTCTATCTGAACAAAAAATGTCCTTGGGTGAGGATAAAATAAATAAGTAAATAAATAAAATAAAGTGTTACTCATAAGCTGGTTAAATGTTACAAATACTGCATAACATTAATAATTTACCATGTAGCGTAAAATGTATGACTTTCTGAAATTATTGTAAGAGAATGACTAAACACTGCATGTACTGTAACCACGGTATTTCCAGAACCTAAAACACTCTCTTTATTAGAAAAGATGTTAAGCCTTGTTTCAAAACAAAAGGACTTATTTATAAATGACAGTTGAAGTCCTTGGGCACCCATTGGCTCCAGTGTGACCACTGAAGAATCTTAGGTTCATGCCCAGTGTCATCTGCCACTAGAGACAGCCGATGGGCGGCGCTGCTGCTGCTCTCTGAGTGCAGCTTCTCCGATGAGATGTTGTCTCTGACACACTTTTCGGATTTAGTTTGAATGTCCGTTTCTGTGGTTTGGAAAGAGCAACCCATTTCTCCTTTGAGGTGCTACACTCTAAATACCAAAACAAATCATGTCTATATGAGTAATTGGTTATCACTCTTTATTGAGGTAATAAATTAATCTTTTTCTTAAAAACCTCATACTTAAGTATGGAAATAAGGTTATAAAATATCATTGCTAATTACCAATAGGGAATTTACGTATCACAGGTTATTCCTTGATAAAAGCTGCTTTTTATACTATACCAAATAAATCAACTCCTACAAAAGGTCATTTGTATGAGAATCAAGTAAAACTATCAAGTCTTTTAATGCCACCTACTTACTTCCTATTTTGTAATGACAACATTTTTTTAATGCTTTGTAAGAGGTGGCAGTTAATACCCATTTTTTAAAATTGTTTTAATTTTTCACTTAGTTGACATTCAATATTATATTAGTTTCAAGTATATAGCATAGTGATTACATATTTATATTACTTACGAAGTGATCCAACGGGTAAGTCTAGTACCCATCTGACACCATATAGTTATACAACATTATTGTCTATATTCCCTATGCCATACTTGACATCTCATGACTATTCTGTAACTACCAATTTGTACTTCTTAATCCCTTCGCCTTTTTCACCCAGTTCCACCCCCCCCCCCCCAATCTGGCAACCATTAGTTTTCTATATGTCTGTGTTTGTTTCTGTTTTGTTTGATGAATAATTCAGGGCAAGCCCCTTACATAAGGTAAAAAAAAAAAAAAAAGCAAGTTCCCCTGGAAATATGGATTTATGGAACAAAGGAAAATCATTTAAAGGCATATTCTACAAGTACTGTATGTCCTCTAATTACTTCTCAGTCAACACTGTACATACATAAAGAACACTTCTAAGAGGTTGCAAGATTTAAGGATATGTTGATATTTTTTCTACCAAAGAAAGCAGACCACATAATGAGATGCCCAAATGTAAAAGAAATGCTCTGAAATTAGGTCACAGAATTGAACCAGTGTCTTTTGAAAAATCGTATACTTAGAGGAAAGGACCACAAAATCAGATCGAGAAAATAATGAAAAAAAAACCTTACACATGTAAAATATAAAAAACAAGTTGGATAATTTCATTACTTTTTAAAACACGACAGGAGGAAGGGACAAGTTCAGGGGATGGATAACGTTAGGAAACGAGCTGAAAAATACTTAGTGGACAAAGTAAGGAAATAAACATCCAAAAAGACTTAGTTCTGGTTTCATTTCAGAAACTTTAAGGCTGTCCCTCCACTGCTTTTCCAACTTGCTCCATAACTATAGGCTATTTTCTCTCTCTTCCAAAATCACCTACTCAGTGCCAACAACCTTCACCTTCACCCCACTCAGCAAACCAATGGTTCATTCTGACATTTACATTTCTTGCATCAACACCTCTGAAATATTTAATATCCATAATCTAATCTCAGAACAGGACCTCCTATTCTCCCTACTCTTTCTCTTGCTTACTCAACTCTTTTGCTTATTTCACTGAAATTCCTTCTCATGGAATATATTGGTTTTAGAGGTTTCAATAAAGCTTTGTAACAAACAAAAACAGAAACAGAAACTCCTTCCCCAATCCACCAATTTCTTCTCTGATTCTAGGGCAGTGTTTCTAGTCAGGGTGATTTTGTCCCTCAGAGGAAATATGGCAGTGTCTGGAGATATTTTTTATTGTAACATCGGAGGGGGGAGGCAGCTACTGGTAGAGGTCAGGGATGCTGAACATCCTACAATGCACAGGACAGCAGAGAATTGTTCATGTTTCTGAAGCTGAGAATCCCTGCTCTGTGGCCTTCCTTTCATAACGTGGTTCATTTCTTCAATCACTGAACCTCAGTCCTCTTGCCCTCTCATCCTCTCACACCTGCTCTATAAAACCTGACAACCAATTGAATCACCCACATTTGCTACCTCTAAACTTGGCGTAGAGCTCCACAAAAGTTAAATAAACAAACAAACAAATATTACACAACCAGGAAAGTGGCTGCCATTATGTATTTACAGATTTCAACCTCGGTGCAGCTCTCAGCATCACCAGGCAGGCAACCCATTTTGTCTCTCTCTCGTCACCCCCTTAACTCCTGTTCTTTCCCCTTGGTGACCATTTTAAACTTCTACCTGTCCCCTCAATTGCCACCTCACAAAATCAACCCTGCATACCAGCAAAGTTACCTGTTTCACTTAACACATTTTGCTACCGTCAGACACGAACTTACACATATTCTTTCCCACCCTATGAATGTATTTACATCTCTCCTTGCCCTTCCCGCTATCCCTCCTCGGAGAGTGGACGAAGTGCCCCTCCTGTCCCAGCATACCCTGATCACTGCCTTTGCTCATCTCTTGATGGCCTCCTCTGGGACCTTGCTTCATCAACCACTCAGCCCTTAAGTCCTCTACTCCCATTTCTTCCTCTTTATCAGCTCTTGTTACCTCAGAAATAAGTGAATATTCCAATCTCTTCTTAGGAGGAAAAAAACAAAAATACAAATTAAAAACAAAACAATACAAAAAGAAACCTCCTTACTTCCACATCTCCCTCTAACTCTTCTCTCCTCACAGTCAAATTCCTTTAAAAAAACTGTCTTCACTTCCTAGCCCATTACTGCATCTCCATCAGTCCACTACGCATTGCTCACAGCCCTCCTGTGCTACTAAAACTCCCTAGTTAGGAGGCAAATGACTTCCTAGTTATCGACATCACTGGTTCTTTCAGTCTTATTTTTGGAGGATTAATACAAATTGCCATGCCCTCCTTAAAATTCTCTCCTCTTTTGGTATTTGCAATACCATGCTCTCCTATGTCTTGCTACCTCTTTGGCCCTTACTTCTCCCACTTCTTAGATGTTGGTGTGTCCTGTAGCTCTACCTTTGATCTGTCTCACTTGTCTGTGCAATTCATGTTCTGTCCATTTCAAATTCATATATCCTGCCCTGACCTCTTCTGAGTTTTTCTAGTGAATTGTCATTACCATCTACCTAGTTACCCAATGTAGAATCCTGGTGATCATCCCAGATTTCTTACTTTCAACTACACCATAGACAACTGCAAAGTCCTATCAATTTAAACTAAGTGTTTCTTGGATCCATCATATCAGGTCATTCTCTCTGCATCCTGTCTAATTCAGGTCATTATCTCTCACCCAGAACATACTATTGTAAGAAGAATGATAATTAAGTACATATGAGCAAAAAATTTGGAAGTCCACTCTTACAAATAAGGATGCTACACAAGTACGAGGTATGAGTCAAACAGTTTGGTATTCTTCTTTTTTAAATGGATTACAACACTGTATGAATATAGGCAAATCATTTAGTCATCCCAGGCTTCAGACTCCCAGCTTCTGAATAAAGAGTAAAAGAGATATATCAAAGGATCCTTTCAACCCTAACATTCACTCTATAGTTCTATTTCTACCAGCCATTACTCAAACAGTTCATACCTCCAAATATGCACCAAACTTGCTACACACACAAGATAATGTCTCCTTTGCTGCCAAAATATATCAAGCATATCCTTATTCCCATCAGTTTCAAAAACTAAACCTTCAGTTGCAAATGTCAAAGAAATAAAATGTAAGCAAACAAAAAAAACAAAAACAAAAAAGCTAAGAAAAAAATCATAATAAAATTAATATTTTAGCCCTGGCCAGTTTGGCTCAGCGGTTAGAGCGTCGGCCTGCGGTCCGGAGAGACCTGGGTTCGGTTCCCGCTAAGGGCACGTACTTCGGTTGCAGTTTGTCCCTGGCCCTGGTTGGTCCTGCGGGTGGCAGCCACTCGATGTGTCCCTTTCACATCGATGTTTCTCTCTCTCTCTCTCTTCCTCTCTCTCCCTCCCACTCTATCTGTACAAAAAAAAAATTAATATTTTATATATATAAACTCAAAATAATTTCTTTGGAAATTAAGCAACACAGAGTAATGAGGTAGCAACAAAGTGAGTGTACCATAACTACTGTGACGGTCAATAACAACATTATGAACAAAAAGCTCTTTCTACCCACAGAAAAGTACTGTGGAATTAAGCAATATTCTAAAGTCAAACACCCACACAATATATATGCAGTGTGAGCACATAAAAAGTTTCAGGATCTGTTTTTCAAAGACAAGGCTCTCAGAGAAAGGTGATATGAACTAAGCTGTGAAATGCAGCCTGAATTCCATCAATATGCTATCACCCCAATCAAATGAGAGACACCTGTTACCCTTTCAACAGTTTGGGTGCAGTTGCTCTTCCACTGCCTACTAAGCTCAGAAGTACTGTTCTGTTTTAAAGGTCATGTGAAAGGAGAGGATGGAGGAAGAGAGTGGCAGGCAAAACAATTTACATTGCAAAGCTGATAGTGATCTAAGGGTCAACTCAAAACTTAGAATAAATCAACTCTGGAGCCACACAGCCAGGGTTCAAAACTCAATTTTTAAAAAAAATCCTACCAGGAGGATATGTTTTTACTGATTTTAGACAGAAGGGAAGGGTGTAGGGAGAGAGAAAGAGAGAAAGAAACATGGATGTATGAGAGAAACATTGTACACCCCCCCACTGGGAATCAAACCTGCTACCAAGGTATATGCCCTGACCAGGAATCGAACCAGCAACCCTTTAGTGAGTGAGAGGAGGTTCCAACCATTTGAGCCACACCAACCAGGGCTCAAATCTCTATTTCACCACCTACCAGCTTCATAATTTTAACAATTAATTTAATTTCTCTATGCCTCAGTTTCTTCATGGGTAAAACTGAACAATGATAGTACCTATTTCATATGTAAAGTGCTTAGAACATTGCCTGGCATACTGTAACAATGTAACTATATAGAAATATAGGTAATGTTATCACCATTAATTTTTTCCTTACTATTTTTTACACTAAAATTAAGTGAGAAGAAAAACAATGTATGCTCAAACTCTGGTTTAACATTGTTATCAGGTATTTTGTTCACGGTTTAATAACAATGTTATTCCAGTTTGTATCTCCATTCCTATCCTCCAGTAGCTCACAGTCAAATCAAATCACCAAATGTTAAGTCCATACCACATGAAATGAGAAATATAGTCATAAAAATGGACACATAGATGAATGGGACAGAAGTAAACCCAAACATATATGGTCAATTAATTTATGACAAAGGAGCCAAGACTGTACAATGGGAAAGGACAGTCTCTTAAATGATGCTGAGAAAACTGGACAGCCACATGCAAAAGAATGAAAATGGACCACTATTTTACACCTTATACAAACATTTATTCAAAATAAAGACCTAAACGTAAGACCTGAAACCATGAAACTCCTAGAAGAAAACACACATGGTAAACTCCTTGACACAAGTCTTGGCCATATTCTTTTCAAACTGACACAAAAAGCAAAAGCAACAAAAGCAAAAATAAACAAGTGGGGTTACTCAAACTAAGAAGCTTCTGCACAGCAAAGAAAACCATCAACAAAATAATAAAGCAACCTATTGAATGGGATAAAATATTTGCAAATCATCTCTCTGATAAGGGGTTAAAAACTAAAATATATAAGGAACTCATACAAATCAAAGCAAAAAATAAATAAATATTTTTTAAAATGGGCAGGTCTCAAGAGACATTTTTCCAAAGAAGACATACAGATTGTCAGTAGGTACATGAAAAAATGCTCAAAATTACTGATCATCAGGGAAATGCAAGTCAACACTACAGTGAATTCCCTTAGCTCCCATAAGACTGTCCGCTGATTTCTCAAAAGAAACTTTGCAGGCCAGATAGGAGTGGCAAAAAATATTCAAAGTGATACAAAGCAAGGACCTACAACCAAGATTACTCTATTCTGTAAAGCTATCTCTTAGAATCGATGGACATATGAAGAGCTTCCCAGACAAGAAAATACTAAAAGAGTTCATCACCACCAAACCAATATTATATGAAATGTTGAAGGGTCTTCTTGAAGAAAAAGAAGATAAAAAATATGAACAATAAAATGGCAATAAAAACATATCTATCAACGACTGAATCTACAAAGAAAATGAACAAAAACAGACTCATAGATATAGAGAACTTTTTATTGGTTCCCAGGTGGGAGGGGGGGTTGGGGGGATGGCTGAAAAAGGTGAAGGGATTAAGAAGTACAAGTTGGCTATTAGACTGACAGAACCTCAGAGGGTAGGAGGAAAAAAGGCAGGAAGAAATAAACCAAAGAACTTACATGCATATATGCATAACCTATGGACAAGGAAAGCAGAAGGGGGGCAGGAATAGGGAGGAGGAGGGGCCAATGATGGAAAAAAGGGGGGACATCTATAATACTTTCAACAATACAGATAAATTAAAGAAAAAAACAAACACAGTGGGTATCACCTCACACCTGTTAGAATGACTATTATAAAAAAGACTAGATATAAATAAAGTGCTGCTGAGGATGTGGAGAAAAGGTAACCATTGTGCACTGCTGGTGGGAATGTAAACTGGTGCAGCCACTGTGAAAAATAGTATGGGGGTCCCTCATAAAATTAAAAATACAACTACCATGTGATCTAGCAACTCTATTTATTCAAAGAATAGGAAAAAAGTCTTGTGTTCATTGCAGCATTATTTACAATAGCCAAGATATGGGGAAAAACCTAAGTGCCCACTGATAGATTAATATATATCACAATTTCTTTATATATACAATGGAATATTATTCAGCCATAGGAAAGAATGAAACCTTGCCACTTACAACAACATGGATGGACCTCAAGGGAATTATGCTAAGTCAAATAAGACAGAGAAAGATAAATACCATAGGTCTCTCTTTTTTGTGGAATCTAAAATTAAATAAACATTATTTTTGCCCAGCCAGTGTGGCTCAGTTGGTTGAACACTGTCCCATGCACCAAGAAGGTCAGTGGTTAGGTTCCCAGTCAGAGCACATGTCTGGTTGCAGGCTTGATCCCCAGCAGGAGGTATGCAGGAGGCAGCTGATCAATGTTTCTCTCTCATCAATGGTTCTATCTTTCTCTCCCTCTCCCTTCCTCTCTCTATATAAAAAAATAAAAACATATTAAAAATAAATAAATAAATAAAAATAAAAATTTTTAAATAAAACAAGCTCATAAATACAGAGAATGGATTGGTGGCAAGTGGCAGGTGGGGGCTAGAAGACATGGGTGAACTGTTTAGCTTTTAATTTTAGTTTAAATAAACTTTAAAATAAAGAAAAAATTTAATAATTCAATATGCATCAAAAGTATACCATATGGTATACATACGATGAAATATTATTGAGCCATAAAAAGAAATAAAATCCTGATATACGCTACAACATGGATCGACCTTGAAAACATGCTAAGTGAAATAAACCAAACACAAAGGATAGTTTATGATTCCACCTATATGAAATACCTAGAATAGGGAAATTCAGAGATAGAAAGTACAATAGGAGTTAACAGGGGCTGGAGCAGGGAGGAGGTGTTGGGAGAGGGGGTGAGGAGAATGGGATTTATTGTTTAATGGGTACAGAGTTTCTGCTTGGGATGATAAAAAAAATTTAACTTATCTTTACTGTTGCCCTGGCGGGTTTGGCTCAGTGGTTAGAGTGTAGGCCTGCAGACTAGAGAATCCCGGGTTCGGTTCCCACTAAGAGCATGTGCCTCGGTCACAGTTTGTCCCTGGCCCTGGTTGGGGTCATGTGGGTGGCAACCAGTCGATGTGTCTCTCGCACATCAATGTTTCTCTCTCTCTCTCTTCTCCTCCTCCCTCCCTCCCTCCCTCCCTCCCACTCTATCTGAAGATAAATGCAAAAATGTCCTTGGGTGAGGGAAAAAAACAAAAAACAAATCTTTATTGTTGAATATATTACAGATGCCCCCCCACTCCCCATTTTCCCCTATTGAGCCCCTCCTCCCAACTCTTGCCCCCTCCTGCCTTCCCCACATTATTGTCTGTGTCCACTGGTTATGCATATATGTATATGAGTTCTTTGGTTTATCTCTCCCTTCCGTTTGAGGTTCCTCCATCTAACAATCAATTTGTACTTCTTAATCCCTTCACCTTTTTCAGCCATCCCCCCAACCCCTCTTCCATCTGGCAACCATCAAAAAGTACTCTGATTCTATGAATCTGTTTCTGTTCTGCTTGTTCATTTTGTTAACATATTTAATTGTTGATAGATATGTATTTATTGCCATTTTATTGTTCATATTTTTTATCTTCTTTTTCTTCAAGAAGACCCTTCAACATTTCATATAATACTGGTTTGGTGGTGATGAACTCCTTTAGCTTTTTCTTGTCTGGGAAATTCTTTATATGTCCACTGATTCTAAATGATAGCTTTAGAGGATAAAGTAATCTTGGTTGTAGGTCCTTGCTTTGCATCACTTTGAGTATTTCTTGCCACTCCCCTCTGGCCTGCAGTTTCTTCTGAGAAATCAGCTGACAGTCTTATGGGTGCTCCCTTGTAGGTAACTGATTTTCTCTTGCTGCTTTTAAGGTCTCTCTGTCTTTAACCTTTTGCATTTTGATGGTGATGTGTCTTGGTGTGGGCCTCCTTGGGTTCATCTTATTTGGGACTCTCTGTGCTTCCTGAACTTGTATGTCTGTTTCCTTTACCAAGAAAGTTTTCTGTCATTATTTTTTAAATAGGTTTTCAATTTCTTGTTTTCTCTCTTCTCCTTCTGGCACGCCCATGATGCAATTGTTCGTACACTTGAAGTTGTCCCAGAGGCTCCTTACACTCTCCTCATTTTTTTGGATTCTTTTTGCTGTGTTTTTTTGGGTGTTTTTTGCTTCCTTGTATTCCAAATCAATGGTCTGCTTCTTGGCTTTACCTATTCTACTATTGATTCCCTGTAAATTATTCTTTATTTCAGTTAGTGCACCCTTCATTTCTGACTGGCCCTTTTTTATGCTCTTGAGGTCCTCATTAAGTTCATTGAGCATCCTTATAACCAGTGTTTTGAACTCTCCATCTGCTAGACTGATGATAAAAAATTTTGGAAGTGGAGGATAGTGATAAGCAACATTGTGAATGTACTTAATGCCAATGAACTGTACACTTAAAAATGGTTGAAATAGCCCTGGCCGGTTTGGCTCAGCGGTTAGAGCGTCAGCCTGCGGTCCGGAGAGACCCGGGTTCGGTTCCCGCTAAGGGCACGTACTTCGGTTGCAGTTTGTGCCCGGCCCTGGTTGGTCCTGCGGGTGGCAGCCACTCGATGTGTCCCTTCACGTTGATGTTTCTCTCTCTCTCTCCCTCCCACTCTATCTGTACAAAAAATGGAGAAATATCCTCGGGTGAGGATAAAAAAAAAAAAAAAATGGTTGAAATAGCGCTGGCCAGTTTGGCTCGGTGTTTAGAGCATCGGCCTGTGGACCAGAAAGACCTGAGTTCAGGTCCCACGAAGTGCACGTACCTGAGTTGTAGTTTGTCCCAGGCCCCTGTTGGGGTTGTGTGGGTGGCAACCAGTCGATGTGTCTCTCTTGCATCGATGTTTCTCTCTCTCTCTCTCTTCCTTTCTCTCTCCCTCCCACTCTATCTGAAAATAAAAATAAAATAAAATAAAAACATTTAACCAGTAAAAAAAAAAAAATGGTTGAAATAGTAAATTACAACAAAAAAAAATCTTTAAAAAAATATTAGCCTATATTTTCAACAGGAAGTGTTAACATGAGTATCAGCCTTAATGGCATAATCATCAGAGATGCAAATTAAAACAACTATGAGGTATCATCTCACACCTGCCAGAATAGCTGCCATCAACAAATCATCAAACAACAAGTGTTGGCGAGGGTGTGCAGAAAAGGAGACTCTAGTACTGCTGGTGGGAATGCAGACTGGTGCAGCCACTATGAAAACACTATGGTGTTTCCTCAAAAAATTAAAACTTGAATTGCCATTTGACCCAGCAATCCCACTTCTGGGAATATATCCTAAGAATCCCAAAACACCAATCAGAAAGAATATATGCACCCCTATGTTCATAGCAGCTCTATTTACAATTACTAAGATCTGGAAATAGTCCAAGTGGATATTAGTCCAATAGATGAGTGGATAAAAAAAGCCATGGTACACAACAGAATACTATGCAGCTGTAATAAAGATCTCCTATCCTTTTAAACTACATGGAGGGACCTAGAGAGTATTATGCTAAGTGAAATAAGCCAATCAGAGAAAGACAAATATCACATGATCTCACTTATTTGTGGAATGAACAAAAGAAGCTGATAAACAAAACAGACCCAGAGATATGGTAGTAGGGTACAGACTGACAAACGTCAGAAGAGGGGGGTGGGTAGGGAGGGAAGAGATAAACCAAAGAACTTATATGCATGTATGTGTAACTAATGGACATGGAGAACAATGCTGGGGCAGGATCGGGAAGATGGTGTCAATGGGGGAAAAAAGAGAATCATCTGTAACATACATACATACATACATACATACATAAAATAAAATAAAATAAAATAAAATAGATCACTTATTCTCAAGTTCCTAGCTATGAACACCAAAGGAGTTAGTATCAAATCTTATCTGGCCTTGGTTTAAAATATACTCCTGAAATGGGTACATACCTTGAAAATTTCGTAAGGAACAAAATTATTTCACTTTGTTGATAAATGTTTTAAATTTTCTTTTTAGCTCCCTGAAGAGAGACAGTAGGAAAGAAAACTGTACTGAAGAGACACCTTTATGAATGGCCTATGCGTAATGGTGATTTTATAAGGAGGTACTTATCTACATAGAAACATGATAACATGAGTGCAAGGAACCACAAATGGATATGTAAACAAGTGACATTCAATTCAAAAGTACAGAGGGTTTCCATATATTGGTAAACCATAATTTAAACCACTGAAATATCCCCCAAATTCAAAACAGAAATTAAAAGTCCATTATTTTGGTACACATAATAAAGTAAAATATTTGAAATACCTACTCTAAACATCCCAACAAAAAGGCATATTGCAGTACAAAAACAATAAAAGTGAACTTTATAAATTAACATTTTCCTAAAATGACTTAGGATGAGGGATTCTCCAATAAACTTAATTACCATATATAAAATATAATTCAAGGAATAACAATTTTAAAAGAAGTAGAATGCAATATTCAAAGAACCTAAGGTCAAAACCAGACTAATAATAACAGGGTGGGGCAAAAGTAGGTCTACAGTAATTCATATGGAAAATAATACAATAACTAATAAATAATGATACAAGAATAAATGCTGTTTTGGTACTCACAACTGCAAACCTACTTTTGCCCCACCCTGTATTAGCAAACATTATATGGCTCTTACAATAAGCCTGATTTGTTCTAAGCTCCTTACATATACTAACTCATTTTATCTTCACAACAATCTTATTATTCTTATTCCACAAAAAGGAAACAGGAGTAGAGAGGTATTATCAACACCTTGCCCCAGCCCACTATCTTGCTATATGTGGTTGAGCTAAGACTTGAATCCTGGAAGTGTGCTTCCCCAGTCCCTGCTTTAAATTGCAATGGTTTACTATCTCTTGGTGACATTAAAGAATGGACAACATAAAGTGCAGACAAACTCAAAATGCAAAACAATTTGGGGGTCAAATGTAATAATCAAAATGCAAAACAATTTGGGGGTCAAATGTAATAAAACCTTTGAGGAAATCATACTACAACAGAGGACAATAAGTGACTGAAAATTTAAATGTTTATTATACTTAGTGTTTAAGAAGGAACTGTTTAGTACACTTGAAATTTCTCCATCCAAAACAATCAAAGTATAATTGTCATTTCTAAAGGGGTAAAACTTCCAACTACCTAAAATCACTCATTCCCTGAGGGTTCCAAACAGAAGGGTCGGTCTGAGCAATCTTATTTGCCATTTATCTCATTCTTAAGGATGGTCTGTGTGCCTGTGTGTGTGCACATGGATGCATGTGTGTCTGTGTAGGGGGATCATAATTGAGCTGTCCAGGTTTGAATTCCAGGTATGAGAACTTAATACAAAAGATATTATTAAGTGTCAAATAATTTGAATTGATCAGTGAACAGATGCATAAAATCATGTGACTGTTGTAAAAAGCCTAGAATCTGATCATTAACAGTAGAGGTATTTTTAAAGTACTTTAAAAATAAAGTACTTAAAGAAAAAGGCTTTGAAGTCATACACAAATCTGAACTTAAAGCATGGGTCCATCATTTAGTTACTATGAATATTTGGCAAGTTAATTTCACATAACTGAGTCTCAGTTTCCTTTTCTGTAAATTAAGGATAATTCCTAACTCACAATGTTGTGTGAACTAAGGAGAAAACACATTCAAAGTGTTGAACACAGTCCCAGGGATATAGCAGATGGTTAACAATTAGTGACTACCATTATTCTCTAAACTTATTCTTCTTTGTCCCCAAAATTTAAGAACCAAATCTTACCAATGAGCAAGTCATTTGGTAGGCTTTGAAAAATTATATAAAATACGATATGCCCTAGTCAAAAATGGAACATACTAAAAGTACATGAAAATATAAAACCAACCATCGATGAGATAAAAGATTTCAGTATCCTTCTCCCATATCTTTGCTGGTTGGTTTCGTAATAACCTGTATTCCTTTATCAACAATATGAATCCTATTGTTTTTTGTTTTTGTTTTGCAGACTAAACATTCCTAATGTTTCTATTGCTTATTCATTTTGATGGTTACTTTTGCAAGGGCAATTGTCATTATCGCTCGGAAACCAAAAAAGGAATCCAGGAACAAGGAGCATTTGTAAATGAAATGCCATAACTGTTCCATCCATCTCAACAGGTGATTGGACGCCATGTGGATTATTTATTATCACAACAGATTTCCACACTGCTGCGCCACCCCTTACCCAACAAATACATGCATGACTGGGCAGAACTCCGGGCTGACAGAGAACGAATGCTCTTTAGACACACCAAAGCTCAAAACTTGGTGCTCTCAGTACGGATCCTCCGGGGAGGGGGCGGGGTGGTCGTACATGGGTGCAAGTGGAAATGAACAGATTTGGAAACTGTTTTGTCTCCTTAAACAAGACTGGAGGTGAACCCTGCGGAGCTAGGAGCGGAGAGGCTGGGCGAGGTGGGCCTGGAGGCCTGAGGAAGGAGGTGGCAGCCACCGGCTGAGGAAGGGTCTGTGCCACCGGGGAGCGTCAGAGCCCATCACCGCCCTGAGAGCGGAGGCGGAGAGAAGTGGCAGCTCAGCCTGTCTCCAGGGCGGGTTCAGCCTCTAGGAGCCTGGGACGAATGAGAGATAATGGGGACCCCGAGACCGAAGAAAGACAGATAGGGCGGGATCCCGGTCGCCTTCAGAACGGGATGCCACTGTCCCCGCCGCCATCCCGGACGCAGGAGACGCAGAAAGCAGGGACCCAACAGGGAGCACACAGGTTACCTGTCTCAGCTGCCTGCCCAAAGGTCTCCACTTCCGCAGACTCAGGGTTACCACGGGCTACCGGGCACGCGCCGAGTGACGTAATCCACGCGCGCCCGGCCCGCAGTCGGCCTGTCAGGCCCCTGGGGAAGAGCTGAGCTCGGCCGGCCAGGCTGGGGGGGAGGGGGGGGGTTTGCGCAGGCGCGGACTGGGACGCAAACAGCCTGGCTTGACTAGTTTCTCCTAGGGTTGCCCTGTTACCCAACAAACTATTCCTAATTGCAAAATCTGGTTGTCACTTTAGAAAACAATTTACTGAAATACAAAAGTGCACTTTTTATTCCATCTCTGCTATATATGACTGTTGTTCACATATTCATTCCACCACAATTGATTCAGGGCCTGCTATGTACAAAGCAAGCACTGGTACAGAATCTGGCATACAGCAGTGAACAAAATAGACAGTGTGTCTGGCCAATGAAGATTACTTTCTAGCTGAGAGTGCAAATACTGAGTGTCTCAACAAATACATATGCCTTCGTGGAAGAAAAAAAAGTTGCTGCAAAACTGAAGGAGGGATGGTGCCTCTTTAGTTTGAGATGTCAAGTAAGTGCCCTCAGAAGAGACCCATTGAGGAGAGAAGAAGCCAACTCTGTAAAGATCTGGAGGAACAGGAAATAAGAAGGATCTACATGTTTAAAAGTTATGTGGAGAGGACAGAATGTGGTGCCATTTAGACAGTGAGAAAGTAGGCTAGGGGAAGAATAGAAGATGAGATCAACAAGACAAGGAGAGTCCTAATCTTGCAGAAACTTTCTGGGTCATTGTAAGGGAAATGGTTTTCTTTTAAGTGTAATGGGAAGCCAGTGTTTTAAACACATGAGTGACAGGATCTGGTTTTATAAAATTAGCCTGGCTGCTGGGTATACAATGAACTATGGGGAGGCAAGAAAGGATGTAAGGATAATGGTTGCTTTTTGCAACCATGATTAGGTAGGAAATAAGACAAAATATAAGGAAATGGACAAATATAAGGAATAATCTGGAAGTGGATATAACAGATGTAGAGATGGATTATATAAAGGTGATAAGGAAAAGACAGGTGTGAAAAATGACTCCTCAATTATGGGCTTGAGCAAATAGCTTGGTAATATAACTAAAACAATGTCTACTACTTCACAAGATTTGATCGTTTTCATTTCAACCTTGATCCCTTTGCTTCTTTGTTACCAAGCCCTCTTGGTTCTCCTCTTACCTTTCTGACCATCACCCCTCAGTTAGCATCAAGGTATTCCTTTTCTTTTCCTTTTTCCTTAACTCTTTCTCCCTTGATCTTCTTATGCTACACCAGAGGTTGCAAATTTGAAAGCCTACAGTGCCCAGGCAGTGAACACAAAGGAGTGAAGATCATGGATAGAGACTATGGAGAACTGGAGCTCCCTATTCAGCGCTCTAGTTGATTTTTGCCAAACAGTAATGCTAGCCTAGTGATGTCAGATCTTCTCATTCTAAAAAGAAATAAATATACAAACACATGAACTCTTCCAAATGTTGGTCACTTATTAGAATTATGTTAAACTTTTGTTTTGGACCAAACAAAATATATATGCTGGCCACAACTTTGCCTCCTTGGATATTTTCCCAGGTGGTGACTGTCTACTCTTGTGTGACTACAACCTGCAAGCTGAGAACTCCCAAGTCTACCTCTCCACTCAAAGATTTTATAAAATTCTTATTGAAATACTTAAATTCCACTTAGATGTCTAGTTGGCATCTCAGACTTAACACTGAAAGCTGAATTCATTATCTACCCCTTTCCCCAAACCTAACCTCAAATATTTCCTGTCTTAGTTAATAGCATCAGTGTCCATCCAGTCACCCCAGAATGAAATCCAGAATCATCCCAGACTCATCACTTTTCCTTGTCCCACTGTCCAACCAAACAAGTCCTGATCTTGATCTCCTCAATATTTACCACATCTGTCCATCGCCTCCATCCTTACTAATCACTGTCTTTGCTCAAGTATTCATTATCTCTCTTTGAGCAAGTCAATTAACCTTTCCAGTGGGAGGGAGAGAGAAAGAGAAACATCGACATGAAAGGGACACATTGAGTGGCTGCCTCCCACACAACCCCAACCAGGGCTGAGGTACGAGCCCTTAACCAGAATCGAACCTGCGACTCATTGGTCTGTGGGCTAATGCTATAACCACTGAGCACAACCGGCCAGGGCTTGCCTGGCTATTTTAATGCCAAGGATATTGTGACCAGGTTGACAAGGAAAACTGGACTTTATAGAAACTATCAATACAAAATGAAATTAGCAATGTCTAAAACAGGACACAGTTTTGTTATAGAGTAAAAACTGACTAAAAAATAACTGCTGATTAGTAA
Source organism: Molossus molossus (assembly GCF_014108415.1). Lineage (NCBI taxonomy): Eukaryota > Metazoa > Chordata > Mammalia > Chiroptera > Molossidae > Molossus > Molossus molossus. The sequence goes on from NW_023425349.1 coordinate 85,729,447, forward strand.
CATTGACAACGGAAAATGGTAAAATTTAATCACTTGTTAAAAGTTAATGGAAAAATCTAATGTTCTTGACAAAATCTGGTCTACAAAGTTTGTGTAGAAAAGAAAGTGGTCTTGGTTAATTAACCACAAAAGAAAGGCCATAATGTCAGAAGCCCTAATATCTATAATTTGTCATGAAGAGAAAAAAATAACACTGAAATGTAACATCAGTGTAAGATTTACATGTAAAGGACTAGAACTGATTCCAGTGCGGGAAAAAATTTAGTAAAATGGAAAATGAGAAACAGTGGAACTGCAGTATAAAATTGATCATGGCATTAAATTGACATTATGAAATTTGCTCCAGAAAAAAAAACCTCTCTTTTATATTAAAAGTTTCAAATAAAATTTTAATACTTGAATTGAACCGATTAAAAGATGGGCAAAGTACCTGAATAAACTCTGAAGAGGGCATACAGATGGACAATAGACATGTAAACAGATGCTCAATGTCACTGATCATCAGAGAGATGCAAATTAAAACAACAATGACATATCACCTCACACCTGCCAGGATAACTATCATTGATAAATCAACAAACAGAAAGTGCAGGCAAGGGTGTGGAGAAAAGGGAACCTGTGTGCACTGTTGGTGGGAATACAGATTGGTGCAGCCATTATAGAAAACAATGTGGAAATTCCTCAAGAAAATTAAAAATGGAACTGCTTTATGACCCAGGAATTCTACCTCTGGATATACAGTCAAAGAAACTCAAAACACTAACTTGAAAGAATATATGAACCCCTATATTCCTTGCAGTATTATTTACAAGATATGGAAGCAACCTAAGTGTTCATTGACAGAAGACATTTAGACAAAGAAGATGGGATACATATATACAGTGGAATATTACTTAGCCATTACAAAGAATGAAATCTTATCATTTGCAGCAGCATGGATGGACCTAGAAGGTATTATGCTAAGTGAAATAAATGTCAGATAGAGAAAGACAAATACCATATGATTTCACTTATATGTGGAATCTATCAAGCTTAACTAAGTACTGGGAATCAAAAGAAAAAGGTGTTTGCAGATTTCATGCAGATGTAAACAGAAAGAAGAAAAATCCTCTCAGTGGAAGTGAAGGCTTGCTTCAGTAACCCCAAACCATTGAGACCAGAAGACAAAAGTCTATAAGAGACATTGTCTGAAGGCAGTTACTCCTAAATTGTTTCATAATAAATTAAGTGCTACACCTTTGTGACCTCACTTGTTGTAGCCTACCTAATATCCCCACTTCCCCCAAATAATAGAACCTTTATTTGTGGAAAAAAATCTATTGACTTCAGAGAAGGTAGCCCCTCCTTCAGTTTCAATGAATGAACAGTTATATGTATAAGCCAGTTATGGAATCCCATCCCTCTCTGCCCCTTATTCACGGTCCCAGCTGCTCTTACAGTTGGGTGGCTATGCTGCCCAGTCTAGCCAATGAGGTGGGAGGGGAAGGCTGCTAAAGGCTCCTGGGACAGGTTTTTATCTCCTAATAAAATATAGTCATAAAAGGAGGGCTAGCTGGCATGGTACTGTTCCTTTCCTTATTGCTTGGGACACCAACACAAGGGAAAGGACGTTTGGAGCCATTTTGACCTTGGAGAAAAAAAAAAGTCAATGTACTGAGGAGGAAGGGGGAGAAAGAGTGCAGAAGCCCGAGTCATTGCAGACATTGTTGAGACGCTGACCCAACCACTGACATCTCCCTCTGGACTTCTTAGTAAATAATACTGTTTCTTGTTATAGCCCCTTAGTAAGAGTTTGGTTTTGTTGTTGTTATTGTGACTGCTGCTGCTTGCAATTAATTTTTGATGTTTGCAATTAAAAAGAAGAAGAAAGAATCTCAGCATTCTTTTAGTGTTGCAGGTTTCCTTCTTTATGCTTTCTCATAACAAGCCCTGTCTTCCATGCTTAAATAGAACCCACTGTGGATATTTCTGATGTTACTCCTGTTCTTGTCCTGTTGCTGCCACCATTCACTTTTGAATGTGTTACATAAGCCCTTCTACATGATTTTCTCTACTTTACATTGGATTTAAACTATCCTTATAATAGTTTTGCATAGCTATAATACCAACCTGGTTTTTGGTATGCCATTGCTACTCTTTTGGGCTGAACTATAAACAATTCACAAAAAGAAAACGGATTTTGGTGTTCAGTAGAAGATATAGTTGTGCCTTGCCTTGTTACAGGAGGTCAGAATTTCTGGGAATGAGTGGTCCCGTAAATCCCCACCCACAAAAGGAAAATCCATTATTAGTCCTGATTCTATCACTATCTGTGTGGCCCCAGCAACTCACTCAACTTCTCTCAGCTTGCATTCCCCTCACTTGTATAATGAGAGAATGTCACGGAGTGATTTTATGATTGCTTTTTAAACTCAAATTTGTACTTTTCTAACTTCACCTAGATATCAAATATAGCTACATAAGCCTCTAAGCTCTTAATAGAATTTCCTTAAATAAGGAAATTAACCTAAAGCCTGTCTGCCATGTCTCTGGCCCATTTATTGTCACCGTAGTCGACCCACATATCACACTAAAGAGGGTGAGCATGTCAGAGCCCAGTTCAGGTTTGCATGTCATCATCTCCTAAGTCAGCACCTGTGGCAAAAGAAAAATATTATCTCTAAAACTCAGTGGGTTAATGAGACACAGGTGGGGTGAATGTATCCAAATATAAACAGAGGGTTTGAAATATTTGTGTTTCCAAGACAAAGAGCATTTCCAAGAGCACTGAAACTGAAAATTATGCTCTTTTTCACTAAAAATAAAAAGCAAGAGGCACGGGGAGGGAACAGGTATTGTTGTCAGAGCAATGGAATATGGTGAGTCCTAGAAATAACAGAGTGGTATTTGTGATGAAATACTCATTTTACCAGAGAAGAAGATGACAGTTTTCAAAGGATTCTGTGGATACACAGAGCCTCTGGCTTCTGGGAAAGAGTCTCTCTACCCTCATCTCTGGTCTGTCTTTTCTTCTCTAATGCTGGAGTATACTCAATGGAAAGGGAGCGTGTGTGACTTAGCATTGATACCTTCCTGCTAACTGAATGTGACATGTAGCAACATTCATTTTTTATCTTTCAGCAACATTGGCTGAGTTATGCCATGTGTTAGGTGTATTTCTGGACTCTGAAGCTACAAAATTAAAAAAAAAAAAAAAAAACATGTCCCTGACATCAACAACATTCTAGGCTACTGTGGCAATAAATGTGGTTTATTACCTTAGTGCAACAATTTTCAACTGGTGTGCTGCAAGAATTTTAAAACATGCACTACCTGACACTGATCTCTTTTCCCTTTGAATGTCAAATTTAAAAAATGACAGTAGTCAACACAACAACTTCCCAGTGTGAACAAATCAAAATTATACCTATTTTTTTTTTTTGTCAAAAATTATACAAATTTTTTTTTTTGGTGTGCCACAGAATTTTAGCAATTAGTTTATGTGTGCCATGAGATGAACAAGGTTGAAAATCGCTGCCTTTGAGGGCAGAGCTCTGGACTTGTGTTCTACATGGGTTGCAAACAGGGAAGCCAAGAGGCAGTGAGAGACAAACCAGGAAAGGAGGCTAACTCTGGGGAGAGGAGATGGATGTTGAGAAACAAGGAAGCCCAAGACAAGGAAGAGTGGACGAGGTCCAAGGGTCATGGTCTAAGGTATCCCCAAGATGGTTATTCTGACTCGGAGGAGGGAAGAACTAAGTAGTTTGCCAGCCTCAAGCTAGCATGGGGAGCCAGCCTCACCACCTAGCTCTGACTGATCAAGAAAGTGTTCTGTAAATACTGATTTATTGATAGAAAGAATGGGTAAATGAAAGGCAAGACTCTTGTATGACTTTTGTGCCCATGATTTTTGGAGGCAGGAAAGCAGACACATGAGAAGATAAACCTTCTCTATGGATGGGACTGACGGGAAGCATATTCTATTTATACCCAGATGTTAACCCGACACAGCACAATGTAACACTTCACCCAAGCACAAACTCAGCAGCATAGCTCTGGGCTAAGATGCCAGTGAAGCTCTCCCTGGAGGGCCCTGTCACAAGGGGCTGGATCCCAGTGGTCCAGGCAATCACCCAGTAGAACTTCTTCTACTTGTCACGTTTATGCAGATGGAGCAAGTTCCATCAATAATAGTGGTGGAAACAGGCAGAATTGGAGTCCATTTGCTCACACACACACACACACACACACACACACACACACACAAAAACACCCCACAATGATTTCACAAGCAGTTGCAAAAACTTGCTGTTTGTACCATTCTAGAGAGAAGATATATATATTCCTAAGATTCTGTGGGATTCAATTTGATTGAAGTCCTTTCAAAAGTCACTGGATTTTTCTAATTCTATCACTGCCAATAATAGCAACATTTTAAGGATTCTGATTTTAAAACCCACTTAAAATACAAACATTTCCATAAAAGGGTCGGTAAACACTAATCTCTTGTCTCCTAACAAAAGGGTTACCACTGACTGGATGCTTGTGTTTGTTGGAAATCTGGTTTCAAGTATCAGCTAAGGGAATGTATTATAAAAAGACAGTAGTGACTCACAGAATCCAACAGCAGGGAGGCAGCAGGGTCAGAGGAATCATGGGAATCCTGCAGAAATCTCTTTTCTCCCCTCTCTCTTCTGTTTTCAAGCATTTCTCCATCACTCTTTTCTATTTTTCTAGAACTACTTTCTCCGAATATTTAGCCATGCAATGGGTTAAGATAGTCATCTCAAAATATTCAGTTTTGCATCTCTTCTTTCTAAGAGATATTAGATCTCCTAATTCCAAATCACTGAGAGAAGGAATATGATTAAGACCATTTTAGGTCAAGTGTCCACCACTAATCCAGCCATCTCCCTCCTGGGTGGGGGTGAGGAGGGGACAAGTTACGTGACACAAACCTGGCTGCTGAGTATCCTTCTCTGGAACGGATTGGGGGAAGGTGATTCCCAAGTCTAATATTTTATTGCCAGGAGTATGAGAATATGAAGTAAATTCGTATTCTAATCATGCAAACATTCTAGACATCTGGCTCTGGGTAATTGTTGGCCTATCATAGAGCAATATGAAAATACTGACTTACAGATTTACAAAGATACACTTTGGCAGCTCAACAGTACTGCTGCCTCCTACCTTCTTCTGCTTCCTTGGAAAAGCTTAATTAAAATCTGCAGCCCAGCCAGTGTGGCTCAGTGGATTGAGCATCATCCCATGGACTTAGAGGTCCTGGTTCAGTTCCCAGTCAGGGCACATGCTCTGGTTGTGGTCTTGATCCCCAGTAAGGGGTATGCAGGAGGCAGCCAATTGATGTTTCTCTGTCACATAGATGTTTTTTATCTCTCTCCCTCTAAAAAAAAACCCAATAAAATAAAACATACTAAAATAAAATAAAATCTGTGGATAACCTGATGAGATCCCAAGTTAAATGCCTCACGTCCCTTGGTTGTGTATAGTTGCAATGTGCAGTGTAAGTAAGAATGACTACAGCAAAATAGTTTCAGCAAGCGCTAACTTACTACTGCCAGAAAACGTGTGATTAATTACATCATGGAGATACATCAGGACTATTGTCTGGGATATTTTGATGTTCTTTTTCATGAAATTTCGTCTCCTCTAAGTTACTGTGGGTGAAGAAGAAACTTTCCTCTACTCTCAAGGTTCTTTCAGCTGTTGTAATAATTAAATTTACATGAGACAGATTAAGAGAAAAATGACCAACTTTAATTACATACATCTGTATGGGAACCCCACATACATGAAAGAGACGGAGATCCCACATACATGATAGGTTCAAAGACAGAAAGGGAAAATGACATAAATGTGATATTCTGAGCTAAGGGTCACCTTGAGGCTTCAGAGGTGAAGAAGGCATTGCAGGACAATAAAGAAGAACAGATATTCAGCCATTAATAGTTTGCCCTGCCATATTGATAGGCCACACATGTTATCTCTAATAATCTCCTGGGCAAGTCTCCTAATTAGAATTCTTCTAGGTAGTTAAGAGTTGGCAGAAGTTTCTCTTGAGCCTGAAGAGTCTCAGTTGTCTTTAGTTCAAAACAATCTATACACCATATCTACTTTTAGCCTTTTCAGAGGAAGGAGCCCTCTGATAAAGCTACATGTGGGACAACATGAACATTCCTCCAAGTTCTGATCATCAGTGTTTATATTATATATATAGTTAATCCTCACCCTAGGGTATTTTTCCATTGATATTTTTAGAGAGAGTGGAAGGGAGAGAGAGAGAAACATTAATGTGAGAGAGACACATAGATTGGTTGCCTCCCGCACAACTCCCTGGGGCTGAGGATTGAACCTGCAACCCAGATACATGCCCTTGACTGGAATTGAACCCATGACCCTTTGGTCCTCGGGCCAATGCTCTAACTGTTGAGGCAAACTGGTCAGGTGTGTGTGTGTGTGTGTATACATACATATATATATACACATACATACATATATGTATATATATATATACACATATATATGTTTAAATCACATATTCAGGCTCTAGGAAGGTTTTCTTGAACACAGGAAAAAAAAAACATTATTGTTTTATAGTGTTCTGCCATAATGTCTCCTGTTTTCTAGGTGTTTGGGGTTTTCATTTAGAGAAACTGATAATTTAAATATTTTCTTCTGGATGAATTAAAGGAAGACATTAGTAAATATAGGCATACCTTGTTTTATTGAATTTCGCTTTTTTGCACTTCCCAGGTATTGCATTTTCATCAACATTGAGACAAGACATCTACAAGCAAAAAGATTATGACTCACTAAAGGCTCAGATGATGTCAGCATTTTTAGCAATAAAGTACTTTTTAATTAATGCTATTAATACTATTTCACACATGCTTTTGCACACTTAATAGACTGCAGTATAGTGTAAACATGACTTTTATATGAACTGGAAAACCCCAAAAATCATGAGACTTGCTTTATTGCTATATTAACTTTATTGCAGTGGTCTGGAACCCAACCCGCAATATCTCTGAGGTATTCCTGTATAGTTTCATTGAGTGGAATGTTCTTAGCAAAGGCCAGTGGTCAAAGAACTGTGAAGCTTTTCACTGAAGGGACTTGTAGTAATATTTTGCAAAGATAATACATATATAAGAGAAATCTCACACATTGAAAACTTTTTCTACATTAGTAATGAATGGGTTTGGATAAGATATAGAACTGGCTTTTTTTTTTTTTTTTTTTATCCTCACCCAAGGACATTCTTGCATTTATCTTCAGATACAGCAGGAGAGAAGGGGGTGAAGAGAGAAAGAGAGAAACATTGATGGGAGAGAGACACATCGACTGGTTGCCGTCCACACGAACCCACCCAGGATTGAGACAAACTGCAACTGAGGTACATGCCCTTAGCGGAAACCGAACCTGGGACTCTCTGGTCCACAGGCTGATGCTCTAACCTCTGAGCCAAACCAGCCAGGGCAGAACTGGTTTTTGATGAGATAATTAGGGCAGAATATTAATTTGTGTTTTTTTCTTAGTGCTGTAGCAGTGAATGAGGAGTGGTTGTCTTTCCCCATCCCAAGAAGTCTTTGTGTCCTGCATTTTACCTTCCTAGCTCAGGAATGGCTTTTGTGTTGGGAAGCTGAATTTTAAGCCAACTCCCTGCCATCCAGGGAGGATATGGGTGAAGGCAGAGCTGGCCCAAGCAGAAATGTGGGAGCCTTACCCAGTGATGGAAGGTCAGGTTGCTCCATGGATGTGAGGGCTGAGAAGCATTCCAGCAGGGAAAGCATATGCAAGGATCCTGTGGCAGATGGATATTTAATATATCCAAGGAACTGAAGAAGAAGGGAGGAACGAAGTAGGAAAGAAGGTTTGAGTGATAAGAAGGAGTCAGGGTTTACAGGGTCTTTTACCTTGTATTAGAGGGGGTTGGGGGACTGGGTGAAAAAGGTGAAGGAATTAAGTTAAAAAACAAATAAACACATAGATACAGACAACAGTGTGGTGATAGCCAGAGGAAAAGGGGGGTGAGGGAGGTGGAGGTGGGCAAAGGGGGGATAAATGGGGATGAACAGAGACTTGACTTTGGGTGATGGAGGCACAATGCAGTGTGCAGATGATATTTTATTGAGTAGCACACTTGAAAACCTGTATGGTTTTATTTACCAATGTCACTCCAATAAATTCAATTAAAAAAATTTTAAATGCATTTCCCTATTAAGTTATTTTGTTTGTTTGTTTTTATTTTTAAAAAGATGTTCTTTTACCTGAGAGCAGTGAGAAGCCATTGAAGAGTTTTAAGCAGGCAAGTGATACAATCACATTTGCCTTCCAGCCATTTTATCTTCACAGCAGTTCTATTCTCATGGAGCTAACCTGTGGAAAGTTTAGCAACCCTGTATTTTCCATCAGCCACACCACATAAACATGCATTCTTCTAAGACGGAAAGAACGGTGTGTTTACTATGGAAATGCAGCTTCCAGACAAGTCCTTCAGCATCGCTTTCTAACACCTCTGCACCTGGAACTGCCACTAAGTGTGTACCATTTTCATTCTCCCAGATGAAGAAATTGAGATTTAGAGAGATTGACTAACTTATCCAAGACCAAACAACTAGAAAGTTTCAGAGTAAGGGTTTGAACCAAGTCTGACCAGAGTTCTTGTAACAGGTATGGTCAGTACTCTGCCCATATCCCCTTGGCCCACTTGGGAGGTCTCCTGCACATACTTTCTCAACATGCCTACTGGCTTCTTGCAGATCTTACAAAGGTGACACTCAGTCATAGGGACAGGAACTGGGAAATAGCCCAGCTTCCTTGCCCCTCACTCCAGTGATTTTCGGGCATGCTCCAAAAAGTCTCTCACAGTGTTCTCAGCAGGAATGTCTCAGCTGCCCACAGAGATAACGTGAACATTAATTTCTTTTTTAAAAAGTATATTTGTCCTTTACTGATTTTAGAGAGAGATAGAAACATTAATGAGAGAGAACATTGATTGGCTGCCTCCTGCATGCCCCCCACTGGGGATTTGGCCCAACCTGGGCCTGGGCTCTGACGGGAATTGAATCAGCGACCTCTTGGTGCATGGGCCAAAGCTCAACCACTGAGCCACACCAACCGGGCAACCATTAATTTATTGTTTATTGAGTTTTCTCCCTTTCCTAACTCCCTTCCCTAACTTTCTTTCAGTGCTTCCTGGGATCAACTTTATATAAATTACTTACAGCAAAACTTTTGTCTCAGGGTCCGCTTTTGGGGGAACCCAAACTAAGACAGCTCTTAACCAGTACTGTCTACTGCATCTCTTCATAGCGTTGGAGAATTTCCAAAAAATTCCTTTATTATGAGATCAATTTAATGAGCATATAATGGATACATGGCTCTGTACCCGTGGGCACGGAAGAGCCATTTATGACACCTATTTGGACCATTACTTTGGAAGTAGGGGACAACTCCAAAGAGGAAAATGAATACATAAATAAATGATGGGAAGAGAAAGATGACAATTTTGTATGTAGGTGGCCCTGTATGGGGTTATGATAGAGCAACAGCACTTATTTCCTAATATATTACTCTTCACTCTCATTCCAGGATATTAAATGTCTCCATCAGGGAAAGTAATGTCATGCTATTAAGAAATAATAATATACAACTCTTGGATGACATTACCTTATTCATTGTGGTTCTATCTCAGTTGAACACAAATGCTGTTCAGTGTTTGGATGACTTATCAAGATACGAAGTAAAGCTTGCCAAATTGCTAGCTAGCTACAGTCATAAATAATGTCACCATCTTTTACTTCACATTTTCCTCTCATAAGGCTACATATTGGCAGACTTGTCACGGGTAGACTTTATGCCTCAAATTATATTTTGAGCATGAACTCTAATCTTTAAAAGTGGCATACATCTTGTAGCTTTTCTAAAAGTATAAGTCCAACCACATGATTTAGAATCCTACGTGAATCATTCATAAGGTTTGTAAATTTACTTTTCTTTTCTAGCCACAGTGAGGGTGGCGTTAGCTGTCCTAAGAGGAACACCAGATGGCTTGGCTTGAGCTGTGCCAGCTCCCAGAAGGAGCAGAATTTACTTCACAGCGGATCGAAGACACTTTACCTAATTCAGTCCTAGATTTCCGCCGATTTCAGAACTTTGTTAAAACAAGCCCTATGACTTTCATTAGAGATAGCCTTTGTGTAATTCTGTCTATGTGTGAGCACACAGAACTCTAGAATGTTCCAGTATATTGTCACCATTCCTATGGTTCTGAGGTCCTAGGTTTCCGAGGAGTTGACATGAAAGTCAAGAATTCAACTCACTGAAATTCTCTCAATATCGGGCAGGTCTTTTGAAGCACTAAGAAACAGAAGAAAACTTTCGTTACCTAAATCTACCCCTAAAATAGCAATAGTAAGAGAGTCTTTGTTTTTTTTGTTTGTTTGTTTGTTTGTTTTCAATTATAGTTGACATACAATATTATATTAGTTTCAGGTGTACAACATAGTGATTAGACATTTAGATACCTTATGAAGTGATCACAATTGATAAATGTAAGAGAGACTTTGGAATGTTAAGCATCCCAAGAACATCTTGATCACTTGCAGTCACACTGGGGAGACTTCCTGGAATGACTTTCTTTATATTGCAGCAAACCTAGGGTTAAACTAGACATTGTGGAGTCACAGCAGTACACACGAAAGGTGGGGCAAAAAGTCACAGGTTTAGAGGTTCTATCCAACCTCTCCTAGATATCCCAAATCATTTGGGCAAGAGATGATGATAGAAGAGAGAGAGAGACAGCTCATGGAAATGCTTGAGAGGTAGAGGCATTGAGAGATTGCAAGGAAGAATTTTGTTGACATCATATTTAACAAATTGACATTTCTAAGAAAAAAATCTACAAGGGATGATGGTTCAAATTTCAAAACAGCTGAAGAAGAATGAATAACTGTGCACTGAGTAATAAAAAACTGTATAGATGACACAAGGAACCAACAAATCAATATGTAAACACTGGAATAGGAGCTAGGTGGACAGCAAGATGGTCACCACCAACTCAACACATATACAGCTTGCAGCATTATTTTTCTGTTTTGATGAAAATCTGCAATTTTTACATTGTTGCAGATCAAATAAATTAGCAACTAACATTTCCAATTTACATTGCCCTCTCCGTGAACTGTTTCTGGTATTTTGTTTTTTTGACAATACCATCATGCTTGCAAGAGTTACAAAAGCAGTCTCCCCTCTGCTGTGAAGCCGCCTAAGAGAAGCACTCTCCACTGTCCCCCTCAGTCCTCATAACACCAGTCTTACCAATCACTATTTTTTAACAGCTTTGTAGAGGGATAACTGACATACCATAAACTTCACATATTTAAAGTGTAAAACTGGATACTTTTTAAATGTATACACTGGGGACACCTTATGATCACTCCAGAAACTTTTTTCTTGTTCCCTGATGATCCTTTTTTTTTGAAATCCTGCCCCTCCCTAGGCAACCGCTGATCCTTTCCTGTCTCTATAGATTAGCCTGCATTTTCTAGAATTTTATATTAATGGAATCCTACAATATGTATTCCTTTTTGATATGGCTTCTTTGACAGTATGATTATTTTGAGATTCATCCACGTTGTATTGTGCATTAGTAGTTTATCCTTTTTTATTGTTAAGTAGAATTATATTGTATGTATATACCATACTGTGTTTATTCATTTACCTACAGAAGGACATTTGGGTTGTTTGCCATTTTGGGGGCTATTACAAATAAGGCTGTTAGCACTTCCAGTCAGGATGGCAGGTAGGTAAACGCGGTATCGCGTCCTCCCACAACCATATCAAAGTTAAAACTAAACTGCAGAACAACCATCATTCAAAGCCGCCTGAAATTCAGCTGAATGGAAGTCCTACAACTACAGAATTAAAGAAGCAGCCCCAACGAGACTGGTAGGAGGGGAGGAGGCGGACAGGCTGGTCCCACACCCACGTGTGGTGAATAAAAATCAGGAGGCTGTCTTGGCTGGGAAGGTCCTCCCTGAGGAGTGAGGGGTCCCTGTCACACACAAAGCACCCTGCTCAGGGTCCCAGTGCCAGGAAGAGAATCCCCATAACTTCTGGCTGGAAAAACCAGCGGGAACTGAGGCTCAGGGAGGCTGAGGCAGCTGGAGCCCCAGGCAGCTCCTCTTAAAGGGCCCATGCACAGACTTACTCAGACTTGCTCCCTATAAGCTCAGAGGGGAGGCAGCTTGAGGGGCACCAGAGACATACAGGGAAGAACTGAACTGTTTGACATTGGAGCGAGGGCTGGAGAGGTGCTGTCAGAGGCCTTTGTTCCCTTCGTGAGCCCTTCCCTGGGGTAGGGAATATCTGGCCAATATCAGCCTCCATATCTGGGACTCCAGCAACCTGGCTCACACTGTTTGCCCCACCCTGGTGATTCCCTGAGGCCCTGCCCCACCCAACTTTCAGGCCCACCCAAGCTGTCGCCAGCTGCTTTTCTATAGAATTGGCCTGTCTTGGATCCTGCTTTAGGTTTTCCTAAATTCTTTCAAATAAGCAGCATCTGGTCTCAGCTAGCCCCATACCTCTTGTTAAGTAATGCATAGAAACAAACACAGGGAGGCAGCCAAAATGAGGAGACAAAGAAACAGGTCACAAATGAAAGAACAGAACAAAACTCTAGGAAAAGAACTAAGCAAAATGGAGATAAGCAACCTAACAGAATGCTGAGTTCAAAACACTGCTTATAAGAATGCTCAACGAACTTAGTGAGAACCTCAGTGAACTTAGTGAGGGCCTCAAGAGCATAAAAAAGGACCAGTCAGAAATGAAAGATGGCACTAACTAAAATAAAGAATTTACACAGATTCAATAATGGAGTAGGTAAAGCCAAGAAGCAAACCATCAATTTGGAATATAAGGAAGCAAAAAACACCCAATCAGAACAGCAGGAAGAAAAAAGAATCCAAAAAAATGAGGATAGAGTAAGGAGCCTCTGGGACAACTTCAAGCATGCCAACATTCGCATCTTGGGATGCCAGAAGGAGAAGAGAGAGAACAAGAAGTTGAAAACCTATTTGAAACAATAATGGCAGAAAAATTCCCTAACTTGGTGAAGGAAATAGAAATACAAGTCCAGGAAGCACAAAGAGTCCCAAACAAGATGAACCCCAAGAGGCCCACACCAAGACACATCATCATCAAAATGCAAAAGTTTCAAGACAAAGAGAGAATCTTAAAAGCAGCAAGAGAAAAGCAGTTAGTTACCTACAAGGGAGTTCCCATAAGACTGTCAGCTGATTTCTCAAAAGAAACTTTGCAGGCCAGAAGGGAGTGGCAAGAAATATTCAGTGATGAAAAGCAAGAACCTACAACCAAAGTAAATCTATCCTGCAAAGCTGTCATTTAGAATCAATGGCCATATAAAGAGTCCCAGACAAGGAAAAGCTAAGGGAGTTCATCACCACCAAACTATTATTGTATGAAATGTTGAAGGGTCTTCTTGAAGAAAAAGATAAAACATATGAACAAACAAAATAGCAATGAATACATATCTATCAACAATTGAATCTACAAACAAAATGAACAAGCAGAACAGAAACATTCTTATAGATACAGAGAACATTTTGTTGGTTTTCAGATGGGAGGGGGTTGGGGGAATGGGTGAAAAAGGTGAAGGGATTAAGAAGTACAAATTGGTTGCTAGACTGACAAACCTCAAAGGGAAGGGGATTTGGGGGTGGGAAGAAATAAACCAAAGAACTTATATGTATATATGCATAACCAATGGACACAGACAACAGTGTGGGGAAAGGCAGGAGGGGGGTGAGAGTGGGGAGGAGGGGATCAATGGGGGAAAAATGAGAAACATCTGTAATACATTCAGTAATAAAGATAAATTAAAAACAACAAATAAGGCTGTTACCAACATTCATATACAGTCTCTCTGTGGACATAGGCTTTCTTTTCTTTGGGGAATGGCTGAATCACATGTTTAACTTTTTAAGATTCTGCCAAACTGTTCTCTAATGTGTTTATGCCATTTATTTTTTTAAACTTATGTTTTATTGTTGACAGTATTACAGATGTCCTCCACTTTCCCCCACTTTGTCCCCCTCCACCCAAACCCCGGCCCACCCCAGGCCTTTACCACACTATGATCTGTGGCCTATGCATATATGGATATATATTCTTTGATTAATATCTTCCCATCCCCCCCCCCCCCCAACTCTCCTCTGAGATCTGTGAGTCTGTTCTATGCATCCATGCCTCTGGACCTATTTTGTTTGTCAGTTTATTTTGTTCATTAGCTTTCACCTATAAGTGAGATCATGTGATATTTGTCTTTCTCCAACTGGTTTATTTCCTTAGTATAATAATCACCAGGTCCATCCGTGCTGTCACAAAGGGTAAGAGACCCTTCTTTTTTACTGCTACATAGCATTCTATTGTGTAAATGTATCCCATATTTTTATCCACTCATCTACTGTTGGGTACTTGGGCTGTTTCCAGATCTTAGCTATTGTAAATACTGCAAGGAATGTAGGGGTGCATATATTCTTTCTGATTGGTGTTTTGGGATTCTTAGGATATGTTCCCAGAAGTGGGATTGCTGGGTCAAACAGCAGTTCCACTTTTAATTTTTTGAGGAAACTAATTCCCACCAGCAGTGTACGAGGGTTCCTTTTTCTCCACATCCTCTCCAGCACTTTGTTGTTGGTTGATTTATTGATGGTAGCCATTCTGACGGATGGGAGGTGAGACCTCATTGTGGTTTTATTTGCATCTCTGTGATGATTAGTAACCTTGAGCATTTTTTTATATGTCTATTAGCCATTTGTATGTCCTCTTTGAAGAAGCATCTATTCAGGTCCTTTGCCCATTATTTTAATTGGATTGTTGTCTTCCTTTTGTTGAGTTGTATGAGTCCTTTATATATTTGAAAATTAATTACTTATCAGATGTATCATTAGCAAATATGTTCTCCCATACAGTGGGTACCCTTTTCATTTTGATGATGGTTTCTTTTGCTGTGCAGAAGCATTTTAGTTTGATGTAGTCCCATTTGTTTATTTTTTTCTTTGTTTCCCTTGCTCTAGGATATGTATTGATGAAAATTCTGCTAGGTGAGATGTCTGAGATTTTACTGCCTATGTTTTCTTCTAGGATTTTTATGGTTTCATGACATACATTTAAGTCTTTTATTCATTTTGAGTTTATTCTTGTGTATGGTGTAAGTTGGTGGTCTAGTTTCATTTGTTTGCACGTACCTGTCCAGTTTTCCCAGCACCATTTATTGAATACAGTGTCTTTACTCCATTGTATGCTCTTGTGTCCTTTGTCAAAGTCAATCAATTTCCAGGGTCTCTGTTCTGCTCCATTTATCTATATGCCTTTTCTTGTGCCGCTATCAGGCTGTTTTGATTACAATGGCTTTGGAGTGTAGTTTGATTTCTGGTATTGTGATACCTCCAACTTTATTATTTTTTCTCAAGTTTGATGAGGCTAGTCAGGGTATTTTTGGTTTCATATACTTTTGGGGAATATTTGTTCTTGATCTGTGAAATATGCTGATGGAATTTTAATAGGGATTGCGTTGAATCTATACCCTCCCTTTATATGCTTTCACTTGTTTGTATCTTCTTCTAGTTCCTTTTTTCAATGGTATACAGTTTTCTGAGTATAAATCTTTCACCTCCTTGGTTAAGTTTATTCCTAGGTATCTTATTTTATTTGTTGTTGCAATAGTAAATGAGATTGTTTATTTTTTATTTTTTTTTAGTTTCTATTTCTAACAGTTCATTATTGGCGTATAAAAATGTCATCAAGCCCTGGTCGGTGTGGCTCAGTTGATTGGGTGTTGCCCCATGCAGCCAAAGGTTTGTGGTTCGATTCCTGGTCAGGGCACGTGCTCAGGTTGTGGGATCAATCCCCAGTAATGGGTGTACAGGAGGCAGCTGTTCTCACATTGATGTTTCTCTTTTTTTTCCCCTTTCCTCTCTTTCTAAAAATAGAGAGAAAAAATATATTTAAAAAAAATGTCATTGATTTCTGGATGTTAATTTTGTACCCTACAACTTTGTCAAATTAATTTATAAAATCTACTGAGATTTTTGTTTGTTTGTTTGTTTTTGTTAATCTTCACCCAAGCCATTTTTTCCCCATTGATTTTTAGAGAGAGTGGAAGGGAGCGAGGGAGAGAGAAAGAGAAACATTGATGTGAGAGAGATACATCGACATGACCTCATGACCTCAACCAGGACCAGGCATCAAACCTGCAACCCAGGTACATGCCCTTGACCAGAATTAAACCCACGGCCCTTCGGTCTATGGGCCAATGCTCTTACTGGTGAGCCAAACTGGCCAGGGCAATCTAATGATTTTTGGTGAGGTCTTTAGGGTTTCTATGTACAATATTATATCATATACAAATAATGAGTTTTACTTTTCCTTTCCAATTTAGATGCCTTTTATTTTTTCTTCTTATATGATCACTGTGGTTAGGACTTCCAGTACTATGTTGACGAAGAGTGGTGAAAGTGGAAATTTCTGTTTTATTTTCATTCTTAAGGGAAACACTTTTAGTTTTTGCCCATTGAGTATGATGTTGGCTGTATAAATATACAGCCTTTATTATGTTGAAGTATGATCACTCTGTTCCAACTTTGCTGAGAGTTTCTTTTTTATCAAAAATGGGTGCTGGATTTTGTTGAATGCTTTTTCTGCATCTATTGATATGATCATGTGATATTTATTTATTTTTATTTTTTTATCCTCACCCGAGGACATTTTTTTTATTTTTTGTTCAGATAGAGTAGGAGGGAGAGAGAGAGAGAGAAACATCAACGTGAAAGGGACACATCAAGTGGCTGCCACCTGCACGACCCAACCAGGGCTGGGGACAAACTGCAACCAAGGTACGTGTCCTTAGCAGGAACCAAATCCGGGTCTCTCTGGACCACAGGCTGACGCTCTAACCGCTGAGCCAAACCAATCAGGGCTGATCATGTGATTTTTATCTTTCATTTTGTTTGTGTGATGTATCATATTTATTGATTTGCAAATATTGTACTAGCCTTGCATCCCTGGAATAAATCCCACTTGGTCATAGTACATGATCTTTTTAATGTATTTCTGGATCCAATTAGCTAATATTTTGTTGAGGATTTTAGCATCTATGTTCATAAGAGATATAGACCTGTAATTTTATTTCTTTTTAGTGTCTTTATCTGGTTTTGGAATTAAGATAATGCTGGCCTCATAAAAAGAGCTTGGAAGTCTTCCTTCCTCTTGAATTTTTTGTAATAGATTGAGGAGGATAGATGTTAGTTCTTTGAATGTTTGGTGAAACTCACCTATGAAGATTCCTGTCCAGGACTGTTGTTTGCTGAAGTTTTTTGATTACTGCTTCAATTTCATTAGTTGTTGTTGGCCTGTGCACGTTTTCTGATTCTTCCTGATTGCGATTTGGAAGATTGTATGTTTCCAGAAGTTTGTCCATTTTGCCCATGTTGTCCAGTGTGTTGGCATATAGTTGTTCCTAGTAGTTTCTTACAATCCTTTGCATTTCTGTGGTGTCAGTTATTACTTCACCTTTTTAATTCCTTTTGTTAAAAAAAATTTATTAATTTATTTTTGTTATAGATGTCTCTCCTTTTCCCCCCATTGACACCCTCCTCCCGATCCACCCCCACCCCATCCCCAGCATTGTTGTCTATGTCCATTGGTTATGCATACATGCATATAAGTACTGTGGTTCATCTCCCCACCCCCACCCCCACATCCCCTCTTCTGAGGTTTGTCAGTCTGTACTCTACTTCTATGTCTCTGGGTCTATTTTGTTCATCGTTTGTTTTGTTCATTATATTCCACAAATAAATAAAATCATGTGATATTGGTCTTTCTCTGATTGGCTTGTTTCACTTAGCATAATACTCTCCAGGTCCCTCCATGTCATCTCAAAGAATAAGAGATCTTTCTTTCCTACAGCTGCATAGTATTCCATTGTGTTTATGTACCACAGCTTTTTTATTTATTCATCTATTGATGGACATTTGAGCTGTTTCCAGATCTTAGCGATTGTAAATAGGGCTTCTATGAACACAGGGGTACATATATTCTTTCTGATTAGTGTTTTAGGCTTCTTGGGGTATATGCCTAGAAATGGGATCACTGAGTCAAATGGCAGTTCAATTTTTAACTTTTTGAGGTAACACCATAGTGTTTTCCATAGTGGCTGTACCAGTTTGCATTCCCACCAGAAGTGTACCAGAGTCCCCTTTTCTCCACACCCTCACCAACACTTTCTGTTTGAAGATTTGTTGATGGCGGCCATTCTGACAAGTGTGAGGTGATACGTCATTGTTGTTTTAATTTGCATCTCTCTGTTGATTAGTGATGTTGAGCATTTCTTCATATGTCTCTTGGTCATTTGTGTGTCCTGTTTGGAGAAGTGTCTCTTTAGGTCCTCTGCCCATTTTTTAATTGGGTTCTTTGTCTTCTTTTTGTTGAGTTGTATGAGTACTCTATATATTTTGGAAAATAACCCCTTATCTGATGTATCATTGGCAATTATTCTCTCTCATATGGTGGGCTCCCTTTCCATTTTGATGTTTATTTTTTTTGCTGTACAGGAGCTTTTTAGTTTGATGTAGTCCCATGTGTTCATTTTTTCCTTTGTTTCTCTTGCCTTAGGTGTTGTTATCAGTGAAAATTCTGCTGCATGTGATGTCTGAAATTTTGTTGCTTACATGTTCTTCTAGAATTTTTATGGATTCACAAGTCATATTTAAGTCTTTTATCCATTTTGAGTTTATTCTTATGCATGGTGTAAGTTGGTGGTCTAGCTTCATTTTTTTGCATGTAGCTGTCCAATTTTTTCAACACCATTCATCGAAGAGGCTGTCTTGACTCCACTGTATGCTCTTGACACCTTTGTCAAATATTAATTGAGCATATTGTCTTGGGTCAATTTTTGGGTTCGACCTTTTTCATTTCTGATTTTATTTATTTGGGTTTTCTCTCTTTGTTTTGTGATGAGTCTGATGAAAGGTTCATCAATCTTGTTTATCTTTTCAAAGAACCAGCTTTTTTATCATTGATCTTTTGTCTTATTGTTTTTTTCATTTTTAGTTTCTATGTCATATATTTCTGTACTATCTTTATTATTTTCTTTCTTCTATTTACTCTGGGCTATGCTTGTTGTTCTCTTTCTAATTCTTTTAGTTGTAGGGGTAGATTGATTATTTTAGCTTTTTCTTGTTTCTTGAAGCAGGCCTATAATGCTATGAACTTCCCTCTCAGGACTAATTTCACTGTGTCTCATCGATCCTTGCTTTGCATTACTTTGAATATGTCATGCCCTTTTCTTCTGGCATGTAGTGTTTCTGTGAGAAATTGGCTGACAGCCTTATGGGAGCTATCTTGTAAATAACTGACTTTCTTGCTCTTGCTGCCCTTGAGATTCTCTCTTTGTCATTAACGTTTACCATTTTAATTATGATGTGTCTTGGTGTAGGTCTCTTTGGGTTCATCTTGATTGGAATTCTCTGTGGTTGCTAAACTTGTGTGATTTTTTCCTTCACCAGGTTTGGAAAGTTTTCTGTCATTATTTCTTCAAACAGGTTCTCTATCTCTTGCTCACTTTCTTCTCCCTCTAATACCCCTATGGTGCTATGTCATTCTTCATTTCTGCTTGGTGGTTTTTCATTTCCAGTTGGTTGATTTTTAATATTTCTATATCTTTACTCATGCTGTTTGGCTTCCTCATAATCATCACTCTGCACTTTACCTCTGATAACTTGCTTAACTGCATTTCATTTATCTCTTCTTCGGTAGAATTCTCTTGTTCTTTCATTTGGGATTTGTTTCCTTGTTTCACCATTGTGGTTATCTCAGAGGGTTTTGGAGCCTGCCACATTTACCCTGTGGGTGTTGGTGTTCCACTGGTTGTGGCTCCCTCTACTGTGTTTGAATGAGTGTGGGAGGATCCATGTTAAACAACACTGTCAAGTCTTAGTTTCCTGGGTAGATTTGCAATCCCAGGAAAGGTTCAGTTATCCTCTACCTTTTTGCCTGGAGACTATTAGTCTCAGTCACTTGATGAGCTTCAATTAGTAGCCCTGCCCCTGAATGAAAAATCCCTCAGGTATAAGAGGATTTTCAGTGGGTGGGGCACTTGCTTGCTATCAAACTCAATGTTATTGAGCCTCAATTTGCATTTCTCTGGCCTGGGCAGGTGGTGTTAAATTCCGGAGTGAGGGGCTGTTGCTTCTCCTCGGAGCTCTGGGAAAAGGCTCCTTGAGTAAGATGGCTACTGTCCTGTGAGGAAGTGGTTCAACACAAAACTCCCTGTGTCCTCCCAGCTCTCCAAGCTCCTGAGTCTCTCCACACAGTTCCTGTCCAGTCTACCTTCCCTCTGCTGGAGCCCAAGGTGAGTGGCTATAGCTAATTTAGTGCTCTTTCCTGGCCTTCTGCACTGTGGAGCTGGCTTGGCATTTTAACCCTGAGGAAACTGCTTACAGCTAATACAGCTTCTGCCCATGGGCTCCCCGCTCACCTTCTGCAGTTCCCATCAGGTTCAATTTAGTGTCCTCTTTCTGTCTCTGGTTATACAGGTCCTCTCTAGCTGCTTTTCTGTTGGTTTTTCCTGACAACTTGTCTTTATTTTACTTGTAATTCCAGTGGTCTTGGGAGATGGTCTGTGTAGCTTCCATTACTCTGCTGCCATTTTGGAATACAGGTTGTTTTCTTTTTACATAGTTTTGAGAATTATTTATATATTCTGTGTATGTCTTTTTCACATATATGTTATAAAATTATTTCTTAAGTATGTGACTTGCCTTTTCATTATTTTAAAGTATTTTTTCAAACTTCATGAGTTCTTAATTTTTGTAAAGTCCAATTTATCAATTTTACTTTATTTATGGATTATGCTTTTGAGGTTGTATCTAACCCAGGTCATAAAGATTTTATCCTGTGCCATCTTCTGGAAGATTTATTGTTTTAGGCTTTCCATTTAAGTTTATGATACATTTGAAGTTAATTTTTGTAAAGGATATGAGGTATGGATTGAAATTGGGAATTCTTCTTCTTTTGCATATGTATGTTCAATTGGTCCAGTATTTATAATAAGTTCCTGGGTGATGTTGATACTGTTAGTCTATGAGGCGATACTCTGGATTATACTGTAATAAAACATATGCAAATAATTAAGGATATGCAAGTGAAAAAAACAAAAAAGTCTTAATTCTAAAGAATAAAAGGAAATATAATCATATGTTACTTGGCACAGTTGCATTAGCCTATTTATGCTGCTATGACAAAATGCTATAGACTGGGTGGTGCAAGCAACAGATATTTATTTCTCACAGTTCTAGAGGCTGGGAAGTCCAAAATCAAAGTGCCAACAATTCTGTTTCTTGTGAGGACTGTCTTCCTGGCCTGCAGATACCTGCTTTCTCACTCTGTGCTCAAATGAGAGAGAGAGAGAGAGAGAGAGAGAGAGAGAGAGAGAGAGGAAACTCTGGTCTGTCTTTTCTCATAAGGACACTAATCCCATTATGAGAGTCCCACCTTCAGTGACCCCATTTAATTTCTACCCAAAAGCCTCATTTCCAAATATCATCACAGTGAGTGTTAGGGCTTCAAAGTGGGGGAGATTCCAAAATGGTGGCAGAGTGAACAGAAGCTACACAGACCGTCTCCCAGAACCAAACCAGAATTACAACTATAACACAGATAAATCGACGAGGAAAAGCAACAGAAAAGCAGCTTGTGAGGACCATATAACCAGGGACACTGACTCGATCCTGGTAGAATTGCGAAGGCGTGAGAGGGGGTTGGGAGCCCACAGACAGCAGAGGCCTTAGCTGGGAGCAGCGCCCTTGGGTTAAAGTCCCAAACGGCTCCAGAGCGCAGAGCTGGAACAGAGGCTTAAAAAGCCACAGCCACTTGCCTTGGGCTCTGGCAGAGGGAGGGCAGACTGGACTAAAACCGTGTAGGGACACTCGGGATTTGGAGGGTGCTCAGAGCATTTGCTGAGTTGCAACCAAACAGGACGGTGACCATCTTGCTCCTTCCCAGGGCTCTGGGGAGAGGCAGCAGCCCCTCCCTCTGAGATCCAGCCCCACCCTGTGGGCCATTGAAATGCTAATTGAGGCTCACTAACAACCAGCATCTGCCCCACGGGAAAATCCACTTATGCTGAGCACCTGAGGGAGTTTTTCAATCAACTGACAACCCAAAACTCTTCAAGTAACCTCAACTGCTAGCCTCCAGGCAAAAAGCTAGAGGATAGCAGTACCTTTCCTGGGCTAGCAACTTTAACCAGGAAAGTAAGACTTGACAGAGGTGTTTAACGTAGGTCCTCCCTCGCTCATCTAAACCCAGGAGAGGGAGCCACAAACAGAAGAACACCAATACCCACAGGGAAAACTCGACAGCTCCAAAGCCCACTGTGATAGCCAAAATGGTGAAACACAGAAACAAAAGACAAATGAAAGAACAAGAGACCTCCACCAAAGATGAGATCAATGTGGAGCAGTTAGACAAGTTAACAGAGCTAGAATTCAGAGCCATGATCTTGAGGAAGCTCAACAGCATGAGTAAGGATATAGAGATGCTGAAAATAAACCAATTGGAAATTAAAAACCACCAAGAAGAGATCAAAAATGACATATCAGAAATAATGAACACATTGGAAGATCTAAAAAGCAGAGTAGAGGAAGCTGAGGACCGAATCGGTGAATTAGAAGACAGGGTAGAAAAACTAAACCAATCAGAAAACCAAAAGGAAAAAACTATTAAAAAACAAGAAGACAGCTTAAGAGAACTCTGGAACAACTGGAAACGTAATAATATTCGCATCATAAGAGTGAAGAAGAAGAAGAAGAAGAAAATGAGCAAGGGTTAGAGAATATATTCAAAGAAATAGTGGCAGAAAACTTTCCTAATTTGGTGAAGAAAGACGGCATTCAAGTTCAAGAAGCACAGAGAGCCCCAAGTAAGAAGAACCCAAACAGGCCCATATCAAGACACATAGTAATTAAAATGCCAAAAATTAAAGACAAAGAGAGAATCCTAAAAGCAGCAAGAGAGAAGCAACAGGTTACCTACAAAGGAAACCCCATAAGGCTATAAGCTGATTTCTCACAAGAAACACTACAGGCCAGAAGGGAATGGTATGAAGTAATCAAGGTCAGGAAAAACAAGGATCTGAATCCAAGACTACTCTACCTAGCAAGGCTATCATTCAAAATAGAAGGTCAAAAAAAGAGCTTCCCAGACAAAAAAAGGCTAAGGGAATACATTAGCACCAAACCAGCATTGCGCGAAATGTTAAAAGGACTGTTGTAATTAGTAGAAGAAATAGGAAGAAAAATATAACCAAACTAAACAAAAATGGCAATAAATAAGTACATATCAATAATCACCTTACGCCCTGGCCAGTTTGCCTGAGTGGTTGGAGCATCAGCCTGTGGACCAAAGAGTCCTGGGTTCGGTTCCTGCTAGGGGCACGTACAAAAAATAATAATAATAATCATCTTAAATGTAAATAGATTGAATGCTCCGATAAAAAGACACAGAGTAGCTGATTGGATAAAAAAGCATGACTCATTTATATGTTGTTTACACGAGACTCACCTCACAACAAAAGATTCACACAGGTTGAAAGTGAAGGGATGGAAAAAAAATTTCCAAGCAAATGAAAAGCAAAAAAAAAAAAAAAAAAAAGCTGGGGTAGCAACACTCATATCTGATAAAATAGATTTCAAAATGAAGGCCTTAACTAGAGACAAAGAAGACCACTACACAATATTAAAAGGATCTATCCAACAGGAAGATATAACCTTGATAAACATATATGCACCCAATATAGGAGCACCAAAATATATTAAAAATCTTCTGTAGTACTTCCAAGGAGAAATAGACAGCAATACAATCATAGCAGGGGACTTCAACACCCCGTTGACAACACTGGATAGATCCTCTAGACAAAAAATTAGCAAGGAAACAGAGACTCTAAATGAAGCACTAGACCAAATGGATTTAATAGATATCTACAGAGAATTACACCCCCCAAACTACAGAATTCACATTCTTCTCAAGTGCACATGGGACATTCTCAAAGATAGACCACATGATAGAACACAAACTAAATCTCTACAAGTTCAAGAAGATTGAAGTCATATCAAGCATCTTCTCAGATCACAATGTCATGAAACTAGAAATCAATTGCAACAAGAACATGCAAAGACATTTGAAAACATGGAGGCTAGATAGCATGTTATTAAACAATGAATGGGTTACCGAGGAAATCAAGGAAGACATTAAAAACTTCCGGGAAACCAATGAAAATGAACACACAACAACACAAAATCTATGGGATGCAGTGAAAGCAGTTCTGAGAGGGAAGTTCATAGCACTACAGGCCTACGTCAAGAAACAAGAAGAATTTCTAATTGTCTAACCTCACAACTTAAAGAATTAAAAAGCAAACAAAAAGAAAACCCCAGAGCAAGTAGAAGGAAGGAAATAGTAAAGATAAGAGCAGAAATAAATGACATAGAGACCAAAAAAACAATTCAAAGGATCAATGAAACAAAGAGCTGGTTTTTCGCCCCGGCCGGTTTGGTTCAGCGGTTAGAGCGTCGGCCTGCGGTCCTGAGAGACCCGGGTTCGGTTCCCGCTAAGGGCATGTACCTCGGTTGCAGTTTGTCCCCGGCCCTGGTCGGTTGTGCGGGTGGCAGCCACTCGATGTGTTCCTTTCACGTCGATGTTTCTCTTTCTCTCTCTGTTCCTCTCTCCCCCTCCCACTCTACCTGAACAAAAAATGGAAAAATGTCCTCGGGTGAGGATAAAAAAAAAAAAAAAAAAAAAAAGAGCTGGTTTTTCGAAAAGATCAACAAGATTGATGAACCCTTAGCTAGATTCACCAAGAAACAAAGAGAGAGAACCCAAATACACAAAATCAGAAATTAAAGAGGAGAAGTAACAACAGATACCACAGAAATACAAAAGAGCGTTAACAGCTACTATGAACAACTATATGGCAACAAATTCGACAATCTAAGCGAAATAGACAAATTTCTAGAAACACACAGTCTCCCAAAACTGGACCGGGAAGAGATAGAAAACTTGAACAGACCAATAACAACTTGAAGAGGTAATAAAGACTCTCCCAGCAAACAAAAGCCTAGGCCCAGATGGCTTCACGGTGGAGTTTTACTGAACATTCAAAAAAGAACTAACACACACACACACACACACACACACACACACACACACACAAGAAGAAGAAGAACTAACACCCATTCTCCCATTCTCCTCAAACTATTTCAAAAAATTCAAGAAGAAGGAAGACTTCCAAACTCATTCTATGAGGCCAGCATAATTTTAATTCCAAAACCAGAAAAAGACACTACAAAGAAAGAAAACTACAGGCCAATATCCCTGATGAACATAGACGCCAAAATTCCGAACAAAATACTAGCACATCGGATCCAGCAATACACAAAAAAAATTATTCACCATGACCAAGTGGGATTCATTCCAGGGTTGCAAGGCTGGTACAATATTCGCAAATCAATAAATGTGATACACCACATAAACAAAATGAAGAATAAAAACCACATGATCACATCAATAGACACCGAAAAAGCATTCAACAAAATCCAGCATCTATTTCTGATGAAAACACTCAGCAATGTGGGAATAGAGGGATCATATCTTGACATAATAAAGGCCATATATGAAAGACCTACAGCCAACATCATACTCAATGGGCAGAAACTAAAAACATTTCCCTTAAGAACAGGAACAAGACAGGGATGTCCGCTTTCGCCACTCTTATTTAACATAGTACTAGAAGTCTTAGCCACAGCAATCAGACAGGAAGAAAAAATAAAAGGGATCCAAATTGGAAAGGAGGAAGTGAAACTGTCATTATTTGCAGATGACATGATATTATACATAGAAAACCCTAAAGACTCCATCAAAAATCTACTAGACTTAATAAATGCATTTGGCAAAGTAGCAGGATACAAAATTAACGTCAAGAAATTGACGGCATTTGTGTACACCAATGATGAACTCACAGAGAGAGAAACTGAAATAACAATCCCATTTACCATCATGGCAAAAAAATTAAGATACCTAGGAATAAACTTAACCAAAAAAGTAAAGGACCTATTTGCAGAAAACTATAGGACATTGAAAAAAGAAATAGAGAAAGATATAAAAAAGTGGAAGCACATACCTTGGATTGGAACAATTAACATCATTAAAATGTCCATACTACCCAAAGCAATCTATAGATTCAATGCAATCCCAATAAAAATACCAATGACATATTTCACAGAACTAGAACAAATACTTCAAAAGTTCAATTGGAACCAAAAAAGTCCCAGAATAGCCACAGCAATTTTGAAAAAGAAGGGCAAAGTAGGTGGGATCACAATACCAGATATCAGGTTATACTACAAAGCCACTGTAATCAAAACAGCCTGGTACTGGCACAAGAACAGGCATATAGACCAGTGGAACAGAACAGAGAACCCAGAAATGGACCCAAGGCAATATGCTCCATTAATATTTGACAGAGGTGGCAAGAGCATACAGTGGAGTCAAGACAGCCTCTTTAATAAATGGTGTTGGGAAAATTGAACAGCTACATGCAAAAAAAAATGAAACTAGACCATCAACCACACACAAAAATAAACTCAAAATGGATAAAAGACTTAAATATGACCCGTGAATCCATAAAAATTCTAGAAGAAAATGTAGGCATCAAAATTTCGGACATCATATGCAGCAGAATTTTCACTGATACATCACCTAAGACAACAGAAACAAAGGACAAAATGAACACATGGGACTACATCAAACTAAAAAGCTTCTTCACAGCAAAAGAAACAATCATCAAAATGGAAAGGCAACCCACTGCATGGGAGAACATCATTGCCAATGATACATCAGATAAATACTCCAAAGTATATAGAGTACTCATACAACTCAACAAAAGGAAGACAAATAACACAATTAAAAAATGGGCAGAGGAGCTGAAGAGACACCTCTCCAAACAGGACATGCAAATGGCCAAGAGACATATGAAGAAAATGCTCAACATCACTAATCATCAGAGAGATGCAAATTAAAACAACAATGAGGTATCACCTCACACTTGTCAGAATGGCCGCCATCAACAAATCATCAAACAACAAGTGTTGGTGAGGGTGTGGAGAAAAGGGGACTCTAGTACACTGCTGGTGGGAATGCAGACTGGTGCAGCCACTACAGAAAACAATATGGTGTTACCTCAAAAAACTAAAAATTGAACTTCCATTTGACCCAGTGATCCCACTTCTAGGAATATACCCCAAGAAGCTTGAAACACTAATCAGGAAGAATATATGTACCCCCATGTTCATAGCAGCACTATTTACAATAGCTAAGATCTGGAAACAGCCCAAGTGTTCATCAGTAGATGAATGGACAAAAAAGCAGAGGTACATATACACAATGGAGTACTATGCAGCTGTAAGAAAAAAAGATCTCTTATGCTTTGAGACGACATGGAGGGACCTGGAAAATATTATCCTAAGTGAAACAAGCCAAGCAGAAAAAGACACATACCATATGATGTCACTTATATATGTAATATAATTAACATAACAGTCTGAGGAATATAGTAGACCCAGAAACATGGAAGTAGAGTACAGACTGATAACCCTTAGAAAGGGGGTAGTAGGGGTTGGAAGAGATAAACCACAGAACTTATATGCATAACTAATGGACATGGACATCAAAGCTGGGGACGGGGCGGGGGGTTTGGGGAGGAGGGTTCCAAGGGGGTAAAAAAGGAGAAACATCTGTAACAAAAATAAAATTAAAAATAAACAAATAAATAAACAAACAAAAAAATAAAGTGTGTTTTCCAGGGGGCACAATTCGGTTCATAACAACAGTCATAATTATGTAAACACTTGACTACTGATTTTCCTAAAAGGGGTAATAAAATAAGAGTGGGAAAATGGGAATTGTGGAAAAGAAACTAAATCTCTATCTATCAAAAGAATCTTAATATATGTCAAAAACTGATAACTCAAGAGATAACAACATTATGGCTAATCTCTAGTGATACATAGGTAGCTACAGGGCTGGTGGCCTCTCCTTACTGTTGGCTCTAAAGCGTGAGTGGATCTAGGATGTGGCAAAAGCCAACTGCTTTTCATTATCAGCATTTTAGTATTATTTTATTTTATTTAACAATGTGTATGTTATGGTGTTTAAAATAAAAAATAATTAAATCTGATAATATAGTTATTCTATACAAAGTTTGATGTTTTGAGTAAAGTTGGACCTGTTTTGGTTCAATGTTACAGTGAAAGGCAGAACTGAATGAGACTTATCAGGATAGTTAAACCAACTAAATATGAAAAACAGTCCTTTCATTAATTAACCAATGAATATAACCTGTTGGAATTATAAGCAACACATAGGCCTAAGAATAAGATTGCTCGATTTAGCAAATAAAATAAATCTTATTCCATGTAGTTATTGATATATACTTATACTAGGTATTATTTGTTGTCCACCTAAAATTCAAGTTGAACTTGGCATTGTATGTTTTATCTAACAACCCTGTCCAAGAAAAAAAGATTTGTGAGAATTCATGGCATAGACCCCAGTGGGGATGGGAGTTGGGAGATTTTTTAATTTACTCATCTTGGTGGCCCAAGACTGAGCTCAAGGTATTTCTGTGGTGAGAACCTGGTGTTGTATACATTTTTTCTTTGTCCAATCCAGTCCTCTGAGTCTGCCATAAACAGATATAACAAATGCACTTGTAATAAGAAATGACCAAGTTGTAATTATTGAAAATGAATCTTGGCCCCCAGATAGACAACGATTTATACGGGCTAAGAAATAGAGTGGTCAGAGTGGAGCCGATGTGCCTTTCTGTCACCTTTACGTTGTGTTGTGGGCATTCTGAGCAGAGGAGAAACTTAGGTCTGTGGTTTTATATTTATTGTCCAGTTGTGACCTTTACACCAGTTTCTTGTCTTCTGTAAATGTAAAAGAAGTTAAAAATTATTACTATGGAAAACTAGAGGGATTAGTTTAACATATCTCCACGTATCTATCACTCCAACAATGATCATTTCACAGCTGGTCTTTCTTCATCTCAATTATTACTCTTTATCCCTCCCCAGATATTGTGAAGCAAATTCCAGACATCATCTAATTTCATCTCTAAATATTTCAGTATGTATTTCTGACATATAAGGACTCTCCCTTTAAACATAACCGCAATACCCTCATCACACACCCTCCAAAATCAACAATGATTCCAAAAAGGGCATTTCAAATAAAATTTACTAGATGAAAAAGAAATGCTCTCCTAGGATTTTAGTCAACACAAACCTTTCTGGTATTAATTAAACAACATGGACAAATGTAAATACCTCTCTGGTACCACTTCAGAGGAGGTAAATTCAAACACTCCACTTGGGTATTAAAATAGTTTGCCATTTTTTAAAAAAAAATTACAATTGTTCATCATTCATTGATACAACAGATATTTATTGAATACCAGTCTTGCTAAGCACAAGATTTACAGATCAACAAGATCTGAACTTTGCCCTTGAGACATTGTGAAACATGCAGGTTTACATGTAACTTCCTGCGACTCGGAGCCGAAGGTATTAGGCACAATTGAGGGTATAAGGTAGAACCTGCAGCGGAAAAGGCTGTGAGCCTAATCTGAAGTAGCAGAGGAGGGCTTTTCATGGGCGGAATCAGCATTAACAAAGGCATAAAAATGATAAAATCTAAATTACTCATTCTTCAAGGGCAGAAACTAGGCCTTCCATATCTTTGTAAATCTTACCCTGGTCTGTGACAACTAGCACAGTGCCGGACACACAGTGGCTACTCAATGAACACTTATTGAAGAAATGAATGTAGAATTCACTTTCACTCAAGTAATATTAACTCTCAGCCAGTCCTAAAACTCCTAGTTTATATTGTGTTGTTTTCACATCAAGACGTTGTCTTGGAGCCCATGCAGCCACTGTCAGGAAGAGGTGAGCGGTGAGATATTTCACAAATGCTGAACATTTTCAGAAAGACACTGCTTCCCTTATGCTCTAGTTCCTTTCATGTGCCTAGGCAGTTAGTTGGTGATTGTTTGCTGTTCTCCTTTATCAGTTTAATAGATGATCGCACCATCTGTGGTCCCCCAGATATCATGACCTGCTGAGCATTTTCTCTAAAAATAAAAGCCAGAGTGGAGGAGTTTTGTTAACCACGTGATTGAACTATATTGCCACTGAAAGTCTATTGTGTGTTGTGTGGTGTGTGTGTGTGTAGGGTTTGGACAGGGCTCTAAATTAAAACTTCAGTGGTTCTCTGTAATCATTACATGGACTATACGGCCGTGAGTAGAGTTTAATTCTATCTGTTCTAAAGGAGAGAAGGTCTGCATACTTACCAGCTGGCCAGCAGTGTAGTAAATTTATATGGAGTTATTTCCATATCATTTTGTTTATTTATATAGGCCCGATTAGAGCTTTTAAAGGCTTAACTTAGTGTGGCTGTTGCAGACAACTAGTTTACACCAAGTCCTTCTTGGCAAGACTTGAAAGCAAACGGTAAATGGTGTAAACAATCGTATGTGATTATACACTGCCAAATCTGTGCATCTGGGAAGGCAAACAAAACTTATTAAACAGACAACAAATAGCTGAGGTAAATATCAAATATGTTAACTCTACAAACTACAGGGCTGGATCTCGTCAAAGTCCTATTAACTCAGCACAGCTGGATTAAAATGAAAAGAGCCCTTTAGACTTAAAAGCAAGAGATCCCCAAGTTAGAAAGTCTGGATTCTGTTCCTGTCTCCATCACTAATTCGCTAAGTGACATTGATTATTACTTTGATTTTTGTTTGAGTTTTCCCATCAATGGCAAGGGAATTTTAGGGCTGCTCCTGAAAGCATATGAGAATGGTTGCCATATGCCTTCCCTGGAAAGGAACAAAAGGAAACTGCTGTCTGGTCACTTCCCAATTTACCCTGCAACCTCCAAGACCTGGATGTCGCTGGAATTTGAGTTGACTTGGGCAAAAATTGGTGAAGGGTATGATACTTGCAAGTTAGGTCACCACTGTGGCCATGGCAGGCTTTGGGGACTAGCCAACAATATGGGGTCATAGTTACTGATGACCAGTTCTGCTTCTGAGTGCACATGGGAGAGGGAAGTACAAAGACAGAGAGCCTGGCAGCCCCAAGGTAAGCAGTCATCCAGGACACTTGTCCTACCACTTACAACCAGAGTTCACGGCCCCACATGTTCACGGCCATTGGTTAATATTCTTTAAAAGAAAGAATTCGCGCCCTGGCCGGTTTGGCTCAGCGGTTAGAGCATCGGCCTGCGGTCTGGAGAGACCCGGGTTCGGTTCCCGCTAAGGGCGCGTACCTCGGTTGCAGTTTGTCCCCTGCCCTGGTTGGGTCGTGCAGGTGGCAGCCACTCGATGTGCCTCTTTCACGTCGATGTTTCTCTCTCTCTTCCTCTCTCTCCCTCCCACTCGATCTGTGCAAAAAAATGGAAAAATGTTCGCGCCCTGGCCAGTTTGGTTCAGCGGTTAGAGCGTCGGCCTGCGGTCCGGAGAGACCCAGGTTTGGTTCCCGCTAAGGGCACGTACTTCGGTTGCAGTTTGTCCCCGGCCCTGGCTGGTCGTGCGGGTGGCAGCCACTCGATGTGTCCCTTCACGTCGATGTTTCTGTCTGTCTCTCCCTTCCTCTCTCTCCCTCCCACTCTATCTGTACAAAAAATGGAAAAATATCCTCGGGTGAGGATAAAAAAAAAAAAAAAAAAGAAAGAAAGAATTCGCCTTAAAAGAAAAGCACTGTTGCCCTGGCCTGTGTTGCTCAGTGGTTAGAGTGTTGGCCATACACCAAAGAGTTGCAGGTTTGATTTCCAGTCAAAGACATGTACCTGGGTTGCAGGTTCAATCCCTGGCCCCAGTTAGGGCACATGTGGGAGGCAGTCAATCTCAATCTCTCTCTCTCTCTCTTTCTCTCTCTCTCTCTCCTCTAAAAATCAATGAAAAAAAATATGCTCAGATAAGGATTAACAAAATAAATAAATAAAAGCATTGTCAGTGACTTTTTGGACCCCATTTTACCTATCCCTGTTTCTTCCCTGCCTAATGCCCTGAAATGTCTCCTACCTCACACCCTAGAGTTCCCACTATTCTCTAGATCAGAAGTGTTCAACTTGGCTGCATATGAGAATCATCTGAGGAAAATTTTAAAATCCTGACATCCAGGCTTCCCACTCCTAGAATCTCTGAGGATGGGACCGAATCCTCAGCATTTTTTAAGTCCCCTGGGTGTGTAAAGTGCACTCACAGTGAGAAGCACTGAGCTAACGGTCTGAAGGGATGATCATATTTTAAAACAGTGGAGCTCTTTAGTCTTGGAGATTCACTTCAGTCACCTGTGGTGATTTAAAACGTCCCATTTGCCTGGGCCCCACCATCCCAAACGCAACACTCCCCTCCTCTACTGTTTCCATCTTAATTCACACCATAAGCATCTCTCTCCTCTACTTCTGCTACAGTAGCTCCGTTTCCACGGCACCTAGAAGGAGCCTTTGATCATGTATCATCCCACTGGCAATCCTTCATACTTGTAACAAAATCCAATGTTCTGACCATAGCCAACTGGCTGAGTGACTAACCCCGCCCCTTTCTCCCTAGCCTCATGACCTCTCTCTCCACACTTGACTCAGTAGTCTCCAGCCTCTGACATCCCAGCAGGTGCTCATCTCCGAGCCTTTGCATGTGCTGTTTCCGCTGCCTAGCATCTTTCCACCCAGATATGCATACACTTCCTTTGTTCAGAATTTTATTCCTCACTGGATACCTTCTCTTGACTATATCTATCTCAAATAACACTGCCCTTCATTTTGTCCCTTATGCTACCGTATTCTCTTACAAAGCTCTTAGCAGAAACCATTGTACTTGCTAGTTAATCTGTTTAGTTCCCGTTTGCCCCCTAGAAAATAAGCCGTATGAGGGCTAGGACTTTGGTTTAGCTGTAATCCAATATTTGGAATAGTGCCTGGAACATAGTAGGCATTCGACACATAGTGGATGAATGAATAAATAAATGAATGAGTAAATGTTCTCTACGTTCATTTTACTCTCATACTCAAATATATTATAGTTACAAGGCTATCCCAGAAAGAGGCTATTTAGACCAACCGGTTTTCTCAAATAAAGCAACTCTTGGATGCATTTTACTCTAATTTATTTGACCTCCTTTAATTTGAAACCTGAGTTTCCCTAGATCTCACCAGCCAGTAATATATCGGGTCATATAAAACATCAATAAAAATTTATTTTTATTAGAAAGGTTAATTGCTTCAAATAGGGGCTATCAGATTTAGCAAATAAAAATATAAGCTGTCTAGTTAAATTTGAATTTCAGATAAACAATGAATAATTTTTTAGTATCAGTATCATCTAGGCAATTGGTCCATACATTAAAAAATTATTTGTTGCTCATCTGAAATTTAAATTTGATTGGGTGCCCTGTATTTTATATGCCAACCTTAATCCCAAAAGTTATGAAATTTGTTTTAATACAGGAGTAAGTATGGAGTCAGATAAGCTGGGTTTGAATCTTAGCTCAGCCACTTACTGGTTATGTGAACTTATTTACATTTGTCACGTGTTAGTTTTCCCATCTCCAAAGGAGGGTAATAGTATCTACTTTGTATGGCTACTGTGAAGATGATGTGTAAACTCTATCTAAATCACTTGGTAGAGCATCTGTCGTCATTGGTACGGTTTTGTCAGGGCTGAGGGGTTCCCTGGAAGATGGACTTTCAGTGCTGAAACCGGGAAAGTTCCAGGCAAACTGTAACCGTTGGTCATCTTAGTAGTTACTTTAAAAAAAAGTAGCTACTGCTATGCTACTGCACTGATTTTAAGCTTTAAGAAATAGTAGATGAGGATTGTTTTCTACCAATGTCAAGAAACGTGTGTTTGCTATAGAAAATTTTCCAGCTTATTTTTCAAAAAGCAAATGTATTCCTATTAACCCTAGTCACATTTAGATCTCCATTACTGGAAAGAGGTGTGGTGCAGTTCTATATCTTTAGAAAATCATTCATGTGGCACCATTAAATGTTGATTACACCTTCAGACCATTCACAACCAAAGTGGGGCATTTGACAGGTTGTAGTTCTGTGCATTTGTAGTTCAGGCCTTTGTCCTCTGCATCAGAAAGAGCTGTTCCACAGACAAAATGTACTAATTCATGCAAATGCAATTACTGAAGCTGTGAGGTTCAAAGAGTTTGTATCTTAAACATCTTAGGCAGGGAAAAGAGTATCGAAAGCCCTCTGTGATGATTTTGTCTCTCGGTCATATATAGGTGCCTCTGTGAGCTGGTTCTTGGTAATGTGGTGGAACTGGACAGGGAGACATCCCTCTGGCTGTGACCAAGAGTAGCAGAGGGGTTTCACAGCGTCTGTGTACTGGGTTTCCACTTCCAGAGACAGTCTCGCTAGACACAGCGCAGAAGCCTTGGTAGCATCTTAGTGATAAGATGGTGAGGGCATAACCAACAGAAGGCGGGAACAGGACTCAGGGAGAAAGGAGAGAGCCCCAACTAGGCACCAATCCTCATCTTATAAACGGGGAAGTTGCTGGAAAAATAACTAGAGATTCAAGCATATTGTTTGCTATATTATAATCTGCTTAAGTGTAGTACATTATTTACAGTTACAAAGGTCACCTGTGGAGGATCTCGTCATTATCATCTACCTCTTTAGAGGTAGGGGGAAGAGATTGGATAGTCCAGAATAAACTAAAACATCATCTTTTGTACCAGAGCTCCTAAATAGTCTAGAGGGACATCAAGAAATTGAGAAATAAGCATAAATATAGAGATGAGATGGAAGCCGGAAGAGCTGAACCCAGAAGTGTTATTTTATTTGTTACTGGCTAGAGCTGAGCTGGCAGGGCTGAGGTGAAGACTACTGATTTCATCCAGAGCCTCTGCTTGCGTCTCTCTCACGGGGCACAGGCTACTTTGATTTTAAAAATCAGTAAAAAGAGGATGCTGTTGTAGTAGAAAGTTGTGGTCATATGATTCATTTTTAGGCAAAAGCGAGCCATATTCTCGGAATTGTGTGTTTGATGAGTTTCCAGAAAATGGAATTAAAGTTATTTACACTTATTTTATGCTTCAAGTTGCCTTAAGAACTACTTGGCAAAATTCAAACTACCAAGCAAAAAAATATTTTGGAAGAGAGAATGAGGGGAGGAGACAGAAGAAAAGAATTCCAAGGTCGCTTTCTTGATGCCCTCAGTATCGAAAATAACACCTACCGGCTTTAGATGCTAAGAACCTTGGTACTGCCCTAAACACTAGTGATATGTTTATGGAGAAAAACATCCTATCGCTTCTCATCCCCAGCGCAGTCCTCCTGGCTCCCTCTGTTCCAGTTTGCTGCCTCCACAGCGCCAGCACGAAGCAAGTTAGAATTTTTCATTTGTCTTCCCTTTCCATCTGTATTACGTTTTTTCACACATGCGATATTATTATATACGGGTCATTTATCGCTGCTGTAGTTAACAAGAGAGCTGACTTCTTTTTTTAAAGCAGCGTATTTGGTCTTAGAAGTAAATCAACATTTCTCCTCTTGAGTAAGTTCGCTGCCAGAGAGGATAAGAGCAAATCCCCTAGGCCAGCTGTTGATTGAGCACAAATAAACGTGGCCTGGGAGTGGAAGACTTCTGCTTTCCCCTTTATTTTTCTTTCAGATTTGAGCTTGCATTTTCCTTCCCCATAAAGAGCTGTTGTGGGCCAGCCTGCTCATGTGAATTAACAGCCTTCCAATGACAAAGGAGCCCTTCTTAGGGTTAGAGAACCTTGTCAAGCTCAGATGCACTTTATAGGGGACTTGTCTCCAATCACTGTCAGATCCTCTCCTTTTGATTCCCCTGCCTTTCCTTAGCCAACCCTTCCCATTCAAGTCTTTCCTCCCCACCCTGCCTGGTTCACACCACCCCAGGACTGCATTCATTTGCAAAGGTGCTGGCCCAGGGGCCAAGAAGTGAGGGCGGGGGAGTGTGTGCCTCCCATGTAGGAAGCCAGGTGGTAAACATCTGTTTCTCTCCTCTCATCCCTGGAAACTTTGAGCAATGCAGACACTAACTAAGCCCTCACAATTGTTGCTGTGGCATTGAACTGTGGTGGCAAATGACAGTTGTGACTTCATTGAAGAAAGCCAAACAGCTGGCAAGGCCTGGTGGGTGTGCTCCTAATTTGTGCACAGATAGCTTTGTAGTTAGTTCACAATGGGTTCCGGCCAGCAGTGACTGGAGCCAGACAAAAAAAAAACACAAAAAACCCTTCTATTGAAAATGTGGCTTCCTTCTCCCCATTGAAGTCAATGTCAAAATTTGCTTTTGTGAGAGCCAAAGGGTTGAGCCCAACAGTTCGAAAAAAAGAGTACACACACACACACACACACACACACACACAAAGGCAGTCTTCAAGGCCCACCACACTTTCTCATGAATTCTGAATGCCTGTTGCCTTCTCCTGGCTTGTCAGTGTGCAGAATCAACTTGGAACCTAAGGATATGATTTTCAAAAAATGCAAGCATCTCTAGAAAGATAATTCCTTTATTTCCAAATAAAAATGGAGGACTTCTTTCTATTTGAGAACTCGTCCTTGGGTCTATTTGGGACAAGATGATATCTTTCTAAGACTTTCTGAAACAAAGGAACAAGGTGGGTACACAGAACCAGGAAGAGGTGGAGGAGATAACTCACCTCTGTAATATCAGCGCTTGTAAAGTGATTACACACGTGCAGTGCATATTCCTTCAGGAAGTCTTTTCTTCCTCACTCTGAGAGTGGTTTGGGAGGGACTGAACACACCTCCTGCTCCAGGGTGCACTCCCGTTGGCTTAACCGGAACAGTTTTTCCCATTTACCTACTCACTTCCTCCACTGGTTCCCAGACAATTCAGTAATCCAATTGATCCCTTGAAACACAAGGAGGGACCCTAACCAGGTAACTCAGTTGGTTAGAGCTTCATCTTCATATGCCAAGGTTGTGGGTTTGATCCCCCATCATGGCACATAAAAGAATCAATCAGCCCTGGCCGGTTTGACTCAGTGGTTGAGCGTCGGCCTGCGGTCCACAGAGACGCGGGTTCGGTTCCCGCTAAGGGCACGTACCTCAGTTGTAGTTTGACCCCGGCCCTGGTTGGTCGTGGGGGTGGCAGCCATTCGATGTGTCTCTTTCACACCGATGGTTCTCTCTCTCTCTCTCTCTCTCCCTCCCACTCTATCTGAACAAAAAATGGAAAAGTGTCTTTGGGTGAGGAAATAAATAAGAATCAATCAGTGCATGCTTGAATAAGTGAAACAACAAACCCTCGCCCTTTTCTCCATAAAATCAATTAAAGAAAGAAAGAAACACAAGGAGACATTTGAGACCTCGGAGAAAGACAAACATCCTCTTTCTTCCACAGGTGCTGCCTGAAAAGATGCTCACAGTTCCTCTGGAAAGTTGGGAGGAGATCTGAGGGCTGGAGTTGCTGCAGCCATGTTGCTACCACAAGTGGAGAGCCTGGAGCTGCCTAGGAGGAGGATGGGATGGGAAGGAAGGACAATGTGGTGTCTGAGCATACAGTGGAGACAGAGAGGAGCCAAGTCCCTTGGTCCATGTTGCAAATGCTAGGACATTTCCATTATAAGCCAAGGAACCCACTTTATTGATTAAGCCAAATCAAATTGGTTTGTCTGTTGCTTATGACAGAATAGTCCCAAATAATACGTTCCTTGTTAAGAACCTTCTATATCTCTCCATTGTCTATACAAATGAGCTTAATTTCTTAGCATATGAAATAGTCCACACGTGGAATATAGCCAGCCTTTTTATTCTGGTCACACTTGTCTTATAAGAGTTCCTACTTGCTCTATTTCTCTTCTATTCCCTTTAAAGGTCACTGCCCTTAAATTTTACATCTTCCTTGATCTTCCCAAACTATATTTGTCTATCTTGATCTTTGTTTCCCCTGCCGTTCTCACAATTATTATTGGAACTGTTGTATTTTCTTTGCCTTTTTCACAGGCAGTGTATGTCATTAATCATTTTAATGCATGTTTAGCTCGTTGTGAGAGCAGGTTTACAGCTCTCTGGTTGATGGCTGTCTCTGAGCACCTAGAACCACGCCTTACACTTAGTAATATGTGCTGGGTAGCTTGAAATAGTCATACTTTTTGATCACCATCAGCACAAATGGTTATGTCTGGGTAAGGTTAAGAACCCAAATACTACTAGACACATGAAAACAATAAAACCAGAGGAGTCTGGCTAAATAATTTTCAGTTGAGAATGACATGGAATTGCTCCATTTTAAAAAGCCATTTATATGAAACAAACTGGACTATAACCTAACTTTTAACTCTTCAAATCACAGGGCTCATGGAAACCAATGAGGTAAACTGATTTGACTAATGCTTCTCTATTACGAAAGCCGTTGGAGCTGCTCAAGTATAAGCAGGTATTGAGTGGCCTTATAATATAGCTCTATTACTCATGTGCTGCCTGTGGTCTGCCAGGAAGGTGTGTAACCTGGCAGTCCCAATTCCCAGTTCTATGCAAAGCCTCTGAGCAGTGACTGGCCATTGAGAGGCCCCAGACCAAAAGCCCACAGAGTGGCCGTGTGACGCTGCTCTGTCATCTCTTGCACCGCTACCCACCTCTGTCCCCTCCGGCTTCATGGAGTCTGCTTACAAAGAGAAATAAATGCCC
The DNA here is from genome assembly GCF_014108415.1 of Molossus molossus. Lineage (NCBI taxonomy): Eukaryota > Metazoa > Chordata > Mammalia > Chiroptera > Molossidae > Molossus > Molossus molossus. Next base: position 85,768,306 of record NW_023425349.1, read on the forward strand.
ATATTCTGTTTGGCCTCCACATAGGTTTTATTGTAACTCTTTAAAGGTTTATGACATTCTGGGGCATATTTCCCTGGCATTCCAGCATGACCCATAGTATAGTGGAAACAGACTGCCTTTAGCATTTCATTGCCCGAACATTTAATGACATCATTCTGTGAGATGAAGGGAAAGCTATAAGAAAAATCCGATTTGGCCTGCTCTAGCCACGGTTGCCTTAATTAGCCTACATTTCTAATGTAATGAAAAAAATAACCCTGAAGATGGCTGGCCAGGAAAATTATGAGCTTTCAGGTACACTTGGTTACTGTAATTTTTTCTGCTGGCAGAAAATGTTGTTAAACTATAGATTTGCTCTCTACCCTGAGAATACAGACGAGAAGAAGAAAGAAATGTACATACATAAATTTTTAAAAAGGCATTAAGGTATGCTATCTGGTATCATTACCATCTTGGCATCTTGTTCTTCCCAGAAAGCATAAGCACTTCCTCTCTGTGTTGGTTCTACTCTCTGTTTGCTGTGAGCCATATAATTTTGTGAAACATAAATATATAATGTTGAGCTGGGGTGGGTCCACCCTACACTATAATGCTGCATTGTCTTCATCGACATTCCTTAGGAGTAATCTTTAAGCGAAGATGATTTGGAACATCAGCTAGACTCAGGCACATTTTCTAAGTGTGGGCGTTAGACTTCTGAGTAAATAGATGCTTCAGAAGCGGCCAAGTCTCCATTTGGTGCATCTGAGTAGCAGTTTGATATTTGCACTGAGAAATACTAAATTCCTAGAACACGAAGAGATGATTCAAGAATTTTCTTACAAGTCAGTTAAACTTTAAATCAATTATTTGCATATTCACGAGGAGATATATGTCTTCAGTGCACTCCAAGCATAAAGAAAAAGAGCATCCACCATCCAACTCTACCTTTTATATGGACATACCTTGTGATACACACAAATTGATTGATTTTTTTTTTTTTTTAATGCAGATTAGACAGAAGCTCCTCAGGGCAACTAACTGCCCAGACCTTTAATGTCTGTGGAGTTAAAAGAGTCACAGCCCTGCTAGGGTCTCTGATATGTTGTGATCTGTGGATTTGAATCATATACTGTGAGCCATTTGCTGGCTGGTGGGCCTAGCCAGTTGTCTACATCCACTCTCGAAGCAAGTGTACTGCTGTCTTCTTCAGGTGGGATGCGCGGTGAGTCTGATAACTTTTTAAAAGTGTTTGTCTATAAAAATGACAACTTCTCTTCTCTTGCACCCCTCTGCCTTCATGAAGAAAAGAAGAAAATGAAGAAAAATGAAGCAAAATGGGAAAGATTTAACAATGAGCTGGCATTTATGACCGTTCTCTCTTGAATATCCATGTTACTGTGGTTGTGGGGCGTAGGTAAACCACCTCACCGATCCGGGCCTTATTCCTTCCATCCTTCTCTCATTTCTTTATCTCTTCATCCCCTCATTCATTCAACAAGTTTTTATAGACTATCTTCTATGTGTCAGGCAATGGTCTACTAAACAAAAGTCTGCCTTCAGGAAGCTTATATTCTGATGGGGGCAGGACAGAAAAAGACAGATGATAAGCCATAATACCTGATTGTTTATTATGATTCTACCAAAAAGACTTTATATTTAATTATTTTAAAATTTAACTCTGCATTTTATTTTTATTTATTTATTTTATCCTCACCCGAGGACATTTTTGCATTTATCATCAGATAGAGTGGAAGGGAGGAAAAGTGAGAGAGAAACATCGATGTGAGAGAGACACATTGAGTGGCTGCCACCCACACTACCCCAACCGGGTCCGGGGACAAACCACAACTGAGGTACGTGCCCTTAGCGGGAACCAAACCCAGGTCTTTTTGGTTCACAGGCTGACTCTCTAACCGCTGAGCCAAACTGGCTAGGGTCAGACTCTGCATTTTAATTAAGCTTTATAAAATATTCTGAAGGGCTTATTCTAGTGCATTTCTTAGGGCAGCTCAGGATAAAGGGGAGGTTGGGGGAGGGGAGAGGACAAGAGGCAGGGCTTCCTCCACTTACTAACTACAGTGAGTGCAGAATTCATGTAGCCTCTTGAACACCTCAGCGTGGCCATAGTCCTTTCTCTATTCACCTCCTGGGTTCATCTCAGAGCCAAACCAGTTGAACTCTGGGACAGAGCACAATGAAATACAAAGGCTAATACTGGGGATGCTGATTAAGGTGAAGTGACGTCAGTGACAAAAAGAAAGGGGGTGGGGCTTACTGTAAGGTCATTTCTCCTGGGGTTTTTTTTTTTTTTTTCAGATTCTAAGGGGGCCCAGATTAAACTTGACAAGGCACCATGGGCAGTTATAGAACATGTGTTAAACACTTGCCTAACCAGAAACCTAAATCCATAGATTGTTGACACTGTTCCCTGTGGGCTCATTCATTTCCTTATGGGGTACATCACCTCCAGTTGTTGGCACTACCAGACCAATGAGTTGACCAATTAAGAAATTACCTGTACCACCCTGGCCGGTTTGGCTCAGCGGTTAGACCATCCGCCTGCGGTCTGGAGAGACCCGGGTTCGGTTCCCGCTAAGGGCATGTACCTCGGTTGCAGTTTGTCCCCGGCCCTGGTTGGGTTGTGCAGGTAGCAACCACTCGATGTGTCCCTTTCACGTCGATGTTTCCCTCTCTCTCTCTCTTCCTCTCTCTCCCTCCCACTCTATCTGTGCAAAAAATGGAAAAATGTCCTCGGGTGAGGATTAAAAAAAAAAAAAAAAAGAAATTACCCGTACCTCCACAGAAATTCTTACTCAGTTTGGGCTCTAACGTTGCCTTTGCCTTGTGTCCTTTAGCACCAATATTAATATTTAAAGATATGTAAATGATTTCCCTTAGTGGAGACTGAATAGACTATTGGTGAAATAAAACTGTGGATAGATTATATCTTTTTCTATTCTCAATCTGTTTTGGACTGAAGACAAGAAAAGACCATATTAGCAAAGGAAAAACTGGCCTAAATGTGAGAACAGTTGGCTTTAAATATACATCTATATTGTTAAGTATTCACAGAATGGCAAGGAGCCAGGGAAGCACTCAGCGGAGTTTTCCGTTCCACGCCCTGTCTTGCTTGCAGTGTGTCTTTTTGTCTTAAAGTGCCATGCTCCCAAACTGAGAGAGGTAGTCTGTCTCTCTTATTTCTATGTAAATAAAACAGTTAAATATGAAACAAGCAGAATTTTGATTTGAGGAACAGATAAGTAGGTTAATAAATGTTAAGCTAATGGAACTGTTTTCCCTCAAAGACCTTGTCCTTGTTAGGGTTGACAGCCTGGTCCTATTCCCAGCACAGCTGAAAGCTAATTGACTTTGTCATTCCCCAAGCATGGGAGTCAGGCTGGTGAAAAGACGAGGCTCAGAGCTCATGCTAGGCATGGAAGGATTCTGTGTTGCTCCTGCTATAAGCGTACGATTTAAAAAATTCTTTTTGACCTAAAAGAGATGTATGTTATGACACAGCAATGAAAAGGGATGAGCTACTGATATAAGCCACAAAACGGCTGAACCTCAAAAGAAGACACAGAAGAGCATGTATTGTACAACTCTATTTACATGAAGCTCAAGAACAGACAAGACTAATCTATGGAGAGTTCAGAACAGTGGTTGCCTGTGGCACGGGGGTACTGATTGGAAAAGGGACGTGAGGGAACTTTCTGGAGTGATGGAACCACTTTATATCTTGATCTAGGTGGTAGAGAGGTATACACACATATGTGAAAAGTCATTGAGCTATACTGTAAGATTTGTGCATTTTACTGCCTGTAAGTTTTATCTCCTTCATTTTTTTAAAGAACACACATTTGTAGCAATAACAGTGATTAGTGTATTTACAACATTTGCCAGTCTCCAGACAGTCGTTTGCATTGTCTCTTGATTCTTGCAAGCATCTTTGAGATTAGATGAGGAAGTTGAGTCCTTGGAAGTTAAAGTTTACAAGGGCGTCCCTCCGCTCTCCATTTCCACAGCTCAGGGACACCGGAGTGCCTCAATAGCAGTGTTTCTCAATGGGGTGCTGATGATAGCACTGGGTCAGGACATGTTTCCATGGTGTAAGTCTTTTCAACGAATTGCAGAAAGCGTGCCATCTCTGGCCAGTGCCCTTCCCTAAAGGTCAGTGGGCCAACCAGAAACACCTTTGCATATTTTCACATGCCCCCAGGAGGGCACTACAGACCTCGGTGGTTGAGAGCCCTTGTGTTTACTTCGTCCTCCGATAATGGGGCTTGAATGCCAGTTATTCCTAACTGCCAGAGGACCTGGAGCCCTGATCAGGGCACTTTTGTTTGGGCACCGATGCAGAATGAGATGTTGGGCTGGGTCCTCCGACTAAGCCACTGTTCCTGCATTGGCTTGAGGTCCACGAACCCTGCATGACACCCATAAATGTGGTGTTGGGAGTGGAACTCGAACTCACAGTCTCTTCCCTGGAGGTCCAGTCCTCTAACCGTGTTTCTTTCCTATATTGCTCCACTAGGATCAAGTATCTGTAATTCCCTTTTGTCCTGAAATATGGGCAGTTAGCCAGGATCCCTAACTTTGCCCCAGCCCCTCAGAAGTGGAGCCTCCATTATTGTACACCCTCCAGCAGGGCCTTCTGCAATAAATGACACCACCAAGGGTCACGTGATAACAAGTGACCGAGGGCTTGAGTCCAGTTCTCTTCAAATCTAGCTCTCATCCACTACAGCTGTGTTGTCAAACTATGGCCCATGGTCCAAATCAGCCCCATCTGCCTGTTCAAGGATGTTTTTAAAATATTTTGATAGTTACATTTAAAATGCTTACATAAACATCTACAGAAAATATCCTTGATTTTGCTTCTTGGCCACTAAAATATTTACTATCTGTCCTTTTACAGAAAATGTTTTGCTGACCCTTGCATTGCCATTATGCTCTATTCCAGTGTGTTTTTAGTAGAGCTCTTGACAGGGTTTGATAAAAGCTCCCCTGCTGGGAGCAATTGCGATTTCTTTTATTCTGTAAGAACTGAACAAGGGGTAAGAAATAAATCAACTTTATTAAGATATCAGCCAAGCTTATTAGAGAATAAGGAGAGTTCAATGAAGGTGTACAGATATATTGTCCTGTCATTTTAAATCAAATGGTTATATTTGATCATCCCCTCACCTGTGTCCCTCTTCCCCATGACAGCTTGATGACCAGATTCTACACTGACCTGGATGACATTAAGAAAATTACTCAAGCCCAGTATAGCTCAGTGGTTGAATATTGACACATGCAACAAGAGGTCACCGGTTTGATTCCCAGTCAGGGCACATGTCCAGGTTGTGGGCCCAATCCCCAGTGCGGGGCTTACAGGAGGTGGCCAATCGATGTTCTCTCTCATTGATGTTTCTCTCTCTCTCTCCCTCTCCCTTCCTCTCTCTCTAAAATCAATAAGGAAAAATAAAAAAGAAAAGGAAAATCACTCAAGAAGTGTCAGGAGAACACTGATATAAAACTTTAGCAATGTACTTAATTGATTAGATTTTTGCTTTGGGGTTTGTAGGGCCACAGACCATTCATTCATCCATCAACAGACAAGAACATACAGAAACAGAGGAAAGAAGAGACCCCTTTCCTGAGGAACTTACTGACAAGTAAACAGATGTTTACCCAGCTGTTGAGACAGGAGTAGGAGGGGAGGCACGTGACTCGCTGGAATAGAAAACATGAGGTCCAGTCTAGGTCTTGAAGGGTGAGTACATCTGCCAGGTGAGCAAAGATCAGGGGAGGGCATTCTAGGCAAGAAGAGCTTGAATATCGATTGTATAGCATCTATTGTGTGTGTTGTTTGCTTTATATATAAAAAATAAAGACATGGAAGCAAGATGAAACATGGGGTGTCAGAAACCAGTGGGGAGCCTGGTGAGCAGGCACTAAGGGTGAATGTGAGGGCAAGAGATGCTTCTAGAAATATCGGGGGCCAGATCCTGACGGCTTTTGTTGGCTGGTGTCTTGGGTTGGGTTCCTTCAGCAGCAGACCCTGAGACTAGGTGAGGTAGTTCAGGGATGGCCCCAACCCAAGCAGGGGGCTGAACTTAGTGACCTGCTTGACCAATCAAATGTGGTAGAAGTGAGGTTCTGCAACTCTGACACAAAGTCACAAGAAGCCTTTCAGTTTGTGCCCGAGTGTCTTAGAACACCTTTTCTCTGGGATCTCTGAACCACAACATAAGAACTCCAGTGACCCTCATACTTCCATTGGAGAGGCCACATTTAGGACTCTGGACAACTGTCCCAGCCGAATCCAGCCTTCTAACCATCCCTGAAATCCCTGCCAAAGTGCCAGACACTGTTTTGGATGCTCTGGACTTGCCCAGTTGTCAGTTGAATATCGATGAGTAACCTTAGTCAACACCACATGCCACAGAAGACTTGCCCAGCGAGCCCCACTCGGATTCCTGACCCAGAAAGCCATGAGACAAAAGAACATGGCTGTGGTTTCTGTCACTAAGTCCTGAGGCAGTGATGAGCAGCGACAGGCCGCCGCGTGGGTTCCTGGGGCTACCGAAACCAAGCACCGCACGCTGGCGGCTTCCACAGCAGGGAGTTTTGTCTCAAAGCTCTAGAGGCCAGAAGCCCCAAACCAGGGTGTTGGCAGGGCCGTGCTCTCTCTGAAGCTCTAGGGGAGACTCTGTCCTCGCTTTTCGCTGAGCTTGTGGTGCTGCTGGCCATCCTTGCCGTTTCTTGGCTTGTGAGACACTTCGTTCCGGTTTCTGCCTCTGTCACCACATAGCAGTTTCCCTGCGTGTGTCTCTTCTTAGGAGGAAACAAGTCACTGGAGTAGGGCCCAACCTAATCAAGTGTGACCGTATCTTAATTACATCTGTAAAGACCCTCCTTCCAAATAAGGCCACATCCACAGGTACTGGCAGTTAGAAGTCAACGAACGTTTGGGAGGGGACACAATTTAACCTACAACAATAACACACACACAAAGCTTTGAGCACCAGTAGTTTATTTGGAGAATGACTCTAGGAAGCATCGGTAAAGGAGTGGAGAAGTTAGAGAAGAGAAAAAGAATCCAAAATAATGTTCGTTATGGAGCAGATGACTACTGTGGGCAATTAGAGTCCATTCCGCTGGGAATCTGGCAGATAGTATGAAAAATACCTCAGTTATTCTCTCCCTATTTCCTGCTCTGGGGCCAGGAAGATGGAGAATTTATCCTTTAATTCCCATCCATCACTGGCTGAGGGCTGCTCCCTAGGAGCATTAATTCCTGGCACTTATGGCTCATTGCCCACAACTAAGAGAAATCCCTCAAGGGGGGAGTAGCAGGTGCTTGAGAGAGGATGCGATGGGCATGTTCTGGAACAGCGAGTGCTGGGGAGGCGGGTGGGGCACTTGTAGCCTTGGCTGCAGCCATGCTGAGGAGGTTGGGTTTTATTCCGAGGTTATGGAGGCTGGAGGGAGCAGGGAGTTGAGTGATTTAATGCAGCAGAGCGATGTATTCACATTCGAGTTATAAATTACTCTGATGGGAACTGAAGGGGGTTGGGCATTCCAGTTAGGAAGCTATGTCTGTAATCCCGGGGAGAACTCATGAATGCACAAGTGCAATGGGAGGTCAGATGGAGGGGAAGGGGTAGACTCAAGATGTATTTAGGAGCTATAATCAACAGGACTTGCAAAAGAAAGATAAGAATAAATTTGAGGAGCCTCTGAGACCCTAAAGAAACTTTAAACACTGAGCTAAGCTAAAGGTGAAATCTTATCTTTCATATAGATAGAATGCAGATGTGATAGCAACCTGCCTCAGGGCCTTTGCACAGGCTGTTTCCTCTGCCTGCAACATCTCCCCACAGTCATGACCCACTCCCAGGCATGTTGCAACTCTTGGCTCAAATGGTTTCTTCTCAAAGAGGCCTTCCCTGATGTGGCTGGTATGGCTCAGTTGGTTGGAGTGTTGTCTTCTAAACTGAAAGCTCATGGACTCGATTTCTTGCCAGGGCACATAACCTAGGTTGCAGGTTCCATCCCCTATTGGGGTGTGGATAGAAGGCAACTAATTGATGTTTCTCTTATACATTAATGTCTCTCTCTCTCTCTCTTTCCCTCTTTATCTCCCTTCCTTTCTCTCTAAAATTAATAAGCGTATCATTGGGAGAGGGTCAAAAAGGCCTTCCCTGGCTACTTAAAATTATAAGTTACCCCCTGTCACTTCCCCCTATTGTCCTCTCCTGCTTTATCTGTCTCCACTTGCCCCATCCTGACTTATATTCACTTTAATTGTGCATATGTTTATTGCCTCCCCCCAATTTCCGCTGCACAACGGCATGTTTTTGTCTGTTGTGGTTGCATCTCAGCTTCTAGAGTAACACCTAGCACAGTGAAGGAGGTGAACACTTATTTAATGAGTAAACAATTAAAAAATTTTTGGTAAATACAAATGGACTATAGCTGTGTTTGTCTTCTCGGGGGAAGGGTAGTGATGACACAATTTTACTCTGGGAGAAATAAAATTTCTACATCACTCCCTTTTCCCTGCAGGGGCTGGGGGATGAAGAGAAAGGGGGTGGTCTGGCGATGGCCCCTGGCTTGGGCAGCGTGCGGGCGGCCCTTGTAAACATGCACGGGGAAGCCTGTCGTTAGACAGGCGGTGCAGAAGCCTCGGACGCAGGGTTGGTTTTGAGAAGGAAATACGTTGAAGAAAGCAGTGAGGGAACCTTCACTCAGCCACAGGGTTTTGCAGACTCGATTTTATGGTATTTGGAGACTCTACTGTGTAAACCCACTCTCTTCTCAAAAGACCTGCTGCAAGCACAGGCCTTATGTGAAGTTTTAGGGGGGCAATGATGAAAGGGCCCGAGCTTCACATCTGGGTCGATGCATTATAGATCAGGGACAGTGAGCAGAGAACCTGAGATGACACAGAAGTGGGATTCAGAGGAATCAGATTGATGGAGCCAGGGACGCCCCAGAGAAATGCTGAAAAACTCTTTGGAGCGAACAGTCACTTATCAGACCAGCCACGTGACTGCCATGATACACTGCATTCACGTGGTCCTTCATCATTCACAAAACATTTTCCAGACATATGTCATTTTTGTCTGCAACCTGTGTAACAGAGAGGTTGGGTCATTCACCCAAGACCACCCAAGTGTCACAGCTAGAGTTGAAATCAGATCTCTGGACTGGAAGTCAAATACATTACTATATTACTCCTGGCTTTTGCAGATTTAATATTTGAACTTCCACCTATTTGAGAAGTTCCAGTGCTGCAGTAACTTGATGCTGTTACTGGGCACAGCCTGGAATCCTGTCCTGAGAGGCTGGTCAGCAGGAGGAAGCCCCCAGGCAGTGAGCCTGGCAGCTTGTCCAGCAGGCACGGCTGGGCTCATCTCTGCTGCTCCATTCTGTGCTTTGTGCAGAGATGCAGGGTCTTGGGATCTAAATAAGGCAAAGGGCTAAAACTTTTCTCTCTCCACATGTTTTCAGAAGGGGAACTGCAGGGTTGACTTGAAAGAAAAAAGTGATTTCAATTTCTCTTGCTGTGTTTGGGACTTACGTGGTTTAAAGCATGAATGGAGCCTAAGTCTGGGTTTGGAAAGTTTGGGAAGCAATATTTCCACAATCCTTTTTTTAGTCTAAGCTGTTGCTATGACATCTTACCCAAAGTATCCTGACCCTTTTCTCCAGAGACTGCTCTTCTGGGAAAAAATGCAATGATCCTCAAGTTAGAAAGTGAGCGTGCCATGGATTACTCTTCACGCTGCTGCTTTGGTTCGAGGAGGGGAGGTGTTTATAGTTCTGGTTATAATTGAAGCAAAAATATTTTATAGGGACCCACATTAAAATGAGAGAGAAACGTCATTTAAAATTTTCTGTTCACATATATGCTTATGACTCAGATTTGTGGAATGGGAAATAAACACACCTATTTTTTAATCCAAAAAATTATCCACAAATAGAATCCAATGGGGCAGTGGCAGGATATTTAATTATTTACTCAGATCCATTACAATTTTTTTCTGCTCCTTTCTGTGAATGACTTTAGTGTGCCCTGACCTGCAAAGGTGGTGTGTGCAAAATTAAGGCTAAATCCGTTGCTGGTCAGTGAGATTAAGTGGGATTTGGGGTGATTTCTTTACTTTTTTTACTTTGTACTTTTCTGTGTTGCTCAATTGTAAAAATTATGAGTATATATTACATTTCAAAACAACAAAGCTTTTACAAATTAAATTGTCACTGTTTCCATCAGGAATGCTGGGGAACTGAAGGCTTAAAAGGAAGGGGGGCAGAGGAGTCACTGTCCCGTCGGAACCAAGCACATCTAGTCCCCCGAGGTGAGACCACCAAGCAGCAGCTAATGGACAAGCCGCTGTCTTCACGTGTCCACAGATGGGCATCTGGCAATGGGCCAGAAGTCAGGAAGAAGAAAGAAACAGGGAGCACAGGAGACAGACAACCTGGAGCCTTCCAGCACCTCTAGGAATGTCTGTCACTGCGTCCAACCGTTGACCTTCCAAAAGTTATGGCTGTTGCTTCGCTTCCTCATGCTAATTCTTCCTTTGGACAAATCTAACCTGGAAACAACCAGGGAGGAGATTCTGGAAAACAAGCTTCCATCATAACCAAGTTGACAGCACAGATACCACGAGGCATCATATGGATTAGATTCTGATCGAGATCTTTAATGAAATTAAACAGGGCAGAAGAAAGTCTATGCATAATCAGTTTAGCTCATTCTTTAGAAAGTTAAATCTCTGGCACAACCTCTCGTGTGCTTACATCTTGTCTTGTCACAACTTATCACCATTGGAAGGAGCCAGCGATTGGAGAGTGGCTGTTTGTGCTCCAGAAGCAGCAGTATTTTCTACTCATTGTGTGTAGACGAGCACAATCTAAGTGGACATACTCACGTTTTTACCCCCTCTTAATGCTGCAGAGTCCAAATCTCATTAACTCCGAAGCTGTTTCTATTCTGTTCATACATCATCTACCAATCAGTGTCAGATCACGGGAATTTCATCGTGAGATATACAAAGAGAGCAGCCAGGAAAAATTGTCTAGCCATTGCTTTATTTTCATCCCAGTGTTCAGCACATGACTACCCAACTGTCTGATAAAATAACTTAAAAACGTTGGTCTTTCAATATCACCCCTTTGTTTCACATTTATTGAGCTTTCACTGGGTGCCATGCAGGTGTGTGAATTTAGGATCAAACAACCCATGACGAGGGAAGAAATTTCAATGATACCAGAATACAAAATAAGAGAAAACCCCAAAGATTCAGCTTGGTTGTGTGTAAAAGTCATTCCCATAACAGTCCCTTGAGAAGTCACCAGTTATTCTCTACCTGTAATATAATTAAAAGTGTCACTAGTATCCACCAGATGCATTTTGGTCATGTTTTGTTTCGTCCCTTACTTATACCTACTTTCTGCTTTATCTGCTCTTGCTTGAGAAAGCATGATCACGTGCTTAGAATTTTTAAAATTTTAGGGGAGTCTAAGTGTTGCCACAAAGAGGGACTGGCTTTTGCTCATCACCGTAAAAAGAGTCTTATTATTTTATAATCACATAATGAGTTCTTGGAACGTTCTCTTTAAAAGGATAGATGCCATATTGCAACAAAATAATGTTATTAAAATTTCATAACCTGAAAACAGCCATTTGTGGTTCTTTCAGTACTTAGGGCTCCTTCAAGATAGTACTTGCAGTTCTTCTAAAGTGCATTATTTATGACTGTCAAGGAAGGGTAAAGTGCTCTAAGTTATTAAAAGCGATGGTAACCAGCACGATACAAACAGTGTGATCGCTGATGGGACTGTCCTGAGCTTCACTTCTTTCTGGCCCCACAATATACTGGAAAGAGAGTGGGCTTTGGAGTCACCAGATTTGGGTTCCAAATCTTCTACTCCATCATTTTCTAGCCAAAAGACTGATGGCAGGTTATTTATCCACTCCGAGGCTCAGGTTCCTGATCTATAAAATAGAAATGAGTACTTTTAGTTTGAGCCAAATGATATTGCTGATACTCAAACATTTTTTGACAGTTTTATGTGGCTCAGCCTGGTATATACTTGACAGATAGGTAGGGGATGAAATGCTCCAGAAGATGAAGTACCCGGCTCCCCACTTGCAACTTCATCAGTGCTCAATAGGCGTTAATTCTACTGAGGCTGCCTTTTACCTGGCTGGGCTTTGGGAGCATTTACTTGGGTGTCTGCCTCTGTTTTCTTTGGGGTATATCATCTCTGGCTGCCTGTTCCTCTGAGACTTACTTTGACATCTTCCTAGTCTTTTAAAGCCTCAAAGCAGAACCTTGATAATCTTGGACCCACCTTTCAAACCTATGGTCAATTGCACTTCAAAACCCAAATCACAAGTCAGAGGATCAGAAAAACAGAATGTCAAACTGGCAAGAGTAGCTACATAGTCCGGAATTAAGAGTTCATAAATGGGAAGACATAGGAGCATCAATAAAACCTAAGTACCACATGCTTGAAGTATGGATGGAACATTTAAAAAAATTAATTTTTGTTACAGATGTTTCTTCTTTTTCTCCCATTGAATCCCTCCTCCCAGCTCCTGCCCCCCCCCCCCCCCCATAGTATTGTTGTTTATGTCCATTGGTTATGCCTATATAAATATAAGTTCTTTGGTTTATCTCTTCCTGCCCCAACTCCCCACCCCGAAGTTTGTCAGTCTGATCCCTACTTTCATGTTTCTGGGTCTATTTTGTTTATCATTTATTTTATTCATCATATTCCACAAATAAGTGAGATCATGTGATATTTGTTTTTCTCTGATTGGCTTATTTTGCTTAGCATAATACTCTCCAGGTCCCTCCATGTCATCTCAAAGGATAAGAGATCTTTCTTTCTTACAGCTGCATAGTACTCCATTGTGTATATGTACCACAGCTTTTTTATCCACTCATCTATTGATGGACACTTGGCTGTTTCCAGATTTTAGCAACTGTAAATAGTGCTGCTATGAACATAGGGGTACATATATTCTTTCTGATTGGTGTTTCAGACTTCTTGGGGTATATTCCTAGAAGTGGGATCACTGGGTCAAATGGCAGTTCCATTTTTAATTTTTTGAGGAAACTCCATAGTGTTTCCCATAGTGGCTGCACCAGTCTGCATGCCCAGCAGTGTGCTAGAGTCCCCTTCTCCCTAACCCTGGACTGAACACTTAACTGTGCAGAACACAGGCTGGTATTTGGAAGTCAACAAAGTGGAAGCCTCTGGGCAGGATGGAAGCCACTCACCAGCCCTCACTCATCTAACTTGCATTCTGTCCATTTGCCATTACTAGAAGGGTGTCATCAGGGGTTCCTTCCTCAGGGTGTCACTCCAGTTGAGGAGGGGAGACCTGGGCCCTCTCCCCTCCTCAGCCAGCTGTGGGAAGGGAGCTTCTAATCCCTCATCTGTCAAGTATTGGGAGTTAGAGACTCCCTTAGCTCCTTTCGGTGCTAACTCCTTTGATTTTTTAATTCCATGTTCTTTGACATTGGGGCCTCCTCCCCAAATACCTGGGTTTCAGAGTTCATTATAGTCAGTATGCCTTTTGCTGAAAACAATGAGCAGTCCTCCCAGTCATTCAGAAGGAGGTAAGGAGGCTCAGATCTGCCTTGTGGCACCATGAGTGCTGGGAACGGCCCACATGTGTTCGTTCACTCAGTGAAATGTTTGTGTGTCTATTCTTTCCCAGCCATTGTTCTTGGGACATATAAAAGTGAACCAAACTCTCTGTTCTTTATATTGGGGGGTAAACAAGAAATAAGCCTAGTAAACAAAATGAAAATATATCAGACAGTGTCGGGTACTATGGTGAAGATGGAGCAGAGTGAGGGGCGGGAAGGCAGCAGCCCGACCACCTCCGACCTCCTCTGTCGCGTTCCCAGGGCAGGCCCCGGTCCTCACCCAGCCTCCCTTCGGATCCCACGGTGATTCAGCAGCCACCGGCTCCTGGCACAGTGGCAGTGCACATGCACTGGTGCACACTGACAGCCACCGGAAAGGACGTGACCCATAAGATAGCCACACCTTTGGTGACATCTGGGCACCGAGCGTGTGTGCTCTGTAAAGATGAGGACGTTTCCTAGTTTTGTGAAAAGAAGTTCCTTAATTTTGAGTTACAAATAGCCTAGGGAGTCCTAAGAAATGTAGAAGTCCTCCAAGGTACCAGGTCCTCTCAGCCGGGCTCTAGCCAGTGGTTCTCACAGTGTCCTCCTGGCACCAGCAGCATCGGCATCACCAGGAATTGGTTCGGGCTGCACATCTCTGGCTCACCCCAGACTAACTGAATCAGCAACTCTGGGCTGGGACACCACAGTCCATGCTCAACAAGCCCTTCAGGTGATTCTGATCCAAGATAATGTTGAGAATCACTGTTAGAGCATACTTATGAAAATAGATAATAAAACATTTTATAGTTAAAAAAATTTTTTTTTCCTTTATTGATTTTAGAGAGAGAGGAAGGGAGAAGGAGAGGGAGATAGAAACACTGATGAAAGAACATCTATTGGCCGCCTCCTGCATGCCCCCCACTGGGGATTTGGCCCACAACCTGGGCATGTGCCCTGACCGGGAATCAAACCGGTGACCTCTTGGAGCATGGGTCGATGCTCAACCACTGAGCCACCCCGGCTGGGACATTTTATAGTTTTAAAAGTCTTCTTGAGCTGTACTATGACAGTGCGGAATCAGCACAGCAGACATTATGCTCATGAAGAAAACAAAAACAAGGCAACTAGGCTCAGAGAGGCTGAGCACTGCTGGATCACACAGCTGGTAAGCTTTGCAGTAGTGTTCGTGTTCTGTTTCCCTGCTGCTCCCAAGCTCTTTTCCTTCTATTCTTTCTCGGCCCTCGCCTCTTGCATCCACAATCTATATGCTGGAACTGAGATGCCTGCCTTAAACCCTCAGATCAATAGGAGACTGAAGATGGAGGTTATAGCTAATATGTTGATATTGGAAACAAAAATCTCCAGTGTGTGAACTGTAAATTTCTTTGAGTGAAGGGCGTAGAGTTGCAGTTCAGTGTTTTTCTCTTTAGCAAGAAGAAAGGATATTGAAAAGTTGGAAAATATTTACCCCAGTGGCCTCTCTGGTTAGGTAGTGGTCTGACTGCTGTTCCCAGATCACTCACAAAGGCCTGGGGCCCAATGCCTGCCTTGTACCAGCAGGTCTCATAAGGTGGTGGTTTCCAGGCTAGGAGAGGATACTGGAGTTTTTATGATCCACACTGCCATCTACTGGGGATTTTCACTCATAGCCAGATGTTCAAGGTTTAGTGTCAATGTTCTGAAACAAAGATGGGTCCACTATCTCAACTGGACCTATTCCAAGAACTGAAATGATGATTATGATTATGACGACGATGATGATGATGATAATGATAAAATGCAGAGAATGCTGAGGTTTACAGCTGTCTTCACTGTTTTAAAAGCACCTCCCATAAAAAGTATAGCTAATCACCATGGATGGTTTGGCTCAGCGGTTAAAGAGTTGGCTCGGAGACCAAAGGGTCATGGGTTCGATTCCCAGTCAAGGGCACATACCTGTGTTGCAGGTTCAATCCCCAGCCCTGGTCAGGCTCATTCAGGAGGCAACCAATTGATGTGTCTCTCTCACATTGATGTTTCTCTCTCTCTCCTCCTCCTTCCTCCTTTCCACTCTATCTAAACTATCAGTGAAAAATATCCTTGGGTGAGGATTAACAACAACAACAAAAGAGTATAGCTGATCAAACAATGAAAGAGAAGAAAATACAATACATAAGAGAGTTGTTACTGTTTTGGAAAGGTGGGAGTAGATGGAATGGACGTGGGAAGGATGTGAAGAATACTTGAAAGTGTGCAATCCACAGTGCTTGGCTCTGGATCATGTGTACTTTGTAAAACAACAGAAACTAATTGTCTCACAGTTCTGGAGGCCAGAAGTCCAGAAGCAAGTTGTCAATAGGGCAACGCTCTCTCTGAAGGCTCCAGGGGGATCTGTCCCGTGTCACCACCATCCCAGTCTCTGCCTCTTCCACCATCACAGGCACTCTCCCTGTGCTTCTGGGTCTTCTCCTCCTACAAGGACACGATCACATCGGAGTAGGGGCCCACCCTACTTCACTATGACCTCATCTTAAAGAATTACACTTGCAAATCACCCTATCTCCAAATTAGATCACATTCTGAGGTTCTGGGAAGCACATAGGCTTGGGTTCAGATCTTGGCTCAGCTACCAATCAGCTGTTTAACCTCAAGCAAAATATTGGCTCTTTACGAGCATTTGTTTTCCCATGAGGTGAGGACAATACCAAAGCCACGGGCCTTTGTAAGGATGAATGTGAAGCGTTCAGCCTGTGTCTGGTGCAGAGTACAGTCCAAGCAGGACTGTCAAAATAATAATAATAATAATAATGCTTAACAAATTTAAAGAGAGGAGAAAAAAGGGTCACACAGTCTCTGGACCAAAACATGTCATTTAAATCAAGAGAACTTTTGGAGCACAGTTCTACCTAACATTCTTTTCTTTCTGCATTGTATTTATCCTAGTAAAAAAATTTAGATTTAGCTCAGGAGACAGTGGGCTGTAGTTAACTGATTGTTTCTCATGCATGTGATAATAGTTGAGTCTATTTCAGTCTCTTTGGCAAGTACCTTGTAAGAGAGACATTATTTTAAAAACTAACAGTGCCTGTAGCTGCCTTTCCCATTCCAGCCCCCATCCCTAGCTCTGTTTGATCCTGACTTTCCAGAACTAGGTTTGTTTTAACTCGATTTCTCCACTCCAAGTAGGTCCAAGACCTTGGTGTCAAGAGAAGGGAGCTGTAAGATCTTTTTGGCAGAAAGTAGCTCCGTCCTCAATCTGAGTCAACTTCTCTTCATTAAGGTTAGGCATTGAGGGTCTAGAGATGTTACCTGAGAAGGCCATGATATTGATTTATTAGAAATCATGAACATTCAAGATTTACTCATTTCCCAGTAAATTAGAAGCTCAAGGGGCCAGGACTTCCTCATGGGAGGAAGGAGGTTGAGGAAATTCCAGGAGCTGATACTGTGGGGCACATTTTTACCTGGGGGAAGGTAGTAAAATGAGTTACCTAAGAACCTCCAAGTGCTAACCGATTTGCCACCTGAGAAGAAAGCCCCAAGTCGTCAATGTTGGTATTTGCATGAGCAAAATGTTCCATGTGCTCCCCTAAAAATGCCCATGTGGCTCTGTGTATACATGTGTTTACGGAACGTGTAAATAAACAGAAGTAGAATATGAAACACATGCGCCTGTGTTTATAGGCTATGTGTCCACTTATGCTAATGAAATGACTTCCATCTGAGAACAAACAGCGCCGTCTACAGAAGTGCTATGAACGTGGGCGATCTCTGGAATTTTTGTCTTCAGACTTGGAGAAACTGAGTCACTAATGTTTTGTCATAAAAGGCAGAAAATGTGGCTTATGTCAACAGTGAAAACTTCATTGTTTAAGGAGCACATAAACTAGAAAGAAGGTTACCCTCAGAAATCCTATTTTCAGAACAGAGGAACTTGAAACTCAAAATTCACGTCCAGTGTTCGCTGGAATTGACATCCCACTTACTCATACATCCAGTTTTAGCAAACTTCTTCATGTCTCCCAACGACTGGGTGAGCATGAAAACCTCTGGGGAGCCCGGCTGGTGTGGCTCAGTGGATTGAGAATTGTTCCATGGACTGAGAGGTCCTGGTTGGATTGCTGGTCAGGGCACGTGCCCGGGTTGCGGGCTCGACCCCCAGTCGGGGCTGAGCAGGAAGCAGTCCATCAGTGTTTCTCTTTCACATTGACATTTCTCTCTTTTCTTTCCTTTCTCTAAAAAGAAAAAAAATTAATGAAAAAATATATTTAAAATTTTTTTCTGGGGAGCCTAAAATCTTTAAAATGCGTATTTCTGAACCCCACCTTGAAGAGTCTAATTAAGCACGTCTCAGTGGGTACCAGGGATCTGCATGCCCAGCATGTGCCCTTAGTGAGGCCAAGGGCCAGGGACCATGCTTTCAGAAACACCGCCCTAATGTCCCAGAGGTGTAATGAGAAGCAGCTGTTTTTTGTTTTATTTTAATGGAGGGTGGGGTGGCTCAACACAACCTCGAGAATCTGGCTCCATTGGCCACTCACAGATTTGACACGTTCAAGTCCCAGCCAGCGCGAATATAGGTCTGCACAGGCCAGAGCCGCTCTTCAGACAGACCAGTCCACAGAGCCACACCCTTGCTCAACCAGCGCCCACCCTTGGCGCAACAGAGCTTAATATTTCAGCTCTGGGTTGTGACCTCATGATGCCAGTTTAATGAGTCTGGAGCAACATTTTAAAAAGCTTTTGTTTTGAAATAATTAGAGATACACAAGAAGTAACAAAAATAGTTCAGAGAGGTCCCATGTGAGGTCCCATGTATCCATTACCAGTTTCCCCAGATGGCAGCATCTTTCCTGAGTACAGTACCTATTAACACCAGGAAATGGTCATGGGCATAATGCATTTAACTACTAGAGACAAGTGGCCTTGCTCAGTTTCAACAGATTTTACGTGCACACCATGATGTGTATGTGTGTGATTCTGTCACGTGTGTAAATGCCACCACCATCAATTTACAGCCTTCTCCCTCACCACAAAAGGCGATGCTCCCCCTTAAAGTCACCCCCCAACCTCCTATCCTGTTCATACCCCTGGAAACCACTGATCTGTTCTCCATTTGCACAAAATTTAAATAAATGAAATAGAACAGAGTAACTGGAAAATAAGAGAAAGAAAATATTAGGTTCAATTCAAAGGGGAGAGGGAAGTGTTGATTTGGGAAATTTGTGTTCTGTCATACATGTATATGTATATGTATATGTATATGTATATGTATATGTATATGTATATGTATATGTATATGGATGTATTGGGTTGTGTTAGAAAATATATTTTTTATGAAAAGTTGCTGGTTAAAAAATTTTTTTGATTATGCTAAGCGAAATAAGCCAATCAGAGAAAGACAAATACCACATGATCTCACTTATTTGTGGAATATAATGAACAAAATAAGCTGATGAACAAAATAGACCCAGAGACATAGAAGGGTACAGACTGACAAACCTCAGAAGAGGGGGGCAGGGGGGATGGATGAGATAAACCAAAGAACTTATATGTACGTGTAACCAATGGACATAGACAACGATGCTGGGGGTGGGGGTGGGGAGGGTGTCTGGGGGGGGGAGGGGGAACATCCGTAACAAAAATAAATTAATAAAAGTTGAAAAAACAATTTTTTTGAGAAATGCCCGGATGTGAGACAGCCTGAGCATCAGCGACACCTCGCTGCTCCCTGCACTCGCCGTCCTCGGTGGAGCAGAGGCCCTGTTCCTCCTCCGAGAGCGGCTACTGCCCTCTAGGCCTTTAATCAGTGACTGTGTGCTTCACATTTGGATGGAAATTTACCATCTGAAGCCTAAGTGTTTGGATATTCAGACCTGTGGACAGGGCACAAAGGTGACAGAAGAGGTAAAGGGGCCCAAGGACTGTCCAAGTTGTAGGATTCCTCTGGCCCAGCCTCTCCTGAGGCTTAGAACTCAACTCTACTGACTCTCCAGAGGCTGTTCAAAGGAGCAGCTAATGGCGTTCCTGGGACGTTTTTATGCATCACTTAATGGTATGCCATGCACACTCAGGCGGTTGCAGAAAGACCTGAAGGATTTATTTAACAAATAAAAATATTTGTTAACATTTTTATTCACTTTACAAAAAGTAAGCCTCTATTTTCTTGTTTCACAAATAAAGCTGGCCGAGTCGGTGTTTTTGGTGATCAGTGAGAGACCAAATCCCATGTCCTCGTCCCTCTCCTCTGACCCTTCCTTTGCTTCCACCGTGGCCGGGGCTGCGGCAGCAGCAGGGGCAACGGCAGCGGCAGCTGCCATGGGGCAGCGGCCACGAATGCAGGTGGGTCAGCCAAGAAGGCCTTGAACTTTCCAGCAAGTGGGAAAGTCATCAGTCTCCACAGACAAAACCAGTGCCCACTTGTGTCCATTGATGATAGACTGGGGTACTGATGTAACGGCTGGGTAACCCACCTGCAGACACGCCCCGGCAATGTCGGGGACACCCAGTAGGAAGCACCCAGCAGGCTCCTCTGGACGGCCAGGCACTTCTGGGTTGTAGAGGCCACTGCTGTCCAACACTTGCTGCTGAGCAGCTCAAGGGAGAAGGGGAGACGGTCAGCAGTGTGGTCTCACTGGCTCCCCCTTTGTCTCCAGTCTTAATCAGCTGCATGCCACTCAGGATTTCAGTGGTGGCCCTAGAGACTGTAGGGGTGATTGCTGAAGCCTGGAAGCAGGGGATCTTCTCGGGCCTCAGATCAGTACTCTGGGCTGGCACAGTGACTTCACACTGGGCAGTGGCACCAGCCTGGGCGGCAGCTGGCACCTCGTTGGCCAGCAGCATGCCCCTGATCTCAGGGACTTTCTCCCAGCTGCGCAGAAAAACCATCCTTTCCTCGGATATGAGGCACCAGTTTCTCCAGAGCTGGGTTGTTTTCCAGATGTCCTTGTACGGCCTTGCACAGAACGGTTCCATCAGGACCAGACTACCTGCTCAGGGATGGGACGTGTGGACCAGCTGCATCTGCTTGGAACCCCCATTGTCTGCTCCCACAATGAAGCACTTTGGATGGTCATCCAAAAATTAGATGATCTTTTTTTTTTTTTTTATCTTCACCCGAGGACATTTTTCCATTTTTTGTTCAGGTAGAGTGGGAGGGAGAGAGAGGAACAGAGAGAGAGAGAGAGAGAGAAACATCGATGTGAAAGGAACACATCGAGTGGCTGCCACCCCCACAACCAACCAGGGCCGGGGACAAACTGCAACCGAGGTACGCGCCCTTAGCGGGAACCGAACCCGGGTCTCTCAGGACCGCAGGCTGACTCTCTAACCGCTGAACCAAACCGGCCAGGGCAAGATGATCTTAAAGAAGAAATAGGGCTTCCGGGTAGTTCTGTGTTTCCTGGGCATCATGGCGGTGCGTTTGGGATTGTCTCACAAGGCTTAATGACGATGTCACTTTCATGAAGATGCCTGGTAAGAGGAGGCATTGACATTCTAAATAATATATTTCATATTAGTAACAAGGATAATATTTTGTAATATTTTACAAAAACTATATCTGGATGGGAGCCTAATCCATTCTTAGATTGCAGATAGCCCTGGAAATAATTCCTTCACGTTCTGTTGCAACATTTGGACATGAGTTTTAAGCATGCTCAGCAATATGCCATTGATGTATTTCACCAATGAGCGAAGGAAATCACCTCGAGTTGGGCAGGGTCCAGCTCTCAGGGCCTGAGCCATTAGCAATACAGCTGGGTTGTCTTACAAAATCTGACAGCCTATTCTCAAAGCGAAGAATTTTTATAGTTTGGGCCTGAAGTGATTGATTCAGGTCTTTCAAGATACTAAAAATTTGCTGCCAGATGTCACTTGAACAAACATCCTGAAATCACAGAAATGATCTTTGTTACAATTACCATTCTTCACTTCAAAACCTCACATGAGTGTTCTGTACTTTGACAGCCATCATAATTCATTTTGGAAAAGCAATGTCTCGTGTTTGCTACTCCATTCTTGCCACAACAAAAATTGCACCGATTATCCAAATGCACGTACTGAAAAAGAGGACATGCATTTGGATGATCGGGGCAATTTTCTCCATTCTCTTAAATGCTGACTCGAGATCAGGAGAATGTCATCAACCATTGGCTGTCCTCTGGGGATAACCCCAGTGCGGATTGACATTCAGATGTAGCCTTTTTTCTTTTTTTTTTTTTTTTTTTTTAATCTTTATGAATTTTTATTTATTTTTTTGTTACAGACATTTTACCTTTTTACCCCATTGGCACCCCCCACCCCACTCCCCCGTCCCCTGCTTAGTTGTCCATGTCCATTGGTCATGCATACATGCATATAAGTTCTGTGGTTTATCTCTTCCCACCCCCCAACCCCTCCCACCCCCTCTTCTGAGGGATGTCAGTCTGTGCCCTATTTCCATGTGTCTGGGTCTACTGTATTCCTCAGACTGTTATGTTCATTATATTCCGTATATAAGTGAGATCATGTGGTATTTGTCTTTTTCTGCTTGGCTTCTTTCACTTAGGATAATACTTTCCAGGTCCCTCCATGTCGTCTCAAAGGATAAGAGATCTTTCTTTCTTACCGCTGCATAGTACTCCATTGTGTATATGTACCACACCTTTTTTATCCATTCCTCTACGGGTGGACACTTGGGCTGTTTCCAGATTTTAGCTATTGTAAATAGTGCTGCTATGAACATGGGGGTACATATATTCTTCCTGATTGGTGTTTCAGGCTTCTTAGGGTATATTCCCAGCAGTGGAATCACTGGGTCAAATGGAAGTTCAATTTTTAATTTTTTGAGGTAGCACCATATTGTTTTCCATAGGGGCTGCACCAGTCTGCATTCCCACCAGCAGTGTATTAGAGTCCCCTTTTCTCCACACCCTCGCCAACACTTGTTGTTTGATGATTTGTTGATGGCGGCCATTCTGACAGGTGTGAGGTGATACCTCATTGTTGTTTTAATTTGCATCTCTCTGATGATTAGTGATGTTGAGCATTTCTTCATATGTCTCTTAGCCATTTGTATGTCCTGTTTGGAGAGGTGTCTATTCAGCTCCTCTGCCCATTTTTTAATTGGGTTCTTTGTCTTCCTTTTGTGGAGTTGTATGAGCACTCTATATATATTGGAAATTAACCCCTTATCTGATACATCATTGGCAATGATGTTCTCCCATACAGTGGGTTGCCTTTCCATTTTGATGATTGTTTCTTTTGCTGTGCAGAAGCTTTTTAGTTTGATGTAGTCCCATGTGTTCATTTTCTCCTTTATTTCTGTTGCCTTAGGTGATGTATCAGTGAAAATTCTGCTCCGTACGATGTCTGAAATTTTGTTGCCTACATTTTCTTCTAGAATTTTTATGGATTCACGGGTCACATTTAAGTCTTTTATCCATTTTGAGTTTATTTTGGTGTATGGTGTAAGTTGGTGGTCTAGTTTCATTTTTTTGCATGTAGCTGTCCAATTTTCCCAACACCATTTATTAAAGAGGCTGTCTTTACTCCACTGTACGCTCTTGCCACCTTTGTCAAATATTAATTGAGCGTATTGCCTTGGGTCCATTTCTGGGTTTTCAGTTCTGTTCCACTGGTCTATATGCCTGTTCTTGTGCCAGTACCAGGCTGTTTTAGTTACAGTCGCTTTGTAGTATAACCTGATATCTGGTATTGTGATCCCACCTACTTTGTTCTTCTTTTTCAAGATTGCTGTGGCTATTCGGGGTCTTTTTTGGTTCCATATGAACTTTTGAAGTATTTGTTCTAGTTCTATGAAATATGTCGTTGGTATTTTGATGGGGATTGCATTAAATCTATAGATTGCTTTGGGTAGTATGGACATTTTAATTATGTTAATTCTTCCAATCCATGAACAGGGTATGTGCTTCCACTTTTTTATATCTTCCTCTATTTCTTTTTTCAATGACCTGTAGTTTTCTGCAAATAGGTCCTTTACTTCTTTGGTTAAGTTTATTCCTAGGTATCGTAATTTTTTTGGAGCGATGGTAAATGGGATTGTTTTTTCAGTTTCTCTTTCTGTGAGTTCATCATTGGTGTACAAGAATGCCGTCGATTTCTTGACGTTAATTTTGTATCCTGCTACTTTGCCAAATTCATTTATTAAGTCTAATAGATTTTTGATGGAGTCTTTAGGGTTTTCTATGTACAATATCATGTCATCTGCAAATAATGACAGTTTCACTTCCTCCTTTCCAATTTGGATCCCTTTTATTTTTTCTTCATTTCTGATTGCTGTGGCTAAGACTTCCAGTACAATGTTAAATAAGAGTGGTGAAAGTGGACATCCCTGTCTTGTTCCTGTTCTTAATGGAAATGTTTTTAGTTTCTGTCCATTGAGTATGATGTTGGCTGTAGGTCTTTCATATATGGCCTTTATTATGTCGAGATATGATCCCTCTATTCCTACATTGCTGAGCGTTTTTATCAGAAATGGATGCTGGATTTTGTCGAATGCTTTTTCAGCATCTATTGATATGATCATGTGGTTTTTATTCTTCATTTTGTTTATGTGGTGTATCACGTTTATTGATTTGCGAATATTGTACCAGCCTTGCATCCCTGGAATGAATCCCACTTGGTCATGGTGAATAATTTTTTTGATGTATTTCTGGATCCGATTTGCTAATATTTTGTTCAGGATTTTGGCGTCTATGTTCATCAGGGATATTGGCCTGTAGTTTTCTTTCTTCGTAGTGTCTTTTTCTGGTTTTGGAATTAGAATTATGCTGGCCACATAGAACGTGTTTGGAAGTCTTCCTTCTTCTTGAATTTTTTGAAATAGTTTGAGGAGAATGGGTGTTAGTTCTTTTTTGAATGTTCGATAAAACTCCCCCGTGAAACCATCTGGGCCTGGGCTTTTGTTTGCTGGGAGAGTCTTGATTACCTCTTCAATTTCCTTAGTTGTTATTGGTCTGTTCAAGTTTTCTATCTCTTCCTGATCTAGTTTTGGGAGACTGTGTGTTTCTAGAAATTTGTCCATTTTGCTTAGATTGTCGAATTTGTTGCCATATAGTTGTTCATAGTAATTGTTAACGATCTTTTGTATTTCTGTGGTGTTGGTTGTTACTTCTCCTCTTTCATTTCTGATTTTGTGTATTTGGGTTCTTTCTCTTTTTTTCTTGGTGAGTCTAGCTAAGGGTCCATCAATCTTGTTTATCTTTTCGAAAAACCAGCTCTTTGTTTCATTGATCCTTTGAATTGTTTTTTTGGTCTCTATGTCATTTATTTCTGCTCTGATCTTTACTATTTCCTTCCTTCTACTTGCTCTGGGGTTTTCTTTTTGTTTGCTTTCTAATTCTTTAAGTTGTGAGGTTAGACAGTCAATTAGAAATTTTTCCTGTTTTTTGAGGTAGGCCTGTAGTGCTATGAACTTCCCTCTCAGAACTGCTTTCGCTGAATCCCATAGATTTTGTGTTGTTGTGTGTTCATTTTCATTGGTTTCCAGGAAGTTTTTAATTTCTTCCTTGATCTCCTTGGTGACCCATTCATTGTTTAATAACATGCTATTTAGCCTCCATGTGTTGAAATGTCTTTGCATGTTCTTGCTGCAATTGATTTCTAGTTTCATGCCATTGTGATCTGAGAAGATGCTTGATATGATTTCAATCTTCTTGAACTTGTAGAGATTTAGTTTGTGTCCTATCATGTGGTCTATCTTTGAGAATGTCCCATGTGCACTTGAGAAGAATGTGTATTCTGTAGTTTTGGGGTGTAATTCTCTGTAGATGTCTATTAAATCCATTTGGTCTAGTGCTTCATTTAGAGTCTCTGTTTCCTTGCTAATTTTTTGCCTAGAGGATCTATCCAGTGCTGTCAACGGGGTGTTGAAGTCCCCTGCTATGATTGTATTATTGTCGATTTCTCCTTGGAAGTCCTCCAGAAGATTTTTAATATATTTTGGTGCTCCTATATTGGGTGCATATATGTTTATCAAGGTTATATCTTCCTGTTGGATAGATCCTTTCAATATTATGTAGTGGCCGTCTTTGTCTCTAGTTATGGTCTTCATTTTGAAATCTATTTTATCAGATATGAGAATTGCTACCCCAGCTTTTTTTTGTTTTCCATTTGCTTGGAAAATTTTTTTCCATCCCTTCACTTTCAACCTATGTGAGTCTTTTGTTGAGAGGTGGGTCTCTTGTAAACAACATATAGATGAGTCATGCTTTCTTATCCAATCAGCTACTCTGTGTCTCTTTATGGGAGCATTCAATCCATTTACGTTTAAGGTGATTATTGAAATGTACTTATTTATTGCCATTTTTGTTTAGTGTGGTTCTATTTTTCTTCCCATTTCTACTGCTAATTACAGCAGTCCTTTTAACATTTCTTGCAGTGCTGGTTTGGTGCTAATGTATTCCCTTAGCCTTTTTTTGTCTGGGAAGCTTTTTATTTGATCTTCTATTTTGAATGATAGCCTTGCTGGGTAGAGTAGTCTTGGATTCAGATTCTTGTTTTTCATGACTTTGATTACTTCATGCCATTCTCTTCTGGCCTGTAGTGTTTCTTGGGAGAAGTCAGCTGAGAGCCTGATGGGGTTCCCTTTGTAGGTAACCTGTTGCTTATCTCTTGCTGCTTTTAGGATTCTCTCTTTGTCTTTAATTTGTGGCATTTTAATTACTATGTGTCTTGGTGTGGGCCTGTTTGGGTTCTTCTTACTTGGGACTCTCTGTGCTTCTTGTACTTGAATGCCTTCTTCCTTCACCAAATTAGGGAAGTTTTCTCTCACTATTTTTTTGAATATATTCTCTATCCCTTGCTCTTTTTCTTCTTCTTCGGGGACTCCTATGATGCGAATATTATTACGTTTCCAGTTGTCCCATAGTTCTCTTAAGCTGTCTTCCTGTTTTTTAATAGTTTTTTCCTTTTGTTTTTCTGATTGGTTGATTTTTTCTACCCTGTCTTCTAATTCACTGATCCGGTCCTCAGCTTCCCCTACTCTGCTTTTTAAACCTTCCAATGTGTTTTTCATTTCGGATATGTCATTTTTTATCTCTTCTTGTTGGTTTTTAATTTCCATTTGGCTTATTTTCAGTGTCTCTATGTCCTTACTCATGCTGTTTAGCTTCCTCAAGATCATGGCTCTGAATTCTAGCTCTGTTAACATGCCTAATTGCTCCACATTGATCTCATCTTCGGTGGAGGTTTCTTGCTCTTTCATTTGGCTTCTGTTTCTGTGTTTCACCATTTTGGCTATCACTGAGGGCTTTGGAGCCTGTCAAGTTCTCCCTGTGGGTGTTGGTGTTCTGCTCTTTGTGGCTCCTCTCCTGTGTTTAGATGAGCGAGGGAGGACCCACGTTGAACACCACTGTCAAGTTTTACTTTCCTGGTTAAAGTTGCCAGCCCAGGAAACGTACTGTTATCCTCTAGCTTTTTGCCTGGAGGCTAGCAGTCTAGGTTACTTGATGAGTTTTGGGTTGCCAGTTGATTGAAAAACTCCCTCTGGTGCTCAGCCAAGGCGCTTTCACGAGGGTGGGGCAGATGCTGGTTGTTAGTGAGCCTCAATTAGCACTTCAATGGCCCACAGGCTGGGGTTGGATCTCCGAGGGAGGGGCTGCTGCCTCTCTCAGAGCCCTGGGAAGGAGCAATGTGGACACCGTCCTGCGTGGCTGAACTCAGCCAAAGCTCCGAGCGCCCTCCAAACCCCGAGTGTCCCGACACAGCTCCAGTCCAGTCCGCCCTCCCTCTGCCGGAGCCCAAGGTGAGTGGCTGTGGCTGTTTCAGCCTCTGTCCCGGCTGCGCTGTGGGGCCGCCTGGGAGTGTGACCCGAGGGCGCCGCTTATAGCTAAGGCCGCTGCCGAGCTGCCGACCGTGCGCTCCCAGCCCCGTCTCGCGCCTTCGCAAGCCTACCGGGATGGAGTCAGTGTCCCTCGTTGTCTGGTCCTCGCAAGCTGCTTTTCTGTTGGTTTTTCCCGTCGATTTGTCTGTGTTATAGTTGTAATTCCAGTTTGGTTCTGGGAGACGGTCTGTGTAGCTCCGTTCACTCCGCCGCCATTTTCTGTCTCTCGTAGCCTTTTTTCTTTACCTGGTAACACCCCCTCTTGTGGACACAAGCTCACACCCTGTCGGCATTGATTTGTGACAGGTCTTTTGAGTCACCTTACATGGTCCAGGTTATTTAATCAGACACACACAGGTCCACTCCCCATAGCATGGGTGCTCACTGGTAACCAGCAACGACAAAGACATTCATTCTTCTTCTTCATACAAACAAGTACTATGGCAGGGACAATGGTGTGCTGTCCCCACATAGTTTCTTCCTGGCAGTTTCCAAAGTGTCATGTCCAGGCCAAGGTATTTAAGAGCCAATGTGCCTTCTCCCCTCTTCTCATGCTGAAAGCCATCATGGAAAACCGGTTCTACACGACCCAGCTACAACTCGGAAGGGGGTCACCCGGCTGCATCAGACTTGATCAAGCCATGGTTTCAGGGTTCATATGCTGTTCCATGTAGGTCAGCCTAACTTGATGTGCACAGAGGCCAGAAGTTGAGTCTTACTTTGGACGTGGCCGGCTAATCCAGCTATCATGCACAAACACATGTGATAGCTCGGCCTTTCCACATTCTGTGCCACTGAATTTACATGATGTCCACAGGGATCTGGTGAATGCACTGTTCTCCTGGTGTCACATTTATAAATTGGGACTGGTTCTTACTAGATTCCTGACTTGTTTTTACTGAAAGGAGTGGGAGTTTGAAGGACGCCTCTCTGGGTTTGGTCTCTTTGTCCTTGGCCACGGCCTGGCGTACTGCAAGGAAGCAGCCTGCACTTGTCCTAGAAAAACACAGCTGTTCTGCTAGGGAGCGCAGTGTTCTGTGTGGAAATAATGCAAACGTTTGACAAAGTTTCTTAGAAGACAGCACGCGTTCAACTTGACTTTTTCTTTTCTGCTTCTTCAGTGACATTTGTTTAATTCACACAGACTCATATTCCATATCCACTGCTTGTACGTGAGGTGCTTCCTGAACAGTTTATGTTCCTATGCTCATTACCCTCGTCAGGCCTCAGTGATCTATACTTAACACAGCAACCCAACGTTCTAAACTGGGAATATGACATAACCATCTCAACCCACGTCTTCAAGAAAGCAGAACCTGAGGCAAGGATTACTGTTCTGATCTTCCATTTGGAGGGACAAAGCCAGGACAGTGAGGGTGAGGGACAAGGGGCTGTGTGGCAACGGAAGATGCGAATCAATGTGCGGTGACCCACCACTGCCCCGGCCGGGGCATCACGGAGCCAGGAAGAGAAACAGTGGACTGTGCAGTCCACTCCCCGAGGGGGACTTCTCTGAGAGGGTTACAGCTCCGTGGAAGAGCTGGACATTTTTTGCCCATCTCATCCCGTCTTCTGAATCCCCCGGGTCAGTGGACACCCCCTGATGGCCACATGCCCCTCATTACTGGGTTGTGCCATCTAACCCCTCGGTAGCTTCTTAGGCTCAGTTCTGTCCTCTATCAAATGAAGATAATACTACAAGACCTCCTTGTGAAGTGCTTTGAAGATTAAATTAGATAATACATTGAAAACCTTAGCCTTCACAGCTACTCAAATAAATGATTGCTAACGGAAAAGATCATGGAACTCCTAAGTGCTCAGCTTTTGACCAGAGAGTTGCCATCCATCTATGAAGCGATGGAGAACTAGTGACCAGCAGCCACAAAGGAACCGTGGAGGCAGCTGGGTGTGGCGGCAGACCAAGAACCTGGTCCAACAGTGACGGCAGCCAGTTTGATCATTCACACGAGAGTGGAGGGAAAGGATGGAATCTGAAAGTGTTTCTGCAGGAATAATACTAAGCAAAAATTAAATGACCTGAGATGGAAAAGACCAGTGGCCAAACACAATAGCTTCTAACAGCTCCCTCAGGAAATTGTCTATTTCAAGATCGTTCCAGGAATTCAGAGAATGCTGGAAATCATTTATTCCACCTTGTTTCTGCGTTTTTCTTTCTTTCTCCTTTTGGTAAATAAAGTTCTCATCTCCATCTGTTGTCTCACTGAGGCAGAGTTACAACTTTAAATCTGCGAGGTAAGAAAAGCGAAGTTCTAAGAACTGGCTCTCGACTCTCCCCCCACGTGGGGTCCACTTATTTTGAGTGGCACAGTTACAGGCTTCACTACAGAGTGGCAACCCTACTGCTTTCAGCCAAGAAGCTCAAGCTCAAGAAAAAACACCTCCAGCCCCGATGAAAACAGATCCAGTGTTAACGCAGCCAAATTAAACCCTGAAGCCAAGACATTTAAAAATGGTTGTTCTCATGTTGCTTGTTACTTCTTTACACGGCACACAACTGAATACCTGAATTCTCTGTGGAGTCCCTTCTGGATAAAAGTTTTCAGTCAGCAAATTCTTCTTGAGATTTGGGGTGAGACTATGAACACTAACATGCAAGCGTGGCATGACCTTCCTACACGCAAGGACCTTACACTTTGGTTGAAACGCGAATTAACTAATGCAGGAGTGAAAAGGATGTTCCAAGGCTACATAGGATTCTGACAAATGAGTGCTAAAGATAGCTAAGGACTGGTCAAATATGTGGAGATGTAGACCTAGGGCAGATTTTGAAAGGATGGAAGGAGCTGGGCTGGAGAGAAGGGCTAAAGGGAACAGACATGCCAGGCCAGGGAAAGTCAGGAGCACGGGTCTGGAGGGGAATGAGCGCACCACAGCCACAGAGCAGGGTGGGGAAGAGTACCAGCAAGTGTTTATGGAGTGCTTACTGTCCACTGGTTTGTGCTAAACCCTTCAAAAGCATTCTCACTTAGTCCTCTAATGGCCCCACAAAATAGGCATTCTTATCATCTCATTTTACAGCGGTAAAATGGACCTTGAAAGGTGAGTGACCTGCCCAAGGTCTAAGTGTTAGTTATTGGCTGGTAGGGATTTGAACTCATGACCAGGGCGCAGGTCAGACTGTGAGGAGACTTACCTGCTAGACGTGTGTAGGGTAATGGGTGAGGCACGGAGAATGCGAGGACGAGGGAGCCTCGGTCCTCAGACGCAGAGCCGAGTTAGGGAGAAAGACCGGATCTGCAAGCTCTGGGACAGCGGTGCGCAGGATGGACTGCAGCCAGAATATAGGACCAGAGAGGGGTTAGAAATCAATTCTCAGCCTGCATCCCAGAAACCCTGGGGGTGGGCCAGCAGTCTGTGCTTGGCCAGGCCCTCAGGTGATGCTGGTGACACTGCAGCCTGAGAACACCAGTGCTGACTGTGGGAAAGGAAGGGGCCAGCTGGTGAAATGGTACAAAGGCAGAATGAACAGAAAACCCGGATCAGTGGTAAACTTCTATCAGCCCAGCCGTCTGCAGCTCCGACTGACTAGCTGTGCGGGAACAGAAGAAAGGGAGGAGGATCTAGGAGTGTTTGTGTTTTGTTTCTTAGTGAATTTTGTTCATTAGATACAGAGAGCACACTGACAGCTGCCACCAGGGATGGGGAGGGGGCTGGGTGAAAAAGAAGGAGGGATTAAGCAAAAAAACAAAACACCCTCAGAGACAGACAACTGTATGGTAATTACCAGAGGGAAAGGGGGGTGAGGGAGGCAGAAAAGGGTAAAGGGGGGACTTAATGGGGATGGAAGGAGACTTGACTTGGGGTAATAAACACACAATACAATATACAGATGATGATGTATTGTAGAATTGTATACCTGAAATTCATATAATTTTATTAACCAATGTCATCCCAATAAATTCAATTAAAAAATAAAAAATAGGTCCTGGCAGGGTAGCTCAATTGGTTAGAGGGTCGCTCTGATGCACCAAGGTTGCAGGTTCGATCCCCAGTCAGGGCACATACAAGAAGCAACCAATGAATGCATACATAAGTGGAACAACAAATCGAATTTCTCTCTCTCAAAAATATAAATAAAATATAAATATAAATATAAATAAAACAAAAACAACAAAACAAACAAACAAGCAAACAAAAGATGAAAGGGAGGAGCAGTCGACCGCTGCACAGAGCATTCAGGGAGATGAGAATAATGGTCATCAGACCTGGGTCTGAGTCCTGGACCTGCCACATCCTTTGCCTCTCTGAGTCTCGGTGTCCTCCTGCGTGATATGGGAACAGCAACAACAGCTAGCTCACAAGGGGCTGGTGGGTGTGAAATGAGGTCATGTAAGAAAACGTGCTAACTATCAAATGTACAGTACAGTCTATTATCAGTGATAGACAGAGAGATAAAGGGAGGCTATGTTCATGACTTAGTTTTATAAAATATGAACGATGTATATGTACAGATAAAGTGAAGTACCATCACTAACTGTGAATGCCCTTGTGGGAAGGTAAGGACCTCAAGGTCAGGGATGGAAATATAGATTTATGAATCATCAGCCGAGAGATGACCGAGTGCAGGGTTGCCTTTTTGTCAGAAAAAGGGTTAAAAATAGTCTGTATTTATATAAAATACCACACTCTACAAAATTCAGAAGTATGGGAAGGCAAGGCACTCGACATCCCCAAAGGTGCTTTGGCACAGTCTGGGGAACCCGGGAGAAGAAGGTGGGTGGGGGGAGAGTGGTCAATGCATGAACCTTGAGGATACACAGCTGCTAAGATCACTGAGGGAGCAATAATTAGAATAGAGCCTGGCCGGTGTGGCTCAGTAGTTGAGCATCGACTCCTGCACCAAGAGGTCACTGGTTCGATTTCCAGTTAGAGCAGGTTGTGGGCCAAATCCCCTGTTGGGGGCATGCAGGAGGCAGCCAATTGATGTTCTCTCTCATCGATGTTTCTATCTCTCTCTGTCTCCCTTCTTCTCTCTCTAAAATCAATGAAGAAAAAAATTAAAATAGAGGGTGCACTAGAACAGACAGATACGGAATATAGTTGGAGTTAGTATAGTATTTAAGCTACCAACTCAGTCTGCAAGAAATGTAACATTTAATTAGTTAATTTATTTTTTCCTCTTATGGTTTATTTACTGCTAGAACTTAATTTGAGAAATGTTATTGAAAGAATAGTTGAAATAGGATTTGATACAATTCAGAGATTTTTAGTATATGACATTGAGCAACCATTACTGCTATTTAATTACTGAACATTTTTATCACCCCCAAAGAGAAATCTCATACCTTTATTGTTTTTATTTTTATTTAAAAAATATGTTTTTATTGATTTTTTACATAGAGAGAAAAGGAGAGCAAGAGAAAAACATCTATCCTGCACGTCCCCTACTGGGGATTGAGCCTGAAACCCAGGCATGTGCCCTGACCGGAAATCGAACTGGGACCTCTCAGTCCATGGATGATGCTCAATCCACTGAACCACACCAGGGGGGTGAAATCCCATATCTTTAGCTGTCACTCCATTCCTTCAACCTCTAGCACCTGGCAGCTTTAATCTACTTTCTGTCTCTATGGACTCGCTTATTGTGGACATTTTATGAACGTAAAATAATACAATATGTGGCCTTTTGTGACTGTTTTCTTTCACTTAACATAGTGTTTTCCAGCTTTCTCCATATTGTAGCATGAATCAGTATTTCATTTCTTTTTTATTGCTGAATAATATTCCATTGTATAGATCTATCACATTTGCTTAAGCAGTCATCAATTCCTGAACATTTGGATGGTTTGCACTCTGGATATTTAGAAGAATGCTGCAATGAGCATTTGTGTACAAGTTTTTGAGTGGACATATGTTTTCAGTTCTCTTGGGTATATATCTAGGACTGAAATTATTCAAATCTTTTGCCTATTTAAAAATTTGTTATTTGCCTTTTTACTCTTGAGTTTTAAGAGTTTTTTATACACTTTTGATACAAGTCCCTTATCAGAATTATGATTTGCAAATATTTTCTCCCATTCCATTCATTGTCCTTTCAAGTTTTTAATATTGTCTTTTACATTACAGCACAAAGGTTTTAAAATTTGAATAAAATCTAATTTACCCTTTTAGAAAATTGCTCATATTTTTTATGTAATAGCTATAAAAACCATTGCCAGTTTAAGGTCACAAAGATTAGCACCTATATTTTCTAAGAGTTTTCTAGTTTTAGCTCATACAGTGAGGTCTTTGACCCATTTTGAATTAGTTTTTGTATATGGTATGAGGTATGGGTCCAACTTCATTCTTTTGCATGTGGATATCTGGTTCCCCCAGCATCATTTGTTGAAAAAAATTATTCTTTCCTCATTGTATTGTCTTATCACACTTGTCAAAAATCAATTGACCATAAATGTAACAGTTTATTTCTGGACTTTAAATTGTTCTATATGTCTATTCTTATGCCAGTACCATACTGTCATGATTACTGTAGTTTCATAGTGAAACTGTGAGTTCTTCTACTTTGTTCTTTTCAGACTTGTTTTGATTATTCTGTGTCTTTTGCATTTCTATATAAATTTTAAGATCAACTTTTCAATTTCTACCAAAAAAGGCAGCTAAGGTTTTGATAGATAGAAATTGTATTGAATCTGTAGAACAATTTGAGGAGCATTGTCATCTTAATAATATTAAGTCTTCCAATCCATGAATATGGGATGTCTTTCTATTTATTTAGGTCTTTATTTCTTTGAACAATAGTTTATAGTTTTCAGTATACAGGTCTTACACTATTTTGTTAAATTTATTCCTAAATATGTAATTCTTTTTGATGTATTATAAATTGAACTGTTTTCTTAATTTTATTTTTGGATTGTTCACTACTAGTGTTTAGAAATATGATAGAATTTTGTATATCCTGAAAACTTACTCTACTTGTTTATTAGTTCTATTATTTTTTGGTATGTGTATATTCTTCAGAATTTTCTATGTACAAATCATTCTTCTGCAAATACAAATGGTTTTACTTTAAAAAAAAATCAATCTGGATGCTGTTTATTCATTTATTTTGTCTAATTTTCCTGAATTTACTTTATTTTTAAACAATAATTTTTTCTTAACCTCCTAATCTGCCAAGCTGTGGAATCATAATAACCAGTCCATTTAAATCTGCCCTACATTTCCTGGACTTGTGTCAAATCATCAATGGAGGAGGCAGTGTCTGGTCCTCAATAGCATCATCATTCTTGTTTTCATTTAATTTTCATCCACTGACACATGCAGATCACTGCTATATTCTCCCCGGCCCTGCTGCTGGCCCCCTCAGATTCATAGCTCTGTGTGCTGCATTGTTATAGCTCTTGGGTGCTGACAAAACATTCAGTAGCTCCCAGCTTCCTCTGGGCACAGGAACTCTGTTAGGGTTGTCTTGGACCTGTCTGCTTAAACATAGCATTGATCTTTTGGCCTAAGGGTATTAGAACAACAAGTACCTTGGGCTTTCCCTGGGCATGGGGAACATGGGTTTCTTCTGCTTGGGATTCCCCCCAAAATATGGAGTTTCAGTCATTTGACATTGAACACCAGGGTCTGCTTACAGGTTGGGGGCGGTCTGCAAAGCCTGTCTCACAGGGATGCCATTCCAGCATTTCACTCTCTGGGTTCCTTTCTGACTCTCTTAATTTCCCCTCTAGGGAATTTTCATGTGGTTAGAGCAGTTCAGATGGGCTCTTTCCTTATTCTTCTAAATCGGCAGTTCTCAGTTGGGGTGACTTTGCCCCCCAAGGGATATTGGGCAATGTCTGGAGACATGTTTTGGTTGTGATAACTAGGGATAGAGTGGGCTTATGGCATCTAGTGGGGAGAGAGCAGGCTGCTAAATGATTTAAATGCACAGATGCCCCCACAACAAGGAATTATCTAGACTGAAATGTCTATCAGGTCAAGGAGGAGAAATCCTGTAATAAATCTATTATTTAAGCTTTAAATACTTGAGGATCTGGACATATGAAATAATTTTTAGAAAGCACTGCAGTTTGATTTTCCGTGGCCACATTGCCATCCCTGGGGCATGGAGGCAGGTCTACTTGATCAGGGAAGGGTAAGGAGCAGGAAGAAATAACAAGAAACACATTAGTTGAAAACCACATAGTAAGGAAAATAAATGAGCCATAGACACACACAAAACACAATAAAAGAATGTTAAATAAAAGAATACACAATATTCCTTGTATATAAAGTTCAAAAACAGGCAAAATTGCTAGGTTGGGGAATTCATAGCTGAATGGTAGCACTATAAAGAAAATAAGGGTATGCTTGCCATAAAAGTTAGGATAATGATTATCTCTGGGAGTTGTGATAAAAAGGATACAAAGTAAGAGTCTAAAGTATTGCCTGTGTTCTATAAATGGTGCGTCTGTTTTACAAACATCTATGTATGTTTCACAATGAAAAAGTAAAAAAAAATGCCTCACGTTAGTCAAATTCCACATTAGATTTCAAAATCTCACCTCCTGGCTGGTGTGGCTCAGTGGATTGAGCATCATCCCATGGGCTGAGAGGTCCCAGTTCGACTCCTGGTCAGGGCACATGCCCATGTTGTGGCTCAGTCCCCAGTGGGGGGCGTGCAGGAGGCAGCCAATAGATGTTTCTCTCTCACATCGAAGTTTCTGTCTCTCTCTCTCTAAAAAATCAATAAAAAAACTCACCCACCTGGAACAGAAGAAGTACATAAGTGGAAAAATAGGTAAATTTCAAATAAAATCTGGGGTTTAGGTACTAGTGAGGTACCAGTGTTAATGTCATAGTTTTGACACCTGCCCTGTGGAAATCGAAGACGTTAATGATTGAGGAAATTGGGTGAGGCACATAGGGGGTCTCTCTGAACTCTTCAAACTTTTTCTATAAATCTAGAATTAGTTCAGAATAAGAAGTTTATTGGAGACAAATCTCCTCTGAACATATTTATAAATGCTTTCCTCTCAGTCTGTGACTTTTTCTGTTTTTAGTTCACTTTCTTTTGATGGTATGAACAGCAACAATGAAAAGAACAACTGCTAATACTTACAAAGCACTTATTTTGTGCAAGGCATTGCTCTGGGCACGTAATACATGTCCATGCATTTCATCTGAACATAATTCCTAGGATTAGGTTTAATTACTGTCTCCACCTTAACCCTGGGGAAATAGAGACACAGAGAGATGACTAGCCCAGCCTGGGGTGGGGGTGGCAATGAGGGCAGAGCCCCGGCAGCACAGCAGGCTGGCTCCTGAGGGTTTAGGGAGTACGGAAAGTACAAAGAAACAGAAAAAAACAGTTACTCAGATGCAACTGGTATTTTCACTTACCCTGTTTCCTTCCTGTCTTTTTTCTCTTGGTTTCCATTTGGTGCACACCAACTTGTAGCTTGAGTTTCTTTTTACTCTGAACATCATGTGATGCGAATTTTTCAAGCCATTGAAAAGCTAAGACAGCCCTGGCAGGTGTGACACAGTGGCTGGAGCATTGGCCTGCGCACCAAAGGGTCTCAGGTTTGATTCTCTGTCAAGGGCACATACTTGGGTTGCAGATTTAATCCCCAGCCCTGGTTGGGGTCGCGCAGGAGGCAACCAACTGATGTGTCTCTCTCACATCAATGTCTCTCTCTCTGAGCCCCTCCCTCCCTCCCACTCTCTCTAAAAATCAACGGAAAAAAATATACTCTGGTGAGGATTAACAAAAGCTAAAACAAAGCATTAAAGGATACACAATATTCTGTGTATAGATGTGTTACATATTTAAGTCGTTTCAAATTTCTTTGTCATTATATATAAAGCTGCCATCAATATCCTCATTCTCAATTTATGTTTACTTCAAAAAAATTTTTTTTCAATCCTAACCCAAGGACATTTATTTTTTCTGTTTATCTTCAGATAGAGTGGGAGGGAGGGAGAGAGAGGGAGAGAGAGAGAAAAACATCGATGTGAGAGGGACACATTGACTGGTTGCCTCCTGCATGACCCTGACCAGGGCCAGGGATGAACTGCAACTGAGGTACGTGCCCTTGGCTGGAATCGAACCCACGACTCATTGGTCTGCAGGCCGACGGCTCCAACCACTGAGCCAAACTGGCCAGGGCTACGTTTACTTTTTTGATTATTGGTTCAGTTTTTTCTTTTTCTTCTTCCTTTTTTTCTGGCCACTTACTTTTTCTGTATTTTCTTACCACAACTTACTATGACAAAAAGTTCCTTAAATACACAGGGTACCACTTTATTATAAAATTTTCAAGCTTTTAAAATTCTCTACCTATACCATTCACTAGTCTCCCTTATCTTTCAAGAGTAAATGGCAGAACTATGAAAAACAATATGGTTTTTCCTCAAAAAATTAAAAATGGAACTGCCATTTGACCCAGTGATCCTGTGTCTTGAAATACATCTTAAAAAGCCTGAAACACCAATCAGAAAGAATAGCAGCACTATTTACAAT
This sequence comes from Molossus molossus, assembly GCF_014108415.1. Classification (NCBI taxonomy): domain Eukaryota; kingdom Metazoa; phylum Chordata; class Mammalia; order Chiroptera; family Molossidae; genus Molossus; species Molossus molossus. Next base: position 85,806,209 of record NW_023425349.1, read on the forward strand.
CACTAAGATCTGGAAAGAGCCCAAATGCCCATCAGTAGATGAGTGGATACAAAAGCTGTGGTACATATACACAATGGAGTACTACGCAGCTGTAAGAAAGAGAGATCTCTTATCCTTAGAGATGACATGGAGGGAACTGGAGAGTATTATGCTGAGCAAAATAAACCAATCAAAGAAAGACAAGTACCACATGATCTCATTTGTGGAACATAATGAACAAAATAAGTTGTCAGCCAAAAGAGATCCAGAGTCATGAGAGTAGGGAACAGACTGACAAACCTCAGAGGGATGGGGGTGGGAGGGGAGGGAAGAGATAAACCAAAGAACTTATGGGCATATATGCACAACCAACGACAGGGACGCTAGGCTGGGGAAGGCAGGAGGCGTGGGAGATGGAAGGAGGGGGTCAATGGGGAATAAAGGAGGACACTGTAATATTTTCAACAATAATTAAAAAAAAAGAAAAAGTGGCAGATTTCCACACTGTGGAAGCGAGGGAGCAGGCGAGCAGTCCCTTGTAAGCCCTGACGGGGGAGAGGCGCCAAGATGAAGCAGGACGGCGCGGCGATGGCAGTGACCGAGGCAGAGGGAGAGGAACAGCTCAGAGCTTCCAGTCATTACCACGGCTGTTAGCAGGCAGTTCTCACTTATTCCTCTGACCGGTGCTACTGATCATCCCTCTTACAGACGAGGCAACTGAGCCCCAAGCCCAGACGATTAGCTTTGGAAGAAAGAGGGGGCAAGGAAACAGGGATGGTTTGGAAGGGGGAGAGACTGCAGACCCAGCCCCTTGGGTGCGCGTCTCTGAGCAACACCTTGTACGCACGTACGCCAGAACTGGTATGAATATTTACTGCAAAATAGCAAGCCCTATCTTCAAGCTCGGAGTCCTCAATTTATGACATCTGACCACCGCTACCTGCACTTACACAGTCCACTCGGGGTGAGGCTGGGGTGGGAGTGTGGCCTATGAGAACCTAGACCTTGCTCCTCAAAGGGTGCTGCACGGAGCAGCGGCAGCACCCGCTTTGTTAGACACGTGGCATCTCAGACCCCATCCCCGACCAGACCCAGGATCTGCATTTTAACAAGATCGCAGGGGATCCACACGCATCCTGGAGCAGTATTCTAACAAATTCTTAAACCACAACACAGGTTTCCAGCTCAGTTATGTTCAGAAAACATAACTAGCAAAAGATTAATTTGCAGTAGCAAGGAATACTGGCTGGCAGCATGGGCTAGCTAGGGACTCTCAGAAATGTGGTTGTGGGACCAGAGAGCTCTGCCAACATTTTTTCTCTCCTATTCTTCCTTCTAACTGCAGCCAATTCCAAGTATGCTCAAGTTCCAAGGTGGGCTGGGTGGGGGCAGCTGGAAGAATCCTGGAAATAGAAAACAACTGAGAGCCAGCAGCCCCTGTCGGTGAGATGAGCTTCCACCAAAGGACAATGACCACAAAGACAAAACAAGGCTACACTTGGGAGGGGAGGGGCAGGAGGATGGTGCCAGGCGATGCTCTCTCCTGCTGCTTTACAGAAGCATATTTTTGTTTCAAGAAGTGACAAAGTCCTTTGAAAGGGTGTGGTCTAACCTTGTTGCCTGCATGGGGGCACCAAGAGCTTTTCCTGTGACCATGCAGCTACGGGTGGAGGCAGAGTGGGTGGTCACATTTGGTTCTTTAGCTTCCAAGCCCAGTCCTGCCCCCAGCACGAGATGCTAGGATGGCTTGGTGCTCAACACCCACTTCCAGCTCCTTCTCGCATGCCCTCCTGTACCTCCTTCAGAGGTAAGACAGCTCTTTTACAGACCCTCCTACAGTTGGGTTCTGGATATGACTTGGGTTACGTGGACTCCCAAGATGTCTGAAGGTGACACTGGCACAGAGCATCTTTCTGCTGGGAAACTTGGTGACAGAGGAGGGGCTGCCTGCCGCACAGCTGCCTGGGTTTGAGAGGCATGGAAGGACACTCGTTTTTCCAGTGCAGACCTAGGACAAGAGATGTGGTTCTGTAGGAAAAGCTGAGACCATGAGGCTTTCTGATCCCTGAAATTTGCATCAAAGTTGCTCCAGAAGGCAATAGTTTTGGGCAGCTTCTCCACTCTCTGTCTCACGTTCCCCTTTCTTCCCCTTTCTCTTCTCCTCCCCTCCCCGTTCCTTCTCCTCCCTCCTCTCCCCCCCTTCTTTTTTTACAAATTAATTGCTGTAAGTTATTGATCTCATCCCATCCTTTCTACTACAAATTAATCTTTTGCTAGTTGATAGGTATAGAATGGTACTTTGCTTTAATTTAAAATTTTAACTTTACTAATGAACAATAAAAAAATTATTGACAAACAGTATTTCTCTTTTGGAGAACTGTTTATTGTCTTTTTCCTATTTTTCTATTGCTTTGATTTTTTTTTTAATTAATCCCGAAGAGCTCTTTATACATTAAGATTGTTAACTCTTTGTTTACTATCTGTTGCAAAAAAAAATCACACCTTGCTTTTTGTCTTTTCATTTAGTTTATGATAAATATTAAGACTTAGAAAAGCTCGGCCGTGTGGCCCAGTGGTTGAACGTCAACCCATGCACCCAGAGGTCGCCGGTTCAATTCCCAGCCGGGACAAATGCCCAGATTGTGGGCCCGATCCCCAGTGGGGGGCATGCAGGAGGTGGCCAATTGATGTTCTCTCTCATCAATGTTTCTATCTCTCTCTCTCCCTCTCCCTTCCTCTCTCTCTAAAATCAATAAGAAAAAAAAAAAGACTTAGAAAATGTAAAGTTTTACAGGATAATATCTATCAATCTTTTCCTTAAAAAAAAAATAATGACTTAGTTATTTGTCCAAATTTCTTTTGAGGCTTTTTATTAAATATGTTTTTATTGATTTTAGAGAGAGAGGAAGGGAAAGGGAGAGAGTGATAGAAATATTGATGTCCATTGGCTGCCTCCTGCACTCCCCCTAAGAGGAGTCCAGCCTAAAGCTGGGCAATGGGAATCAAACCAGCGATCTCTTGGTGCAGGGATGATGCTCAATCCTATGAACCACACAGGCTGAGTCTTTTATATCTATATTCAATCACATTAATCTATGTAGTATTTACCAGGAGAAAATGGGCATTTCTGGGATAGAAGAATATATGACATTGAGTATTCATTGCTGCCAAGAAACAAAGCTAAATTGAGTTTTCTTTAATTAGACATATTTTTAAATATTTTAAAATTCCCATAATTTACCCCCCCCCCAACTTGGCAACAATTAGTTTGTTCTCTATATCTATGAGTCTGTTTGTTTTGCTTTGTTCATTCATTTGTTTGTTTTTAGATTACACACATAAGTGAAATCATATGGTATTTGTCTTTCTCTGTCTGACTTATTTTACTTAGCATAATACTCTCCAGGTTCACCCATGTTGTCACAAATGGCAAGATTTTATTCTTTTTTATTACTGAATAATATTCTATTATATAGATATCACATCTTCTTTATCTAGTCATCTATTGATGGATGTTTAGGTTGCTTCCATATCTTGGCTATTACTAGTAATGCTACAATAAACAGAGGGGTACATCTATCTTTTAGATTCAGTGTTTATGTTTTCTTTGGGTATATATTCAGAAGTTAAATTGTTGGATCATAAGGCAACTTTATCTTTAATTTTTGAGGAATTTTCATACTGTTTCCACAGTGGCCGCACTATTTATAATCACACACAAGGGTTCATTTTTCTCCACATCCTCACTAGCACTTGTTATTTGTTGATTTCTTGATGACAGCAATTCTGACAAGTGTGAGGTGATATATCATTGTGATTTTTTAAAAACTGATTTTTCTGTATTGATTTTAGAGAGAGAGGAAGGGAGAGGGAGAGAAATAGAGACATTGATGAGAGAGAAGATCCATTGGCCACCTCCTGCATGCCCCCCACTGGGGATTGAACCCACAACCTGGTCATGTGCCCTCACTGGGAATTGAACCAGCAACCTCTTGGTGCATGGGTCAACGCTCAGTCACTGAACCACACCAGCCAAGCCTCAATGTGATTTTAATTTGCATTTCCCTGATGATTAGTAATGTTGTGTATCTTTTCATATGTCTATTGGCCATCCTTTTGAAGAAGTGTCTATTCAGGTCTTCTGCCCATTTTTCAATCAGATTGTTTGTGTTTTTGGCGTTAAGCCACATGAGTTCCTTATATATTTTGGATATTAACCCCTTATCTGATATATCATTTGCAAATATATTCTACCACTCAAAGATTGTTTTTTGTTTTGTTGATAGTTTCTTTTGCTGTGCAAAAAACTCTTTAGTTTGATGTAATCCCATTGTTTATTTTTTGTTTTGTTGCCCTTGTCTGAGGAGATATATCCAAAAAGATATTGTTAAGAATGATGTCAAAGATAGGAGAAAAAATGGCGGCGGAGTGAATGGAAGCTACACAGACCATCTCCCAGGACCAAATTGGAATTACAACGAAAATAAAGACAAATCATCAGGAAGGGGCAACCGAAAGGCAGCCTGGAGAACCACATAACTGTCCGATAGCCTGGGGACTGGCGCCAGGCAAAGTGCTCGACCATTGTCTCTCTTGCTCAGCCTTGCCTCCCACCCTGAACGGCCTCGAGCTTGTAGATTAACTCCCATCTTGCTCTTATCGATTCACATTCCAGAGGCTCCATGCATAGCCCCCGCAGGGCCAAACCCTAAGGGACAAATTCCAGCTACAACAGGCAGATATAAAAGACACGAGCCCCTACATTGAGCGCAGCTTCTCGGACTCCTGTCCCCCGAGTCGGTGAACCCACCCGGAGTGTACCCAATAAACCTGAACCTGTTTTTATCTAATTTGTTGGCCTCTCTAGTTCGTTTTCCCTTTGTGGCGGCTGCTAAATTCCTTGTAATAACCAGGGACACTGACTCAATCTTGGTGGGCTTGCAAGGACGCGAGAGGGGGCCGGGAGCCCACGGTCGCCCGGGGCTAGGATCAGCAGACTCGGCGGGGACCAGGGGACTTGGCTGGAAGCTACACCCTCGGCTGGGTCCTGTGGCCTCGGCTGAGACCAGCGGCCGCCTCAGCTGGGTCCGGCGACCGCGGCTGGGTCCTGTGGCCTCGGCTGGTGCCGCAGCCTAGGCTGCCTTTAGCTGGGAGCAGCACCCTCGGGTTAAAAGTCCCAGGCGGCTCCATGACGCAGAGACTGGACAGAGGCTAAATTGGCAGCAGCCACTCCACCTTCGGCTCTGGCAGAGGGAGGGCAGACTGGACTGGAACTGTGTGGGGACACTCGGGATTTGGAGGGTGCTCAGAGCTTTTGCTGAGTGCAGCCACGCAGGACTGTGGTCATCTTACTCCTTCCCAGGGCCCTGGGGAGAGGCAGCGGCCCCTCCCTCGGAGATTCAACCCCACCAGGTGGCCATTGAAATGCTAATTGAGGTCCATTAACAACCAGCATCTGCCCCACCCTCGGGAAATCCTCTTACACTGAGCACCTGAGGGAGTTTTTCCGTCAACTCAGAAACCAAGGTTCTTCAAGTGACCTCTACTAATAGCCTCCAGGCAAAAAAGCTAGAGGATAACTACCATTCCCTGGGTTGGCAACTCTAACAAGGAAAGTTAAGACTTGACAGTGGTGTTTAAAGTGGTCCTCCCTCCCTCATCCAAACCCAGGAGAGGGAGCCACAAACAGCAGAACACCAACACCCACGGGGAAAATTTTTCAGACTCCACAGCCCACTGTGATAGCCAAAATGGTGAAACACAGAAACAAAAGCCAAATGAAAGAACAAGCGACCTCTACTGAAGATGAGATAAATGAGGTACAGATAAGCAAGTTAACAGACCTAGAATTCAGAGCCATGATCTTGAGGAAGCTCAACAGCATGTGTAAGGACATGAGCAACATGAGTAAAGACATAAATGTTGAAAATGAACGAGTTGGAAATTAAAAAACACCAAGAAGAAATGAAGAATGACATACCAGAAATGAAAAACACATTGGAAGGTCTGAAAAGCAGAGTAGAGGAAGCTGAGGACCGGATCAGTGAATTAGAAGACAGGGTAGAAAAAAATCAACCAATCAGAAAAACAAAAGGAAAAAACAAATAAAAAACAGGAAGACAGCTTAAGAGAACAGTGGGAAAACTGGAAACGTAATAACATTCACATCATAGGAGTCCCCGAAGAAGAAGAAAATGAGCAAGGCTTAGAGAATATATTCAAAAAAAGAGTGACAGAAAACTTCCCTAATTTGGTGAAGGAAGAAGGCATTCAAGTTCAAGAAGCACAGAGAGCCCCAAGTAAGAAGAACCCAAACAGGCCCACATCAAGACACATAGTAATCAAACTACCAAAAATTAAAGACAAAGAGAAAATCCTTAAAGCAGCAAGAGATAAGCAACAGGTTACCTACAAAGGAAACCCCATAAGGCTCTCAGCTGACTTCTCACAAGAAACACTACAGGCCAGAAGGGAATGGCATGAAGTAATCAAGGTCAGGAAAAACAAGGATCTGAATCCAAGACTACTCTACCCAGCAAGGCTATCATTCAAAATGGAAGGTCAAATAAAGAGCTTCTAAGACAAAAAAAGCTAAGGGAATATATTAGCACCAAACCAGCACTGCACAAAATGTTCAAAGGACTGCTGTAATTAGCAGGAGAAATGGGAAGAAAAATAGAATGACATTAAACAAAATTGGCAATAAATAAGTACATATCAATAATCACCTTAAATGTAAATGGATTGAATGCTCCCATAAAAAGAAACAGAGTAGCTGATTGGATAAGAAAGCATGACTCATCTATATGTTGTTTGCAAGAGACCCACCTCACAACAAAAGACTCACATAGATTGAAAGTGAAGGGATGGAAAAAATCTTCCAAGCAAACGGAAAGTAAAAAAAGCTGGGTAGCAATACTCATATCTGATAAAATAGATTTCAAAATGAAGGCCATAACTAGAGACAAAGAAGGCCACTACATAATATTGAAAGGATATATCCAACAGGATGATATAACCTTGATAAACATATATGCACCCAATATAGGAGCACCAAAATATATTAAAAATCTTCTGGAGGACTTCAAAGGAGAAATCAATAGCAATACAATCATAGCAGGGGACTTCAACACCCCGTTGACACCACTGGATAGATTCTCTAGACAAAAAATTAGCAAGGAAACATAGACTCTAAATGAAGCACTAGACCAAATGGATTTAATAGATATCTACAGAGAATTACACCCCAAAACTACAGAATTCACATTTTTCTCAAGTGCACATGGAACATTCTCAAAGATAGACCACGTGTTAGGGCAAAAACTAAGTCTCTACAAGTTCAAGAAGACTGAAATCATGTCAACCATCTTCTCAGATCACAATGGCATGAAACTAGAAATCAATTGCAACAAGAACATACAAAAACATTTGAACACACGGAAGCTAAATAGCATGTAATTAAACAATGAATGGGTCACCGAGGAGATCAAGGAAGAAATCAAAAACTTCCGGGAAACCAATGAAAATGAACACACAACAACACAAAATCTATGGGATGCAGTGAAAGTAGTTCTGAGAGGGAAGTTCATAGCACTATAGGCCTACCTCAAAAAACAAGAAAAGTCTCTAATAGACTATCTAACCTCAGAACTTAAAGAACGAGAGAGCAAACAAAAAGAAAACCCCAGAGCATGTAGAAGGAAGGAAATAGTAAAGATCAGAGCAGAAATAAATGACATAGAGACCAAAAAAAAAAAAACAAAAAAAAAACAATTCAAAGGATCAATGAAACAAAGAACTGGTTTTTTAAAAAGATAAACAAGACTGATGGACCCTTAGCTAGACTCACCAAGAAACAAAGAGAGAGAACCCAAATACACAAAATCAGAAATGAAAGAGGACAAGTAACAACTGACACCACAGAAATACAAAAGATCATTAACAACTACTATGAACAATTATATGGCAAGAAATTCGACAATCTAAGCGAAATGGACAAATTTCTAGAAACACATAGTCTCCCAAAACTGGACCAGGAAGAGATAGAAAACTTGAACAGACCAATAACAACAGAAGAAATTGAAGATGTAATCAAGACTCCTCCAGCAAACAAAACCCAGGCCTGGATGACTTCACGAGGGAGTTTAACTGAACATTCAAAGAAGAACTAACACCCATTCTCCTGAAACTATTTCAAAAAATTCAAGAAGGAAGACGTCCAAACTCGTTTTATGAAGCCAGCATAATTCTAATTCTGAAACCAGAAAAAGACAATACAAAGAAAGAAAAATACAGGCCAATATCCCTGATGAACATAGACGCCAAAATGCTGAACAAAATACTAGCAAATCGGCTCCAGCAATACACCAAAAAAATTATCCACCATGATCAAGTGGGATTCATCCCAGGGATGCAAGGCTGGTACAATATTCGCAAATCAATAAACGTGATACACCACATAAATAAAATGAAGAATAAAAACCACATGATCATATCAATAGATGCTGAAAAAGCCTTCGACAAAATCCAGCATCCATTTCTGATAAAAACGCTCAGCAATGTGGGAATAGAGGGATCATATCTAGACAAAATAAAGGCCATATATCAAAGACCTACAGCCAACATCATACTCAATGGGCAAAACCTAAAAGCATTTCCCTTAAGAACAGGAACAAGCCAAGGATGCCCACTTTCGCCACTCTTATTTAACATAGTACTGGAAGTCTTAGCCACAGCAATCAGACAGGAAGAAAAAATAAAAGGGATCCAAATTGGAAAGGAGGAAGTGAAACTGTCATTATTTGCAGATGACATGATACTATACGTAGAAAACACCAAAGACTCCATCAAAAATTTACTAGACTTAATAAATGCATTTGGCAAAGTAGCCGGATACAAAATTAACGTGAAGAAATCGACGGCATTCTTATACACCAGTGATGAACTCACAGAAAGAGAAACTAAGAAAACAATCCCATTTACCATTGCGGCAAAAATAATTAAGATACCTAGGAATAAACTTAACCAAAGAAATAAAGGACCTATTTGCAGAAAACTACAGGTCATTGAATAAAGAAATAGAGGAAGATATAAAAAAGTGGAAGCACATACCCTGTTCATGGATTGGGTGAATTAACATCATTAAAATGTCCATATTACCCAAAGCAATTTATAGATTCAATGCAATCCCCATCAAAATACCAACAACATAGTTCACAGAATTAGAACAAGTATTTCAAAAGTTCATATGGAACCAAAAAAGACCTTGAATAGCCACAGCAATCTTGAAAAGGAAGAACAAAGTTGGAGGGATCACATTACCAGATTTCAGGTTATACTACAAAGCCACCATAATCAAAACAGCCTGGTACTGGCACAAGAACAGGCATATAGACCAGTGGAACAGAACAGAGAACCCAGAAATGGACCCTAGGCAATATGCTCAATTAATATTTGACAAAGTTGGCAAGGTCATACAGTGGAGTAAGGACAGCCTCTTTAATAAATGGTGCTGGGAAAATTGGACGGCTACATGCAGAAAAATGAAACTAGACCATCAACTTACACCCTACACAAGAATAAACTTAAAATGGATAAAAGACTTAAATGTGACTCATGAATCCATAAAAACCCTAGAAGAAACTGTAGGCAACAAAATTTCAGACATCATACGCAGCAGAATTTTTACTGATCCATCACCTAAGGCAATAGAAACAAAGGAGAAAATGAACACATGGGACTACATCAAACTCAAAAGCTTCTGCACAGCGAAAGATACAATCATCAAAACGGAAAGGCTACCCACTGTATGGGAGAGCATAATTGCCAATGATATATCAGATAAGGGGTTAATTTCCAATATATATAGAGTGCTGATACAACTCAACGAAAGGAAGACAAAGAACCCAATTAAAAAATGGGCAGAGGAGCTGAATAGACACCTCTCCAAACAGGACATACAAATGGCTAAGAGACATATGAATAAATGCTCATCATCACTAATCATCAGAGAGATGAAAATTAAAACAACAATGAGGTGTCACCTCACACCTGTCAGAATGGCCACCATCAACAAATCATCAAACAACAAGTGGCGAGGGTGTGGAGAAAAGGGGACTCTAGTACACTGCTGGTGGGAATGCAGACTGGTGCAGCCACTATGGAAAGCAATATGGTGTTACCTCAAAAAATTAAAAATTGAACTTCTATTTGACCCAGTGATCCCACTTCTAAGAATATACCCTAAGAAGCCTGAAACACCAATCGGAAAGAATACATGTACCCCCATGTTTGTAGCAGCACTATTTACAATAGCTAAGATCTGGAAACAGCCCAAGTGTCCATCAGTAGATGAATGGATAAAAAAGCTGTGGTACATATATACAATGGAGTACTACGCAGCTGTAAGAAAGAAAGATCTCTTATCCTTTGAGACTACATGGAGGGACCTGGAAAGTATTATGCTAAGTGAAAGAAGCCAAACAGAGAAAGACAAGTATCATATGATCTCACTTATTTGTGGAATATAGTGAACATAAGAGTCTGAGGAATGAGGTCGTCCCAGAGATGTGGAAGTGGGGTACAGACTGACAATCCCCAGAAGAGGAGGTGTTGGGGGAGAGATAAAGCACAGAATTTATATGCATGTATGCATGAACAATGGACATGGACAACAAAGCTGGGGACAGGTTAGGGAGGGAGGGGGGGCGGGGAATCAGTGGGGGAATAAGGAGAAACATCTGTAACAAAAATTAATTAATAAAAAAAATAAGTCCCATAAAACAAACAATCAAACAAAAACAAAAACAAAAAAGAATGATGTCAAATAGTTTAGTCTATGTTTTCTTTTAGGAGTCTTATGGTTAAAGGTCTTATATTTAAGACTTTAATCCATTTTGAATTTATATTTGTATGTAATGTAAGAAAGTGTTTCAATTTCATGTTTTTGCATATATCTGTCCAGTATTCCCAACATATTTAAATAATTTTTTTTCTATATTGATTTTAGAGAGAGAGAAAGGGAGGAAGAGAGAGAGAAACATCGATGAAGGAGAACATCAATAGGCTGTCACCTGAATGTCCCCCACTGGGGACTGGGCCCACAACCCAGGCATGTGCCCTGACCAGAAATCAAATCGGCAAACTCTCAGTGCATGTATCGATGCTCAACCACTGTGCCACACTGGCCTGATCCCAAGATACCTTATTGAAGAGATTGTCTTTACCCCCATTGTATATCCTTGCTCCTTTTGTCAAAGGTTAATTGACCATATAAGTGAGGATTTACTTCTAGGCTCTCTATTTTATTCTGTTGCTCTATATGTTTTTATGCCAGTAGCATACTGTTTTGGTTATTGTAGCTTTGTAGCATAGATTAATATCAGTGAGCATGACACCTCCTCGTTTGTTCTTTCTCAAGATTGCTTTAGCTATTTGGGTCTTTCATGGTTCCATATAAATTTTAGGATTAGTTGTTTTAGTTCTGAGGGGAATGCCATTGGTATTTTATTTTATTTATTTATTTTTAATCCTCACCTGGGAATATTTTTTTCATTGATTTTTTAGAGAGTGGAAGGGAAAGAGAGAAACATTAATGTGAGAGAGACACAAGGATTGGTTGCCTCCCACATGTACCCTGACTGGGGCCGAGGATGGAACCTGCAACCCAGGTACATGCCCTTGACCAGGAATCAAACCTGCAACCTTTCAGTGTGCAGGATGATGCTCTAACCACTGAGCAACACACAATAGGGATTGCACTGAATCTGTGTCTTGCTTGAGGTAGTAAGGACATTTTAATAATATTAATCCTTCCAATCCATGAAGAAGATATATCCTTTCATTTATTTTCTTTGTCAATTTTTTTTTTCAATATATTATAGTTTTTAGAACACAGTTCTTTTACCTCCTTGGTTAAATTTATTCCTATGCATTCTATGCTTTTTGATGTAATTGTAAATGAAATTTTCAAAAATGTCTCCTTCTTATAATTTATTATTGGTCTATAGAAACGTAGCAGGTTTCTGTATATTGATTCTGTATCCTGCAACTTTACTGAATTCACTTATTAGTTCTAATAGGTTTTTGGTGGGGTCTTTAGAGTTTTCTATATATGGTATCCTGTAGGGCAGTTTCTTGATTCCTTACCTTTCTGGCGATGACTATGATTACACATCAGCTTCTGGAGGGTTGTTCCGCCCAGCCTTCTGATGATTTTGTAAGCATATAACTCAGCAGTAAATCCTTTTTTTGTTTAAAGTGCCCTGGGCACTTTCTGTTTTCTGCTGCTGAAGCATGACTGGTACATTCCACTCTTCTAAGTGTGAGGCATACCTTTATGGTAAATTATATTAAGAGGGAGCTCTATGAAGAGCTGTTTTTTTTCTTTCTTTCTCTTACTAATGCACATTATTTGAAACACAAATGTTTTTTATGATGTACTCTTATTTTGGAATTTGCATTATGTCATTACCCGAACTTTCTGGAACTTTAGGATATTGGAATAGAAAATATATTGTCATACCTCAAAACTCTACGCATCAGAAAAATATATGCCAGAGGTTTCATTCAATTTGAAATGGAGGTGCTTACTGAAAGAGTAAACAAACCTGACTCGACAAGAATTCCTGGGGTGGGGAAGCTTTCATTTTTTTCCTTAACATTTGTATGCAACATTTCTAGTGCTGAGTAATTTCTTACTTTGTCACAGTAGAGCTCAGATGGCACATTTGGCCCAGAAGGTGGTCCATATTAAAGCCCACTTAAAGGTTTAAAATTAATCATTTAGAGAAAAAATTTACGTGTAAATTCTAGCTTATGTTAATAATGATAATACAGATAAGTGCTACATGTTATGCTTTTTCTATGCTCCAGTCACTATGCTGAGTGTATTTTATCATATGTACATTATTGGCTTGAATAGTCTCATAAGTAGATGTTATTATTTCCATTTTACAAAGGATAATCTGAGATTCAGTGACATTAAGCATCTTGCTCAAGGTCACACAGGTAGTAATCAACAAAGCTGTCATTTGAATCCAACCCTGTTTGACTCCCAAGCTCATAGCCCTTCCACTTTTTTGTTGTTGTTAATCCTCACCCCAAGGATATTTTTCCATTGATTTTTAGATAGAGTAGAAGGGGGAAGGGAGAGAAAGAGGAGAAACATAGATGCAAGAGAGACACATTGATTGGCTAGAATTGAGACTTTGACCGGAATTGAGCCCTCCACCCTTTGGTCTGCAGGCTGGTGCTCTAACGCTGAGCCAAACCAGCCAGGGCGCCCTTCCTCTTCTGTCTCCCCATTTAGCACCCACCTGAGGGATAGGACATTCAGGCTTTCACGTAGCTTTTAGAAATGCAGGATGTCTGCTGCAAATGTAACTAAGGATGATAAAGGGATTTAAAAATTCTTTTTTGCTTTATTGATTTGTTTTCTTTTTAGAAAGAGAGGAAGTAAGAGAGAGAGAGAGAAACATCAAGAGAGAATATAGATTGGCTGCCTCCTGCATGCTCCTCACTGAGGATGTGGCCCACAACCTGGGCATGTGCCCTGACTGGGAATTGAACTGGTGACCTCTTGGTGCAGGGTCAACTCTCAACCACTGAGCCACACTTGCTGGATGATAAAGGGATTTTTAAAAAATCTTATTTTCTTTCTTGATGAAAACTTTGGTCATGTAAAATTTTTATACATGTCTTAATTCATGAAACTCTAGGAAAAGAAGGCAGTAATAGGTACTCATGAAAAGTAAATTAGACCAAGGTAGGAGGACAGAAAATCATTTTGTTTTTCCCTCTTGACTACCTGAGGGATCTGTGACCTCACCTTTTGTCAAAAGTTTATAAGGACCTGACGTTTGCTGGGTCTCACTCCTGGTTAAGAAAAGGACTCACACACAGAGGTGTGTACAGTAAAAAACTTAACAGACATCGGAAAACCTCTTCCTCACCTTTACCCCACCAAACAGCTCTGCACGTCCCTGAAAATCCTGTTCTCAGCGCTGTGCTAAGAAGTGCATCCATCTCCCTTATCCGTTCAAATGATCTTTCCTGTTTACTCAACATTTATGGCAAAAGGGGTTAGAGGTGGCAAAACTCTGCCACCCACAGCAAAGGACTTTGTTCTTCTGGGCATTGGCTTCTCGGCCTTGGCAACTGGTGCTGAAAAACTTGGGGCTGGGTTTAATTTTCAATGTTGCCCAATCCCCAAGCCAAGCAATTACCTGGCTGCAAACAAACGCTGGCTTCCCTTTTCTGGATATAACTGTCATGGCAGGGTCAGGGGTCCCAGGTTGTTCAATGGTGGCATCAACAACTTCTCTCAACAACAGCTTAGACCAACTGCTATTTCTCCGTGTGCAGCCCGAGGCCCCCAAAGCCGACGGGGCCTCCAGAAGTTCCACCCCAGGACTTCGTGCTTCCAAATCAAACACAACCCACCCACAGCCACAAAGAAGCTGATTCAGCTTTTGCTGACTCCTCGGCCTGGACCTTCCTCCTATAATCTCTAAGCTTGTTTTTAATAAATGTTTAACTTCTTGATTAATTTCCTTGACTTCTAAGGGTAATTTTTTACAGCTTAGATAATGCATTCTAAATGCCCGCTGAGCTGTTGGCGCACTCAAAACTGGAAACACCTGGGCCCAGCTGGTGTGGCTCGGTGGGCTGAGCATCCTCCAATGAACCGAGCGTCCTCCCGAGGACTGAGAGAGCCAGGTTTGATTCCTGGTCAGGGCACATGCCCGGGTTGTGGGCTGGATCCCCAGTAGGGGACATGCAGCAGGCAACAGATAGATGTGTCTTTCTTTCTTCCTTCCTCTCTCTCTCTCTCAAAAAAAGAAAAAAAAAATCAATAAAAACAAAACAGAAAACTAGAAACACTTGAGACAGCTTTCAGTCTCCCTGCTGCTCTTGCTCAGCACGTGGGCTCACATCACCAATGCCAATAAGACTGTGTGGCCTCCTCTCTGCCGTGTGCATGATTGCCAGCATCTCAAGGTGCTTGCTTCTCCGTTTCTTTGCCACGGGAAAATAATTGTTTGTCCCGTCTTTACTAAACTAGTACTTCTCTGGCTTCTTATTGCTCCTTTGTTGAAGAGTGGTATATAATTAACTTTGAAATTTTGATGGTTTTCATGCTACTGCCTTTTCTTTGGCAATTCACCTGCTTTTTACTTTCTTCCTCCCGTCTGTTCATCACAGAGAAGGGGAATTCTCGCCCACATCTTTATTCCATTTGCTTTTGAAAAGGCTTGTGCTTCTTTGGAAAAAGAAAATGTTATCTGCTGCATGGAGCCCGAACTGTCTTCGTTGTCATTTTTCTTCGGCTCCCTGGGTCACGTCCCCCATCCCCGGTACTTCAGTATTAGATCTGGAGGTGCCATGTAATCCCATATGGAACCACATTCAGGAGCTACACGGATTCTTCAGAGGACTGTTGCTCCCTTTACTGGCAGTTGTCCCTGTGAGTCCCAGACAGCAAAGCCACTGGGAGGAGCTTTGAAAATGCGAGAGGAGGCCAGCGTGATGCTGCTCTGGGCATATTTTTCCAGATGTTTCTTTATTTTTTTTTTTTTATCCTCATCCAAGGACATTTTTTGATACTTTGTTCAGATAGAGTGGGAGGGAGAGAGAGAGAGAGAAACATCAACATGAAAGGGACACATCGAGTGGCTGCCACCCGCACGACCAACCAGGGCCGGGGACAAACTGCAACTGAGTTACGTGCCCTTAGGGGGAATCGAACCCGGGTCTCTCTGGAACGCAGAGCCAAACCGGCCAGGGCTCCCCGATGTTTCTTTCCCCTCGTGCCATACCACAAACAGCCTTCCTTATTTTATATTTTGTTCTCTCTTCTAATAACAGCAAATAATTTAAACTAGAAGTCCTGTGATAAGATTTTCCAGTCATTTATACGCATAGTTTTTTAAACACCAATGGAAGATTGTTGTACATCTTACTTTTTCATTTACACCTGTAAGTTAAAGATTATTCCCATCCCTCTCTGTTCTTGCTTTTTACAACAGTAAAAAGGTATTACTATTTTCACTTGGCAGCATGCAGCATTCATGTGTCCACACTGATATAGATATCCTTTAACATGACTTTAAGAGGCCCAATTTTGCCCAGCTGGTGTGGCTCAGTGGCTGAGCGTAGACCCATGCACCAAGAGGTCACCGGTTCAATTCCCGGTCAGGGCACATGCCCAGGTTGTGGGCTAGATCCCCAGTGGAGGGCATGCAGGAGGCGGCTAATCGATGTTCTCTCTCATCCATGTTAATATCTCTCTCTCTGATTCTTTTCTCCTCTCTCTCTCTAAAAAAAAATCAATAAAGAAAAAAAATAATTAAAAAAAAGAAGCACAATTTCATTTTGGGACCCTGTCTTAAGTGTCAGTAACTCCCCTGTGTCTGGCAGCGTGCTCCATCAACATTTCTGGACTGGACTGAAACAGAATTGACACATTCTATGGAAAAAGTCGAATAATAGATAGGAATAGTCAGAGGGGAGGTGTAGGGAGCTGGATTCCGAGCATCCAAGGCACCCACGGTGTTTTCCGTTTCCCATTCTCCCTGTTATTGTTGAATTTCCTTAGAAAGACCTGAGCTGTGTACAGACCTCTCATCAGAGTGGCGGTGAGTGTTCTCGTCACGGAGGGGAAGACAGGACACTGGTCCTCAGGGTCAGCATCAACGCGGGGTTTAGATGCTCTGTCTGAGACGCAGAGGTGTGGACCTTGTGGAGGTCTGCAGGTTGGGCTAGGCAATGTGCTGAGGCCTCGGCCCAGCCTGTGGTGTGTATTTCCAGGGTAAAATGGTAGAATGACCAGCTCACACCTGTTTAAGATAAAACTCAGAAGATGGTGGAGACAAGAAGGGGCGCTAATCTGGGTTCCCCTACAAGCTTACAACGTGACTTTCTTTCACAGATGGATAACAATACCCCTCGAGTATCATGGTATTTTAATAGCATCGAGATGATAATTTTTCAAGTATGAATCAGACGTATACTATCACTCCCCATTAGTGATGTTCCAGAGCCTTCTCCTTGTCCGTCGGGTCAAATCCAAGGCCTTGATCACGACGCCTGCTGACCGCCCAGCGCTGTTCCTTCTGGTCTGCATTCCGCCCGTCTCCAGGGGCGGCTGCTCTCACCCAGGGAGTGTGCCTTAACGTCACCTGGATCTATGTCTGAAAAAATGATTTCTACCTGTCCCTCTCCTCCTCCACATTTTGAAATAGAACTTTTGTGGGGGTGGGACCCTGGGGTACCTCTAATACTTTTTTTTAAGTTTTTTTATTTTTTATTTTATTTTAGAGAGAGAGAAAGGGAGAGGGAAAGAGGTAGAAACATGGATGAGAGAGAACATCGACTGGCCACCTCCTGCATGCCCCCTCTGGGGATCGGGCCCACAACCTGGGCATGTGCCCTGACCAGGAATCAAACCAGGGACCTGTTGGTGCACGGGTCACTCAGCCACTGAGCCACACCGGCTGGGCCAGGTGTAATACTTTAAAGCTCCCAGGGATTCCGATACACACCTACATTTGGCACTTCCTGCTTCCAGGCAAGCTTCTGGGCCTCGCTGCTATCCTGACACCACATGGTTGGAGCCATTTCCCGTCGCGTTCAGGAAAGTCATCAACTGGTCTGACTCCTCAAAATCGAGGCAGAGGAAAGAAGACGCAAGTAGAGGGAGGACTCCCTCTCTGGTCTACTTGGGCCCCACTGTTTGACTTCCTGCTTCCTGTCTGGGGGTTGCCTCTCTGTCCCCTATACAATCCTAGGTGAGGGCTCATCTTCCAGAGAGACGTCCTCCCCACCCGCACGTGTGCCGGTGCCTGAGGCTCAGCAGGGCACGGTGTCAGCATGTGACGTGCACAGTCCAGTGTGCCCACCTCCCACAGGCTCTGAGCCCTTGAGAGTTAGTCTACGTTTCTAAGGAAACTGCTGGTTTTCATGTGTCAGGTATATTTTTATACGCTCATATGTTGTTATGTTTATATGTCTTTATATATATTAAGCACCCCCCTCTGCATAGCTCCCTGTGGGTCAAGCCCCCTGGTTGCCCTTCTGATCTTGCCGATTTGACAGTAATTGTGGAAACCCCTCCCACCTCAGGCACTTAAGCACCAAGACCTGACCTCTCTTGTTTCAAGACCCTGTCATCCCCACTGGTCTCAGAGAGACAGGTTCTGTGACTGCCTGGGATCTCCCGTGGAACGCGAGCCTCTGGGGGCGCTCGGGGCCCACATTAATGTCACATCTACTTCCTTGACTTTTGTTCTTTAGGGCAAATTTACAAAACCTGAAGTACACCATTTTATTTATTTATTTATTTATTTATTTATTTATTTATTTATTTATTTATTTATTTATTTATTTATTTCTCTATTTATTGTTTATCCTCACCCGAGGATATTTTTCCATTTTTTGTTCAGATAGAGTGGGAGGGAGAGAGAGGAAGAGACAGACAGAGAGAAACATCGACATGAGAGGGACACATCGAGTGGCTGCCTCCCACATGACCCACCCAGGGCCGGGGACAAACTGCAAACGAGGTACGCGCCCTTAGAAGGAACCGAACCTGGGTCTCTCTGGACCACAGGCCAATGCTCTAACCACTGAACCAAACTGGCCGGGGCTATTTTATTTATTTTTATTAATTTATTTTTGTTACAGATGTTTCTCCTTTTTCCCCACAGACACCCTCCTCCCTAGCCCGCCTCTCACCAAGCATTGTTTGTGTCCTTGGTTACACATACACACATATAAGTTCTTTGGTTTATCTCATCCCTCCTCATCGCCCCCCTCCTCTGAGGTTTGTCAGTCTGAACCATACTCCTTTCTATCTCTCTGGGTCTATTTTGTTCATAAGCTTTTTCTGTTCATTACATTCCACAAATAAGTGAGATCATGTGGTATTTGTCTTTCTCTGACTGGCTTATTTCGCTTAGCATACTACTCTCCAGGTCCCTCCATATCGTCTCAAAGGATACAAGATCTCTCTTTCTTACAGCTGCACAGTACTCCACTGTGCATATGTACCACAGCTTTTTTATCCATTCGTCTACTGATGGACACTTGGGCTGTTTCCAGATCTTAGAGATTGTAAATAGTGCTGCTGTGAACATAGGGGTATACATATTCTTTCTGATTGGTGTCTGAAGCACACCATTTTTAAGTGCACAGTTCAGTGGCATTTACTACAGTGATGATGTTGTACATTTACCACCTCTTTCTAGTTCCAGAACATTTCCATCCCCTGAAGGACACCCGAGCCATTGAGCAGTCACAGAGCACCCCTGCTCCCTGCAGCCCAGGCCCCGCCAGTCTGATTCGTGTCTCCAGGACTGGCTCTGGCCCGGCTCCTGCGCTGTGTTTGCTGGAGACCGCGCCACAGCCCCTTCAGTCTTCGAGGGAGCCCAAGGCTGAACCAATAGACTGTGGCCAGCTGGGGTCAGGCAGGGTCACAGGGCCTCCTAGGCAGGAGGGGCTGTTGACTGTAATTTCTCTTGAAAGGAATGATAAGAAATCATGCCAATATGCTATCCCTAGAACAACATTTGAAAATAATCTGCGAAAGTCTGCTTTGCTAGAAAGAAAACTGAGGATTGTAAGAGTCAAGTAGAGAAAAAAAAAAGAAGAAAAAGAATACCAAAAAGAGAAGTTTTATAACAGTAATTTTCCAACTGCTTGAACTGGGTGGGCCACAAGACTTCTGCATAAGGAGCGCTTGGTGTGCAGCAGAGTCTCCTGCAGAGTGGCCTAAACACACACTGCCGGCTTCCTGGATTCTGACTCTTCGGGTTCTAGAGGTGGTGTGTAAGGAACCTGTATTTCTAAAATTCGCCCCTCTCTCTTCCTCTCTCTCCCTCCCACTCTATCTGAACAAAAAATGAAAAAATGTCCTTAGATGAGGATAAAATAAATAAATAAAAATAAAATAAAATACGCCCCTCTGATAATTATGATATACAGGGGAATTTGAGATGAACAACCCCACAGGAATTTTCAATGAGAGGAGAACTAGAACAATATCAAGCCTCTTTCCTGGGCAGAAAATTCCTTCTCAGCTGCCTGCCGTCTGCCCTGGCTCTGGAGGGTAATTGCTGCAAATGAGAAATTATAATACATTTTAAAGCTTAATCATGATAATGGTAATAATAATAATAAATGATATAATAAAAAGGCAATGAGATTGTAGCAATGGAAATGGATACAGTCATGCAGGAGAAGAAAGGAATCCAAATTCTACTTGGAATTTTCAAAGAGGGTCTTGGGATTTCCAAGCCAAAAAAGGGTAATAGGGACTAGGTTTAGCCTCTCACCTGAAACGCCTGGAAAGAAACTGGACAAAGTAGCAAGGTGGCAGGATACAAGGTCAATATAAAACCTCAAGATTTCTCTATATATCTGTGATGAACCATCAAAAGTTGCAATTTATAAAACACACACACAATGCTATTTACCATAGCATCAAACATTATCAAATACTGAGGAGAAAATCTGACAAAAGATAAGCAAGACAGGCACATTTGAAAAATACAAACATTACAGAGAGAAATTCAAGTATATCTAAATAAATGGACAGTTATGCTGTATTCATGGGTCAAAATATTAATCAAAAGTCTTGCAGGATTTTGCAGTAATTGATAAGCTCTAGAATTCATATGGAAATGCAAGAATCTAACATAGCCAAAACAGCTTTTAAAAAGAAGAACAGCTCTGGCTGGTTGGGGCTCAGTTTGTTAGATGTAGTCCTGTGCACAAAAAGGTTTCTGGTTCAATTCCAGGTTGGGCACATGCCTGGGTTACAGGCTCCATCCCCTGTAGGGGGTGTCAGGAGGCAACCACTTGGTGTTTCACTCGCACATTGATGCTTTTCTCTCTCCCTCTCTCTAAAAATAAAAAATAAAATATTTTTGAGATTCTCATTTCAGGACACTTTTCCCATTTATCTTCAGATAGAGTGGGAGGGAGGAAGAGAGAGAGAAACATCAATGTGAGAGAGACACATCAATTGGTTGGCCTCTCTCATGACCCCGACCAGGGCCGGGGACTGAACCGCAACAGAGGTATGTGTCCTTGACCGGAATGGAACTTGCGACTCTCTGGTTTGGGGTCTGACATTCCAAGAGGTGAGCCAAACCGGCCAGGGCAACAAAAATATTTTTAAAAAAGGACAAAGTTGGAGGATGAACACTACCTGATTTCAAAACTTACTTTAAAGCTACAATAATTGAGATACGATATTGGTATAAGGTAAATAAATCAATGGAACTGAATTGAGAGTCCACAGTGAGATGCGTACATACACAGACAACTGTTTTTTGAGAAAAGTGCAAAAGCAATTTAGGAGAAAGGAAGGTGCTGAACAATTTCCACACACACACAAAATTGAACTTCAGCCCTGGCCAGTTTGGCTCAGTGGTTAGAGCGTCGGCCTGCAGTCCAGAGAGACCCGGGTTCGGTTTCCGCTAAGGGCACGTACCTCGGTTGCAGTTTGTCCCCGGCCCTGGTTGGTCGTGCGGGTGGCAGCCACTCGATGTGTTCCTTTCACGTCGATGTTTCTCTCTCTCTCTGTTCCTCTCTCTCCCTCCCACTCTACCTGAACAAAAAATGGAAAAATGTCCTCGGGTGAGGATAAAAAAAAAAAAAAATTGAACTTCAATCCATACCTTGCACCATATATAAAAGTTAACTCAAAATATGCCATAGAACTAAAGGTAAATCTAAAACTGTAAACCTTCTGGAAGAAAACATAGGAGAACAGTTTGTGAATTTGTGCTAGGACTTCAATAGGACTTCATAAAAATTAAGAACTTCAGCTCTTCAAAAGACACTGTTAAGAGAATAAAAAGACAAATCGCAGTTTTGGAGAAAACATGTGAAAATTATATATTTAATAAAAGACTTTATGCATAATATGTAAAGCACTTTCAAAACTCAGTAAGAAAACAATCAACCCAATTTTTAAAAATGGACAAAAGATTGAACAGACAGTTCACCAAGGAAGATAGGCGGTTGGCAAACAGGCATATGAGAAGACTCAACATCACTGTTGTTATGAAAAGGCAAGTTAAAAAATCACAATGAGATACCACTGTACACCTAATAGAATGGCTAAAATTAAAATGACTAACCACCAAGTGCTGGCCAAGAAGTAGAGCCACCAGAACCTCCTTTGGTGGGATGCAAAGTGGTACAATGGCTTTGGAAAGCAGTCTGTTGGTTTCTGAAAAAGTTAGCCATACGCTACCACATGATCCAGCCAACCCACTCCTAGGTATTTTCCCGAGAAACAAGTGCATATGTACATATAGCTGTGGTATTCCCAAGCTAGCAACAACATAATTACACCTTGTGAAAGAGGAAAACAAGAGTATATACTATATAATTCTGACCCATCCCGCAGGTCGAGCAACGAGGACTCTAGAGGGGGAGTGAGGATGCGGAGGGACAAGAGACACGAGAAATGGAGGCAAGACAGGATTCTGATCAAGTCTCGTTTATTCAGGGGGAGTTCACATAATATATAGGGGAAAAACAGGTGAAACAGTTAATGAGTATCCCACCTGAAGCAAATTCCAGTAAATATCCCAGGTGGAACAAATGATAAGCAAAGAATAGAGTAAACAATTATCGAGAGGAATGCAGACACTGTATGCAGAGAGACCCCGCCCTGGGGCCGGAGACCGCAGAGCAGACTTTAACAAAATGGATGCCATGCAAAAGTCTCCCACATAATTCTGTTTACATGAAATCCTAGGATATACAAACTAATCAACAGTGACAAAAAACAGATCAGTGGTTGCCTGAGTTTGTGTGGGTAGGAGAGGGAGAGATTACAATGGGGCATGGGGAAGACTGGAGGGGCAATGGATATATTGATTGCTTTGACTATGAGGGTAGTTCATACATATGTCCAAACTTATCAAATTGCATATTTAAATGTGTGCAGTTTATTGTCTGTTCATTTTATATATTTTAAGAATATATTTTTATTGATTATTTTTAGGGAGAGAGAAAGAAACATTGATGTGAGAGAAAAACATCGATGGGCTGCCTCCTGCACGCCCCCTACTGGGAATCGAGTCCACAACCCGAGCATGTGCCCTGACCGGGAATCAAACAGGGACCTCTCAGTCTTTGGGACAATGCTCAATCCACTGAGCCACACCAGCCAGGCTCATTATATCTTAATAGAAAGTTTTTTTTTTAATTAAAGAAAGATTTTGTTAAAACTCCTAACTTCCTCTGACTCTTCCACAGCAGCTGAGCGAATGGGTCTAAAGCAGACTATGGTGACAAAGCAGGTGGGAGTCACTTGGTTGGCCACACACACCACTGGGAGCCTCTCTGGGGATCCAGTTACCTTCAGCACCTGCTGAAGGGATAACATGCTCCAAAGGGTGGCTCTGGCTGTCTGGATCATAATTAAAGCTGCAAATAACCCCAAATTAATTAAGTCTCCCCGGCTAACATGTCACTCCTAATTTCGTCATTTGGCCTCAGAATGAGAGCCTCAGTCTGCCTCGGAGGCAACATTTTCCAAATGAAGTGAATTTAAATTGCTGAGTAATTGCAAACTTGGGGGCTTTACCACAAGAACAAATGCTATTGTTCTTTGATTACTTGCTCAACTAAATTATTAGCTCATTACCATTACCTCCAATGGATTTTGATGTGATGTCCCTTGAAGCACATAAATAAAGCATTTCACAAGGCAGACTAACCAGCTTGGTCCGGGAAAACTGTTGATTATCTTAACTTTCTGAGTGTTTGGAGAATTTAAAGGATACTTTATGAACAAATGAATAGCCTGTACCACTCATTGAAATAATTAGCAGCTTACTACCCTTGTGTTTGGAGACATCAATTTTTATTTAGCCCCAGGATCTAGATTATGAACGTTGAGGTCATCCTATTAAACCAATCTCTTTATTGTTAAACAGTTTTGACCTTGAGATGCAGCCCATTGTACCTGGGCAGACAGCCTCCTGGAGAGGAAAAACTGAGGACAAAAAGACGTGCATTCTAGATTGTTTCTGATCAGCTGTGTGATGTGGACATGTTGCCGGACCTCTCTGAGCCACAGACAGAGAGATTAAGTGGGCAAAATATGAGCTTTGCAAGAATCCACCTGCCGCTACTGTGCTCAGCTACTTATTCTCAGGCAAGTCATGTGACTGCTTTGGGTTTCACTACCCCCCCCCCCCCCCCCTTGAGCTTCTGGTGGCTCCAGACATTTGTTGGCTACCTCTTAGAGTTGCTAGGAAGCTTAAATTAAAGCTATTAAATAATAGCTTTAATGTTCCACTTTGTGAAACATTAAAGCTATTATATTTCTCATCTGTAAAATGAAGGAATTCAAGCAGGGGGTTTGAATAGTCTCTGTATCAATTTCCTGTAGCTGCCATAGTAAGGCACCACAAGCTGGGTGACTTGAAACAGCAGACATTTGTTCTCTCACGTTTCTGGAGGCCAGATCTGAAATCAAGGTGTTGACGGGACTGCACTTCCTTCGAAGGCTCTAGGGGAGCACCTTCTTCGCCTCTTCCAGCGTCTGGTGGCTCTGGGAGTTCCTCGGCTTGTGGGCTCCAGCCCCTGACTTCTCTTTAGCATCAGCTTCTCCTCGGTGTGACCCAAATCTCTCTGCCTTTCTCTTATAGGACCCACCTGGGTAATCCTGGAGGCACTCATCTCAACATCCGTAATTGCATCTGCTAAGACCCCTTTTCTGCATAAGGCCACGTTCCGAGGGTCTGGGTGGACATATCTTTTTTGGGTGGAGAGGGGCACCATTCAACCCACTACAATTATTTTTAGCACAATTGCCCTAATATTTTGATCTGGATGTCAACATTTGGTCTAAACTTAAACCAGTTTGACTTGTATATTAAGTAGTATAAAAGCTATGACCAGCCCTGGCTGTTGTGGCTCAGCTGGTTGGGCATAGTCTCGTGCACTGAAGGGTTACCAGTTTGATTCCCAGTCAGGGCACATGCCCAGGTTTTGAGCTCCATCCCTGTAGGGGGCATGCAGGAGACAGCCAATCCATGTTTGGCTCTCACATCGATGATTTTCTCTCTCTCTTCCTCTCCTTTCTTCTCTCTCTAAAAATCAACTTAAAAATCCCTTTTTTAAAAAGAAAAGCTATGACCAAATATGACATTCTCATATTTTCTGAGAATATATACTTTTCAATTCTTCCATATAAAAAATGTACTCAATAGTTTGCTACCGTGAGAGAAGGGGACATAGAACAAAATCTTATTGATGACAAGTTGATGTCATGTAGACAAAAAACAAAATTTTCAAGCAACCAAAATTTGGCTAACAAGGAGTTGGGTTTAATTAAGGAAGTTGGAGGAATGACTGTCACCACTGAGCCGAGTTTATTAGAATTGGTGCCCCTGGGTTAGTGACTTTTGGATTTCTCCTTCAGCTGGCAGATGGCTGCTCATTTAAAAAGCTACAGTTGAGGGTAGAAAGGAAAAGATGTTAGAAAGAATGTTCCTCATAGACAGAAGTGGCTTATTGTACTTCCTTTGTAGATAGTCATTAAAATTATGCAACTATTGCCTGGCTGCTGTGGCTCAGAGGACTGAGCGTCGTCCCAAGGAATGAGAGGTCCTGGTCCGATTCCCGATCAGGGCACATGCCCGGGTTGCAGGCTCGATCCCCAGTTGGGGGCATGCAGGAGGCAGCCCATTGATGTTTCTCTCTCATATTGATGCTTCTATCTCTTTCTCCCTTCCTCTCTTGCTCAAAAAAATAAATAAAAACATATTTTAAAAATAAAAATATAAAATACAATTATGCAACTATTGTGATGTCCCCGTGTTCTCTGATCCTAATTTTATTTATTTATTTATTTTTGTTTTTTTAATCCTCACCTGAGGACATTTTTCCATTTTTTGTACAGATAGAGTGGGAGGGAGAGAGAGGAAGAGAGAGAGAGAGAAACATCGACGTGAAAGGGACACATTGAGTGGCTGCCATCTGCACTGCAGCCGTAATATGTGCCCTTAGCGGGAACCGAACCCAGGTCTCTCCGGACCACAGGCCGACGCTCTAACCGCTGAGCCAAACCGGCCAGGGCTCTGATCCTAATTTTAGATACTGAGCCACTGAGGAGGTCTAAGGATATAGGATGTCACAGCCACCAGATTTAATTCAGAGTAAAATGGACCATAGGTAAGCTAGTCTATTCTTAGACAATCTGTTGTAAAGTATAGGACTGGGTGAATAACATGAGTTATCAAGGTGGCCAGATTTCATATGACCTGCAGTCTGTGGACTAATAAAGTCAAGATATACTTTCCCTTCCTTTCTTACCCTAGATTCTCCAACTCATAGATAAGGGAAGGTGCTGGGTTGGTGACCACCTGACATGTTCTCTCTGTACTTCCTGTATCCCCTGGGCCACTCCCTAGTTTCAGAACACCTACTTATCAGTAGTAGATAGCAGAAGAACTGCAACTTCTCTGATATCTGTTCCAAGAAGGTGGTACATGCACAGCCTGTCTGCGATCTCTGAGGGCTATGGAGGTGGCAGCCTGGACCTGGGAGAGCAGACTTCTTGCTCTGAGGACTGAGCTTTTGGGACTGTGCTGAGTGTCTTTAGTTTGCAGTTCCAGCACCGTTCTCCGTCCTTCTCTAGCTGCTGTAGGCCCTGGGAGGGTGACCTCTGGCTTCTAGTTGGTTGTGGCCAATGCAGAGCCTCTGACGAATGGAGGAAAGTGAAATTGGGACATTTTATTTATGTCACTTCAGGGTCATCATGGGCAGGCCACATGCTAAGGTCTCAGCTCCTGACTGGAAGCTCCCTGGGTTCTGGTAACCTTCAGGCCGAGGGGTAATAACAGAGTTCTCTCAGCCCCCACTCACTCTGGGGTATTGGCTCGTCCCTCGTGTCTTACTTTGTCTCTGCCCACAGCCATGTCAACAGTCCTGTTAAGCAATTCTCCTGAAACTCTCCTATACTGAGTGTGCCATCTGTTTCCCATAAAGATCTTGACTGATGCGATTCCTTCATTTATAAAAATTACAAAATAATGCCCATCTTATGGTGTCTTCAGGATTAAACAGGATAACACATAAAAAGCACTCAGTGTAATAATGAGCACATAGTTATGTGCTCAGTAAATGATAGCTCAAGATCTATTTCAAAGTGGAGCAGATATTGTACATCAATTTAAATAAATTCAACTCAGTCCTACCAATGTTTACTAGGTCCCCACCAGGTGCAAGCCACGGAACCAGCCATTTCCCAGTTACAAAGATGCATTAGCAAATTCATCACAGCCTACTTCTTCAGAGAACTCACAACCAGCAGCTTCATTTTTTTCTTTTTTCCCCAAATTCAAACATCATTTGACAAACATTTATTGAGGACCTACAGTGTTCTGGATCCCATATTAATAATACTTGGGGATAAAACAGCAAAATAGAGACTCCTCTGATCTCAGAGAGTGAACAATTTAGTGGGAGGAAAGAGGCAGCAATCATAATTACATCAGTGAGTATGTTTTACAAACGTAATAAGGGTCCTGAAGGGAGAAAACTTGTTTCTATAATATATAAGACCTGGCCTGAACCCAGGTCGGGGAGTACTTTGATAATGACATGATGTTGGCCATGAAACATCGATGAGTAGGACTGAGCCAAGCAACGAGCAGGTAGAGAAGAGTGTTACACTCTGAGAAAAACCCATGTGTAAAGACCCTGTGGAGGGAAGGGGCACCATTCATATGGACTTGAAAGAGGGAAAGAGGGGCTAGTGGTGGAATATGGGTGAGATGACACAGGAAGGGTGTGCAGGGGCCAGATGGGCTAGGCTTTGTAGGCCTGGGTCAACATCATGGCCTTTATTTAAAACAAATGTAGAAACAAACAAAACTATTGGGATATATATCTATATCTATATCTATATCTATATCTATATCTATATCTATCTATCTATCTATCTATCTATCTATCTATCTATCTATCTATCTTTATCCTCACCCGAGGGCATTTTTCCATTATCTGTTCAGACAGAGTGAGAGGGAGAGAGAGAGAAACATCGATGTGAAAGGGACACATCAAGTGGCTACCACCCGCACGACCCAACCAGGACCAGGGACAAACTGCAACTGAGGTACATGCCCTTAGCGGGAACCGAACCCGGGTCTCTCTGGACCACAGGCTGGTGCTCTAACCACTGAGAAAAACCGGCCAGGGGTATTGGGATATTTTAAACATGTAGGTTTCATGATTATTTCAAGGTTTGAAAAAATCACTTTAGCTGCAACAAAGAGAATAAGATAGATGTGAGAAGACCAGTGAGGAGGCTTTTGCCATAGTCTGAGTCAAAGGTGATAGCTTGGGCTGGAGGGGTACCAGAGGAACTGAAGAGAACTGGGCCAATCCAAAAGACATTAAGAAGACAAAAATGAACAAGAAAGTTGGTGGTCAGTTACATATAGGGGATGAGAGAAGGAAGCATCCAAGAAGAATCCTAGGTGTCTGTCTGATTGGTCATGTCATCATCTAAGAGATGACATATTGGATAAAGATTTGGTTTGGTGTGGAGGTGGGGCAGGGAGACCAGAAGTGCAGTCTTGAGTTTGACATGCCTTTTGAGACACCTAGATGGAGAAGTCAAGAAGCAACTGGAACTGACACCACCAAATGTTGGCGAGGATGTGAAGCAACAGGAACTCTCACACATTGCTGGTGGGAATGCAAAATGGTACAGCCACTCTGGAAGGCAGTTTGGTGGTTTATTACAAAACTAAACATAGTCTTATCATACACTCCATCAATCACACTCCTTGGTATTTACTCAAAGGAAGATGTTTAAAGCAACTTCTAAAAGTTAGAAGCAATCAAGAGGTCTTTCAGTAGGTGAATGGTTAAATAAACTGTGGTACTTCCAGACTATGGGATGTTAATCAGCATTAAAAAGAATTATCAAACCATGATAAGACATAGAGGAAACTTGACGCATATTATGAAGAAAGCCAATTTGAAAATGCTGTATTCATGTAGGATTCCAACTATATGACAGTCTGGAAAAGGCAAAACTATGGAGACAGTAAAAAGATCAGTGGTTGCCAAGGGTGGAGTAGTGAAAGGGATGAATAGACAGAGCACAGACCATTTTTAAAGCAGTTAGAATATTTTGTATAATATTATAACGATGAACACATGTCATTATATGTTTGGTCCAAACCCATAAAATATATGAGACCAAAAATGAACTATAATGTAATCTATAGACTTTAAGTGATGATATGTCAATATAGGTTCATCCTCAGCAACAAATGTACTAATCTAGTGGGTGATGTTGTTAAGGCGATAAGCTATGCATGTGTGGGGCAGAAGGTATATTGGAAATCTCTATATCTTCCTCTCAGTTTTGTTTGCTCTATAAAAGTCTTTTAACAAAGTAAAGCAATGAAATATAGGGGTCTGGATATCCAAAGGGCTATCTTACACAGAGATTGGAGTTTAGTCTCCATTAGAAAACAGATAGTAATGAAAACTATTGACTGACCTTGGGAGACTACCTACTGGCAAGGTCCATAAAGAATTCCAGAGAGGTACAAGGCAAAGCAGGAGGGAGTGTGACAAAGAAGCCAAGAGTGTTGCAAGTGAAAGGGAGTAGTCAACAATGTCTAATGTTCCTGAGAAGTCAAGAGGGAACTGAAAATGTCTGCTGAGTTTAGCAACATGCAAGTCATCAGTGACTCTGGCAAGAGTTCTTTTAAAGGGCAAATGGAAGTCAAAGCTAACTTGCAGGGTGAGGGAATGGAAGGAATTTTTATACTCATTGACCCCTTTCCCATTTTCTCTAGAGATTTGACTGTGAAATGGAGCTGGAGAGGTTAGGGGTAAAGGGAAAAATGTTGTTTGTTCTTCTTTTAAGATGTGAAGGATTTGAACATATTTAACTTGTAATAAGACAGATCAATTTGAGAGGAGATAGTTGAATATGCAAGGAGACAGGTGAACAATGGGGCAGTTTTGCTGAGAAGGCAGGTGGGTGGGCTCAAAGCTCAGGTGCAGGGTTGGTGTTGGGAGGAGGGAAGGGGGATTGGGTGGGGGCAGACATAGATTTCTAGCTAAAGCAAGAAAAGTTGAAGAGCTCCTACCTGAAGTTTTAATCAGTGAAGTTGGATGTAAAGGGCTGGAGGTTTGAGAATATGTGTGTATTGATTGCAGAAATGTCCAACAGAGTTGAGGATGAAGTATGGCTTTATGAATTGATGGTGACCCCATGTATCCAGTTGGTGTCACTTACCTAGAATGTCATTGAATTGAAACCTCATGGGATCTATGCTGGTAAAGGCTGGAACAAAGAGAGTCCTAGATTAGGAAAAAGTAAAGAATGAGTAGCCGCCTTGAGTTCACCTCCTCACTTCCTCTGGGAACACTTCCACAATTGTCTTGGTTCTCCTTCCTCCTGGTTCCTAAGACATCCATGTATGGATCACCTGTCATCAGATACAAGAGTTATTTGCATTTATGACGCTCAACAAATATGTATTGAACCTACCATGTGCTGTCAAAGAATAAAGCAAAGACCATCAGAGCCATCCTGAAAAACCCTAATAAGAATAATAGTAATAAACAGTAATAGTAATAAGCTCAGTTACTTTACTTGCCAGGCAAGGGAAAACACCAGGGAAGAAATTCACTGACATGCTTTCTGGGAAGAGAAAGCTCAGGCTTTCTGTTTTAAGAATGAGGAAAAATAGATGTCAGGATTGACACTCTGCACCCGGCATAGGATGGTTTAGAGAAAGTCTCATTGTTCATTGGTCACAAAAGAGGCTTCAGTGAGTTCCGGTGTGGGTCTAGCATCCTGGGCCACTTCAGCCGGCTAGAACCCGTTGAGGTGAAGCAGCGCTCAGCTCTGATATCTCCTCAGCCAGTGCTGCTCTAAGTGAAGGCGTTTTCCTGTCAAGTGCATTGTGATGTTCTGTGCTCTGGGGAAGGCCAGCTCCTGCCCCGTTGGAGCTGACAGCCCTGCGTGGAGCGCAGAAAAGTAACTGGGCAGGTACAGAGCTGTGTAATAAGTAGATGATAGACGAGGTCCCAGGCCAGGAGGGGCTCACAGGAGGGAGCTGACCCAGCCCGAGAATCTGGCCTCTGAGAGGAGACCTGCCTGGTGACCAGGAATCACCCGGCACAAGTGAGCTTGGAGAGAGGGGTGGTCTGTTTCAGGTGTGAAGCAGCAGGTGGCCCATCCTTGAGGCAGGAGAGTACTTGGCCTCACATATGACCTGGACTTGGACATCCTAGATGCCAAACAGGTTAAGAGTATGGGTTTTGAAGTCATCTGGTTCGAGTTTGAACCTTGTCCCCTTGCTTATTAGCTGTGTGACCTTGGGAGAGCTACTTAACTTCTCTAAACCACAGTTTCCTTGTTTGTCAAAGGGGTATCATAGCTGCATCTATTCCTGAGGGGAATGGGATCAATAATTTGTTTTAATGAGATGCTAGGTGTGTAAGAAGCACTCAACGAACATCAGCTGTTATTATTAGCATCCAGGAATGTAAGAGAAGTAAAGAATTTTGCAAAAACATTTACTTCTACCTCCTTATTTTACAAATGAGAAAATTGGACCCTAAGAGACGAAGTGACATTCCTAAGATGAGATGGTTTCTAGCAGAGCCAGTCCTGGATTCTGGGTGTTCTCTTTGTCTCATCTAATGATAAAGAAGCAACATTTTTGGTGCCTGGGTTCAAATCCCCACTCTGCTACTTATGACCATATGGTCGTAGGCATGAGAGTCAACCTGTCTAAGCTTTGGCTTCTTTTGCGGTAAACGGGGATAAAACCCTCAGTAGGTTGTGGGGTCCTAATGAGTAGATCAGTATCTCCACAGCCAAGTGAATATAATCCCCGTATACATCAAAGCTCTGATATCATCAACACCTTGATGGAAAAAGAGGCCTCTGCCCTGATTCCTTTCTTCCAAGTAGGGTTTGAACTAGGTGACAGCGAGGACACGTGCAGGAAACCCAGCCTACGGAACTTCATTGTGCCCTTTCTGACCTTCTCTCACGTTTGCTGAAATGGTGAAGGCATCACATGGAAGAGGGGCCTCAGGTGAGCACCCAGGCTGATGGTGAAATGGTCATGATTTCCTTATGCTCCCTTCTGTTCAGGGCAGTGGCTGTGGAGAGTTTATCTGAGTCATTGGGTACAAATTCATCACCACAGAGTGAACCCTGGGGGAAAGGCAAACAAAAGTGCAGGTGGCTGTTTTGAACCAAGCAGGGCAGCATGGGAGAGGGAGCAGGGGGAGCTTCCGCTGAAGTGTGGGTTTGGTGACCTGGAGTGGGCCTTAAATCTCTTGCCCGAGAGTTGGGTTATTATCTCTCCCAGACAATGGGGAGCTATGAGAGGTTTTGGAATGAGAAAGTGATGAGATCTGACTGCCGTCAAGAAAAGTAATAAGGGCAGAGACAGACGACAAGAGGATCAAGACTGCAAAGACGGGAGGAGATGGGAGAGCTGTTTCAGAACAGAACAAAGGTGGCCCGATTGGTGGGGGCCCAGGCATGCAGCAGGGCCAAGACCACTCTGAGATTTGGGGTCTGTGTGATCAGACAGGCGGCAGTGTCGTCTTGCCCAAACACTGTTCTCAGAGTTCCGAATTTACTCCATGTGGTGTCTGAAGTTAGGAGATTCTGAGTAGATCAGTACCTATATATTCAACATTATAATTCTCCTTCCACATTGAAGCCTTTATGAAGTCAAACCCTGGTAGAGCCCTGACCGGGTAGTTCAGTTGGTTAGAGCATCGTTCTGATATGCCAAGGTTGTGTGTTTGATCCCCAGTCAGGGCACATACAAGAATCAACCAACGAATGTACAAAGAAGTGGAACAGCAAATCTCTCTCTCTCTCTCTCTCCATATATATATCTCCCTCCCTTCTCCCCTCCCCTTCCTTTCTCTGTCTAAAAACCAATTAAACAAAAAAAGACCCTGGTAGAAAAGGAGCTCCTGCCCTGATTCCTTCTTTTTCAAGATCCTGACTTCCACTGGGCTTTACAGACTCCCACCCAGGCAGTGACCAGAGTCTCCTACTTGGTGTTGTTACCTCTACCCTCAGTGCCTCAATGTGTCCTCTGGGAAAAACAGAATCCTGTAACACGTCATCTGTTGAAACTGATGGCCCTTGGCCTCAGTGGTGCTTCTGAAACTCTCTCTGGTGAAGGTACACTTTTAAAAAAACATTTCCAATGCATCATGGGCCATTTTTCTTAATACAATAAAATGAATTTCTAAAAAAATGAATTAAGAAAGACATTAATACAGGTCCCAATTTTTTTATTATTATTTGATTCTCTATTTTTTTTTTTTTATTCTGTCCAATTGCTCTAACTTTTTACTTTCAGTTTTGGTATTTGTATGGATAGGTAACAAATCCTGCAGACCAGACCCCCTAAAGTAGCAGTGGCCTACAGAACAGCAGCCAGACTCCTTGCTCCATGCTCAGTGCCCCCGCGGTCTCCGGGCTTGCTGCCTCGCCTTCTCCCGTTGAAACTCTCCATGCCGTCTACCTGTGCTCTACTCACAGTCCCTCCCACTCACCGTCAGCTTTGTTGTGTTACTTCACATTGCCCCTGCCCCAGAATGTTTCGCTCTGGCTGCCAAGCTTCCATTCCTACCTAAATCCTAACAATAGCAGCTCTAGACTGAACATCTAATTCCAAACACTGAGATTTAGTCATGATTTCATTGAATCGGTGTAATAGGCAAAGTGCGAATGTCTGTAATAATTTACATCTTTTAGAAACTACAGCAGATCTAGTGTTATCCCTATAATAATAATAATCATTGGCTAAGGAACAGTCACTTATCTGGGCCAGTAAGACACTGGTTTTATGCTGGGACCAGGGGAGAAAGCTGAGCTGGAACACAGGTCTGGAAATGCCCCGTGCCATGTGTGCTACTTCAAAGGGACAGATGTCTGAGTGATGACACAGAGAACAGGTAAGCTGACAGATGCAGAGACAGACCCCTGCTTCTTCCCCCAGTTCTAGTCTTTGCTTGAATGCTGTGACATGCCACCCAGTTCCTCAGTGAAAACAAAGCACCTGTTCTCTAGCTCTTGGGACTGTGCTTTGCAGGGAGCACCCCGCTCCCATGCTAGGCCCCTTCCCAAAGCAGCCTATAAGCAGTGACAAGTTGGCTTGGGGATATAGGTCCTGGCCTCCTTATTCCAACTCAGGACAGCTCTGAAGGGTTAGCCCAGCTTCAGAGGTCCGGGCAGGCCTGGCTGAGCCCTGCACCATGGCTCAACATACCCTGTTCCCCATCCTGCTGCTGCTGCAAAAATCAGCCTGTTCCTAGTGTTATCAGCAGGGATAAGAAAAGAAAGCTAATTTTTTCAGGTAGGAGAATGGACAATTTCTGTGACATTGGGTGGAGCAAATGGAGAAGGAAAGAGAACCATAGAAATAGAGCAGGGTGTGGAAGAGCGGCAAGACGTCAATGGGTCCAAAGCAGGAGAGAACTTCAAAACCTTGCCATATGAGGAATTGTTGAGGAAACTGAAAATATTTAGTGGAGAAGTAAAGATTTATGAGGATTATGACAGCGGTCTTTACCCATTTCACAGGCAATCATGTAGAAAATGGATGAAACTCATTGTGCTGGGTCTTCTCTCTTCTACAGTTTATTTTCACACATTTAGATCAGGTCATATCACTCTCCAGCCAAACACCATCCAGTGGCTTCTCACCACACCAAGAAGAGAACATAAATGTCTTGCTATGACCTGCGAGGTCCTTCATAACCTGGCCCTTGCCTTCCTTCCCAACTCCATCTCCTGCGGCTCTACTCTTACCCACCCTTCTGGTCACACTGGCCATTTTCTTGCTATTCCTTGAATATACCAGCCCATCTCTACCTCAGGGCCTTTGCATCTGCTGCTTTCTTTGCTTTTTTCTTCTGCATGCTCTTTTTTTCCTTAATATTTTAATTTTTTTTTCTTTATTGATTTTAGAGTGAGAGGAAGGGAGAGGGAGAGAAAGACAGAAATATCGATGGAAGAGAACATCAATCAGCTCCCTCCTGCATGTCCGCCACTGGGGATTGGGCCCACAACCTGGGCATGTGCCATGACTGGAATCAAACTGGTAACCTCTTAGTGCATAGGTCAATGCTCAGCCACACTGGCCGGGCTCTATTTTTAAATATTTTAAATTTAGTTTTAGAGAGAAAGTAAGGGAGAGGAAGAGAGAGATAAAAACATCAATTGACTGCTTCCTGCATGCCCACTACTGGGGATCAGCCTGCAACTCAGGCATCTGCTCTGAGCAGGAATCAAACCAGTGACCTCTTGGTGCGTGGGGCAATGCTCAACCAAATGAGCCACACCAGCCGGGCTATATGTTCTTGTATGAGCTCTTCATTTGCCCCATTCCTTCTGTTGTTCAGACTGAAATCAAAGGCCATTGCCTAAGAACTCTTCCCCTGATTAGTTTCTACCTCAGTGCCATTTTGTGTTCTTTGTAGCACTCTTCACTCCCTGAGATGGTTTTGTATCTTTGTTTACTATGTGATTCTGTTTCCTGATTATCTCTTTCACAAAGAATATAAGCCTCGTGGACAGAAATGTGTCTGTCCCATTCACCACCATAACCTCAGCATGTTATATGGCACATAGAGCAGGTGCTCACTAACTATATGTTGGTGAAAGAACAAATGAGCACGAGCTGAAGAAGTAGCCTAACCTGGCCAGTGGATGGAGTATCACCCCATGGACTGAAAGGTCCTGGTTAGATTCCTGGTCAGGGCACATACCCAGGTTGCTGGCTCCATCCCCAGTAGGGGGCGTGTAGGAGGCAACGGATGGATGTT
Organism: Molossus molossus; assembly: GCF_014108415.1. Taxonomy (NCBI): domain Eukaryota; kingdom Metazoa; phylum Chordata; class Mammalia; order Chiroptera; family Molossidae; genus Molossus; species Molossus molossus. The sequence goes on from NW_023425349.1 coordinate 85,842,068, forward strand.
TCTCTCTCACATCGATGTTTCTATCTTTCTCTCTCCCTCTTCCTTCCTTTCTCTCTAAAATATCAATAAAAACATATTTTTTAAAAAAAGAAGAAGAAGAAGTAGCTCTAGAGCTAATGGGTGGGCAATTCCTAGAGCAGTTTTTTTTGTTTTTTTTTTTAATCCTCACCCGAGGGTATTTTTCCATTTTTTTTGTACAGATAGAATGGGAGGGAGAGAGAGGAAGGGAGAGAGAGAGAGAAACATCGACGTGAAGGGACACATCGAGTGGCTGCCACCCGCACGACCAACCAGGGCCGGGGACAAACTGCAACCGAAGTACATGCCCTTAGCGGGAACCGAACCTGGGTCTCTCCAGACCGCAGGCCGACACTCTAACCGCTGAGCCAAACTGGCCAGGGCTAGAGCAGATTTTTAAAGCTGCAGTCAGCAGGCTCAGAGCCTCGCCATGGCGACGACTGTCACTTAGCAGAGAACCAGCGGGCCAGTGAGAACGTGGGCTTTGGAATCAGACAGACTAGGGTTTGAGTCTTGGCTCTGCCGCTTCCTGGCTGACCACAGGCCTTGGACCTTTAACCTTCAAAACTCTTGGTTTCCTCATCTGTAAAGACAGGTGTATGTGTATAAGCCACCTCACGGGGTTCTGGGTTGAATAAAGCAAGTGCTGGACATGTAGCCCGTGCCATATAGGGGTTAACACCACAGCTTGGTGGGTTAGTTTCTGCTGCTACAGAGATTACAGCTTCTGCCCTCCGCACCAGCTTGCCAAGGCGCTGGGGTCTAACCTGAGGAAGGGCTGCTACAATCCCTGCCCTGAGCAACCACTTGGCAATTTTCCCCGTCACACTCACTGACTGTGGAAAAATAAGCAGAAGTGCCCTGATACAGGGAGTGGGTGCAGGGGCGGTGAGTGATCATTCTGACTGTTACTTCTCAACTTCCGGCCTCTGACAAAAACCAGAACTGACCTCCTGGAGTTGGAGCCCATGAGGAAATGGGTGGTCGCTGTTTCTTCACAGGACTTAGAACTGTTACAAAATTGGTATTTTCGCACACACTACTCGAATCTGCACTATTGTGTGAACTGGAGTGTGTTTGTGATGAGAAAGGAGGAGCAACCATGCAGCCAGCAAGGAGTAGCTGTGCAATGGGGGCGGGTGGAGGCGGGAGGGAGAAATCCCATGCGTGGAGGTGCCCGCCTTCCTCTGGTCCCGCACCTTCCTTAATCTCTGGCTAATACCCAGGTGATGGTTTATGCATCTTGACTCTGAAAAGAGCTAATCATAGTCATTGCATATGACACAGGGGACATAAATGCACAGGTAAATACAGGTGGAGGCCATCCATTCCCATGTCCCTTCAGCCCCTGTTTGATGGCAAGGGAACTTGTTTTCTTCTGTTCAGATGAAAATAACAGTTGACACTATCCATATAATGAAGAAAACACTTAAACAGTTTACTGCAGGCTGGGCACTGTTCTTAAACACTTCTCCTGCATTGCTTGTTCCTATAAGGTAGCTGCAATCTTTGCCTCCGATTCACAGATGAGTGAACTGCTGCTCAGCGAGGTCAGTAACTTGCCCACGTTTACACAGCCTAGTAAGGGGCAAGGCCAGCACTCTGCCCCAGGCCTCCTAGCTCTAGGGTCTGCATACTTGACCACTAGGCAGCATGGTCTGTTCCTAAGGGGATGGCTTGCCTTGGAGGTGGTGGGATCCCCAGCCCTATGGGCAGCAAACATCCATCACTGAGTTGGACAGAGGTCTCTTCCAGGTGTTTAGTGTGTCCTCTGTGTCCACTCGGAGCTGAGCACTCTGCCAGCATCATCTCACGTCATGTTCTTGCCACCCCTGCCACTTAGAACAGTCCCCCCATTTTACAGATGAACAAGCTGAGATTAGAGAGATTGTGTCATGGACAAGGTCTCTAGGCTGGTGAAGGCTGGAGCTGAGAATCCAGCAGGACTGCCCAACCCCAACCCTGAGCTCGTCATTCTTACCAGGGATGGTTTCCAAGGGATTAAACTTCAGGAGAGCTGAGCTGGACTGGCCGACTGTGATGGTTCTGGCTGATCTGAGATCCCGAGGGACTAAATGACTGACACATAAAGAAGCAAACTGTTTTCTTTCCTTTTTAAACTTATCTTTATTGTTGAATGTATTACAGATATTTCTTTTTTCCACATAAGAGGCAAACTCTTGAACAGAGTTGCTATAACTAGTTCTTAGGCCAAAACTATTAGTCATCACATTTCAGGTTTCATATTTAAGGAAATATTTCTCTTCCAGGCTCCCCCCACAACACTCTGCAGTGATTCTCCTGAAAAGCTGTCCATGGAACAAAGAGTTATGTGGACCCTTAAAGTCTCCAGTCTCTCTGTGGTGGTATATATGCCCTCCTGGGCTACAAAGAGACAGTAACCATCTTTCCTGGTGGTACCATCATCTGCCCTCATCCAGGGTCCCCATCTGACAGCCCAATCCAGCATCAGCACACCAACCAAATTCCCACCACCAAACCCAGAGGTCAGTTTTCAGGTCTGTCTCACTGGCCTCGTCTCAGCATCTGGCACAACGGGCAGGCCTGCTCCTTGATTCACATTCTTCTCTTGGCTCCTCAATGCCACACCTCTTGGCTTTCAGCCGACCCCTCTCTTCCTTGGCAGTTTATCCCTTCCAGTCTCATGGCTCCAACCACCACTCATCAGTGAGGTTTTCCGATTGTTATCTCCAGTGTGGACTTCTCTGAATTCCCGACTCACAAGTCTGACTGTCTACTTGACATTCCCGTGGAGGTCTAATAGGCATTTCAAATTTAGTGCATCCTATCATTAATTCTTAATCTTCAATCCTGCCCCTAATGTAACCCCTCCTCGTCTTCCCAGTTGAGGGCCACTCCACCTTTCCAGGTACTCAGGTTCCAACCCTTAGCATCATCCCAAACTGCCCTTCTCACATCTCATCTGTCAACAAACCTGTGAGCTCTCCCTTCAGGCCAGAAGCCAGTTCTCAGTAGTCTCCCTACTGCCTCCCTGGGTTACTCCCTCTCGGCAACCTCAAGAGCATCTGCCTTTGCTCTTTGTCTAAATCATTTAATACGGTAGCCGGAGTATGAAGACAGAGGCAGATCATGCCTCTCTTCTATTGCAAACTCTCGCGTGGTTTCCTCCCAGTGGAACTCAAACTTTGCTGGGTCCTTCGGGCCCGGGCCTCCCCTCCCACCACCCCAGGGACTTACCACTTTACTCAACCCCTGGCTAGCTCTGCTCCAGCTCCACTGGTGTCCCCGCCATTCCTCAGACAGGCCACACACACACTCTCCTCGGGTCCTGTGCACCTCACAGCTTTTCTCTTCCCCTCTCCATGGGTTCCTGCCTCACATCTTCCAGCTCTTGGCTCAAATGTCACCTTCTCAGTGAAGTGTTCCCTGACTCCTCTATATACCCCCCACCCACGTTCCCTATTTCATTTTTCTCTGTAGCCTGTGTGGTTCATCTAACATACTCCTCTATTATTCATTTAATTTTTATTCTCTCTCACTTATAACGTAAGGTCAATAAAGGCAGACATTTTATCAGTTTTGTTCAGGCTCTATCTCCAGTGCCAGTGCCTGGGACGTAGTAGATGCTCAATAAATGTTGTTCCATGAATCAGTATATGAGCAGCCTAAGGACAGCAGCATTGTGGCTACAGAGCTGTGGTCAGTCAGGGTGTGGGCTACCAAGACTGGAGTTTTAGTATAGTATTCTAGAGACACTTCCCTGTGCCTGCCACTGTTTTCTCTGCAAAATGCAGATAGTGGAAACTAAGGTCCCCCAAAGCTCCGGAAGTACAGGAATCTGGAGCAGAAGAGGGCTGAGCAGGGGCCATCACTAGGGTGAAGGGCAGGGGAATCCTCTTCTCCAGAGGCTGGCCAGAAGAGCCAGCAGACAGACCAATCAGGGGTGGACAGAGGGCGGGGAGCAGAGGGCGGGGAGCAGAGGGCGGGGAGCAGAGGGCGGGGAGCAGAGGGCGGGGAGCAGAGGGCGGGGAGCAGTGGGCGGGGAGCAGAGGGCGGGAGCAGCGGGGAGGCGGGGACCTTGGGAGCGAGCCTCCGCAGTCCGACCCCTGAATCACCAGCTGCGCTGCACTGAGCGCCTTATGTAACCTTCTGAACTTCCGTTTTGTGTTGGGGGGAATCACAACTGCACCTCTCTGGCAGGTCCTTGCAGGGACTGAAGGCGACAATGCAGGTGGCTCAGTGGCCGTCCTCAGACTGCGGGGAATCTGGCGGGCAACAGAGGAATCTGGTGGCCAAGCGGGCGGGAGCAGGTGGGGACAGAGAAGCAGGTGGGGGAAGGGAAATGCAACAAGGATCTGGACGTCTAGGAGGATGCAGCTGGCGCGGCACCAGTTGGGGCGGGGCCGGCGCGGAGGTGTTTCCTGGGTGGGGACGGTGACCCGGTGCCTATAGGTGTCCCTGGGACTCACCGGGCATCTATCTAGGGCCAGTTACGCTCTGAGCGGTGCAGACACAGCTGCCCAGGTCCGACCTTCCAGCGCGACCCCGCCACGTTCCTCCCGCCACCAGCCACCCTGCGCACAGCAGCCCGGCCCCAGCATGACAGACAAGGCGGCCTTCGACACGAATATTGTCACCCTGACCCGCTTCGTCATGGAAGAGGGCAGGAAGGCCCGCGGCACGGGCGAGATGACCCAGCTGCTCAACTCGCTCTGCACCGCGGTCAAAGCCATCTCCACGGCGGTGCGAAAGGCGGGCATCGCCAACCTGTGAGTCAGGCCTCAGGCCCCCAGGCCACCTTCTGTCTGTCTGTCCTGCTGGGGATGTGCCTGACCGTCTGATGTCTGGTCCCCTGGCTCCCCTGCTGTCAGCCTGTGGGTCCACCAGGCTCCTTCTGTCTCTCCTTCGCTCCCTCCCTCTCCCTCTCCTCCCTCTCCCCCTCCAGAGGTTGGCACTCAAGCCCTGGTTCCCCTTCTCTGGAGCTTGGAGGTGCGCACCTGGGGGCCTGTCACCCCATCCACACCTGCCTCCACCCTGCAGCCCTGTCAAGGGGCTGAGCAGCCTGACTTGGTTGGCATTCCTGTCAGCTTCCTCCAGGTGAAATTGGCTGGCAGGTGGACGGACACCTGGCCTGCTGGCAGTACCCATCCGAGCCTCAGACAGGAACGTGCTGGCATGGCACCTTGTTTTCCCTTTCTCTTCTCTGACCTCCTTCACTTCCTATGGAACTGGGGTCTCGAGCTGGGTTTCTAACCCTGTATCTCCTTGAGCCTAAACAAGCCCTGTTAGGAGCCAGGGAAGCCCCGGGCAGGAAGCCTGCACACCTGGAGCTCTCAGGAACAGCAATGCTGTGTGCAAAGGGTGCAGTGGGTCCCAGCAAGGCCTGAGACTCTGAATTTTTAAGAAGTTCTTCGGTGGTGCCCATGTTGCTGGTCTGCAGATCACCTGTGTGTAGCGAGAGAATCACAGGAGGTGGGGATTCAAAGGGCACCTTCTTGTGAAGCTTCTGTAACTAACACAAATACTCTTTGGTCTACTCTGGTGTACACGAGTATTGCATATTTGTCTGGTCCTCACTTAGCTGAAGGGTTTTCAGATTGCCCCATTCCTTTCTAATATCTCACACACTCAGGGATGCTATAAAAATTGTGCACGATGTCTGTAGCTGATCTGAGAAAGTGTAACCCCTGCAACCGGGCTTCCTTTCTGGAGAACTCTTTGGCTCTGGCCCCCGAGCATGGATTGCTGACTCTCACGAAAGGAATGTATGGTCACTCATCTTCAGATGTCAAGCAGGGATGAGCCTGGCCCAGAGAGAGACTGGTACACTAGGAAGGGTGGGACCATGACTATTCACCTAATGACCCCTCTTAATAATACATTTCTAAGGAGGCTATGCTTTAGGAAACACACCAGTTAAAATCTTACTTCAAATTTAATTCACAGCAAGGAGAGTAGCCCCGCAGCCTCACCTGTCTTTGAGAACTAGGGGCCTTTTAAAAAAAAAGTACTTGTCATCTCCTGTATTGTTTTAAAAGTGTGTTCGTACTTTTCACACACCCAAAGAGACTTGGAAATGCAAGATCGGCTTTCAGGTGTATATTTCCCACCTTTTAAGAAACCTCAGATAGTGGGACCTGGACAGAGGGTACTAATTTCAGCCGTGTGAAATATGTATGTCTGTTTAGACTAAATAGTGGTGATTACCAGGTTTAAAAAATGTTGTTGTTATCATTATAAACTACTTAATAAGATGCACTCATTGACAAACATTGAAACCACTCAAAAGAACACAAAGGGAAAGGTGAAACCCACCACTATCCATTCTCTAGGGTGTCCTCCATTAATAATTAACTGGTTATTTTCTCAGATACTTATTTATATTCATATAAGTTTATACATGGATATATATTTACATATGTCCATATGTAATTAGCAAACAAAATAGAATCACAGTTAACATATTCTTCTGCAGTTTACTTTTACCATTCAACAGTATATAATGACCATCCTTCAATGGCAGGAGGTATAAATCCACCTCCTTCGTTTTAACTGTTGCCATTGAATGGATATATGGTGAGCTGTTTTACTCTTCCCTATGTTAGCACATTTCACTAGTCTTTGACTGTTTCAAACAGCGCTGTATTTGTGGAACAAGGGTTGATGCCTGGTCATGTGGGGAGTTGACAGAGAGGACCAGAACTGAGACCCTTAAACACTCCTGTGGGAGAGCAAAGTTTGCTTTCTCAGCATGACACATGGTTGGTAAGGCACCAACAAGACAAGATCTCAAGTCAGGGCTCCAAATTACATTCATTATTGACTTTGATGTCTTGGATGAAAAAGCCAACGTGCCTGCAAATAGCTTGTTAGTGCTGAAGACTTGCCCTGGAAGGGCATGTACCCAGAATGACAAGGTAATTGCTGGTCAAATGACCTCACAGGACCAGTTTCTAGAGCTCAGCCATGATGTCTCATTAAGGAGACTTCAGGAGTTTCCAGCAAAGCGCCCAGCTAGAGTTCTCTCTCTCTCTCTCTCTCTCTCTCTCTCTCTCTCTCTCTCGTCAACCAGCAGTTGCTCTTCAGCCACTTTTCTTGATCTTAATAAGATATTCATAGAATCATTAACTGTTTGTTTTGTTAATCCTTACCCAAGGATATTTTTTTATTGTTTAGAGAGAGTGGAAAGGAGGGAGGGAGAGGGAGAGAGAGAGAAACATCGATGTGTTTACACATCGATTGGTTGCCTCCTGTAGGACTCCAACTGGGGCTAGGAGGTTGAATCTGCAACCCAGGTATGTGCCCTTGACCAGGAATCAAACCCTTCAGTCTGTGGGCTGATGCTCTAACTGCCGGGCCAAACTGGCCAGGGCATAGAATCATTAAGTTTTAAGCTGAAAGCCTCAGAAGTCACCTGGTCCCACCCTTCCTTGCACAGACAAGGACCCCAAGGCCAGGAAAGACCAAGTTAACTGGTCTGTGGCCCAGGTTGGTCTCTTTTCATCAAACCACACATTTCTTTCTTTATTTTTTAGAAATCAGTTAAAGCTGACCCAACTCTAAATCTCATCTATTAATAACATCTTTCATGAGAACTAAGTAAGATCTGTATCATGAGGAGACATTGCCTTAGCGCCAGCCTGCCTTTGAAGCCTGTTTTCTGTGTGAGGCTCCTCCACCCACTGTCAGCTGAGATGAGGGGCAGCCACCTTCTGTTCTCTCGTGAGACCAGTCAGCAGCCGGCATCAGGCAGATCTGAGTTCATGGTTCAAATTCTAGTGTTGCCACTTCTCTGTTTCTATTCCTTTGGGAGAAAGTGGTCCTGCATTGGCTTAGACTTTTGCTTTAGGCATGTTCCGCTGACTTCCCTTTATACATGTTCCCAAATCATTGTTTGAAGAATTCACTGGTTCTCTTCCATTCAACCAAGTGCTATCAAACACCCACAATGTACAAAGTTCTAGAAGAGCCCAAGAGGCGAGAATGACACAGCGCTTATGCTGTAGGAAAAGTACAAGTATGGAATTAGTTCTAAAACATAATAAAGATTCTGAAAGATGTCTTCATAGAGGTTCCAGAAATACAATGTGGGTGCAAAGAACAGTGAAGCATCAAGATGAGCATCTCCATGGGCAGGAACAGGTGGTCACAAGGCCTGAGGGTTGGAGAGCATTTTAGGCTGGGCTATCGTGTGATAAAAGGTACCAGATGAGAAAACGTTTCTGGAAAAGCTGCTCACTCAGTTTGACTGAGGCAAGCTGTACATGGGGCGGGCTGTTTGTGGACGTTGCATTGTGGGTGCATTGGGGAGCGTCAGATGGCACGGGTGAATACTTTATATTTTGCAGGTATGCAAAGGGGAGAGAGTGAAGGTCTTTGAGCAGGGCAGTGACATGATTAGAGACTAATCGGGGGAAGATGTGGCTGGAAGTCAGAGTTGGAAGGGGAAAGCTAAGACATGGGGAAAAGCAATTGAAAAGGGGAGGGGCAAGAAAAGCTGTTCCAGCCCTAGAGCTTTAGCAAGAGGAGGGGCCTTGGGGGGAGTCTGAGTGTGGATCCGGTGAGAAGGGCAGTTTCTCAAAGGGTGGGTCCTAGCAAGTGACAGCAGGGCCTGCCAATAAAAGCAAAACTACATGAAAACAGAATTCCAAAGGGGGAGTAGATTTTTTTGAGGCTGGGGAAGGTTGAGAAGATGATTCCAACATTTTGGAAACGTTGAACTTGAGGTGTCAGAGGGCTACCCAGTTGGAGATGTAGTCCAGCCAACAGTGGGACGTGCTGGTCTGGAATTTGGGTGTGAAACACTGACTAAAGATTTGGCCACTGGATTTTGGTCCACTCTGCCCTGAGGCAGAGAGGAAGAGGAGAAAATCAGGACCAGATGGAGCAGAACAGGAACATGCAGGGCTTAAGAACACATCTCAGAGACAGATGGAGCTGGCCTCAAATTCCTGGCTCTGCCATTTAATTTTTGTGAGGATTTGGGCAATTGCTGAAACATCTCTGAGACTCGGTTTCCTCACTTGTAAGATGGAGACAATGGTCTTTTTCAATCTCAGAGAGTTGTGTGAGAATGAACTGAGTTCATTAAATGGGTGCTACTATCATCATTGTTTTTCTAGGCTGCAGATTATTATTATTTTTTAAATAAACAGGTATCTTTTTATTTTGCTTTTCATTCCTTAGTAGTTTCCCGCACACATATCAACAGACATGTATTTCAGGCTAGACCATTAAATGTTAAAACAATGTTGTGCCCTCAGATGGGTTGCAGGAAACCTCTTCCCATCATGGTCAGGTGGTGTCCAGAACAGTTGCTTTTTTTTTAAATCCTCACCCGAGGACATTTTTCAATATTTTGTTCGGATAGAGTGTTATAAATTGATTTCAAGTGGGAGGGAAAGAGAGAGAGAGAGAAACATCAACATGAAAGGGACACATCGAGTGGCTGCCACCCTCATGACCAACCAGGGCCGGGGACAAACTGCAACTGAGGTACATGCCCTTAGTGGGAACCAAACCCAGGTCTCTCTGGACCGCAGGCCGATGCTCTAACCGCTGAGCCAAACTGGCCAGGGCCAGAACAATTGCTTCTATATATAGGGTCCTCTCAGTATCAATGGAAGAAAATAATAAATAACTTCTGTTTTAATTTTGGAATTACAGGTCAGTTAATACATGCTTCCATTTATCTTCAAATCTGCAGAGTGTATGACATTAAACTTTTGGGACCTTTATCAGATTTATTTCAGATTTCTTGAATTAGCTTCGTGACTGTAACTTCCTTTTCATGCCAGAAGCACCGCCGGCCACACTGCGTCCTATTTGCCCATTTTGGTCCACGTGAACTCAGGCCAGGCTGGGGAGAGTAGCATTTAAAAGCTGCTCTGATTGGTGACTCTCCTGCACCGTATTTCTGGTCTGACCCTTGGATGTTCCCAGCTGGGTGAACAGTTGGTCATTTACCTTGAAATCAATTTATAACAAGTCAGTGTCACCTTGGACTTGAGTGATAAGGATTGAATAATAATCTGCCTCCCACTTTCTTTGGCTGGGTGTTGTGAAAACGAGCTTCTCACTTGGTTCTTTTGTGTGCTGTTGAACGTGGTCCCTGCTGTCCTGGCTGTCATGTGGACATCAAGGGAAATGATCTGACGATAGCCAATCAAGTAAGTCATTGAGCATGCTTTCCTAAGTGTGGCCCTGGCTCTGGTCCTGGTGTCTGGGGCTGTGCTTCAGAAATCAGAACTCACAGACTCTATGGTTGTGAAATGGCTTGGTCCATTCTAGAAACCATGTGCCAATTTAAAATCAATGTTAATATTTAATCCAAATGACCAAGGATATTAAATACTGGCCAGATTCACCTACTCTTCTAAGGAGTTCCCATCATATAAATTAACATGACTTACAGTTTTTGTTTATTTGTTTGTTTTTTCAGATTTTCAGTGAGGTTTACAATAAAAGAGATATATTACAGACAAATGTTCACCTCAATGCTTGCTCCTCAAACTTCTAAAGAGAACTTTTGTGTCTGTAAGGGTTTAAAAGGAGCAGCCTAACCCCTGGCAGGATGATTCTCCCCAACCCCAATGAACTTGGGTGCAGAGTCAACTAATTTGAATGAAATGGAAGTGAAATGTTGAACTTGGAGCCTTTTCTTTTGTTGCTAGTTACCTGTGACACACTTCCACACTGGCTGTCTTCCCAGTTACTTGAAAAACTAGTTTAGAGGTCTTGGTCTCTGCCCCTCATTAATCAGCATTTACTTAGTGGCTGCCTGGGGCTCCACTAAGAACAATAGAGGCTGCTATGAACCAGGTGTGTCACACAGATCAACCCTCCTTCTTACAAAGCCAGAAACAAACCTGGCGTGGTTGTGTGACTGCCAAGGGAGTGAGCAGTGGGCATGGGGCCAGAACACTTCTTCCTCACTTGCCAGACTCTGTTCTAGCCGTTTACCTATATCAACTCATTGACTACCCCTCTCTCTATACTGGGATGAAGACGTACTGAATTCCCACGTCACAGAGGAAGAACCAAAGGTGGCTTGCCCAGGGTTGCTTCGCATGTGATGGGCAGAGCTGGGATTTGGATCCCAGTGGTCTAAGAGTCCCGGCCCACGGAAAAAAGCCCATGATGATGCCTTCCAGGATGACTTGCATTTAGGAAGAGCTTTCTTGGCAGATTCAGCCACTGACTCAGTCAAAACTAAGATCCCTATCCCTGCTTGATGGGCACACAACTGCTCCCAACTCCTTTTCTGCTGGGGAAGGGAGAAGGGGAGGGGGAGGGAGCTAAGCCCAGAAGTTTACAGCTTGTGCAGGTCAACCCACTTCTTCAATCTTCCCACTTGTTCTCTTTCTCGATTGATTGGAAGGTACAGCTGGGCCCTGGAAGACTCTTTTGACAGGGTTGTGTGATGATTTCCCCACATTCTTGCAGCCTCATTGGCGGTCTGACTCCGGCCCAGGGAGCAGCACATTGGGAACCAATCTAAGAATGAACAATGTGGTGTGTGGAAGGCATTGCTCAGGTCCCACGAGGGTCATTGGTGCCATTTCTCCTGTTCACAATGGCAGACACCTGAGCTCCTTCCAAACCAGCTTGGTCTTCCTACCTGCTGAGCTCTCCTCCAGTCTGCCTAGAAGTCCGTTGATTCATTTTCCAAGCCCTGTTCAACGGGCCCAGGAAAGGAGAGGGCTGTGTCTGTAGGGCAGCGGTTAACCTGTGGGTTGCGACCCCTTTGGGGGTTGAACGACCCTTTCACAGGGGTCACATAAGACCATCGGAAAACACATATTTCCAATGGCGATTCATAACAGTAGCAAAATTACAGTTATAGAGTAGCAATGAATATAATTTTATGGTTGGTGGTCATCACAACATGAGGAAGGGTCACGGCCTTAGGAAGGTTGAGAGCCACTGCCATAGGGGATCACACTGCTCCCCGAGCGGCCATTGGGCCGTGTGGCTCTTGCTCAGCTGTCCTTTGAAGAGTGATGGCTGATCAGATCCAGACATTTAATGTCTCTAAGGTGGAGGTTCTGAAAACTTGTAGAGAAAATAAATTCCATGTGATCTTCAGCTACTTTGTTCTTTGAGGATATTTCTGAGAGCTTTTTTTCCAGTTGTCAAAATCATGGGCACCTTGACTGCCTCTGACGTTTCACTGAAAGGCATGAAAGTGAGTTACCTGGGACGCGGTGCCTCTGGGGGCCCCTCCAGGCGTGTGGGGAGGAGGCCGACTGAGCATTTGTCAGGCAGCTGCCATTGTGCCTATGCAGGGCTGTGTACAGTCACAGCTAAACCTGAGCAGGGACGCAGAGACAGTGATGTGACAGAAACTCAGATGTCCTTGCTATGGACAAGGAGTCTGGGAGCTCATGTTTCTCCTTTAGAACCACATTTTACCAAGTGAGCCCTTCGCATGAGATGTCCTAGAAAAGTTATAGCCTGAATTTTGAGTTGGAGGGGCCCAGAATAATCAATCTCCTTCCTTCCTTCCTTCCTTCCTTCCTTCCTTCCTTCCTTCCTTCCTTCCTTCCTTCCTTCCTTCCTCCCTCCCTCCCTCCCTCCCTCCCTCCCTCCCTCCCTCCCTCCCTCCCTCCCTCCCTCCCTTTCTCATTCTTCTTCTTCCTCTTCTTCTTCTTCTTCTTCTTCTTCTTCTTCTTCTTCTTCTTCTTCTTCTTCTTCAGTATTATTCTTCACAAGCAACTGGAGGATAATTGAAGGGTCCTTCTGGCTAAAACGAAGGCGGGACCCTCAATTCTGGGGGAAGTTAGAGTAGGGAGGGGTGACCACCTCACCTGCAAGGAGGTAGAGCCTGAGAAGTGGCCAGTTGTCTGTGAGGGTCATTTCGGTGCTGGGCGTGGGGAGTGTCCCCACAGTGCTCTTCCTGTGGCCTCACCCAACCTCCATCATAACAAGGGGTGCCACCCTCTGTGATCCAAGGGCAGGAGACACCTGAGAATTCTGGAGCCTCAGCAAGGAACCCAGCTGGTGGTCTTGGCTGGACAAGCCAGCTGCTGACACTGACCATAAGCTGTCATAGCCCAGGGCATGATCTGGGCCTACAGACCCCGCTTCTCACTTTTGTTTGGCCAGCTGCTGAGTGTGCAAGCTCAGAAAAGGTGGTCCAGTGCATCAGGAACTCTCCCCCTCCCATCCCCTAAACAAGTGATGGGGACTCTGCCTTTGGGACACAGTCATAGGGAAACCAGTCTGTCCTTGAACAGGGGTGGGGGTGGTAAGAGTGGGTTCTGGCCCGGGAGCACCGCACCCTAGAGCTGGCCTTGGAGGGCCCTCTCCTCTGGGTCTCCTCTTCCTTCCTTTCAGAGCTCCCTGAGTCCATAGGAAGAAGACCCCGAAATTTAAAAATTATGGAAATATGCACAGAGAACCCCCTCCCATTTGGAAGTGTGTGCAAAACAAACTCTCAGTTTTCGGTGGATACATTTCTGACATGGAGCTGTTCTGAGGACTCATTACCAGTAGACTTATCTGGGTTCCTTTAGGGCCTTTTCGTACTGTCCCCATTTTAATGAAAAACGTTCAAGATATCATTCAGCTTGAATGACCCCTTTGCAGTGAGACCTCCCCCTGCCATCTCCAGGCACCTCATTTCATTTTATTAGAGCACATTATCTCATTCATTCATTCATTCATTCATTCATTCATTCATTCATTCACAAGTACTTGTTTCTTGTTTGTCTCAGTAGAATATACGCTCCATGAGGCCAGTGATATTTGTCTTGATCTGCACTGTAACCCCAGCATTCAGGACAGTTTCTGGGGCACACTGGGTGCCCAGTAAATATTTTTGGAGTAACCCTGGCTGGTTTGGCTCAGCGGTTAGAGCATTGGCCTGTGGTCTGGAGAGACCCAGGTTCGGTTCCCGCTAAGGATACGTACCTTGGTTGCAGTTGGTCCCTGGCCCTGGTTGGGTCGTGTGGGTGGCAACCACTTGATGTGGCCTTTCCACGTCGATGTTTCTCTCTCTCTCTCCCCCTCCCACTCTATCTGAACAAAAAAGTGGAAAAATGTCCTCAGGTGAGGAGATATATATATATATCTGTAAATGAACACTCACGCAGCTCCTCTAGGAGCTGTAGGAGCTGACTGGCCTTCACCTATCTTGTTGAGCGAGATACCTGAGCAGGTGAAACATGGACCAAAGTGTGAACAGTCCTTTCCCATGCCGCTGTCCCTCTGCCCCAGCCTCCCAGGCCTCCCTGGAGCTGTCACAACAGGCCCGCCCCTCAGGAGACTACGGCACATGTGCTTGCCCCGCCCTCCAAAGTGGGCTGACCTTCGAGGTTGATCGCAGCTGTACTCCTTCAGGCTCGGTTTCTCAGTGAATGGCATTCAGTCAGTCAGCACATATTTATCTAGTTATTTATTATTATTATTTTAATCCTCACTGACGATATGTTTTTATTGGTTTTAGAGAGAGAGAGAAAGAAACATCAATCAGTTGCCTCCTGTACCTGCCCTGACAGGAAATTGAACCTGCAACCTAGGTATGTGCCCTCACCAGGAATTGAACCCACAACCTATTTTGGTGTATGGGATGATGCTCTAACCAACTGAGCCACCCAGCCAGGGCCAGCAAGTATTTATTGAGGGTCTACTATGTGCTGGAAGCTGGGACATTGGGGAAAAACATGGCTCGTCCTCATCCTCCTGGAAGGAAAGGATAAGCAACCGTTTCAGTGTGATGTGGATGGAGCCCGAGAGGTTGTGAGACCCATTCCTTTCACAGTATGTACAGGTCCCTAATGAGAGCTCCTGTTAAAGATCAAGCTCAGGAACTAATATTAGGTGCCAAGGGCTGTGCTGAGCCCTTCGTGTACATTAGCCAGCTCTCTGTCATGATGCCCATGTTCTTCTGTCCTGAATTGGCAGTGACTCTAATTGTGGAATCCTCTGGCTACGGTGGAGACATGATCGGTGCCAGTAGGGCCAGTGAATGAGATGTGTTTCAGTTGGTGGGCCCTGCCGAGCCCTCCAGCTCCACCCAGAATTTAGCTGCCCTCCTTCCCCACCAGCGTTGGCCTTACAGTTAGGGTGAAAAGGGTTATGTGGAATGAGACCAAAAAGCTCAGAGACATGGCATCATTCCCTTGCCTGCCTGGAAAAGTAGCTTCTCATCTGTCAGTCCTCCTCCTGCTTCTTCTCTTTACATCATCTTATATTATGAGTAAAAGACCAAAGGGTCACCTGGCTTGGTGGTTGAGTGTCAACCCATGCACCAAGAGGTCACCGGTTCAATTCCCGGTCAGGGCACATGCCCAGGTTGTGGGCCAAATCCCCAGTGGGGGGCATGCAGGAGGCGGCCAGTTGGTGTTCTCTCTCATCGATATTTCTCTCTCTCTCTCTCTCTAAAAATCAATAAAGAAAAAGTATTCTAAAAAAGCCTCCATAGAGGCCAAAATTTTAAAAAATGGTTGAGAAACACAGACTTAACCACAGAAGTGTGCTCAGGTACCATGACAGATAGTGGACAGGTGGATGACAATATTCCCTCCAGGAGCCCATCTGAAATGAGGATCATCCTTCTTGTTTTTCCAACCCAGGCGCCTTCTTTTCTTCCTTCTAAATCCTACTACATGTTACTTTCAGTGGGATTCTAGGCATTTACATATTCTGGTGCTCATGGCTTATATGTTTGTGGCTTTCCTTCCCTCTAGTTATGGAATTGCTGGCTCTACCAATGTGACAGGTGATCAAGTGAAGAAGCTTGACGTCCTCTCCAATGACATGGTCATTAACGTGTTACGGTCATCCTTTGCAACCTGTGTGCTTGTGTCAGAAGAAGATAAACAAGCCATAATTGTAGAACCTGAGAAAAGGGTGAGTCTGAACTCCCACCATCCAGGGTTTTAATAGAACTGTTTTTCTTCCTATATTTATCAGTGACCCCAATTGCCCAGCCAAGTTGGGTTCCTAGGAATCACCCTAGATTGCTCCTGAACACTGAGTCATCATTTTAGACTCACCCTCACTACCATCTCTCAGACTGTCCTTCCCTGTACACCCTACCACTATAGTTCAGGCCATTATCACCCCTCCCGTGGACTCACACATGGGAGAGGCTCATATATACTCATACTCATCTTCACTCCCAACTTTTCACTGTCATGTTCAAGGCTCTTCAAAGTCTGGTTCTGTTAACTACCTCTTTTGCTTCATCTCTGTTCACCAAATTCCCACCCTATATTTCAACTGCTCATCTCAACTGCTCCCAATTCCTGTCACCAATCTATGCATCAGAATCCACTGAAATCTTATTAATCTGATTGTTTCTTGAGGGTGGAGAATGGATTATAGTCTTCTCTGTATCCCAGCATCTAACATAATAGCTGGCCCATTGTAGGAGCTCAATAACAAAGTAATGTGGCAAAAGGGAATGGGAAACATATATCCAGTTTTTATACAATAACAACAAATCATATGATAATAAAAAAAAAAACTTTTGAAGTGAGAAGTGCAGTTATATGGACTTACTATCTTTTTTTTTGTTGTTTGAGATGAATCGGGGACATGAAGGAATAGAATTAGATAAAAGCAATCAGAAGATGAGCTTAGAGAGGCAGCCTGATACTCCGTCTTGACATTTTGAAGAGCATGGGGAGCCACATTCAATTCATTTGTTTCACGTCATTCCTAAAATATACTACAGTCAGATTCAGAGTTCCTGCTGTTCTCTGTTGGGTTGCTCGGGGAACTGGGCAGTTTCAGGCATGTGGATGGAATTTGTGGTTCAATGTTCTCCAGCAGGCAGCCCACCTGCTCTGACTACAGTGTGCTTTCCTAGGAGGCATGTTCCCGCTTCCAGATGCCCGTCTCCTGCATCAGCCAGGATGACGTAAGAGCAAATGGTCAGGGAAGCAGAGAACTGTCTTAATTTGACGTAGAAATCTAAAAACCACATCTTAAAATAGATAATTTGGAGACAGAAGAACCCCAAGAGTGTGCTGGTAAACTGATAATATCTTGGGGAAAAAAATCCTCTGATTTGTAGTAATTGCCAATGCCAACTTTGTAAATACCCTCCAGAGTTGATTTCAAGCTACCAACATGACATCATTGAAATCAGAGTGGCAAAATTAGCTCTCAAGAGCAGAAAGCAGCCAGCCGCAGCATACTCCTGACAGTCCCGTTCAAAGACTGCATCTTTGGGTGTCCCACAGAGGGTTGTTTGGGGGCACGACAGAGGGTCGTTCCTCTG
This sequence comes from Molossus molossus, assembly GCF_014108415.1. Lineage (NCBI taxonomy): Eukaryota > Metazoa > Chordata > Mammalia > Chiroptera > Molossidae > Molossus > Molossus molossus. Next base: position 85,859,301 of record NW_023425349.1, read on the forward strand.
GGAAGTCCAGTTGGGATATCCTTGAGACCCTGTGTTCTGCAACCCAAGTGTCAGCTATAAAACCTGCATGAGAAGTTTCTTATAGACCTTAATGTTGTCTTTGCTTTACTTATGGAATATGTTTCTTTTTTTCCTAACGAACAAAAAGAAATAAATGACTAACCCTGTTTCTCTTCTTCCTTTGGCTGCCAGAAAACTCAAGCCAAAATTACAAATCAGCAATATCAGTGATGTAGGAAATGAAGACTTACTGATCTGTATTACACCACCTTCTTCTACACCACCTTTACTAGGTTGTGTTTCTCTGCCTAATGATATATATACACTCATCGTTGTTGTTTTCATTTTGCATGCCAGCCATACCTCCCATGACAGAGCATAAATGAGACATTTTTTGAACTTTCCCCTAAATTCCCTTCTTTTATCCCCTTAGTGTATACTTTCTATTTTGTTATAGTGTGTTTATTTTTAAAGTAAAGTTGTATTTCCTTTTTTTTTGGTTCAGGGTAAATATGTGGTCTGTTTTGATCCCCTTGATGGATCCTCCAACATCGACTGCCTTGTGTCCATTGGAACCATTTTTGGCATCTACAGAAAGGTAAAATGTCATGGATCAAGCCCCTGGTTTGGGATCCAGAGGAAAGTTAAGGTCAAGCATCTAGTACTGTTTCACTATTGGTGAAGCAGCCAGAATGTCTACCATGAAACTCTGGGAGGCTTGACATAGGTCTATATCCCGAGTCCTGACGTTTTCAGATTTCACTGCGTAGGTGAATTAAGTTGTTAAAAGAAAATGTAGTCTAGTGTGGGTGGGAAGAGAAAGATGGTTTACTCATAACTGTATCATGCTTTCTTTGATAATAGAAAATCAAATTAAAAAGAGAAGAGACAGTAGAGGGTAGTTACAGTGGTAATACTATATGAACTGAGAATTGTGAGAGTGTGATAACAATAGAAATTCTATGTATCAAAATTGCCCTTGAAATCCTATAAATCAGGGGTCTGCCAACTATGACCCTCCCCAGAGCCAAATTCAGCCAGCTGCCTAATTTGTATGCCCTGTGAGCAAAAAATAACCACTCTGCATTTTCAAATGGCTGAAAAAAACTAAAGAATAATATTTCATGGTCCATACCATTTATATGAAATTAATTTTCACTGTCCATAAATAAAGTTTTAGTGGCATATGTTCAACTGATCTGTTTACTTGTTGCTTTGGACTGATGCACTGGCCGGGCTGAGCAGCTGTGAGAGAGACTGAACGATGTAAGCCTATGATGTTTACTGTCCGTCCATTTATGGACAGTTTTCTGCACACTGCTGCAGCATGGGGACCCTGACCCCCGCCCTGGGTCTTCTACCTGTGTAACTGGGCAGGTAACTCTACCTTCAGAACCTCTCTTTCCTTCAAGTACCGTGTGTGCACGCGCGTGTGTGTGCGCGTGCGTGTGTGTGTACATGTGCACACGTGGAACCATGGTGATGGAAGACTGCTCAAGTATACAAACAAAACAGAATGAATGCCTGTGGCCGCATCATAAAACATGAAATCTGAAATGTGTCATCTTGGCTTCAGCCCTTCTTGTTTCATTTAGAAATAAAACCTCACAGATGCCCTTGAGACGGAACCAGTTTCTTTATCTTAATGGCCAAGGTGGCAGTTTGAGCTGACGGACCAGGTTTCTCCCCATTCCCCTACTTTAGAATTCAAAGGCCATAATTTAAGTAGTGAGACCCCAATGTTCACTTTAGTATTCATTGTCTAGTATTCACATAATCTCCTTTCAAACATATGGAAATTAGAGCCACCCTGGGACAGTTTTCTTTTGTCATTGAGTGTATTTTGCTTTTGTCTCTGCCGAGAGGGAGATGCACAGTGAATCCTGTGAACAACAGGTTCTAACACTCATAACAGGAAGGCAAAGGCAAGAAGTAATCTATTTCCCAAGTCAACCACGAAATATACCCTTCCTGATATAGACAAGGAGGCAGATCATTTTACCCGCCAAGCATGAGATCTATAGTATGTCAAGAGAGGTTTGTAGCAAAAGTCAGACCGCTGGTTAATGACTCAACCAAAACGAAAGCAGCACAAATGCTTGCCAGCCCCAGTCTCTACCTCAACCCCCAAATACAGACTCTGCAGGAAAAAAGACAACTAGAAAACAGAGACACTGGCTATCAACTAAAAAAAAAATCAAACCAGCTTCCAATGGCAGCTTGAATTAAGGATGCTACAACTCAGCAGTGAATCTCCACACTCTTCTCAATAGACCTGAAGTGACTCTTAAAAGACCGAAAAAGGGAAAAGAAAGACACGTGTGTTACTGCCTTCAAGTCAGTTCAGTTTTCAAAATTTTTATTGATTATTTAAAACCATTTGAGGGCCCGTGGGGCGTAAACACTGATGTGCCTGATGCTTCGAAGGTGACCTTTCCTGCTTTCTGCAGAGATGGCCCTGAGCTGGAGTGCAGCTCCCTGCGCCTGTGCTCAGGGCACAGCACCTGCAACGGGAACGGCGACAGCACCAGGCCTGGCCCACGCAATGGCCGGGGACAGGTTCCGAAGGGGACCAGTGTTTCGTGCAGTTCCTGCTGCAGCACCTGCTGCAGCACCTCAGGGAGGGGGGCACCCAGCTTCTGGCTGGGGACACCCAGAAGGAGTGTAAGGCCCTCGAGGTGTTGGGAAACCATCACAATTAGAATGTTTGTCCAAATATTGAATCAAAATCTGTCGCCCATTGTCATTTGGCCTATTAGAGCCAAATGGCCCAGGCTTACACCCAGTCCTCTCAGCAGCTCAAGCAGAAAATAAGACTCCTTTACATGTTTAGAAACGGCTTTCCTGGCCTCCTTTAAAAAAAAAAATCTCTTTTAATCTAAACATCTTTCATATGAGATGATTTTTAGACATCTCACAAGCATGGTCACCCTCTTACGATGTCCTTTAAAAAATCCAGTCTCCATAACTCAAACCAGAGTTTAAAAAGTGTTCTAGCAGCTTCAGAATTCAACTCACTCCCCCTAACTGAGCGCAGAGAGATGTACTGATCACCGCGTATGGAGCAACAGCCTTACCAATAGCTCTCCCACATTGTCTCTGGCTCTGTGGGCTCTGGACCAGGGAGCTGCTCTAGCCTCTTGTTCCCTTCTGCGTAAAGGGGAGATGCTGAAAATTCCGTATAAAGCATTGAACATAGTGCTTGGTACATCAAAAGTGCTCAAAAAACGGGAGCTATTAATGTTACCAGTGTTGTTTTATATATTTAGATTCAGTGAACAGTATCACAACTCTAACTTAAGAGAGGAAGGAGGGAGGAAGGAAAAGAAAATGGGCTCATATCACTGAAAAGCCTGTGGATGGATCTGCTCCGGGCGGGGCTGCGTTCGGGGACTCAGGCCGCCTACAGGACACACCTCGTTCATTTGTCTCTCCCGCCTCCCCCTCCTCTCTGTGCCACAGGTCCAGGCTCACTCCCAGGCCTCTCAGCAGCTCAAGCAGAAAATTCAAGCATCTTTTTGTTGCTGTTGTTAATCCTCACCTGAGAATGCTTTCCATTGATTTTTAGAGAGAGTAGAAGGGAGAGAGAGAGAAATAGAGAAACATTGATGTGTCTCTCTCACACCGATTGGTTGCCCCTGACTAGGGATTGAACCTGCGACTCTATAGGCTGCCACTCTAACCACTGAGCCAAACCAGCCAGGGCTCAAGCCCGTTTTCCAACAGTTCCCACAAGAATATCATCTCATTGGCTCTGATTGGCTTGACTTAGGTCACATGCTCACCTCTCAACCAATCACTATGGCCTGAGGCAGGCAGTGATCTGGTTGGCCAGGCCAAGGTCGTGTGCCCACCTCTGGAGCTGGGAGGGAGGGAGGCAGTATCTTAAGGGAGATGTAGGTGCCGTTATCAGCAGAGAGGGATGGATACTGGCCAGGCAAGACCGACCCATCGCCAGTACAGATTATAAATTCCTTGAGGTAGGGACATCATCTTACACGCCTTTTGTCTGCTAGGTTTCGTGATGCAAAGTAGGTAAACAATATTGGCTAAGTTACCGGGGATTCTGCCAAGTGCCCTGTAAGATTTAATAAGGAGGGTCTGGCTGCGCCTCTAAGGGAAGACTACCTGGTGACATGACAGCCGCATCACACCTCTGCCTGACTTTCTTGTCTAGCACCTTGAGTCTCCAGAATCCACGGTGTCTTTCCCTATACTCATATGGGGAGGTGTGGAATAAAACAAACTCATACCTGCAGCAGCTGGTAGCCTGGGATACACAGAGAAAGGCAAGGTCCAGAGGCTTTCTAATTTTGCCAAGTTCTTTATGCACATTGGCCCCCGAGCGTCCACGTGGGAACGCAGTGAATCTCTTGGAGCAAAGGCTGCTGGGGGTTTGGAGGAGGGAATTCATGCATTGCAAAGGGGGTCAGGCTAGAAGAGGATTCTTCCAAATCCATTAATTCCATGGTGTTATTTTCTGTTTCTTGTGAGTATATGGGTTATAGACAGTGTTGTCATTTCTTATTTCATGCAGAGACAACAAAAGGGTAAGATTCTTTGGTGACTCAGGGAAAGTCCGTGTCTTCCCCACTGGTAGGCCTGGATGATGCTGGGCAAGGGGGCCTCTCTGGGGAACTTTCACTAGTGGAGATGGATTGCTGCACTCAAGCAGCTTCCATTCGGTTCCTTTGTTTACATATTCCCTCAGTCTGATTCCCACTGCACTGGCTGGCAGGGTTGGTGGTTGTGACAGAGGGTAGTCAGAGGCCTGAGCCCTCCCACTGTCTCGCTGGTTTCCAAGGACGCTGGTGCCCTTTTCAGGGTTGTGCACTGGCAAAGTTAGGAGTTAGAGAAAACAACTGAAGTGCTCTATACTGTGTTTAATGTGTGTTTGCCTATGTGTGCTATCCTGTGAACACAAACAAAACCAAATCAAGTAACTTGACCCAACCTAGCCAACCAACCAACCACCTAGATGGAAACCATTTGTGAAACATGAGGAGTGGGGATGAGGGGAAAATGGAAAGAAACAGTTTTAGCAAGTCTTTTACATAAGTAGTTCTTTTTTTTAATCCTCACCCGAGGACATTTTTCCATTTTTGTTGTTGTTGTTGTTGTTGTTCAGATAGAGTGGGAAGGAGAGAGAGAGAGAGAGAAACATTGACATTAAAGGGACACGTCGAGTGGTTGCCACCTGCACAACCAACCAGGGCCAGGGACAAACTGCAATGGAAGTACATGCCCTTCGTGGGAACTGAACCCGGGTCTCTCTGGACCGCAGGCCGACGCTCTAATTGCTGAGCCAAACTGGCCAGGGCTACATAAGTAGTTCTTAAACTTTACGGCAAGAGTCACGTGTGACAAATGGGAAAATACACATTCTCAGGCCCCACCGTAGGGAGTCTAACTTACTGGGACTAGCTGACAGCCCCAGAATATTCATTCGAATACGTTTCCCAGGTGATTGCGATGTGCATGACTTCTAGGCCACACTTTCAAAAGTTACAGGAAGAAATCATCATGAATGTTTTTGCTGGAATGACCTTGCTCAGCATCATGCGACAGACATCCTTACCCTCAGCTGCTGAAATCTCTGGCTGGGAAAGGCATAAATAAAATTGGTAGAAATTGCCCATTTTCATTTCTGTTTAAGTTCAAGTGGAGTAGTCAAGCTGGAAGATTTGTTTGGAGTTGTTCTGAGGAACAAAGAAGCCAGTCAAATGTTGGTAGATCAGGTGATTCTCAGTTAGCAATCATTGACTAGAGGCTGTCTCCTTCAGGTGTCCAGTTCCTTAATATTCGGCAAACTGTGGGTCACATGACATAGCGGACTGTATCTCTAATGAAAAAAAAAAAGGAAAAGATTAGAATGCCTGTCACGTTCTAAGTATTGTTTCGTTACATTTCTACAGTTGTGTGCCCGTGAGTGTGTGTTGATACTGGTTTGTGATGGAAAATATGTTTCTTACCGTGGGTCATGGTCAAAAAACTCGGGAGCATCTGCCCTACTCCGTGATGACTCTGGAGAGATATTCTAAGTCCCCGTATTTCTGAGAATTTCTCTGATGTGTGGCCACCCTGCTCCCTGCGGGGTGGGCTGCCACTGGCAAGAAGTCCCGGAACTGATGTCCTTACCAGACTGTCAGCCCCGCAGCCCGGTCTTAATTTGTTTAAATGAAGATGGAGTAGGCAGGTGATCGACTGTGATGCCCATAATAAGATTAAATTAGTGGGGGCTGGCAAGAAGGCATGCTCCTTTCTGAAAGTGAAAACAGAGCCATGAGGGAATATCAAATTAGTAGAACTGGAGGAGGGCGTAATTGGAAAGGAGGACCCAGCTGCAGGAAATCTGGGGCATGTGGGAGGCTGCTGGGGTAATGTAATCAGGACATCACTGATTTGTGAAGGAAGGTCCCTCTAAGAAGATGCTGAATTTCCTCAGGAAAGCACCTTGATAATGCATCTTGCTAATGGTTGAACCGAAACAAAAGAACCGTAAACACCGTAAAGACGGGTTTTGTTTTCTTTTTTGTCCTAGAACTCCACTGATGAGCCTTCCGAGAAGGACGCCCTGCAGCCCGGCCGCAACCTGGTGGCTGCTGGCTACGCCCTCTACGGCAGTGCCACCATGCTGGTCCTGGCCATGGCCTGTGGCGTCAACTGCTTCATGCTGGACCCGGTGAGAGACCCTGTGGGAGGTTGGGAGCTTGCCGATGGCTGTGAGTGAGAGTTGTGGCGGGGGGAGGCACACAGAGGTGGGAGATGAGGTCTGCGGAGGGACAGAGATGGGGCGGGGAAGTGAGTGAAGTGAAGGACACCGTGTACGTCATGAGCAGATTATTGAGGTGAGAAATGATATCTGTCCAGAGCATATAAGGGGCCTTTGTTCCAAGATGAAATCTTCAGAACGACGTTACTGAACTGACTCCAGTGCCCATCGAGGCCAGGCAAGCCATCGGCATGAGTCAAGAGTGCTGGCGGAGGCGGCCAGGGGTGACCGTGGGGACTGTGGTGAGCTAGAGAGGCTCCGATGTTTAAGAAACACTGTTTTGTTTTGTTTTGTTTTTTAAATGTGATGTTTCTGGATTTGTAAAACATCATGCTCGCCAACCAAAACACATTTATAGATCAGATGGGGTCTGTGGATGGTCTGTTTACCAGCCATTGTATTCATTACCAGCTTATTTTCCTGAGGTGAGCAGATAGCCCGACCAAAGCATTGTGTCTTCAGAAATAGCTACCAAGCCGGGCTGGTGTGGCTCAGTGGACTGAGCGTCATCCCGTGGACTGAGAGGTCCCGGTTCGGTTCCTGGTCAGGGCACATGCCTGGGTTGCAGGCTCGATCCCCAGTAGGGGGCGTGCTGGAGGCAGCCGATCCATGTTTCTCTCTCACATTGATGTTTCTATCTCTTTCTCTCTTCCTCTCTCTAAAAAAAAATCAATAAAAACATATTTTAAAAATAGCTGCCAAATTAATTTCATGTGCAAAGGCTCTGATGAACTCGAGGATATGAAAATACAGAAGGAAATGAAGACAATTCCTTAGTCTACCTTATAGAGAAAAGCTACCTTATGGAGAGAAGCCCTTGAAACATATTCATCAGCAGTTTTAACTTGTGGATAATTTTTTCTACATATCTATTAACTGGAGTTACTTATTTATTCAGGTAGATGGCAGTTTCAGCAGAGCAGATACATTAGGGAAAGAAATCTTTTTCAATATCTGGTGCAACTAAACCCACCGTTGAATTCAGACTGCACAGAATAATCTTTGCTAGGTTGACATGTTCCTTGCGTGTTTGGTCTGGTGTCCCAAGGGGAAGAGAATCGCGTTTAGAAACATCTTTAGTTTTAGAATGTCCTTGGACAACATTAATGAAGCATGTTGTTTGCTGCCTTTTGCTGACAAACTGAACACAAAGACGGACAGCGGCTGGAAGCCTGGGAGGGGCAGGCAGCTCCCGGAGAGGCCCAGGTTTGTGCCTGGCGGGGCAGATAAGTCCGAATGCAGGTGCCTTTGTCCCCTGCCGTCTTGCACAACTGGACTTTGCCTCCTTGGAAGTACTGGCACTTAATAAATAAACAAGGGTGGGGGACAGCGCTAGATTAAACCTCCCATGGGGTGACCTCGGGGAAAATAGTGACCCAGTTCACAGAGCTCAGGGCACAGTTTCTGAAATCACTGATGAGAGCTGATCTAGCAGCTCGCAGACACTTCCTGCTTCCCTGACGCTCTCCTGGTGACTTCTCTGTCACCTTTGTGTTGATAGACACGTCAAAAAGGGAAATCTCTTCTTGTTTCCAGATTGCAGGCTGTGTCTCTGGGAGTAAGTTTCTGTGTGTTTGATAGGCTTTGCCCTCCTCACACCGGCTGGCCACTTGGGAAGAACAATGTCGCCCACTGTCCTCTTGGACTGACTCACCCTCTGTTGGCTGCTGGCTCCGGGGCTGAGCCGCAGACCGGCTTAGCCTTGTCTTTTCATTTTGGTTTGCTGCGAGGACAGGCTGAGGGTTTCTGCTGAAAATACCCCAACAGCGGTATATGCATTTGGAGCAGGCTTTTGCTTTCAAGAAGCGTTTCCGTCTCCTGTCTCCCCGTTCAGGAGACCGCCCCGCACACCTCGTGGCTCCGGCCGGTACCTGGGTGGGGGCAGAGCATGGCATGAGTCCCGCGGCACCTGCGGGGCAATGGCTTCACTGTTCAGACTTTCTTTTTGAAAAGATATCTATGTGTTTACTTAGTGTTCTGACCACGAAACACTATTTCTACATATTTGTGGTCAAAATAGTTGGAAATACTGAGAAAGCATAAAAGACAAAAAAGAAGAATCACTCACAATGACACCGTTCAGTGACCACTATGAATTCTAGTCGCTTTTCTCTCCTTTCCCTTAGCCTTCCTCCTTCCTCTCTTCCTCCCTCCGTCTCTAGTAACACGTGCTCTGTACTGATGGGAACCAGTCTTCGCTAGGGGAGTAAACGGCTGGGAGAGATGTGTTGGTGAGGTCTCCCTTCTTCTAACCCTTGTCTGCATGGAGCAACCCCCTCCCCAGATGATCAGAACCCTGACCACCTCCTCAGTGACACGCAGGAGTCCCAAGCAACCCTCAGTCCAGAGCGACAGGAGCTCTGTTCCTCCAAATCCCAATCCCTTCGGAAGAACCTGAGCTCTAAAGGCACCCGCTTAGCACTGGGGCTTTGTGGGAGGATGTCCTGAGAAATACGCTGAGTCACCGAGCAGAGGCACGGAGGTTATATGGCTGCGAATCAAAACTCAGGGCTCTTCTCTTTCCTATTTTTTTTTTTTAATTGATTGATTTTAGAGAGAGAGAGGAAGGGAGAAGAAGAGAGTGATGGAAACATTGATGAGAGAGAACATTGATTGGCTGCCTCCTGCACGCCCCCTATTGGGGATCAGGCTCACAGCCGGGGCATGTGCCCTGACCAGGAGTCAAACCAGCGACCTCTTGGTGCATGAGTCTACACTCAACCACTGAGCCACACCAGCCAGGCAGGGCTCTACTCTTTTCTGTAGCAACACACAAAAGGGAAATGTCATCGAGGTAGAAACGGAAAGCTGAGAGCAGCCCTGAGGCGGTTGGTGTAACTCAGCTGTCCATCTCTTCTGATGCCCACCTCCTGTCTGCACCAACTTGTTTTTGAGAAGGCATGTATATTTTATATTACGGACATCAAGTTTTATTCCCCCTGAGGGTTTGCTGCTGTTTCACACATTCCTGCCCTCCATATGTTTGTGCATGTTTTCTTTCTTCTTTTACTGAAACCATTGAAAAGCAAAGTCACAAGGGTCCTCCATCCCCTGTGGACACCTGCAGCAGCCTCTGGCCTTTTCCCGGTTCCTTTCACCAGTCTCCCCAGTGCATCCTCTTCGCCCTGGCCCTGCACACTGTTCTTGGAGAGGTAGGCTAGAGGCACCGGTGCCCAGGGCCACAAGGAGCTCCCTGCGCTGGTGACCATTTCGCACACAGATGTCGAATCTCTATTTACACCTGAAACTAGTGTCATGTTATCCATCAGTTACCCCTCAATCAGAAAAACCCATGTACTGTTGCATGGGTGTGACTGCAGGCCTCGTACCCCTTTCCCCGCCTAGCCCAGCCCCCGCACCCTCACACAGGCTCGGGAGAGGGCTCATCAGCTCTCCACCTTCCTTCCTGTTTCACAGGCCATTGGAGAGTTCATCTTAGTGGATAAGGATGTGAAGATCAAAAAGAAAGGGAACATCTACAGCATCAATGAGGGCTACGCCAAGGACTTTGAACCTGCTGTCACCGAGTACATCCAGAGGAAGAAGTTCCCCCCAGTAAGTGAGGGCTCTGGGGGAGGGCCCTGAGCTATGCAGAAATGTGTTGGTTCATGATTTACCCTGGAAGAGAAAGGTAGCAGGGACGAGAGCAGCTTGGACTCCACTGTGCACTGACCCGTGATTAAGTTCCCACCCAGGTCGTGGCAACTGGAACCCCTGCCCTGGGGTGTCAAAATCGGAAGGTCCATTTCAGCCTTTGCCACTTTCTCTTGGCAGAATAAAATCAGGATTAAACCAGCTGGATGAATGAGCTCATGGCAATAAAACATATTTCACTTCTGGGGTCCCTGATCCCAGATGGTACGAAAGGTGGTTCTTGCACCTGGGACCTGCCCAACGATTTCTGTCAGTCATCCCAAGTTTGAGGGTGCCCGTCTTGGTGTCTGCCAGATACAAATGACTGAATACAAAGGAAAGAAACGGTTGTCTGCAGAGCTGGTTTCATGTGGGAAGGTCCAATTTTGTCACACTCTTGTCAAATGTCATCGATGGCTGCTGTGTCCTGAAGAGGAAGCCCAAATGTTGTCAGCATGGCATTCGGGCCCTCAGAGCTGGCCCCGGGCTCTCTCTCCAGCTTTATTATCTCTCCTTCCACCTCACCTTGGTTCCTCTCCGGCCACACTCCACGCCCCATCCCCCCTTCTCCCCAGGCCCCAGGCAGACAGCATTTGCTTCTCTGTGTTGTTTACTTGTGTACTTCCGTCTCCCACAAGATGAAAACCCCGCCCTTGCCCAGCTTCTTAGTTTGGCAAAATCCTTCTTAACATGCAAGGCTCTGCGAAGTGGTACCATTTTGGTGATGCCTGCCCCAACCGAAAGACAGAATCAACAGCACCCTCCTCGGGGCTTCTGAGGGTCATTCGACCAACTCTAGGATGTATGAGAGGCTGTCTCCATTATTGTTTCCGTTCTGTTTTAATCACATTTCCTAGCAAAGACCTAACACACACGGTGTAGGTGCTCACTACACGGCTGAATCAAGTAAGTGTAGAGGGCACACAGAGAACTCCCTTTCTTACGTTTCTGGAACCCTAATTATTGCTGGTCTTGACCTTGCAGGATAACTCAGCCCCCTACGGCTCCAGGTACGTGGGCTCCATGGTGGCTGATGTCCACCGCACCCTGGTCTATGGAGGGATCTTTCTGTACCCAGCTAACAAGAAGAGCCCCAAAGGAAAGGTAAACGGATCCTCTGAGAAGCAGTAACTTTCATTTGCAGGCTGGGGATTTGACTCAGGAAGAAGAAAAGTTTGCAGTAGCTGTTAGACTACAGTAGGATACTAAGGATGTCTGTAGCATATTCTTATCTAGATTAAAGGTTGTCCTGGTCAAAGCCAGGCAATATCAGCTAAAAATGGTCTCCGCAGAGCCCTGCCATTGCTAAAGATAAGTAATGGTGTTATGGGCAGGAGGGGCGAAAAGGGCTCCGGGCTTCCAGCGGGCACGTGGTTTGGCTTGAGCAAAATAAATTCCATTCATAAAGAGAAATGAAACAGTCCAGCCCCATTACCGCGGGAGCAAATCAAATACGTATTCCAAATAGAGGTTTTCTTTGATTGCTTTCAAAAGGCATAAACTAGAAATAACTAATGAGCTGACACTTGCTGCTTGGAAATGGTACCTTTCTAGGGAAGGAACGAATCTCAGGGGAAACCTAGAGCCTTTAGGTAAAGCTGTTGCCACCGCCTGCAGCGGCGAATGCCTGCGGGGTTTGCCAAGCTGTGGGGTGGGTGTGGGGGCTTGTGATCGCTGAGCGGCCCGTTTTTTCTTCTGCACAGAGGGACAGTGTTTCCTTCCTAAGTGCTGTCATTTGGTTTTTCCCAATAGACAGACTGTCTTTTTTTTTTTTTTTTTTTTTTTTTAATATGAGAGAAGGAATAGGGACAATTAAGATGAAAATCTGTGCACTCAGATATGTTCAGATATCTGTTTGCAGCGTATGGCACCTGTTTCACGGGAAGCATCCTATTTACGTAAAGCCCCTGTCTTGCCAGAGGCTCCTCAGGCATACCAACCTATGTGATTGGCCTGCTTTAGAGCACTTTCCTCGAATGTCTCAAAAATTGTTTTTCAATACAAATACTGAGGTTTCTTCTTTTTTTTTTTTTTCAGTCTTGCAAATCTGGTCATGACACCTGTATGGAAATAGAGTCAGGAAACACCTGCGGAAAGCTGTCTGCTCAGTAGGCGACAGCACAAAAATACATACAGTAAAAAAGTTAATATTTAAAAGTAAATGCTGAGGCATATAATATAGTAAATCCAACCCTCAAGCCTTGGGAGAATTATAAAAGGAATGTGTATAGAGTTGCAAACAATATTATACTGTTTGGAGGAGCCAGTCTGCTTTCCAGATGTCTGCAGCCAGACACAACCATGAATTTTTTTAATGCTTTTAGAACAGGCAAAGCTCCATCCAAAACACACACAGAATCACTCATTAGGTCCAGTTTCCGTGCAATAAAGAGAAGGGAACCATCAGTTCTGCCAATATGTCATTCAGTCTTGAGTCCAGGTGTTCTGTCTCATATTCGCATCAAGTAATCTATTCCTGCCGCTGGCTTGATGAATGGCTTAATTTAACCAAATGGCTAAATTAACCATTTGGTTTTATATGCAACCTTGGGGTATGTGTGTGGGGCTTTTACAACCTCAGAGAAGGGAAGGGGAGAGTATCAGATACCTTGGAAACTTCTACCAGCTCTGCACTGTTTTGCTATGGAATAAATCCTTTCTCTGCAATACCTTCTGCTGTGAAGACACTGATCTTGGCTCTTGTTTTCCAGCTGAGACTACTGTATGAAGGTATCCCAATGGCCTATGTCATAGAGAAGGCTGGAGGATTGGCTACCACTGGGAAGGAAGCTATACTGGACATCGTTCCCACTGACATCCACCAGAGGGCGCCAGTCATCCTGGGGTCCCCTGAAGACGTGACTGAGTTCTTGGAGATATACAAGAAGCATGCTGCCAAATGAAGAGCTGACTTTGCCCACACAAAAAAAAAAAAAAAAAAAAAAAAAAAAAGCCTTTTATCTAGACTTATATCTCACATGGCACTACCCCATTCTGACTGCATAATATATTCCTAGACAGCAAAAATAAAAAGCACAGATATCTTCACCATGAAATGCTGTGTAATCCCTGGTGCTGCCTAACCAAAATGCTATCTGTATAATGCTACTGATGGTCAAGATATTTCTTGAATGAATAGAGGAGAAATAAACATATTTTTCCTTTTTCTAAAAATAGTCTTGCCCTGGCCGGTCTGGCTCAGCGGTTGGAGCATCAGCCTGTGGACCAGAGAATCTTGGGTTCGGTTCTCACTAGGGGCATTACCAAAAATAAATAAATAAATAAAAACAGTCTTCATTGCTTTGTGTCAAATAATAGTAAAAGTAATAACAGTCAGTGCATGTAACATTAGGTGACTCATTTAATCTTCACAGCAAGCTGATGAATTAGGTGCTATGAGTAACTCATTTCACCATTACATCATGAGGAAATGAAGGCTAGAGAGGTGAGGTAATCTGCCCAAGGTCTCCAGCCAATGAGCGACGGAGCTCAGATACGAACACAGGCAGTCTGTCCACCAAACTTGGAGTTAACCTATTGCTTCTCCTGCATATTGTCTGTTCAGGTCTGGGTGTGCAGAACTAATCTGAGCAAGGCTGTTTCTGCCCTCCTGGGGACTGCACAGGTGATAAGTTAGTGGTGGTGCCCATCTGCAACCTCTTGGCCTCCCATGTATGAGTCTAATGATCTGAGTCACAAATGAAGGTTTATGTCATTACTCAGTGGTGACTTTAAAGAAAATAAAAACATAACCCTTTATTGAACTAAAAAAGCCTAATAATTGTTCAGATCAAATTACCATAAGGAAGAAGGTTCAGCATTAAAAACAAAATTTATGGAAATACGATATTGCTGCAAGCAAGCGTATTTATTAGACTCTCTGTATAAATAGTTATTTCCTCGGCTGACCCCGGTTCTTTCTGGACTAGAATTTCAAAGATCATGGCAAATTATATCAGGTTTTAAGAATCATAGGTGGTTTTTGTTGAGCTCTGGATTTTTTTACTTTTAATTTAAAACAATTTTCAATTAGAGTGTACATTTAATATTATCTTGTATTAGTTTCAGGTGTATAGCATAGTGGTTAGACAATCATATACTTGACAAAGCTGAGCTCTAGATTTTATTTAAAATTATTTATTGCCCTGGCCGGTTTGACTCAGAGGTTAGAGCGTTGGCCTGTGGTCCAGAGAGGCCCAGGTTCAGTTCCCGCTAAGGGCACGTACCTCAGTTGCAGTTTGTCCCCGGCCCTGATTGGGTCGTGCGGTGGCAGCTACTCGATGTGTCCCTTTCACGTCGATGTTTCTCTCTCTCCCTCCCACTCTCTCTGAACAAAATATGGAAGAATGTCTTCGGGTGAGGATAAATAAATAAATAAATAAATAAAAATAAAATTATTTATTTATTTATTATTTTTACCTGTGAACTTCAGTTTTTTGTGTAGATCCTGCTCCTTTTCCTCCCAAACTCCTCATCAATTCCACGGTTTTCCAACAGGAAACTGAGTTTGATCTTAAGAATTGGACCTGCCCTTGTGCACCGACTTGATCCAGGGCCAGTACTTCCCCTACCAGTAGGCTGGCCTCGCAGAAAAGTCCTCCAACCTGCAAAGCGCCTTTTGATTCTTAACCATCTTGTAAGTCAGTTCTTGTAATTTCTGGTTCTCAAGGCACTGAGGGAGATGTGTCGGCTGGGAGCTGGATGGAAAATGATACTCCCCCACCTCAATGTCATGATGAAACTCCATCCTAACAAATAAAATGCTAAACAGGCAGAAAGACCAACAACTCTTGGATCCCTAAGATATGGGAGGACACAGGCAAACCACTGTCTCTAAGATTAGAGAGTGAATACAGGGATCATGGATTTCCAGAGCAGAGACTCACAAGGGGGAAACCACCATGGGAATTAGTGTATTAGTAGAACCTGAACTATAATTGACACATTGCTGGAGGTTCACTGTGGACAAGTCTGTGAATTAAAAACTCCAGTCTTGAAACTTCCGGTCAAGATGGTGGCCTAGGTAAATACGGTATCCCCCCTCCCACCACCACATCAAAATTACAACTAAACTATAGAACCATCATTCAGAACCGCCCGAAATCTAGCTGAATGGAAGTCCTACAACTATGAAATTAAAGAAGCAGCCACATGGAGACTGGTAGGAGGGAGGAGGCGAGCAGGCTGGTCCCACACCCACATGTGGCGGATAAAAATCAGGAGGACACCTCAGCTGGGAAGGTCCTTCCTGAGAAGCAAGGGGTCCCCATCCCACACCAGGCACCCAGCTCAGGTTTCCAGTGCCAGGAAGAGAATCCCCATCACTTCTGGCTGTAAAACCAGCAGGAACTGAGGCTGAGAGAGGCTGAGGTAGCTGGAGCACCAGGCAGCTCCCTCTTAAAGGCCCACGTACGGACTTACTCAGACTTGCTCCTTCTAAGCTCGGAAGGGAGGCAGCTTCAAAGGCACCAGAGACATACAGGGAAGAACTGAGCTGTTTAGACTCAGGATCAGGGCTGGAGAGGCAGCTTTCTCTCAACAGATGTGCTGTTGGAGGCTTTTGTTCCTTTGGTGAGCCCTTCCCCCAGGCAACAGATGGGAGACATATCTGGGACTCCAGCAACCTGGCTCACACTGTTTGTCCGGCCCTGGTGATTCCCTGAGGCCCTGCCCCAACTGACTTTCAGGCCCACCCAAGCTGTTTCCAATAGCTTCACCATAGGAATGGCCTGTCTTGGCTTCTGCTTCAGACTTTTCCTAAAATCTCTCAAACAAGCATAATCTGGTCTCGCAAGCCCCATCCCTCTTGTTTTTTTTTTTTTTTTTATCCTCACCCGAGGACATTTTTCCATTTTTTGCACAGAAAGAGTGGGAGGGAGAGAGAGGAAGAGAGAGAGAGAGAGAGAGAGAAACATCGACGTGAAAGGGACACATCGAGTGGCTGCCACCTGCATGACCCAACCAGGGCCGGGGACAAACTGCAACCGAGGTACATGCCCTTAGCGGGAACCGAACCTGGGTCCCTCCGGACCGCAGGCTGATGCTCTAACCGCTGAGCCAAACCAGCCAGGGCCCATCCCTCTTGTTAAGTGGCCCCATTAGAAGCAGCCAGACTTGGTTCACAACTTGGCTTTTCCTGGGTATCTCCAAGCCCAGTACAAGAAGCAACCATCTGCAGATCACTTTGTAGCTTACGCTGGGTGGCCTCAGATAGAACACAGGCAGTGGCTGACCTTGCCCCAAAGCCAGCACACCCAGTGGACAGCTGCAGACCACATCGAAGCACCACCACCAACCACCTCCACAATTGACACACTAAATGAGTGGACTCAGTGGGTACCAGAACCCTGCTGAAGTAACTCTTGCTCTGTGTGGTGGGCCCCTACATAGCTGATCCTCCAAGGTAGTCAAAAACCAGTGGTCAGTGGGCACAGCCAGTCCTTACAGCTGATCAGCCTGAGTAAATCCCTCCCACTGACATGCCAATAGCAATCACGACTCAATTATAGCAGAAGAGTATACAGTCTAGGCTAGGGATGCACCTGGAGGGCCCAACTGGGGTGATCAGGGAGGCTGTGCCACTGGACCCTATAGGACACCTACAACAATAGTCAACCCTACAAAGCCTAGGAGACACAGCAACTCTACTTAATACATAGAAACAAACACAGAGAAGCGGCCAAAATGAGAAGACAACAAAACATGTCCTAAATGAAAGAACAGAACAGAACTAAACTCCAGGAAAAGAACTAAACAAAATGGAAATAAACAATCAATCAGATGCACAGTTTAAAACACTGGTTATAAGGATGCTCAATGAACTTAGTGAGACCTTCAAGGAACTTAAGGAGAACTCCAAGGAACTCAGCAAGTACATCAACAACATAAAAAAGGACCAGTCAGAAATGAAGGCTGAACTAACTGAAATAAAGAATAATTTACAGGGAATCAATAGTAGAGTAGGTAAAGTCAAGAAGCAAATTATCAATTTGGAATATAAAGAAGCAAAAAACACCCAATCAGAACAGCAAAAAGAAAAAAAGAATCCAAAAAAATGAGGATAGTGTAAGGAGCCTCTGGAACAATTTCAAGTATGCCAAAATTCACATCAGAGGGGTGCCAGAAGGAGAAGAGAGAGAACAAGAAATTGAATACCTATTTGAAAAAATAATGACAGAAAACTTCCCTAACTTGGTGAAGAAAACACAAGTCCTGGAAGCACAGAGTGTCCCTTTGTAGAATCCAAAGATGTCTACACCAAGACATATCATCATCAAAATGCAAAAGGTTAAAGACAAAGAGAGAATCTTAAAAGCAGCGCGAGAAAAGCAATTTGTTATCTACAAAGGAGCTCCGATAAGACTGTCAGCTGATTTCTCGAAAGAAATCTTGCAGGCCAAAAAGGAGTGGCAAGAGATATTCAAGGTGATGAAAAGCAATGACCTACAACCAAGATTACTCTATCCTGCAAAACTATCATTTAGAATCGATAAACATATCAAGAGTTTCCAAGACAAGAAAAAGCTAAAGGAGTTCATCACCACCAAACCAATAGTATATGAATTGTTAAAGGGTATTCTTGAAGAAGAAGATAAAACATAAACAATAAAATGGCAATAAATACATATCTATCAACAATTGAATCTAGTAACAAAATGAACAAGCAGAGGAGAAACAGACTCATAGATACAGAGAACTTTTTGTTGCTTGCCAGATGAGAGGGGGTTGGGTGGATGGGTGAAAAAGACAAAGGAATTCAGAAGTACAAATTGGTTGTTAAACTGATGAACCTCAAAGAGAAGGGGGGAGGGAGGGCGGGACAAGATAAACCAAAGAACTTCTATGCAAATATGCATAGCCAATGGACACAGACAACAGTGTGGGGAAGGTAGGAGAGAGGGCGGGATTGGGGAAGAGAGGGTCCATGGGGATAAAAAGGGAAGACATCTGTAAATCATTCAACAATAAAGATAAGTTAAAAAACAAAAAACAAAAAAAACTCCAGTCATTGAAGGAAGAAGCAAAATATGGTGATATTTACCTCTAGAAGCTTGACCATATTGCCATACTAAGTATTACAGAAAAATCCCCATGGGCTTCTGGCAGGGTGGAGTGGGAAAGGGACCATTTTGTAATACACCAGAGCACTCTGCTCTTCTTGACAAGGCCTGCCGTCAGGGGAAACTGATTAACCAGCGCCTAACCTGATACTGTCAGAGCCTGACTGACCTGGGGAGCGGAAATACCTAGCTCCAGCCCACTTTAGCCATCCTGTCTCACCTAAGGGCAGAAAAGCACTTATAAAGTTCAGTCTAGAGCCATAAGCTCACTAAACCACTGAGACCTAATCACAGGACAGTGGAACACTTCCCCTCCCCCACCTCACCATCACATTACAAAAAGCCTGTTTACAGTAGTTCCTTTTACCCAGCACATCATGTCCATCTGTCAGTAGAAAATTACAAGGCATACCAAAGGCAAAAGAACACTTAAAAAATTTTTTTTTCTTTATTGATTTTAAAGAGAGGAAGAGAGAGGGAGACAGAGGGAGAAACATCGATGTGAGAGAGACACTGACTGGTTGCCTCCTGCTCGACCCGGACCAGGGCTGGGGACAAACCACAACTGAGGTACGTGCCCTTGACTGGAATGGAACCCGTGACTCATTGGTCCGCGGGCCACACCAGCCAGGGCTATGCCAGTCCCATTTTAATTTTGCTTTTGTGTTTGAAGAATGTATGTAACACTTTCTTATATATTTTTACACATTGAAAACTGGACTAGGTATAACTATATTATAGGAAAGTAGAAATTGTATTCATTCTTTATTTTTCTTTTCTGTTATGCTACAAAACTGACACTTAAACATCAAGCAGATGTCGCTGGTGCGTGAGAAGTGGGTGCCATCTGCAAGGAGCCAGACTCCCGGTGAGGCAGAGCAAAGCCGCGGTCTGTGTTCACTGCTCAAGTGTGGCGCAGGCGCTGTAGTCCAATGGAGGCCAGTGTGCAGATTTTAAAATATTCTGATATAATTGTGCGATAATTTTTCACTTCATGGCATTGTTTCTTATAATAAAACCTTTAATAAAAGTCTTACAAGAAAAGTCTTCTGACTGAAGACTTTTCCAAAAGCATATGTTGGGATTACATGAGAGAGTTTGCGTGAGGCATGTGAGCAGGGTTGCTAACAAAGATGACCCCCCTGTGGAGACTCGAGTCACATCTGGGTCCTTGTCTTTGGGTGGAAGGCCCTGACCCATGAGCGAGATTGCCTCCGCTGTCCGAGGGCCCGCTTGTCCTTAGGGACCTAGACTCGGGTCCGTGAGCGTCTTTCACTACGCAGAGCAAGGCCACAGAGCTGTGTGGCCGCCAGTGCATCGGTGGCACTGAAGTCCCAGCGAGCTGGAAGCGCCTCTCCGGTCCTCTGGGCTATCACCACAGCTGCTCTGGTGGACACCCTGCTGTGGGCCCCGAAAGAACTTTGGCATTTGCTGAAAGGTCATCAGCTGCAATTTTAGATCACTGGGTAACTCGAACTTCCAACATTTAAATGTAGCTGCAAGGAGCGTGGTTGCTGCACTCAGCTGTCGGCCTGGGCTGGGTGGGGGCAGACGCCACAGGCCCTTCCCGCTCCTTCTATGGGGCATAGTTGACTGCTCATAAATGGCACTGACCATCCGCAGTGTGCTGGGTGGGCACAGTGCTCCTCTGTGTGGTTGTTTTAAAGCACAGCTTGTTTGTTTCACTTCCAATCTGTTATGAACACTACTTTTATTTTTATTTTTTTATTTTTTATTTTTTATCCTCACCCGAGGATATTTTTCCATTTTTTTGTACAGATAGAGTGGGAGGGAGAGAGAGGAAGGGAGAGAGAGAGAGAAACATCGACGTGAAGGGACACATCGAGTGGCTGCCACCCGCACGGCCAACCAGGGCCGGGGACAAACTGCAACCGAAGTACTGTGCCCTTAGCGGGAACCGAACCCGGGTCTCTCCGGACCGCAGGCCGACGCTCTAACCGCTGAGCCAAACTGGCCAGGGCTATTTTTATTTTTAAATTACTTTTATTAATTTATTTTTGTTATAGATGTTTCTCCTTTCTCCCCCATTGACGCCCTCCTTATTTTTATCTTTATTTTTTATCTTCACCTGAGAGCATTTTTCCATTTTTGTTCAGATAGGGTGGGAGAGAGAGAGGGAGGGAGAGAGACAGAGAAACATTGACGTAAAAGGGACACAAGGAGTGGCTGCTACCCGCAAAACCCTAACCAGGGCCAGGGATTAATTGTAACCAAGGTACATGGTGTTGGCTGGAACCGAACCTGGGACTCTGGTCTGCGGGTAGACGCTCTAACTGCTGAGCAAAACTGCCAGGGCTGAACAAATACTTTTATAAAGCAGAATAAAAAGAATCACTGGAAAGTCAATAAACACATGAAAGATGCTCAACATCACTAATTTTTAGGGGAATGACTATCAAAGCCATAATGAGATGTCATTTCACTGAACTCATCAGAATGGCTGGTATCAAAAATCAGAAAATAACAGCAGCTGGCAAGGTGTGGAGGCATTGGAACCCTTGTGCACGCCGGTGGGGGCATAAAATGGTGCAGCTGCGTGGAAAGGGGAACAGTGGTTTCCCAAGATATTCAATATAGAATTACCACATGAGCTAGCAAGTCTACTTCTGGGTATGTACCCCAAAAGACTTGAAAGCAGGGACTCAAAGAGACATCTGTGCAACCACATTCGTGGCAGCATTATTCATGGCAGCCAAAAGGTAGGAGCAACCTAAGTGTCCACTGGCACTTGAATGGATAAACATTCATACAATGGAATATTACTCAGCCTTAAAAGGAAGGACACTCAGACAAATGCTTCAGTGTGGATGAGCGTTGAAGATATTGTGCTAAGTGCAATAAGACAGTCACACAAGGACAAATATTGCATGATTCCACTTATATAGGGTACCTGGAATAGTTACATTCATAGAGACAGAAAGTAGAATGGTGATTACCAGGGACCGGGAACTGAATGTGAATTATTATTTGCTGGGCACAAAGTTTTAATTGGAAGATGAAAAAATTCTGGAGCTGAATGGTGGTTGTAAAATAATTGCAAATGTGCTTAATACCACTGAGCGGTACACTTAGAAATGATTGAAATGGTAAAAAAAGTTACTGGAAAAATAAAGTAAAAAATAGTTGTAAAATATAAGCCCCGATTGTTTAGTGTTTGATTGTAATTTCATTTAAAGTTAAATTACATTTTACTGTTACATTTAAATTACGTTTTAATAAACATGACCAGAACAAACATAACACATGAAAAGCGTTATAGAAATTTTTACGTTCAACTTTTCTACTTATCTGGTCATAGACCAGTACAGTTTGTAGACTGTCCATAATCCATTTGCATTTTGCTTTACAATAAAGTGACTTTTTAAAAATGTACAGCTCTATGAATTTTTAAAAATTTTTTATTATGTATTTTTAATCCTCACCCAAGGATATGTTTTCCATTCATCTTCAGATAGAGTGGGAGGGAGAGGAAGAGAGAGAGAGACATTGATGTGAGAGAGACACATCGATTGGTTGCCTCCCACACGACCCGGACCCCAGCTGGGACCGAACTGCAACCAGGGTACAGGCCCTTGACTAGAATCAAACCTGTGACTCTTTGGTCTGCGAGCTGATGTTCAAACCGCTGAGCCAAACCAGCCAGGGCAGCTCTATGATTTTTAACACATATATTCATAATCAGGATATAGAACAGTTCCATCAAGCAAAATACTCCTATTTTCTGTTCCCTCCCCTCACTCCTAACCCCTGGCAGCCATGGACTTATTCTCTATCTCTATAATTTTGTCTTGTTGAGAATATCATAAAAATGGAATCCTAGAACATAACATCTTTTGAGACTGGCTTCTTTCACCAGCACAGTGCCTTTGAGGTTCAGCCTCGTGCTACATGTAGCAATAGCTTGTTCCTTTTTTTATTGCTGAAAAGTATTCCATTTTATAGATCTACTATAGTTTATCTCTTCACCCTTCAAGAGCATGTGTGTGCTTGTAGTTTCTGACCATTAAAATCGAGTTTCTATAAATATTCGTGAGTTGGTTTTTGTGTGTTGTACATGTTCACTTCTGTAAGGAAGATTTGACATCCACTCTGCGTGACATTGCTGTGCACCCATCATGAAGGAAACCCTTCCTCGGTGACAATGTTAGATTTCAATGGGAACCAGTCAGCCAGGCCCCCTCCATCTGGCAGTCATTCACTGGTGACACCAGCTCCTTCTGTGATTATGTCCGAGGAGTCACAGTTGGACTCCCATGTGAAAGACAGACCAGTTATTTGTTACTGGTCATGCGACTCGTCAGGATCTATAGCCCTCCAATTCCCAGAAGCTCCAGGGAAGGAAAGAGAGAGTTTTCTGGTTGAGATCCTGGTGATGTCAAATTTAAGATGCTCTGGCACAGCGGTTCCTCCTCAGAACCATCTCTCTCTGCAGTCCTCGCACAGGTCCGTGCACAGAGATGAGGAGCTTGTCACAGCCCTGTCTGCAGAGCACAGTTTCCAAAGCAGTCTAACCGGCCACACTGGACTGCAGTACGTCTCTGTGTACCAACACTTGGCGGCACTCTATTTACTTATTTTTTTATTTTAATCTTCACCTGAGGATATTTTCCCACTTATCTTCAGATAGAGTGGGAAGGAGGGAAAGAGAGAGAGAAGAGAAATACCGACGTGAGAGAGACACATCAACTGGTTGCCTCCTGCATGACCCCGACCAGGGCCGGGGTCCAACCGCAACCGAGGTATGGGCCCTTGAATGGAATCAAACCCGTGACTCTTTGGTCCAAGGACTGCTGAGCCAAACTGGCCAGGGTGGTGGCAGACACTAGATGGGTTGATTCAACTCCTGCAGCAAGGGATCACCATATGACATAAATCTGGCCAACTCTACATGAGTAGAAACCTACTGGGGTGGAGGCTAGGGGGTGTTCTGGAGAAATGTTTCTTTTCTAATAAAAGGGAACTGATGCAGTTGGAGCTGCCCTTTCTCTCCTGTGTGGGTCTTCCATACGGGCTAGATGCTCAGAGCTGTGATGTCCATTTGTGCCCATGAAGTGACAAGCATTTCAGCACCAAAGATCACAGAGAAGAGACAGAGGTCTCTAATGAAACATTTGAATGGCTAAATGAATGCCCGCAGCCACCTCTGAGTGAGTTGAGAATATAGGAGAAAAATAAATCCCCACATATTTAAATCACACTGAGTTTTCTATTACTTGTAGCTAAACACATTCTCACTGGAATAACTTTCAAAGGAAAAATCAAATTACAAAGCAATGTGCAAATTCTAACTTGTGAAATGAAATTTTACATATATATATCTACATATCTATAGCTATATATCTACACACACACACACACACACGAGAGTTATATATACATCCAAAACTTGGAAGGGTAATAATAGTGAACAAGTATTGAGCACCTACTGTGTGCCAGGCACATCTTACCACTTTAATCCTCACCTCCACTCTGTAAGGCAGATAGATGTTTTATCATTCTCCCGATTTACAAGTGAGGAAACAGGTTTGTCCAACTAGCAGATGACTAGCTGGGGACTCAGAGTCAGGCCTGTTTGTCCCCAGAGCAAGTGCTTGGGCCACCCTAGGCAGCCCCCACCTGTGCTATGACCAAAACAGAGTCCCACCAGCTGAAAAGGTAGTTATGTCTAAGGACTGGGTTGGGGGATGGCCTGGTGGTGAGGACTTTTTTTTTCTGTATATACTTCTGCAGTGTTTCCTTTTCAATAAGCAAGTATTATTTTTGTTCGAAAACAGCAAATTTAGCGAAATTGATAATAATAACCCTGGTTCTAGGCACTGTGCGAGGAATAGACTTCATTTCCTCTAGATTTGGATATCTATTATGGATGTCCATTCAGTCTTACACGCTTTTGGGAAATAAAAAGCATCCGTCAAACTTATATGAAAAGACCCTGGCTAAGAGGCCCCAGGCTTGCCACCACCTAGACCCCAGAGATTTGCCAATGTACTTTCTATAGTCGTGGGGAAGTAGGTTCTGCAGTAGATGGCTGTGAAGAATCCTTTTCAGTCCTTGAATAAGAGGGTTTTATGGTTTTTTAGTGGCTGGATTTCTCATTTCCCACGTATTACTAAGTGGTTGCTGCCTAGCATCTCTAAAGAAAGGAGCTCATCAAGAGGAGTAGGTCTGTGTCTCTGGGCTTCCCGGTTCTATTTCCAGCCTGCTGAGGGGCCTTGGCCGCCTCCCGGATACCCATGCCAGAGCCAGAGCTATCCTTGCGGGCTTGCCCAGTCATCTCAACCACGTGGGCTGGGGCACTTCTCCTTAAATAAGTTTTGCAGTTGCCAGCTCTGATTCCAGGGAGCTACAGTTCCTGGAGATAAACACGGCTTTCTGCAGGGAGAAAAGAAGGCTTTGAAAAGTTACCCGCCACAATGACGGACAGAAGCCCCTTCGAAACCGACATGCTCACCCTCACCCGCTATGTCATGGAAAGGGGGCGGCAGGCCAAAGGGACAGGAGAGCTCACGCAGCTGCTGAACTCCATGCTGACGGCCATCAAGGCCATCTCCTCCGCGGTGCGCAAGGCCGGCCTGGCCAACCTGTGAGTCCTGGGAGCAGGTGCGGGGACACGGAGCCGCCCCACGCGGGGAGAGGGCCCAGGTGGGGTGATTGGGCAAGCTGCAGGTGCTTGGCGGGAAATCTGGTCAACGTGCTTTATCTATGTGCTCTGGACAGAATTGCCTTAAGGTTTCTGTCACATGTGCTTTGACTTGTTTCAAGAAAGGAACAAAATAATTAGAGACATGCGATATATACATATATATGTGTGTGTGTGTGTGTGTGTGTGTGTGTATGTGTATAAATAATTTTCCAGTTGCCATGTGTTATAATGATAACAAGCTCAGTGGCTTGTTACATGAAAACAGACTGAACTATGGTGACTTTAGCATTTGCATCCTCACCGGCACAAAGAAACAGCCAGGAGACTCTTCACACCCTTGGCAGATGGGAACATTTTATTGTCATCACCTTTGCCAGGACATGAGGAGACAGGGATCATTTACAAATAACTTCCCAGAGCCCCAGCCTACATCTCCTTTCTTACCACGGAAAGGAGTCTTGCTTTTAAAACAACTTTTTAATTTCTTCTCCGTGACTTTTTATCTTTTCCACTTGGTGGGCAGGAAACTGGGAGGTACTGGGCTTGGGAGGATGGACTGTACGCTTCTACACTTTGTTCTCTTTGGTGCTTCATCCAAGCAAAGAATGAGTCCAAGTTCAGGCCACAGCTGCTGAGCGACACAGCCAAGTGTCCAGTCTAAGTTTCAAATAAAAAGAAGCAGTCTTTGTGGACTTCCCTTCCTATTATAGTCATTCTAGTGGAGGTCCTTGCAGAAGTTGAAAGGACCCATTATTATTTTTACTACTCCAAAGTGAAGAAAAAACAAAATCCAATATTTAAAAATTTATTATTATCAATTTAGTGCTTTTAACAGAAATGGGATAGCATTATATGACAAGATATAATTATCACAAGATAACTACAGAATTGTTTTTACAAGTTTTGTGACCTAGTAATGGGATCCAGTTTAAGATGCTTTACGATGAGCTTTTCCCTACTCTGTGTATTGCTGTCATTCAGAGATAATGGCCAAGCTCTACACTTAAGGACGTTCACGAATGTGAGGTGCAGCCATTGGCCTCTGTCCTGCTCCTGCCAGATGATGGGGCCTGCTGAGTGACACTAAGTAGTGCCTTTGCCTCTCCCTGAATGTGGGCCCTGCTTTGCTTAGTGCCCTGTCCTGCTGACATCTCAGTATTATTCACCCAAGTCCATTGAGCTCCGCGTCTGGGCAGGACGCTCAGCTGGACAGCGGCTGCTGGGTTGTATCAATAGGCCGCAGAACTGACTCTGTGGCAATTAATGTCCAGATGAAGAGGACCCAGGAATTGAATAATTAAGGTGCTCCTCTGACTTGGCTTTTCCACATGATCGCTGGCAATGATCTATTCTCTCTAGGACCTCAGTTTCCCCATTTGTGAAATTGAGAGGGTACTGATAGCCCAAAACTTGTAGGGCTGTTGTAAAGGTTAGTAAGTTCATGTGATGATGATGTCGACAGTGCCAACCCTAAACGCTCAGTAAATGCTCTTTGTTATCCTAGTTCAAAGTACAGACCTGGGGAAATTTGCCAGCTGGCTGGTCGAGGCTGCAGCATGACCACTAGGTGGCAGGCGCAACCCGTGGAAACAAGAGGTCAGGCGTCCACGTTTTCTGGGGAACGGAATTTCCCTTGGTCTGGCAGGAACTCCACATTCTGAGGGTTCAGACAGCATTCTCCCCCCTTTCTCCTTGTAAAAGACACACGAAGTGGCAGCGGGATAAACCCATTGGCTGGAATTTTTTTTTTCTGGCAAGATGCTGAGATTATTTTAAGAGGGACTGCTTCTCAGAGAGCTAAACGGTTGAACTCTGTCCCGAGGTACTCTGCTGGGAGCTGGAGACTCCCACACGCTCCCGCCACTTCCCAGTTAGGGGCCGCAAGTCCCCCATCCTTTGCTTTCTCTTTTTGGGAAGACATTTCTAGGCACAGGCTCTATTAATACAACTTAAAAGTGATCAGACATTTCCATGTTTTCCTTCTTTTTTCTCCACTCCTTGCTAGGATACCTCCCCTGAAAACCTCTCCATGGCTTTTCTTGTCAAAATGTTTGAATGTCCCCCTTTAAAATGGTCAGGAAAGCTTTGGTGTTAGTTAACATGCTAGAAGGTATTGTCCTGTGGGTTATGAAACACCCCTTCACCCGTGTTCTAACCGGGAGCCGGAGCCTTGTCAGGAAATCAGGCCTCATTGGAAGGAGGGATGTGGGTGTGCGACACAGCAGGACACCCCGCCACTGCAGGGAGGGAGGGTGAGATGGCCTGTGAGGGGGGGTAGCCACCTCAAGAATCCACATTAAACTTTGATGCAAAAGATCCCAGCTTTGTTGTTGCTGTTGTTCGTTTGCTTTTGTTTTGAATCAGAAGCTAAGCTCTTTGGGGCCAGGCTGGGCTCAGCCCTTCAGATCACAGTGAGGGGGAGGGCTGTGGGGACCGAGAGGCTGTCAGTCAGGGAAGAGGGTGGGAAGTGACTTGTCCCCTGAGGGTAAATCCCAGGTTCTCAACCCAGGCTACCTGTTAGACCACTTGAGGATTTCTTCAACAAATAAATGACCTTAAAAAGGAAGAGGAAGCCCTAGCCGGTTTGGCTCAGTGGTTAGAGTGTTGGCCTGCGGTCTGGAGAGACCCGGGTTCAGTTCCCGCTATGGGCACGTACCTCGGTTGCAGTTTGTCTCCGGCCCTGGTTGGGTCATGTGGGTGGCAGCCGCTCGATGTGACCCTTTCACATCGATGTCTCTCTCTCTTCCTCTCTCTCCTTCCTACTCGATCTGAACAAAAAATGGAAAAAATGTCCTCAGATGAGGATAAAAAAAAAAAGGAAGAGGAAGAGCCCAGCGGGTGCCTCAATGGAGGGTTCAACCTCCAGTAGGGGGCATGCAGAAGGCAGCCGATTGATGTTTCTCTCTCCCATCCATATTTCTCTCTCTCCCTTCCTCTCTCTCAAAAAATCAATAAAAATGTGTTTTTTTAAAAAGGGGAAGAGAATGAGACTTCCCACAGGTTCTGCATCTTTTTTTTTTTTCATCGTTCAGCGAACATGTGTTGAGCATCTCTTATGTTTCTGGATACTGTGGAAATAAATAGAGTAGCCACACTTCTTTTTTCTTTTAACCATCACCTGAGGATATTTTTTCCATTGATTTTTAGAGAGAGTGGAAGGGAGTTGGGGTGGGGAGAGAGAGAGAGTGAGAGATATATACATCGATGTGAGAGAGACACGTCAATTTGTTGCTTCCTAAACAGGCCCCTACCGGGGCTGGGGATTGAACCTGCAACCCAGGTACATGCCCTCGACCAGGAGTTGAAACCATGACCCTCCCGTGCTCAGGCTGATGCTCAACTGCTGGGCCACAGCAGCCAGGGCAGCCACACTTCTTGCCTCAGTGGGCAGGTAATCTAGTAGGAAAGACATTCCCATGAACAGATTGTGAGCCACTGTGGACAGGGTGGCAGGGGTATTCCTGGTGTGTGGTGGAAAAATGAAGGGGGACCAGGGAAGCTTCAAGAGTGGATCAGGAGTATCAGTAGGGAAAAGCTGATGGTGTGCAGGGAGTACTCCTGTGGGGGGAACACCATGAGTGAAGGTGAAAAGGAGAGGAGCAACTTGCTGGGTGCCAGTGGCCACAAAACCTTTGCAGCTATTGGAATGCAAAAGGCTCCAGAGGGGTTGTAGCCATGTGGCTCTTGGAGGGAAGAGCATGGGGGCAGGACACCCAACCTAGAGGTTGATTATAAGGCAGGTGTATGCCTGGTTGGTCCAGAGGCTGAGACAGGCCAGGTGAGGGTGAGGGGCACGAGAGACAATGCCAGTTCAGGAACAGGCACTGCCAATTGGATCTGAAGGGTTCCCCTTGCACTATGGGAACTTGGGAACTTTGGGTGGACAAGTAAGTGATCTGACTCAAATATTAGAAGGATCCCTTCCATGAGGGTGGAAGGCATGAGAACTTTGCATATTAATACTCTAAAAAAAAAAACAACTCTAGATAAAATGTTATAGTCGTGCTCTTTCTGATATTGCTTGGAAAGAGATAGGAAAATCCCTATTAAATTAGTTAAGTGTGTCTCCAAATTTTCTTCTTATTCAAGTAACACCCACAAGAGCAGGGTGATTTTTAATTCAGCCCAGCAGGCCACTGTTTAAGGATAAATAACACATTGAAATTCCAGGGCTGGAAAGTATGGTTCTTTATTTTTTGGGAGTCATTAATTATAACGCTGTTTGACTTTGTAACTCTAACTCTTCACCAGCTAGTGCCCAGAGTAGGTTTGTATTTTAGCAAGACTGAATTCTGGTCAACATATTGGGAGAACTGGGGGCTAGGACCATATCCCCAGGGTGTACAGGAAGTAAGGTTGAGCATCCCTGCTGTGGGGCATGACATACTTGATCTGTGTTTATAATTTGGAGACTCCGGAACCATGAAGGGAAAAGTATATACACTGGTGGTGTTTGTTTGTTGGACTTCAGGATCCTTTACTGATGTCACTCAAAGTTGTTTTTGTGTGTGTGTGTCTTCTTAGGTATGGGATCGCGGGAAGCGTGAACGTGACGGGGGATGAGGTGAAGAAACTGGACGTGTTGTCCAACTCCCTGGTGATCAACATGCTCCAGTCCTCCTACAGCACCTGCGTACTGGTCTCAGAGGAGAATAAAGAGGCGATCATCACCGCCAAGGACCAGCGGGTGCGTGCAGGAGGCGGGATGCAGTTCCGCTCGTCGCCACTACATGGTGATACTGAGTTGAGAAGTTGGTTGTCTTGCATTTGTTACTGGGGTTTTCCTCTGTTGCTTAACTTTTGCTTTCCGGAAACAATTGCATGCTTCTTTCATTGGAAGTCATATGCTGTTAGGTTAAAAAAACAAACAAAAAAAAGGACTCCGTAGCAGGGCAGTGACTCATTCAGGAAATAAATCAGAGTGATTTGCAAAATGCCTCTGGGTGGGGTTCATGGATTTTGGCTTAACATGCCCTTTGGTAACATGTGCTGACATTTTGGGGGGGACTTGAAAATTATCAAGTTCAGTAATGAGTAGAGTTTCGGGGAAGAACCTTAATATACAGCCTCTTACGTGTTCCCTCCTCATTTCTATTCACTCCCACCCACCCTACTCTTGCACACACACACACACACACACACACACACTTCCCCAAGGGGGTTATGGTTTCAGCCGAGATTTCTTTATTCCTGACACGTTGTCAGCCTCAGAAAATAAATCATAAAGATGGTGGCTGTCTTGCATTAATACAATAGTCAACTTAGTGCAGGGCATGGCTGGGACAGTCCATATTCACTCTGACTTCATGAACAGTTTACTAAAGAGAAAGGTTGCTGGTGGCCAAAAAACTCAACCATGTTCGGCTGCGATACACTGATATAGAATACATGCTGGGACTCTTGGCCCTTGATGTATACACTGGGTGTTGGGGACAAAGTGCCATTTCTTTATGATTAGCCAGTAGGACAGAAAAGGTAAAGCCAAGTTTATTAAGCACCTACTGCATGCCAGGGACTGTGCACAGCACTTGAGTCTTCTCATCTCACATAATTTAAGCTAAATCACACCTGTTCTTTTGAATGTTCAGATTCCACTGATATGACCCTCAATTCTCTCTCCAGTCTGATCTGCCATGTTCTTTCCTGGCTGACCTGAGCTACATAGGTCTTCATGCTAGTTCTTGAATATTCCATGTTCCCATATAAGTTCCTTAAACACTCTCCAACATCTGCCCACCAGATATCTGTGAATGAATACATGAGTGAATAAACGGGCTAAGTTGGATTGTCCGCAGGGAGAATGGGGAATTTCCAAGTTTATGAATCACCCCACCTTTTTGTGCCCTTCCCCCCTACCCTGCCCACCCCTGTTGAGCAAGGGAGAAATAAAGGAAATAAAGCTCAGATTCAGCAAGGGCGTCACCCACCAGAAAGTCAGGGAAAGTGATTTTAGTGATAATGGAAGTGACTCCCATTTTACTCCAAGTTTTTTAAAAGGAATATGTATTATTTTACTTTTTTATCCTCACCCGAGGACATTTTTCCATTTTTTGTTTAGATAGAGTGGGAGGGGGAGAGAGAGAGAGAAACATCGACATGAAAGGGACACATCAAGTGGCTGCCACCTGCACGACCCAACCAGGGCCGGGGACAAACTGTAACCGAGGTACATGCCCTTAGCAGGAACCGAACCCGGGTCTCTCCAGACGGCAGGCCAACGCTCTAACCACTGAGCAAAACTGGCCAGGGCTATTTTATTTTAATTTTTTAAATTTTTACTTATTGATTTGAGAGAGAGAAGAAAGGAGAGAGAGAAGGATTGAGAGAGAGAAATATTGGAGAAATACTGATTTGTTGTTTCACTTAGTGGTACATTCATTGGTTCTTGTGTGTACCTTGCCTGACTGGGAATCAAACCCACAGCATTTGTGTATCAGGACGACACTCTAGCCAACTGAGCTATCTGGTCAGGACTCAAGTGTTATTACTCTGTTTAAGTAGCCAGGAGACTCCAGTCCCCTTCTCTCGGGCTGTCATAGGGCCTTGCACAGAGGAGATCTGTAAAAAGTATCTGGTGATTTTGCCCCACGAAATGCTGTCTGGAGCTGTCTGTGACCGCAGTGTGTGTGGGCATGAGGGACATGGTATCACAGACCCCATCTGCTCTGTCCTCTGGTCTTCACATCAGGCAGGTGGGTTGGGTACAGCAGCTCCAAGTCCCTGGGGGCCCAGGTAGGAGGGGAGGGTGGAGCCAGAGGAGGCAGGAGCAGAGGGACCTTCGTCGCCCTGTGTGGCCTCCACTGACGTGTGTGGACAGGTCAGCCCTGAGCGCGCAGCTCACATATGCTGGTACACTCCACCTGCCTCAAGTCACTGCATTTTTTTTTTAATCCTCATCCGAGGATACTTTTCATTTTTTGTTCAGGTAGAGCGGGAGGGAGAGAGAGGAAGAGAGAGAGAAAGAGAGAGAGAGAGAGAGAGAGAGAGAGGAAGAGAGAAAGAAAGAGAGAGAGAGAGAGAAACATCGATGTGAAAGGGACACATCAAGTGGCTGCCACATGAATGACCCAACCAGGGCCGGGGACAAACTGCAATCGAGGTACATGCCCTCAGCAGGAACCGAACCCGGGTCTCTCTGGACCGCAGGCCGATGCTCTAACCGCTGAGCCAAACCGGCCAGGGCGGCACTGCATTTTTTAAATAAGAATATCCCTTTGCTCTCCATCGCTTTCTGGTGCTGTGTTATTTGCCCCCCATGGTCACTTATGTAGATTGTGTTGATCTGAAGTGATTCTTCTCTCTGTGCATTTAGGGGAAATACGTGGTCTGCTTTGACCCACTGGATGGATCTTCCAATATTGACTGTCTGGCCTCCATTGGAACTATATTTGCCATCTACAGAAAGGTGAGTGACAGCCTGATCTTTAAAGCCTCTTTCCCCTGGTGGGTTCCGGAAGGTTCCTGGCCTGGGAGCCACGAGTCTGGAATTCTAATCTCTGTCCTCCCACAAAGCAGACGGGCCCCCCAGGCAAACCATGAAGCCCACTCCGCCTCGGACCCCTCACTGGAGGGACAAATCAATCACCCCCCGCCCCTGCCTTCTCCACTGCATTCATGGGACGGCAAAGTAAGGGGACGGATGGGGCCTTGTTTTTAAAACCTGGATGAGGCACAAATGTCAGACATGGGATGAGGTTCCAGGGGGCATCTGTTTTTTCTTAATGTATTTCAAATCGGACTGTACTCCTCTTCTGTTGCCGCCATAACAATGCATCACACATTTAGAGCTTAAAATGACACCCACTGATGACCTCCTGGTTCGGTAGGTCCCAGGTCTGGCGGATGTGACTGGGTTCTCTGCTCAGGGTCTCCTAAGGTCAAAATCTGGGTGTCAGCCAGCCTGACTTCCTGCCGAGAGGCTGGGCTGTGTGTGTAGCAGTAGCTTCCAGGCTCATTTAGGTGGTTGGCAGAATTCAGTTCCATTCTGTCGTAGGACAGAGGTCCTTGCATCTTGGTCGATGCTGAGGATGACTTGCAGTTTCTAGAGGTTCCCTGCATTCCCCGGCTTGTGATTCCTATGTCCTTAAAGCCAGCAAAGGCAGGACAAATCTTCCTCACTCTTTTGATCTCTGACACCCCCACTTTGCCTCATTGCTCTGCCTCCAGCCACAGAAAGTTCTCTGCTTAAAAGGGTTTGCCTGATTAGGTCCAAGATGAGCTGCCTATTTAATTAGGTAACTCTAATTACACCTGCAAAGTCCCTTTGCCATGTAGTGCTGTCATGAGCGCTCTGGCTATGGGTGTAGTCTTTCCTACAAGTCATTCAAAGTTCTGACCCCTGCATAGTTTCAGGGGTGCCTGACGGAGGCCGGGACCCTAGGTGGTCACTGGGCCCTCTAGGTTCCTGACACCAAGAAACAGCCGTGAGCCAATGCAAGTGACTGTGCTGTCAACTTTAGCCTTTATTACTGCAGGTTCAGTCCAAATCACAGACACATGTGAACACACACAAGTATTGGGAGTCAACGGACTGAAAGTCCAAGCATCCTAAATGTCCTCCAGTCCAGGCTGCTCAGAGAGCAGTGGTCACTGGTCACTCAGAGTCACGGAAGCCTCTGTGTCCAGGGAGTCCATGTCTTGCAAGGAAGACTGCTGACTCAGCTCGAGACAGCAAGGCCTCGGAATCATCAACGGCCACCAAGCCAGACACACGAGCTGTCAGCACGGCTCATTACCAAGAGGGCGAGTAGCAAAGGTCACTGTTCTGGTTTCACTTTTACCCTTCGTTTGGGGGTGTCTCCCTTCATCTGCACTTGTTAGAAATGCCGGTGGTCTCTAAGATTAGTCTTCAAAGTCCGGAGTCAGGATATTTGACAGTGTCCTCGGAGGTGCCTAGTCATCCTTACTACGTTCACCTGTGGGTTTCTCCCTGGGCTGGAGCCCAGAATTTGGCTGTGGGTCCAAACCTCTATGTGCTCAGACAATAAGGTTCAAATTCAAGATGGAGTTAGTTATACCAACTCTGCACCCCACAAATGCAAAATTGCCCCCGATTCTGGAGATTAGGGTATCTTCGGGGCCATTCCATTTTCCTCACGTACCTAACAATAGACAGAATCATATGGCTTGATTGGTGACCATCAGAAACTTTATGACAAACCACATAATCCACACTCTTCCTCAGCTTTAGAATCAGTCCTTGCGCCCATCAGGATGGCTGGGCCTTTGCCCTTGTGGCTTTCGGGCAGAAGGAGACCAGTAGCATTGGAAGGTCTCAAGGCTGGGTAACTTGCCCTAGTACTGGTGTCCGAGGCCCATCTCTCTGGCTCCTACCTACCTATGCTCTGTCCACCTACCTACCTATGATCACACAAATGCAGGCAAGAGTGGGTGTGCCTTGTGCCATCTAAAGGGCTGTCTGTACAGATTGGTAATGCTTGGCTGATGACTGTCCAAAAACAGGGCAAGCATTTGATTTTCAGGGCAAAAGCTTAGCAGAAAACTAACCATAGCAGAATGTATGAATTAGCCTAAACTGTTTCTTTGAGAAGAAAAGCAAGGTACAGGCAAGTGGTCTATTCCTCCTGTCTTGGAGAACAAAGTGGAAGCCAAGCCTGCTAGAGGAGAGACAAGGAGACTTTTGTTGAGGAAGAAGAAGAGGACACAAGACACTGTCTCTGGTATCTGAGAAAGTTAAAGACTCAGATGCTATTTCAAGTCTAAGCAAAAATAAGCTAGGTGAGTAAAGGAGCTTCATTTCCCGCTTTGAGGTACAGCTTCCAGGTAAAAACAGAGATCACTGGTGTGATATTTATGAGATTCTGAAAAAAGACACCCAGTTGTATCTTTGAGGTGACTGATGTTGGTGTTTTCATCATGGCCATTGCTCTTCACGGCTGGTCATGAGGCAGCCATGGCTCTACCCACCAGCAAGCTCAGTGCTCCTGGTAACGTCACCATCACAGCTCTTAATAGCTCCCTCCCCTCGTTGTATTGAAATATAATTGACATATAACACTGTGTTAGTTTTAGGTGTACAACATAATGATCTGGTATATGCATGTATTGTGAAATGATCAACACAATAGCTTATTTAACACCTATCACCTTACATAGTTACAAATTTTTTCTTGTGATGAGACTTTTTATGACTTACTCTCAGCAACTTTCAAATATACAGTATAGCATTATTAACGATAGTTCCCATGCTGTCCATTACCTCCCCAGAACTTATTTATCTTATTACCGAAAGTTTGTACCTTTTGACCACCTTCACCCATTCCCCCCAACTTGTCCTTGGCAACCACTGCTCTGTTCTGTTTCTATGAATTTGTTTTTTATAGAGTCACATATAAGTGAGCTCATATAGTGTTTATATTTCTCTTTCTGACTTTTTTCACTCAGCACAATGCCCTCAAGATCCATTCATGTTGCTACAAATGGCAAGATTTTCTTCTTTTTTATGACTGAATACTATTCCTTATATACATACACTACATTTTCTTTATCAGTTCATCCACTGATGGACACTTAGGTTGTTTCCATATCTTGGCTTTTGTGAATAATGCTGCAATGAACATGGGGTGCAGATACATCTTTAAGATAGTGATTTCGAGACTTCCGGTCAAGATGGTGGCATAGGTAAATGCAGTATCGCCTCCTCCCACAACCACATCAAAATTACAACTAAGCTACAGAACAACCACCCTTCAGAACCGCCTGAAGTTGAGTTGAATGGAAGTCCTGCAACTATGTAATTAAAGAAGCAGCCACATGGAGACGGGTAGAAGGGGCAGAGGTGGACAGACTGATCCCACATCCACATGTGGTGGATAAAAATCAGGAGAACACCTCAGCTGGGAAGGTTCTCCCTGAGGAGTGAGGGGTCCTTCTCCCACACCAGGCGCTCAGGGTTCCAGTGCCAGGAAGAGAATCCTCAGAACTTCTGGCTGTAAAAACCAGCGGGAACTGAGGCTGAGGGAGACTGAGGATACTTGAGCCCTAGGCAGCTCCTCTTAAAGGGCTCACGCACAGACTTACTCAAACTTGCTCCATCCAGGCTCCAGGGTTGGGGAGGCAGCTTGAAAGGCACCAGAGACATACGGGGAAGAACTGAGTCGTTTGGCATCGGGACGAGAGCTAGAGAGGCAGCTATCTCTTAGACAGATGTGATGGTGGAGGCCATTGTCCCTTTGGTGAGCCCTTCCCCCACAGGGCCAGCAGATGAGGACCTTATCTGGGACTCCAGAAACCTGACACACTGTTTGCTCTGCCCTGGTGATCCACTGAGGCCTTTCCCCACCCAACTTTTGGGCCCACCCAGGCTCTTTCCAGTGGCTTTACCATAGGATTGGCCTGTATTGGCTCCTGCTTCAGATTTTCCTAAATTCTCTCAAACAAGCAGCATCTGACCTCAGAGAACCCCATACCTCTCAAGTGGCCCCAGGTCCGGCACTAGAAGCAGCCAGCTTTGGTTCACAGCCTGGCTTTGCCTGGGCACCTCTAAGCCAAGCACAAGAAGCAGCCATCGACAAATCATTTTGTAGTGCCAACTGCACTACAATTAAAACAGAAGAGTGTACAGTGCACACTAGGGGTAAGACTCAATTACAATAGAAGAGTGTACAGTCCACACTAGGGGTACACCTAGAGGGCCCAGTTGGGGTGATCAGGGAGACTGTGCCACTGGACCCTACAGGACACCTACAACAATAGGCCACCCTAGGAAGCCTAGGAGACATAGCAACTCTACCTAATACATAGAAACAAACACATGGAGGCAGCCAAAATGAGGAGACAAAGAAACATGTCCCAAATGAAAGAACAGAACAGAACTCCAGGAAAATAACTAAATGAAAGGGAGATAAACAATCTAACAGATGTAGAGTTCAAAACACCGGTTATAAGGATGCTCAAGAAACTTAGTGAAAATTTCAAGGAACTTAGTGAGGACCTCAAGAGCATAAAAAGTACTAGTCAGAAATGAAGGCTGCACTAACTGAAATAAAGGATAATTTATAGGGAACAAGTAGTAGAGTAAGTGAAGGCAAGAAGCAAACCATCAATTTGGAGTATAAAGAAGCAAAAAACACCCAATCAGAATAGCAAAGAGAACAAAGAATTAAAAAAAAAAAAATGAGGACAGTATCAGGAGCCTCTGGGACAAGTTCAAGTGTACCAACATTCACATCATGGGGGTGCCAGAAGGAGAAGAGAGAGAGCAAGAAATTAAAAACCTATTTGAAAAAATAATGACAGAAAACTTTCCTAACTTGGTGAAGGAAAAAGACATACAAGTCTAGGAAGCACAGAGAGTCCCAGACAAGATGACCCCAAAGAGACCCACACCAAGACATTATCAAAATGCAAAAGGTTAAAGACGAAGAGAGACTCTTAAAAGCAGCAAGAGAAAAGCAGTTAGTTATCTACAAAGGAGTTCCCATAAGATTGTCAGTCAATTTCTCAAAAGAAACTTTGCAGGCCAGAAGGGAGTGGCAAGAAATATTCAAAGTGATGAAAAACAAGGACCTACAACCAAGATTACTCTATCCTGCAAAGCTATAATTTAGAATCAATGGATATATAAAGAGTTTCCCAGACAAGAGAAAGCTAAAGGAGTTTATCACCACCAAACCAGTAGTATATGATTGTTGAAGGGTCTTCTTGAAGAAGAAGAAGATAAAACATATGAACAATAAAATGGCAATAAATATATATCTATCAACAGTTGAATCTGCAAACCAAATGAACAAGCAGAACAGAAACAGACTCAAAAATACAGAAAAAGCTTTTTGTTGGTCACCAGATGGGGGTGGGGTTGGGGGCATGGTCAAACAAGATGAAGGAATTAAGAAGTACAAATTGGTTGTTAAACTGAGGAACCTCAAAGAGAAGGGGGGGAAAGAGGATGAGAAGAGATAAACCAAAGAACTTCTATGCATATATACATCACCAGTGGACACAGACAATAGTGTAGGGTAGGCAGGAAGGGGGTAGGAGCGGAGAGGAAGGGGTTAATGGGGGGGGAATGAGGGGACACTTGTAATACATTCAACAATGAAGATAAGTTTTAAAAAAAAGATAGTGATTTAATTTCCTTTAGATATATACCCAGATGTAGAATTAATAGATCATTAGTTCTAGTTTTAATTTTTTGAAGAAATTTTATACTGTTTTCATAGTGACTGTACCAATTTACATTCCCATCAACAGTGCACAAGGATTTTCTTTTCTCCATATCCTTACCAACACTTTTTATCTTTTATCTAACAGGTATGAGATGATATTTCATTGTGGTTTTGATTTACATTTTCCTGATAATTGGTGATTTTGAGCATCTTTTTATATACCTGTTAGCCCTTTGTATGTCTTCTTTGGAAACTGTCTATTTAAGTCCTCTGCCTATTTTTTAATATATTGTTTGTTTTTGCTATTGAGTTATGAGTTTTTTTCTATTTTAAGAATTTTGGACATCAAGGCCATGGGAAATCAATGTAGTGTTTTAAACAGAGAACACTGGATCTGAGCTGGGCAAGAACAAAGTGGAGGAGCCAGACAAAAGGGGATGGTCACTCAGACCAAGAGGTAGTGGTGAGGACAGACAGGAGGGTATGGACCTGCGAAGAGTGGGTTGTAGAATGGACTGGATTTAGTGACTGAGTGGAGGTTGTGGCTGGTGAAAGGAAGGGAAGGGTGATTCCCAGATTTCCATTGGTCAGACGATGGTGCTATTTGTTCAGATGGGGAGCAATGAGAGAAGAGTGGAAATTTTGGGGGGTGAGACAAGGCAGATGAATTTTATCTTTGACATGCTGAGCTTGAGGCATCTGGGGAATACCTGAGGAAGGATGTCTGGCAGACGAGTGGCTCCAAGAGTTGGGCCATCAGAAGAGATGAAGGTGGAGGTCTGGGAGGCATGGACACCTGCTTGCAACTCTGGTTGTGGGTGAGTTTGCTGAGGAGTGGGTAGACTGAAGAGAGAAGAGAGCTATATTCGTCTGGACTCTGCTATAAATAGCAGGGATGAATCAGGAAGCCCCAAGACAGAAGTACGACCAGCCTCAGAAAGGGCCAGAGAAGGGTCAAGGTAGAAGAGCTTTTTTCCTCAAAGTTGCTCATCTTGTCTTCCTATGGCCACTGCATTCCTTGTTCTCTCTGTAGACCAGTTTTGTGTGATTCTTCGGCCAATGACAGAAGAAAGGTGGTCACCCCAATGCTCCCAAATTGCCATCAGCCAGAATGTTCTAGCTCCAAATACAGATTTCTGGAGCAGAGACTCTGATTGGGCCAGTTTGGGTCAGGAATCCATCCCAGACCCAATTACACTTGTAGGGAGGGTTTGGCACTCATAACACAAACATCGCAGCTGAGAGTCCTCACTTTGGATTAAGTGGTGATTAAGAAGGTGCATTTTGCACTGGATAGACACTCAAGGCCTGGGGACGAACCAGGAGGAGCATCAACATTTAAGAAGAGGAGTTGCAGAAACAAATGAGAAATATCTAGAGAGTCAGAAAGAAAGCCAGACAAGAGGGAGGTGGACAGGCGCTCTGGAGAGACTCATCTGAAGAAGAAAGCAGCAGCCAAAAGATTCAACACTACCTAGAGGTCGGGTAAGAGGTAGAAATGAAAAGTATGCACAAGATTTGGTAGATAGGGTCAGCCTATCTAGAGAAGGAAGACAGTGTAGACAGGCATCCTAGACTCTAGGACATAGGTGAAGACAGAGGCAGGGCAATAGCTGGAGGAAAACCTTGTAGTCTAGAAAGTATTTCTTGTTATTATTTTTTGAAGGCTAGGGATTCTACGAGTAATTAAAGGCCAGAGGAACCAGTCGGGGAGGAGTAATTTCCTTTAAACCACAGTGCAAGTTTCCAAGGACGAAGGAGAGAGTGTGGTGCCCAGCAGAGGCCACAGCATCACAGCTCAGAGAAAGGAAATCTCCAGTCTGGGAGAACTCTGCTTTTGTACGGAGAAAATGTGACCCTTCTGATGGCTAAGTAAAGGTGTTTCAAAAGCTTCAATGGGGACGACTGAAGATTTTAATTAAA
This sequence comes from Molossus molossus, assembly GCF_014108415.1. Taxonomy (NCBI): domain Eukaryota; kingdom Metazoa; phylum Chordata; class Mammalia; order Chiroptera; family Molossidae; genus Molossus; species Molossus molossus. The sequence continues at coordinate 85,899,480 of NW_023425349.1, forward strand.
AAACCTAATACCACCTTTGCCTTCTACTTCTCTGAAGGACCTTAAGATACGAGGTTCTAGAGCAGTTGTTCTGAAACTTCTGTTTGCATCAGTCACCTGGAGGGCAGACGCTGAAGGCCCAGCATTTCTGACCCTGGAGGTGGGCGGGGGGCACAGCCCAAGAATATGCATCTCCAGTGAGATCCCAGGATGCGGATGCTGCAGGCCCACTGAGAATCACTGCTCTGGGGTCTGCCTCTCAGAATCCGTGTGTGGCCTGGGAATCTGTAATAAAGCCAAAATTATTGAGAGTGAGCGCGTGCGCACACACACACACATCAAATGCAAATATAATTATTTGTAAAAAAAAAATGTGTTAGAAAGAATGCAAGATTGTAAAAGTAAGGAAAAATATTAAAAGGAATGTGCCGCTTTTAATTAAATTAACTTGTAGCCCTAGAAAAATATTAAGGGGAAAGTGACATTTTAAAGAAATCCTTAAAGAAGGATGAGATTTGGTTTCAAAATAAGGCTGTTAGAATGTTACCAGCAGAGGGTAAACTGGCCTCTTATCTCATTAGTTGTTGAGAGTGATGCTGGCCCAGACACCAGACACATGGGTCCAAGCCCAGCTTTATTACTCACTGGTTGGAAGATGTTATGTGAGTACCTTTCTGACCTCCATCCCTTCTTTCTAATGAGGTTATAGAGCCTCTCCATTGTTTCACAAAAACATAACGTGAAAATGTTTTGAAAGATACAGAGTCCCACATCAATGCAAATTTTCATTTTACCCTAAAAGGTATGCTTCAGGAGAGCTAAGAAGCCCACACCGGAGGCAATAATGTACTGTGTTCCTCTCCTCTCTTCCTCAGACCTCAGGGGACGAGCCTTCTGAAAAGGATGCCCTGCAGCCAGGCCGCAATATTGTGGCTGCGGGCTATGCCCTCTATGGCAGTGCGACCCTGGTGGCTCTTTCCACTGGGCAAGGTGTGGACCTCTTCATGCTCGACCCAGTAAGTACCCAGTACGGCATTATCAGCACCTGGGACTCCATGGGGCTCTGTCATTCAATTCTAGTCCTCTGGGATAATTTCCTGTTTATTCTTAAAAAAATCTGTTTTTAAAATTTATTTATTTATTTATTGGAGAGAGGAAAGGAGAGAGAGAGAGTGTGTGTGTGATTTGTTATCCCACTTATTTATGCATTCATTGGTATGTGCCCCAGCTGGGGATTGAATTCACAACCTTGGCATATTGGGATGATGCTCTAACCAACAGAGCCACCTCGTCAGGGCCCTGGTCATTCTTAATACTTGCTTCTGGGGACAGAGAGTCTAGTTTGAGGAGCCAACAGCATCATCAAAAAATATTAAGGACCTTTGTCCAAGTGATGGAATTTGAGGGGTTCTGTAGATTCAGTGCTATCAACTCAGGCCCTGCCCTTGAAGAGATTATTCCTCACCCAGGTTGGTTTGGCTCAGTGGCTAGAGTAATGGCCTGCACACTGGAGGGTTGAGGGTTCAATTCCTGGTCAAGGGCATGTACCTGGGCTGCAGGTTTGATCCCTGGCCCTGATCAGGGCTCACGCAGGAGGCAATCAATTGATGTGTCTCTCTCACATCAATGTTTCTCTCTCTCTCTCCCACCCTCCCCACTTCCCTTCCACTCTCTCTAGAAAAAAAAAAATCAATGGAAAAAATACCTTCGGGTGAGGTTAACGAAACAAAACTAACAAAAAAAGAGTTTATTCCTCTTTGTTTATGGGAACGCGATGATTTATGAATCTCCGTGCTGCAGGTTTCCAGACAGAAACGTGGATTCTTTAGAGCGGCACCATCCAGTCGAAACTTCTGTGGCGATGGACATGTCCTGTGGCCTGTGCCTTCCTAACTGAGCACCTGCCATGAGGCTCGTGTGACTGAGGAGCCGGGGCTTTTCATTTTGCTTCATTTTAGTTAACTTACACAGCCACAGGTGGCTAGTGGCTGCCCTACTGGCCAGCACGGGTCTGGGGGCCTTCCCGACTCCATGTTCTTCCCAAGAGGAGAGGCTAGTGGAAAGCTGCTCCATCAGGTCCTGTGTAATGCTCCACATTTCTCACAACGTGAGCATGCTGGGCAACAGAGGGGAAGGAGCACAGCCTTGGGGTGGATGGAAAATCTCATAGCCTGATGCTCATTAAATGAAGAGATAATTAGATAAAGACGCAAGAGTTAAAAAAAATAAGGCTGAGCTTTCATGGAAAGTGTACATTAAAAATGTTCTTATAGCCCGGCCAGTGTGGCTCAGTAGTTGAGCATCAACCCATGCACCAAGAGGTTACTGGTTCAATTACTGGTCAGGGTACATGCCCAGGTTGTGGGCCCGATCCCCAGAAGGGGACAGGCAGGAGGCAGCCAACTGATGTTCTCTCTCAACAATGTTTCTATCTCTCTCTCCCTCTCCCTTCCTCTTTCTCTAAAATCAATAAAGAAAAAAAATTTTTTAATGTTCTTATATGCATATACACACTGCCCGTGGACCAGACAACGGTGGTGAAGGCCTGGGGCAGGGCAGGAACCTGGTGGAGGGGAGCAATTGGGAATAAAAGGGGAAGACATCTGTACTACTCTCAACAACAAAGATAAAAACATATATGTAACTGAAAAATTTTGGAATCCATTAAATAGTACTGTTTTCAGGCTATAGAATATGATTTTGATTAAAAAATGTTCAGCAGAAATTTTGGAAAATATTCATAACTTATAGAATTTCTCTTTAAAATGCTGGATACTTTGCCTATCACTTGTGAACGAACTGCTTCACCCAATATAGTCAGGTCTGGTGAAAATTCAAAGAATTCTGACTGAGGTCATTTCAGTTTCCAGTATTCAGTGTGATCAAGCAGACAGTGCAGCCCATGTCGCTGCATGTGTGTGGAAGAAAGTGAGGTACAGCATTTCAGAACTGAGTTAAAACAAACTTTATAGTAGGGAAACTCTGTATCTTTTCATATATGGTGTCTGATAATGAGGTACCTTCTCCTCAAAGCTGTGGGAAGCTTTCCAATAACCAGTGGTTGTCAGTGATCACAGAGTCAAAACAAAGGAATCTATTTTCCAGGTTAGGGTGAGGGTCCACACTATCTCATCCCGAATGAGAGAACAGCTCTCTAGGGGCCTGAGGGTCCCCATCCCCAAGTCCAGGGATGGATAAACAAGTGACTGACACTAGTTAGACAACAGTTGTGTATATGGCTCGCTCTTTGCTGATAAGTAAGAGAGAAAGGGATTCTGGCGCAATGAAGTAGAGGATGCTAATGCATTCGTGGGGAAGCTGAAGACCCAGGTTAGCAATGGGCAGGCCTAGCGGACCAGGAAATAGGAGTCACAGGGATGATCTGGCAGCACAGCAGGTTGGTTTGGACACCACCCCTGATTCTGTCTCTCATTCAGTGCCAGGGAAGAGTATCTAATTTGCCACACTAAGTCAAGTGCCTGACCTCGGGCTAGAGGAGGTCCAGCTTAGAGTACCCCTAGACCGGCATCCGGTGAGTAGAGTTAATTCCCCAAAAGAAGTTAGGGTGCTTTTAGGAAGTAGACTTCCATGCTAGGCTGCTCCAAAGCAAGGAGTGTCCACAGCAGGATATTAAAGCTCATGAACCCGAGACCATCGTGAACATACCTATAATAAAAATAAGTTAGCCCTGGCCAGTTTTGCTCAGTGGTTAGAGCGTCGGCCTGCGGACCAGAGAGTTCCGGGTTCGATTCCCACTAAGGGCACGTACCTTGGTTGCGGTTTGTCCCCAGCCCTGGTTGGGGTCGTGTGGGTGGCAGCCACTCGGTGAGTCTCTCTCACATCGATGTTTCTCTCTCTCTCTCCTCCCCCCTCTCTCCCTCCCACTCTATCTAAAGATAAATGCAAAAATGTCCTCAGGTGAGGATAAAAAAAATGTTAGGTTTACTGAGCAATAGAGAACACACTGAAGAGGAACTGTGGGTGGCTGTGCCAAGAGGGAGTTGGGACAGGCTTATTATAGCAATTATTTTGCTTAATGATTCTAAGGAGGATTTGAGAAAGTATTAGTTCTATATTAGGTGTTGTCTAGAAGTGGGTACAATTAGTAATTATATATCTCAATAATTTTTATCTAGGAGGTGGGAAGATTAAAGTGAGGGTAGGGATTCACTGGTAAAGAAGCAGTCATCGCCCTGGCCAGTTTGGCTCAGCAGTTAGAGCGTCGGCCTTCGGAGCAAGGAATTATGGGTTCAATTCCAGTCAAGGGCAAGTACCTCGGTTATGATTCAGCCCCCACCCTGGTTGGGGTCGTGTGGAAGGTGTCCACTTGATGTATCCCTTTCATGTCCATGTTTCTCCCTCTCTCTCTCTCTCTCTCTCTCTCTCTCCCTTCCTCCCTCCCACTCTATCTGAACAAAACTTGATTAAAAAAAAAAAAAAGGAAGCAGTCATTACTCACATCCCACAGTAGCTAAGTATCCTTGTCATTGTCTTATTTCATACATGATCAGCATGACCTCGTCTCTTTATATTCTGGGAATGTCATCTACATTCATTAGGAACCTGTTAGTCTAGCTGCCAGCTGTGAGCTGTCATCTTGTGGTTTATCAAAACTAATTAGATCTCCAGGCTCTGATTTCCCTGCTAGTGACTGAGGGACACATTCAGCCTTTCAAGGTGAAATATGCAACTAGCTAATCACATCCACAGGGACTGATGTCACCATCACTCAGATACAGGATACCTGAGGGTATTCTACAGATCCACAGTGGCCACGGGGCACTGGACAGTGTTATTAATAATCCTCAAGATTTCTTTTATTTTTATCAACTATTCCTTATGCCAAGTACATAGTTTCTGAATGAAAAGACTTCCCCTTACCCCATTTAAGAGTCACTGGGATGCCAGGAACTTTGAATGGTTTCCAACATTGAATTATTAAGATAAAATAACCAGACCACAAATTAGTGGTTGAACTGCATTCCCCACCTTTATGACAAATCTCATTTATGTAACTTTTTCCTTTCATTGTTAATGACCCAAGTCTTCCTGAAAACATTAGGAATTAATTGAAGATGATAGCTTGGGGAATAAATACAACTAGGTTCTGTATAAATGAGTAGTCTAGCTGGCAGTGAAGGTTACAAAGAAAACTTTCCTTCTTCTTCTTGAATTATTTTATCTCCTGTTACATTACTGCTTACGCTTCCTGTGCAGGCTCAATGTTGTTACTGTTCTTTATACAACTCATAAAAAATATTACTGGGCAGGCTGCAGAAGGATTTGGCAACCCCCTGGGTCTTTCCAGGAGGCCCTCATCTTCTGACATTCTGTGATTGTCGGGGAGCGGGCTGTTGGCTTCTGTTTCCTGGTATCGCTCTTCTTACTGGCATTTTTCTTCAACTTTCTAGGCTCTTGGTGAATTTGTTCTGGTGGAAAAAGAGGTAAAAATTAAAAAGAAAGGAAAGATTTACAGCCTCAATGAGGGCTACGCCAAGTATTTTGATGCTGCCACCACGGAATACGTGCAGAAAAAGAAATTTCCCGAGGTGAGTGAAGAGGGCCTAGGACAAAATGCTGTCTCAGTGGGTTCCTGTTTCAATGGTGGCTCTGAGGGTCTGGCTGAAAGAGGTTGATGCCACTGTTCACGGCTCTGATCAGTACGAGAGTGTTTGACTTTGCCTTCATAAACAATCAATACCTTTTATAGCTAAAGTTTCCCTACTAAAGATAACACTCCCTAGTTGAAGTTTTCCAGGAAACATTGTTTATAATGAACCCATCTTTTAAAAACTCAGAGGTTCAGGCCAGAACCTCTCTCCAGTCATTTGTTATCTGGGCTGCTACCCATATAGTGTCAGTCACTCAGTTGTGTTTGCTTTGAGATAGAATAATGTATTTGAAAGTCCCATTCATGTGCTCTAATGTTGAGGACTAGTGTTTACCCCAAGTTTTAGGTAGCTCTTTCACTCTTAAGGTGATCACCAAGTTCTGGGTTTTGCATAGCTGTCAACACAGCCCAAACAGTTCATTGAGCATGTCCACCGTCCAGAGAGAGCTTTTAAGGCAGGAGTGGGAACATAGTCAAAGCACATCCAGGGCCTAAATTGGGAATAGAACAAAAACCTGTCTACAAGGGTGACCCTTTCCTACTAAATTCTGGGGAATGTGGTAAGAGAGGCCTATTTTCACACAGTGGAAAAGCATTGGTGTGGGAAGCCGACCTGGTAGACCCTGGAAGCTCCTCATAGAATTCCACGGACCAGGTGGCACGCAGTCAACAGGAAGCTGGGACCTGACTTGGCTGCCTGAAAAGTGACGTTTTGGAGAGTTTACATCTCTTTTCTTTTGTCTGTTTCTTAAGTGAAATTCTCAGAAGTGCAGTTTCCAGAACCTCTCCTTTGTGAGGTAGCATTTTGCCGTAGTGCACAAACCCACCAGGTATCTTGAGGGTGAAAGGAACAGCATATGAATTGTGAGGTTAATAAACAGAATTGTTTACCAGTTCCCAGTCTTAGAGATGGCTTCATAGTGATTCCAATTCTAAGCTAAAAAGTGCCTTCTTTAGACAACTGTTGTGTATATATGTCTCACTCTTTACTGATAAACAAGAGAGAAAAGGATTCTGGCTCAATTAAGTAAAGGATGCTACTGCATTCATGGGAAAGCTGAAGACCCAGGCTAGATGTTTATTTTGTCACTAAAAAAACCACAAAAAACTCCAGTGCATCAAAACATCATACATCTTTTTGAAGGAAAAGTTGCAAATTGAGAAAAAAGTAATCCCCACACATATGACCAACAGGTGAATAGTCTGAGTGCACGCGGACCCTTATAAATCATAACCCAAGGATAAGCAGGCCCCAAATAGAAAACCATGCAAGTCACAGAAGACTCATAAATGTTCAGTTATCAAATGGGAAGGTGTTAAATATGCAAATTTAAACTCAATATAATTTTTACATGACATGGGCAAAGACTTAAAAAGATGAATAGTGTTCAGTGATATGGGGAAAAGAGCACTCTCATAAATTGTTAATGAAAACAAATATTACAACCTCTCTGGGCAATCAGGCAATCTGGCAGTATGACTTTTTATTGATTGATTTGAGAGAGAAAGAGAAAGGCAGGGGGGGAGAGAGAGAGAGAGAGAGAGAGAGAGAGAGAGAGAGAAACATCGATTTGCTGTCCCACTTATTTATGCATTCATTGGTTGATTCTTGTATGTGTCCTGACTGGGGATCGAACCCAGAACCTTGGTGTATCTGGATGATGCTCTAACCAACTGAGCTACCCAGTCAGGTGGTAATATTATTTTAAATATTAATTATCCATACCTTTTGACTCAGCAGTTTATCCTAAATTCCCCTAGGAGTTTATCCTAAGAAACTAATAGGTCCAATGAAAAGAGATAAATGCACAAAGGTGTCTCATTGCAGCACTATTTATAACAACCACAAAAGGAATAACTGAAGTATCCATTCATCAGGATGGGTTAACATATTATGGGCATCCACAATATACTAGTGAATATTGTGCTACACGTCTATTCATCAATTAGAAAGGTAAGTCATTCTTTACATATTGATATTGAAATATGTCCATATTCAGTGAAAGAAATGAGGTATAAAACTAAATATAATTTCCTGTAAATGAGTATATATATATATATATATATATATATATATATTCATGCACACAAATATATGTATCATGTATACATGCATAAAATGTCAAAGAATGTGTCATTTTGTTAATAGTGGTTTCTGGAAGTTGAGTGTATAGGATCCTTCATTTTCTCTGTATTGTGTGAATATGTGCAATGATCATGTGTAACTGAATAGCAATTCTCTTTATAGAAATTATTATAAAACCATGTCATTTGAAGAGGCCAAAAACTATGTGACCCAAAAAAAGTTAAGGAAACAAATTTATCAGGTAGTTAATATTTTTTGGAATTTTATGATGTATAATATAATATAATATAATATAATATAATATAATATAATATAATATAAATAACATAATATATAATATAGCTTTAAAATTTTGTTTGTAATATGTTGTGATTTCTTTTTTCTATTTTAAAATAAATACTTTTTTATTAAAATAATAGAAAAGAAAATAAATCATTCCATTTTGAAAAAGAAGTCTCCTTTCTCTCCTAGAGCTTTGCCTTCCGGAAGCTGGCTCCGGTGTCAGTGGGCAGTGCTCCGCCCCTCCTGATTGCTCCCCAGGCTGTTGCTTCCCTGCAGACCTGTGTGTTCTGGCTGCCTTTTGCCCACACCCCACACCCCACTGTGGAGAGAGCATCCTCCTTTGCCATCTCTGCCCCCTGACAATAGCAGCTTCTCCTGACTCGGACTGCACTCTTCTCCTTCACATTGATAATAGTAACTGGTGTGTATGGTGGCAGGTGCTGTTCCAAGTGAACGGTTGAGTAACTTGTCTAAGGTGACCCTATGAAAGCTGATAGAATGAGGATTAAAATGTAGACCACCTGGATCCAGAGCCCATGGATGCTGTGCAATCCATTAGTGGGGATAAAATTGTGTAGGGAGTTGTGACCAGCATTCATTTTTAGCTGAAATTAGAACAGAACAGAGCAGAATGAAACAGAGTGGAATGTCTAGAATATAATGGAATAGAAATTAATCAATAAAATAATTATTTTTGCAAAACACTTGTTTTATTTCAGCCATGTGTGTGTATTTGAATGCATGATGTATTTTGTCATGAAGTATATTTCTTTTTTAAAAGTTTGAAATTTTTGCTGTGTTGTGTGACCTCTTCATGACTTTCACCAAGTCTGTGACATGTGACTTAGTATCTCCACTCTGACTTCTGCCAACATCTGGAGTGATTTCAGAGTCTACGGGTCTATCCAGTAGCTATTTCTTTTTTTAAACTAATATTTTTATTTTTAAACTTATTTACTTATCTCTATTGTTGAATGTATTACAGATATCCCCCCTTTTCCCCCTATCAACCCCCTCCTCTCCTCTCCTGCCCCCCTTCTGCTTTCCCACACTATTGTTGGTGTCCATTGGTTATGCATATATGCATAGAAGTTCTTTGGTTTATCTCTTCCTGCCCCCCACCTCCTTCCCTTTGAGGTTCCTCAGTCTAACAACCAATTTGTATTCTTTTTTTTTTTGTTGTTATTGTCTTTTTTTTTTTAATCCTCACCCAAGGACATTTTTGCATTTTTTGTTCAGATAGAGCAGGAGGGAGAGAGAGAGAGAGAGAGAAAAACATCGACGTGAAAGGTGCGCATTGAGTGGCTGCCACCCGCACAACTTAACCAGGGCTGAGGACAAACTGCAACCGAGGTACGTGCCCTTAGCGGGAACCGAACCCAGGTCTCTCTGGACTGCAGGCCGACGCTCTAACTGCAGGGCCAATTTGTACTTCTTAATCCCTTCTCCTTGTTCTCCCACGCCGCCAATCCCCTCTCATCTGGCAACCAACAGAAAGTTCTCTGTATCTATGAGTCTGTTTCTGTCTGTGCTCATTTTGTTTGTAGAGTCAATTGTTGATAGATATGTATTTATTGTACATATTTTTGTTCTTCTTCAAGAAGACCCACCAATTCCAGATATATTCATCTCCATTTCAATTCATCTAGCTGGTTCAATAGCTACATCCTAGGGCTTATCGGTTCTTAGGAATTGCTAAATTATGAAACGATAAACTCTCATGTTTATTCTTCAAACAGCCCCCTAGCCTTTGTACTTCTTACCCTGTCTTCGCCCATCTGGGCTGCTGTAATGGAATGCCGTCGACTAGGCAGGTAATAAACAGCAGAAATGTATTTCTCACCGTCTGGAGGCTAGAAGTTCACGATCAAGGTGCTGGCAGATGTGTTTGGTGAGAGCTCTCTTCCTGGTCCATGGATGGCCATCCTCACACTGCATCCTCACACGGTGGAAGGGGCGAGGGAGCTCTCTGCCGTTTCTTCTAGAAGGCACTGATACGATTCATGAGGGCTCCACCCTCATGACCTAATCACCTCCCAAAGGCCCACCCCCTATCACCATAGCAGTGGGGTTAGGATTTCAACGTGTTCCCAGCCCTGATCTGGAGTTCATCATGTCCCTTGATTCTTCCTCTTTGTCACTCTGTATGGTCAGTGTCCTCTTGTCCCTGTCCTTTGTTCCTCGTTTGACCTCACTGACACCCCAACAGCCTGTGTCCTGTGTCACCTGAGTTAACTACTCCTTCTCCTATACTTAGCAGCCAAGTTCCCTTGAAAACATAGTTTTTATACACTGTTCCTACTTCTTCCTTTTGAAAAATATTTTAAAACTATATTGGTTTATTTTTAGTTATAAAAAGACAATTACATGAATTGTAGAATTGTAGACCTGAAATCTACATACTTTTATTAACCAATGTCACGCCAATAAATTCAATTAAAAAGTAAATAAAAATAACCCCCCTCCAAAAAAAGACAATGCAGAATACTCTGCATTTTAACACCTTTTGAAAGATGAGAAGTAGGTTGTCATTTAATCTGTGCTGACAGCACGACAGCACAACAGCCACACAAGGCTGCTGGGCACTCGAGTGAGGACTGGTCTGATCTGAGAGGAGCTGGAAGACACATTGGATTTGGAGAGCTTCGTGGAAGAAAGGAGTGTAAAATAACTCTCGAAAAGTCTTTTCTGTGGATTACACATTGAAATGATAACATTCTGATATATTATTTAAATTGAAAAATAATTTCTACAGCTGTGTAAACGTTGGCCCATGGAAACATCGCTTGGAGTGAGTGCAGACGCTGTCACTGTTCAAGGGGTCTGGCTCTCAGGAGCTCGGAAGCCCTCTGGAGTGTGGGCCGCATGGTTTCAAGGAGCCTCCAGGCAATTGTTTGAATTGTAGGGATGATGGCTTCTCTCTTCTTCCCTTCCAGGTCCTTTGACTGGTCTGATAATTGAATTGACATAGGTTAATAGGAGCAAATTTTGTACTTATGGGAGCCTCCTTAAAAATATGAGACTCGCCCTGGCTGGTTTGGCTCAGCGGTTAGAGCATCGGCCTGCGGTCCAGAGAGACCAGGGTTCGGTTCCTGCTAAGGGCACGTGCCTCGGTTGCAGTTTGTCTCCGGCCCTGGTTGGGTCGTGAGTGCGGGAGGCAACCACTCGATGTGTCCCTTTCACGTCAGTGTTTCTCCTCTCTTCCTCTCTCTCCCTCCCACTCTATCTGAACAAAAAATGGAAAAATGTACTCAGGTGAGGATAAAAAAAAAAAGTGAGACTTACAGAAGTGACCAAAGCAGGCAGCTTTTAAAATTTTTAGACAAAGACAAATAAATGTGTGAAGAATTGACAGGACAAAGAGGTGAGGTGTAGGGGGAGTAAACCAGAGGAAGTAACAGGTTTGTTGAGCAGCCTGCTCAGCCCTAAATTCCCTCTCTCTGGTGACAAGGGTGTCTCTGCCTCCTGGGACAGGGAGGGCACCTTCCACAGGGGAGATTTATTTCCCGCTTTTGCTTTTGGGAGAATAAAGGAGGGTCAGAGGGCCCTTCTTGCACTGGCTATTTCCGAGTAATTTTAATTTGAAATAATCAATATGCCCAAGTGACATACTTTGGAGGGGCATATTCTGCTGTTCTTCAGTATATACTTACTTTTTTTTTTTTTTTTATTCCTCACCCGAGGACATGTTTACATTTATAGAGCAGGAGGGAGACAGGGGGGAAGAGAGAGAGAGAAACATCGATGTGAGAGAGACACATCGACTGGTTGCCATCCACATGACCCCAACCGGGGAGCGGACAAACCGCAACCAAGGTACGTGTCCTTGACTGAAATCAAACCCGAGACTCTTTGGTCTGAGGGCCAACACTCTGATGGCTGAGCCAAACCAGTCAGGGCTATACTTGCTTTTTTTTTTTTTTCATACTCACCTGAGGACATTTTTTCCATTTTTTGTTGAGATGAAGTAAGAGGGAGAGAGAGGAAGAAAGAGAGAGAAACATCGACGTTAAAGGGACACATCGAGTGGCTGCCACCTGCACGACCCTACCAGGGCTGGGGACAAACTGCAACGGAGGTACATGCCCTTAGTGGGAACCGAACCCAGGTCTCTCTGGACTGCAGGCCAATGCTCTAACCACTGAGCCAAACCGGCCAGGGCTATACTTGCTTTTTTGATAGCTGCTCTCTTAAGATTGTTTCAGGACATAGTGTCTTACTTTAAGTAATCCTACATTGAATGGCTTCAATCACTGGTTGAGGTAGGGGGTGGTCCTAATGAATGAAATGATTAATTATGTAATGTTTTTTGACTCCTAAGCTCCTAGGTGGAGGATGAAGGACCTGGAATGCAGAGGCCACACCAATTGGATGTGTGACTCTGAGCCGGTGCTGGCTGATTGCAGAACTCACTGCATCTGTCTCTTCTCTCTCTGCTTTCTAGGATGGCAGTGCTCCCTATGGGGCTAGGTACGTGGGCTCCATGGTGGCTGATGTGCACCGAACCCTAGTCTATGGAGGGATTTTCCTATACCCAGCAAACCAGAAGAATCCTAAGGGCAAGGTAATTCTCCTTTGTCCACTGGCTATATCCAGTCAGGGAGCCGGGTGGAGCTCCCTTTCTCTTCACACAGCCTTTTGGCCACTGCCTTGTCCTTGGCATGTCTGTCTGTGAGTGGGCAGGAAGAAGAGAAATGAGATATGTTTCCCATTAGTGAATCTGAGGCTGCTGGAGGAGAAGACTGAAGCTATGATTGGTGATTTTTCTGGCCTTCTGTTCTTTGTCCTCATGCCCATCATGCACCAGGAGTCAGCTGTGTTTCCTCCCATTTTTCACATGCTCTGTCTGAACTTTAATTTCAGTACCAACTCACTGTGGATCACAGACCCCTTTGAGAATCTAATGAAACTTATGGACCCACTTCCTAGAAAGAAATGCATGTAAACATACACATTTCATGCATGTTCAGGAGATTCACAGATGACCTGAAGTCCATCCATAATCTCCCCAAAAGTTCACAAACTCAAGAATAAGAACCTCTGCTCTGAATCCATTCAGTATTTCTGGAAAGGAAGCTCCTGGAAGATCTTAAGCAATTTTATGACGCAAAACTGAAAATACTGGTATTATCAATTAGGAATCTTATGATCCAAATGCATCCATCTTGAAAAAACTCTTCCATGGAAAGCATCTGATGTTTAGCAGTCACAGAAATCATAGCTAAGTAGGCAAGTCAAAAACAAAGAACTGGTGTATTCTCTCACACACCAACTAACCATATATATATATATATATATACACACACACACACACACACACACACACACGTTGGGGTGGGTGATTTGAGTTATTGGAATGGCAGGTTCAAAGCCATGATCAGAAATCTAACAGCACATGAGACCAGAGCAGAGATTTTTAGTATGCAGATGGGTGTATCAGGCATTTCTCTCTCTCTATTTTTTTTGTTTGTTTGTTTTGTTCAGATAGAGTGGGAGGAAGAGAGAGAGAGAGAGAGAGAGAAACATTGACGCGAAAGGGACACATCGAGTGGCCGCCACCCGCACAACCCAACCAGGGCCGGGGACAAACCGCACCCGAGGCACGTGCCCTCAGCAGGAACCGAACCTGGGTCTCTCTGGACAGCAGGCCGACGCTCTACTGCTGAGCCAAACCGGCCAGGGCTCTCTCTTTTTTTTTTTATCCTCACCCAAGGGCATTTTTCCTTTTTTTTTGTTCAGATAGAGTGAGAGGGAGAGAGAGGGGGAGAGAGAGAGAGAAAGAAACATTGACGTTAAAGGGACACATCAAGTGGCTGCCACCTGCACGACCAACCAGGAGCGGGGACAAACTGCAACCGAGGTACGCGCCCTTAGCGGGAACTGAACCCTGGTCTCTCTGGATTGCAGGCTGATGCTCTAACTGCTGAGCCAAACTGGCCAGGGCTCAGGCATTTCTCTTCATGTGAGTGTTCAGCTCACGTATATGAACCTGTTGTATTAGGAAAAGTCTGTGTTGGAGTAAAGAATTGTTATGAAGTATTAATGAAATCAAGCAAAAGATGAGAAAACTCTAAATGGAACCATTCTTGCCACCTACTCAGTTCCAACAGAGAGAACATTAAGACTAATTATTACTAATTATTCAAATGATTTAAAATTAGTTTAAAAATACCTACATATAATTATATAAACATTTCCATAGGAGGTATAAGTCCATGTATAGACCATGTATATTCACAGCACTGTACCAATTAGTTCCTGACCTCCACGTTTTAGCTCTCATGGTCTCTGTGACCGTGTGTGTGTGTGTGTGTGTGTGTGTGTGTGTGTACTTACTCTGTAGAGCCATGTATATTTTAACTGCAGAAAAAAAACATCGCATGGCCCACAGGCCTAGGCACCATGAAGACCTGGGCATTGTGTTTTCCCATGAGTTTACTACAACAATGGGATCTTAAGGTCAGAACAAACCTTGGCTCCAGAACGAGCTTAAAGTGAGAATACTGTGCTATTTAATGTTTGTTTTTGAAGTATCTGAATCAACATGGTACAAACAAAGGAGAGTGGTTACAACTTGAGGCTTTGTTATCGGACACCATAAACCTCGTACCCCCAGGGCCAGGGAAAGAGGAGGAAAGAGCCTAGCTCTACAAGTTGCCAGGTCAGAGTCTCCCTGGTGGTCTGTCCAGGACAGCGTGGCCTCCAGTGTCCCTCCTGTGGATGATAAGGGACAAAACTAGGTGATTTAGGTGTGTCCATGTGCACCGGGGCTCCTCTGTGCCCCACCAGGCTGATGGCAAGTAATTGCCCCAGAGTCTTAATTACTTCCTCCTGAGTGCCTGGCTCTCCAACCCAGACCACAGATATTTTATTCCTCTCCATGCAATAACACAAATTTAAAAGTTGGCACCAGATATGGCTGTTTCTTTGAGTAGGTTCAACATGTCTTCAAAATGGATTTAAAGAAAAGAAAAGAAAAGAAAAGAAAAGAAAAGAAAAGAAAAGGCTGCATAGAGCTGGGTCAACACTTGCTAAGCTGATTATAGAAAAGGAAATTTGAAAAAAAAATGCAGATTTTGCATGTATGGGGGAAGGAAAGAGAAGATAGAATTATATTAAGTCAGAGAATACAGCTAGAATGTCACCTTGAATCTAATGTGGTTCAGTTGGTGTGTGTGTGTGTGTGTGTGTGTGTGTGGTTGGGAGGGCAGTCTGGGGAGGGAGTCACTACAGAAATACACCCCAAAAGGACATTCATTCCAGCCCATTTCAGTTCAATGCACCATGTACCCACCGACACGGGGAGTCACAGGCTAGCTCTCATCGTGCCTTTTACAGAAGGTATTCCTTGTTCAGAGCAGGCTCGGCCCTGGGTCCTTGGGCTCAGCTGGGCAAGCAGGGCATGGGCTGTTTTACCCCCTTTCTACCCTCCACTGGGAGCCCTTGGGCAAGGTATGTGGTCGCCTTGTTTGGACGCTCTTTTTGTGTCGGGCAGTACTGGGACTGGAGATGCCACAGTGACCAAGATAGCTGCTGTCCCTGCCTTCAGGAAGGGTGACTCAGGAGGAAGGCAGATGTCAAGCCAACCTCACTGCCATGGCTGCTATGAAGGGGAAGTGCAGGCTACTGTGGACAAGCAACGGGAGTTAACTTAGTCTAAGGGCAAAAGAGGCTATTTATTTATTTATATTAATCCTCACCGGAGGATATTTTTCCATTTGTCTTCAGATAGAATGAGAGGGAGGGAGAGAGAGGGAGAGAAACATCAATGTGAGAGAGACCACCGGTTGGTTGCCTCCAGCACCACCAGGACCAGGGCCAGGACCCAACCGCAACCGGAATCAAACCTGTAACTTTGGTCTGTGGGCCGATGCTCTAACTGCTGAGCCAAACCAGCCCCAGCACAAGAAAGGCAATTTAAATGTCATCAAACGATTTTGCCAAGTGGCACTTGAGGTGTGGAGTTCCTTGCCATTACCCGGACCCTGTGGACATCCTGAGGGACCACCCAGCCCTCGGAGCTGACCTTCCAATCCCACCCAAGCTTGACTCCTCACACAGCACCTCCTAAGCAGGCCTGTAGGTCCCGTTTTTCTGTTACAAAACCATCGGGAAAGGGTACCAAGACCTCACGCGCTAGTGAAGAGGCAGGTCTCTCATAAAGGTCACAAGGCAGGTAGCGGCGGACCAGAGGTGCCTGCAGAGGCAGATGCGTGCTCGCCAGCAGATGACCCAGCCTTGCAGAGGGGCTCGATCTCGGGCAGGCCCCTCTGCGGAGGGGCACGAGCCCACTTGCACTGAGGGGACCGAGGTTCACAGTAGGAATTCCCCGTGGAGATCCAGGGGCAGGGCTTGAGATTTTTGGCAACTTGCAAAGCTTGTCTGTCTGACTTCCCCTGCAGCTCCGGCTCCTGTATGAGTGCAATCCTGTGGCCTACATCATCGAGCAGGCGGGAGGCTTGGCGACCACAGGCACCCAGCCCGTGCTGGACGTGAAGCCTGAGGCCATTCACCAGCGAGTCCCCCTCATTCTGGGGTCCCCGGATGATGTGCAGGAATATCTCACCTGTGTACAGAAAAACCAGGCAGGCAGGTAGTGGGTTTGACCCTGCCAGCCCTCTTCTTTTTTTGTCTTTACCTTGTATTAAGGACCCTAAATGACTGGTAA
This sequence comes from Molossus molossus, assembly GCF_014108415.1. Classification (NCBI taxonomy): domain Eukaryota; kingdom Metazoa; phylum Chordata; class Mammalia; order Chiroptera; family Molossidae; genus Molossus; species Molossus molossus. Next base: position 85,916,106 of record NW_023425349.1, read on the forward strand.
GCAGAAACAAAAGGCCAGGCCACCCACTCACAAGCAGGAGCAGCGCCAAACTGCTCGCCACCGGTTAGAGGCCAGAGGCGACGCTGTGGTCAGTGTACATGGCTAAAAATAAAAATCCACGCGTGAAAAGAAGAACTTTGGTTTGTCTTTTGTCATAACAGTGGCAAAAGGGCTGTAAGTCTGTCAGTTCAAGTAATCGTGGCTATCTAGTTGGGGCAAAAGTACAGAGGTCAGCTCTGGCCAGTTTGGCTCAGTGGTTAGAGCGTCGGCCTGCGGTCCGGAGAGACCCGGGTTCGGTTCCAGCTAAGGGCACGTACTTCGGTTGCAATTTGTCGCCGGCCCTGGTTGGTCGTGCGGGTGGCAGCCACTCGATGTGTCCCTTCACGTCGATGTTTCTCTCTCTCTCTCCCTTCCTCTCTCTCCCTCCCACTCTATCTGTACAAAAAATGGAAAAATATCCTCGAGTGAGGATAAAAAAAAAAAAAAAAAGTACAGAGGTCAGTCACAAATTTGTCTCCACTTAAAATCCAAACCTAGGCCCTGGCCAGTTTTGCTCAGTGGTTAGAGCCTCGGCCTATGGTCCAGAGAGACCCGGGTTCGGTTCCCACTAAGAGCACATACCTCGGTTGCAGTTTGTCACCAGCCCTGGTTGGGTCATGCAGGTGGCAGGCACTCGATGTGTCCCTTTCATGTTGATATTTCTCTCTCTCTCTCTCTTCCTCTCTCTCCCTCCTGCTCTATCTGAACAAAAAAAATGGAAAAATGTCCTCAGGTAAGGATTAAAAACAAAACAAAATCCAAATCTAGTGTCTTATCCTGTAGTGATTCATTTTCTTTCTCATATATATTGAATATATGCATAATGTGTGTATATGTTTAAATATGTTATATATTTAAATGTGTATATATATTAAAAGGGCTGACTTAATTTCTTAGCAGAGTGTTTTGTCTTATTTAGATAAGTTTTGAGTTAGAAATCTCATGGCTATTAAATTCTAAAATTTCAGATTGATCTTTTGGTGGGAGCAATGACTAATAACAATATGAATGGGAAAAATGAGGTCATCTATTGAAAAAACAACGTACTAAATGAAGTTCATATTTAAAAATTAACACCTACTTTTCTCAACCCCTTGACTTTGCATTTTAGATTTTGGGAGAAATATTTTAATCAATCTCAGGGCTGAAGCAGAGCGCACTGGTTAAATAACTCTCCATTTGTCAAATTATGTCAACATGGGGATGGGGCTGCATACATTTCAGAAACCTCAGCTTGGTTTAATAAGAATTGCTATGTATGTTTATGAACTTGGAGGCCAAACTCCTTAGTGAAATACTGACAAATCAGATCCAGAAGTATTTAAAACAAGGATGCATCAGAATGAAGTCAGGCTTAACTCAGGAGATCAAGAATGATTCGCATTAGAAAACACAATAAAGTAATGCATTAGGTTAAGGCAAAAGGCAGCGGTGTGGAGGGGGAGCTAGGAGAAGGCATGGGAAGAAGCCAGACTCTCCTTTCCCACATTAGCTTGGGGCAGAGTGGTTCATAAAACCCAAAGGCAGATTTCCACTTGACTCTTATTCAGGACTCCACGTTGTTCTTCAGTCCACTATGGCTTGGCTGCAGTAACAGAGACAGCCCAATTTTAATACATAAATAAATTTTTTTTCCAGCTTTCCAAAAAGGAACAAAGAATTTCTTTTTGTAGGGCACATTCTGATTCTAATCAATGGGTTAGTGGTGCTTTATTAGACACTCAATTTGAAATGTGTATCTCAATGATTCAAAGTAAAATCTTACTTCAAAATCTCTTATGAATACCTTGATTTGCTGAGTTTACAGCATAGAGTCTAAAGAGTACAGAGCCAGGAGGGAGGGTTTTCTTGGAAACAAAGCTGAGAGATAGCACTTTCAATCATAGTTTATGTTGCTTTAGTGAATGGTAGTGGACACCAGGGAAAGATCCATTTACCATTCAAATGCATTCTTCTTCAAGCTGAGGCTCTGTGTCCCTTCCTGTGAAATCCAAGAACAGGGAACTAGCAAAGAATATGGGACTCTCATTCCGTTCTCGGAGGCTACATATCAAAGATGCCAGGACAGCGGGGCCATGGAACCTGGGTGACCGGTGCCTCCATCGGCAGGGTCCAGAAAGAGCACTGATCGGGCGCTCTAACCTAACCGGGCTGAGAACCCTTTTCTTCTCAGTTTCTCGTTTCCTCTTGATTGGCTTCCCAGCGTAGATGCTTGTGTCTGTCCCAGGAAGAAGGCCACTGTTCTTTTCACCTTCAAGCATTCCTCAACTGTCCACTCTGCAGGCGGGCATTCCCCACTCGGGAAAGGTGGGATCATTCCCTGGTTTCCTTTGGGCAGATGGGCTTCAGCAATTGGGAGGCAGACTTATTAACACTGAAAGGGTAAAAGCCATATGATCGTTTTAATAGATGCTTTTTAAAAATAAGAAGAAAATATGCAGTTTCAGATTAGTGGGTAAGGAATGACTGGTGTTTGAATAATTAGCTAGTCAGTTGGGGGGGGGGAATAAAACAACCAGACCCCCAAAATATATTTCAGATGAATTCCAGAATTAAATATAAATAATAAAAATATAAAGGTATTACAAAAAAGACAAATAGTACCTTACATAGACCAAAACACAAAAAGCAAAGGTATAAAGGATAGATGTGATGACATAAAAATAAAAACAACACACTGCCAAGTTAAAAGACAACTGATAAGAGGAAATATTTGTAACATATAACAAAAAATGAGTATGAAGAATCATACATATTAAGAGGGAAAAGATAAACTATCTATAGAGCAATAAACTAAAGATATAAAACTGCAATTTGCAGAAAAGAAAACACAAATAGTCAATAAATATCTGAAAAGGCCTCCTTGATGATCCATTTGAGTTACATTTTGTGTATCGTGTAAGATAGTAGTGGAGTTTTATTCTTTTGCATTTGGATGTCCAGTTTCCTTCTTTATTTAAAGTCAACTGATTATAAATGTTAATCACTTCTCCACAGTAACTTCACAGCAACCTCTAGAGTAGTGTTTGGCCAAAGAACTGGGCACCATAGCCTAACCAAGTGACACTTAAAATTAACCAACTCAGTGTGAAGTTCAACAAGGATAGATGACCAAACCATAATGGTAGGTGAAAAGGGCATTTTGCAAGTAAATATGACAGCATGCCATTAAAAATATATTTTTTAAGCATACAACTAAACTACACGTGTCTTTGGGTAAAGACAAAGAAAAAGGAGACTATTAATATCACTGAATTAATAATTATGGTTATTTCCCTGAGGAAGGGGGACAGATATTGGGGGGATAAAGTACCAAAAGGTGTCTTTGCTTTATCTTCACTGCTTGACTCTTAAAACTATGACCATGTACTGTTACATAACTTGGGTGTGTCATTTCAATTGGACAGCAGATTTTGCTTGCCTACTGTTTGCCAGGTCCTGTCCTTAGTGCTGAGACTAGAGAGGTGAACAAATAGTGAGAGGTGATCTCTGTATAGATTCAAAGCTGATGTGTGCAGAGCACAAAACCTCAATGGCAGTGCTCTCAGGAGCAGACTTGCTGTCAGAGATCAGGACTTTGGCGTCAAAAAACCAGCAATGCTCCCCATGATGGGGTAAAGCCATCTTGGGTCACCTCTACTTTTTGAGGAACACATATAATATTAAGTTTTATTTCCATCTTTTCCCATGCTTCCTTCATATGTTTCTTATGATCTTTTCTCTCTTACAAAAAAAACCCCAGAAAATATTTGATGTCATCCAGTGAAAGTAACACCAGAGTAAAGAAACAGCGTTAGTTTTCAGTGCATTTTGGTGAGTGAGAACGCCTTTCGATGAGGTATCGATGGTCTCGGGTATGGAACCTGGCCGGCGCTCGATTTAGATGAGAGAGGACATGTGAGAAGGCACAACCTTCCTGTGCCTTTTTTCCTGCTTGGCAGATCCCTACATTCACTGCTACTAGTGATACCCAGGCTACACCACGTTGGGTTTCTTAAACTTCTCCAATCTTAGCCGATTTCCTTGTGGACTGTAGCATTTTGTTGAGCTCAGTGGAATCCTAAGAAACTAGACGAAAACTTGTGAAAATAAAACTGTCTTGATGCATGTAATGGATGGCTGACAACCATTTGGCGTTGACAGATTTCTTATTTGTTCTGCCTGGATGGTCAACAAGTCTGACTTGTCCTGCTGGTCTTGACTGGCTGAGGCTAGCGGTGTCCTCTGGATGGCTGAGAACTGGAGGCCAGCTGTGACAGTAGGTGCGTTAGTGTCCTGGGGCTGGCTTGGTTCTCAGTCTGGAGGCTGGAATCCACGCCCGAGTGTCTGCTGCTCAACACTGCGTCCCTCGGAGGGCTGTGGGGCTGAATCTCTCGATGCCTCGTCCAGCTCCTGACAGTAAGCTTATGTTTCAGACAAGACTTTTGTGTAACTGAAAGTTGTTTTCGGCTTTATTTAACTTGTGTTCATTGGCTTATTTTAAATATATGATAGCTATGGCTTGGAACTTTTCACAAGTTAAATTGATATATCTTTGAAAGTCACAGAAACTTCTGATATGTGTTTAATCATTTAGACATCATTTCGTTTGAAACTTTTCCCAAGTTTAAATACAAATGTCTTTAAAAACGATGTCTTTACTCCAGCTGGTGTGGCTCAGTGGTTGAGCATCAACCCATGCACCAAGAGGTCATCGGTTCGATTCCCGGTCAGGGCACATGCCCAGGTTGTGGGCCCGATCCCAAGTGGGGGCCATGCAGGAGGCAGCCAGTCGATGTTCTCTCTCATTCATGTTTCTGTCTTGCTCTCCCTCTCTCTGTAAAATCAATAAAGGAAAAAAAAGTTCTCTTGTGTCTTTAAAAAAAAAAAATACAATAAAGTGTTTGGGAAGCACTTTGTGGTATTTAAAAAAATAAATAAATAATAAAAATGATGTCTTTAAAAATCTTATGTGTTCAATCATTTAGGCATCGGAGAGGTTCTCCTCTTTCATCCTAATCAGTACCCAGGCCATTTCTCAGAGTCTTCATCTGAACTTCCAGGATTCCAGGGACAGAAGCCTGAGCTGGCCTATCATGGTGAAGCAAAATGACAGCCACAAAGAAATCCTTTCTAGTGGGTTTCCATGTTGAAATGTAGGAGACTGCAATTTCCAAGGACAGCCACAACCGTAGCTTCCGTCCCACATGCTCTTCTAAGTGACCTTGTCTCCTCTAGGCATGAGGTGGACCCTCAGCCCCTCCCCTGGATCCCGGGCTCTTTCTGGTAATGTTCCCCAAATTCAATACAGCAGCAGGGATTCCACTGGGGACTAAGACTGGCTCATAAGGAGCCATGTGGTTCCTCACTGGGCGTCTGGCACCCTGTCTCTAGGGACATTCCTCCCGGAGCCCATCTTTATGCTGTGGGAGCCCAAACCATGCAGGGCCTGTGTACAAGCTCTGGTCATCATCCAGGCTGAACGCCAGCCCACACCAGCATCTAGGACAGTCACGGGAGTGACACGAGCCCAGTTAGACCTACAGACGACTGCAGCACGCAGGGGAGACTCCCAGTGGTAAAGCACAAAGATAAGCCCAGTTAGGAAATGGGAAAGATGGTTGTCATCAAGCTGCTGTTTCAGGGAGTGTTTCCCGGTAAGAGATAACCAGACCAGTCTCCTCACCTCATCCCCGTGGTTCCCCCATGTCCTTAATGCCAGGTGGGGACCCAGCCTCATCGCCCAACCTCAGCTCCCCCTTTCCCACTCTCTCTAAATGTGGTTTCTCTCTCCCAGAGATTCTGACCACAAGTCTCTGCTCAGACACTCACCTTTTATACTGTCTGACTGACTGGTCCCCTGGGTTCGTGTCAGATTTCTCCTCCTCCTGGTGTCCCCAGGACCTCCCTCTCCCTCACAGCACCAGCTCTTCCTGGAGGGTGGGAATGTCCTCTACAAGGTGACGACTGGGACACAGTGGGATGACATCACTTCCAGATGTTTCAATATAGGTCCAGTTCGGCAGAAGTGATTCATCTCAGGAGCCTCGCAACACTTCCTGTGACCACACTTTTTGCTATGATCACAGAACCCTCAGTTTCACTCTAAACACATTTGTCATTTTAGGTCAGAAAGTTATAAATTTAAGGACCTACGAGGGAAGGCCCCACTGAGGGTCCAGCATGGCACGTGGTCCGGGACAGATGGACTTGACCAGAGGCTGCGGAGACCTTGGGGGCTGAGGCCCCGGTTGTCCTACACTTCATGTCTTCATGGGTAATTACGGGTCTATTAACAAATACTTCCACCTACTCTGTGTATTTCCTTGAGTGGCAACATGAAAAGTTTAAACATACAGACAACAAGTGGAACCATGTGCTTCCGTAGCCTGCAGGATGTAGGGAGGCTTTTTTTTTTTTAATCCTCACCCGAGGACATCCTTCGATATTTTGTTCAGATAGAGAGAGAGGGAGAGAGAGAGAGAGAAACATCGACGCGAAAGCGACACATCGAGTGGTTGCCACCCACACGACCCAACCAAGTGGGGACAAACTGCAACCAAGGTACATGCCCTTAGTGGGAACCGAACCCGGGTCTCTCTGGACCGCAGGCCGACGCTCTAACCGCTGAGCCAAACCGGCCAGGGTGGTTTATGTGTTTTTTAAAAAATAAATTCAGAGTTAAGGTAGCCAGGCATAAATTAAGCCTCAGACTATCACTGTTGACCCTCTCGCCTATCTTCAACCTTGGAGGCCACAGCACTGTTTCTGAAGCCCAGCCTCAAATCCAGGGTCTTATCCTTCTCCCCTTGTGGCCCCAAAGACAAACATTCTTGGCAATCCAGCCTGTTTTGTCCTTTCTCATCTGCAAAGTAGCCACAGGAGCTTTATGGGAAGTTGGAGAAGATGCTTCAGAAACTGACACTGTAACATTTGTCCTGTCACTCACCTGGGTCATAACCATCTTGTGTCAAATGACCATGACCTCTCAGATCCCTTTCTAGTCTGGAAATCCTATATATGTGTAATCACTTATTTAATATGGCAAGTTTTTTTTTTTTTTTTGCTTATTAAAACAATTTACCTTTGTCCTTTATGGATCATTTGTCAAATTTTGCTCCATTCAAGGGTTCGGTCAGACACAGCCAATGGACAACTAACATGAGATCTGCATATTCACGAGTAGAAGAGCCAGAGGCCCCGCCTTCTCCTCATGGACCCCTAGCACCTTCTGTTACATCTTTAGAGCCCAATTACATTTTTCACTATAAAAAAAGTTAATGTTTTAAAAACAAAAAGAAGCCCCACCTCTACTCTAAAATTAAGTTTTGTTTTAAAAGAGAAAACTTAAACATCCTTTTAAACATAAAAATGCAAAAGGTATTAGGCAAGTCAATCATTCAAAACTGTTAACACAGTAATTAAAGAAGTGGTAACATTTTACCAGTGTAAAATGTCACCCAATTCAAATCACAGCTTAGATCTTCAATGACTCGAGTGTTTCATCCCACAGGTCTGAGACGTTCTCTTCTTCACCATGTCTGTGTCAGCAGCATCTCACACAGTGGGGTAGCTGGCGGCGCTGGCAATTCCACAGTGGTTGTCCCGGTCCTTGGCCATCTTTATGTAGCCATCTGTGCCCCATGTGGTACCCCAGCTGAAAGAACAGAGGATTTTCCATTTTTTACAAATAACCAAACACATTTATCTTTATTAACAACAACACTTGATGCTAAAACAGTGCACCTGAGGCCCAGACAGATTCAGAAAGAAGCAGGCGAGTCTGCTGTTGTTGTTCATGGCTGAGTTCCAAACCTACACATAATTCTATCCACAAACCTTTTACAGAACCTCAAAATTAGAGATGAAAAAGAAGCTCTTTGGGCCAGAGGTTGCTAAGAACATTTTCAAATTTAGAAAAGCAACGGTACCAGAACTATTTCAATGCCCTAGCAAGCTTGAGACAGTCTCTTAATGTTGCAATCAAATGTTTATGTCTGTGTTCACTCTAAGTGGGATAAAGACTCTGGGAATTTAGAGGCGTGCTCAGAGGTTTGAGGACCTGTATCCAAATACTGACTCCAAAAAGGATTCCACTTCAAATATCAAACATAAGTATTTTTGGCATTTTATACCTATTCTTGACAATCCAATATTTATTGTTGTCTGATTCCACTCCTTGAAAGCCATAGCCAACCACCAGAACACCATGATTCAGTTCCTCGCTGCTGCAGTCTGGATCATAATAAATGCCTAGGAAAATAAAAGTCAATACTGGGGTAAAAACCTCTAGGTAAGACATGACAGTAATTCAACCTACCAATCACAGTAAGGGAGGATCTCAAAATTCAGTTAGATGACATAAATCCACATAAGATTTAAAAACAAGATTTTTTAAACATCTAGGCTGGGAGTCGGGCCCTCCTGTAATACTAACAGAAATACAAATCACCACTATCACTTTTAAAAACAACTTGTCAAGAGGCATAAAAAGACCACTTGTTGAAACCTTATTCTACTTTTAGGATGTCAATCTAAGACAACAGCACAGAACACAAAATTACTTGAACTAAGAGTTTTTTCCAGTTCTAATTTCAGTAGTAAAATTCTTTGAACATTTTAAAGGTCAAAATTTTAAAAAGTAAAGTAAAATAAGCTATACCAATCAAATTATGTGGCCATTTGAATTATGAAGCACTTAACATCATGGGGATACAGGTCAAGTCATGTTGAATGGAAACATCTGGCATACATATTACATGTACAGAATGCACAACTATGTCAAACACACTCACCCAGGAATGCTACATTGAATTCTATACACCGAAGTGTTGGCCTTGCTGAATGTCAGAGTGGTTTTATAATTTTTCTGCCTAAATCTATATAAAGACAAATCTTTACCTTTTTTATAGAACTGGAAGGATGTAAGGCTTGCATCTATAGCAACAGAGATGGGCCCCACACTTGCCACTGCTTTCATAAGGGCCCTCTCCTTCTTATGGATGTCCACAAAGCCAGTGTCATTGGCAGCAGAAAACTCAGGCTTGTATTTGCAAGTGTCATCCTTTTAAAGGTAAAAGGAGAGAGACTTCATTACAACCTACCTCTTGGGGAACATGAGTTCAAGACAGCTGGAAGTTTAATGACTTCTAAATCCAGTTTGTTATAAAGCATCCCAGGAGGTGAAGTGCTGTTGGTTGCTTTGAAATGGAAGAACTAGCTGGTGTGTCCATTCAATGAGATACTCTCGGTCTACCTGTCCTTTTCTTCTGGAGAAATTTGTACTACATAGAGAATGGTATGTAAATCTCCATATAACACAGAAGTAGGAACAGCTATATGGTAACCATCTAAGCAGAGAATGTGGCATTCTGACAGTTTGTGGATATAAATTCTCCAGCCTAAAATATAAATTCTAAATATGGTATCTGTTTTCTCTGAAGTGTTTAACACTCAAAAGCAGAGTTAGAATGATAAGAAGTGCATTTTACCGTTGCATAATATGGGTAGGATTCCTCTGAGTCCAGGCCTTGGTTGTCCTTGACATACTGGAAGGCGTTGTCCATTAGGCCACCATTGCAGCCGTTATTGCCTTGAGACCAAGAGCAGTCCACCAGGTTCTGCTCACTCAGTGAAACAAGTTTGCCAGTTTTCCGGAACATCTGTCCTTCAAGGGCACCAGTTGCACTAAAAGCCCAGCAAGAACCACACGAACCCTGAAAACAAAATTCAAAAGTGCTCAGTCTACGAAACAAATAGCAAGATATACCTTTGACAACAGCCGATACATCAGGAAACTCTTTTAAAAAATAGCAAACTGCACCTTGTTCCACGGTACACCGTTTCAGGGACAGCAGCTCTTTTATGGCTTCCCTCTCAGAGAGACCTGCTGAACACTGTCATACCTGATTCTTCACAGGAGTTACATAGCCCTCCTCTCTCCAATCCACAGATCGGGGGACCTGGGCAAGGGCAGGCTCTCGGAACACTTTCCCGGCCCTGTGCTTCTGGTTTTGAAACCCATTCATCACCTGCCTGAATTCTTCATTGGTCTTCGAGGAAAAGGAAATAGAAAGTTATAAAGGAAGAGAATATTTTGTTGAAGTACTAGGAGAGGAGACACAAAAGCGAGGCCTCCCCCACCACACTCACCATGTCACCAAAGGCATTCATTGCCATGGTGAAGCCATGTTTCCCTTGCTCGTATCCCCAATTGTGCAGTTCAATCATTTTCATGTTCTTCTCCCACACTGCTCTCCTCCACCTTTCTTCATTCTAGAGGCAAAGAAATCAGCCATGGTCTTTATTTCTACTTAAAACCAACTCACCTTCACCAAGTGGATTTGCAGACAGGGACGAAGACAAACCACTGTCAAGGATGTCTCTATACCTCAGGGACCTGTTCTCCAGCACCCACACAACAGGGGATGTATACCCTATTGTGTTAGTAATGGGTGCCATGAAGTTATGACCTGAGCCAGTCTCAAGGAGCTACTCTCTGCTATAAACTCCCAACAGCAAGGATCATTCTCTGCGGGGTCCCCTCTGGACAGTTTCAGATGTTATCAACCTGATTATATAGTTTCCCATGCGTTGTCTTCCACTGGTTCCATTGTGCGTCTGAACTGTGATCAAGGTTTGGAGCAGCTGAGGCTATTCCCAAGCACAGGGCAGCCAGGAAGAGGGAAGGATTCATATTTCAAAAAGCTAGGAAGAAAGAGAAGTGAGTCTCTGATTGGACCATTTCTCCCCCTGAGACCTTATAAGCCACCATGGAGTAAAACATTTAATTTACCCTCCCAAATAATTACATAAGGACTGTGGAGGAAAGCTAAGGGTGTGGGTGGAGAAAAACAATCCTGAGACCCCCATTCCCACGCCCAGGGTGAAGCTCTCCAGGGGTCAGAGAACCAGTTCAGGGTCAGGTAACACAGGCTCTGCAGACCGAACTGCAAGAGGCGTGCTGCCCCGCTCCCAGCCCTCCGCACACGCCAGCCACTCCCAGAGGATGTTGACGCGGTGGAGAGAGCGGAGGTCAGACCTGGGGACATCGACTCCTAGGATCCCTGAACCCTCGATCCCCAAGGCTGGCAGCGGCCCTAGATCCCCGGGTGGCCCGGCTGCGCCAGGCCCAGGCCTGGGGAGGGAGTGGGGTGCTCACCAGCGGAGGGAGCGGCTGCGCAAACGCAGTCCGCACGCGCAGGTCCAGGGATCTGCAAGGCCGGGGCTGTGACCCCCAGGCCTCGCATTTAAGGCCCCGGGTATCGGCCTCGCCCCACCCCGCCCCGCCCCCACTGCCAGCCCGCGCCGAGATTGGTTGAGCCGGCCTGTGGGCGGGGCCTTCGGGTGCCGGGACTCCTGGCTCGTGACCAGGCTAGGTCCCAACTTGTCACAGGGCAGATGGTACCTACCTCACTGGACACTGTGGGAGGTGAGCTGGGGGCCTAGGGACAGCTCTGGGGGTGCGGGTGGGGGGCGTGGGAGGAGTCCCGTGCCTCCCTGGGGACCTGGATCAACTGAATACCGCGAATTTCTGGCGTCAGCAGGTGGTTTACGGAACGCCCCAAGTGGATTTCAGTGTAACCCTGCCTTTTAGAGTTGGTTAAAATCCCTAGAGCGCTGAGAACAGCAAAATCTAGCCTAGTGGTTCCTGTTTGTTCCCAGCAAACTGGGCGGGCTGCAAGGCAGAGGCGCGGGCAGACGGGCTCCCTGTTCCCGGGGGCGCAGCTGCTGGGAGGAATCTGAGGGGAAGGACGGCGCCCAGGGCTCCGACACGATGGTCGAGGCCCAGGTCCCTGCAGGGAAAGGGGGCGGACTGGCAGGTGCCCAGGGAAGGCTGGCGTTTGGAGCGCTCCTTTCCTGTCTTCCCAGGTCGGGAGTGTCTCCATCACAGCCTTCCTCGAAATCCACAGAAAGCGGTCATTTACAGAAAAGTGTGCTTTAATAAACGAAGGAAAGTAGAAACTGCTTTTACCTTCCCACTCTCTGCCTTGTGGATTATGCCTTCCTCAAAGAGATTTTTTGAGATTTAATTTAAGAAAGTTGCTTTAGCCCTGGCCGGTTGCTCAGCGGTTAGAGCGTGAGCCATGGACCAGAGAGACCCAGAGAGGTTCCTGCTAGGGGCACGTACCTGGGCTGCAGTTTGTCCCCGCCCCGCTTGGGGTCCTGTGGGTGGCAGCCTCTTGATGTGTTTCTCTCACATTGATGCTTCTCTTTTCCTCTTTTTCCCTTTCTCCCTCCTACTCTATCTGAAGATAAATGCAAAAAAATGTCCTCAGGTGAAGATTAAATAAAAAATAAAATAAAAAAGAAATTTGCTTTAGTGACTTTTACTTCAATGTTTTTAAATTTACATTTAATGTCAGGATTTAAAGGACAGTTTGTGAAAATGCTTTAAATGGAGGTAAATATATTTATATATTAAATATTAATGTACATAATTAAGATTTTAAGGAACATAAATCAGAAACATACATTTGTTCTTTTTTATTGCAAAAAATTTTCATTGTTGAAAATAACCTCTATAACAAATATTATCAGTACCTTGTTTCCCCTACCACCTCATCCTTTTCTAGGCATATTTTGGAATCCTTTGATAAAAATGGTGTCATGTTTCATGTGGACTTGTGAACTAATTCCTATTTAGGACTAAATTGATAAACCTTCTAGAAGCACTATCAAACGCATAGTTTTGTTTTATTTTACTGTGGTGACATGTATGTAACATAAAAATTTGCATTCTGACCATTTTTAAGTGTACAGTTACTGGCATTAAGTCCACTCACATTGTTGTGTAACCATCACCACCATCCATCTTCAGAACTTTTTTGTCTTCTCAGATTGAAACTCAGTACCTGTTACACAATCACTCTGCATTTCTTCCTCCCCCAAACCTCTGCAACCATTCTTCTATCTTCTTTTTTTTTTTTTAATGGATTTTAGAGAGAGAAAGGAAAGGGAGATAAAAACATCGATGAGAGAGAACATGGATTGGCTGCCTCCTGCATGCCCCCCACTGGGGATCGGGCCCACAACCTGGGCATGTGCCCTGACCAGGAATCGAACCAGTGACCTCTTGGTGTATGGGCCGACGCTCAACCACTGAGCCATTCTATCTTCTTTATCTATGAATTAGACTACTCTAGTTAACTCACATAAGTGGAATCATGTGATATTTGTTTTTTTGTGCCTGGCTATTTCACTAACATAATGTCTTCAAGGTCCATCCATGTTGTAACATGTGTCAGAATTTCCCTTTTTGAAAGGTGAATAATATTACATTGTGTGATTGTACCATCTTTTATTTCTTCAGTCATCCTTATATGGACAAATGGGTTATTTACACATTTGCCTGTTTTGAATAATGCAGCTGTCCACATAGTTGTATAAATGTTTGAGTTCCTGGTTTCAGTTCTTAGGGTGTATACACAGAAGTGGATTTGCTAGATATGGTAATTCTATGTTTAATTTTTTTTCTCTGTTTTCCACAGTAGCTGCACCATTTTACATTTCTACCAGAATTGTACAGGGAGGATTCCAATCTGATATTGTGACAAAAATGTGACAGGCACCTCTCACATACACCAGAGAAGTGTTAAAGTGTTACTGGACAGCCCCCTGAATCGGAGGGAAAGGGTTGTCCCCAACCTCCATCCTTGTCTTCTCATATAAAATAATTTGTATAAGAGACTCTAGATAATATTTGCATTATGTTCAGTGAATTTATTAAAATATTAAAGCATGCACACTTATTAATGAAACAAAGCAAGCAAACCTACACATCTGGTTTACAAAGCACAGATGGACCTCAGCTAATCTGAAGAGCAAGTAGGGTGGGTAGTTTCTGCATTATATACCTTTTTAAAGTTTCTTTGTTAGATATCCTGGTACAGATTAACTCTAAAAGTCTCCCTTTTCTTTGTTACAACTTTCCCATAATTTGTGGGAGGTACCTGGCAATTAAATCCTGACTCCTGGCTTTTTCTGTTCATACTCTTTTTTTCCTCCTCCTCCTTGCTGTTCTAACAACTTCAGGATGATTTACATTAAGTAGTCTTTGATTCCTCCTCCTTCTTCCCCCTTCCTTCCTCCTCCTCTTCTGCATCCAGGTTTTAACCTGTGTTCTCAAGATAAGACCCTGCTACAAGGGGCCTGCAAAGCTTTTTTTAACTTTCCTGTCACAATTTCCCTTATCCCAGAATTTTCCTGGCTTTTCATTGTCCTACAGCAATATGACTTGCAAACATTTTCTTGAATTCTGTGAGTTGTTTTTCATTAAGTTGATAGCGTCCTTTGGTGCACAAAAGTTTTTTAACATTGATGAAGTTTGATTTGTCTATTTTTTTCTTTGGTTGTCTGTTCTTTTGGTGCCATAACCAAAAAATTGTTACCAACTTACTCTCATGAGATTATTCTTTTATGTTTTCATCTAAAGTTTTATAGTTTTGCTGTTAAGTTCGGTCTTTGATCCATTTTGAGTTAATATTTGCATATGGTGTAAGGTGAAAGTCCAACTTCATTCTTTGTCTATAGATACCCCATTCTCCCAGCATGATTTGTTGAAATGACCACCCTTCCTTTTGAATGGTCCTGGTAACCCCATACAATTTTGAAATTCAGTTATTAAAATTTTTATTTTAAGGTCTTTGATTAAATAGAATCTCAAACACAGCTGGAGCTCTTAGATGATTGCAACATTATGTTGTATGGTAAATGACTGGAGGGTTAAAATAGTTTTAATATACCATGGAGTTCAATACAATCAATCATTCAAGAAATCTAAGTACATCTTCTAATATACAGTTTTACAGTTGCCCTTGGGTCACAGAACGAAAAGACTGCACAGGGTGGAGAACCTGCGATGCAGGGACACCTGCACCTTCGGCAATAACCTCGCAGGAGGCTGTGAAGCAGGTGTAGCTCCAAAGAATGGCATCGCCTTTGTTTCTGGACTGTGACACAATGCACTGGAGAAAGCATGGACTGTTTTTATACCAAATGTGTCCCAAATCTAGAATGAGAACAAGAAATGTCTAAATTCCACAGAAATATGAGAGGCCATTTAAGCAAGAATTTGTAACATCTATTTATATAGAATCTGTTAAATAACATCTTACAGAAAGACAACATGGGTCATCATTTTGTTATTTTTTCTGCTCTTCTGTCTTCATTTCTTTGTCAGATAACTGAGATGAGTCCTATTATTTTTCATGGGGTTTTTAAATTGAATTTATTGGGGTGACATTGGTTAATAAAATTATATATGTTTCAGGTTTACAATTCTACAATATGTCATCTGTATATTGTATTGTGTGTTTAACACTCCAAGTCTCCTTCCATTACCATTTATCCCCCCCTTGTCTTCTTCTACCTCCCCCACCCCCTTCCCACTGGCAATCACCATACTGATATGTGTCCATGAGTCTTTCTTTTTTTCTTTGCTTAATCCCTTTCTGACCCAGTCCCAAACTTCTCCCCTCTGACAGCTAGCTGTAAGTCTGTCCTCTGCATCCAAGAGTCTGTCTTCACTCTGTTGGTTTATTTTGTCTGTTAGATTCTACATATCAGTGAAATCATATGGTACTTGTTTTCTTAGCCTGGCTTATTTCCCTTATCATAATACTCTCTAAGTCCATCCAGGCTATCACTAAAGGTAAGATTTCCATCTTTTTTCAGCTGAGTAGTCCTCCACTGTGTACCACAGCTATTTTATGCACTCGTTTACTGATGGGCACTAGAGCTGCTTCCAAATCTTGCCTATTGTAAATAATGCTGTAATGAACGTAGGGGTGCATGTATTCTTTCAAATTAGTGTTTTAGGGTTTTTTGGATATATTCCCAGGAGTGGAATTGCTGGGTCATAAGGCAGGTTCATTTTTAACTTTTTGAGGAAACTCCATACTACTTTGCATAGTGGCGGCAGCAGTCCACATTCCCACCAACAGTGTACGAGGGCTCCCTTTTCTCCACATCCTCGCCAGCACTTGTAGTTTGTTGATTTCTTAATGGTGGCCATTCTGACAGATGTGAGGTGATATCTCATTGTGATTTTTATTTGCATTTCTCTGATAATTAGTGACTGAGCATTTTTTCATATGTCTATTAGCTAACTGTATGTCCTCTTTGGAGAAGTGTCGATCAGGGTCCTCTGCCCATTTCTTAATTAGATTGTTTGATTTTTTTGGTGTTGAGCTTTGTAAATTCCTTATAAATTTTGGATATTTAGCCCTTATCAGTGAATATGTTTGCCCATTTGGTGGGTTTTCTTTTCATTTTGTTAAGGTTTTCCTGTGCAGTGAAAACTTTTTAGTTTGATGTAGTCCCATTTGTTTATTTTTTCTTTTGTTTTCTTTGCCCAAGGAGATATATCAGAAAAAAAAACATTGCTATGAGAAATATCTGAGATTTTACTGCCTATATTTTCGAGTCTAACATTTAAGTCTTTAATACATTTTGAGGTTTATCCTTGTTTATGGTGTAAGAGGGGGGCCTAGTTTGATATTTTGCTCATATCTGTCCAATTTTCCTACTACTATTTATTGAATAGACTGTCTTTACTCCTTTGTATGTTTTTGTCTCCTTTGTCAAATATTAGTTGACTATGAAGGCATGGGTTTATTTCTGGTCCCTCTACTCTATTCCATTGATCTATGTGTCTATTTTTATGCCAGTACCATGCTGCTTTGATTGCTATGGCCTTGTAGTATAGTTTGATGCCAGGTAGCATGATTTTTCCAACTCTGTTCTTCTTTATCAAGAATGCTGTAGCTACTTGGGTGCTTTTGTGGTTCCATATGACTTTTTGGAGTATTTGTTCTGGTTCTGTGAAATATTCCATTGGTATCTTGATAGAAATTATGTTGATACTTACCTGGCAGGGGAGATACCATGATCACGGAGGTGGTTTTCCCAGGGCGAGGCTTATCCATTGCACTCCGGATGTGCTGACCCCTGCGATTTCCCCAAATGTACATATACACAATGGAGTACTACGCAGCGGTAAGAAAGAAAGATCTCTTAATCTTTGAGACTACATGGAGGGACCTGGAAAGTATCATCCTAAGTGAAACAAGCCAAACAGAGAAAGACAAATTTCATATGATCTCACTTATTTGTGGAATATAATGAACATAACAGTTTGAGGAATGGGGTAGTCCCAGAGACGCGGAAGCGGGGTACAGACTGACAATCCCCTAAGGAGTGGGGAGGTGGGGGAGGGATGAACCACAG
Organism: Molossus molossus; assembly: GCF_014108415.1. NCBI lineage: Eukaryota > Metazoa > Chordata > Mammalia > Chiroptera > Molossidae > Molossus > Molossus molossus. The sequence goes on from NW_023425349.1 coordinate 85,933,353, forward strand.
AACTTATACGCATGTATGCATGAACAGTGGACATGGACAACAATCTGGGGAAGGGGCAGGGACGGGAGTGGGAGGGGGGAATCAGTGGGGGGAAAAAGGAGAATCATCTGTAACAAAAATTAATCAATAAAAAAAAGAAAAAAGAAATTATGTTGAATCTGTAGATTGTTTTGGGTAATATGGACATGTTAATGCTCTTAATTATTCCTATCTGTGAACACAGTATATGCTTCCACTTATTTGTATCTTCTTCAATTTCTTTCTTTAGTGTTTTATAGTTTTCTGAGTATAGGTTTTTGCATCCTCGGTTAAATTTACACCTAAGTATTTTTTTAAGCAGTTGTGAATGAAATTGTTTTCTCAGTTTCCCTTTCTGATAATTCCTTATTGGTGTATAAAAATGCAACTGATTTCTGCATATTTATTTTATATCCTGCTACATTACTGAATTCATTATCAGTTCTAGTAGTTTTTTTTTGGTGGAATCCTTAGGGTTGTCTATATATACTATCATGTCATTTGCAAATAATGACAGTTTTACTTCTTCCTTTCCAATTTGGATGCCTTTTACCTCTCCTTCTCTGATTGCTGTGGCGTAGACTTCCAGTATTATGTTGAATAAGAGTGGTGAAAGCAGACATCCCTGTTTTGTTCCTGATCTTAAGGGAAATGCTTTTAGTTTTGCTCATTGTGTGTGGTATTGGTGGTGGGTTCGTCAGATATGGCTTTTATTATGTTGAGCTATGTTCCCTCTAGTCCCACTTTGCTGAGAGCTTTCATTGTAATTGGGTGCTGGATTTTATCAAATGATTTTTCTGCATCTATTGATATGATCATGTGGTTTTTACCTTTATTTTGTTTATGTGGTATATCATGTTTATTGGTTTGTGGATATTGTACCAACCTTACAACCTTGGAATAAATCCCACTTGATCATGATCTTTTCAATATATTGCTGGATCTAGTTTGCTAATATTTTGTTGAGGATTTTAGCATCTATGTTCATCATGGATATTGGCCTATAATTTTATTTCTTTGTGGTGTCTTTATCTGTTTTGGGAATTAGGATAAGGCTAGCCTCATAAAATGAGCTTGGGAGTCTTCCCTCCTTTTGAATATTTTGGAATAGTTTGAGAAGAATAGGTGTTAGTTTTCTTTGAATTCTTGATAAAATTCACCCATAAAGCCAATTTGTTTGTTTGGAGTTTTTTTGTTTTTAATTACTGCTTCAATTTAATTAATTGTAATCTATCTCTTCACATTTTTTTATTCTTCCTGATTCGGTTTTGAAATATTGCATGTTTCTAGGAATTTGTCAATTTATTCCATATTGTCCAATTTATTGACATATAGTTGTTCATAATATTTTCTTACAATCTGTTGTATTTCTTTGGTGTTAGTTGTTACTTCTCCTTTGTCATTTCTGATTTCATTTATTTGAGTTCTCTCTCTCTCTCTTTCTCTCTTTTTTTTTTTAGTGAGACTAGTTAAAGGCTTATTAATCTTGTTTATCTTTTCAAAGAACCAGCTCTTGGTTTCATTGATCTTTGGTATTTTTTAGACTCTATTTTTAAATTTCTGCTCTGATCTTTATTATTTCCTTTTTTCTACTCACTTTGGGATTCCCTCCTTCCCCTAAGTTCCTTTAAGTGTAAGGTTAGATTGTTTATTTGACATTTCTTCATGTTCCTTGAAGTAGGCCTGCAATGCTATGGATTTCCCTCTTAGGATTCCTTTCACTGTGTCCCATAGATTTTTGGGTCATTATATCCTCATTTTCATTTGTTTCAAGGTATCTTTTGATTTCTTCCTTGATCTCATTGTTAACCCATTTATTGTTTAGTAACATGTTATTTAGCCTCCATGTCTTTGTGTGCTTTTCAGTTGTTCTCTTGTGATTGATTTCTAGTTTCATACCATATGATATGATTTCAGTCTTTTTATATTTATTGAGACTTTTTTTTGTCCTAACATGTGGTTTATCCTAGAAAATGTTCCATGTGCTCTTGAAAAGAATGTATATTTAGCTGCTTAGGGGTGAAATGCTATGAAGACAGCAATTAAATCCATCTAATTTAGTGTGTCATTTAAGGTTATTGTTTTGTTGATTTTCTGTCTAGAAGATCTATCCATTGATGTCAATGGGGTGTTAAAATCCCCTACTATGACTGTATACTCTCAATCTCTCCTTTTATGTCCATAAAGATTTGCTTTATATAATTAGATGCTCCTGTGTTGGGTGTGTAAATGCTTACAAGGGTTATAGTCTCTTGTTGAATTGCTCCCTTTATCATTATGTAATGTCCTTCTTTGCTGCTTACTATAGCCTTTGTTTTAAAGTTTGTTTTGTCAGATATAGGTATTGATACCCTAGCTTTTTTTCCATTCCATTTGCATGAAATATCTTTTTCCCATCCCTTTACTTTTAGTCTGTGTGTATCTTCCATTCTGAGGTGTGTCTCTTGTAGACAGTATATGTATGGGTCTTGGTTTCATATCCATTCAGCTACCCTATGTCTTTTGATTGGAGCATTTAAGCATTTTACATTTAAGGTGATTATTGATAGATACATTTTTTTTTTTATCCTGACCTGAGAACATCTTTTTATTTATTTTCAGATACAGCAGAAGGGTTAGAGGGAGGAAGAGAGAGAGAGAAACATTCATGTGAGAGAGACACAAGGACTGGTTGCCACCCACACAACCCCAACTGGGGTCGGGGACAAACTGCAACCAAGGTACGTGCCCTTAGTGGGAACTGAACCCGACCTCTCTGGTTCACGGGCTGATGCTCTAACCACTGAGCAAAACCATTCAGAATAATAGATACATATTTAATGTAATGTTATTCTTTTAACTCCTTTGTTCTTTTTTCGTATCTCTTGTACTTCTCCAATTTTATTTATTTATTTATTTATTTATTTTTGTTTGTTTGTTTGTTTTATCCTCACCCGAGAATATTTTTCTATTTTTTGTACAGATAGAGCGGGAGGGAGAGAGAAGAAGGGAGAGAGAGAGAGAAACATCGATGTGAAGAGACACATCGAGTGGCTGCCACCCGCACGACCAACCAGGGCCGGGGACAAACTGCAACCGAAGTACGTGCCCTTAGCGGGAACCGAACCCGGGTCTCTCTGGACCGCAGGCCGACGCTTTAACCACTGAGCCAAACTGGCCAGGGCAACTTCTCCAATTTTAAATGATAGCCTGAGTGGAAAGTAGCCTTAGTTGTAAGTCCTTGCTTTTCATCACTTTTAATATTCATGCCAATCTCTTCTGACTTAAAATGTTTCTGTTGAGAAATCAGTTGACAGGCTTATGGAAGCTCCTTTGTAAGTAACTGTCTTTTATAGCTTTTAAGATTCTCTCTTTGTCTTTAACCTTTGCCATTTTAATTATGCTGTGTCTTAGTGTGGGCCACCTTGGGTTCATCTTTTTTGGGATTCTTCACACTTCCTGGACTTGTGTGTCTTTTTTCTTCATCAGGTTAGGGAAGTTTTCTTTCATTATTTCTTCAAATAGATTCTCAATCCCTTGCTCACTCTCTTCTCCTTCTGGTACCACTGTGATGTGGATGTTGTTATACTTTGTGTTGTCTCAAAGATCCCTTAAACTATCCTCATTATTTTAAAAAATCTTTTTTCTTTGTGTTGCTCTGATTGGGTGTTTTTTCCCACCTTTTCTTCCAAATCACTGATTTTGAAGCTGCCTGTTAAGCTGAGTCATTGAGTCTCTGGTGTAGTCTCTGGTACTAGTGGATCCCCCATGAGGGGGAGGTGCCTGGTGGGCTTCAGGAAAGGTGGTGGGTATGGTACCCACACAAAGTTGCATGACTCTGTCCCAGATTTTGCCCTAACATCAGCAGGATGGAGCTACTAGGAATTGGGGGGGGGGGGGGGAGTTGGGCAACCAGAGCCTGGAGTTTGGGTCTTCCAGAAGCTGGGAGGTTGTTTCTATCAGATCTCCCATGAGGCAGAAACACCAGTAAGGTTCATGGGAAAGTAGGGGGGAATGGCCCCAGCTACAAAGCCAGGTAACTGAGTCACTGACACCCCCCAAGTCTGCCCAGACCTCTACACCCTGGCCAAGGCAGCTGACTCCTTAGCTGGACCTAAGTTCTATAGGGTGGGGCAAGAGGGAGTCCAAAGGATGGCACAGTTGCTTTCTCCCAAGCAGATTCTACAGTGAGAGAAGTCCTTTGTCCAAGAAACCTAGCTTCTGTGGTAGGGTAGAATGACTTAGCACAGGGATCCTGATAGCTGTCCTCCAGTTTCATCCCCAGAGCCTCTTCTCAGGTGATTCTGGTTCACTCCATTGTCACTCCAAAGCCTAGGGTAAGTGACTGTCAACAAAACTTTGTGTGTTGGCCCTTTAAGACAGTACCTGTGTCTCCAGCTGTCTCTTCCTGGAGGACAGAAACCCCCACTGCTTTTCACAGCAAACTGTTATGTGAGTGCCTCTTCCTGGCTTTGGTGCTCTGGGCTGGGGATTCAAACTAGCCAGAGATGAAAATGTTTTAAATGCAGGAAAAGTATATATGTGTGTATATATATATATATGTATATATATGTGTATATATATGTATATATATGTATTTTTTATCCTCACCTGAGGACATTTTTCCATTTTTTGTTCAGATAGAGTGGGAGGGAGAGAGAGGAAGAGAGAGAGAGAGAGAGAGAGAGAGAGAGAGAGAGAGAGAGAGAGAGAGAGAGAGAAACATTGACGTTAAAGGGACACATCAAGTGGTTGCCACCCGCACAACCAACCAGGGCCGGGGACAAACTGCAACTGAGGTATGCGCACTTAGTGGGAACTGAACCCGGGTCTCTCTGGACCACAGATCAGAGCTCTAACCTCTGAGCCAAACTGGCCAGGGCGGAAAAGTATATTTATATATTAAACATTAATGTACATAATTAGGAATTTAAGTAACACGGACCAGAAATTTTGTACATTTGTTATTTTTTTATTTACAGAAATAAAACTGCATTTCCTGTAGGGTTAAACAGTCAGCCCATTCATTAGGTAAATCAATCAACAAGAATTAATTAAGCTCTGGTCTTGTGCTCATTATCCCCTCTTTGGTGTTCTTTCAACATTTCTTTAGAGACGGCCTACATATCCCTTTTCTAACAGTGTCTCAGGCTCAGCTTTTCCATTTAAAATCAAAGCTTACTGCCCAGTCGGTGTGGCTTGGTGGATTGAGCGTCATCCCATGAACTCAGAGATTCCTAGCCAGGGCACATGCCCGAGTTGCAGGTTTCTTGATCCCCAGTGAGGGGCATGCAGGAGACAGCTGATTGATGTTACCTCTCTCACATAGATGTTTCTATCTCTCTCTCCCTTCCTTTCTCTCTAAAAAAAATTAATAAAAACATAATTTAAAAATAGTAATTAAATCAAAGCTTGCTGACAAACCTCAGAGGGAAGGAGGTGGGAGGGAGCAGGAAAAGATAAAATAAAGAAATTATATGCATATATGCATAATCAATGAGGTGGGGGGGAGAGACATCTGTAATACTTTCAACAATAAAGATAAGTTTGAAAAATAAAAGCTTACTACAGTAATCTTGATTTCATAGCAATGGGCAAAGAACATTGTAGATTTTTGCCATTAAAATTATGGCAAGCATTTTGCAGCAGATAAGAAGGGAGCTGACCTGGGGCATTTCTCCCCACATTCCTCATCCCCACCTCCCACCTCTGTATCCAGAAACTCTCTTTTAGAGACCAGAGCAGCTTTCTGGCACATCTGACCTATGTGTTCTGCCATCCTCTTGAAGTCTTCTCCCAGAGTGTGGGACCACCATCTGGGCACAGGATGCTGTTACTAATGAAATCATTTAAAGGAAGTTGTTATTTCTGTAAATAGAACTTTGTTCTATACTGAGCTCCCACAAGCAATTTCATCTGGCCATGTAGCAGTAATCCCAAAGAAAGATCAGATTCTTTATTCAGAGACTGGGTTTGTTCTCAAAAGTGGAAGCTGGATTCCTCTGTGGATCCTATGGATTCGAGAATAAAGTTTAGATGTGCTTGACCCACAGCTACAGGTCTGCTTTGAGGACAATAAACCCAAGATCGGGAGACAGTAACTACTGAGGGTTCACAGAGGGCATGAGAAAAGACAAACATAAACCACCTGAGTAGAGTCAGTAAAATTGAAAAGTTTATGTTGAGAAGATTTCCTGGTTTTAGTTTTTGGGGTGATCAAATAGGGAATAGGGATGCTTGATGATATAGTTCTGTTTCCTTTCTGTGGTCTCACATTTTCTAAAAGAATGTTTTATGTATGTCTTTAGAATTGGTGAATGAGTGAACCTCATTTTTCAATAACTGAGATTGTCATTGAGACAAAATCATTAGAATTAGGCTTATAAATGTGACATTTAATTATCATAGATAAGGTGTGGGGCTTTTGTCTCTAAAAATGATCAAGCAGGGAAACGCCCAGGAGGCATAGGGCAACAGACCCTCCTGGAAGCTTGTGGAGAGAAGATGTGGAGGCCAGGTTCATGTGGGCAGCATGCCTTCTGTGTGGCTCACCTGCATTTTCCTCCCTTCAACATGCCACCAGACAAGCCAGAATCAAAGTTGAGCCTGGCCCTAGGGAGCTTTGGTGCTTTATCTTAAGATAGCCTCAGGGCTCACATTTCATTTCTCTTGGTGCCCTTTGGCACCCAGAGTCCAATTTGCCAATTAAGCCCTGCAGATCTAAAGCACATTTAAGTTACTTCTTCACCAAAGAGAGGAACCTAGCATCACCCTTGATTTTTTAAATTATTATTAATTAGTTTATTTTTGTTACAGATGTTTCTCCTTTCCCCCCCACGGATTCTCCCCTCCCCCACTCCCCGCCCTGTCCCCAGCTTGGTTGTCCATGTCCATTGTTCATGCATACATGCATATAAATTGTGTGGTTTATCTCTCCCCCACCACCCCCTCTTTGGGGGATTGTCAGTCTGTACCCCACTTCCAAGTCTCTGGGACTACCCCATTCCTCAGACTTTTATGTTCATTATATTCCACAAATAAGTGAGATCACATGATAATTGTCTTTCTCTGTTTGGCTTGTTTTGCTTAGGATAATACTTTCCAGGTCCCTCCATGTCATCTCAAAGGATAAGAGATCTTTCTTTCTTACAGCTGCATAGTACTCCATTGTAAATATGTACCACAGCTTTTTTATCCATTTGTCTACTGATGGACATTTGGGCTGTTTCCAGATCTTAGCTATTGTAAATAGTGCTGCTACGAACATGGGGTTATATATATTCTTCCTCATTGGTATTTCAGGCTTCTTAAAATATATTCCTAGAAGTGGGATCACTGGGTCAAATGGAAGTTCAATTTTTAATTTTTTGAGGAAACACCATATTGCTTTCCATAGTGGCTGCACCAGTCTGCATTCCCACCAGCAGTGTACTAGAGTCCCCTTTTCTCTACACCCTCGCCAAAACTTGTTGTTTGATGATTTGTTGATGGCCGCCATTCTGACAGGTGTGATGATTAGTGATGTTGAGCATTTCTTCATATGTCTCTTAGCCATTTGTATCTCCTGTTTGGAGGGGTGTCTATTTAGTTCCTCTGCCCATTTTTTAATTGGGTTCTTTGTCTTCCCTTTGTTTAGTTGTATGAGCACTCTCTATATATTGGAAATTAACCCCTTATCTGATATATCATTGGCAATGATGCTCTCCGATATAGTGGGTTGCCTTTCCATTTTGATGATTGTATCTTTTGCTGTGCAGAAGCTTCTGAGTTTGATGTAGTCCCATGTGTTCATTTTCTCCTTTCCTTCTGTTGCCTTAGGTGATTTATCAGTGAAAATTTTACTGTGTATGATGTCTGAAATTTTGTTGCCTACAGTTTCTTCTAGAATTTTTATGGATTCATGAGTCACATTTAAATCTTTTATCCATTTTGAGTTTATTCTTGTATATGGTGTAAATTGATGGTCTAGTTTCATTTTTTTGCATGTAGCTGTCCAATTTTTCCAGCACCATTTATTTAAGAGGCTGTCTTTACTCCACTATATGCTCTTGCCATCTTTGTCAAATATTAATTGAGAATATTGACTTGGGTCCACTTCTGGGTTCTCTGTTATGTTCCACTGATCTATATGTCTGTTCTTGTGCCAGTACCAGGCTGCTTTGAGTACAGTGGCTTTGTAGTATAACCTGAAATCTGGTAATGTGATCCCTTTAACTTTGTTCTTCTTTTTCAAGATTGCAGAGGCTAATCGAGGTATTTTTTGGTTTCATATAAACTTTTGAAGTATTTTTTCTAGTTCTGTGAAGTATGTCATTGGTATTTTGATGGGGATTGCATTGAACCTACAGATTGCTTTTGGTTGTATGGACATTTTAATGATGTTAATTCTTCCTATCCATAAACAAGGTATGTGCTTCCACTTTTTACATCTTTCTCTATTTCTTTTTTCAATGACCTGTAGGTCCTTTATGTCTTTGGTTAAGTTTATTCCTAGGTATCCTAATTTCTTTGCTGTGATGGTAAATTGGAATTTTTTTAGTTTCTCTTTCTGTGAGTTTATCATTGGTGTATAAGAATGCCATCAATTTCTTGACGTTAATTTTGTATCCTGCTACTTTGCCAAATTAATTTACTAAGTCTAATAAATTTTTGATGGAGTCTTTGGGGTTTCCTCCATATAGTATCATGTCATCTGCAAATAATGACAGTTTCACTTCCTCCTTTCCCATTTGGATCCTTTTTATTTTTTCCTCCTGTCTGATTGCTGTGGCTAAGACTTCCAGTACTATGTTAAATAACAGTGGCAAAAGTGGGCATCCTTGTCTTGGTCCTGTTCTTAAGGGAAATGCTTTTAATTTTTGCCCATTGAGTATGATGTTGGTTGTAGGTCTTTTCATATATGGCCTTTATTATGTCAAGATATGCTCCCTCCATTCCCACATTGCTGAGCATTTTTATCAGAAATGGGTGCTGGATTTTGTCGAATGCTTTTTCAGCATCTATTGATATGATCATATGATTTTTATCATTCATTTTGTTTATGTGGTGTATCACATTTATTGATTTGCGAATATTGTACCAGCCTTGCATCCCTAGGATGAATCCTACTTGGTCATGGTGAATAATTTTTTTGATGTATTGCTGGATTCGAATTGCTAGTATTTTGTTCAGGATTTTGGCATCTATGTTCATCAGGGATATTGGTGTGTCGTTTACTTTCTTTGTAGTGTCTTTTTCTGGTATTAGAATTATGCTGGCCTCATAAAACGAGTTTGGAAGTGTTCCTTCTTCTTGAATTTTTTGAAATAGTTTGAGGTGAATGGGTATTAGTTCTTCTTTGAATTTTCGGTAAAATTTTCCTGTGAAGCTGTCCAGGCCTGGCCTTTTGTTTGCTGGGAGAGTCTTGATTACATCTTCAATTTCTTTTGTTGTTATTGGTCTGTTAAAGTTTTCTATCTCTTCCTGGTCCAGTTTTGGGAGACTATGTGTTTCTAGAAATTTGTCCATTTTGCTTAGATTGTCGAATTTGTTGCCATATAATTGTTCATAATATCTGTTAACAATCCTTTGTATTTCTGTGGTGTCAATTATTATTTCTCCTCTTTCATTTCTGATTTTGTGTATTTGGGTTCTCTCTCTCTTTGTTTCTTGGTGAGTCTAGCTAAGGGTCCATCAATCTCTTTTATCTTTTCAAAGAACCAGCTCTTTGTTTCATTGATCCTTTGAATTGTTTTTTGTTGTTGTTGTTTCCATGTCATTTATTTCTGCTCTGATCTTTACTATTTCCTTCCTTCTACTTGCTCTGAGGTTTACTTTTGTTTGCTTTCTAGTTCTTTAAGTTGTGAGGTAAGATAGTCTATTATAAGTTTTTCGTGCTTCTTGAGGTAGGCCTGTAGTGCTCTGAACTTCCCTCTCAGAACTGCTTTTGCTGCATCCCATAGATTTTTATGTTGTTGTGTGTTCATTTTCATTGGTTTCCAGGAAGTTTTTAATTTCTTTCTTGATCTCCATGGTAACCCATTCATTGTTCAATAACATGTTATTTAGCCTCCATATTTCCAATGTCTTTGCATATTCTTGTTGCAATTGATTTCTAGTTGCATGCCATTGTGATCTGAGAAGATGCTTGATATGATTTCAATCTCCTTGAACTTGTAAAGACTTAGTTTTTGCCCTAACATGTGGTCTATCTTTGAGAATGTCCCATGTGCACTTGAGAAGAATGTAAATTCTGCAGTTTTGGGCTGTAATTCTCTATAGATATCTATGAAATCCATTTGATCTAGCGCTTCATTTACAGTTTGTTTCCTTGTTAATTTTTTGTCTAGAAGACCTATCCAGTGATGTCAGCAGAGTGTTGAAGTCCCCTGCTATGATTGTATTGCTGTCAATTTCTCCTTTGAAGTCCTCCAGAAGATTTTTAATATATGTTGGTGGTCCTATATTGGGTGCATATATATTTACCAAGGTTATATCTTCCTTTCAATATTATGTATTGCCTTCTTGGTCTCTACTTATGGCCTTCATTTTGAAATCTACTTTATCAGATATGAGTATTGCTACCCCAGCTTTTTTTTCCCTTTCCATTTGCTTGAAAGATTTTTTCCATCTCTTCACTTTCAACCTATGTGAGTCTTTTGTTGTGAGGTGAGTCTCTTGTAAACAACATATATGTGAGTAATTCTTTCTTATCCAGTCAGCTACTCTGTGTCTTTTTATCAGAGCATTCAAACCATTCACATTTAAGGTGAAAATTGATATGTACTTATTTATTGCCATTTTTGTTTAGTGCAGTTCTATTTTTCTTCCTATTTCTTCTACTAATTACAGCAGTCCTTTTAGAATATCTTGCAGTGCTGGTTTGGTGTTAATATATTCCCTTTGCCTTTTTTGTCTGTGAAGTTCTTTATTTGACCTTTTATTTTGAATGATAGTCTTGCTGGATAGAGTAGTCTTGGATTCAGATCTTTGTTTTTCATGACATTGATTACTTCATGCTACCCCTTTCTGGCCTGTAGTGTTTCTGTTGAGAAGTCAGCTGAGAGCCTTATGGGGTTTCCTTTGTAGGACACCTGTTGCTTATCTCTTACTGCCTTTAGGATTCTCTGTCTTTAATTTTTGGCATTTTAATTACTATGTGTCTTTGTGTGGGCCTGTTTGGGTTCTTCTTACTTGGGGCTCTCTGTGCTTCTTGAACTTGAACGCCTTCTTTCTTCACCAAGTTAGGAAAGTTTTCTGTCACTATTTCTTCAAATATATTCTTTAACCCTTGCCCATTTTCTACCTCTTCGGGCCTCCTATGATGCAAATGTTATTACTTTTCCAGTTGTCCCACAGTTCTCTTAAGCTCTCTTCCTGTTTTTTAAGTGTTTTTCCTTTTGGTTTTCTGATTGATTGATTTTTTCTACCCTATCTTCTAATTCACTAATCCAGTCTCAGTTTCCTCTACTCTGCTGGTTAGTCCTTCCAATGTGTTCTTAATTTCTGTTATGTCATTCTTCCTTTCCACTTGGTTGGTTTTCAATGTTTCTATATCTTTACTCATGGTGCTGATGTCCTTACTCATGCTGTTGAGCTTCCTCAAGATCATGGCTCTGAACTCTACCTCTGATCATTTGCTTAGCCGCATTTCATTTATCTCATCTTCAATAGAGTTCTCTTGTTCTTTCATTGGGGATTTGTTTCTTTGTTTCACCATTTTGGCTATCTCAGTGGGTTTTGGAGCCTGCCAAATTTTCCCTGTGGGTGTTGGTGTTCTGCTGTTTTTGGCTCCCTACACTGGGTTTGGATGAGCCTGGTTGGGTCCACGTTAATACCACTGTCATGTCTTACTTTCCTGGGTAGATTTGCAAACCCAGGAAGGGTTCAGTTATCCTCTACCTTTTTCCTGGTGACTGGTAGTCTCAGTTACTCAGTGCCTTGGATAAAAGGTTACTGGTGTTCTGCATAAGAGGAATTCCAGAGGGTGGTATAGATGCATGTTATTAATGAGCCTCAATTTGCATTTCTTAGCCTCACCTGGGAAAGGCTGAATCTCTAATGGGGGGTGGGGTAGCCGGGGGCTGCTGCTTTTCCCCACAGCTCTGGGAAGGAGCACACTGGCCACTGTCCTTTGTGGCCACAACTCAGCAAAAACTCTGAGTGCCCTCCAAATTCCGGGTGTCCCCACAGAGTTTCAGCTCAGTCTGCCCTCCCTCTGCTGTAGCCCCCAGGTGAGTGGCTGTGGCTATCTTAGTGCTTTGTCCTGGTTCTCTGCACTGTGGAGTGGGTGTGGTCTTTATTCCCCAAGGGCGCTGCTCACAGATAAGACTACTGCTGTCCGTGGGCTCCCCGAGACCGCCACCCTCTTGTGCCTCTGCAGATCTTATCAGTGTCCCTTGTTATATGGTCCTGTCCTGCTGCTTTTCTGTTGCTTTTTTCCAAGGATTTGTCTTTATTTTAGTTGTAATTCCTCAGTTTGGTCCTGGGAGATCATCTGGGTTGCATCTATTCACTCCGCCTCCATTTTTTTTTTACATATTGGTGCCTGGTCACAGCCTCTGTTAGGACCGCAGGCCTACGGATGGCCGCTTTGGACCAGCCTTGTTTGGGCAGCTGGGCCACACAGGCCTCTGTGGTGCTTCAGCACCCTGCAGGTCCCTTGGGTAACAGGATGGCACAGTCCCTACTGGGTCTCACACGCTTCTCTGATGCTTCAGCACCCCACAGTCCTCTTGGGTAACTGGTAGCACAGTCCCTGCTGGGTCACACAGGCCTCTCTGGTGCCCCTGCACCCTGCAGTTCCTGTGGGTGGGTGGGCAGCTGGATTGCTCCAGTCCCTCTGGGTCTCCAGCTTCCCACTGCTCTTGTAAGCTACTGGACCGCACAGGCCTCTGGAGCCCCAGGTCCCGCCACTGGCAGCTGGGGAGTGCTGCTGCCACATGGGGCTCAAATACTGCTCAAATTTTGTTGTAGTTTTTGGGGATGGGTCTCAGTTGCTGGTCTGTGCTTCTGTTGCCTGGATGTCTGCTCCCCAGCCTCTGTTGCTGGAGATACATCTCAACTCTGATCTGGCTGCTACTGTGGGGGATGGTGCTGGGCTCCAGGCTGGCTGCGGCTTCCGTGACCTGCACCTTGGGAGCTCCACTACTGTGCACTGGTCTGTGTTGACACAGAGTGCCCAGTGGTCCCATGGTGCCAGGTGCACTGGTGGGCTCAGGTTGCTGGGCCCTAGCTGCTCCCACTGCCTCCTCCCAGGGAAGACCCGGGATCTTCCAAAATGGTGGGACCTCCCAGCGGCACAGGGAGAAGCACCCTAAAGGACAGATTACCATGGTATCTGGCTGCTCCCATCCACAGCACAAGAACTTTCTGCTCCGCGGCTTTTCACTGCTCGAGTTTGGTTGTCCACTCCCACTCTCTCACACACTCGCTCATTTTCTCACACACTCATCCTCCCTCCGGTCCTGCCCGCAGCCATCTTCTACACTCTGACCACCCTTGATTTTTTTATGCCTCACAGTGGTAATAATCCTCATCTGTAAAATGGGCATATAACAACACTTATATCCTAGGGCAGTGGTTCTCAAAGCAGGTCCCACAGTAGCATCATCAACTCTTGGGAACTTGTTAGAAAAGCCAGCTGAGAAACCCCACTCCAGATGCACTGAACCAGAAACTCTGGGGATAGAGGTCAGCAATCTCTTTTCACAAGCCTTCCAGGTGATTTTGATGCATGCTCAGGTCTAAGAGCTGTGGTTCTAGGGTGGTCATGAGAGCAAATGAAGAAGCACTTGTAACATGCTCAGACCAGTGCCTGGCAACTAAATATTACTTAGTTATCATCATCATCACCACCATCACCACCACGACCATCACCATAATCACAGAAATCTTTCTAATAATGCTGTAATTTTCAGTAATATCAGATACCCACAGATAGAGATGCCTTTCCTATGGTACAACCCCCCAGCATATATATATATATACACACACACACACACACACCCACACACACCCATACCATACCATACCATAATGGTACAGAGACTGATTTTTACTTATACGATGTTTCTTACATATATATAGATATCAAACTATTTGTATTGATATATGCTTCACATAATATGAAATTCACCATTTAAACCAATATTTCCGTGTTGTTGGCCCCCCCCCCCCCCCCCCAGTATTTTATGCAACCATCAGCACTATCTAATTCCAGAAAATGTCCACAGGTAAGGACATCTTCAAAAGAGCTTTTGTCTTCAAAAGAAACCTCGTATTCATTAGTTCCAGATAATGCCAATTCTCTCCTGCCCCTATTCCCATAATCTACTTTTTTTTTTTTTTATCCTCACCCGAGGACATTTTTCCATTTTTTGTTCAGGTAGAGCGGGAGGGAGAGAGAGGAAGAGAGAGAGAGAGAAAAACATCGATGTGAAGGGACACATCGAGTGGCTGCCACCCGCACGACCAACCAGGGCCAGGGACAAACTGCAACCGAGGTACATGCCCTTAGCGGGAACTGAACCCAGGTCTCTCTGTACCGCAGGTCGACGCTCCAACCGCTGAGCCAAAATGGCCAGGGCTCTACTTTTTGTCTCTATGGATTTTATCTCTTCCGATGTTTCATATAAACGGAATCATAAAATATGTGACCTTTCTGTCTGACTTCTGCCACTTTGCATAATGTCCTCAAGGTTCATTCATATTATAGCATGTTTCAGTACTTCATTCCTCTTTATGTCTGAGTAATATTTCAGTGCACAAATCACCATTTTTTATTCATTCATTCATTAATGGACATTTGTGTTGTTTGCTATCATGAATAATGCTTCTATGAACATCTGTGTACAAGTTTTTGAATGAAGGAATGTTTTCATTTCCTTGGGTATAAACGTAGGAATGGTTATGTAGCACTTTTTGAGGAAATCCCAGACCACTTTCCATAGTGGCTACACCATTTGACTTTCCCATCAGTACATTATGAGGGTTCTGATTTCTGCACACCCTCTCTTATCCATCCTACTGTCCATTTCATTGTCTCCATGCCAGTAGGTAGAAGTGGCACCTCATTGTGGATTTGATTTGCATTTTCCTAGTGATTGATGGTGCTGAAAAACTTTTCATGAGCTTATTGGCTATGTGCATATATGTTCTTTAGAGAAATATCTATTCAAATCATTTGCCTATTTGTCAGTTGGGTTATTTGTCCTTTTATTATTGTAAGTTATAAGAGTTCTTTATATATTCTGAAAGTTTTTCATATATGTGATATATAATTTGCAAAAATTTTCCCACTGTTTGTTAGATTTTCACTCTCTTGGTAGCGTTCTTTTTACAAATTGTGTTGAAATACACACAATATAAATTTTGCCATTTTAACCATTTATTTTTTATTTTTTTTATTTTTCAAATCCTTACCCAAGGATATTTTATAGTTATCTTCAGATAGAGTGGGAGGGAGAGAGAGAGAGAGAGAAACATCTATGTGAGAGAGACATATTGACCAGCTTCCTCCAACGTGACCCAGACCAGGGCCAGGGACAAACCACAACCAAGGTATGTGCCCTTGACCGGAATTGAGCCCATGACTCATTGGCCCACCAGTTGACACTCTAACCACTGAGCCAAACTGGCCAGGGCACGTTTTAACCATTTTAAGTGTACTGTTCAGTGTCATGAATTACACTCGCATTTTGTGCACTTATCACCACCATCCATGTCCTGAATTCTTATCTTGCCAAATTAAATCTTTGTACCCCTTAAATGATAACTCTCCATTTCTCCTTGCCTTCAGCCACTGGCAACCATTATTCTACTTTCTGTGAATATACTAAAAACCACTGAATTGTACATTTTAATATGGTGTGCTTTCTGATATGTGAGTTATATCTCAATAAAGAAAAGAGGGGGGCTATTGAAGTCACTAAACATTCTTTGATGTCTCATAGTATTCCTGTTCTGTAGCAGAGTTGACCTGCAATTGTCTGACTCTCTACCAAGAAACACCTCCAGGGAAACTGAGAGAAAGAGAAACAGTTGCTGAAAAATGGTAAAAATGAGCATGGAATAAAGACTCATTAACCATGTGTCTAATCTTGTCGTTTCCAACAGTACCAGACTAATACAATCATATAGTATAACCTTTTTGTCTTTAACCCTGTTGAACACTCTGAGAATCTCAGCATTGCACCCAACAGGCAACAAAACCTTTCTGTAAACACAATGGAGAATTGAGACCTCAGCATGGATAGTTTGATCATTTTGCCCAATTAATGAAAGGGAGAAAATGGGGACTAATCTGAACTGTCAGTTCTGTTTTATGACATATTTTTAAAAATCGATTTTTAGAGAGAGCAGAAGGGAGAAGGAGAGAGAGAAACATTGATGTGAAAGTGAAACATTAACCTGCTGCCTTCTGCACGCCCCCTACTGTGGATTGAGCCAGCAACCTGGGCATATGCCCTGACTAGGGGTCAAACAGTCAACTTTTCAGGATGACATCTAACCAACTGAACCACACCATCCAGTGCTCTGGTTTATGCTTTTGGTTTTCCTTTTGGATTGCAGAAGCAGTGAAAATCATGTATTATTTTTTTCATCCTGTTTATTATTTTGATTGAGGTAGAAGAGAGCATTGATAAACAATCATGTTATGCTAGAAATATTAAACATGATGACCAAAATTACAGAATATCCCAAAGTTTCCATTTTAAAACTTTTCTATACTACTACCATGTCTGCATTAAAACAGTCACTGGAGCCTGGCCAGTTTCACTTAGTGGTTAGAGCATCAGCCTGTGAACAAGAGAGGCCTGGATTTGGTTCCCACTAGGGGTGTGTATCTCAGTTGCAGTTTGTCCCTGGCCTCGATTGGGGTCGAGTGGGTGGCAACCACTTGATGTGTCTCTCTCACATCAATGTTTCTCTCTCTCTCTTTCTCCCTCTCTTCCTCTCGCTCTATCTGAAGATAAATTCAGAAAAGTGTCCTTAAGTGAGGATAAATAAATAAATAAATAGAACAATTACTAGTAAATGACAAACCAATAGATGTAACCAGAACCCAAGTTTGGCTGCCTGCTACCACAAAAACCAAACTTGTGAGTCAGATGCTGGTGAAAAAGCAAAGTGGTATTTTCAAATGCCAGTCACCTGAGGAGATGGGGGACTCTTACCACAAAGCCCATCTCAACATCTCAGTGTGGACAGAGGTTTTTATAAGGAGGGAGAGGGAAAGCAGAACAACAAATCAAGAGGGAGGGGGTTGAAAAGATCTCTATGTGCAAGCCAGCACAATCCATTCTGATAAGATCAATGAAACTCGTCAAGTGATGGTCTGGTGTGTGTCATTCTGGTCTTTGTCATCCGGGTTCTACGTTTGAAGGTTAGCAAATCTCCTGAAACTGGGCCTGCTGAAGGTCAAAGTCTGTGTCATCTGAAGTTAATTTCTAAGATTCTTTTAAATTTTTTTTTATTGATTTTTAGAGACAGAGGAAGGGAGAGGGAGAGAGAAACAGAAACATAGATGAGAGAGAACATCTATTGGCCATCTCTTGCATGCCCCCACTGGGAATCAGGCCCACAACCTGGGCATGTGCCCTCACAGGGAATCAAACTGACGGCCTCTTGGTGTATGGGTCAATGCTCAACCACTAAGCCAAACCAGCCGGGCAATTTCTAAGATTCTTATACAAACATGCTGTTTATCTGCAAGCTACATATTAGTCAGAGTCAGCATTTACAGAAGCAATGTTAAAAGAAAGGTGTTACATAGATACATACATAATTTTTAAACGCTTTGACTTGATTATTTTTACCACCAAATTGCATTGGCTTGAAATGTAGGTAATTTCAATCTCATGTTTTGTAGGGATAAACTTTGGGCAGATAACACCCTCTTCAAGCTTCAGTTTCACTCACTATAAGGAAAGATAGTAAGAAGCCCGGAAAATTTCTTGGCCAATGAAATGGGGAAACTGAGACAGATAGCTACACAAACTGGTAGAGCAGTTTATAGCCAGATACAGAAGGTCACCAGGGCAGAAAGCCCCAGGTGGCTAGCAAAAGGAAAAATTGGTGGCAGACCTCACCCCCAGGGTGGCCTTTTCTCCCCTGGAATTTTGCTGATCATGTGGTTTAGACCCCCCTGAACTTTCATATCATGGTCATGTAGTTTATGTTTCCTGACCTTTCATATCATTGGGCATGTGATTTAGAACCCCTGACCTTTCCTCCCTAGAAATAACATCTGGGCCTCAGTTGTAGTTCAGCTCCAGGCCCAGTAAAGCAGCAAACCCAGGTGGGTGATGCCAGGACCAACTTTGATGACTAATGACCCCCTACCGTACTGCCAACCAATCAGTGGACGCCACAACCCTAAAAGGATACACCTGGAAAAGCTGATGAGCATTCTATTAAGATCCTTCCCTAAGACTTGCCTTAAACTCCCAGCCCTTAAAAACCCTCAAAATGAAGGACCCAACACATACTCTCCCTCCAGGAACATGCCGTGCTTTTCCCTCCCCCTCTTCTTCCCTCTCAGGTGCGCATCTCCTACACTCTAAGGGACCCCATGAGACTTGCAACCAGGGGAGAAATGGGCAGCAGCAGCTTGTTGTAGGCTAATGCCCTGAACCTGTCTCCAAGGCCCTCTTTTCCCTGACTTTCTTGTGACCAGTGCAGCCCCACTTTGGCTCATTTCTTAACTATAACATTTCTAGGGAGCCAAAGCTGGCCTGCCTAGGCTATCTCATTGCTTCTTTTGTTCTAAGCTCTTCCTTGTTTCACTGTCTCCAGCTTTAATAACTGTCCTCTCAAAATCACCTGGACTTGTCTTGTGAAATCTTTTCTGCATGAAGTCAAGAACCAACATACTACCAGCCAGCCTGAGGCAGACCTGCTCCAGGCCCAGTCCCTTTCTGATAACAACCATAAATGTGGATAACACCAATACTCTAATAAGGTTGTGTTAAAAATTAAGGCAACACCAGTGTTGATAGAACCAGATATTTCCATAATTTCTCCCTTGAAAATAGAAATGTCCTTGATCAAATGACATTTAGTCCAAGGCACACTAATATTGCAGGAACTACTCTTGTCATTGAGATAGTGCCTATTGATTATATTTATTGCATTTACCATTCATCTAGAAACCTACTGTACGGCATTAGAGAAGATTTTAACTTCATTCAGAGAAAATATTCCTCAATAAACATAAAACCATGGGTACCACATCCTTCCCATTCAGGATGGTCCTCTGCCAGATTTCTTTCAGTGTTTCACCCATTGTCCTAGGGTGTCCCCTCCAGGGATTTTCTTGGACCTATGAATGAATTTTAAATCTTCTAAGAAGGATGATGGAAATGTACAATATGCTTTGAATTCCTTTTGAAGAAAGTGGTGGATGTGAAGCAGAGGATCTTGATCAGTTTGGGCCTAATTCACACAGCCCTGGCCTAGAATGCCAGGTCCCAGTCCAGAGGGACCCGAATGGCTGGGGCTGGCCCTTCACACCAGCCCTCTAGGCAGATCTGTGAGGATGGGCTTGGCTCCATTTCTTCCTTTGCAAATGATCTCCACTCTGTTCCTCTGGGGACACTGTGTAAGGTGCTGGAGTGGGAAGGGCAGGGGCTGGGGACAATGACGGCACAAAGGCCTGATTCAGGAAATAATGCTTTGCTATTCATTCCTTCTGCAAATCTTTACTGAGTCCCTTTTATGGCAGGCCCTGTGCTGAGGGATCACGGATGAACTAACACTGACACAGTCCACATGCTGGGGAGCTTCATCCAGTGGAGCAGTTGGCATGAATGAAATATTCCCTTTGGATGACAGATAGACAGGTGCTTCCTTTCTTCCCCATGGACCTAACAATCTTGGCAGTTTCTCAGTTTGGGGAACCCCAAATGGTGAGGTGCCTTGTAGCTGTTTCATCCCTCCAATAGGAGGAGCCTCAGAAAGTATGCAGCCTCCTCAAGATTTTGTCAGGAAAAAGAGAGTCCTGAACAACATTTAATTAGAGAAAGCAAGGCTAGGTATGGCCCTTCATCATGGACCAACCGTTTCTCCTCAATTCAGGTGATTCTGCCCTAATAACAAGCCCATCATCTGCTAACTGGCTGTGCTCTAGCTCACCCAACTGTGACCTGGCGTCTGGTCTCAATCTTCAAGGAGTTGTCTCACTGCACTATTGACCCTAGTTTGCCCCCACAATGAATCACTATCAGATTTTTGCAGGTCCTCTTGTGTTAACAGAAAATTCAAAGGCTGAAGTTCTAATCAGAGATGTCAGGTAGTAGTGGAATGGAGCAGCCTTTAACCAAAAGAACTTCAACACCTTTGAGTTCTTGCTCAGGGGACAACGTGGTAATTTTAACAGAATGAGTACAGAACCCATCACCTGTCAACCACCAAAATATTAGCAAAATGTATAGGATTATAAATGTCATCAAATAATACAAATTCTTCCACACAGATCCAATACTAGCATCTTTCCTTCTCAACACGTGTAACATTCCTTTGTTCGACTATGTGAAAATTCCTTTCACAATCTCCTTTTCACCTACTAATGTACATTTAAACTTTCTTTTTTTTTTTTCATTTACCACACTGCAGTGAACATCTTGGAATATCTATCTTTATAAATATTATTATTATAAAATTAATTTCTGGAAATGGAATTACCTTCTAATCAAAAAAGTTATTCAAAATTGCACTCCCACCTGTAGTGAATGAGAATTTTCATTTCCTCACAAGTCATAAATCAGCTTATTTTATAGGCAAAATGTGACCTAATTTGCATGTCTTTTCATGGTCTTCATTTCAAGTTAGTTATGAAATCAAAATATTATTATGTTCACACCCTTTCAGTGTGGCTCGGTTGGTTGAGCATCATCCCATACACCAAAAAGTTGCCAGTTCAATTCCCAGTCAGGTAACATGCCCAAGTTGCCGGCTTGATCCCCAGTGGGAGGCATGCAGGAGGCAGCTGATAGATGTCTCTCTCATTGATGTTTCTGTCTCTCTCTCCCTCTTCCTTTCTCTGTTTCTCTAAAAAATCAATTAATTAAAACAACAATGAGATATCACCTCACACCTGTCAGAATGGCTGCCATCAACAAATCATCAAACAAGTGTTGGCGAGGGTGTGGAGAAAAGGGGACTCTAGTGCACTGCTGGTGGAAATGTAGACCGGTGCAGCCACTATGGAAAACAATATGGTGTTACCTCAAAAAATTAAAAAGTGAACTTCCATTTGACCCAGTGATTCCACTTCTAGGAATATACCCTAAGAACCCTGAAACACCAATCAGAAAGAATATATGTACCCCCATGTTTGTAGCAGCACTATTTACAATAGCTAAGATCTGGAAACAGCCCAAGTGAACATCAGTAGATGAATGGATAAAAAAGCAGTGGTACATATACACAATGGAGTACTACGCAGCTGTAAGAAAGAAAGATCTCTTATTCTTTGAGACTTCATGGAGGGACCTGGAAAGTATCATCCTAAGTGAAACAAGCCAAACAGGCAAAGACAAGTTTCATATGATCTCACTTATTTGTGGAATATAATGAATATAACAGTCTGAGGAATGAGGTAGTCCCAGAGACGTGGAAGTAGGGTACAGACTGACAATCCCCTAAAGAGGAGGATGGTGGGGGAGAGATAAATCACAGAACTTATATGCATGTATGCATGAACAGTGGACATGGACAACAAACTGGGGAAAGGGCAGGGAGGGACGGGGAGGGAGGAATCAGTGGGGGGAAAAGGAGAAACATCTGTAACAATAACTAATTAATAAAAAGAAAAAAAATTAAAAATCCATTAAAAAATGTATTTTTATGGATTGAAGAGTTAAATGTAAGACCTGAAACTCTAAAACTATTAGGAACAAAACAGAGTAAAAAGTTACTTGATGTTGATCTTGGCAATGATTTTTTTTTAGCTATGATCCCAAAAGCGCAAGCAACAAAAGTGAAAATAGACAAATGAGATTGCATAAAACTAAAAAGCTTCTGTACAGCAAAGTAAACAACAAAATGAACAGAAAACCTATAGAATGGGAGAAAATATTTTAAAACTGTGCATCTAATAATGGGTTAATATCCACAATATATAAGGAACTCAACTCAATAGCAAGAAAACAAATAACTTAAGGTCAAGAGACCTGAATAGACATTTCTCAAAAGAAGACATATAAACGGTCAACAGGTATGTGAAAGATGCTCAATATCACTACTCAGGCAATGCAAATCAAATCCACAAAGAAGTAAAACCTCACAGCTGTTAGAATGACTAATAATCAAAAAGACAAAAAATAGCAAATGTTGATGGAGCTATGGAGAAAAAGCAACCCTTGTGTACTGTTGGTAGAACTATAAATTGGTACCACCATTAAGGAAAACAGTTCCTCAAAAACTTAAAAATAAAATTACCATATGATACAGAAATCCCACTTCTGGATATATATACAAAGGAAATAAAATCAGTATCTCAAGGAAATATCTGCACTCCTGTGTTCATTGCAGCATTATTCACAATAGCCAAGATACAGAAACAACCTGTGTTTCGTTGATGAATGAATGAATGAATAAAAGATATGTGATATATGTGTATTCATATATACAAGTTCATATGTTTACATAAATATAAATCTTTAATACCTCTGTTAAAACATAAACTGAATTATATTAAAAAATGTATTTTTAAATGTCGTATTATGTTCACCATCATGTTTATTATTATCATGATCAGTATCATAAGTAAGTGATGGAATAGTATTTTCCATGTACTGAGAAGCCACGCACCAACTACTTTACCTACAGAGATTATTTAATTCACTTCTCACATAGGAATTACTAATCTACTTATTGTCCCATTGAAAAATAAAATGAAGTTTACTGTATGCCCTTTGGCAAGTAATTTGATTTTTCTGTGCTTCCCCATTGTAATAAAAAATGAAGATAACATCTTCCTTATGTACATAGGGATGTGCCAAAAATTCAAGTACCATATATCTGCAAAATATTTCACAATGCCTGTGAGTTGTTAAAATAACAGCATGAGATGTGTTATGTTCACAATTTAAATGAGCTGCGAAGACGACAAGCTAGAAAGAAGACTAAGAAAACAGACTTGGGTGCTTGGATGCATCTTGACCTTTGGCAAGCTATTGATTGGAGTAAGTCACATAATCATTCTCTGGGCCCTTTTTCTTCATTTCTAAATATCACACATAAAAGGAAGCGGTTGGACCAGATGGGAGTCAACCTTTTCAGGGTTAAACCATTTAGAATTATTAGTTTGCTTAAATCGATAATCAAGCTTTAATCTTTTTTATTGTCAGATTTGTTGCGGTTATAATTTAGATAAAATAGAATTCACAAAGTTTAAGTGCACAGGTCGATAAGTGTTATCACCTCCAGCATATGGGGTGTAGAACACGTCCAGCCCTTCACTAAGTTCTGTCCTGCCCCTCTGTCCTCCATCCTGTCCCCCAAGCCTGGCCCCTGGCTCACTAGTCTGCTTTCCCCTACTATAGCTTTGCCAGTAGTCTGGACTATCACAGAGATCCCAGGGATGATGGTCCACTTGGTTCTTTGGTCTCTAAAAGCTTCCAGGAAAAAAATCCCCTTTGAGGAGGGAGCTTCTATTCTCCTTGTGGAAAATGAGTTTCCTGGAAACCAGACACACTGAAAGTATTTCGAGGTGAGTCATGTCAGCCAGTTGACAGGAGCCCTGAAAGCCTGATGGTTCATGATCCTAGTAATCACATCATACAGTAAAAAGTGCTCTCAACCGACGTTTCTGCCCAGCCAGTGTGGCTCAGTAGATTGACCATCGTCCCATGGACTGAGAAGTCTCGGTTTGATTCCCAGTCACGGCACATGCCCGGGTTGTGGGCTCAATCCCCAATAGGAGGCGTGGAGAAGACAACCAGTCGATGTTTCTCTCTCACATCGATGTTTCTATCTCTCTCCCCCCTCCTCTATCTCAAAAAAAAAAAAAGTGAATAAAAACAATAATAACTGATGTTTCCAGAGTAGGAGGAGAACCTCCCACACAGTTGTCACTTTGAGGATATATCTTTTAGCCCCAAATTACTCTCTTGTTTTATTATAAGCCATGATCTTGTTTAAGGAACACAAATCATTACTTTGATCTTTAAAGTAGTACTAATAAAATAGACAGTGATGATAGTTATTACTTTCTTATCACTAACTCAGTGTCAAGCATTGTTTTAAGTGACTGACATAGCTTACTTCAAGAAACATTCCCTCAGTGAACTGCAGTGGATAATAATCATTATCTACCATTTAACAGAGGAGAAAACAGGGCTTTACGTGTAAGATGTGACTGACCCGCCCTGGCCAGTGTGGCCCAGCTGGTTGGACCGTTGTGCCATACACCAAAAGGTTCGGGTTAGATTCTAGGTCAGGGCACATACCCAGGTTGTGGGTTTGATTTCTGATCAGGGTGAATATGAAAGGCAACAGATCAGATGTTTCTGTTTCTCTCTCCTTTTCCCTTCCTCTGTCTCTCAAATCAACTTTTAAGAAAGCTGTAACTGGCCTAAGATCACATAGCCATTATGGAAAGGGGGATGGGGAGTGGAACAAACACATATGTGAGGTCAAAAAGCAATTTAGTAAATTCAGACTGGACACTGTCTCACCACAAATGAGGTCCTAAAATTCACCTATATAATTTTTAGTGAGTTTATTAAAGCCAAATTGACAACAATTGCTAGGAAGCAAAATCTCATGGATTGAGCCCTGGCTGGTGTGGCTAAGTGGTTAGAATGTCAGCCCGTGCACTGAAGGGTTGCAGGTTAGATTTCCAGTCAAGGGCACATACCTGGGTTGCAGGTTCAATCACTGGTCCTGGTCTGGGTCCGGGTCATGTAGGAGGCAACCAATCAATGTGTCTGTCTCACATGAATGTTTCTCTCTCTCTCTCTCTCTCTCTCTCTTCCAACACCTTTTCTCCCTTCCATTCTTTCTAAAAATCAATGGGGAAAAAATCTCAATGAAGTTAGAAAATTGCCCCCTCATATTTTTTTAAAATCAATTGAATTATCATTTATATACCGTAGAGTTTAAACATTTTCCATACACTTGAATTAGTTTTGAAAATGTATACAGCTGTGTAATCCCCGTCACAATCTAGATTTAGACCTTTCCACCATCCTAAAAAGTCTGTTCCATGTTTAGTCAGTTCCACCCCCACCTCAGGAAACCACTGACCTGTTTTCTATCCCTCTAGATTAGATTTGTCTCTCCTAGAATTTCATACAAGTAGAATTACAGAGTGTACTTCTCTTGTGTCTGGCTTCTTTTTTCCAACATAATGTTATTGAGATTTGTCAATATTGTGTGTGTTAGTAGTTCCATTTTATTGTTATATGCTACTCCTTTCATGGTTATATATTTTATTCATTTTAGGAGGCTAGCATTATCCCAATAACAAAACCAAGCACAGTTACTACAACAAAATAAAACTAAAGACCAAAATCCCTCATGATATATACAAAAATGCCCCATAAAATATGAGCAAGTGGAATCCAGAAATATACAAAAAAGATGGTACACGATGATCCAAAGGAGCTCATCTGATGAATTCAAGGCTGATTCAACATTTGAAAATCAATCACTATAATTCACCATAGTAAGAGACTAAATAAGAAAAAGCGTATGATCTTCTCAATAGATAAAGGAAAAGCATTTGACAAAAATCAACATTTATTCATGATATAAAAAACAAGACTTGGACAACTACGAACATGAAGAAAATCTCCTTAATTGCTTTCATAAATATTTAAAGCTAATACCACAATCCCCATAAGATTATTTAAAGGCAAGCAACTCCTATTCAACATTGCACGGGAAGCCCTGGCTAATGTAAGAAGGCAAGAAAAAGAAATAAAACTCATACAGATTAGAGAGAAAGAAAGCTCCCTATGGACATAATGGTCTACAGAGAAAACCCCACACATCTCTACAAAACAGCTCCTGGAACTAGTTTGTTTGTCCAGACTGGATGATAAAAGGAATACCTACAAAAGTCTGCTGTAATCTTCCCTGGCCAGTTTTTCTCAGTGGTTAGAGCATCAACCCGCAGACCAAAGGGTCTCGGGTTTGATCCTGGTCAAGGATACGAACCTGGGTTGCAGGTTCCATCCCCCGTCCTGGTCGAGGTCGTGCAGGAGGCAACCAGTAGATGATGTTTCTCTCATGTAAATGTTTCTCTCTCCGTTCCTTCCTCCCTTTCACTCTCTCTAAAAACAAACAAAGTCTATATTTATATAGAACAGAAACAGACAATTGGAATTTAAAAAGTACCCTTTATAATGGCATCCAAAAATGTTACTTAACATATTTTAATTTATATTTATTAGTAGTACATTATTTTTATATTTATGCAATATAATCTATTCTATTATATGTTATATATTTATATAAACATATATAATTTAATTTATTATTTATTAATAAGTTAACAAAATATATGCAAGATCTATATGCTTAAAGGGACAAAATACTGATGAAAAAAATCAAAGACTATCTCAAGAAACGGGGAAACATACCATGCTTATGGGTTGGCAGATTCACTATTATTTATTTGTTTGTTTGTTTGTGTGTTTTAGAGAGAGAGAATAGGAGAGGGAGGGAGAGAGAGAAACATTGATGAGAGAGAACATCGATCGATTGGCTGCCTCCTGCACGCCCCCCACTGGGGA
This sequence comes from Molossus molossus, assembly GCF_014108415.1. Classification (NCBI taxonomy): domain Eukaryota; kingdom Metazoa; phylum Chordata; class Mammalia; order Chiroptera; family Molossidae; genus Molossus; species Molossus molossus. The sequence goes on from NW_023425349.1 coordinate 85,960,076, forward strand.
TTTGGCCCACAACCTGGGCATGTGCACTGACCAGGAATTGAACAGGTTACCTTTTGGTGCATGGGATGACCCTCAATCACTGAGCCACACTAGCTAGGCTCTCTATTGTTAAGATACCAATTTTCTTCAACTTAATGTAGATTCCAGTACAATTCTAATCAAAATCTCAGGAAGATTTTTTTTTTTGGTAGATACTGACAAGTTGATTCTAACATTTACATGGAATGTCAAAGAACAGCCAAAATAATTCAGAAAAATAAAAACAACATTGGAGGGCTCATCCTAGTTTATTTCAAGAATTCTGCAGAACTATAGCAATCCATGAAGTTGGTAACAAAATAGACACATTGTGCACTGGAACAAATAAAGAGCCCTGAAATAGACCCAAACAAATATTGACTGATTTTGGGCAATGATGCAAAGGCATTTTAATATAGAAAAGACCATCTTTTTAACAAATGGTGCTAAAATTTGTCATAGATGTCTCCTCACAGAAAAAGTCCAACCTTGACACATACCACATGTGACACAAAAATTAAATTGAAGTGAGTCACATAAACATTATACTAAGTGAAAGAACCCAGAGACAAAGGGCCAAATATTATAGGATTCAATTTATATGAAATGTCCAGAATAGGAAAATCCATGGAGACAGAAATTAAATGTGCTTGCCAGGGACTAGGGGGTGGGAAATGGACTGTGACAGCTAACAGGAACTGCATTTCTTTTTTTAAAAAATCCTGACTGGAAGATATTTTGATTTCTGGGTTTTGGTGTTTGTTTGTTTTGTTTTCCCATTGATTCTAGAGAGAGAGGAAGGGGGAGATAGAAAGAGAAACATCAATCAGTTGCCTCACGTGCACCCCAATCAGGGATTAAACCCGCAACCCGGGTATGTGCCCTGACTGGAATTGTGACTTTTTGGTGCATGGGATAATGCTCTAACCACTGAGAACCCCCAACCAGGGCTCACATTATTTCCTTTTGGGAACATAAAAATGTTCTGGAATTACATAGTAGTTATGCTTACACAATTTTGTCAATATAATAAAACTATTCAGCTATACATTTTAAAAGTGTATTTTCTGATATATGCATTAGATCTCAAATTTTAAAACCCTAGTGCTTAAAAGTGATTCTGAAGGCACTATTTTTAAGTAGAGAAAATAGGAATGTGATGTAGACATAAGAAACACCAAAGGTACAATCCATGAAAGGAATAATTGATAAACTGGAATTCATTAAAATTAAAAACTTGTGCACTGTCAAGAGAATGGGAAGACAAGCCTCAGAGTGGGAGAAAATATTTGCAAAAGGCATACCTGATAAATGACTGTTATCAAAATACACAAAGAACTTAACAATAAGAAAACAAACAACCCATTTTAAAAATTGAAGATCTTAATAAGACCTTTGACTATAAAAGATATACAGATCACGCCCTGGCCGGTTTGGCTCAGCGGTTAGAGTGTTGGCCTGGGGTCTACAGAGACCTGGGTTCGGTTCCTGCTAAGGGCATGTACTTCGGCTGCAGTTTGTCCCCGGCCCTGGTCAGGTCGTGCGGGTGGCAGCCACTCGATGTGTCCCCTTCACGTCGATGTTTCTCTCTCTCTCTCTCTCTTCCTCTCTCTCCCTCCCACTCTATCTGAACAAAATATCGAAAAATGTCCTCTGGTGAGGATAAAAAAAAAAAAAAAAGATATACAGATCACAAATCGCATATGACAAGATGCTCCACATCACATATCCTTAGGGAAATGCAAGTGAAAACAACAGTAAGATATCACTACACCCCTGTTAGAATGGCCAAAATTCAGAACACTCACGACACCAAATTCTAGTGAAGATATGGAGCTCATTCACGTTGTAGGGAATGCAAAATGGTACAGCCCTTTGGAAGACAGTTCACAGTTTCTAACAAAACTAAATGCACTCTTACCATACAATCTGGCAATGACACTCTTTGGTATTTACCCAAAGGAGATAAAAACGTATGTCCACACAAAAACCTGCACACAGATGTTTATGCAGTTTTATTCAGAATTGCCAAACCTGGAAGAAACTAAGATCCTACAGGCAACTAGATACTGTGGCACATCCAGACAATAGAAGAGTATTCAGTACTAAAAAGAAATGAGCTACCAAGCCATGAAAAGTCATAGAGGAACGTTGAATGTGCATTACCAAGTGAAAGATTCCAACCTGAAAAGGTCACATACTATATGATTCCAGCTGTATGACTTTATGGAGAAGACAAAATTTGGGGGACAGTAAAGATATCAGTGGTTCCCAGGAGCTTGTGGGGAGGGGGGGATGAATAGGCAGACCATAGCATTTTTAGGACAATGAAACTATTCTGTATAATGCTGCAGAGGCAGATACATGCCATTCATTATACATTTTTCAAAACCCATAGAATGTATAACATCAAGAGTGAACTTTGATATAAACTATGGACTTTGGGTGATAATGATGTGTCAGTGTAGGTCTATGGATTGCAACAAGTGTGCCCCTCTGATGCAGGATGTTGATGATGGGGAAGGCTGTGCATGTGTGGGGGCAGAAAGATATGGCAATGCTCTGTACCTTATGCTCAGTTTCTCAGTCCACTTATAACACATCTAAAAAATAAAGTCTTGCCCTGGCTGGTTTGGCTCAGCGGTTGGAGTGTCAACCTGCAGACCAGAGAGTCCCGGGTTCTGTCCCCATAAGGGCACATACCTCAGTTGCAGTTTGTCCGCAACCCCGGTTGGGGTCGTGTGGGTGGCGGCCAGTCAATGTGTCTCTCTCACATCAATGTTTCTCTCTCTCTCTTCCTCCCTCTCTCCCTCCCACTCTATCTGAAGATAAATGCAAAAATGTCCTCGGGTGAGGATAAAAAAAATAAATAAATAAAATAAAGTCTCTCTTTCTCTCCTCTCTCATATTTATCTCTATCTCTATCTTTCACCTATATAAAAGAATTCTTTTGACAAACTAACAATTGAAAATTTATTTAATAGTATTTTTTCTACTCAAAGATGGCTATAAGAAGAAATTGTAATAAATTATGTCCAAATATTAAGTGTGTGTATCTATATGATAGATGAATAGATGTTTAAAATAATTTTATGCTTACTTTTCCCACCTTTTTTTTTTGTAATATCCAAGTTTTTTTCTTGACAGAGTTCTTGTGTGTCTATGTGTTCCATCAAAAGCTTTTTAAAAAATTTTTTTATCCTCACCCAAGGACACCTTTCGATATTTTGTTCAGATAGAGTGAGAGGGAAAGAGATAGAGAGAAACATCGACTTGAAAGGGACACAACGAGTGGCTGCCACCTGCACAACCCATCCAAGGCCGGGGACAAACTGCAACCGAGGTACGTGCCCCTGGCGGGAACTGAACCCGGGTCTCTCTGGACTACAGGCGGATGCTCCAACCGCTGACCCAAACCGGCCAGGGCTCCATCAAAAGCTTTTTAGGTCTACTGTGTATTCACTAGATGTTATTAGAAGAGTGACAGTGTAAAAAAGAGTAATATAGCAAGCCTGAGCTAGCCATGTTTAGAAAGTCTGGCTTACAACACTGTCCCTTGGCTGGCATCTGAAAACAGATTTCCCTAATTAGAAAGGGTGGTTACTGTGCCCAGACTACTTGTGCCATCAGTAATCTCTGTTCAACACCTACCTTTCCTTTTGGGAGTCTGGAATTTCAGTACATGTTAGGCAGAGGGTGCCTATGTGACCAGCCCCCAGTAAAAATGTTGGACACTGTCTTAGTCCGTTTGGGCTGCCATAAATAGTACCAAGGACGGGGTGGCATTAACAGCAAGCACTTATTTCTCACAATTCTGGAGGCTGGGAAGTCCAAGACCAGGGTGCCAGCAGATCTAGTTCTGGTGTGTTCCTGCCTCCTGTGTGCCGATGGCCCTCTCCCCACTGTATCCTAATGTGGTAGAAAGCAGAAAGTGGAAGCCAGTTCTCTCATGTCGCTTCTTATATGGGCACTAATCCCATCATGAGGGCCCTACACTCAAGATCGAATTACCTCCCAAAGGTCCCATCTCCAAAGACCATCATTTTGGGGATTAGGGTTTCAAGATAGGAATCTGGGGAGACAGACACATTCAGACCATAGCAGGCACTGAATCGCTAATGAGCTACCCTGGTCGGCAACACTTACTCATGTTGTCACACCAGTGCAGGAGGAATTGAGCAATGTCCTATGCAACTCCACTTAGAGAACTATTGGAAGCTTATGCCTGGATTCTTCCAGACTTTGCCCCCTTGTGCCTTTTCTCTTCGCTAAATTTTCTCTGTATTCTTTTGCTGTAATAAAGAGTAACCACGAGTATAATAACTTCTGGGTCCTGGGAGTCCTTCAAGAGAATCATTTGTACCTGAGAACAGTGTTGGAGACCCAAGAATTACCTTCTCAGTTATAGACCCAAAAGAACTGAAAATAGAGACTCAGATACTTTTACAGAGATGTTCATTTTAGCATTATTCACAATAGGCAACACGTGAAAACAACCCAAGTGTCCAGCAACAGAAGAACAGAAAAACAAAATGTGTGATATATATAGACAATGGAATATTTTTCAAACTTAAAAAGGACTGAAGTTCTGATACATGCTACAACATGGGTGAACCTGAAAACATTAAATGTCACAAAAGGTCACCTACTGTAGGCTTCTGTGGTAGGTAGTTAGACAGAATGAGCAGAGCAAGGACGATGGGCCAGGTACAGAAAGAAGGTTACCAGGACAGAAAGCCCCGGGTGCCTAACAATGGGCAAAACTGGGAAAACAAGGGCATCACCCCCTGAGTAACCTTTCCTCCTTCAGGATATCCCTGGTCATGTGGTTTAGAGGTCCTGACACTTTATATTGCTGGCTATGCAGTTCGAACCCTCCCCTGACCTCTCCTTCTCTGGCATGTCACTAGTCATGTGGTAGATCTCCTTGGAGGAGGAGCAAGGGGCCGAAGAGTGGCCTCACATGACTTCCATGGGGACCTTGTACAACCACTCCCTTCAGCATTAACCCCTAGGGACAACGTCTAGGCCTCAGTTGTGTCTAGAAAAGCAGCAAAACCAGACAAGCGATGCCGTGGTTGATATTAGGACCAGCTGAATTAACTAAAAGCTCCTGCCCGGGTGCCAAGCAATCAGTAGAGAACTTGACCCTGAAGAGACACATCTGGAAAGCTGATGAATATTTTATGGGCATCTTCCCCTGACACCTCCAGATAAATACCCTCAACATGGAGGACCCAGTTGACTCTCTAGGGAACATGCCTGGAACTTTCCCAGCCTCCTTCCCCAGGCACATATCCCTGGCTTCACTCTTCATCCTAAGCTCCAGGGGCCCTTCTTTTGTTTCTGTAACTTGTCTCCTGAGCCCATTTCTTCTACCACTCACTTCTACCTCTGTGACTTCTAAATAGACTTTCTCTTATAGTTTGAGTCTTGATTCTGAATTTGTTCTGAGCCAGAATTGAAGCACCGAGGTTGGTGAACCAAGATCAGGTTTGACTCTACTGGTCTAACACCCGGTGCTGTTCTCAAAGCCAACAATTGCATTTCTATAAAATACCTGGAACGGATAAGTCATAGATGCAGAACATAGTAGAACAAAGGTTACCAGGGGTTGAGGGAGAGAAAGGCTGGAGAGTTACTGCCTAATGGGTACAGGATTTCTATTCAGGATGATGAAAAAGTTTTGAAAATAGATAGTGGTGATGGTTGTCTAACATCGTGAATGTAGTTAATGCCACTGAATGGCATACACTTATAAATGGTGTATATGGCAAAATATGTTACATATATTTCACCACAGTTTAAAAAAAGAAAAAAAAACACACAGTGAAGAGTCAAATTCTCAACCCCTCACAGCAAAATCTACAACCTTTCAAGGAACACTTGCCCAAAAGGTTGAATTCGTTCAGATACTGCTGGTACGAGGGCAGATTGGTAAAACCATTTGGTATGGCTAAACACAAAACAACAGAACAGAATAAAAAACACAGCCCTGGGGTTGCCTTTGGTTTTTATTCTCTCCTCCAGGTGGGAGGAGATGGGAACAAACAGTCCCAAAAGTGAGCTGAGTGGGCCCAAAATGGTAAGTTTGTGTTGCTTTCTCCTATAAAAAATAAATCAGGTTCTAGGGCTGGAACAAAGCTTAGATAATCCAAGGGGGAAAGTGGGAGAAATCCCTGTTCAGATGCTTCAACACCCCCACCCCCAATGCCTAGGCTTTACCCAGCAGCTGAAATGTTAGCCCTGTAAATATTACATTTGTTTTGCACTCATATCGATGTCTCTCTCTCTTTCCCTCTCCCTTCTTCTCTCTCAAAATATCAATTAAAAATATATAAATATTTTAAGCACTTAAAAAAATAAATAAATACTAAATTTGCCTCTGGAGATTTAAGTAAATTTACAAAGAGGAGGAAAGGAGAATTTTTTAAAAATGGTTTTGTGTTTTATAGCTATTGCATCTGGATATATGATAAAAAGTAATATAAAATATTCTACACTTGTAATTTCATAAATAATTTTCTGATCAGTAAAGCTAAAAAAAAAAAAATCCTCCCAAATGTTACACAACCTCCTTGCTTTTTGTTGCTGGTGAGTCGATGGCTATGTAAAGTCCTTGAGTATAAAAAGCAAGGGAAGTTTCTCTAAGTGATGATTTTTGCTATAATTTTGCCTATTGCAACCTCAGAAAACAAGGGAGACAGCATGAAAAGAGAGGTAATCCCTATTTTTGGAATTTGAAAAAGCAAACTAGTGTTTAGTAGATAATGATAATGAGATCTTGTAAAGTCAGACATCTGACAGAAGCTGATAATTTTCTGGCCTCTGTGTATTTTTGAATGAGTCAACTTGGACCCTAATAATACCAAGATGAAGAGGGTTTAGGAAGGCCTTGCTTGTCGCTTGGACTTAGAGCACTGCTCCTAGCCGTGTAGGAATGTTGCTTTGTCACAGCTAGGCAAAAGTGCGTTTTCCCTGGAATCCCAACTTAATATCCTTATTGCCTGCCCCTGACTCTAAACTGAAACCCCATTCTGTCTGGGGTGGGCTGTTTCAGCCTCAGCACAAACTGCGCTGGAAGAAAAGCACACAGAACTCAGACTTCGCTATCACTGCAGATTCAGGACACCCCTGGGCAGGGCACAATCTCTGAACACACAGATGCTGGCTGGCCTGCCTGGGTCACAGACACAAATCTGCAGGCAAGGATTGTGTTCTACTGAGATAATCTGAAATTGGGCTGCAGATCAGCTCTGGATTTCTGACACAAAAACGGACTGCATTTCTACCTTGTGATTTCTGCCCTAAACTCCAAGTTTCCGGAGAACACGTAACAGGGACTGTGAACTCTGTGTCCACTCCTGGCGGAATGGACCCTTGACCTATCCCCCGGGGGTGTCTCACTGCTGTTGATGATTACACAGTTTTTGGTTTTCCAGATTAGTTGCAGTTTGCAACAACAGACTGATTAATGGACCAAACTTCCCTCCTGATTCTTCTGGTACCTACACTTTGGTAAAGCAAGTTGATCATTGAGTGCAGCTTCCCCCAAAAGAGAATTAACCTTTTCTCTGTGCTCACTGGATGGAAGGAAGCCTGTTGGTGGTTATAAGAACCCATTCTGAAGTTTTTAAAAATGCAAGATTTTTTTTCTGGATGGAATCTTGAACATGACCTGTCTGCCCAGTAAAGTTGTATCAAAATGTTTTTCTGAAAAAATACTTTTTTTTTCCTCCTTACATACACAAGAAAAAACTCAAAATGGATAAAAGACTTAAATGTAAGTTGCAAAACTATAAAAATCACAGCAGCAAACATAGGCAGTAAAATCTCAGACATTATTTGCAGCAACCTTTTTTGATGTATCTCCTCACGTAAGGGAAACAGAAATAAATAAATGGGACTACATCAAACTTAAAAAGTTCTGCACAACAAAAAAAAACCATCAACAAAATGAAAAGGGAACCCACTTTATGGAGAACATATTCGCCAATGATTTATTTGATGAGGGGTTAATCTCCAAAATATATAAAGAGCTTACAAAACTCAGCACCATGAAGACAAACAATCCAATTAAAAAATGGGCAAACACATGCATAGACACTTCTCCAAATGTTACAGGATGGGGAGAAGCTAGAAAAATCCCGAGGAAGGAAGAAATAGGGAAACTGAGACAAGGAAATTAAACAAGGCCAAGAAGTTTGGACAGCTTGCAGCTGGCTTGTAAGTAAGAAGCCATTATCTCCCCCAAACCAAGGACACTTGAAAGCAAATGGTTAAAAAGCCTCCCTAAGGAGAGAATGCAGGAAAGGAGGGGGAAGGGGGAAGGAAAGTGGGCAGTTTGATTTTTCACTCCCTAAACAGAAGAGCCAGCAGTCTCAGGACTTGGCAAGATAGAACTGCCAGGTGCTTCTCACCAGTTCTGGGAAAGCCACAACAAAGTAGAAGGGTGCCCTTGTAAATGAACTGGTACCAAGGTATTTACCAAAGGGATTTCAAAATCTATACGCAGAAAAGTATGTAAGGCAGAAACTCCACACCCCACTGGCTCCCTGGATTAGCTGAGAGAGCCCATCCTGCTTTATGTGAGGTAGTAGATTTGCTGGCCTTGCTCCTTGAATACATTTGCATACTTAACTTTCTTAAATTACTTTCTTAATAAATTGGCTTTATCATGACACTGTCTGTCGCTTGTTTGAATTCATTCCTAAGAGAATGACAAGAGTCTAGGTGGGGACAACCCTCTTCCTCTGACTCAGGGGACTGTCCAAAAACACCTTTCCTGGTGTTCTGGTGCCTGTAACATTTGGTGGCCTGGGGATAAAGATTGGAGTCTGAGTTGGATGGCTGCCAGCTAACTCTTCCCTGCATGGCAGTCCTTGATTCCTTCCAAGGGATTGCAGTGAATTCAGTCCCTTCAGGGGATTGCAGTGAATTCAGTCCCTTCAGGGTCTCTTTTTCAGTTTTGCCAACAGGGTTTAGGAGGTTGCAGCCTAACAAAAGTTAGCAGAGCCTACTAGGCCTGTGCCCGGGGGCAGAAAATGGAAAATGAAACAAATTGAGTGCTTGGAATCCCCAAGTTCCAAAGATCAAGGAGGCAAAATCCTTCCTCTAGTTCAAATATCCTTACAGGCCCAGCCAGGGTCGCTCAGTGGTTGAGCATCAACCCACGCACCAAGAGGTCACTGGTTCAATTCCTGGTCAGGGCACATGCCCAGATTGTGAGCCCGATTTCCAGTGAGGGACATGCAGGAGGTGGCCACTCGATGTTCTCTCTCATCGATGTTTCTATCTCTCTTTCCCTCTCCCTTTCTCTCTTTCTAAAATCAATAAAGAAAAAATATGTATTAAAAAAAAAGAAAACAAATATCCTTACATGAGTAAGGGCCTTGAGAAGGCGGCCTGGGTTGATTGAACGCTACAATGTGCAGGCACCACATAGGGACTCCCATTTCACTTGCAATTAACTGGCTGGCTCTTCCAGGGAATGCATATCAGCTTTGGTAATCCAGCGCCCCAAGCCCTTCTGGTTGTTTTAGGACAGCTCAGAGAGAGAGAAAGAGAGAGAGACAGAGACAGAGACAAGAGAGACAGAGAGAGACACGAAGGCACTAAGGAGTGGATAGCCAGAGAAGCAACAAGCTGTGGAACCCTCTCCTACAAGCAGCACACTTGAACCCACTGCATATACTCCTTTGCTTTTCTGCCTCTTGATAGTTGTCAACCTGTTGCACCTCTCTGCCCCTTATGGCTTCTGACAGTTCTATTTGCCTCCACACCCCCTCCTAAGAAATGCAGGCAGGGAGATAGCTGTGTCTGTGTGGCAGCCGGGGGGAGAGTTCACTGAAGACCCTCCAACCTCCCCCGTTCCAGAAATATCCAAGAAACAAACAAAAAAACCCACAGGAAGTTGCTCCCTATGGGTGCCTCTACAAACATTGTCAGGAAAGGCTCTGGTCAGAAGCTGTCCACCACCAACTGTTGATATGTAAACAAAGGCTTAGGCAAGACACCTGGTTAAACAAATTGAGGCTAAAAGCTTCAAGCTGGTTGCTAGGCTAATTGGGGCTCTTTACCCTCCCCATTAATTAGGGAACTAGCTCTGTTGTCTATTGTAAAATAAGTAGGATACAGGGAACTTTATGTATATACACTTCGGGTTCTGATACTAAAAGGTCTGAGCCGATAGAGATCACATCCACAACACAAGGCCAGCATAGAGCAAAATGGCTTTATTGCATGTGCCTGGGTACAGGTGGGCTAAGCCTAGAAGAGCTCAGCTCCAGTTTTTTTTTGGTTCTCTGGTTTTATATAGACCCAAACTACAGAAACTACAAAAAGACTACATTTTCTTGGCGCCACTTTTTGGTGCTGGGGCTGACATAAGCTGTCTCAAAGGTGAGGGAGGAGTCTGTGTCAGCAGAGGTCAGGGCCATCATTAATCTTTTTCTTTTTATGGTGCCTCCAAGATTTCCAAGGCCACCATTAACCTCTTATCTTTGTTTCTTCTGGGTTTCAGTCCAGGGTTTTTTGGGTTTTTTTTTAAAACTGCTGGGGTGTTTACATGCAGGAATAACTGGTCAGAATGGAGTTTAATTTTGTTAAAACATTATTAACCCTTTCAGATACCTAACTCTACGTTTTACTCAATATCTTGAAACTTTTCAGATCTGGAGGAAAATTCCCTCCTGACATCAGTTGGCTGGACTTACTATCTTTAAATTCATACAAGGCCATGGATATGGCAAAGCAACAGGGCATCCAATCTAGAAACACACAGGGAAAAACGTGCAGGAGTGCACCCTACAGGGACTCATTTCTCAAACGAAAAAATATGGAAACAATATGATAACGGGACTAGAGGAGGCTCTGAAGCCAAGGAGAAGGGCAGGGAGAGGGATGGGCCACGTGGCAAGGCAAGCTCACTGCAGGTCTAGGGATGCTAGGAAGGAGGGACTGCTGCTCCTCCACAGGGTTTCAGGATAGAGGTGTATTGGAGATGCTCAGATGTTGCCGACTCCTCAACAGGTTTCAAGGTACTGGGGACACCCAGACATTCCCTAGCTCTCTCCTCCTCCTCTTCTGTTACAGATGGGGAACACCACCTCTATTCCCCAAGACTCCCTCCTGGGATACATTGTGGAGAATGAGAAAAAATTTGATTCTCAAACCTTAAAACAAAAAAAAAGATTAATTTTCTTTTATATTACAACTTGGACCTAGTACCAACTTGGGGACAGGGAAGTCTGGCCTGTAAATGGATCTCTGGATTACAACACTACTCAACAATTAGATCTGTTTTGCATGCATAAGGCAATTGGAATGAAATCCCTAATATTCAAGTGTTTATAGCTTTTTGCCAAGATGGAAAGTTAAGGGAAACTTATAGAATGTGTATTGCCACAATATCAAATGGCTGAAAGGACATCTTCCTTGCAGCCCTGGAAAGACACCTGGCTTTCCCGAAGGCGGAACAGCCTGCTTCTCAGCTCAGGCCCCTCCCAAAGAGCAGCTGCCTCTGTTTAACCCTTCATTCTCTCTGCAAAACTGCAGACACGTAACAGTGCTGCCACTATCAGGAGCAGAGCTCATTTCCACCTAAATCCTAACTTGTTACCCCTGAGGGATATAGCAAATGGGCAGCCTAGTGAAGGAATTGTTTGGGTACCTGTTCCTTTGTTAAAAATGTCTGACCTAGCCCTCTACAAGGAAAAACTTGGTCAGTGTTCTGAGGACCCCAGCAAATTCACAAAGGTGTTTAATCATGTGACATTAACCTATGACTTAATTTAGAATAATTTCTGTTGGGGGCATTTTATCCAACACATAGCCCCAGACATCAAAAGAAAGTTACAAAAATTAGCCTTGGGACCCCAGACCCCTCCTTTCAAGGTTTTTAACAACTGAGACAGGGCAGAGAAAGAACAAAAAGTCATCAATAAAAACAAAAGTATACAAGGAACCTCTGACTCACCCACTAGGGCTTCTTTCTTTCAAAACCTGCTTGACCACTGGGGTGAATGGACATCCTCAAGGCTACCGGTTCACTCTGTGCCTAGGCTGTAGCCTAGGGAGTCTCATTTTTAGTCATGCCTTTCTTGTAGATCCAAGATGCCCCATTCCCTTATTAAGAAGAGACATCTTGCCTAGTCTAAGCTTCTAGGTAATTAAAAAGGTAAACAAGGATAAGATAATTAAAGAAATATTTGTAAAAGTAAATCTTTCAAATGTTTCAAGACCTCCTGATGATCCAGAGCTGTAGAAGGAACCTTACACAGGCTGCAGAACTAGGAAGGGGGGGCAAGGGGAGACTTCCCCCATGTAAAGAAAACACATGGTACTTTGAAGTTCAAAGGGAGACCTGATATAACTTCCTTGTCTCTTTTCCAGCTTCCCAAAAGTTGTCAAGGTCATGTTATCTCTGTTACCAAATTTGTCAGGAAAATAGTTTGGATAATGATTGACTTTAAAATCTCACAAAATTATTAAGAAATAATAAATGGATATAACTAAAATAAAGGGTTTGATAACGCTTTTCAGTGTAATTATATATATCTAAACATAGTTTTCCAAAGTCTTTGGTGACTTGGTACTTTGGAGTTTTGCTGGGTTAAATGATAAAAAGCTACAGGATTGATTTGGATCTGTTAATGAATATATCTTATATTTTATTTGAAATATGTCTCTTGAAAATGTGGGTGTATTTGCCAGTGAAAGAACATATTTCTGGAAGATATAAAATGTATTTGTCTATCTGCGGAATGTTAATTACTTAGTTGTCACTAAAAGATCAAAGTTTCTCAGAATTAAAAATTCTAATTAAGTCAGAAAAAAATTGTATGGTTTTGGTAATATAGAATTAAAAGTAGGTTGTTCTCAAGTTGACAGTTTTTAAACGAGTTAAGAAAAAAACAAACTAAAAGGAACCAGGAAAGTCACAGAAGATTCATGCAAGTCACAGAGGGACTGTACAAGTTAAAGAAGGATTGTATAAAGGGAAGAAACATATAGGTAAGCTGAATAATACATTTAATTAGATAAATTAATTTAAATATCAAAACTAAACTAATACAGAATTTGTTTGGTCCTTTTCTGGTCTGTAAAAAAGGAAAATGTTTTTTCTATATTTTCCTGAAAAGCAAGGAAAGGACCTATGTATTATTAAAATAGTGTTGTGTTATGTTCCCAGAGCCCAGGGGAGTAACAACAGCCTCTCTCTCAGGAATTTGACACCACCTGGCCAGGCCAGAGAAATGCAACTTGAGGCTCATTAACAGCCAGCAAGCATCTGCCCCACCCTCTGGAAATCCTTTTACCTTGAACACCTGAGGGATTTTTTCATTCATTTGAGGGCTACAACCCAAGTCTCATCAAGTAACTGAGATTAATAACTTCCAGGCAAAAAGCTAGAGGATAACTGAACTTTTCTTGGGCTTGCAAATCGACCCAGGAAAGTAAGACTTGATAGTGGTGTTCAACGTAGGTCCTACCACACTCATACAAACCCAGTAGAGGGAGCTACAATGAGCAGAACACCAACACCCACAGGGAAAATTTAGCAGGCTCCAAAACCCACTGAGACAGCCAAAATGGCGAAACAAAGAAACAAATCCTAAATGAAAGAACAAGATAATTCTGCAGGAGAAGAAATAAATGACATAGAATTAAGCAAGATATCAGAGGGTGAATTCAGAGTAATAATCATGAGGAAGCAAAACAGTGTGAGTGAAGATATAGAAACAATGAAAACCAACCAATTGGAAACGAAGAATGACATAGCATAAATAAATAACACATTGGAATGAATAACCAGTAGAGTAGAGGAAGCCGAGTATCGGAGTATCGGATCAGTGAATTAGAAGACAGGGTAGAAAAATCAGAAAACCAAAAAGAAAAAAACAATTAAAAACAGGAAGACAGCCTAAGAGAATCGTGGGACAATATGAAACATGACAACATTCACATCATAGGAGTGCAAGAAGAAGAAAATGAGGGAGGCTTACAGAACACATTTGAAAAAAGAGTGACAGATAATTTCCCTAGTTTGGTGAAGGAAAAAGGCATACAAGTTCAAGAAGCACAGAGAGCTTCAAGTAAGAAGAACTCAAACAGGCCCATAGCAAGACACATAATAATTAAAATGTCAAAAATGAAAGACAAAGAGAGAATCCTAAAGGCAGCAAGAGATAAGCAACAGGTTACCTACAAAGGCACTCCCATAAGGCTATCAGCTGACTTCTCAACAGAAACACTACAGGCCAGAAGAGCATGGCATAAAGTAATCAAGGTAATGAAAAAGAAGGATCTGAATCCAAGACTACTCTATCCAGAAAGACTATCATGCAAAATAGAAGGTGAAATAAAGAGCTTACCAGACCAAAAAAAAAGAAGAAGAAGAAAAGGCTAAGGGAATATATTAGCACCAAACCAGCACTGCAAGAAATGTTAAAAGGACTGCTGTAATTAGTAGAAGACATAGGAAGAAAAATATAACCACAATAAACAGAAATGGCAATAAATAAGTACATATCAATAATAACCTTAAATGGATTAAGTTCTCCAATCAAAAGACACAGAATAGCTGATTGGATAAGAAAGCATGACTCATATATATGTTGTTTTCAAGAGACTCATCTCACAACAAAAGATTCACATAAGTCAAAAGTGAAGGGATGGAAATAAAATCTTCCAAGCAAACATAAAGGAAAAAAAGATCTGAGGTAGCAATACTAACATCCAATAAAATAGACTTCAAAATGAAGACAGTAACTAGAGACAAAGAATGCCACTACATAATATTGAATGGATCTATTCAACAGGAAGATATAACCTTGGTAAACATATAGGCACCCAATATAGGAGCACCAAAATATATTTTAAAACTTCTGGAGGACTTCAAAGGAGAAATGGACAGCAATACAATCATAGCAGGGTACTTCAACACCCCACTGACATCACTGGATAGATTTTATAGACAAAAAAATTGACAAGGAAACAAAGACTCTAAATGATGCACTAGATCAAATGGATTTAGTAGATACCTACAGAGAATTACACCCCAAAAGTGCACAATTTACATTCTCCTCAAGTGCACATGGGACATTAGCAAAGATAGACCACATGTTAGGACACAAACCAAGACTCTACAAGTTCAAGAAGATTGAAATCATATCAAGTATCTTTTCAGATCACAATGACATGAAACTAGAAATGAGTTATAGCAAAAACATTCAAGCACATGGAGGCTAAATATCATGGGTTACCGAGGAGAAAAAGGAAAAAATTGAAAACTTCCTGGAAATCAATGAAAATGAACACACAACAACACAAAATCAATGGGATGCAGCAAAACCAGTCCTGAGTGGGATGTTCACAGCCCTATAGGCATACCTCAAGAAACAAGAAACATTCCTAATTGACTGTCTAACCTCACAACTTAAAGAACTAGAACATAAACAAAAGGAAAAACTCAGAGCAAGTAGAAGGAAAGAAATAGTAAAGAGCAGAACAGAAATAAACAGCATAGGGACTAAAAAAACAATTCAAAAGATCAATAAAACAAAGAGCTGGTTCTTTGAAAAGATAAACAAGATAGATGGACCCTTAGCTAGACTCACCAAGAAACAAAGAGAGAGGACTCAACGAAATCAGAAACAAAAGAGGAGCAGTAATAACTGACACCACAGAAATGCAAAGGATCATTAAAGAATACTATGAACAATTTTATGCTAACAAATTGGACAATCTAGGCAAAATACACAAATTTCTAGAAACACATAATGTCCCAAAACTGAACCGGGAAGAGATAGAAAACTTGACCAGGTGAATAACAATGAAGGAAATTAAAAATGTAATCAAGACTCTCCCAGCAAACAAAAGCCAGGGCCTTGATGGCTTCACTGGGGAGTTTTACTGAACATTCAAAGAAGTAACACCCATTCTTCTCAAACTATTTCAAAAATATTTAAGAAGAAAAAAGGCTTCCAAACTCTTTTTATGAGGCCAGCATAATTTTAATTTCAAAACCAGATAAAGACACTACAAAGGAAACTACAGGCTGATATCCCTGAGGAACACTGCTGCCAAAATCCTTAACAAAATATTAGCAAATAGGATCCAACAATGCATTATAAAAATTATTCACCATGACCAAGTGAGATTCATCCCAGGGATGCAAGGCTGGTGCAATATTCACAAATAAATAAATGTGATATACCACATTAAAAAATGAAGATAAAAACTATATGATCATATCAATAGATGCTGAAAAAGCATTCGACAAAATCCAGCACCCATTTCTGATAAAAATGCTCAGGGATGTGGGAAGAGAGGGATTATATCTCAACATAATGAAGGCCATATATGAAAAACCTACAGCCAACATCATACTCAATGGGAAAAAAACTAAAAACATTTTCTTTAAAAACAGGAACAAGACAGAGATGCCCACTTTCACCACTCTTGTTTAACATAATACTGGAAGACTTAGGCACAGCAATTAGACATGAAGAAAAAATAAAAGGGATCCAAATTGGAAAGGAGGAAGTGAAATGTTATTTGCAGATAACATGATATTGTACATAGAAAACCCTAAAGATTCCATCAAAATTCTACTAGATTTATTTATATATTTATTGTGGTATGTGCCCCCTGCGGGAACCGAACCTGGGACTCTTTGGTCCGCAGGCCTATGCTCCAACCGCTGAGCCAAACCGGCCAGGGCAAAATTCTACTAGATTTAATAAACAAATTTGGCAAAGCAGCAGGATACAAAATCAACAGCAAGAAATCAATGGCATTCTTATACACCAATAATGAACTCACAGAAAGAGAAATTTTTTAAAAATCCCATTTACCATTGTGGCAAAAAAAAAAAGATACCTAGGAATAAACTATTTGCAGAAAACTACAGGACATTGAAAAAATAAATAAAGGAAGATATTAAAAAGTGGAAGCATATACGTTGTTTGTGTTTTGGAAGAATTCACATAATCAAAATGTCCATACTACCCAAAGCAATCAATAGATTCAATGCAATCCCCATTAAAATACCAATGACATATTTCACAGAACTAGAATAAATACTTCAAAAGTTTATATGGAATCTAAAATGACCCTGAGTAGCCACAGCAATCTTGAAAACGAAGAACAAAGTAGGAAGGATAAAAATACCGGATATCAGTTTATACTACAAAGCCATTGCAATCAAAACAGCCTGGTACTGGCATAAGAACAGGCATATAGAAATGGATCAGAACAGAGAACCCAGAAACTGACCCAAGACATTATGCTCAATTAATATTTGACAAAGGTTACAATGGAGTAAAACAACCTCTTTTATAAATGGTGTTGGGAAATTTGAACAGCTACATGCAAAAAAATGAAACTAGACCATCAACTTACACCATACACAAGAATAAACTCAAAATAGATAAAAGACTTAAATGTGACTCGTGAATCCATGAAAATCCTAGAAGAAACTGTAGGCAACCAAATTTCAGACATCACACCCAGCAGGATTTTCACTGATACATCACCTAAGGCAACAGAAACAAAGGCAAAAATTAATACATGGGACTACATCAAACTAAGAAGCTTCTGCACAGCAAACAAAACAAGCATCAAAATGGAAAGAGAACCCACTCTCTGGGAGAGCATAATTGCCAACGATACATCAGGTAAGGGGTTAATTTCCAAAATATATAGAGTGCTCATACAACTCAACAAAATGAAGACAAAGAACCCAACCAACAAGTGGGCAGAGGACCTAAATAGACACCTCACCAAACAGGACATACAAATGGCCAAGTGACATATGAGAAAATGCTCAATGTCACTAATCATCAGATAGATGCAAATTAAAACAACTATGAGGTATTACTTCACACCTGTCAGAATGGCCGTCATCAACAAATCATTGAACAAGTGTTGGCGAGGGTGTGGAGAAAAGGGGACTCTAGTACACTGCTGGTGGGAATGCAGACTGGTGGAGCCACAATGGAGAACAGTATGGTGTTTCCTCAAAATGTAAAAATTGAACTGCCATTTGACCCAGTGATCCCACTTCTAGGAATATATCCTAAGAAACCTGAAACATGAATCAGAAAGAAGATATGTATTCCTATCTTCATAGCAGTGGTATTTACAATTGCTAAGATCTGGAAACAGCCCAAGTGTCCATCAATAGATGAGTGGATAAAAAAGCTGTGGTACATATATACAATGAAACACTATGCAGCTGTAAGAAAGAAAAATCTCTTATCCTTTTGACGACATGGAGGGACCTGGAGAATATCATGCAAAGTGAAATAAGCCAATCAGAGAAAGACAAATATCATATGATCTCACTTATTTGTGGAATATAATGAACAAAATAAACTGATGAACAAAATAGACCCTGAGATATAGAAAGGAGTATGGTTCAGACTGACACACCCCAAGGAGAGGGCTGGCGGGGGAGGTGGAATGAGATAAACCAAAGAACTTATATGCGTGTTTGCACAACCAATGGACGTAGACAACAATGTGTGTGTGTGTGTGTGTGTGTGTGTGGGGCAGGATCAGGAGGAGGATGTCTAGGAGGAAAAGGAGAAACATTTGTAACAGAAATAAAATAATAAAAATTGCAAAAACAAAAAACAAAACACATCTTAATCCTAAGAAAAGTTTCTTAGACTGTGTTTGTGTTTAGTATCTTTTATTGTCACTTTGGATGAATAAAGAATATGATATTGTTTCCGTGACATGTGATATTTTGGTCAGATATATTTGACAACTTCCCCAAAGTTTAAAATTAAAAGACTTTTTTTACTGAGAAATGACTTTGGGCTATTTCGGTGGGCCCTGGAACACCTCATACACTTATTCTTGTTCCTCAATTTTTCTGAACTAATTCAATCTTTTAAAATACTTTTAAAATTACATGGAAAGCTTTGCCAAATAAAATAATAATATTACTCTGTTCTACTTGTATACATATATTTTTATTTAAATGATGTTCTAAAATTTTCAATCTGCTCTAAAAAGGAACATACAGCCCTGGCTGTTTTGGCTCAGCAGTTAGAGTGTTAGCCAGTGGACCAGAGAGTCCTGGGTTCGGTTTCCGCTAAGGGCATATACCTCGGTTGCATTTTGTCCTCGGTCCCAGTTGGGGTCATGTGGGTGGCAACCAGTTGATGTGTCTCTCTCACATCAATGTTTCTCTCTCTCTCTTCCTCCCTCTCTATCTGAAGATGTATGCAAAAATGTCCTCAGGTGAGGATAGGGAAAAAAAAGAAACATACAAAGATTCAAAGCCAAATTCAAATAGGGAACTCTCAGGGGTAGCGAGTGTCCTGCCAGTAATGCTAGGCAAGCCAAGAGTGATGGTTCTCTGTAGGGACATCTGGCAGTGGTACTACAGCTATTTACAGTCCACATATAGGGGTATTTATTCATTGTTTCCAGTGTTCAGTGCACACTAACAATGAGCCATGTGTAGCATTTTAAAGTCTTGCATATTATTTGTTCTTCATTGAAATTGTGTTAAATTTAAAAACTACGGACTTTATATTGTTCTCTACATCATTTTATTTTATTATTTTTTAAAATAGTTTTTTCTTTATTGATTTTAGAGACAGAGGGAGAGAAAGATAGAAACATCGATGAGAGAGAACATCAATTGGCCTCCTCCTGCATGCCCCCCACTGGGGATCAGGCCCACAACCTGGGCATGTGTCCTGACTGGGAATCAAATCAGTGACCTCTTCGTGCATGGGTCGACGCTGAACTACTGAACCACACCAGCTGGGCTCTCTATGTCATTTTAAATTTTGTCATTTATAGTTATTGTCTTACTCGAATGCATTGACAAATGTGTTATATCTTTGGAAAAGGTTCATGGAAAGGACTCTGACACTCTTGATTATAGGTTTCAAAGCAGGTGATCTATTTGAAAGATTTATAAAACTCTAAGGCAGCGCTTCTCAACCTATGGTTCGTGGCCCCTTTGAGGGTCGAATGACCCTTTCACAGGGGTCACCTAAGACATAACAGTAGCAAAATTACGGTTATGAAGTAGCAACAAAAATAATTTTGTGGTTGGGGGTCAACACAACATGAGGAACTGTATTAAAGGGTCATGGCATTAGGAAGGTTGAGAACCACTGCTCTAAGGAATATCTGAATTTATGACAATACTGATGAATAATCAGAAGCAACAAAGATTTGTTATAAGACTAAATGAACTGAAAATAATTGTAGTTTTTGTAACTTTTGTTGAAAGTATTACTATTTTATTTTATTTTTATTTTTTTTATTTGCTTTCCAGACATAAGAAAACTTATTTTAAAAACAATTTGGTAGCCCAGCTAGTGTGGCTCAGTGGACTGAACATCACCTCCATGGACTGAGAGTTCCTGGATCGATCCTAGTCGGGACGAGTCGGGTTGCAGGCTCGATCCCCGTGGGGGACATGCAGGAGGCAGCTGATTAAAGTTTCTCTCTCACATCGATGTTTTCTATCTCTCTCTCCTTCCTCTCTCTCTAAAACAATCAATAAATGCATATTAAAAAAACAATTTGTTAAATTATAGTTTCATAAGCATTATTGGGGCATTTATATTTTTCTTCCTACCCAACTCTGAAATTCTCAATAAGTGAGTATTGTTATTCTCATGGCAATATGTTTATTTTCATAAATCTAATAAGAATGTAATTTCTTCATAACAGGACCTAAAGCCAGTTTCCAATTATAGTTTTATAACCAAGACTTTGACTGGAATGTCATGTCTGAGAGAGACGTGCCAGGACTCTGGACATCACCAGAAAGCTTTAAGGAATGAAGACTCACTTTGAAGCCAATAAAACGCACTTGGAGAAATGGCCTGGTACCTTGCTTATTCATATGGTTCATGGCAGTCTTTCCAGGTAAGATGCAAAGGTTCCTTTCCTTGGAAATGGCAAAGAAAGACCCTCAAGAAACTTGGGGGACCTCAAGAATTTGAGGAAGCACCCAAACCTAGAGGTGTTATAGGCAACTGTGTGGCTTGGCTTCTGTGCTCTGCGGGGCTGACTAACACTCAATCGGAGATTCCTTACAAGTAAAATTCCAGCAAAGCAGATTTTTAAAGTCTATATAATCAATTACTGTTGTTGTGCTTATGCAAATAATCAGACCAAATTAAAACTGGCCTTAATAAAGTCTCTTTAATAATAATGACAGTAATTTTAGGGAGAAAAATGTGCTTTAATGGAAATCACAATGCCCAACTATGGATATTGTACTCTAGTGTAGTTAATTGTCTTCGAAGTTTAAAGTTTTGTTTTTATCTATAAGCTGAACCAGTTCCTGAATTCTTCTAGTTGTCTTCAATCCTCCAAGCAAATGTTTCATTTTTCCCCGCAGTCTTTGATTTAGAATTATTAAGAACTACTGATATAATATCAATCATACAGAATTTACCTGAGCACCTAATGACATCACCAGAGATATTTCAAGTGCAGGTAAAGAAGATTTGTCAGATTATCACTGCTTGCTTACATTCCAGCAAAAGGAATTTTAAACCTTTTCAACTGACAGTCTTACAGACTCAGAAACTGGTTTATAATTTGTTAAGATTATTAACACATTTGGCTTTTTTCTTCTGTTTTCATACGCATACTCCTTATTAAATACCTGATAACTTGTGTACACAAAATAAGTCTCACTTTGAAAGTCCATCTGTATCACCACCTCCTGATCAGAATAATGACACTTCAGGAATTCCAGCCCATCCCTACTTTAAAAGAATCAACCAATGACCTCTCTGTTCCAGTCCAAACCCCATTCCCTAGACTCCCTTAGACCAAGCAGGAAAAGAGACTTCCAAACCCTAATGCAAGTAGGGACTACAACCAATTGTCAACAAGAAGCAGCTACTGAAGACGGACTGTTCTTCCTTGTCAACCCTAAAAGATTTTAGGGATGAAAGTGTCTGAGGGGGGAAATGTGACAAGATAGTGAGAAGCTAGAAAAATTTCAAGTCAAGAGGAACAGGGAAACTGAGACAAGAAAATTAAACAAGGCCAAGAAGTTTAACAGAAGTTTAATAACAAGCCATTGTCTCCCCCAAACCAAGGACATTGGAGAGCAAATGGTTAAAATCCTCCTTAATAAAAAAATGCAAGAAAGGAGGAGGGAAGGGGAAAGGAAAAAGGTTAGTTTGGTTTTTCTCTCCCTAAACAGAAAAGCTAGCCGTCTCAGGGCTTGGCAAGATAGAATTGCCAGGTCCTTCTCACAAATTCTGGGAAAGCCACAACACAGAAAAGGGGGACCTTGCAAATGAATCTGTATCAAAATCTTCACACCCTGGTCAGTTTGGCTCAGCGGTTAGAGCATCAGCCTGCGGTCCAGAGAGACCCAGGTTTGGTTCCCCCTAAGGGCGCGTACCTTTGTTGCAGTTTGTCCCCAGCCCTGTTGCATTGTGTGGGTGGCAGCCACTCAATGTGTCCCTTTCATGTTGATGTTTCTCTCTCTCTCTCTTCCTCTCTCTCCCTCCCACTCTATCTGAAAAAATGTCCTCAGATGAGGATAAACAAACAAACAAACAAAAAACCCCAAAATATTCACTAGAGGAATTTAAAAATCTATAGATAGAAAAGTATATAAGGCAGAAGCTCTGCACCGGACTCGCTCCCTGGGTTAGCCGAGAGAGCCCACCTGCACATTGTGTCAGATAGTAGATTTGCTTGCCTTGCTCCTTGAATAAATGTGCATGTTTTACTTTCTTAATAAATGGGCTTTATCACAACACTGTCTGTCATTTATTTGAATTCATTCCTATGAGCATGACAAAAATCCAGTTGGGGAAAGCTCTCTCCCTCCAACTCAGGAGGCTGTCCAAAAACACCTTTCCTGGTGCTTTGGTGCCTGTAACACAAAGAGGACATACAAATGGCCAATAGATGTATGAAAAATGCTCAAGGTCACTAATCAGAGGGATGCAAATTAAAATGATGATGAGGTATCACCTCACACTTACCAAAATGGCTGCCATCAACAAATCATTGAACAACAAGTGCTGACATGGATGTGGAGAAAAGGGGACTCTAGTACACTGTTGGTGGGAATGCAGACTGGTACAGCCACTATGGAAAACAGTATGGAATTTCCTCAAAAAATAAAAAATTGAACTACCATAAGACCCAGTGATCCCACTCCTAGGAATATATTCTAAGAACTCCAAAACTCCAATCAGAAAGAATACATGTCCCCCTATGTTCATAGCAGTGCTATTTACAATATCTAAGACCTGGAAAAAGCCTAAGTGCCCATCATTAGATGAATGGATAAAAAAGCTGTGGTACATTTACACAATGGAATACTATGCAGCTTTAAAAAAGAAGAATCTGTTACCCTTTGAGACAGCATGGAGGAACCTGGAGAGTATTACGCTAAGCAAAATAAGCCAGTCAGAGAAAGATCAGTATCACATGATCTCACTTATATGTGGAATCTAATGAACAAGATAAACTGATGAATAAAATAGAAACAGAGACATGGAAACATAGAATAGACAGACAAATATCAGAGGGAAGGGGGAAGAAGGGATGGGAAGAGATTAACCAGAGAATTTATATGCATATATGCATTACCCATGGACACAGATAATAGAGTGGTGAAGGCCTGGGGTGGGGTGGGAATCAGGAAGAGGGAGGCAATGGGGAGAGAAGGGGGAACATCTATAATATTGTTAACAGTAAAGATTTCAAACAAAAACCAAAAAACTGCAATGTGGTATCACCTCATACCTGTCAGAATGGGTACTATCAATACATCAACAAACACCAGGTGCTGGCAAGAATGCAGAGAAAAGGGAGCCCTAGTATACTGCTGGTGGGAATGCAGACTGGTGCAGCCTCTATGGAAAACAATATGGAGTTTCCTCAAAAAATTAAAAATGAAACTGTCGTTTGGCCCAGTGATCCCACTTCTGGGTATATATTTTAAAACTTGTGAAACACCAATCAGAAAGAATATGCGCACCCCTATGTTCATAGCAGCATTATTCACAATAGTCAAAATCTGGAAACAGCCCAAGTGCCCATCAGTATGCGAGTGGATAAAAAAATCTCTGGTACATTTACACAATAGAATACTACATGGCTATAAAAAAGAAGGCACTCTTACCCTTTGCAACAGCATGGATGGACCTGGAGATTATTACACTAAGCAAAATAAGCCAGTCAGAGAAAGACAAATATCCTATGATCTCACTGATATGTGGAATCTAATGAAGAAAATAAACTGCTGAACAAAATAGAACCAGAGACATGGATACATGGAACAGACGGACAAATGTCAGAGGGAAAGGGTGTGGAGGCGACTGGATAAAGGAAGGTGAAGGGAGAGATTAGCTAATGAATATTTATGCATAGCCCATGGACACAGACCATAGTGTGGTGAGGGCCAAAGGAGATGGGGGTAGATGCTGGGTGGAGGTGGACAAAGGGATGGAAAAGGGGGGACATGTGCAATAGTGTGAACAATAAAAAATTTAAATAAAAATACTTTTCTTCCTCTTGCATACTACCCTTTCTGATGAAAGACGATTAAGAGCAGGGGATGATTAAAACATTGTATGATTGCTGAAAAAGATACAGTGATTGTGCAACAATGGGAGAAAAACCAAAACCC
The DNA here is from genome assembly GCF_014108415.1 of Molossus molossus. Classification (NCBI taxonomy): domain Eukaryota; kingdom Metazoa; phylum Chordata; class Mammalia; order Chiroptera; family Molossidae; genus Molossus; species Molossus molossus. The sequence continues at coordinate 85,984,752 of NW_023425349.1, forward strand.
TAGTATCTGAAACGTATCGGAGAGAAGCATTAAGAATTTTTGCTTTGAAAAACTGTTCCTGGAATCTTCCCCTTCCAGGAAAATAAAACTTCCTGCTCTTCCCTTTCAAGCTGTTGAGAATGTTCTGATTCAGACTGACTGCTGAAGCTTGATCACACCCCACAGCCCTGGGAAGGCTTGGGTGGTCCCACCCAGCTCTTTCGCTTTTCATGCAAAACACACTGGTGAGGTGGGTGAAATGCTGTCACAGCCAAACACAGCTGGAACCTTCTGACTTCTTGCAGTCCTTCTAAAACCAAGTGTTGGCAGCAGTGAAAACGGCAGTCGGTGCTAGACTGGTTGAGTGGAATGAACCTTGGTTCAGCAACCTTGGCACTTGAGTTCTGGCTAAGAAAAAATTCAGAGCTAAGACTCAAACAATAAGACAACGTTTATTTAGAAAGTCACAGAGGTAGAAGTCTGCCATAGAAAAAATGGGCTCAGGAAACAGAGGAGAAGAAGGGCTCTTGGAGCTTAGGAAGAGAAAGGTAAAGGTAACATGCCCAGGGAAAGAGGAGGGGGAGGGGAAAGGTATGGGCATGCTCCAGGGAGAAAGAGTGTTAGGACTTTCCATTCGAAGGGATTTTTTTTTTTTTTTTAATTTTAGAGAGAGGAAGGAAGAAAGAGAGAGAAACATCCATCAGTTGCCTCCTTCATATGCAGGTATCAAACCAACTATCTGGGTATGTGCCCTGATTGGAGATTAAACCAGTCACATTTTGGAGTATGAGATGATGCTCTAAACAACTGAGCCACACTGGGAGTACTGTCCTAAGGGCTTTAAAGGGTGGAAGTTTTAGAGGATCGCAATAGAATAGTCATCAGTTTTCCAGGTGTGTCCTTTCAGGGTCCTGGTCTCCCCTGATTGGTAGGTGTCAGGCAGGGGTCATTAGTCAATGCAGTGGTTCCTGAGGTCATACATGGCATTGCTTGTCTGGTTTTCCTGTTTTCCGGGTCTGGAGCTCAAGCACAGCTGAGGCCTACATATACTGCATGCAGGTCATGTTACCAGACAGGGACTGGGCCCGACAGGTCTGCCTCAGGCTGGCCTGTAGTGTGTGTGTTGTTGACTTCAAGTAGGAAAGATTTCACAGAATGAGTCCAGGAGATTTTGAGAGTACATATGTTAAAGCTGGGGACAGTCAAACAAAGGAAGTTCTTAGGGTAGGAGAAGCAACAGGAGAGAGCCTGGGTGTTGCTGTGCTTTGGCTCCCTAGAAACATTGTCGAAAAGAAGTGAGCCAAGGCGGGGATGCTGTTAGCTCACTGGGAAGTGAGGGCTGCAGTGACAGAAATGAGCCAAGATGACACTGCTTTTAGTTCACTTGGAAGTCAGAGAAAAAGGGGGCCTTGCAGACAGCTTCAGGGGGTAAGCCCAGGGCGAACTGCCACTGCCTGCAGCTGTGCTGGTGCAAGTCTCAGAGGGAACCTTAGAGTTTGGAGGAAGTAAAGAGTTCATGCCTGAGAAGGAGCAGCGCATGCTCCAGCGCAAGCTTCATTGGGACTTTGTTTTGAGTGTTTTTTATCATTTTCCTGTGGGCAAGAATCTTTGTGGAGGGTTTTATTAGAATATTCGTTAGCTTTTCAGGTGCAGTTTTAATATGCTGATGCATCAAAATGAGTGTATAGGAGAATTTGGGATTATTATTTGGTCTGCTTTACTGTTTTACTTTTACCTTGGTTCTGTCTCACTCTTATGGGGGTTTTGTTATTTGTTTCTCTGATTTCATTAATCCTGGGGTTTAGTGGGTCCTCTGTTCTCTATTTCCCAGACCAGGGTGATTTAAGCTATATATTCTCTGGTTAGGGAAGAGAAGTATAAACTATTTTCTCTCAAGTCCTTGGTTGGGGCAGATAAGGTCTTGTGATTCACAAGCTGGCTGCAAGCCGCCCAAACTGTTTGGTCTTGTTTAATGTTCTTGTCTCAGTTCCTCCAATCCACTTGCCCAGGAATTTACCTATGTTCTTACTATCCTGACACAGGTTGGAACCTCGTTGTCCTGGGGGTTTATCGCTTAAGGGCTGTTCTTCGCCCCCCTTGTTTGTTTCTGCTCTAAGTGGGTCTGACCACGTGACCAGCAACATGCCAGGGGAGCAAAGGTCAGGGGAGGGTTTGAACCACGAATCCAGCAATGTGAAACATTAGGGAGTCTAAACCGCATGACCAGCAGTATACTGGGAGAGGAAAGGTTACGGGGTGAGGTCCTTGTTTTCCCAGTTCGGCTCATTGCTAGGCACTTAAGACTTTTCACCCCGGTGACCTCTGTACCTGGTCCATCATCCTTGATCTACTCATGTCTGTCTAACTGCCCACCACACGAGGACTCTAATAAGTTTTTCCAATTGAAATAGAAATCCTAGGACAGAAGGCCCCCCGTGGGGGGGGGGCCCAACTGGAAGCCCTGTTAACCTGAGGCCTACTATGTGTCCTGCTTGGGGTACACTAATAATTGGTGTGTGCCCTTGAGGACTATACTTCTTTTGCATGTCCTCTGATCATCATGACACTGCCTCAACTGGAAGGGGTTTAGGTTAGCTTCAACCTGCTGGCCAGGGTGATTCTGTGCCTCAATTGTTGTCTCAGGTCACATAAAAATATTCATACAAAATGAGGAGGAAGCCACCGGACTTTCTAAAATAGAGCTTTATAATAAATGGAAATTGTTTTTAATCTCAAAGGAAATAACTGCGATCACTAACACAAGCTGGTCCTATCCTGCTTCATGAGGTCTTACTCATAACTATTTTGCTATAAAGACAGTTTGTTCAAGGGCCAACAGGATAAACTAAGCTAAAAAGAGCTAATATAGCCCTGGCCGGTTTGGCTCAGTGGTTAGAGTGTCGGCCTGCGGTCCAGAGAGACCCGGGTTCAGTTCCTGCTGGGGTCACGTACCTTGGTTGCAGTTTGTCCCGGCACTGGTTGGGTCGTGCGGGAGGCAGCCACTTGATGTGTCCCTTTTACGGCGATGTTTCTCTCTCTCTCTCTCTCTCTCTCTCTCTCTCTCTCTCTCTCTCTCTCCCACACACACACACTCACTCTATCTGAACAAAATATGGAAAAATGTCCTCGGGTGAGGATAAAAAAAAAATAGGCAATATATCAGGTGTGAAACATTATCCTTAGAAAGTTGCAAGGATGGTCATTGGTTGGTATCTGAGAACTTGGATTTTGCACTAATTCTCATCAGCCCTATCTGGTTGCTCACTGTGCCTAAACTATTTGTAAAAACAATGAGGTTTATGTTGAACGCCTATTTTTCTACTGGGAGTCCAGAGTTTTGGGTACATGGTAAGTAGAGTATACCTATGTGACCAGTACTTAACCTTGGGCACTGAGTTTTTAATGAGCTACCTGGTTGCCCACACTCTGCACATGTTGTCACACATCAGTACAGAAGGAATGGGACATGTCCTGTGCAACTCCATTTGGAGAGACCTCTTGGAAACTTGCACATAGATTCTTCCATACATCTCCCATGTGATCTTTCCTTTTGCTGATTTCCCCCTGTTGCTTTTCACTATAATAAACAGTAATCGTGGAGCAAAGCAACTTCTGGGTCCTGTTGAGTCATTCAAGTGAATCATTGAGCCTGAGCATGATCTTGGGAACTCTGACACAGAGGCCTTGTTCTCAACCTGTTCTTTGTGGAGAAATATATGGAATTCATGATCTTCACAGAGCATTTTAAAAATCTTTCAATAATACTGTGCTGTAGTGATCTCATTAATATCAGAAGAGAATATCTCTATCTCTCCTACATTAAAATGTCAGTAGGGCCATGTTCCCTCTAAGGGCTCTAGAAGAGAGTCCTTCCTCGAGTCTTCTACCTTCTGGGATTTGTGGGTAATGCTAGGCATTCCCTGATTTGTAGATGTTATCATTCCAGTCACATGGCCATCTTCTCCCTGTCTTCGTGTTGACTTCGTATTGTCTTCCTCTGTGTGTCTGTATCTGTGTCCAAATTTTTACTGCCTTATAAGGATATCAGTCATATTGGACTAAGGCCCACCCTAATAAACTTATTTTAGCTTGATTACCTCTATAAATATCCTATTTCCAAATATGGTCACATTTTGAGGTATTGGTGGTTAGGACTTCAACATATAATTTGGGGGCACACAATTCAACTCACTAGAAGCTCACTGTCATCAACTGATAGATATTCCAGACAAAAAAATCAACAAGGAAACAGAGACCTTAAATAACACACCTGATCAGATGGATTTAATTGATATTTACAAAACATTTTATGCCAAAACAGCAGAATATTCATTCTTCTCAAGTGCACATGGAGTATTCTCAAAGACAGACCACATGCTAGGACACAAAATAAATCTTAACAAATTCAAGATAACTGAAATCATACCAATCATCTTCTTGGATCACAATGGAATGAAACTGGTAATCAATTACAATAAAAAATTTAAAAACATTCAAACATATGGAGGCTAAACAGTATGTTATTAAACTATGAATTGGCTTACCAGGTGACCAAGAAAGAAATAAAAAAATTACCTGAGCCTTGGCTGTTTTGGCTCAGCAGTTAGAGCTTCGGCCCATGAACCAGAGAGGCCTGGGTTTGGTTCCCACTAAGGGCACGTACCTCAGTTGCAGTTTGTCCTTAGCCCTGGTTGGGGTCTTGTGGCTGGCGACCGGTCACTGTGTCACTTTTACATCGATGTTTCTTTCTCTCTCTTCCTCCCTCTTTCCCTCCCACTCTATCTGAAGATAAATGCAAAAATGTCCTTGGGTGAGGATAAAAATAAAATAAAATAAAGTGAAATAAAATAAATGACCTGAAACAAATCGAAATGAACATACAACAACCCCAAATCAATGGAACACAACAAAAGCAGTCCTTAGAGGGAAGTTCATAGCATTACAAGCCTACCTCAAGAAGAAAGAAACATTTTTAAATAAATAATCTAATGCTACACCTAAAAAAATGAGAAAAAGAACAACAACAAAAGCCCTGAGTAAGTAGAAGGAAGGAAATAATAAAAATGAGAGCAGAAATAACTGACACAGAGACTTTAAAATAAATAAAAAGATCAATCAAACCAAGAGTTGTTTCTTTGAAAAGATAAACAAAATTGCTAAACATTAAAACAAACTCATCAAGAAAAAAGGAGAAAAGAGCAAATAAAATCAGAAATGAAAGAAGAGAATAACTGACTCTTCAAAAATGCAAAGTTGTTTTTTTGTTGTTTGTTGTTTTTGCATTTACCTTCAGATAGAGTGGGAGGGAAAAAGGGAAGAAGAGAGAGAGAAAAACATTGACATGAGAGAGACACATCGACTGGTTGCTACTCACATAACCCCAACCAGGGCCAGGGACAAACTGCAACTGAGGTACGTGCCCTTAGCGAGAACCGAAGGTGGGTCTCTATGGTCCGTGGGCCGAAGCACTAACTACTGAGCCAAACTGGCCAGGGCAGAAATGCAAAGTATTTTAAGAAAATACTATGAACAACTGAATGCCAACAAATTGGACAACCTGGACAAAAAGAACAAATCACTAGAAGCATACAATCATCCAATATTGAATCAGGAAGAATCAGAAAACCCAAATAGAACAAAGCAACTAATAAAATAGAAGCAGTAATCAACAGACTCCCAGATGGCTTCACAGGTAAATTTTACCAAATATTCAAAGAGCTAACATCAATCCTCCTCAAACTATTCCATAAAATTCAAGGGGAGGATAGGCTTCCAAGCTCTTTTTATGAGGCCAGCATTATTATAATTCTAAAACCAGGTAAAGATACTACCAAATAAGAAATATATAGGCTAATATTTCTGATTAATTTAGATGCTAACTTCCTCAATAAAATATTAGCAAATGAGATCCAGCAATACATTAAAAAGATCATACACAATGATCAATGGATTTATTGGACGGATACAAGGCTGGTATAATACACAAATCAATACATATGAAACATCAAATAAATAAAATGAAAGATAAAAATCACATGATCATATCAATAGATGCAGAAAAAGCAGTTGATAAAATCCAGCACCCATTTATGATACAAAATTCTCACCAAAGTAGGAATAGATGATCATACCTCATCATAATAAAGGCCGTATATGATGCCAGGCTGATGTGGTTCAGTGGATTGAGTGTCAACCCATGGACTGAGAGCCGGTTAAATTCTTAGTCAGGTCACATATGCCTGGGTTCCAGGCTCAATCCCTAGTAGGGGGCATGCAGGAGGCAGGTGATAAATGTATCTCTCACATCAATGTTTCTATCTCTCTCTCCCTTCCTCTCTCTCTAAATAATAATAATAATAATAATAATAATAATAATAATAATAATAAAGGCCATATATGAAAAACCTAGAGCCAACATTATACTCAATGAGAAAACACTAAAAATGTTTCCTTTAACATCAGCAACGAGACAGGAATGTCTGACCTCATCACACTTATTCAACATAGCACAGGAAGTTAACAAGACAGGAATGTCTGATCTCATCACATTATTCAACATAGTATTGGAAGTCCTAGCCATAGTTATGACCAGAAGGGGAAATAAAAGACGTCCAAATTGGAAAGGAGGAAGTAAAACTGTTATTATTCACAGATGACATACTATTGCACATCGAAAACCCTAAAGATTCCACTAGAAAAAACTACTAGATATAATAAATGAATTTGCAAAGTAGCAGGATACATAATTAACATTCAGAAATTGGTGGCATTTTTATACATTAATAATGAACTATCAGAAAGAGAAACTAAGAATACAATTCCACTTACCACAAACAATCCCATAACAACAACAAAATAAGGTACTTATGAATAAATTTAAACAAGAAGGTAGAAAGCGTATTCTTGCAAAACTATAGGACATTGAAGATAGAAATTGATGAAGATACAAATAAGTGGAAACATATACTGTGTTCATGGATAGGAAGAAGTATCATCATTAAAATGACCAGACTACCCAAAGCAATGTATAGATTCAACGCAATTCCTATTAAAATACTAATGGTATATTTCACAGATCTAAATAAATATTCCAATAATTTATATGTAACTAAAATACCCTGAATAGCCTCAGAAATCTTGAGAAGGAAGAGCAAAGTTGGAATTATTGTATACTAGTACTATCATACCAACTAGAAGCCCATTTAATCAAAACAGCCTGGTACTGGCACAAGAACAGGCATATAGATCAATGGAACAGAACAAAGAGCCCAGAATTCAACCCACATCTTTATGGTCATCTAATATTTGACAAAGAAGGCAAGATCATACAATGGAGCAAATACAGTCTCTTCAATAAACGGTGTTGGGAAAATTAAACAAGTACATGCAAATAAATAAAACTAGACTACCAACTTTCACCATACACAAGAATAAACTCAAAATGGACAAAAGACTTAAATGTAAGTTGTGAAATCATAAAAATCCTAGAAAAATACTTAGGTAGCAAAATCTCAGACATCTCCCGTAGAGATATTTTCACCAACACATCTCCTAGGGTAAGGAAAACAAAGGAAAATATAAACAAATGTGAATATGTCCAACTAAAAACCTTTTGCACAGCAAAGGAAACCATTAACGGAATGAAAAGGAAACAATGTATTGGAGAACATATTTGCCAATGATACATCTGATAAGGGGTTAATTTGTAAAATATATAAAAAAACATATAACTCAACACCAGGAAGATGAGCATTACAATTAAAAAATGGCCTGGGCCAGCTTGGCTCAGTAGTTGGAGCATCCGCCCTTGGGCCTACGAGTTACAGGTTTGATTCCCTGTCCAGGGCATGTACCTCAGTTGCAGGTTTAATCCCTAGCCCCGTTTAATCAATCCCCCATTCTATCTGAAAATATCAATGGAAAAAAATATCCTTGGGTGAGGATATACAAAAAAGGGGGAGGCAAAGGACCTGAATAGATACTTCTCCAAACCGAAACAGGATATTCAGAAGACCAATAGATATATGAAAAAATGCTCAAGATTAGAGAGATACAAATTAAAACCACAATGAGATATCACTTCACACTCGTCAAAATGGCTACCATCAATAAATCAACGAATGACAAGTGCTGGCAAAAATGTGGAGCAAAGGGACCCTAGGTTGCTGTTGTTGGGAATACAGACTGGTGCAGTCACAGAGGGAAGCAGTATGGTGTTTCCTTAAAAGATTAAAAATGGAACCAGCAATCCCACTTCTGAAAATATATCCTAAGAATCCTGAAACACCACTTTGAAAGAATATACACACTCCTATGTTCATAGCAGCGTTAATTACAATAGTCAGGATCTGGAAACAGCCCGAATGCTGGTCAGTAGATGAGTGGATGAAAAAGTTGTGGTACATTTACACAATGGAGTACTACAAGGCTGTAACAAAAGAAACTTTACCCTTTTGTGACAGCACAGGTGAACTTGGAATTTAATATGCTAAGCAGAATAAGCCAGACAGAGAAAGACAAGTACCATATGCTCTTACTTATATGTGGAATCTAATGAACAAAATAAACTGACCAACAAAATAGAACCAGAGGCATGGATGCATGGAACAAACTGACAGAAGTCAGGGAGAAGGGAGGTGGGGTGGACCGGATGAAAGACAGTGAAGAGATTAGCCAAAGAACATATACCCTTAGCCCATGGACAGGGACCACAATGGTGTGATGACCAGAGGGAAGGGGACAGGAGGCTGGATGGAGGTGGGTAAAGGGGGGGAGGTGGAAAATGGGGAAAATCTGTAATAGTGCCATCAATAAATTTGAAGAAAAATAGAAAAAAATTGTTTGTGTCTACAGACCAAAAAACAAGTGATATTAAGTCACATAACAGGATTATAGACTAAGGGTGGAGAAACATTTAAAAAAAAACAAAACTCAAGTAAAAGTGTGAGCCAAGGATTTTAATTTTAAACTTTCAGAACTCAAAAATGTTGTATTCAGAAACTCTTGCTGAGGCTTCCACTAGGGGTTACATTTTTTACAATTAAGAGAAAATTGGAAATGTTTGGCAAAAGAACAGAGAATGAGAATTGAATAGGTTTACATGTAATTCTTTTTTTTTTAATCCTCACCTGAGGACATTTTTCCATATTTTGTTCAGATAGAGTTGGATGGAGGGAGGGAGGGAGAGAGAGAAACATCGACGTGAAAGGGACACATCGAGTGGTTGCCACCCACACAACCCAACCAGGGCCAGGGACAAACCACAACCGAGGTACATGCCCTTAGTGGGAACCGAACCCGGGTCTCTCTGGACCGCAGGCCGACACTCTAGCTGCTGAACCAAACCGGCCAGAGCGGTTTACATGTAATTCTAAAGCTAAAACCAATATGAAGGTAAGAGTTGAAGAACATTCTGTGACAAAGTAGAAATACAACTACAGTTGGGAGCAAAAGAGAAAGGTAAATAAACTCAATGATTGGTGCACAGGTCATACATAGGTGGGAGTCAAAGAATATCATTTTTTAGGTTTTTAAATAACATTTATTTTTCAAAGGTAACATGTACATATATAGAGAACTGAAACAAAGGACATCATTTAAACCAGCAAGCCAGCCCAGCCGGTATGGCTCAGTGGTTGAGCATCAACTCATGCGCCAAGAGGTTGCCAGTTCGATTCCCAGTCAAGGCACAAGCCCAGGTTGTAGTTCTAATCCCCAGTGGGGGCATGCAGGAGGTGTCCAATAGATGTTCTCTGTTATCAGTGTTTCTATCTCTCCCTCTCCTTTCATGTCTCTCTAAAATCAATAAAAGAAATAAACTAGCAAACTAAATAGTAGAAACTTAGGTGGTAAGGAAAATGCAGATTAGATTTTCCCCAGAAGAATCAGAAACCCCCAAGGAAGCAGAGGACAACAGCCTGGGACCTGACTAGTGGTTACAGAGTCCTGATCTCTGGCAGACTAAAGATAACATCTTTATCTAAGGTGTGTTTCAATTCCTGAGTCCTAAGGTGCTAAGACCTCCCCTTGGCTACTTTCCCATGAGACCAAATAGAGACACTGAAAGGGACCTCAGAATTGGGCTCAAGATCTAAAGAAATAATTTATTACCCTTACCTTACCTATGACCAATCGGTTGCCAGTACGACCCTGAACCCCTCACCTGCAGTGTCTTGAGACATGCCTCATATAATCTGTAACCTTCACACCAGGGAGTTCGGGCTTTTGAGCACTAGCTTCCCCTTCTCCTGGGGGTCCCCACTGAGAATAATATAACCAATATTTCTCAAAATAAAAGAAGAACTGGAAAATGTGATTATAGGGATTGGTTAGTCTAAAATTTGTAGGGCTGGCTAGAAGACTGGAAGTTGTGTCAGGAAAGAATGTTCAGTCTTGGGTTTGAAGGTAGTCTGGATTGAACGAGGCCCACAATCATTATGGAAAGTAATCTGCTTCACTCAAAGTCTGCTGATTTCAATGTCAGCCACATCTTTAAGAGATACCTTCACAGCAACCTCTAGGCTGCTGTTTGACCAAGCAACTGGGCACCATAACCTAGGCAAATTGACACATAAAATCAATCATCACTGTCCACCTCTTACCAACTCGGCACCCACATACCTGTCTTTAAACGACACTTAATCTCCAAATAAAAACAACAACAAGGCCATACTTCTGCTAACAGAACTGTCCTCCATCCAACCAAAAATTCACTACCCCTTTCCGCACAGAAGAATACAAAGTCCTTGGGTGATGTCACTCTTGTCATTGATGTCCTGTAACTAAAATACTCTTATGTAAAATTAATGCATCTTATTCGATTAGGGATGAGAAAGGTAAGAACACAAAGCATGCATACACATATGCATACACACATATTCATGACAACATAAGGAAAAAAACTCATTACGATCTAGTCCTCGTTTCTGTAACTGATATTTAAAACCATCTTATTCCACTGCCCATTCCACATTTCCTTTGCCCACAGCAAGCCCACAGTTGGTCATGGTTGTTTACTTGGTAGGGTGATCCAACCCTTAATTCCTGAAGGATCTGGGCAATTAGAAGTCCTGCTGGCTGTAGTTTTCCATTGACTTTAATCACAAGACATAGTAGTACTAAAAGACAACCTAAGAGGGATCTTTTCTTTTCTATCTATACACGGATTCAGAGCACATACAGCCTCCTAGAGAGCTTTGTCCCAGCCCTGCAATGTATTGCCAGCTGGCTAGTGTGTAACTAATTCTTCCAAAGGCTGTTCCACTGTTCTATCAAGCCAGTTGATTCGGGATGGTAGGAAACACAGTAAGAACAGTGAACTCCCTGAGTATGAACCCACTGCCTCACTTCATTTGATGTAAAGTGAGTTCCCTGATCCATAGAAACAGTACCATGGTGGTAGATGTGGCATTCTACAAGAAGTGTTACATGCAGACAAATCAGTATCCAGAGTAAGTGTCTACTCCAACACAATGGTCTCTCCCATAAGGAAGCAGTCCAATGTAATCAACATCCACATAGTTGGCTGATCCCACCCAAGTAATGTTGTCATGTCAGCTACTCAATGTTGGTCTCTGCTGCTGGACAATTGAGCCCTCAGCGGTAGCCAGGTAGGACTCGCTGAGTGAATCGTCACATTGCTGAGTAAGTGCCCGACCACCTTCCCTGCCATCATGGATGTTTGTTCTTAAGCCCACTGGGCTCTGACAGGAGTGGCTGCAGGAATAGCCTGTCTGGTATCCACAGAACAGATCATACAACCCACTTGACTATCAAAATCCTCCTCTGCTGAGGTGATTGGTGAGCTTTCACATGGAACTTAAATTCTCTACAATTTTGCTCCAATCAGAGAGGTCTAGTCACATACCATCCTCCAGACTTCTTTGTCATCAATTCTCCAATCATGTTCCTTCCAAGTCTCCCTTACCAGATAACATGAGGTTCCTGGTGGGCAGCTCAGTTCTTTGGCTCCTGATTAAATGGTCAGTTTCTACGAAAGCCCTGTAGCTAACCATCTCATAAAGAGTAGTTATCGCCCTGACCGGTGTGGCTTAGTGAATAGCGTCATCTCACCCAAGTTAGGGTTGTTCCATGCACAGAAGGGTTGGGGTTCGATTCCCAGTCAGGGCACATACCTGGGCTGCAGATTTTATCCCTGTTCCCAGTTGTGGGAGGCAACTAATCGATGTGTCTCTCTCACATCCATGCCTTTCCCTCTCCATACCACCCATCTCACACTCCTTTCCACGCTCTCTAAAAAATCTTTGGAAAGAAAAATATATCCTCGGGTGAGTATTAACAACAACAAAATACATTTTAAAAGAGAGAGGCAGTGAGTAGTTATCCGCAGTGAATAGCAGGGCTTAACTTACAATTCCTAAGGGTCTGTGCTGTAATCTACCCAGAAGGGCTGCCAGAAACTCTCAGCAGCATCTCTCTCTGCCACTGCCCTTTCAAGCACCGTTGGCTCTACCCGATCCTGTGACCCCAGCGGCAGAGCAGCTTGCGCAGTGGCCTGGCCCCGTTACAGAACGTCCTCTGGGCCCACTCACAACTAACAGCTTTCTATGTCACTTGATAAGTGGTCCTGAAATGAGCTCACAGAAATGAGGGACATTGCCTCCAAAATCCACCTTGTTTTTGCTTGTAGGAAAGGCCAGATGTGCCAACTTATACTTTACCTTAGAAGAGTTATCAGGACATGCCCAACATCACTGGACCACTAACAGTTTTGGGTTAGGATGTCCTTGAATTTTTATCAGATTTATTTCCTACTCTCTGACAAGCAAACGTCTTATAATTAGTCTAGAGTAGTTATTACTTCTTGCTTGCTAAGTCCAATAGGCACAATGTCATCAATATAATGAACCGATGTGATGCCTTAGGGAAGATAAGTGTGATCAAGATCCCTGAGAACTAAATTATGATGTAGGGCTGGAGAGTTGATACACCTCTGAGGAAAGATGGAGATGTATCACTGTCCTCGCCAGCTGAAAGCACACAGCTCTGGTGTTCTTTAAAACTGGTATGGAGGAGAAACATGTGCCAGATCAATAGTTACAAATACCAGGCCCCCTGGGCATGTTAGTTTCTTCAAGCAATAAAACCAACATCTGATACAGCAGCTTTGGTGTCACCACCTGGTGACGTTTAACATAATCCACTGTTATTTTCCAAAGTCCATCTGTTTTCTTCACAGGCCACATAGGCAAGTTGAATGGGAATGTGGTAGAAATCACCACCCCCACATCTTCCATGTCTTGATGGTGCCACTAAACTCTGCAATCCCACCAATAATGCCATATTGCTTTGGTTTACTATTTTTCTAGGTAGTGGCAGTTTTAGTGGCTTCCACTTGGTGTTTTCAACCATAATAATCTTCTCTCCACTGTTCAGGGAACCAATGTGGAGATTCTGCCAGTTGTTATTGCAATGATTCATTCCAGAATTGGAGAAATAAACACAGGATGGGTTTGTGGACCCACTGTGATATGGACCTGAGTTAAAACCCTATTGACTATCTGACCTCCATAAGCCCCCACTCTTACTGATCAACTACAGAGATGTTGTCACTCTGGTAAAGGCTGAAGGTTCCTTTGTGGAAGGCTGAGACAAAGAGTAACAGTATAATCTTTTGACAATGTAGTATGGTCCTTCTTCAAAGGGTCTCAGCCTCCCCTTCATTCAAGCGTTGATGCATCTATAAACTGGGTCAAGTCTGAGGACTGATTGAGGGACCATCAAATGAGTCTGTTTTTAATATTCAAATTAGACTTTTGTTCAATTTATCTAGAAATCTTCCACTTATACATATCAGGTAAAATGAGTAGACTGCCCATCTATTTTACTTCGAGGAACACTCTTGTCTCAGTTCATTGTGCTGCTAAAACAAAACAGCACAGACTGGGTGGCCTATAAACAACAGACATGTATTCCTCACAGTTTTTAGGGCTGGAAGTCCAAAATCAAGGTGCCAGCATGTCAAGTCCTGGTGGAAACTCTTTTCCAGGATTCAGAGTGCTGGCCTCTCTGTGTGTCTTTACCTGGGGGAAGAAGTGGGGAGCTCTAGGGAACCTCTGATATAAAGTCACTAATCTCATTCTTGAGTGCTTTGTCCTCATGGTATAATCACCCTCCAAAGGACCCACTTCCAGTGTCATCACCTTGGGTGTTAAGTTTCGACATGTGAATTTAGGGGAAATACGTTTAGATCATAGTAATCATTCTTCATAGCCAATGAAATAGGTCTCTGTGAATCAGCCTGTTCTGATTGCTGCTTTAACTCTTTTGTCCACTATGGTAATCATACTCACCTCGCACTTTGGTGATCAGGTGACACTGTTTCCTGCCAACCCAGGATCCAGTTACCCCTCATTGCATGTAGTTTCCTAATTCAGCAGTAGAAGTTTCCCCTACAAATTTTGATCTACAGAGAGGCCATGATGGTGTTCTTCAAGGCTCCTCCTGGTGAGCAAATTGACTTGCTGGGAGAGAGGGTGCCAATTTGAACCTTGGCTACCAAGACTTAGAACAGCACATGTTAGTAAGGATGTGAATAACTAAAACTCTCATGCATTAATAGGTATGAAAAATGGCCTAGCCTCTTGGAAATATTGGTAGTTTTTTCCATAAAGTCACATATACACCATTCATAAGAACCAGCAAGTCAACATGAATTTATACATGAGAAATGACAAGTGTTCACACAGAGATTAGTACTCAAACATTCATAACAGTGTAGTTTATAATGGCTCCAAACTGGAAACAGCCCAAATGTCTATCAGTTGGTAAGTGGATAATAAATTGTGGTGTATGTATGTAAAAGAATACTATTCAGGAATAAAAAGAATAAACTACTGATGTCAAAACAACATGGATGATTCTCAAAAGTGTTGTGCTAAATGAAAGAAGCCAGACAAAGAAGAGTATGCACAGTATAGATTCATTTATATGTAATTATAATAAAGGCAAAATTATTCATGATAGAGAGTAGACCAGTGGCTGCCAGGACCCTGGAGGAGTGAAAGGACGGGGATGACGACAAAGGGTGATGGGAATATTCTACAGCATGATTTTGGTGCTAGAAATGAACTGTATGCATTTCTTAAAACTCAATAATTGTACATTGAAAATTATTGAACTTCATTTTCTGTTAAATACACCTCTATGAAAATGATTAATACTTTAAAAGGAAAACACATGACATTCTGGAAGGAGTCGCATGGTAAGTCTCCCCCAGAGATGAGCTGGTTGTCATTCTCTGGCATCACATTTCTGTACAAGGTGCTCTGAGTACAGCCCAGGTCCTTCCATTGCTCCTGGGTGAACTCTACAGCTATGCCCTTGAATGACCCTGCTGCCTGCAGCAGCACACACTGATTTTCAATATGAAGAGTTCAGAAACAGGAAGACTGAAAAATATCTTTGGAATCTATTTCTTACTATGTTTAATAATGAGAGTCTGAGACAAAATGTTATGAAGTATGCCACATATAGCCATTATGTTGTCTTATACTTTGGGATACTCATACAATTAGCACAAATAGTATTCTCATTCCCTAATTAATTTGTATTTATTTACATTATACACATATACTGCCAGTTAACATAAGACTGATTGTGGTAGGAAAATAATGGTGCCCTAAAAAGACGTTCACAGCCTGTGAATATACTACCTTCCACGCAAAGGGACTTTATAGATGCAGTTAAGCTGAAGTACTCTGAAATAAGGCTATAATCCTGAATTATCTGGTAGGCCCACCCTAACCACACGAATCCTTAAGAGCAGAGAATGTTTCCCAGCTGTGGTCAGAGAGAGTAACAACCAAAGATAGGTTGCGCATGTATCTAAATAATCAAGAGAGGAATGCAGCCCAGGGAGATCTGTATCAGCCTTCTGACCCTCAGAGTTGTAAGATAATTAGTTTGTGTAGATTTTTGCTAGTTTCAAAAAGGCAAAGATGACCACAAGCCAAGGAGTGTGGACTGGCCTCTAGAAACAATCAAAAGGCAAGGAAACAAATTCAACCCTACAGCTTCCAGAGAGGAATGCAGCCCATCTGCTATTGGTGAAAGTACAGTATCCACCAGCGAAGTGGGAAAACCCTCTCCCCACTGGATGCTGGGAGTAAAGTCCTTATGACAGTTTGAGAAAAAGAATTTTCTGAGACTCACAAAGGAGCGTGAGTGATTTTTACTTGTGTGCAATCATATCCCTCAGTTTTTAAAGTCCCATTCCCTTAACCCAGTCCTGGAAAGTGAGCAGCTGGGGATTCAGCAGAGCTAGAAGCAAAGCCAGCATCCACAATTGCTGTTCCATGGTGGAGCTGGGTCCAGTGTAGCATCTGGCTCATTGCAGTCCATTAGTCCATGTGGGCAAATGTAGGGGAGCGCGAGAGCCCCCTGCAAGAAGAGTCCCAAGAGAGCAAAACCAAGAGAGAGAACTCCTTTGTTTAGGAGCGTAAGTATCTCCGATTTCATATGTTTGCAGTAACCACACGTATCCTGAATAATGATCTGTTCCCAGGTATGACCAACAGACAAGTCCTTTTTCTACTCTGCCCAGACAACAGGCATGCATCTATTCTTCACCTGTCCAGCCCTTTTGCTCCTTTCCAGTTATTCATAACTGGGTTCATTATGACGGTATCATTCTGACCATCAGATTCGTAAAACAATTAGTTTGTGTAGATTTAAGCCACTAAGTATGTGGTCATATTATGGAAGAAATAGAAAACTAATACCCTTATTGAGCTTAGTGCTCTATTTTTTTTAAAGATAAAATTATTATAAATCAGCTTCCAATAGACTGTCCTGAGCACTTTCAGGTTACATGCACCCCTCTGAGAATCCTGTCCTGGGGTACAAATAGATACATGTAAGCGACGGAGATTTTATATATGACCAGACTTGTCTTTCAGAAGAAGTACTCTAGAAGACACCTGGAGAATTTCTTAAAGTAGGAGAAACAAACTTAAGAGATGACTAGCTATCTTAAGGCAAAGTAATGGGGATAAAGTACAGTAAACAAAACCTATAAGAGAAAGAAACAAAATATGGTCATTGATTTCTTGGGCAGCTACAGAGACAAGGTGCCCGAGCAGCTGGGTGAATGTTTATGTTGTCAAAGGAACTCAAAGAGTCTGGTGGCTTTGGCTGGAAATAAATAATAAAGATTTATTCAAGGGTCTTGGAGTTTTCAAACTGAGAACACAATTAGGCATAAACCCAGAAGAGTTCCAAAGAATGAAAAGTTAAGATTCCTTATAGTAAACGGTACATTTTTTAGAATGAGCAGTTCTGCTTTCTTAGCCCTAGGAGCGGCCCAGGTGTCAGATAATCTGGAGGTCTTCTGTATATTCAGACAGTTACACAACACTGAGAAGTTCCAAAGAGCTTATGTTCGCAGACTAGTTAAGACAAGAATAGAATCGTTACCTCCTGCCTCAACCTACTTGATTTAAGTAATAACTTCATTTTATTTATGGCATTTTCTTTAATGCCATAAATTGAGATAGAAAGAAGAGGAGAATGGGGTTTGGCAGAAGGTTACAGTGAGCCCAATTTAGTTCATTCTGTACTCAAAATCTTTGTGAACAAAAACACGAATGTTCCACTTCACAGTTGATTATAGGATTTTGGAGGACACAAGTCTAAAATGCAGATAAAATTTAGGAGACATTAGCCGTTAAAGTGATAATTGAAGTCATCAGAGAGAATGTGCTGACTCAGATAAGCCCAGGACAGAAAATGCTCAAACACGAAAATTGAAAGAAAACCAATGTATTAAGAGGCTATCAGAAAAAGAACAGGTCATGGACGGTGAGAAGTAATTTTCTAAATGGTAGTAAGTGAAAGTGAACAGGACAGTGTCTTGGAAAATGAGAGAAGAGATCATTTGAAGCACAAATACTTCTTCCAGTTGAAGATAATAGATTGCACATACACATTCATATCTCCTGCCTCCAACAACAAATTCTGGCAAAATACAGAACTATAAGCTCCACGACAGAAAGAAATACACTAACATGTACCACTGGAAGGCCAGAAAATCACAGGGTATTGTGCCCTATAAGTTACATGGGTAGATATAGCATCATATTAGAAAACAAAGGAACATTGTCTACATCTAATATAAACATAGAAATAGTCTGAAGGAATATCATAATAATGAAAGTCCAGAAAGATGTCCAAGCTCAAGCTAAACAAGACTTAGAACCCAAGTATGTCTTAGGATGAATGACTAGCAGGGCAGTTAATGGAAGAACAACCAGTACTTTGGGAGGTCCTCATTTTGTGTATGACCTACAAATATAGATGTACAAGCCACCAACAATGTGACCTTGGATGTTTATAGAGCTTCGTGCATAATTGTCAAAAGTTGGAAACAACCCAAATGTTGGTAAATGATCAAATTGCGGTTTATCCCTATAATGGAATACTAATCAGCAACAAAGAGATGAACTACTGATACGTGCAACAAAGTGGGACTCTCAACAGCATTATGCTCAGTGAAATAGGCCAGACATAAAGTGTTGCATACTGTATGATTCCATGAATATAACATTCTGGAAAACACAAAATTATAGAGAAGCAAACCAGGGTCCTCCTTGGCTGCCAAGGAAGGAAGAGGGAAATGAAGAAGGTGAGGTTCTTGGGTAATGGAAATGGATTGTAAAATTGAAGGAAGATGAAAAAAGTCTAAGCACCCCAATAGCAGAACGAAGTTGGAGTAGCATTACCTGATTTCAAAACTTAATGTAACGCAACAGTATGATATTAGCGATACTCCAGACACAGACTGATGGAAGAGAATAGAGTATAAATATAGACCCACAAGGCAATACAATGAAGAAATATTCTTCTCAACAAAAGGTGCTAGAAATTTTATACATACATAAACAAAGACAAAATTAACCTTGAACCATACTTCATACCAAAAAATTAACTCAAAATAATTATAAACTTAAATAATAATAAAAATAAGACCTGTAATAGAAAAATTCCAGAAAAAAAAGGACATAATTTTATTGATATTTCTTTGAAAGGACAATAAACAGCATAATCACATAAGAAAAAAATGTTACTTGAAAAATAGATAGGTTCAAAAGTCCAGTTTGTAAGACACTGTAAAGAACAGGAAAAATAAAGCTACAGGTTGAAAACATCTTTAAAACACAGAAAGCAACACCTAAAAAGGGTGAGTTTTACTATATGTAAATTACACTTAAATAAACAAAAAGCTCCTCTATCAAGCACCTATACCAGACCCATGTAGGAGCCTATGTCATACCTCACTCCCCACTCCAGCACCCACCTCAAGGGCCTGCTGAGTGTGACCTTACACTGTCCAGGACATCTCTTACTTGGGAAGCTAACTAGCAGGTACATGAGCCCAGAGAAAGCCTTCAATTAAAGTCAGAAAAATAAAAAAACACATTCGACACTGTTCCTCGTCTCCCAGGTGGAACCTTCTGAGTGACATTCCCTGTACTTCCTGGGAGTGTTCTCGCAGAGACTGAGTCCACAGCCCTCGGTGATCATGGGCTCCATAAAGTGCTGTTAGTCTAGCTTTTCCCTCTTTCCTGTTTCAGTCTTCCTGGTACCATCATGCCTCTTTTCTGGGACTTTATCCCAATACAAACCACTTACACTCAAGTCATGGTCTCAGGGTCTGGGAGAATCCACATCATGTCACCTTCTACAATGACCAATGCCAAATTTCACTCCAGCTAAAGCCAGGCTCCTTGCAATGACCTCAAAGTGCTACATGACGTGTCTCTTTTTATCTGTTATGTGCTCTCCCCTTACTTATTCTGCTCTATCCTGCTTGCTGTCCTGGAACCCCTTTAGCACTACCCTGTCTCAGGGCATTTGCATCGGTTACTTCCTCAGGCTAAAATATTCTCTAGATACCTAAGCAGCTCACCCCTTCGTTTTCTTTAAAGTTTGTCTCAAATATATTCCCATGGAAGCCTTTCTGACTACTTTATTTGAAAATAGAAGCTGTCCTCCCGGCTGGTGTGGCTCAGTGGTTGAGCATCGACCCATGCACCAAGAGGTCACTGGTTCAATTCTCTTTCAGGGCACATGCCCAGTGAGGGGCATGCAGGAGGCGGCTAGTCGATGTATTCTTTCATCGGTGTTTCTCTCTCTCTCTCTCTCTCCCTCTACCTTCATCTCTAAAAATCAATACAGAAAAAATAAACAAACAAAACCTCTGCAGAGTGGAGAACAAAGGGACTGGGAGTCATTAATGGAGAGTGAAGGTGGAATTTCCTCCCTCTATCTGGTAACCCCTCACCCCTAGACCTTACCCTCACAAGCTCTCCAATAAAGTAGCCTTTCCTGAGCAGCTTGGTCCTGGGTCACCCAGATCACCTTAGGCTTTTCAAGGCTGGCTCAGACCTACCACTGTCACACAGTGTGGTGGACTGTGAAGGTAGTATCATTCTGGGCAGGGGGACCAAGTGCTGCTTATGGCTATGAAAATCTGGGGGCTGCTCCTTTCTGGGCCCTTCTGCCTGTGCTCTGAAGCTCTGGAGACAGGTCCAAGGTCAGAGGGGTGCTCTCTCTATAGCAAGACTCCTATTTACAGAGTTCACCTACTTCCAACCTCACAAAGAGTGGCTTTGTTTCAAGAGAGCTGGGATCTGGGCCTGGGAATCAAAATAATTTTAGGATCATAAACCTGACTCTCTTGGAATATCAGACTTAAAACAGAAACAGCCTGCAGCAGCAGGCGTCAGGAGCCTCAGTATGACCCAAAGGGATCTGAAGAAACACTAGCAGTTCCAGAATACATTTGTCACATAGTGAGATTCCATCCACATTCACTTAGAATTTTATCCCTGGGGGTTTGGGAACAGTTCAGTCTGCTGAATGTTGTGAAGACACCAGAAACGGTTTGAATTTGAGAGTAAAACCACTAGTCTTTGAATGTAAGCCTCATCACTGGCTAGCCTATGACCTGAATATGTCATTTCCCCAACCGGAACCTTTGTTTGTTTTTCAAATAATGCATTATTTTTAATATTAAATTTTATTTTATTTTAAATTTATTTTTTATTGCCACAACGTTGGTAAATAACATTATATAAATTTCAGGTGTACATTATAATTTGATATGTGTATATTTTATTATGTGCACACCAGGAATTTGACTCCAAAGGCAAGAGAAACAACAAAAATAAACAAAAGGGACTACCTCAAACTAAAATCATTCACAGAGCAAAGAAAACCATGAGCAGAACAGAAAGGCAGCCCACCGAGTTTGAGAAGATATTTTCAAAGAATGCATTTTTAAAATTGCAGATAATTAGACCTACCTCCTGGGTGGTTATCAGACTTAACAATCACTCAACAGAAAAAAAAAAGCAGTTGTCACATTCTTAGTGATGATACTCTGCTGCATGCTTTAAAGGTGACATGTTTTGGAATGCCAAGACAGTCGAAATAAAATTCTAATTTTCAGGTAAGAAACCTGACTCTACCCAGATTTCTTCTCTCTGTGGATTTGTCACCCTGATCACAGGTGACAGAACTGGAATTTACCTGGTCTTTCCATCTGTAGACCCATTGCCTGCACTTTCTGGTATATTCTACAAAAATCACCACAAAGTTTTATTTTCCTCTCCCCCCATGCCTTTTAAACTCAAAGCAGCGAAATGTAAATTAAATGGTATAAAATGAAGCACAACATTACGCTAAAAGAATGGTATCTGTGACCAACATGTTTACCTCCAGAAAGAAAAAAAAAGAAAGCTTTCAAAGATAAATATGTGAAAATACACATAACCCAAATAAGAAAAAATGTTATTATGAAAACCATGCATCTTCCAGAGATGGGTTATTATACTACAAGAACATCTTTTTATTAAATCTCATATATTGAGTATGTTTTTAGATGCTATCCTTTTCCAACGTTAATCATTTCTTTATGACAGCTCTTAAAACAATTAGATCCTATTCACACTGGGGTTAGAAAGGAATGGAGTCATCAAGAAGTGAGTGCAGCCCTGGGCAGTTTGGCTCAGCAGCTGGAGCGTCAGAGAGTTCAGTTGGTTCCCTTGCTAAGGGCATGAACCTGGGCTGCAGTTTGTCCTGGGCTGCAGTTGGGTCCTGTGTGTAGCAACAACTCCATGTGTCTCTCTCACTGGATGTTTCTCTCCCTCTCTTCCTACCTCTCTCCCTCTTGCTCTATCTCAGGATAAATGTCCTCGGGTGAGGATTAAAAAAATAATAATTAAAAAAAAAAGAAGTGGGACCACTGGGTCAAATGGAAGTATCATCCTAGGTGAAACAAGCCAAACAGAGAAAGACAAGTATCATATGATCACTTAATTGTGGAATATAATGAACATAAGGGTCTGAGGACTGGGGTCGTCCCAGAGACGTGGAAGTGGGGTACAGACTGACAATCCCCAGAAGAGGGGGTGGTGGGGGAGAGATAAACCACAGAACTTATATGCATGTGTGCATGAACAATGGACATGGACCACAAAGCTGAGGACAGGGCAGAGAGGGCGGGGGAAGGGGGAATCAGTGGGAGGAAAAGGAGAAACATCCGTAACAAAAATTAATTAATAAAAAAGTTAAATAAATTAATAAAATTAATAACAAAGAGAAAAAAAAAAGGGGAGTACAATCTTCCAAAACACCCGCCTGGAGCTTCAAAAGTCACAGTTACCATTCCTAGAAAAGCGGGTCCTTCCTTCGCTCGGGACCTTAACCCCAAGCCTCACTGGGTCCCCAGGGGCCCAACCTACCAGAACCCAGATTACTGGGCCTCAGCCCACCCCCCTAAAGGCAAAGCCCCCAGAGGGGCGGGGCGGGAGGAGGGGCGGGGCGGGGCGGGGCGGGGCCGGAGGAGGGGCGGGGCGAGAGGAGGGGCGGGGCGGGCCTGCTGGGCGGGAGCGGAGGTTGCCTCCCCCTTCCCCGCGCTTCCTGCCCCCTTGCTCGGTTGGGACTGGGGAGTCCCCGGAGCATCGCTGAAAGCGTCCCCGAGGCCCGGAGTAGGTGGGGTGACTCCGAGGCCGCTTTCCGGGTCACAGTGAACGGAGTCTCGGTCCACCCTGGCTGGAAACAGAGGCCTGTGTCTGTGGATTCCCGGAGGCCGTGGATCTGCCTTCTTACTAGGATTCCGTGTTCCATGTTTGCAACTATGGATCCGATTCGATATCACGTGCGCTTCCGTGATGAAAGACTAAAACATGAACTTTTAATGCAAAGGGTAAATGTGACTGACAGTGGTGACGGTATACTAAACCTTCAACCCCGCGCCTTCATTCATTTTATGTAAATAGTTGCTCTTCCTTTTTGAGTAGTCCCAGAAAATCACGAATACTCTTGCAATTTGGTACTTTTCATCCCCCTTGAAGTTCTATGCTAAAAAGTCTGTCAATAAGCCTTGTTAGTCCTTAAACACTTAGTAGATGTTTCCCGTTTTCCTTATTTTATGTAAATACATTTAAACATTTCTTTTCAAATACAACATTCTTTCTTCAATGCACAATGGGATCATGGAAGCTCCTTCCACTCTCCATCCCTCTCCCAAACATACACAATGATAACAAGCTTTATTCAGTGCAGAAACAAATAAACACATTTCTCAAAACAGCACTATGTCCACTTATTGATTTGTTTTCTCACTTAACTTTGTTTTGTGGCCCAGTTGTCTGTTCATGTTTTGTGGAACAATTTTTTTTTTCCTTCTTGCATATTATTTCATGTAGGGGTGTAGCACATTTATTTCATTAATGCCTTTTTGATGGATAGGTAGTTCCTTTCCAAGGATCATAAATGAACATCTCTATCCATATATCTTTGCATATTTATGTGATTTCTGTGGTACTAATGCCAAAAATGCAAGATTTTTTTCTATTGAAATGTGTGCACATATAAAAATTTGAAAAACGTTAACGAATTGCCTTCAGAAAGGATGTGCTAGTTTATGTTGTTTCCCCACACCCCTTTCAACACTGGATCTATAAGAGAGGCTAAATGAATTCACTATTTATGTTGTATATTCACATTTTTATTGTGTTTGTATCACTTTTCGCTCTATAAATGAGCTCTTCCTCATATGTGTTGCAGTTGCCCTGCAATGTCTTTGGCATTTGTCTTGGGACATTACTTATAACTTCTTATTGTGGTTGTTGGCCAAGTAAAAGTGTTGTTTTTACATAGTGAGTCTTTTCCTTTTCACTATTGTCATGCATGGAAAGGCCATCCAAATTCAAGATATGTAAATGTTTACTTGTTATTTTTCTAATATTTTATGTGCTCTCTTTAAGTCTTTGCATACATTTAACTCACTATGGAATAAGAATTGAAAGAGTAATGCAGTTTTTTTTCTCTAAAATTGATATTGGTACACAGTGCCATATTTAATAATTTCTAATTAATTCTGTATTAATTTGAAAACATTTTTATTACATATCAAAGTCCATACTAACTTTATCTATTTGTGGACTCTGTAATCTGTTCCCTAGATCTGTCCATCATTGTACCATTTATTATCAGGATTTTCCTGGCTATATTCTCACATGTTATCTATCAAGATAAACTTTAGAATAAGTTTTTAGGGTACAACCTGTAACCTAATTGTGTTTTGATTCTGATTATCATAATATGAAATTAATAATAATCAATTGGTGAGAAATGATATCTTCATAAATGTAATGACACCTTTCACCTCACCGGCATAGTTTAGGAGATTGAGTCGTCCCATGGACTGACAGGTCCCTGTTCAATTCCCAGTCAGGACACATGCCCTGGGTGTGGGCTCGACCTCCCATATGGGGCATGCAGGAGGCAGCCAGCCAATCAATGTTTCTATCTCTCTCTCCTTTCATCTCTAAAAAATCAATAAAAATATTTTTTTTAAAAAGTAATGACCTTTTTCTAAGAGCTATATGGTTTCTTCACTTATTTAAGTGGTCATTAAATCTCTCCATTCAGCTTAATCATGTTCTACATATAGATGCACATGTAGAAAACATGTATTGTTAGGTTTATTCTATTCAATTGGATTCTTATTGTTATCAATAGAATTTTAAAACAGTTCTAATTTGCATATAACTGTTTCAAGCATTAACATTTTTCTTGCTGAATTGTCTTATTCTTTCAACTAATTTTTGTGTTAATTATCTTGGATTTCAATGTGCATTTGACAACTTTGCCTAGTTTTTAAAATAATATTCATAATTTTTAAAATTCTTAATTGTATTATAAAATATAAGCCAGTAACAGTTTGATGGTGCCATATTAAATCAGTTTGAATACAATGAAATGCACTCTAAAAGTTAATTTTAAAGACTGGGGAGACTTCTGGCTATTGGCAAAGAGAAGAGGTGAGTGAATTTTCTCAGCAAACACAGATATAAAAGTGGACAAAATGGTCAAATTTAACCACTCAGGGGGCTCTATAAACTGATCAAACAACACAACAAGCTGAGATGTTTTTATTCATGAAAAAGTGCTAGAAATTCAGGTTGGAACAGTGGGAATCTGAGGTTTTCTTGTTTGCGGCTTTTCCTGTTGCCACCTCCAGTGCAGTCAGTAAGAACGATCATTTTTCCAGGATGGAAGGACAAGTCAGGATCTGGTCAGGAGAGAAAAACCACAGTAATTTGATCAGAAAACACAAATATATAATATAAAGAGTTATTAGCAATAAGTAGTGATGGGAGCCCTGGCCAGGGTGGCTCAGTCTGTTGGAACATTTTCCCGCACACCAAAGGTTGCAGGTTTGACCCCAGGTGAGGGCCAGTGCAGGGGGAACTGATTGATCTTGCTCTCTCCCTTCCTCACTCTAAAATCAATTTTTTTTTAAAAAAAAAGAAGTGATAGGAGTAACAAAGTATTGGCTAATAAACAATAAAGAGAACTCTAAAGACTATGAGAACATCAGGAATATAAGAAGCAGCCACAACAACTCTTGCGGCTAAAACAGTGTCCAATGAACACTCCTCTCCTCTAGTCCCCAGGCTGAAATCCAGAACTTGTTGGAGAGAGCATAACTACAGTTCCCTGAATGACAGAGGCATAGTGAGTGGTGCCACACCAGGGAAGTTGCTGGGGAAAAAAATGTACCCTCCGGAACTTTCTGAAAATCTGCCTACTAAAGAGCGGGGGAAGCTATTTAAGGAGAGGCACTGACCATAAATCAGCCTGAAGGGTTGACAGAAAAAACTGCTAGCCCCTGGGTGCTGCTGCCACTATACAGTACAGGAGTGGATGCTGGAGAAGCTGCACATGCTGCAGGTGGCCGGCTCTGTGGAGTATGCATGCATTGCAGGAGTGAGTGCTGGAGAAGCTGCACATGCTGCAGGTGTCCGGCTCTGTGGAGTATGCATGCATTGCAGGAGTGAGTGCTGGAGAAGCTGCATATGCTGCAGGTGGCCGGCTCTGTGGAGTATGCATGCATTGCAGGAGTGGATGCTGGAGGAACCATGAATGCTTGAGAAGCTGCATGTTGGTACCCTACCAACTGAGCTGGAACCCGGAAGGAAAACCCCTGCCTTCTGCGACGTGTTGCTGGCGCCCTCTACTGACAAAGTTTAAACATCATGCCAAATGGCAAAGGAAAACTAAAAGGCCCAGATCTGATTTCACCAATCATACAATGAAGAATGAATTTGAAGCCAAGAGGTGATACATTTAAAATGGGCACAGTGGGGCTGGTCCTGAAAAATAGCAACCTTGCTGCTAGAGGGATGGGCATGATGTGGTGCTGAGGGCAAAATCGCACAACTGCAGATTTGTCAGCAAAAGTAGCTACCTTTATAGGAAACACATGGGAAAACCCCACAGTTTTGTGAACATGAGGTCCCAGACCATGTTGGGGAGAAAAAGAAGTTTCATGGAGAGATCCTGAAATGAGACACTCTTAAGGAGTGCTAGAGAAGCCATTGCCGA
Organism: Molossus molossus; assembly: GCF_014108415.1. Classification (NCBI taxonomy): domain Eukaryota; kingdom Metazoa; phylum Chordata; class Mammalia; order Chiroptera; family Molossidae; genus Molossus; species Molossus molossus. Next base: position 86,011,650 of record NW_023425349.1, read on the forward strand.
GGCTACCTGTAAGTCTACACATTTTCCCTGGGCTGGAACCAAGAGAGCTGAATGTAAAGGCTGACCTGGGAACTCGCTGAACTTGGAGTGCACTCCCTGAACCAGACACAGATCCTTGGGCAGAGGGAGGAAGCCTTGTGGGCTCAAGTTGTTAGATCACAGCCTCTGTCCTGTGACTACTGGCTGATCACTAAGTTAGGTAGACACCTGTGCAACTCCAAAGAAGCCACAGTGAAAAATAAAACGAAGAATTTAAAAGATCAGCAGAGGCATCGGCGGCTACACATTTCCAGGGAAACAAACCCTGTAGTCTAAGTCCAGGCAAGTAGCTAAAAAGAAATAAGAGCAACAACCAGGTGAACAATGTGAATACAGAAGCACTGCAAAGTATTATCTAAAATGCCCAGCTTTCAACCAAAAAAATTACAAGACATGCAAGGATACCGGAAAGTATGACCCAAATGCAAGGGGGGTGGGAAACAGTCCATAGAAATGACACTGAATAGGTACAGACATTGAATTTAGAAAACAATGACTTCAAAACAGCTATTTTCATATGTTCAAAGAATTAAAGGAACAGTAAAAATGGCAGAATAGGTCACTCCAAGGGCCTGTCCCTCTGGGAAAACACTGAAATACCAAGAAAAAAACTGTCAGAATCAACTTTAACAGAACCCTGAAAAACATCCAGAAGTTTACAGTAACGAAACCAAACCAAACAAAATGCTGAATTAAGAAAAAGCCAATTGAAATATGGGAGAAAAGCTTTGGAGCATGTTCATCCACCCTTGCGCCACCCCTTCCCTGGCTTGATGGAAGTTGTGAAGACCATGGTTCCAGTGAGGGACCCTGCCTGATCTTAGACTGTGGAGGGAGCAGAGTACACCTTATTCTCAGAGTTGTGTTTGTCTATTCCAGTGAATTTCAACTACGGCAGGCACACTCGTGTGCCACAAGAATTTTTAAAACATGCAGTACCTGACTATTTAGTCAGGAGCACTGACCTCTTTTCTCATAGACTATCAAATACAAAAATGACACCAGCCCTGGCCAGTTTGGCTCAGCGGTTGGAGTGTCAGCCTGCGGTCCAGAGAGACCTAGGTTTGGTTCCCGCTAGGGGCACGTACCTCGCTTATGGTTTGTCCCTGGCCCTGGTTGGTCGTGTGGGTGGAAGCCACTCGATGTTTCCCTTTCATGTTGATGTTTCTCCTTTCTCTCTCTTCCTCTCTCTCCCTCCCTCTCTATCTGAACAAAAAATGGAAAAATGTCCTCTGGTGAAAATAAAAAAAAATGTTTTATTTGGAAAGGGGGCAGTTCTAAATGTTATTTCTTGTTAATGTCAAAATGCAGCACAGTATTTTGCAGATGCAGCAGAAAACAGGATGAGCTGACAAGTAGGACTGGATAAATGTAGCCAACTGCTAAGAAGACATCAACATGTAATTAACCAATTAGTGTATATAAGCAATGACTAAGCCTCCCTTTGGGGATGCAGGGCTTTGGATAGTATCCTGTGTCTCCTTTACTTGCTGCATGTACATAGAACTACCATACCTTGCAACAACCTTGTCTCTCTTTTTGAATACAGTACCCCAAGTGGCAAACCCCCTAAATGTGGTAACAAAACTGTTTTTCCAAAATGGTTCTATCATTGCATGTGAAAATTTTGTTCATTAAAAATGCAAGACAGCCCTGGTCAGTTTGGCTCAGCGGTTAAGTGTCGACTTGCAGACCAAAGAGTCTTAGGTTCAGTTCCGTAGGTTGCCGTTCATCCCCGGCACTGTTTGGAGTTGTGCTGAAGGCAGCCGGTCAGTGTGTCTCTCTGGCATCTATGTTTCTCTCTCTCTCTCTTTCCCTCCCTTCCTCCCTCCCATTCTATCTGAAGATAGACAAAAAGTATCCTCAGATGAGGATTTAAAAAAAAGCAAGACAGGATTACCTGATTCAGGAGGAATTTAGTACATACTGTGGCTATTTTCACCTTGTGAGCTTAGCCCTCGGGAGTCTCCTTTTTATCCTAGCTTGCTTACAGTTAAGGTATGCTGCTTCTGTTCTGAGCTTACGTGCTCTGAATAGGGGTTTATGTTGTGGATACTGTTAACTGAGCTAGAAAGCTTATGTTTCCTCATCTTTTCTAAAAAGCAACCCTTTGTCAAACAGCTAAACAAAGTAAACATTAAATAGTAAAACAAGTAAATAATCCAACATTATGAAGTCTTGAAAACAATAAACTCTTAGATTTATATGGCCAGCCCCTCGTGTCTGCTTCTTCAGGGCCCAGAGAGGTCTCAGTTCCAGTGGGGAGCCCAAGCCCAAGGCTCAGGTTAAGTTAACTCAATACTAGGACAATGGAATCCTCATGTGGGAAGCCAGACAGGTCCTTACATCAACCCAGCAAGGACTTTTAAATTCCACTCCAGCTAGAAGGGCCTATTCTAATCAGAGGACGAAGGCCAGGATGACAATAGACTGTGATGGACAATAATTGGGGATTAGTAAGAAAAGAACAAAAACATTTATTTCTCAAGAAACTAAAATTTTTTTCTTAAAATTTATATTAATATTTTTCATTTTAGTGCACCAAAGTGCAACTGAATTTTGTGTGTTAATTTTGTATCCTGCTAGTTTGCTGTATTTATTTATTAGTTCTAACAGTTGTTTTTTTTTCTCTTGGACTTCTTAGGATTTTCTACACGTAAGGGTATATTATTTTCAGAGATTGCATCTTTCTTTCCAATTTTTATGTTTTTTATTTCTTTCTTTATTTTTTAATCCTCACTTGAAAATATTTTTCTATTTATCTCAGCTTGAGTGGGAGGGAGGGAGAGAGAGAGAAACATTGATTTGAGACAGACACATCGATTGGTTGCCTCCCATATGACTTTGACCAGGGCCAGGGAGGAAATGCAACCAAAGTATGTGCCCTTGACCAGAATCAAACCCAAGACTCTGGTCCACAGGCCAATGCTCTCACCACTGAGCCAAAGCAGCCAGGGCAGCCTTTTATTTCTTTTTCTTGCCAAAGTTCTTTGATTTTGTCCATGTACTCTGGCTAACATTTCCAGCACTTGTTGAGTAGAAGTGGTGGAAGTGAGACTTTTGCTTCGTTCCCAACCTTAGAGGAAGAGCTTCATTTCTTGGGTGTTATGCGTGCTGAGAGCTTTCCACACATGGTTTTTATTATGTTGAAGTAGTTTGAAACCCAGCTATTTTTTTTTTTTTTTGGCTGTCCTAAATTGATTATCAGGTAAGAACTTTATAAACATTACTTATGTTAGCGGTAACGGTGGACTGGAGAGTACTGCCTTCTCCAAGCTGCAGGGTGAGAACCACCAATAGTGGTTGGGACTGGTGGCCCCTTCCAAGGCCATGGTTCTTGCGGCCTGCAGATGTCAGCCCTCATCTCCCTGTGCTTGTGGACTGGTTTGGTGATCCAGTGGGTGTCAGGATTCCTTCTGATAGCTTCACGGAATGGATCAATGAGGATAACCTCGAAGAATTTGCATGTGGAATCTTCACCAACCCAGTAAGAATTCAGGACTCTCCAAGCCCCACAGTGGCGTCCTACTTGCTCCTCAGCAACAGACTGAAAGACTTCGGGGCAAACCTGAGCTGGTTAACACCCTGATGGACAGGCTTGCCATAGGTCACACCTTTAGGAACAGGGTGTTTGCAACCACCACGCGCACACGGATCCGATAGATGACACAGCCTTGGCGGTGTATCCCAGCCTGCGTGCTTTATGGGGCGGGAGGGGAGGGGCCTGTGGAGCGCCTAGAGCTGGCTGTACTGCCAGCAGTGCACCGGGGGAAGGAAGCGCATGACATCGCACTGAGTCTTCCCCCAAAGCTCCTGGATGCACTTGTAAGCGCCCATCTTGGCTTACCTAATGGCTGCAGCCACACGGAAAAAAAGCAAAACCCAGCTATTTTTAACAGACCTTATTTTTTGTTGTTTCAAGGTTACAGCATTCTGTCTTGGAGGCAGTTTACAGATACACATGTTTATTAGAGATGTGGCAAACGTTCACATGTTTAAGGGCAAACTTAAGTTTCTTTCTTTTTTTTCTTTTTGTTATCCTCACCTGAGAACATTTTTCCATATTTTCTTCACATAGAATGGGAGGGAGAGAGAGAGAAATATCGATGTGAAAGGGACACATCGAGTGACTGCCACCCACACGACCAACCAGGGCCAGGGACAAACCGCAACCGAGGTACGCGCCCCCAGTGAGAATCGAATCAGCGTCTCTCTGGACCACAGGCCAATGCTCTAACCACCGAACCAAACCAGCCAGGGCTGCTTCTTCTTTTTTTCTTTTATCCTTTTATTGATTTTAGAGAGAGGGAGAGATAGAAACACCGACGAGAAAGAACATCAATTGGCCACCTCTTGCATGCCCCTCAATGGGGATCAGGTCCACAACCTGAGCATGTGTCCCGACCAGGAATCAAACCAGCGACCCCCTGGTGCATAGGTTGACACTCAACCACTGAGCCACACCAGCCGAACGGGAAAATCATGTTTCTTTAAAAATTTTTTTTTCCTTTATTGATTTGAGAGAGAGGAAGTGAGAGGGAGAGATAGAAACATCGATGAGAGATAACATCAACTGGCCACCTCCTGCATGCCCCCGACTGGGGATCGGGCCCAGAACCTGGGCATGTGTCCTGACCGAAAATTGAACCGGCGACCTCTTGGTGCATGGGTCGACGCTCAACCACTGAGCCACACCAGCCGGACAAAATCATGTTTCTTAACACCAATTGCTTATATTATCTTATGCAATTTTGTCCAACATCAAAAATAGGACATGGTTTAAGGTCAAATTGCTTTATAATATATAAATTATGCATATCATAGTCTCATCACTGCTTGTAGCATAAAATCCCCACTCCTCAGAGTAACAAAGAAGGCTCTCCATGATGTGGTCCCTCCTCCCTCTGACCCTGGCTTGAATCATTTCCCCAGCAGGTCCTTTCAGTGCAGCCAGGGGCACTGAGCTGGGGGAACTGGTGGGTGTTTTCGCACTCTTTCTGCCAAGAATCCCCTTCCCTCCTCATCTTTCTCTGCTAAACTCCTACTCATAGGATCCAGCTTGAATTGCATTTCTTCCTTCTCAGATCTTTCTCTTTCCTCATCTTACTAGGTTAGCTGCCCAGAGATATGCTCAACTCTATCGTGAATTCTTAAAATGCGTTACAATAATCTTCTGTGATCATCCCGCTGAATAAACTATGAGCTCCTGAAAGGCAGGAGTAGCATTTTTTCATCACTGTCCCCTCAGGGGATCCTGGAGTATGGCAGGTGTCACAAGTCAGTCCTCAACAATATTATCTGATTAATGAAATGAGTTGAATTTGAATTTCACTCAGCAACATACCATTCACATAAAACTATTCAAGTGTAGTAAGCTCTATTAAGGACAAAGTAATATGCTAAGAGCAGGGCAGGTGGAAATATTCACATGTCTTCACTAACTGCCAGAATAGAGGTGAATAAGTACAAGGTGCTACCAAGTTAGTAGCACCAACAGATGAACAATTAAGGAGACATTCAATGTGGGTCTCAACAAGTGAACAGAATTTCATCAGCCCATAGACAAGAGAAACATTCCATTCAAGGCCAGGAAACTGAAGGGTGGAAACATATGAACTTAATGACCATGGAAAGAATATGTGCTTATTTGAGAAATGCTAACAATACAAACGTATTTTAAGTCTTCATTCCCCAATTCCACATTCAGAATGGGATTCTAAAATTTTTCACGATACACATATATAGTGTTTTTGATTATGTGCAGTTTCTGTTTTACATGAATGGAATCGTATTCATATATTTTCTGCGACGTGATTTTTGACTCATATCATAAACAACTTTCTATGTCACTATATCCTAATCAATGAACCTTTAAACCCTGTTTTGGTATGGTTGGATGCTCACAAAATAATTGTGCTCATGCAGAATGATGAAAAGGACTTTAATTAATTTTATTGTTCTTATGGTTTGTGCACATAGGTATCTACATGCTCATGTGAAAAGAAGTCACCATGTATTTTTACTCAGGACATGGAACAGGAAGTGTCAGACCTACCTAAGGAACATATTCTATTCTTTTTAATCCTCATCCGAGGACATTTTTCCACTTACCTTCAGATAGAGTGGGATGGAGGGAGAGAGGCAGAAAGAGAGAAACATCGATGTGAGAGAGACACATCAATTGGTTGCTTCCTGCACAACCCTGACCAGGGCCAGAGCCTGAACCACAACCCAGGTATGTAGTTGACCTTGACTGGAATCAAACCCACGACTCTCTGGTCTTTGGGCCAACGTTCTAACCGCTGGGTCAAACTGGCCAGGGCAGGAACATATTCTTTTTCCTCTTTTCATTCTAAGGATTTTATAAATTTATCTCTTAGATTTATATTAGGCTTTATGAGCATCCCAGTCAGACTGCAGGAAGGCTGAAAAAGAGAAGAGCTGTAACTTTTATAAGAACAAACAAGTATAAGCTAATACCAACCAGACAGGGTCAGCAGACTCAATCAGCACTGTATAATGAGAAAATATTATTGGAATAGTGATGAAATTAATAGATTTCTTCTCTCATTTCCTTAGTTTGTTGATGTTTGCCTTGATGTGATGGTGAAATGATGGTCCAGTCTCTTTAAGAAAGTATTTTCCTTTGGGAGGGGAAAAAATGCATAGATTATTGGAAATTATTTATGCTTTATTGTCTTTTCTGCCAAAATGGAACTCTTGTATTCTGGTAACACCTGTAGGCTTCTAGGATATCAGAGTAACAGCAAAATTTTGTGTGAAATGCTCTGCTGAGAAGTGGTAAGTCAACGTAAACATTGTTTCACAAAGTAAGAATCTCTAAATTCTCACTCTTTACCCAATGCATTTGGTTGAACCATTAAAAGAAACTGCTAATATCCAGAAATAAAATCATATGGTTCAAAATAATTCAAGTGTAAAAAATAAAGCCATTAAAATTAAAGCCATTTAATAGACACTTCTAATTTATATATCTAGGTAAGAAAGCCAGCTTAAAGTAGAACTTTATAGAGGAAACAAACCCGAAGCCTAACCTTGATGTGCATTTTTATATGCAAAAGTGCATATACATGTACACTTTAATATTCAAAGCAGTGACTGTTGCATACCCAAGTCCACATGAAATTACCCAGAATGTCAGTCCATGAGATAAAATATCTCAGTGTGGTTGTATCAAGTATGTTTTCATTAGTAGAGTACCAAACTTAGAAAAAACTTTCTCTTAAGATATATTAGTATTTTCCGAGGTAGGAATAGGTTGAAAGCACGCATGTGTCTATTTGTGGTGTGGCTAGAGCTAGGGCTTCTAGTTCAGCTCTGGCTCTGACACTGCATTGGTGACTTTGGGTCAATTAACCTTCTGGGTCAGATTCCTTCCTGAGACCAGCCTAGATGGTTTCTAGAGTCTCCTACTAGGAATTTTTTAAATCCTGCTGAGTCAACCACAGACTTGCCTTTAAGATATGTTTATTATTGTTCATTCCTCTGTCTTTGGAATGTGCACTTAGAACAATAACTAAAGAGAAAGAAAATAGAATGTTTGACATATTCATGGTATAGGCTATTGGATCAGAGTAAGACTCTACTTGCACGATTGACAGGCCATGGTACGCAGGGCTCATCCTCTGTGTTGATGATATCATTTCTATCATTTAAAAGAACTGAGGGGATGGGAGCTGTTAAAGGAAGAACAAAAGAGAAAAAATACAAAAACCTGTTGGGTCACAGGGTACCTGTCCTGGAGAGCTCACTGGGCAGTCCTGGGTCTCACCTAGACTTGGGCCCCATTCATGGGTGTCAGTTACAACTGTTACTACAAGCATCCTCGGGGGCCGTTGTGTCCAGAACAGACCTTCTGCCCATGGGTGGAGTGTGGGTGTTTGTTTCCACGGGCCTGTTGTTCAAAGTTGAAAGAGAAGGTTCAACTTCCCCAACTATTGCTCCTCACACACTCTGGGGCAAAGCCAGGCTCAAAAAGGTCTCTTGGAAGTTTCTGCTGCCCCTGAATATTTCTACTGAAAATTTTCACTTTGTCTTTGTGCCTCAATATCTAATTAGGGATTTACTTGTTTAACCAGTGCAATGAATCTGAAGCCAGCAGTCTCTCCCACTTTGCTGTGGTCCATGGGCTTCCACTAAGGCTGGGTTGACCTTTGGGCACCTAAGGGGAGAAGCACACGTGGGGATCAAGGGTCAAGGAAAGCAGAATTGGCTGCCTTGAGGGGTTAGCAGATATGGTATCCATACACAAAAGAAAGGAAAAAATAGGAAGGAAGGGAGGGAGAAATATTCAAGGTCCTGACAAAGATCTTGATTTATTTGGACATTTGACCATTGTCAACCCTGCAGGGTTTATAGCCCTAGAGAAATAACAAGCAACAAGCAACCACAAGAGGATTGGAAACACAAAAAGATGCGGAACCAGTTAATTCTAGAGTAGATTCTGATTTTTTCTTTTTCATTCAATTTTTTGGGAGTGACATTGGTTAATACAATTATATAGGTTTCAGGTGTACAGTTGTACAATACATCATCTGTATATTGTATTGTGTGTTCACTACCCCAAGCCAAGTCTCCTTCCATCACCATTTATCCCCTGTTTATGCTCTTCTACCTCCTCCCAACCTCCTTTCCCTCTGGTAATCACCATACTGTTCTCTGTGTCTATGAGTTTTTGTTTTTGTTTTGTTTCTTGCTTAATCCCTTCACCTTTTTCAACCAGTCTTCCAACCACCCGACCTCTGACTGCTGTCAGTCTGTTTTCTATCTATGAGTCTGTTTCTATTTTGTTTCTTCATTTATTTCGTTCCTTAGATCCCATATATGAGTGAAATCATAAGGTACTTGTCTTTCTCTGACTGGCTTATTTTACTTAGCACAGTGCTGTCCAGGTCCACCCATGCAGTAGAAAAGGGTAAGATTTTCTTTTTTATGATGGAGTAGTATTCCATTGCGTAAATGTACCAGACAACGTTTTTATCCACTCAACTACTGATGGGAACTTCGGCTGTCTCCAGATTTTGACTATTGTAAATAACGCTACAATGAACATAGGGGTGCATGTGTTCTTTCGAATTAGTGTTTCAATGTGTTCAGATATATTCCCAGAAGTGAAATTGCTGGGTAACAGGCAATTCCATTTTTAATTTTTTGAGGTCACTCCATATTGCTTTCCACAGTTGCTGGGCCAATCGGCATAATTATCAACAGTGCATGAGGGTTCCTTTATCCCCACATCCTTGCAAACATTTGTTGTTTGTTGATTTATCTGACAGGCATGAGGTGATAGCTCATTGTGGTTTTAATTTGCATTTCTCAGGTAATTAGTAATGTCGGGCATCTTTTCATACGTCTATTGGCCATCTGTCCACTGATCCCTGAATATTCTTACTTCACACACACATACATCCAGACACAAACTAGAGGTGTGCTGAATGCCGAATAACACTGTAAGGGGGGTACAGGAAGGACTTCATCTGTGGTGTGTACCTGGTAAATATGTTCCCAGCATGACCAATTTCAAGCTACCCACCTTATGAACACAGAGCTCAGAAGAGACGTGCACCACTGACTATCCCAAGCTAGTATGAGCCAGCTCCAGCCCACCCCATCCCCTTTCATGTAACATGTGCACACAGGCCACTTACACACTGAGTAGGGCCCTCAACTCCCATCCCAGATACATAAACAGAAATTAACTTACATATATGAACACACATGAACATTTCTACCCTCCCTCACTGAACATACACATAGACTACCTCTTACTACCTAAATTGTTACAGACAAAACCCTAATCATCCTGACTACTGGCATTTTATACTTACAACTATACACACACACACACACACACACACACACACACAGGGGTCTGAATACAAACATGTGCAACCAACATACCACCCAGATGTACACACTGAATACCTAAACACACAGGCCCTCTAAAACCACCAAGTACACAATTGTCTCATGTGCCACCCAAAAAAAGATTCATGTGCAATTCCAAAGCCATAAAATACACATTCTCCAGGATTCCTGAGGACACACACAACCGTCTCCTCATTTCCAAACACACAAAGCGAACTCTCACATCCCCTAGAATACACACCCTCCATAAGCTCCAGGAACTCAAGTACATACACAGTCACAAACAACCTATACATATCAAATACATGTGAGTCCACCTCACACACCGAGAAGACACATACAAGCAACACGAACAAATTCTGTGAGCATTACATTCTAGAATAGACACCAGGAAGACCCTAGGTCTCCTGCTACACTCACAAATGCCAAATACACACACCCACTAACTACTCATGAATATAAAACCCACACGCTCTGGTAAATACATACAAAATACAAAAACAATGACAGTCCTTTAACTCTTACTAATATATACACACAATTCTCACATACTTATAGACACACACATGCATGTAAATATTCCCAACCCCTGAATATACAGATCCCTCAAACATTATGTATTATGCGATCTCTCCAGAATACAACCGCCATCACCTCTCCTCTTCCATATATAAAAAAAGCACACTATGTATTTTTTTCTCCAGCCTCACCCTGAATATACACACAGACAACTGCTTACTAAGGACTACCAAATACATGTAGAAACACTCTAGTATTCTCCAAAGAAATACACTTTGAATATGCCTAACAATTCCATATATCCTATGAACAAACTGTTAATTCATGTACCTGGCGATAAATATAAACACAAACCAGTATATATGCTCAAGACATAGAAATATCTCCAGCAAACACTATATGAAACAACTCCCCAAAACAAATTATCCCTACCTAATGAGTCAGGTCTCACATCCACAAATACTAACACATAACCATACCAAACACCCATGATACATATAGTACATAGAGATACAATTCTCCCACTCCACTGTATAGACACAGAAGCCCATCTCTCCATCAGATACGTTCATACTCACTTCCCAAATTGTGTGAGCCTTATAGCCCCCCAGTGAAATATATAAACACAGAGCTCCAGCAAATTTTTCTCCAAACAGGTATAGGCCTTGAATAAATGTGTCAAATCCATACACACACAACTCTCCACAAGCCCAACATATACCCACAATTACCCAATACACTACAAATATGCAAACACACGGTGCATTATCCTATGTCCAAATACATATGGAATGCCACACTGCCTGCATATACATAACGCCACACTCCAAAATTCTCTCACAGAATTAACTCTTCCATCGCACAGAATAGTCACACAAACACCACATCAAATCATACAAACACCACATCACACCTCATATACTACATCCACCAGTCCTGTAAAATAGTCAGACTTACCCTCTGCACAATGAAACAGGCATAGACAGCTGCTGAGAACCACAAGAAGAGATATGCATAACCATACAACATGCCCTGGGTACACGACGGTCCTTCCACATCCCCCAAATACAAAACAAAGGAATTGCACCCAAGATGATGAACAGCAGCTCTTTTCCTAACACTGCCCCGTGCATATGCAGGTAATCCTTCCAAGTCGGCCATCAGAGAAATCCCCCAATTCACAGGAGGAACAAAACAGGTAAATATGCCCACCCCCCACCAAACAGCAAATTACAAACATCTAACTGCCAACCCCTTGAGCATACACGCACTACACCTCACACCCTCCAAATACACACCCAATCGCACACGCGCTCACGAAACCACAGGCATGACCTCCCCTTCATCTCAAATATCCACAGACAGAACCAACCCCCACATTGGAATACAAAGAACAGATTCCCGCCAACCCATTGAATACGCACACACCCCACCTAGGCTGGCAATTCCGTGACTGGACAGCAGACGTCGCTACTGTTCCAGGCAGCAAGGTCGCTCAGCTCATTGACAGGAGTGCAGGTCGAAGGTCATTCATTGTTGGTGGAGACTTTCCCAATAGGATGGAAGTCACGTGGGGAAGTATGTGAAAGCTTCTCCCATTTCCACTCCTTTTCAATGACTTGAGCTGCTTCTTGCTGAGCCGGAGGGCAGTTTTCACACTCGGAAGAATGGCCCCAAGCTCTTGTGTCACTCAGAACGCAAGGCACACAAAGGACCCCGGGGTGTCACAGCTCACAGGCAGCATCAGACCAGCGATCACTGAGGCGCCCGCGCAGCCCGTCCCCAGGGCTGCCAATTCCCTGGGTCAGCTGTGTGCCCTGTGGGCCTGAGCACAGCTCAGCCGGCTCGGAGCCCACAGTGTGAACAGGGAAGGGCGGTGACGCCGGAAGGGGAGGAGTCTGAGCTCATCTCCAAACACCTTGTTTAAAGTTAAATTTTTATTGATTTTTACAGAGAGACAACATACTCTACCCAACTCAACTACCCGGCCTGGGTTCTCACCTTCTTGTTACCTCCTAACGGACCCTGGAGGCCGCCATGCCAGGCCCCGCGCGCATCCAGGACGGCCATTGCGGACGCTCCTTGCCGCCTAGCGCATGCGCACCTACCAGACCAACTGCCACAACGGATGCTGGGAGCCGTTGCAGGACAGAGCCCCGCCCCCAGGGGGCGTGCTCGTGAGTCCTGGCGCGAGGCACCCTGGGAACTGGCCCAGGCTGTCCGTGCGGGAGAGGAAAGTGGTAGAGGGTAGGGGCTCCATGTGAAGCTTCTCGGGCAAATCCTCCTGACTGTCCCTCATTCCAACCAGCTTGAGTGAAATGAGCACTTATGAAATCCATGCACTTAGCCACCACCCTCGTGAAAGAGTTCTGCAGAGGTCCTCATGCACATGTCCTCAGATAGGGGCAGTGCCTTCGTGTCCTTTGGACTGCATCCCCATGGTTTCTGAAAGAGTGGGTGCTCTCTCCCAGCAAGCCTGGGTGCCCCATCACACAATTCTGGACAAGAACTTTAGACCTGGAAAACCAAATCGAGGAGATTCTTTCCCTTAACTCCATTCCTAGAGTTTTTCCAAATGCACGTACTGTACTAGAATATTTGTCTTAGTGGGTTTATTTAGTATGTGGAGCTTTTTCAATAAACGTGGATTCACAGAGGTTTTCATTGCAAACTTGTTGTTATAACATCGATCAAGACTTGACCCTCTAGGCCAGTTTCCATTGACACAGCAAATAGTACGGGAACAGTTTCACCTTTTCTTTCCTCCTTTTTTATATTACGTTGCAGAATTCCAGTTGGCAATAAAACATATATAAATAGTAGCAGAATGAACTTACTAATTTACTTGAGTTTTTCATACTTTCCAAAGAAACTGAAATCATTTGATCCTCTTTCTGGTCATTTGCAAGAGGCAGGAAAGGAGAAACACTCATCACTGAATTTTCTATTTTGAAAAATTTGACTGTGAACTATGCCAAGGCATTATGTATTTAAAATATTACAAAAAGTTAAAAATTAAACATCGAACAACACAATACTCTGAGAAACAGAAGGTAGTGATTTCTGGTCTTGCCGTGCGGGCTACAGGGCCTTGCGCTATTGGACCGGAGCAAAGGAGATCGTGTGTAAAGCTGGGCCGGCTGCGGTCTGCGGAGCTTCCAGGACTGGATGGAACTTGTAAAGAGTGATGTGCACACAGCAACGGAACATGCTGGGTCTGCTGAGTCAGTCCTACTTCAAACACTGGGTTCCCTGTGGCCATAAGTTCCTATTGTATTTTTCAGGCTCTATGTCCTGCATTTTGTACGAAAAGTGTAGCCTGTGTTGAAGTAAGTCATGATCCAGGAAGGAAGCAGGTTGCAGGGCCCAAAACTAGGTTGATGGATCAACAACTGCAATTAAGGGCACGTCAAGTCAAGCCTCTGTGCTGTGAACCTGAAAACACCGATGTATACATTGCTAAAGAGGCACACACCAATGGTGTTGCCACTTAAAATCTGAAAGGAACTGCTGGTTCTTGCCTACCTGCAGAGCTCTCCATGGAATGTCTCTCCAGCCCCTCCCACCCAGGCTGCCTGCCCCTGCCCCTGCCCCTCCCCCGCTGTAGAATGTCTAGGGTCCTGCATTCTGCTGTTTAAATTTAAATCCTAACTCCTTCACTGGATGCTGAGCATCTGTTGGAGCAG